>NC_136433.1:375718190-377000690 GCF_052849685.1 Lactuca virosa | reverse complement strand
TGGAATTTAATGCAACAAAATGGTAAAACTGTCATTTCATTTAATAAAATCAATGGTAATTAATGTTTCCTTAATATGTGTATTTTTTGTCTATGGACAGTAATTTTGGGAATGAGGGAGTAATACTCTCATATATTTGAATAAATAAAAATGAAAACTTTTGGTTGAAAATCAGGACGTTACACTCCATATAGATGAAATGATGTTTTTTGGTACTAGTTAAAGAAAAGTTGATATTACCAAAGAGTTTTTTATCATCTCATTTTTCCATGAAGGATATAGGGGAAGCAGAAGCGATTCTTGGAATAAGAATCAAACGTGAACATCAAGGAAACTCAATTTCTCAGTCTCATTCAATTGAGAAAGTACTTTAGAAGTTGAATTGTTTATATTACTCTCCTGGGGGTAGTCGTTTCAATCCATGTACGAAACTTACTCCTAATACTGGTGAAGCACTTTCACAATTTGTGTATTCTAAGGTCATTGGTTGTTTAATGTATGACATGACCAACACAAAGCCTAGTATTGTATATGCTAAAGGAAACCTAAGTAGGTTTACTAGCAATCCTAGCACTCATCACTGGCAATCAGTAAGATGGGTGTTGAAGTATTTTATGATAACCATGGATTACGGTTTGATTTATGTAGGATTTCCTTCTATCATAAAAGGGTATTCATATTATAGTTGGATTACAAATATTGAGGACCATTCATCTATAAGTGGTTGGGGCTTTCTTCTTGGCGGAGGCGCCCTTGTAGCTGTTGGAAAAGAAGTGTTTAAGGGTCGAATTGTTGTAATTAGTCGAAATGTATTTTGAACTCTTCGAATGTTTTGTAATCTATTTTACTGAGGCGCTTTTGTTCGAAGCGTAAGTGTCTATGCCTTAGTATATTTTTTGTACGCTTTCAGTTCCCTATAAATAGGGATATTTACTAGAGTTAGATAAGAGTTTTGCAGACCTGTCTTCGTACTCTATAAACATTCGAAAGCGTAATAGAGCTGAAACAAGATCATATTTACATCCGGTGTTCAATTTCATATTCTTACTTGATTTGATACTCTAATTAATTCTATACTCGATTCTTTGATTCATCAATTGGTATCAGAGCAGGAATCACATCTGTGATCTGATTTTCATCCATTCAAAAAGTTTTTGAATCAAATTTTTGGTTCAAAAGTTTCCACACTTTTTGATCGTGAAAATTTTGTCTAGATTTTAGATTGTGATTTGATTCTGCACTTGAATTGCTGAATCGAGTGTTCTTATTGAAATTCTGATTTGATTCAACTAGTTTGATTTCAAATATCCAAATTTTCTTAAATATTTTCAAAAGCATCTTCCGTACAACAATGGCGAGTTTCAATCTCAATTCGATGACCTCATTTTCTCATTTGTTAGGATCATAAACCAAAATTCCAATGCTAATCCCTGAATATTATGATCAATGGTCTGATCGTATGCAGGATTATCTGAATGGTCTTGTTGAAGAATTATGGTCATGTATCACCGGAAATGTCAATGCTGCGTTGAATGTTCAAGCAATTGGATCATCTTCAACAAGTTCTGGAGTTGATAATCAAACTGGTCGTCTGAAGAAACTGGAGAAAAGGTGTATGAGGGAATTGCGAGGACCTTTACCTCCAGTTGTGTACAATTATGTAAGGAGTTGTACAACTACAAAAGAGATCTGGAACAATCTGAAAGATAAGCTTCAAGGAAGTGAGAAGACGAAAATCAATTCAGTTAAACAGTGTTTGGTTGAGCTGAAAGATTTCAGACAAAAAGAAGGTGAAACAATTGAAGTTTACTATGACCGACTGAACGAGTTAATCTATCGTTGTAATCGCTATGGAATTACCAGGACTTCAATGGAATTCAATCTCATTTTTGTGATGGGTCTTCGAAAAGAATGGAGAAGCATGAGTATGATGGTGAAGAATCAACAAAGTTTTGATACATCAACTCTCAATGATTTGTACAATCAGTTGAAGACACACGAAACTGAGGTAAATGAAATTGCTGAAGAATCGAAGCTGAGTTTGGGAGGTCCATTAGCACTTGTGTCAAAGTTATCTGAGAAAGAAGCTGAAAATGGTGATTCTGAGCAAGAAGAGGGATTCATCATGAATTCGGATGATGAGGCAATAGCATTTTACTCTAATAATCGTGTCAAGAAGTTTTTCAAAAAGCCGTTCAATCCGAAGGCTAAGCTAGCTGAAGTAAAAGGAAGTACTGTGAGTAAAACTGTTGTTGAGGAGAAAAAGAATGTTGAGAAGAAAGATTCGATAATGTCTGAATGAAAGATCGAGAAAAAGCTGAAAGGTGATGCTGGTATAGATTGTCATTATTGCAACGGAGCTAATCATCTTGCGAATGATTGTATTCTTCGGAAGAAGGATGAGAGGAAGAATAAAGTTAAAGATGAGGCGCATTATGCAGAAAGGCTTGAGAAGGTTCATGCGAAAGCCAAAAACTTATCATTAGTTGTAAAAGGTGAATATAAGGATGAAAATGGAACGTATCAAATCTGGTCATCCGGATCAGACGATGAAGAAATGAGGAATCCAACACATGGAGCAATGTATGCGAAAATGGAGGAGGACTCAGATGACGAGGAATTCGAAGTGAAAGGACGATGCTTCGTATCCAAGACAGGAGACAAATCTCCAATGACAACAAAGGTACGTAAAATTCTCGAATCTTTTAATATTCCTACACATGCTTATGATTCTGAACTAATATCTTTTGATGAGACGGTTACTTATTTTGATTCAATTGTTGTGTCTGCTAGCAATGAGGCCAACAAGTTGTCAATGGATTTGTTAGAGACCAAAAAGCGATTAGACATGAAAATAAGTAAAGATGATTGTTTGGAATTACAAATAAAAAATATTATGTGTGATAGGGATACTTTATCAAGTGAAGTCAAACTTTTGCTAGCACAAAGAAACATTTATTGTAATTCTGCTAAAAGACTTTATGGAAAATTAACTGATTTACATCATTCATGTGAAATAAGTAAAGAGCAACATAGAAAATTACTACCTTTTCTAGCATACGAAAGAACTGGTTTTGAAAAAGTTCCTGATGATAGATATAAATATGGAATTGTCAAAATTGATGAATGTCTTGATGCGAATGAATTAGTTAACATAGTGAATGATACTTTGAGTAGATCTGAAAAAATTCAAATTTTGAAAAAGACTGAGAATTCAACATCTGATTCTCAATCTAATTTTGCTGATATTGAAGATAATTCTGACAATCTTAGTGAAATTAGTGAACTTGAGGATGTTGATTGTTCCCAGTTGTCTGTTGTTAATGTTGCATCAACATTTAAAGGGAAAGAAAAAGTTAAGGATTTGATGGTTGAGAAAGAAACTGATATACCTTCAACTTCGAAAGTTTGTGATATGAACTTGGTGGATCTCAAAGACAGTCAAACTGATGATAGCGATGATGAAGATGAAGAGAAAATTTCGAAGGGAAAGAAATCTTCAAAGGAAGAAGAAACTCCACGAATAGTGGTTGATCAAGTGTATGGTGATACACAAAAGTTCGAAACAGTAATGACTGAAAAAGGTGAACATTACCTTGAAACGAATACTGTGGTTTATCCAAATTTCAAGTGTACAGATGATGTCATTTTTCCAAATCAAGTTTTCGTAACTACTGGAAATGTTGAGAATATCAAACCAGAATTAAACAAGTTAGTTGAGGAGGATAATTCAAAAACAACTGATGAAGGTTTTTTCGCAAATCAAAGCACAATTGAAAACAACTTAACAAAGAATTCATACGTGTTTCAACGTCAAAAATCACAAAGAAAATGGGTTGAAAAATCAAAAATTGAAAAAGAGAATTCAAAACAAGTTGTAAAGGAAAATGAAAAAATTGTCAAACTAAACTCCAAGGAATTCAAAGATCAAATTGACAAATTTTCAAAGGAAAACAACATTTCAAAAAGAAAAGATCGGAAGAAAATATTTTGGCAAAATATTGAGTCTCAAAAGATGTCTGAATCACAATCACCCAAAAATGTTTTCAAAGCTAAAAATTCCTCTTTTTCAGCAAAAACTCAACATCCATCACAATCAAATCATTCAAGGGCTGAAGTGAATAAACAACCAAGGTTTTCGAAAGTTTCAGAAACTAATATTCCAAGAAAATTTTCAAATAAATCCAATCCAAATCAAAAATTCTTTCAACGTCAACATTTTAAATCAACAGTTGATACATCATATGCTCAATCTTTTCTAACAAAACCAAAAGTTGATTTTGTTCCTCAAAAGCCAAATTTTCGTAATCATACCAAGAAAGAAACTACGAAAATTTCACGTGAAAAAGGAATGACATCAAGGAAGAACATTGATCATTGGCTTGAAGGCAAAGGAAAGATGTATCAGTCGAATACATTTTCAAAGGAGCAAATTCACGAAGCATATGAGAAATATGTGAATACTTCATCAAACGGCAGTTCATCTTCTAAGGATTCGAACATATCAGTCAAAGCTTGGAAACTAGTAATAAAAACAAAGAATGTCCATTCATAAACTTAGAATTCGAAGGGTAATGTTAGTGAACATTCGAAACCATCAAAATCTTATGTTTTGGTCTCTTTAAATGAAGATGTGAACTTAATTGATAGTCTCAAAACCAAAGTTTGTGATAGGGTTAAAAGTTCTTCATTACATTCGAGATTGAAATCTAATTTCCAAGGACCCAAAAAGCCTTGGGTACCTAAATTTTTCCAATGATTGTAGGTACTATGTGACGAGCAATATGATAATAAATGGTACATTGATAGTGGTTGCTCTCGTCACATGACTGGGAATAAGGAGAATTTACGTGATTTTCGAAGCCTAAAAAATGTTGGAGTTGTGAAGTTTGGGAACAATCAAAAATGTCAAGTCAAAGGATATGGGAAGATCACGAACGGCCAATTCACAGTGAATCGTGTTGCGTATGTTGAAGGTCTTCAACATAATTTGATAAGTGTTTCCCAACTTGTTGTGGGCACTGGCAATCAAGTTCTTTTTAATGAAGAAGGAAGTGTTATTTCGAATGTCAACACTAAAGAAGTGTTACTGAAATCCAAAAGGAAAGGTGACATGTTCACTTTGGACATCAATCCGACAGTAGGGAAACCTGCTATATGTCTTCTTTCGAAAGCAACATCAGACTTAAGTTGGCTTTGGCATCGAAGACTTTATCATCTCAATTTTCGAAACATCAATAAACTTGTGGTACAAGATCTGGTAAGAGGTTTACCTGTACTTAAATTTGACAATGATTCTTTATGTGCAGCTTGTGAAGTCTGAAAGCAACATAAACAAGGTCATCCAATTACGATAGATTCGAAAATTGTCGCACCTTTGGAGCTCTTACATATTGATTTTTGTGGTCCTTCGACAGTTTCAACTCTCAACAAGAAAAGGTACATTTTTGTTATTGTTGATGACTTTTCCAGATTTACGTGGGTTTATTTTCTCAGGCTTAAATCCGAAGTTGCACAAATCATGATTGACTTTATCAAAAAGATGGAAACAACATTGAAGCAGATTGTTCGAAAAATTAAGAGTGATCATGGAACTGAATTTAAGAACAATATCCTTGATTCATTTTTGGTGGACAAAGGGATTTCGCATAACTTTTCATCTCCATACACACCACAACAAAATGGTGTTGTTGAACGAAGAAATAGGTCTCTATGCGAAGCAGCAAGGACTATGTTGGCATATGCAAATCTTCCACAATACCTTTGGGCTGAAGTCGTATCCACTGCATGTTTTACTCAAAACAGATCTTTCATTCATCGTCGTTTTAACATTACTCCATATGAAATTCTCAATAATCGAAAACCTAACGTCAAATTTTTCCATGTTTTCGGATGCAGGTGCTTCATTATGAATCTCAAGGATAATCTTACGAAATTTCAAGCTAAAGCAGATGAAGGGATTTTCTTGGGATATTCGCAAAATTCAGTCGCATATCGTGTGTTGAACAAAAGAACACGAAAAGTTAAAGAAACTTTTAATCTTACATTTGATGATTACAACATTAAACAAACTACATCGCAGTTTGAAAATCATCCTATTCTGAAAAACATACAAGATGAATCTGAATCCTCACAAACCTTAGATATTGATTATGATTTAATTTTTGGAATTTCAGATGATGCTGTTGATGCTGAAATAAATGCAAATGATAATCATCTCTCTGAACTAACGAAGCTGACTGATGATTCAACATCAACTTCTCCAGAGAAAGGCGAAAGTATGCAAAACAATCCAGTGGAGGGGGAGCACTTGGATTCAAATACTCTAGTTGAGGGAGAGCATTCTTTCGAGGGGGAGAATGAAAAATTGAATGCTGATGTTGAGGGGGAGCATGATGTTGAGAGGGAGCATAATGTTGAGGGGGAGCATTTAGAAAATATTGAGAATAATAATGATTTTGATGATGTTTGTTCGATTGCAGGTTCAGAGAATGATGATATATACGAAGATGCACCTTTGGAATTTGATCTAGCATATCCGCCAATGGAAAAACGGACAAGAGATCATTCGAAGGATCAAGTAATTGGGAATCCACAAGAGGGTGTTTTAACAAGAGCTCAAATTCGTGCAAAGAATGAGGTATTGAATACTCATCAATAAGTTTGCATGTTCAATGTTTTCATCTCTAAAATTGAACCAAAAACAGTTAAGGTTCCAATGGAACACTCAGATTGGGTTGTAGCGATGCAATCTGAATTGTCTGAATTTGAACGACACAAGATTTGGAGATTAATTCCAAAACCTGACAATGTTTCCATAGTAGGGTAAAAATGGATTTTTAAAAACAAAACCGACAAAGATGGAAATATTGTTCAAAACAAAGTCAGACTTGTTGTTAAAGGATATTCACAACAAGAAGGAATCGACTATGAAGAAACTTTTGCCCATGTCGCAAGACTCGAGGCGGTTAGTATATTTCTGGCTTATGCAGCTCACAAAGACTTCGATGTTTATCAAATGGACGTGAAGTGTGCATTTTTAAATGGAGAGCTTGAAGAAACAGTTTACGTGGAACAACCCCCAGGTTTTATTAACGAGGAATATCCATATCATGATTATATTTTAAATAAGGCAGTTTATGGTTTGAAACAAGCACCACGAGCATGGTATGCAACTCTTACTTCATTTTTGAAACAATCTAAATTTAAACAAGGATCTGTTGACCCCGCATTATTTCGAAAGAAAGTTGGGAATCATCTAATGCTTGTTCAAATTTATGTTGATGATATTATTTTTGGCTCAACTGACCCTGCTTTATCTAGAGAATTCGAAGATTTGATGAAAAGTAAGTTCGAAATGAGCATGATGGGAAAAATCAATAATTTTCTTGGACTGAATATTCGTCAAAGCAGAGAAGGAATTTTTATTAATCAAGAAAAATATACGAAGAATCTGCTAGAAAAGTTTGGATTGACGAATAGCACAAAGTTACGAGTTCCAATCGCAACTGGCATAAAGTTGACACCTTCGTTAGATAAACCTGCAGTTGACATAACTCATTATAGAAGCATGATTGGTTCATTACTTTATCTTATAGCCAGTAGACCTTATATCATGTTTTCTGTGTGTAATTGTGCAAGGTATCAGTCAAATCCACGAGAACCACATCTTACTACTGTGAAGAATATATTTCGTTATCTTAAAGGAACAATTTCGTTAGGATTGTGGTATCCTTCGAAAACTGGATTCTTTGTACAAGCATATTCGGATGCAGACTTGGGTGGGTGTAATCTTGATAGAAAAAGCACAAGTGGTGGATGTCAATTTCTCGATGTCAAATTAGTGAGCTAGCAGTCGAAAAAGTAAACATATGTATCCATTTCAACAGCTGAAGCAGAATATGTGGCTGCTGCTGCTTGCACTTCACAAATTATATGGATTCAAAGTCAATTGCGTGATTATGCAATCAATATGAAAAGGATTCCATTATATTGTGATTCTCAAAGTGCAATAAGAATTTGTCATAATCCTGTGCAGCATTCGAAGACAAAACATATAGCACTTCGTTATCATTTCATCAAGGATCACATGGAAGATGGAAATATTGAAGTACATTTCGTGAAAACAACTGATCAGTTAGCTGATATTTTCATGAAACCTTTAGATGAAAAATCCCTTGTGAAAATTATAGAAGGACTTGGAATGATCGATGGAAATTATGTTCCATGTGAAAAAGGCGAATGATGAATGACCAGGAATGATTCAGAGGCGCTGAATGAAAGACAAAGCAATAACCGTCAGCATTCAGAGGTTACTGTTCATAGTCAACGCTTCGACCCCTTCGAATTCGTAAATTTGTCACTTATTTTAAGGGTTGATTCAGATGTTACTGTTCATAGTCAACGCTTCGACCCCTTCGAATTCGTACATTTGTCACTTATAAGGGGATGATAAAATTTTGTATTTTTACATCAAGTACAATTTATTTTCAATTTTCGAAAAATCAAAAATCCAAAAAGATTTTCTTTTGTTTTGTCATTCAATTTTCGAAAAATCAAAAATCCAAAAAGACTTTCTTTTGGTTTGTCATTTAATTTTCGAAAACTTAAAAAAAAAAAAACTCTACTTTCGAAAAATCAAAACAACAAAAATATTTTGATTCTTATTTCTTTTTAGTATTTTGTTGCAGATAATCATGAAGATATACAGTGGATTATGCTTGCAGTTCTAGGGTCAGGTACATGTTTCGTATGAATCCATACATTTTTTATCACTTGAACTAGCTAAGTTGTCCCTAGAAGCATGCTGCTGCATGTAGTCGAAAGCCTCCAATGACTCAATGTGTGTGTATGAAAGCCTTAATGAAATCATTCATACGAAAATTTCTTCCCAATCAGGCTTATATTCACATTAGTCTCTGAGCTACCTGACTCTTATCAAAATGAGTTAAGAGTTTACTGTTTTGTCCAAAAATAACAGAGGTACTTTTCGTGTCTTACATCAATCTTTTTCACCTATAAAGTTCTTACACGATCACACACGAAGAAATATGTCCGAGAGGTCTCTGATCAAACCCATCGAGACTTAGACATATCAAAAATATGTGTTTATGATCTGACATCATGAGACCGTGATGAAAGTGAAACCCAATATTCACTACAATTTTAAGGAATTGACGGGGAACAATGTTCCAGATTTTCACGAAACATTTGCTTCAGTACCAAAATTCGAAACTCCAAATCATATTCATTTCAAATGAGTGGTCTTGATCAACCATTCGAAACCCAAGATGTTTGTTACCCAACAAGATCCAGCACAAATTTTTTTCTTGAATATGATTTTCGTGTGAGTTTCATTCGAAATTCAATGTCACTTAAATTTTTTTTTCAAAAGAAAACTTGTCACTGACTACACTGGTTAAACAAGTAATTTATGTTACAATTTATCACCTTATGTTTAGGATGACATGTAACGGAATTTTTTTAACTACCCACGAAGCATTATAAAAGAAGCCCTTCGATACTTGTCAACAAGTACTCGATTGTAATTCACGGGAACCTACACAAGCTGTTGATCATTTTTCTTAATGATTAATGAAGCAATCTTTGCCCGTGATTTCATCTGCTTTTGTGTCAAATTGATATTTTGACATCACAATATCCCAAATTTTTCTTATCTTTGTTTCTCGTCTACATTCTTTGGAACACTGCACTCACGAAATCCTTGAGGCTCTGTGTAATACCAACTCAGGCTGATGATTTCAAACTTCTGGCATATGACTTCACTTTTCATCCCAAAAGTGAAAGAGCCTTGCTTCCATACGAAGGGTTCTGACGGTTACAATTTTCTTGGGGATAACAATACAGGCTGTTTATAAATGACGTATGGTATTTTGTCCGGTTTTCAAGGAGATGTGACAGCTACTTTTTGACGCATGGCTACTTTTACGCAGTAATGCTCCGATTTTCAAGGTGCCATGTCGGATATCATTAAATACATATCCCGCTTCAAATTCAAACTTCAGGGATACATATAAAATGGGATTCAAGGGTTCATAATTAGTTTACGCGATCAAAACGAAAAATTCCCAAATTCTCTGATCATCAAAGTCTTCAAACCCTAACAATGGCGACTTCTGTTCATGTTGATGCTGATCCTTCTCAAACCACTGAAGATGTCTCTTCATTACCAATAATGAAGATTCAAGCAACAAACTATTACTTGGAGGGTGATGTTTCTCAATACCTGGAAGAATTGAAGATGCTAATCGTTGCCTTGAAGAACTTTGTTTTGTCTAAGGCGATGTTCAGTTCATTCTCTGTTCCACTGTCATGGCTTTCTCAAGCAGGATCTACTGCTACTTACAACAAAGCTTCTGATACAATTACTTTCCATCTGGTGAATGACAAAAAGGTCAGGTTATCCAAGAAATTCTTTTGCCAAATTCTTGAAATTCCGAATTCACCTCCATATGTTGCTTTCACATTCCCTCAAATCGTTAATATGTTTAATGAGACGGGATATCAGCCTCCACTATCAAATATCAGTGATTTTAAGAAATCTAGTCTTCCACGACTATGGAATTTCTTATTTGGTATTTTTCTAAGATGTTTAACTGGGAGAAAAGTTGGTCTTGATAAAGGAAGAATGGAGGTTTATGCAATGGTTGCTGGTATATATTATGATCTTCAAGTGGACTATTCTACACAATTATGGAAGGAATTCCAAAAGAGTGTAGAACACACGAATTCTATTCATGGTATTTCGTGTGCAAGATACTGGAGCTTGATTTTGCAATACTTTTACAACAAGGAAGGGATTTTGGTACCCAATGATGAGGAAAAAGTTGTTTTTCAATCGTATCACTATCCGAAGGAAGTCACAGATAGTGCTGAGGATTTTCCATCTGTTGCTCGGATTCCTGATGCTATGCTCAAAAGAGTTGATCCTTCGAATTCAGTCTTAGTGGCATATTTGCAAACTATTGATTCTACTGTTCAAACTGGGAAATTGTTGCTAAGGGAAGAAAAGAAATCTAAATGATTGAAGAAGCCGGAACCGGATTCTTCGGAAAAGCACACCAAGGATTCGCAAATTTTGAAATCTCCAAAGAAGAAGCCAGTTACAGTTGAAGAGTTTGTGGTTCAAGAAGTGTCAATTGTAGAGACTCAAATAATTAAACCTGTTGTTCCTGAGTCTCAAGAGAAAGTGGTTATTCCTTCGAAGACTGGTATGTTTCGAAGAATCAAAAATATGTCTTCGCATCTACGTAAGTCTCCAAAATCTCATGTAGTACGAAAGCCTCAGGTTACTCATCAGGGTGTTTTGATTCGTGAAATTCCAGCGCCTGCTTCTCCATCATCAAAGAAGCGAAGGGCTACAGATATGGCTAAACACATATCTAAGACGAAGAAGAAGAAGACACGAAAGCTTATGCTTTCTACTGAGTCTACAGAAGATGATGATGAAAGAATTCCTGAAACACCAGACGTCAGTCTTCATGTACAAAGTTCAACTCCTGAGCAGACAATCGTCATATCACCCGAAGATTCGGTTGCCAAATCAGTTTCTGAGGAGGTAAGAACTTCAGGCATCCCTGCAAACGTATCTGATACGGATGCAAATGTCAATATGGGTGATGGAGATGGGAAGAATGAAGCTCAAGGTCAATATACTTCTGCTCCCTTTGAAAGTATTGTTTCTTTACCACCATCCATTATTCCCATTACATCAACCACTGATTCCCCTACATTCGAAAATATTATCAATCAACCATTTACTTCTATTTTTTCTTCTTAATCCACTAACACACCCAAACCTAATTCGACTATTCAAGAAACCATTCTTATGGAGACAGAAACTGATACTGAGGGGTTTGGAGGCATGTTTGAGGAATTGGAGTTTCATGAAGACGAAGAGGCGTTTCCAGATCATATGTTGATGACCATGAAGCAGTTTAAAATTCTGAATCAGAAGTTGAATTCTATAATTCAATCTCAAGCTGATCTGGGGGGTGGTTCGTCTGTTTCAAGTTTGGAGGTTGAGTCTATGTTGAAATTGTTCGAAGCCAGAGTTATGAGTAAAGTATCTGGGATGCTTACCGACTCTGAATCACGAATTTTGGAGAAGGTTGATCATAGTGATCAGAATAATGAACTACGGATCAATTCTCAAAATTCGAAGTTTGCCAGAGATGTGAAAGAATTGAAGAATGTAACAAAGGAAAGGCATGTTCTCTTTGTTCAAGAAGTGAAGAAAGTCAGGGAGGATGTCAATATCCAAATTTGTGAACTCCGCGAAGATATGCAAAAAGAGATTGCAAGTGTTCAACAAGATTATGCATCTCTGCATCAGAAGGTTGATATTATTTGTACTGTTGTCACCAAGTTTGTCAAATTATATGAAATTTTGAGTCCTCAAATTACTCAACTTTCAACAAACGAAAATGCCAACTTTTTGGAAGTGATTACTTTGTTAAAAGAGTTAAAAGATCTATCAGTCCAGCCGGTTTCTTCTTCCCTGATTACTCCTGAATTTTTATCTCAAAAATTCTTACAATTCGAAGCACTTCTCAACAAGCAACTTGCTCCTATATTTCGCATTACAAGCCTTCTTCCAACAACATATGCCCCACCTGTTTTCACAGGGGTGCAAGGGGGAGAAAGCAAAACTGGTGAGTCGAAGGTGAGTGATGAAGATGCGAAAGTTGTAGGAAAGGTATTTTCTTCAAAGATCCCAACAACAAAGCAAGTTATAGTTTCTGCAGGGCTGGTTACTTCAACAGTCGTTACAACGATACCTATTACAAGACCTATTTCGAAAGGAATTGTGATTGGTAAAACTATAGAGACTAGTGAGAGTGGTTCGAAATCAAAAGAGGTAATTGATAATTCAACCTTGAAAGATAAAGGGAAATCGATTGTTGTGGAAAAGTCGAAAGAAGAAAAGAAGGCTGAAGCCGAAGCTGAAATTGAAAAACTAAGGTTGATTCAAAGCATTATGACTCAGCGTGCTAGTGATCCGAAGGGAATGAACAAAGGTGATCCATCCAAACACTACAATTACGAAACAATAGAGGCCAAGGTAGCGTATAATCACATGTATTCGTTTGAGAAGAAACCGAAACAAAATTATTTGGTCACGAATACTGATACAAGCCAGCTGGATTTTCCAATGAACGAAATGATGTTCATCATGCCTCAGTTTAAAGCAGAAGGAAATTTTAAAGATAAGGATGATGGAACACACATGAAAATTCGATTTCATGCGGTTCTTGCAAAAGCCCCTGAGGAACTGTGGTCATTGATAAAGATCAAGAAAGTGATCAGTATGAAAAAGGATGTGGTATTCGAAAACACAGTCCAGAACATCAAGTATGTGGTTGCCAGGGCAAATGGAAATATTTGCGAATTTACAATTGCATATTTTCCATTAATGAACTTGTATGATCTTATACAAGTTGCATTGATTTTGAAAGATAAATCATTTTCGTATCTTCAAAACACTGAACCGGATGAATTCAAGCTTGGGGTTGCTCACATCAAGATTTTCATTGAAAATTATTATGAGTGCTTGGCACTAACAGATGTGGAGTTAGCTACAGCTAAAGGAATGGAAATAAAAGCACCAATGGCTCCTACGAAGACTCAAGCAAAATTGAAAAAGTATGATGATGGTGAAATCTGTTTGAAGCCTTTTGGAATGGTCTTCGCAGGAAAAGACAAAGCTGGAAAAGCTAAACGTTTCTTATTCCAAGCATGCGAAGTGGATAGATATTCAACGTCTCAATATATGAACTTAATTGATCGTATGAATCATTGTAGGAAGAATAATGAAGGAGATAAGAAAGAACTGAAGAAGATAATCTCCTGGTACACGGAGATTCGAAGAGTGATGTTATATTCCATCCAGCTTCTTACAAATTAAGTAGTTCGACTATGATTACAAAGGGGGAGATTGTAAGGGTCGAATTGTTGTAATTAGTCGAAATGTATTTTGAACTCTTCGAATGTTTTGTAATCTATTTTACTGAGGCACTTTTGTTCGAAGAGTAAGTGTCTATGCCTTAGTATATTTTTTGTACGCTTTCAGTTCCCTATAAATAGGGATATTTACTAGAGTTAGATAAGAGTTTTTCCAGACCTGTCTTTGTACTCTGTAAACATTCGAAAGCGTAATAGAGCTGAAACAAGATCATATTTACATCCGGTGTTCAATTTCATATTTTTACTTGATTTGATACTCTGATTAATTCTATACTCGATTCTTTGATTCATCAAAGTGTAATGGTTAAGGAATTTGATATATGAAATTTATGTTGGATTAATGTGTCTAAGCCCATAACTAAATTGGCATGACTTGTAATGAGAAGCAAAATCCTTTTGGGGTTGCCCTCGGTACTAGTAACTAAAAAGGATGACATTTAGAGAGAGAGGTTGATTTATTAATTTATTATGTGATTAATAAATTATAATAAATTATTTGTTAATATATTATATGGTTAATATATTAATTTGAAACGGTTATAATTAATTAATAATTAATCAGAATTAATTTGAATCTAATTTTGGGTTATTTAGAATTAATTAAAGGTGCAATGATTGGATTGTAATTGTTGAATAGTTGTACAAGAAAGAATTCCAAAACCTTGCACTAGGGTGGAAGGTTTTGGTGATGCCTAAAGGGCATCTGGAATATTCCTTCTGAGATAAGGAAACCAGATAACCTCCCGCATTTAAAATAGTATTATTTTATTCAGGATTAGGGTTTCCAAGGTTATCTTATTAGGTATAAATAATACTCCTTGAGTGCTTTGATTTCTTCCAACACTTCTCCTTTAGAAGCGACGAAATTTTGCATCTTCTCCTCTCTCATCTTGTGGGTTCATATTGCTAGGGTTTGGGTACAAACCACTAGAGTCACTAAACTTTTGGTGCAAGCTTCTCAACTCTACAAAGAAGGAATCAACGAACTTGTTTGCTATAACAAGTTTAAGGTATGTAACTCTACTATGTGATTTTCGAAATTACTAGGGTTCATCACAGTTTTCTTATTCAAAGTATGTTTCCTTAATGTGAAGACATATATCCTTTTAGGTTGCATGTGCCCTTCTTAACTGTTAAGTGATTTTTCGTATCGAGCACTTTGTTGTAACCTAAGGAAATCGTAAATGGTATCAGAGCTACTTGGTGTTTCTTTCATTAAATGCACATTTGTGAATCGAACAAAACCTTTTTCAGAAAAACTAAACTCACGACGAGATAGTGTATCTGTCACGACGTCAACGAGACTCATATCCAGAATTTTGGGATTTATTGCCTAATTTTATTTATGTGATTGTTATTTGGTAATTATTTACTTAGAAATCTGCTAAAAAAAGTTTTGCATGCTTTGGATGATTAAATAAAATCCATAAATATTATGAGATAAATTTAGACAAGATAACGATTAATTATGAATTTAATTAATATTATCCCTATGGATCTAATACCTAATTTAATAAAATGATTAATTAAAAGAAAATTATTAAATCCATAAAAGGTTTAATTGATTAATAAATTAATGGATTAAATAATTATTTTTTAATGTTTAAATGTTTAATTAAATAATCAATTAATCTAGATAATTAATTTTAAACATTGTATTTTGAAATTTTTTCAAATACACCATTATATATATATATATATATATATATATATATATATATATATATGTGTATGTATTATAAGATTAACTACTATATGTATAAAAAAAGTAAGTTGAATCGCTAGTAAGCCTCATTCATGAAGTCATGCTATAAAGAGGGTATAAGGAAAAAGTCTATAAAATGATCGTTGAATGGGTGTCCTTTTCACCCATTGCTCTCATGTGTCGTGAATGGTCGTTAGTTGAACGAGTTTGATAGGACATAATCATATCAAAGGTATAATGCTATAAAAGTACTAGAACCTTACTTAAAATCTCACTCTAGTTACTTTAGGAAGAATATGAAATGTATGCTAATCCATGAAAACACACATCGTTCTTTATAATTCGTTAGTGGAGCGTGCATGGTTAACAGGCACACTAACTTGGGATTATAAAGTTGAATGATCGTATAAATTGTAAATTATCATTATTAATGAAGCATGTGTGGTTTACCGGCAAATTAGTTTGAGATGATAAATGATATCGAGGTTGTCGAGCGGGTTTGCATGATTATTCACATCATGTTTCTGATCATCGGTATCTTGATCACAAATTGAAGATCATAATCTGAGATTAAACATGTCATTAATATGATCAATGAATCTCAAATGATCTAGGAGTTTCATATTAGATCGAAATTGGTGAATTGCCTTACCAACCTTGTTAAATTTGCAATTAGATTATGCCTCTTCTTAATTGTGAATTGTATTTTGAATCCTAGCGTTGAATATTAATTTGGGTTAAAATATTAAGGATTTATATCAAGTAACTAAAACTATCTCTCTTATTATAGATGTCTGTAAATGGTCACCAAAAGCTCTAACTTCACTCTCTGGTCAATTCTGTCAAAAGAGAATCTCACTGGTCCAAACTAAATGGACCGGATGACAAATCTGAAGATGACTGTCCAATACGAGAACAAGGAATATGTTCTCAAAAATCCACTTGTTGAAATCGATCAATACATTTCTACCCCTGAAGAAATAGCAGCTTTCAACATGCATTCTGATGACGCCACGAAATTTGCTTTCATCATGGTTGCTACCATGACGCTAGAACTCCAGAAGTTCTATGATGACTATTGGCCCTATAAGGAGTGCCTTGACCTTGCTGAATAGTTTCACAAGAAGTCTAGGCAAGAACGCTATGAAGTGGTCAAGTCTCTTATGGCGTGCAAGTTAAACCATGGAGAATCTGTTTGAGCTCACGTGCAAAGAATGCAGAGACATGCGGAGCGGTTGCAAAAGCTCAATGTGTCGTTTGACCAAGAGTTGTCCATTGATATGGTCCTCAACACTTTGACTCCTAGTTATGATCAACTTATATTGACTTATCAATTGAAAAGTATGGAGACAACAGTGACCCAAATCCACAACTTTTTGCAGACTGTTGATTCATGGATGAAGAAATATCGTGTCCTTTCTGCTACAAGTGCTTTTGTCCTAGCTATTGGGCAAAATAGAGGAAATAAGAGGAAGTCTTCCTCTCAATCAAACTGAAAGGTCAAGGCCATGTTGGAGCATCTAGCATTGGGTCCAAGGCAAAGCCCAACTTTAATGTTCCAGTTGTTAGTGAACCAAAAGAAGGCCACTTGCTTCCATTATGTCGAGAAAGGGAAATGAAGAAGAATTTAGCCACAATACCTTCAAGAGTTTAAAGAGGGGAACATCAAGCCATTTGGCTCCTCGTCAGGTACATACATTATTCATATCAATAATACACAACTTTCTCATTCTTGGGTCCTTAATATGGGATGTGGTTTTCACATTTGCTCAAATTTCTAGGGTCTAAGCGGAAGTGAGGATGTGGAGCATGGGAAGCTCAACCTGCTCATGGGGAATAGGCGCTCATCACCTGGTACCCAGATTGGGACATAGGGGCTTGTGCTAGATAGTGGTTCTAGGATATATTTTATTAATTGTTGTTATTCATTAGAAATGACACGAAGCATTATTTCATTTCATGCATTATTCAGAAAAGGTTTTCGATATTCTATTGATAATGAAAACGGTTCGACTATGGCTTACAAAAATGGTGTTTTTGTGTTTGAATCTTTACCTTGTAATGGTGTGTATGAAACTATAACATATGTTTATAACTTAGGCAATAGTGTATTCCATATTGATTTGTCTAATGGTGTAGACAAAGCATTCTTGTTGCATTGTCGTCTTGGGCACATTAACAAGTAATTCACCCAACTCGAAAAGGATGGAGTGTTGGAATAATTTGACCTTAGGTCAGATGATGAATGTGAATTTTTTCTTTTAGGCAAGATGAAAAAATCACCTTTCACTGGAACATGTGAAAGAGGTGAATGATTATTGGACCTCATCCATGCTAATTGTTGGAGCATGGAAATGCTCAACAAATAATAAGTGATAGTTAGGTTGTATTTTTCCCTTTATTGTATTGTTGGTGTATTTGTCTCTCCCTCATATATAAAGGGAGAGATGGTCATCTTAGAATGCATCTTTCTTACAATGTAATTCTAGAGAGAGAGAAAGTGGTGGGATTTCTCTCCACCTAGGGAGAGTTTCTCTCTCCCACCAATGTTCTTCGTGAATATTATTTTATCTCTCTTTCTTTCTCATCTTCTAAGAATTCTCATCATGTTCTTCATATCTTTATATTTTGATACACGATAAATTTCGAGATATTATTTCTTCCGCATCCACCGTTCGTATAAAATTGGGAACTATCAATTGTTATCAGAGTCGTACCTTGAAGGTTTAATCGATTAGTTCAAGGGAACGACTCCCGTTTGGTGATTATCTTGAAGACTTTTCGTGTTTTTGCAAGAATTTTCGGGTTCAAACCGAAAATTTCTGATGAGTTTTCTATTTTTCTGGGGTGATTTTTACTTAGTAGAATAATTATGTTGTTGCTACTCACTCAAATTCACTGCTGGAAATTTATGTTCTTGGTGTTCTTAGTATTTTTCTGTTGAAAAAATGAAGAAAATTAGAGAAGAAATTATTTTAGTGGTCTCCAAAATGTTGAAGAAATTGTTCCAGGGGTTCTTTTGTTCTTGGAAATGAGAAGACACAAATTAATGGGCTTATTTTCCTTGAAGCGGTGTTCTTTTTTTTTTACCCAGCAACTCTTCTTCACAGAGGTATGAAGTTCTTATTCTTCATAATTTTATTGTTGTGAATCTTTCATTTGAAGAGTTTGGACGTATTTAAGTGTTTGCATAAAGCACTTTGTCCTTTTTGCTCTTTTGGGTAAAGTGTATTCCACTTATATTTGCCTTCCCAAGTAAAAACCATGTGACTAACAAATCCCATCACTTTGTCCCTAAAAAAACCACCTGCAACTCCTCTTTTTGCCTCCCCAAGACCAACCTTTGACTCAAAATGCTTTATAAAAGATTCCCTTATTAAAATATGAATAAATGGCCTTTGCGGTACCATTTTTCATGGAAAAATAGCATTTTCCGTCATATATTCAGCCCTTCTCGGACCCCCGAACCGTAGCCAAAAACTGCCTAGCGGAGCCTCCTATGAAGCCTCCCTGCAGCCCTTCTTACCCTTGAACCGAATCCCTTCTCAGTCGAGGATCCGCAACCTCACTCTTGCCTTCGGACCGAAGTACGGACTCCCTACCGCAGTCATTCGCTTCTTCCGGACCGAACTCTCCTTATTGCTCGGACCGCAGCCTCGGACCGAAGCCTTGGTCCGCAGTCCTCGGCCACAAATCTCGGACCGCAGTCAGCTTCCTCTTGCGGTTCACCAACAGACTTCGGATCTCAGCTTCCCTTCGCCCATCAGCAGGCAACCAACCCGCAGCCACACCTCCGCACCCACCATCTGCACCCTCCTTCCCATCCGACCGCAGCTCCCCATCCGCAACCTCCCTAGACCCGCAACCTTCACCCCCTCCTTCTCCTCCTTCGGCCAGCCTTCCCTTCCTCCCCTCTCTTCTTCCCTCCTTATCTTTCCTTCCACCCCTCCCTTCCTCCTCCTCCTTTCCCCCTCCCCTCTCATCCTTTCTTTTTTTAAACCCTCTTATTTTTTAAAAAAAAAACTTCATTTTTTTTCAGCCAATTTTTTTTAGTCAATTTTTTTACGCCAATTATTTTTTATTCAGCTAATAATTTTTTTTAACACCAAATTTTATTTAGCCAATTATTTTTTATTAAAACCAATTATTATTTTTAAAACCAATTTTTTTTAACACCAATTTTTGCCACAACCGAACCTTGGTTTGTCACATTGGTTTACTTCATGCCGATTATTTTGGAAGAATACTTCAAACCGCAGTCGGACTTCATATTATTCTTTGCGATGCTTGTACCGCAACAGCGATTGATCAACAAAGTTGTTTCGCATTCTTCACTTTATTATGAGTTGGCGCTCTTGATCTTTGGTTGACGAATCATGTATCTTGAGCATGTGGACTTTATTTTCTATTGAAGACCACTTCAAGGGTTCCGGCACCGCAGTTTGGGTATTTTGTTATATTTTCGGCACAACAGAGATATTTTTCATGCAGTGATTCTTCATTCTATGGTATTTGTTCATGCAGCTTCAACAACTATATCACCCACCTTCTCTGACGGCAGAGTATCTATTTTACTCTGTTTCTCGTGTCTTATCGAGACCCTTCATACATCTAGGGAGAGCTCTCTTAGCTCTTGGTATCCGACACTCTCCATCCGATGATTTGTTGATTTTTAATATCCGGTCATTGGTTATCAAAAATAGGGAGAGAATATTATCCGGATTTGGTTCTTATGATTGTTGGAGTTTGGATTTTTAAAGACTTCTGAAGACGATTATTTATTTAGTGATGCGATGTGGCAGTTATTCTTGGTCTTTACGGATCAAATTTTTGGCATTACTCGATGTTTTCCGATTCAGATTATTTATTATTCGGAAGAATATTATTTTGGCGATCTTATGATTTTTCGAGTTTGGATTTGTGATATGTTGAAGACGAATATTATTTTGGCGATGTGATGTGGCACTTATTTTTTATCCTTGGATCAAATTTTTGGCATTGCTGGACCATGTCTTTGGACGCACATTATTTTTATCCGGACTTCATTTTATGGATGCTTCACATTTTGAGCAGGTTATTCTTTGAAGAATCTTAGTGTATTATGATTCGAGAACTCGAGATGTTTTTCAGACTTTTTGAAGCCGAAGTGTTTCTTTTATTGGATCTTCTACTTGTTCATGGTGATCTTCTTCTTCCGATGATTATGACTGGTTTGAAGATTTGGATCTTATTTTTTCTGCTCCATTGGTTGTCCTTTGAAGCCGAAGACCTTCATTGTTTAGAGATTCATGGCCAGTTTCAGACTTCACAGACACTTCAGCGTTTCAGATACATTTTAGTCTTTGGTTCTCAATATGTTTCATTTTATTACCACACTTGCTAGTCGGATTACTGTATTATAGCCTTGTATCACTTATTGTATCTCTCATCATTTTTAAGCATTTAGGGAGAGAATGTTGTAGCATGGAAATGCTCTACAAATAATGAGTGATAGTTAGGTTGTATTTTTCCCTTTATTTTATTGTTGGTGTATTTGTCTCTCCCTCATATATAAAGGGAGAGATGGTCATTTCTTAGAATGCATCTTTCTTACAATGTAATTCTAGAGAGAGAGAAAGTGGTGGGATTTCTCTCCACCTAGGGATGGCTTCTCTCTCCCACCGATGTTCTTCATGAATATCATTTTATCTCTCTTTCTTTCTCATCTTCTATGAATTCTCATCATGTTCTTCATATCTTTATATTTTGATACACGATAAATTTCGAGATATTATTTCTTCCGCATCCACCGTTCGTATAAAATTGGGAACTATCACTAATGTGTGTGGGTCCTACAGATCTACTACAAGGGATGCAAATCGATAATAGGTGACATTTACGGATGATTATTGCAGATATGGGTATATCTACTTAATCCTACATAAATCAAAATTTTTTGAGAAATTCAAAGAGTTTAAGCACAAGGTTGAGAATCAATTGGATAAGTAGAGAAAGATGCTTTGATCTGCAAAAGGTGGAGAGTATCTTAGTATCGAGTTCCATGACTATCTCAAGGAATGTGGAATTGTTTCACAATTGACTCCTCCCAGAACACCACAACTTAATGGTGTGGCTAAAAGGCGTAATCAAACCCTAGTTGATATGGTTCGTTACTGTGACAACCGTCAAATTCAAGTCAAAGTCAAAGTCAAAGTCAACAAGTCAAACCGGTCAAACTTAACTAGTACTTGTATGTTAAAAGTTATTCTATGTATAAAAATGTGAATCTTTATGTCAAAAATTCAAGTGTCTCGAAGAATCTATGTGTTAACAATGTAAAAACCTTAAAAAAGGAGTTAAACACATCAAAACACGACTAAGGACCCTTTCGGGGACTTAAAACTGTTGAGTTATGAGCATTCTAACACTCCTAAGTGTACATGCAACCCTAAATACCTTGGATCTATGTTTTCTCTATTATACATACAATTATGAACATCCAAGGTATTATTCTAATCTAGCATACAAAATAATAAATATAACAAGATAGAATACATACCTCTTTGATGTAGAATGTCTTCATGAAGCTTGAGTGCCTAGCGCCCCAAGTGTGACACCTCAAATGGTTCACACAACACCAAATACACTTGGAATAATTTGAGAGAAACTTGAACACTCCTTGAAATCGTCTAGCCCTCATACTCACACATTAGTGCCCGATTTCTTGAGCCATGAGATTCTTTTATATGGTGGCTATTAGGGTTACACCATGTCACTCATAACTTTACCCATTCCTTATGCTCCATGGATTTTAACCTCCATGGAGTATCCATGGGTCACCCCATGGACTTAGTCCAACATAAGGAGTCTTGGATCACAAGCCCACATATATAAGAATGAATGATTTACACAATCAACCCATATATTTAATTAGTCTCCTTTTGATCACTTAATTAATTCCAAATTAATTCTTGATCAATACTAATTAAATAACCTTATTAATATATATTAGAACTTATAATATATTAACCAACCTTAAGTGTTATTTCTCTCATTATAGTCTATCCAAATGCATGATGCCATGCAACCCAAATGGACCATGCCGGGTCGGGTCAAGTCTTACCAATTATAGTTATGGACTTAGACATTAGTCCAACAGTCTCCCACTTGGATAAGTCTAAAACTATTATTGTGTATGACTTCAGGAACCGATCAGCAATCGTAGCTCTCAAAAGCTTCTGTCGAACTCTGACCTTGTCGATGAACTCTGACCTTTGTCAATGACTTGTCCATTAGATAAGGGATCATATATTCCTCCATTCTAGATATCATATGGACTGAGACATGGATTATCAATCATTCTCTCTGTCCATTTTTTGTTTCCTGATTTCCGATTCATGATGACTGACTGATTGAACAAATCAAATCAGTCCTGGCTTGGCCAAGCACTCACATGTATCATCTTTAAATCAACGAGGGGCCCACAGATATCGCTTTTATCCCGAAGGTAAAAGGAATGGATAAACTTCGACTCATATGGCTTGTTCTACTACTTGTTGAATCATACACAAAGGCACGTTTTATAACATCGAGTTACCAATGCGTTTTCGTGCAATCAATGTATAACCAACTCATAGTAACAACTCATATCTCTAGGTTTGAAGAATATAAGATATTATCGTCTCATGATCACTCGTGATAAAATCCATGAAGTGATTCAAATGAGCGCGGGTTGAATCCAATACTCAGAACTTATGAGCACTCATGAGTGTTGTAGCACCACTTTGTCCACCAACTTGGACCTCTACAAACCAACCCATGACAGTCTTGATTCATATCTACTTCCAACATATGACCGACTGTGGATGGTTTGAATAACTTAATCATTCAGGAAGAGCGACTTAGTTATTCTGGAAGTCAAAACATGCAAAGTGAAACACAAGAATAAATGAATCAAATATGGTATCAAACCCTATGAATATAAATAAACACTTTTATTTATCACCATACTGATTACTCATTATTCATTGTTTCGGTTTTATCAACTTTATACTTGAATTTAAAACAATAGTTGTCCCATGCTCCAAGCATGTACACTATGTTTTCTAAACACTAGTCATGCCATACACCAAGTATGCATACTATGTTTGTCTATGATCTTTACTTTGTAAAATAGATCAATTGAACATCACTCCAATGATCCTCTTTTCACAGTCCCAAATCCTTACTGCAAATGCAAGAATTCCAAATTCATGCCATTTACTGAAATCTGTTAGATTCTAAACTTATATGCATTGATCCTCTTAATGATTATGCACAAAGTTAGAAAGACTTGACAACAATCATTACAGAGCATTCCAAAGGAGATCAGCTCCTTGGAAACATCCTTCTTTCATTAAGTTTCCTAATCTTACACAGATTGAATAATTTCTAACTTTGAAACATTTCCATATTCCATTTTGACTATCACTTCTGAACAAGAGTTGCCTCCTTACAGATTATGTCAATATGGTCCTTCCAGAATTAACATTATACTTCCAACTGTCCTTGAGCAACCAATCTTTGGTAAACCTTAGATTGTCCTCGACAATTGCTTAATCATTTTAGTCATATCCAATTCTAGACCTTTTCCCTTCATAATGCTCCAGGCATTTGGAAAATTTTAGAAGGGATGAATATAGCACATGTAATCGATCCTATATCTGAAGCATATGGGACATGATTCATGATGTCTCACATAAAGACTAAACCAGTCTTTTGCTATAATATTTCCATTTCAATTTTCCAAGTTCTCAAAATTCAGATTATGAAAAGGGATGCCGTAATCATAATCGAATTTTAGAACGCAAATAATGGACCCATATATAGAATTTCCTTATGTTGAGCCATTCCAACATGAAATTCATATATATATCCTTGATTAAATACGATTAAAATCTCAATCTAAGCTTTTAGAATTGAAATGAAGTATAATTTCCTCTCCCTTAATTATAGCAAAACAACTTTTTCAACCCCTGCAACCTCACGAATTGAAACTTTTGTTTTCTATAATTAACATTGCTAACTTGCAACCTTTGTCATAATTATCATGCTCCCACTAACATGATGATTATTAGCATAACACTTATGCTCCCACTAGCTTTGACATGTACTCAGAAATCAGCTGACTTTCTTACCAAAGTTCAGATTTCTGATACTAGATTGTGTTGATAAAACTTTATCAAAATCATACACCTCTCTTAGATAGCTCACATGTGTGTCTAAACAATTTTAGAACTATGAAAAGGGATGCCGTAATCATAGTCTCAATTTTTTAGACCTTTGCCACTTCTCACAAGTCCATGTTAGTGTGCCGGTAAACCACACACGCTCCACTAACGACTTTGAGAATGCAAATATCACAATTGCTATCTAGCTAAAATCTACTTAGTGAAAGTGTTTCCTCACCATCATTTTCATGAATCGGAGAGAAACCATATGACACTTAGATTTAATAGTGTATGTGTTCTTACCCATGTGAATTTGTCAAAACCATAATCACAAGACAAGGTTAGTGACAAATCCAAACTCATATTGATTAAACTTGTGCAATCTTAAATTCTTGCCATTTGGCAGCTCGGGTGCCTGCCATTGCTTCCAAGTAGTTGTGCAACCAATTGAGAACTCTCAGAACTCCTATGCAAAGCCAACTTGAATAGGCACAAAAATTTCAACACGATAGGTTATAAACCTCAAGTCGTGTGCTACTGAAGGACTTTAGGTTTTATTCTTGATTAAGTTTAGAAACTTTCAAGAGCTTTAAGACTCCCACTGTCCTCTTGACATATAAGACTCCCTTGGTCAAATATTCAAGAGATAGTGTGGATTCTTTATCAAGACTAACACTTTACACAATTGGCCTAAGTTGGTCTCTGTTTTATCCAAAACATCACAACTTACCAATTTCAAATGTACAAGAGTAGATAACCTTTTACTCTTACATTTGACTAGTGTTAATAAACCCTCTTTAAGATATGTCACTCAAGTTACAATCTTGGAGTATGACTCTAAGAATTGTTTTGGAACGAAGTATGACTCATCTTTTTGATTTAACCATTTCAACAATTCATGACTCCTCTTCTTAGTCATAAGAATGCACTAAGATGACTTTAGAGGACCAATTGTGATATGGTATCTTAATCATTAAGATGATCATAAACATGATACTAAAGTACACTCCCATCTTTTCAGATTTGAGAAACTTTTATCTTTCTGCCATACTTTGATTCTTCTTATTCGTTCTGTCTCACATTGAAACTTCTCCAATGCAACAGACTTATACTTAAACTTATAAGTATAACCATATTTACTGAACTTAAGTAAATCATGACGAATAGTCTTCTTGATCTTTTCTGGTGGACTTGACCAGTGCACAAGAATGTGTACTCGATCCCTTAGTCCTTTCCTTATTCACATAAGGAATTAGTCTTAATTTTCCAAGCTGAAAGTTTTCATTCATCATACTATACAACTTGCATGATTCCAAGTTTCGGTCCAATTGAACCTTGGGTGATGAGAATCTTTCCTTATTTGGTAATATTAGACACTACCACAACCGAAAGAATCAAATCCATTTTTCCAATATTGCTATCAATGGAATCTTATAAGCAACAACTTTTCACAAATGCCATTGTAAGGATACTTAAAATAAATAAAATCAAAACCTTTTTCTTTTATTTTAAAACTTTGCGGAAAAACTTATCCTTACAATCCATATGAAAACCTTGTTGTTATCTATTCCTAAGCAATATAAATATCATAACTCTTAAGTAATAGCCCAAAGTTGTGATCACCGAACCATGCGATTGAAATCCATCTTCGCGATCAGAATCAGCATGTACTTAATAGAGTTAGACAATGAACTTTACCTGAAGTAGAGCCAAACTTATTGACTTTAACATCCTTAGGTAAATTTGGCAGCTTCGTAACCAATGCCCCTTCCTTTGGCAATAGTTACCTATGGACCCTTGATAATGGGACTATCTCAGACTTTGCCTCTCTCTTTACCATTGGGTCAACCGAGTTGACTATGGCCGATCCCTTTCCATTGGGAAGAGAGAGCTTTACTGGATATCCAATGTCATCATTGTCCATGTCCATAGCGTTTTAGGAAGTTGATCTTAGCAAATAGATAAGATCATTAAGGGTCTTGTCTTAGTCTGTTTCATAGGATTCCCAAAAGAACTCACTATGTGACTTAGAAAGTAGTTGAGCCACCAACTTTCTCAAGACTTTGACACCCAACTCTCCCGGCTTGTCAATATGTGACTACATCTCCAAGATGTGATCACACCTAGACCTTGCCTTGCCAATAGGGCTTGAGTGACCTTAAACTTTTTAGGAACTTGAGGGTTAGGGAGAATAATTGGTGGAGGTGAAAGAAGTATGATATCCATGGGACATCATCTTCATTTAGGAAAGCTTGTTTCAAGAGATTTGGGAAGATCATAAATGTCTAGACCAGACATCTTTTTGGGAGATATTCAAGATAGTTGATTTAAAGTCCTTAATATGACACCCAATATGAAATATTAAGGCTAGGACCCAACAAACTATTTTATAACTTAGAAGAGGGATGCCGTAATCCAAGATATAAAATATTTGAAGGTAGGTGAATGACGATTCACCAATTTCCACCATGAAAAACGAAATAATTTATTAGGTTTTAATTGGATTTGAAAGTCCTAGATCTTTGAGATTCATTGAACTGTTCAAAGGCATGTTTCAATCTCGAGTGTGCCCTTCAGGTTTTGTGACTGGGATGCCGAGGATCACAAAACAAGGTGTGAATAACCATGCAAATATACTTGGTACCCTTAATATTTACCCCTTAATCAGTGTGCCGGTTAACCACACACGCTCCACCGATACTATGATAAATATTAAGTTACCCTTTGCCTACCTTGTTAAGTCCAGGTTAGTGTGCCGGTTAACCACACACGCTCCACTAACGACTTAAGCAAAGTCCAAAGTGTAATTTCATGGGTTAGCACCAAATTCACATTTTCCTAAGTAACTAAGATTGGGTATTAATAAGAGTTTAGTTACTTAGTATTTATCATTAATACTTTTAATGAAAGGAGAATTATAGTCCTTGTCCTACCCGTTCGGCTAACGACCCTCCACCAGTCAAGGAAGCGGTGGGTGAGAGTGGACACCCATTAAACTGCCATTTTATAGGCAGTAACCTTATACCCCCCTTATAGACCGGCTTCGTGAATGAGGCCTACTAACGGTAAGACTAACTTTACTCTTATACATATATAAATATTATTAACTTATAATATTATAAAGTATAAGGGTTGAATTTTAACTTTTAAAATTCTAAGGGCTAACTTGGAATTAAAGTATTCATAAGTGAAAACTTTTCAAATTACAAAACTTGAGGGCAAGTTTTGAAACTATTCAAAACTAATTAATTCCATAACTTATGAGTTTAAAGTAGTTTTAATTAAAAAAAAAACAAAAACTCTTCAAGTTCCATAACTTGAGGACAAGTTATGGAAGACTTTAAACTAATTAATAAAAAAAATAACTTTTTTTTTATTGTAACTTATGGAACTAATTAAGGTTACACTTTTTTTTTTAATTTAATGAAGAGACTGTTGAACCTCCATAACTTGAGGACAAGTTATGGAGTCATAAAACCATTTAATTAGAACTAGACTCTTCATTTTGTAACCTTTGCCAACTTTTATGAGTTTTATGATTCTTAAATGTGACTTTTCATATAACTTGAGGACAAGTTACAAAAACACACTTTGGAATCAACTCTTAGATTAAAATGGATTGAAAACAACTATTTCACACAAATTTTCTATTAATCTAAGAACCTCATAAGAACAAGATAATTCAAATCATCAATCTTCAAGAAATTAGCATGAACATACAAACTAATACAAATCTTGAAATTATGACAATTATCTTAGAAATTGGATTAGCATGAACATTACCACATCAAAAACAAGTTTACAAAAACATCTTAGGGTAATGTTCCTAGTCCAATTCCAGCCAAAACAATCGAATATATGCATCCAACTCAATTTTTCAGCTACTTTTGCAAGTATAACAAGAAAACAAACCTGGCTCTGATACCACTGTTGAGTTATGAGCATTCTAACACTCCTAAGTGTACATGCAACCCTAAATACCTTGGATCTATGTTTTCTCTATTATACATACAATTATGAACATCCAAGGTATTATTCTAATCTAGCATACAAAATAATAAATATAACAAGATAGAATACATACCTCTTTGATGTAGAATGTCTTCATGAAGCTTGAGTGCCTAGTGCCCCAAGTGTGACACCTAAAATGGTTCACACAACACCAAATACACTTGGAATAACTTGAGAGAAACTTGAACACTCCTTGAAATCGTCTAGCCCTCACACTCACACATTAGTGCCCGATTTCTTGAGCCATGGGATTCTTTTATATGGTGGCTATTAGGGTTACACCATGTCACTCATAACTTTACCCATTCCTTATGCTCCATGGATTTTAACCTCCATGGAGTATCCATGGGTCACCCCATGGACTTAGTCCAACATAAGGAGTCTTGGATCACAAGCCCACATATATAAGAATGAATGATTTACACAATCAACCCATATATTTAATTAGTCTCCTTTTGATCACTTAATTAATTCCAAATTAATTCTTGATCAATACTAATTAAATAACCTTATTAATATATATTAGAACTTATAATATATTAACCAACCTTAAGTGTTATTTCTCTCATTATAGTATATCCAAATGCATGATGCCATGCAACCCAAATGGACCATGCCGGGTCGGGTCAAGTCTTACCAATTATAGTTATGGACTTAGACATTAATCCAACAAAAACGATCATTAACGAAGCATAAAGGGGTTCGCGAACCTTGCATTTGCAAGATTATGCGATAATAATGGCTAAGGTTAAATCTCTCCCAAATCTCTCCAAGCATGTAAAATCTCTCCCAAATCTCTCCAAGTATGAGAAATCTCTCCCAAATCTCTCCAAGCATGTGAAATCTCTCCCAAATCTCTCTAAGTATGTGAAATCTCTCCAAGCATGTGAAATCTCTCCAAGTATGAGAAATCTCTCCCAAATCTCTCCAAGCATGTGAAATCTCTTCCAAATCTCTCCAAGTATGTGAAATCTCTCCCAAATCTCTCTAAGTATGTGAAATCTCTTCAAGTATGTGAAATCCCTCCCAAATCTCTCCAAGTATGTGAAATCTCTCCCAAATCTCTCCAAGTATGTGAAATCTCTCCCAAATCTCTCTAAGTATGTGAAATCTCTCCAAGTATGTGAAATATCTCCCAAATCTCTCCAAGTATGTGAAATCTCTCCTAAATCTCTCCAAGTATGTGAAATCTCTCCAAGTATGTGAAATCTCTCCCAAATCTCTCCAAATATGTGAAATCTCTCCAAGTATGTAAAATCTCTCCCAAATCTCTCCCAAAATCTCTCTCAAACTTTTTATAGTCATCCGGGTCATCCCGACCCTTAACTTGGTCAAAAATCACGTAGAACGGAAAGATTTCTCGAAAAACAGCTATATAGGACCGAAACCCCTCTTAGGAACCGAAACCCCTTATGAGCCGAAAGTGTCAGAACCGAAAGTGTCAGAAGCCTCTCGGACCGGAACCTCAGCAGACCGAAGCTCAGCAGCGAGGACCGAACTTCGGCTCCCATGCGAGACCCTCGCACCCCCCCCCACTTCGGACCTTCGGTCTTCCCTCCTACTCTCGGTTCCCTCTCGGTTCTCACACTCCTAAGAGCCGAACCTCGCAGGTTCGGTCCCTATTGTCCGGTTTTCGACTACTTTCGCCTCCTAAGCCCGTTTTTGACGTTTTTGACGGGATTTTTTCACCAAATTCATATTTTTATCATTTTTTACCCCCAGAACTATTATTTTAATTATTTTTCAAGGATTTATTAATTATAAATCATTATTTACAATAAGAAGAGTATTCTACACCACAAGTGGGTCAAGTGTGCCCACTTGCCTCCTATGTGTCACTTTCTCATTGGTCCAACCTTATCCAAATCACACAAACCAAGGCAAACATCCCTTCACCCTAGCCACTTGCTCCAACAACCCTCCATATAAGGAAATGCATGGGATTCCCTTGATCTTTTACTTCACCATCAAAATTATACACTTCTTAAACCATCAAGAGGGCCTCTTTTCTCTCAACTTTCAGCCACACTTTTGATGTGTTCTTAGAGTCATTTATTCACTTATTGGAAAGTATTTCCTTCTAACTCAAGTGTTATTACATGTTTTCATAACACTCTTGGATTAACGACTCATATCTTCACACCAAAAATCGTTCTTAGGATCATCCAAAACTTCGTGTGTTCATCAAGTGATCTAGACTTGAAACTCATCATCTTCAACCTTCCACTCTACAAGAAATCACTCAAGGTGAGTTCATACCCCTATATTTTCTAGTTTTCTTCAGTTTTCAGGGGGGGATACAAGTTAAAACACCAAAACATATTCAAAACTCAACTTGACAGCTTACAACAGAAAAGTTGTGACCTGTTCACGAACTGTTTTACCCAACTTAAACTTAATATCTTTCAAAACTGTTTCATATGCAAGTAGTTCAGGTTTATACCTTTAAAATAACTACTTTCACCTCTCCATATGATTTTTCTACGATTTATGGTGATTTTTACAAAAACTGCCTATCATTTCAGAAACGAATTCGGACCAGTCTGTGATTATGAACACTTTCACATAAGTTAGAAACTTCTAAAAATCATAATAAAAATTATGAATAAACTAGACACATTTTCTAAACTCTTAGAGTTTACGGAGTTAGTTTTCGACTCCGTATGATTTTTCTATGATAATTTCAAAACAATGCAGAAAGGATAAAAACTAGTTGCATAGTTTACCTTATTAATAACACTTTGTAGTATGTTGAGCAAAGTGCATAACAATAAGTTTCTCAATGTTTGCATGCATTCTTGTTAGTTTATCATCATAAACAGAAATTAGTCATTCATGTTAAGGTTTTTCCTCCATTCATTTCGAACACATATAATAAACTACATTAAGTATAGTTTATGAATTTTCGATAAAAGCATACTACATGGAAAAGGTTTAACTCTCAAAACAAATGGGTTTCTCATATATTACTTGATAAACTATAATAGTAATAGTTTATGGATTTATATAACAAATGTATTTTCATAAAAGGTGATTTCACTTCCTCCACGGAAGAGGTTTTATACTCAAAACTATATGTAAAGTAGTTAACGTAAGTTGTGAGACATTCTCCTTCGGGGTACTCTTAAGTACCACAAAAAATCCTGAATTAGTTATAACCAGAGTCTCTTGTAGGGAGAGCGTGATAATTGTGTATAGATCTATATTGGGATTGACAACCCACACCCATGCTGCTTGCATAAGTCCGATCGGCCGATCGGGGATGACAAGTGTCATTTCGATTCCGACGCCTGAAGAACGTCGTAAGCAGGTTATTCTGTCGTAGTATGGTTATAGCGACTCACATAGGGAGTTAACAATCTTTCCAGTTTACAAGAAAAATTATACTTTGAAAAGGGGTTTTACTTCTAAATTAAACGAGTTTATGCCGATTTAAACTTGCATGAATTACTCTAAGTATGGAAAAATACTTGTATATTCTCGGTCTTGACGCTTGAGGCTACATGACTTTTTATAAGGAAAATATTGGATTTTCTTTGGAAACACATTCCCATTATGAACATTATAAGCACAAAACACACACATATTCTCTGTCTTAAGAATTAGGATTACATGACTTTTATAAGGAGAATATTGGATTTTCTTTGGAAACATATTTCTATCAAAACTACATTTCATCTAGAATTGTTAGACTTCAGCTATAATTGCTAAGTGTATATGCTAGAGTTATATAAGAATCTAGTCGCAATCGACCTAGAATTGGTGGGTCCGCCTTACTTCCTGTTCCTTGTTTGGTTGTGGACCTAGGGCAGATCCATTATATTCGACCGTTTATTTAACTTAAATTTTATATAACTTATATACACTGGGTGATTATAGAAGGAATCTACAGGTCTTTCTAGGGTATATTAGTGCATAGCATAGGAGAGTTCATTTCGTGTTTAATAAAGAAAATATTGAATTTTATGAAATAATACTCTATCGCTTTTTACAAGGAAAACGGCTGCTTTCTCAAATAAAACTCTTATGAACTCACCAACTTAATTGTTGACGCTTTTTCAAACTACTTGTATTCTCAAGAACTCAGTGAAACAGGAAATCAACCGCTTTTGAGGATGGGACGTTAAATCGTCAAACATTTCATTTTTGTCATCGTAAGTGTAATTGATTGGAAACATGTAAACACATACTATTGTATAACTTTTTCAATTATATTTATGATGGTTGTATTTACTTTGGGAACTATTATACTCGTTGTTGTGATAGTATACATGAAGTCCTCCACCCCCGGACATTTCCGCCATCCTTGGTTTGGGGGTGTGACAGATTTGTATCAGAGCATTGTTTATAGTGAACTAAGTATATCGAACCACATAGGATATACAAACTATAAATGCATTGGGACTTATGTCTCTGATTTAAACATTTTCAAATAACTATACTTTTAGAAATAAATAGTTTCTTGTTAATAGTATAAGTACATACATGCATACCGGTTTAGTGCCACGTCTAAGGAAAACACAAAAGTTAAAAATAGAAGAGTTGTGCAATGTGAATATGCCTTGGGATATGCAATCAAGTCTGGGAGGAATATAGCCTGATCAACTATATTCGTCCGAGAAGTGACTAGTATGTGTCGGGGGATAGTCATAGTGGACAACGAGTCTATCAACTTACCAACACCCATACCAGAAAATCGTTAACAACCAAACATAACATTTAAAATACTATAGGAGTATTTTGTGTTAGTATAACTTAGGTGAAAACTAAACTGATTCTTGCTAGTAGGTCTACAATCACTAAATGGATACGCTAAAGTTATATATAACCTAGATATGTAACTAGTATGCACCATGTCATCATAAAAGTAACTAAAGAAGATCAAACCCCTATAAGTAATTCTAGGAATATAATTATTATATGCCTCTTACCTCACCCCTATTCTCGCACGGACACCATGACAAGATCTTTCTTACCGGGAGACCCCTACTTTCCGAACCCGGAAAGTTAGTGGGTGATGAGGAAAAGAGTTGAAGATGGAGCCAGAGGTCGACAACTCTCCTTACATAGCCAGGGCTCTCGCGAACCGCCTCGACTACATCGAACCTGTGCCCCGTTGGGCAGCATTGATCAAGGGATGGATTCGCCATCAGCAACAGCAATCGCCATTTGGGGACGAATTGTCGAGAGTAAAGTTCATTTTACTCACAAGACCTGCTAGATTAGGCCTATGAGTATGCGTTGGTGTTACTCCCCTCCATGCGTAGGCCCGACCCCGCGAGTTAGTGATTACACTAGTCGAGAGATTTGTTTGCGGTCCAAACCTTTCCTTGCAATAATGTGGTGTAGACCTGCATCAGGCTAAAAACCTTTCTCTAAAAGCTAAATATACTAGAATCATACAAATGAAAGGGGCATGCGTATTATTTTCATTGGGAGCAATACTACTAAGAATTCATAAGTTTATTATATATAGACTCTCATTATGAATTGTTTTCAAAAGACACCAAAAACATTGGAACTCGATACACTCAGAACTAAGATAAACTGAGTGAGATAACTCCTGACGTATAAACCCTTATTCAATACTCATTATCATTTCTTCTTTTTAAACCTCATGGTTGAAAGGTGCCTTTCCATAGACCTATAGGGTGTGGTCATACCAGCACTAATGCACCAGATCCCATCAGAACTCCTCAACCAAGTGTGTTTGGACAAACCTAATCCTAGGATAGGAAAAACTTAACGCCCGTACAAAACCTACTTCTACCCACTACCATAAATTGCGAAATTTATATATATGTGTATGAATGATAAGGGTATAATTAGAATTATCCCCACTCACGAAATCGTTTCTCCACATGCAACAGAGTTATGTCTTCACAAGAAGGTAACCAGCCAACAAGCAAGGCAACAATCATGCAGATAGACTCTGCTACTTTTCAAGCTGCGGTCATGGCAGCCGTGACAACCGTCACGGTGCAACTCAATACTAACAACGCTAGCAGAGATGAAGGTGGTGTTGACAATTCTAACCGCAGTAACAGTCAAGAACACCAGCGGGTGCCTACCCATGAGGACGCCTCAGACCACAAACCTAAGAACAAGAAACGAAAATTTTGGGACAAAAAGGAGTGCAACCTATCTCAAAAACGCGCTAAAGGATAACAATCTGTGGCTGCCCCTGTAATTACAACATCAGTCCCGACTCATGCCTCGACACTAGCCTCAACGTCTGTCACTCAAGCACCGGTCAGACAATATATGGGAACACTTCCAAAGTGTAACAAGTGTGACTACCATCACAATGGAGTTTGCCGGGTGTTTCACTGTAAAAACTGTAACAAGAACGGACATATTGCCCGTTTCTGCAGGACCCAAACCCAGCACATCGCTTCAATCACCAACATCAGTGTAAGTCCAGTATGCTACCTATGCGGTCAAACGGGACACTTCAAGAGGGAGTGTCCAACTGAGAGGAATGACGGAGGAGCTGGAGGAGTGTGACAACCAAACCAGCAGGAGCAACACGGAACCTTATTAGGACTTTTGTAATGTTTCCAATAACAAAAAACGTTTAAGTACCATATGTTTGCAATGAAATTAGTATGTTGCTAAAATTACCGTATATCAAAAAGTAGTTAAAAATACTCTCTCGTTCAATCAAATCAAAGACACTTACATATGATCTTAGGATCAATACCAGTAAGCTGGGATAACTTGGTATATACATCAAGGTTAATTATAATCAAAATACTAAACACTTAAAGAATAATTTTGTCTTAACTCCTATTCCATGTCTAGTAGTGAGATTAGGGTAGAGCCACCCACTCGACGGGTTCATCAATACCAATTTACATGCGACTTACATATACCGATCGATCATAGAATGATCGGTCGGGGATCATGATATAAGGAATCAGTACTAGTATTCGAAACACACTTACTACCAGTGCTAGCTATTGTGGTATGAATCATTTGCAGTAACAATAACACCGATCGAAACGGAGCACACTAACAAGAATCACATGATACTCCATCTCCCTAGTGAATAATTCGTACGAATACAACCTAACACATGTGTTACTAAAAAGATCCGTTGTCATCATTCGATGTCGATTGATATAGTCCTCACTTTCCCGATTACACGGCTACGAAAAGACCCTTCACCTAACCTCGAAACCCTCGTCTCTTATAAACGCAAATCCGACACGGATCTCCGGGCCATCTCTCGCTGTGAAACCTCAAAACACTCACCAGAGCAGTATTACACTTTCCTCACCTTTTCAAATTATTCCTAGTAAACCCTTCGAGAATATCACACGTATAACAGGACAAGAGCAAGCACAGAAGCTTGAGATGAATACAGTTAGTCTATCACTACGAAGTGTATATGCGAGGATAATATATTATTAAGATTCTATGGACATTGGATGTGTGTTTCCGCCCTATTTCCTGTTCCTTGTCTGGTTGTGGACTTGGGGCGGAGTCACCCATCCAACTGTCTTACCAATCCTAACTACATACGACCTCTATACGCAAGTTAAAGATAGAGGGACCAGGTACGATTCCTACCATGAACTTCGGGACAAGGCTACCCAGGAGTGCGAATGAACGTCCTACCATCCGAATAAGTCTAGTCTCGAAAACCGAACCCATATTCTCCCTACCGACCTAATCAAATGAGAAACACTAAAGCTGACCTTATGCAGCGCTCCGAGGGGAAGTATTACTTACGAGTTAGTATAAATTCGAGAAAGGCTGAAAGCATCTCGAAGCCGACAAAAGAACTACACAGATAAGCGACGCAAACCCTCGAAATTGCGGGTTGGTGACCGAGTTCTACCGAAGGCCTCACCATTCAAAAGAATGATATGTTTCGGTAAATAAGGGAAACTAAATCCAAGGTACAGAGGACCATTCGAAATCCTTGCTAGGATTAGCTCAGTAGCACACAAACTCCGACTGCCCCAAGAACCTAATAATGTACATCCAACCATCCACGCGTCAAATTTAAAGAAAGGTATGTCCGACGAGACTCTTGTGATACCTCCCGACGAAACCAAAGACGCATCCCTGTTGGGAAGATCTGTTGGATCATGAAACAAGGACCTGAGTTCACCTGAGAACACGAAGGCCAAATAAAGCAAAAATACCCTCATCTATTCCCCAACCCTTGATGTCCCACTCAAATACAAATTTCGGGACGAAATTCCTTCTAACGGGGGGATAATGTGACAACCGTCAAATTCAAGTCAAAGTCAAAGTCAGAGTCAACAAGTCAAACCGGTCAAACTTAACTAGTACTTGTATGTTAAAAGTTATTCTATGTTTAAAAATGTGCATCTTTATGTCAAAAATTCAAGTGTCTCGAAGAATCTATGTGTTAACAATGTAAAAACCTTCAAAAGGGAGTTAAACGCATCAAAACACGACTAAGGACCCTTTCGGGGACTTAAAACGATCATTAACGAAGCATAAAGGGGTTCGCGAACCTTGCATTTGCGAGATTATGCGATAATAATGGCTAAGGTTAAATCTCTCCTAAATCTCTCCAAGTATGAGAAATCTCTCCCAAATCTCTCCAAGCATGTGAAATCTCTCCCAAATCTCTCTAAGTATGTGAAATCTCTCCAAGCATGTGAAATCTCTCCCAAATCTCTCCAATCATGTGAAATCTCTTCCAAATCTCTCCAAGTATGTGAAATCTCTCCCAAATCTCTCTAAGTATGTGAAATCTCTTCAAGTATGTGAAATCCCTCCCAAATCTCTCTAAGTATGTGAAATCTCTCCCCAATCTCTCCAAGTATGTGAAATCTCTCCCAAATCTCTCTAAGTATGTGAAATCTCTCCAAGTATGTGAAATCTCTCCCAAATCTCTCCAAGTATGTGAAATCTCTCCCAAATCTCTCCAAGTATGTGAAATCTCTCCCAAATCTCTCCAAGTATGTGAAATCTCTCCCAAATCTCTCCCAAAATCTCTCTCAAACTTTTTATAGTCATCCGGGTCATCCCGACCCTTAAGTTGGTCAAAAATCACGCAAAACGGAAAGATTTCTCGAAAAACAGCTATATAGGAACCGAAACTCCTCTTAGGAACCGAAACCCCTCTTAGGAGCCGAACCTCTTATGAGCCGAAAGTGTCAGAATCGAAAGTGTCAGAAGCCTCTCGGACCGAAACCTCAGCAGACCGAAGCTCAGCAGCGAGGACCGAACTTCGGCTCCCATGCGAGACCCTCGCACCCCCCCACTTCGGACCTTCGGCCTTCCCTCCTACTCTCGGTTCCCTCTCGGTTCTCACACTCCTAAGAGCCGAACCTCGCAGGTTCGGTCCCTATTGTCCGGTTTTCGACTACTTTCGCCTCCTAAGCCCGTTTTTGACGGGATTTTTTCACCAAATTCATATTTTTATCATTTTTAACCCCCAGAACTATTATTTTAATTATTTTTCAAGGATTTATTAATTATAAATCATTATTTTACAATAAGAAGAGTATTCTACACCACAAGTGGGTCAAGTGTGCCCACTTGCCTCCTATGTGTCACTTTCTCATTGGTCCAACCTTATCCACATCACACAAACCAAGGCAAACATCCCTTCACCCTAGCCACTTGCTCCAGCAACCCTCCATATAAGGAAATGCCTGGGATTCCCTTGATCTTTTACTTCACCATCAAAATTATACACTTCTTAAACCATCAAGAGGGCCTCTTTTCTCTCAAGTTTCAGCCACACTTTTGATGTGTTCTTGAGTCATTTATTCACTTATTGGTAAGTATTTCCTTCTAACTCAAGTGTTATTACATGTTTTCATAACACTCTTGGATTAACGACTCATATCTTCACACCAAAAATCGTTCTTAGGATCATCCAAAACTTCGTGTGGTCATCAAGTGATCTAGACTTGAAACTCATCATCTTCAACCTTCCACTCTACAAGAAATCACTCAAGGTGAGTTCAACTTGACAACTTACAACAGAAAAGTTGTGACCTGTTCACGAACTGTTTTACCCAACTTAAACTTAATATCTTTCAAAACTGTTTAATATGCAAGTAGTTCAGGTTTATACCTTTAAAATGACTACTTTCACATCTCCATATGATTTTTCTACGATTTATGGTGATTTTTACAAAACTGCCTATCATTTCAGAAACGAATTTGGACCAGTCTGTGATTATGAACACTTTCACATAAGTTAGAGACTTATAAAAATCATAATAAAAATTATGAATAAACTAGACACATTTTCTAAACTCTCAGAGTTTACGGAGTTAGTTTTCGACTCCGTATGATTTTTCTATGATAATTTCAAAACAGTGCAGAAAGGATAAAAACTAGTTGCATAGTTTATCTTATTAATAACACTTTGTAGTATGTTGAGCAAAGTGCATAACAATAAGGTTTTTCCTCCATTCATTTCGAACACATATAATAAACTACATTAAGTATAGTTTATGAATTTTCGATAAAAGCATACTACATGGAAAAGGTTTAACGCTCAAAACAAATGGGTTTTTCATATACTACTTGATAAACTATAATAGTAGTAGTTTATGGATTTATATCACAAATATATTTTCATAAAAGGTGATTTCACTTCCTCCATGGAAGAGGTTTTATACTCAAAAGTATATGTAAACTAGTTAACGTAAGTTGTGAGACATTCTCCTTCGGGGTACCCTTAAGTACCACAGAAAATCCTGAATTAGTTATAACCAGAGTCTCTTGTAGGGAGAGCGTGATAATTGTGTATAGATCTATATTGGGATTGACAACCCACACCCTTGCTGCTTGCATAAGTCCGATCAGCCGATCGGGGGTGACAAGTGTAATTTCGATTCCGACGCCTGAAGAACGTCGTAAGCAGGTTATTCTGTCGTAGTATGGTTATAGCGACTCACATAGGGAGTTAACAATCTTTCTAGTTAACAGGAAAAATTCTACTTTGAAAAGGGGTTTTACTTCTAAATTAAACGAGTTTATGCCGATTTAAACTTGCATGAATTACTCTAAGTATGGAAAAATACTTGTATATTGTCGGTCTTGACGCTTAAGGCTACATGACTTTTTATAAGGAAAATATTGGATTTTCTTTGGAAACACATTCCCATTATGAACATTATAAGCACAAAACACACACATATTCTCTGTCTTAGGAATTAGGACTACATGACTTTTATAAGGAGAATATTGGATTTTCTTTGGAAACATATTTCTATCAAAACTACATTTCATCTAGAATTGTTAGACTTCAGCTATAATTGCTAAGTGTATATGCTAGAGTTATATAAGAATCTAGTCGCAATCGACCTAGAATTGGTGGGCCCGCCTTACTTCCTGTTCCTTGTTTGGTTGTGGACCTAGGGCAGATCCATTATATTCGACCGTTTATTTAACTTAAATTTTATATAACTTATATACACTGGGTGATTATAGAAGGAATCTACAGGTCTTTCTAGGGTACATTGTTGCATAGCATAGGAGAGTTCATTTCGCGTTTAATAAAGAAAATATTGAATTTTATGAAATCAGACTCTATCGCTTTTTACAAGGAAAATGGCTGCTTTCTCAAATAAAACTCTTATGACCTCACCAACTTAATTGTTGACGCTTTTTCAAACTACTTGTATTCTCGGGAATTCAGTGAAACAGGAAATCAACCGCTTTTGAGGATGGGACGTTAAATCGTCAAACATTTCATTTTTGTCATCATAAGTGTAATTGATTGGAAACATGTAAACACATACTATTGTATAACTTTTTCAATTATATTTATGATGGTTGTATTTACTTTGGGCACTATTATACTCGTTGATGTGATACTATACATGAAGTCCTCCACCCCCGGACGTTTCCGCCATCCTTGGTTTGGGGGTGTGACAGTTACACGATGTGTTGAGCACCTCTTTCAATATCTTTATAGGTGTATGCCTTAGAAACAACTGCTCATATCCTAAATCTTGTTCCCACTAAGAAGGTTGCCAAAACACCTCATGAGATGTGGACAGGGAAAGTACCATTGCATGCACATATCAAGGTCTTGGGTTGTGAAGCTCTCATAAGATGAGAGACTCATGACAAGCTTGAACCCAGAGTTGAGAGGTGTATTTTCATTGGCTACCCACAAAAGTCCTTTGGATACTTGTTCTATACACCTAGTGAAAAACACAGTCTTTGTAGCTCGAAGAAGAGTCTTTCGTGAGAGAAAACTCATATTCAAATAGGAAAGTGGGAGTGTTTTTAGTCTGGAAGAAATTCAAAAATAATCCAATGAAGGACCCCTAAATGACACCAGCACTCAACCAGAGGATGAGACTCCTGTTGAGCCCATTGACGATTCATTACCTATTTATCAGTCCAGTAGAGTTAGAATGACACCAGAGTTTTATGGTTTCTATATTACTGTGGAAGGGGACATGTTTATTAGTGATAGAACACTAGTAAATTTGGAAGAACCCGCTAACTACAAGGAAGCGATGGCAGGCCCTTAAGCTACCAATCGAAAGAGGCTATACCTGGCGAGATCCAGTCCATATATTATAACCAAGTATGGAACTTGGCTGATCAAGAACCCTTGTCGAAAGACTGTAGGTTGTAAATCGATCTTCAAGAAGAAGACTGACATGAATGGACAGGTACGTACTTTCAAAGCTAGGGTGGTTGAGAAGGGCATTACTAAAACCCAAGAGATTGACTTTAACGAAACCTTCTCACCAGTAGCTAAGATAAAATCTATCGGGATAATGCTTGTCATTGTTGCTTTTTATGATTATGATATATGGCAAATGGATGTTAAAACCGATTTCCTAAGTAGGAAATTAACTAATGACGTCTATATGAGTCAACTAGAATGTTTTGTACATGGAAAGTATCTTGATAGAGTGTGCAAGCTTGATAAATCCATATATGGATTGAAACAAGCATCTAGCAGCTAGAATCTTTGCTTCCACGAGAAAGTCAAAGAGTTTGGATTCTCTAGGAGTGAGGATGAGTCTTGTGTGTATGTCAAAGCTAGTGTGAGTATAGTAACTTTCCTAGTATTGTATGTTGATGACATAATCCTTATAGGAAACGACATTCCAACCTTGCAAGAAGTGAAATCTTGGCTTGGGAAGTGTTTTTCTATGAAGGATCTAGGGGAAGCGGCCTATATTCTTGGGATAAAAATTTTGAGGGATAGAAAGAGATGCCTAATTGGTCTTAGACAGAGTACATACTTGGACAATATATTAAATCGTTTTTATATGGAGAACTCCAAGAAAAGGGACTTACGCATTCACTGTACTGTAAGATTGAGTAGGACTCAAAATCCCAGTACTTAGGAGGAAATAGATGACATGAGTCGAGTCCCATATGCTTCGGATATAGGATCTTTCATGTATACTATGACATGTCCTTTCCCTGATGTGGCTTATGCCTTTAGCATGGTTAATTGCTTTTAGGAAAATCCTGGCAGAGCCCTTTGGACTGCTGTGAAGAACATACTCCAGTATTTACGAAGAAAAAATTACAGGTTCCTAGTTCCTGGTGTTAATGATACTTTGAGAGTGAGTGGTTATAGTGACGCCAGATTTCAAACAGATCGTGATAACTTTCGCTCTCAATCTAGTTGGGTATTCTTGTTGAATAGTGGAGCAGTCACTTGGAAAAGTTCGAAGCAGTTGACGGTAGCTGACTACTTGTGAGTCTTAGTACATAGCAGCGAGTGAAGGATTGAAGAAAGCGGTCTTGTTAAAGAATTTCATCGAAGTTCCCATAGTATTCCCGACCACTGAAGAGCCAATGGAACTATCATGCGATAATAAAGGTGCAGTTGCTTTGACAGAAGAACCAAAGGATCATGGCAGATATAAACATATCGACAGAAAGTACCATTACATACAACATAGGTTTGAAGAAGGGAATCTCCTGGTGAAACGGGTGTCATCAGAAGATAATCATGCAGATGATGGGTTTTGAGCATTCTAACACTTCCTAAGTGTACATGCAACCCTAATAACCTTGAATCTATGTTTTCTCTATATACATGCAAATTTCTTTTCCAAGGTTATTTCCTAACTAGCATGGCATGGGGATTACATAAAACATATAAACTAGTAGAAATGCATACCTTGTTGTTGCTTGGATTCCTTCAAGACTTTGTGAGCCTAGCACCCCAAATGTTGTGCCTCAAATGCTTCACACAACACCACAAGACTTGGAATAACTTGAGAGAATACTTCTAGCACTCAAAATCGGTTATGCCCTCTCTAGTAACACTAGGTCACGATTTTGCTAGCCATAGGGTTCCTTTTATAGTGTTGTCACAATTAGGGTTTACACATGAATGCCCTTAATTGTCATGACTCTTGATTTCTCATGACCCATGGGTTTGTAACTCCCATGGACTATCCATCGAGCTCCATATGGTTATAACCAAACCCATAAACCATGGATCATTAATCCACCATAAAAGAATTGATGATTGTCATAATCAACCCTATATATTTAATTAGTCTCACTTTGATCACTAGATTAATACTAGATTAATACTTGATCAATACTAATTAAATAATACTATTATTAATATATTAGAACTTATAATATATTAATAATCATAAGTGCCTTATTCTCTAATTTAGTCTATCCAAGTATTGCAATGCCATGCAACCCAAATGGACCATGCCGGGTCGGGTCAAGTACATACCAAATAAAGTTATGGACTTAGACACTATATCCAACAGTCTCCCACTTGGATAAGTCTAATAACTATATTTGCAAATATGACTTCAAAATCCGACTAGCAATCGTAGCTCTTTCAAAGTCTCTCGGAACTGAGATGATGATGATACGCCATTTAAGATAAGTGATCATATAATCCTCTGTTCTCATGATATCAGCCGGACAAACACATGGAACATGGTCTTACTTATTGTCCAGCATTTGTTTCTCGATCTCTGATTTGTTTCGACATAGAACTAAATTGAACACATCAATTAGGTTCTGACCGGGCCCGGTACATAAGTCAAAACCAAATCATCGAGGGGCCCAGATATCGCTTCTATTTCTAGAAGGAACAAATAAACTTCGACTGATATGCTTGTACTAACTACTTGTTGAATTATTCACAAAGGCACATTTTATGACATCGAGTTACCAATGCGTTTTCGTGCAATCAATGAATAACCAACTCATAGTCAACAACTCATATCTCTAGGTTTGAAGATTTATATGATATTACCGTCTCACGATCACTCGAGATAAATTCCATGAAGTGATGCAAGTGAGCGTGGGTTGGATCCAATACTCAGCCCTTATGAGTACTCATGAATGTTGTAGCAACCATTGCATTGTCCAAACCACTTTTAGACAAATCATACAAGCCAAATTCATGACAGTCTTAAATCAATACTTACTTCCAAAGTTTGACTGACTGTGGATGGTTTGAATAATAACATAATTATTCTGGAAGTAAAAACATGCAAAATTGAAACATAGTAAACAATCAACACAAGATAGTAACACCTTACTCATAAATAAATAACAACTTTTATTTATCATCAAATGTCAATTACATTTTACAAGTTTCAGGAATCTAATTATTGAAACTAATATCATCCTTCAGCCCAATGCGCCTCGCATGCTGTAAATGCTTAACCCTGCTCAGCCCCTTCGTGAGAGGATCTGTCGGGTTCTCATCTGATGATACCCTCTTAGCCACGAGGAGTCCTTCTTCTATTCGATGTCTGATGAAATGGTATTTTCTGTCAATGTGTCTAGATCTCCCGTGATCTCTCGGTTCCTTAGCCAAAGCAACCGCACTTTCATTGTCACAGAAAATTTCCATTGGCTCCTTTATAGCTGGTACAACTCCAAGGTCTCCGATGAAGTTCTTTAGCCATATCGCCTCCTTAGCTGGTTCACTCGCTGTTATGTACTCTAATTCACAAGTAGAATCAGCTACTGTCTCCTGCTTGGAACTTTTCCAAGTAATTGCCCCTCCATTTAGGATAAAGACCCAGCCTGACTGAGAGCGGAAATTATCCCTATCAGTCTGGAAGCTAGCATCGCTATATCCTTCCACTCTCAAGTCATCACTGCCTCCGAGGGTAAGGACCCAATCCTTAGTCCTCCGCAGATACTTGAGAATGTTCTTTACCACTGTCCAGTGTGCCTTGACAGGGTTCCCTTGATATCTACTGACCATGCTCAAAGCAAAGGCCACATCAGGGCGAGTACAAGTCATAGCATACATGATCGAGCCCACAGCGGAAGCATATGGTATATGACTCATCTCAGCTATCTCAGCCTCTGTACTCGGACTCTGAGTCCTACTCAGCTTGGCATTACTCTGGACGGGTAAATCCCCTTTCTTGGATTCTTGCATGCTGAACCTCTTCAGCACCTTATCCAAGTAAGTACTTTGACTAAGTCCAATTAGTCTCTTACTCCTATCTCTCAATATCCTTATCCCTAGGATATAGGCAGCTTCCCCAAGGTCCTTCATAGCGAAACACTTCCCAAGCCAAGACTTAACCTCCTGCAAGGTTGGGACGTCGTTTCCTATGAGAAGTATGTCATCCACATACAACACCAAGAAGCTAACTATGCTCCCACTAGCCCTGACATACACACAAGACTCATCCTCACTCCTAGAAAAGCCAAACTCTTTGACTTTCTCATCAAAGAAAAGATTCCATCTGCGAGATGCTTGTTTCAATCCATAAATGGATTTATCAAGCTTACACACTCTATTAGGGTATCTTGTATCGATAAAACCCTCTGGTTGAGCCATGTAAACATCCTCAGCCAACTTTCCATTAAGGAAAGCGGTTTTGACATCCATTTGCCATATTTCATAATCATGAAATGCAGCTATGGCTAACAATACTCTAATAGACTTAATCTTAGCTACTGGTGAGAAGGTCTCATCATAGTCAACTCCCGGAGTTTGAGTAAAGCCCTTCGCAACCAGTCGCGCTTTGTAAGTATGTACCTTCCCATCCATGTCGGTCTTCTTCTTGAAGATCCATTTGCACCCAACTGTCTTACGACCTGGTACATTGTCAACCAAGTTCCAAACTTGATTGTCATACATGGACTGAATCTCGCTGTCCATAGCCTCCTTCCATTTAGCAGACTCAGGGCCTGCCATGGCTTCCCTGTAATTATTAGGTTCATCCAAATCTATTAGTGTACTATCACTAATAAATGTATCACCTTCAGTGGTGATGTGATAACCATAATAAAAATAAGGTGTGTTCCTCACCCTAGTGGAACGTCTTGGAGGTACAGACTCATCTATCAGATCAACAGGAGTTTCCTCCTCAGGTTGGTCGATAGCATTTGAGGTTCCTTCACCACTTGACTCTTGAAGCTCTTCAAGGTCAATTTGCCTCCCACTGTCCCCTTGGCTTATGAATTCTCTCTCATGAAAGACTCCTCTTCTTGCTACAAAGACCACATTATCACTGGGTCTGTAGAAGAGGTATCCAAAGGAACTCTGTGGGTAGCCGATGAAAATACACCTCTCACTTCGAGGTTCAAGCTTATCATGAGTCTCACGCCTCACGAAAGCTTCACAACCCCAAATTTTGATGTGGTCCAAATTGGGGACTTTCCCAGTCCACATCTCGTGAGGTGTTTTGGCAACCTTTTTAGTAGGGACTAGATTAAGGATATGGGCGGCAGTCTCTAAGGCATACCCCCAGAAAGAGATTGGTAACGAAGCTCGACTCATCATGGAACGAACCATATCCAGCAAGGTTCGATTGCGCCTCTCAGCTACACCATTCAACTGTGGTGTTCTTGGAGGTGTCAATTGTGATACAATCCCACATTCCTTAAGATAGTCAAGGAACTCAATGCTAAGATACTCTCCTCCCCGATCGGATCGGAGCATCTTGATGTTCCTGCCCAATTGATTCTCCACTTCCTGCTTAAACTCTTTGAACTTTTCAAAGGTTTCTGACTTATGCTTGATTAAGTAAATACATCCATATCTACTGTAATCATCAGTAAAAGTCACATAATAGCGATTAGCATCCCTTGTAGCAACTCTGAAGGGCCCACACACATCCGTGTGTACAAGGTCCAACAAACCTTCACCCATATCACAAGTACCTGTGAAGGGTGACTTTGTCATTTTTCCAAGTAAACAAGACTCGCAACTATCATCTGACTTGAGGTCAAATGATTCCAATACTCCAGCCTTTTGGAGTTGGCCTATGCGCTTCTTGTTAACATGTCCAAGACGACAATGCCACAAGGATGCTTTATCCAAGCTATCTGAAGAATCAATATACAACACATTATTTCCTAGATTATCTACAACATTCACGGCTTCATATACACCATCACAAGGTAATGCTTTAAAGTAAAATACATCATTGTAATAAACATTAATAGCACCATTTTTATTATCAAATGAAAATGAAAAACCTTGTTTGTACAAGCCATGAAAAGAAATAATATTTCTCGCCATTTCGGGCGAGTAACAACACTTATTCAAATCTAACATTAACCCATTATTAAGCAATAAAGAATAAACTCCTATCTTGGTAACAGGTGATGTTTTCCTGTTGCCCATGACTAAGTTTATCTTCCCGTGCTCCACTTGCTCACTTCTTCTTAGTGCCTGCAAATCAGTACAAATGTGAATACCACACCCTATATCAAGCACCTAAGAATTAACATTAGATGAGTTGTTAGACAATATTGTGTAAATACCTGCATGGGTGGGTTTAACCTTCCCATCCTTTAGATCTTGCAGATATTTGGGGCAGCTTCGCTTGAAGTGTCCCTTATCCTGGCAATAGAAGCACTGTGCTTCCTTTGGGTTTGACGAAGGAGTAATGGGACCTTTCTTTGTCCCACTTGAAGAGGAACCATCAAGAGTCTTACCCTTGGTACCCTTCGAAGGGTTTTTCCTCTTCTTACCGTTTCCCTGCCCAATAGCCAGAACAGGGGCTTTTGAAGGAGTAGAAGTAGCAACCGCTTTACCCTTAAGGCCATTTTCAGCTGTCCTTAAGAGTCCTTGAAGTTTGCTAAGTGTGACTTCCTCCTTGTTCATATGATAAGTCATACGAAACTGATCATAACTTGGAGGTAAGGAATGGAGAATGATGTCAATCGCCATTTCCTCAGGAAAGTCTACATTTAGCTTCAGCAACCGGTCAACGAACCTTTGCATCTTCTGCAAGTGACCGGTGATGGGTTCACCATCCTTCATCCTTGCGGTTATCATGGAGGAGATGATTTCATACCTCTCCTGACGCGCGCTCTGATGGTACATTTCCATCAGATCCAGGTGCATCTCATAGGGGTAGAAATCTTCATAGGATTTTTGAAGTTCAGGAGTCATGGTGGCCATCATGATGCATGCTACTTTAGTAGCATCCTTTTCATGTGCAACAAACTCCGCAAACTCTTCAGGAGTAGCAGTGGCTTCACTCACAACCTTAAGCTCCCTATCGAGGACACATTCTTTGTCCTCATAGCGGGTAATCATTCTGATGTTTCTGATCCACTCATTGAAATTAGATCCATCAAAGATGACCTTACCACACAAGTTCATAAGGGAAAAGGAGCCTGTTGGGTTTGAGCCAGAAGCATTGTTGGAAGACATCTGAAAGGAAAGAAAGACAAGTTTCATTAGATTAGGAATCCTTAATAATTCACCCAAATGAAATATTAAGGCTAGGATCCAACAAACTATTTATAGTTGGAAGAGGGATGCCGTAATCCATACTATAAAATATTTGAAGGTAGGTAAATGACGATTTACCAATTTCCACCATAAGAACGAAATATTTTATTATTAGGTTTTATTGGTTTTGAAACTCCTAGATCTTTTGAGATACATTGAACTTTTCAATGGCATGTTTGAATCTCGATTGTGCCCTCTCAAGTTTGTGACTGGGATGCTGAGGATCACAAACAAGGTGTGAATAACCATACAAATTGACTTGGTACCCTCAACAATATTACCTAATCGATGTGCCGGTTAACCACACACGCTCCACCGATCTATAATAAGGTCAAGTTACCCTTTGCCACTCTTACTAGTCCATGTTAGTGTGTCGGTTAACCACACACGCTCCACTAACGACTTGGTAAGGTACAAAGTGTAATTTTATGGGCTAGCACCAATTTCACATTTTCCTAAAGTAACTAAGATTGGGAATTTATAATGTATAGTTACTTTATAATTCATTATACTTTTAACGAGTATTTAAAGTCGTATCCTACCCGTTCGACTAACGACCCTCCACCGATCAAGGAAGCGGTGGGTGAGAGTGGACACCCATTAAGTCACCATTTTATAGGCAACAACCTTATACCCCCCTTATAGACCGGCTTCGTGAATGAGGCCTACTAACGGTAAGAATGACATATTCTTATACATATCTATATAATAAAATTATAATAATAGTATAAGTGTTGATTTTTAAACTTTTTAAAAATCTAAGGTTTAATTTGGAATTAAAGTATTAAAGTGTAAGACTTTTCAAATTCCAAAACTTGAGGGCAAGATTTGAAACTATTCCAAGTCTCTTCAATTTGTAACTTATGAGTTTTAATGGTTCATAAAAAGAAGACTCTTCATTTTATGAAACCTCTTTAGTTCTTTAATCATAATTAAAAGAAGTGACTTTTGGTTATCCATAACTTGAGGACAAGTTATGGACACCATCATAGCCATTAAGATCATGAATTAAACACACATGGAGGTTACACATAATTCCTATGATCTTCTAAACTCATATGAACACAAATTCATGTCAAGCAATTTCAAGAAATCATATAAACATATACAATACTTGAAAATTGATAAAAGTCATGTAAAATGGGTTAACATAATCATTATCATTTTGAAAAACAGATTTTACAAGTCCAAAACAGATTGGGATAATGATCTTAATCCATTTCCAGCAACAAAACTCGAAAAAACTGCCCAGCACGCTCCTACTCGCCGAGTGCATTATTCTACTCGTCGAGTATGATGAATTTGTTCATGGACTCGGCGAGTCCAGTCGTCAGAGTGCAGAATTTTCGATTTTTAAGCAGTTTAGCATCAAGTATACAGAAAACAATCCTAGGCTCTGATACCACTGATGGGTTTTGAGCATTCTAACACTTCCTAAGTGTACATGCAACCCTAATAACCTTGAATCTATGTTTTCTCTATATACATGCAAATTTCTTTTCCAAGGTTATTTCCTAACTAGCATGGCATGGGGATTACATAAAACATATAAACTAGTAGAAATACATACCTTGTTGTTGCTTGGATTCCTTCAAGACTTTGTGAGCCTAGCACCCCAAATGTTGTGCCTCAAATGCTTCACACAACACCACAAGACTTGGAATAACTTGAGAGAATACTTCTAGCACTCAAAATCGGTTATGCCCTCTCTAGTAACACTAGGTCACGATTTTGCTAGTCATAGGGTTCCTTTTATAGTGTTGTCACAATTAGGGTTTACACATGAATGCCCTTAATTGTCATGACTCTTGATTTCTCATGACCCATGGGTTTGTAACTCCCATGGACTATCCATGGAGCTCCATATGGTTATAACCAAACCCATAAACCATGGATCATTAATCCACCATAAAAGAATTGATGATTGTCATAATCAACCCTATATATTTAATTAGTCTCACTTTGATCAGTAGATTAATACTAGATTAATACTTGATCAATACTAATTAAATAATACTATTATTAATATATTAGCACTTATAATATATTAATAATCATAAGTGCCTTATTCTCTCATTTAGTCTATCCAAGTATTGCAATGCCATGCAACCCAAATGGACCATGCCGGGTCGGGTCAAGTACATACCAAATAAAGTTATGGACTTAGACACTATATCCAACAGCAGATCCTTTGACAAAGGCTCTGAGTCGGGTCAAGCACAACCAGCATGCTAGGAGCATTTGTCTGTGAGATGATATTAGTTTTAGTAGTTAGTTGATAGTATTGAAACTTTGTAATAAAATAAATGTAATTGATTTTGGTGAATGAATAATAGATAATTATTTATGAGTATCATACTGCCTTCCTCGATTATTTTTTCTTGCGTTTCATTTGGCATGTTTAACATCCTGAGTATTTTATTATTCGAAACTCCACACTCGCTCATACTTTTGGAAGTTAGTAGTGATTAAATATTGTCGTGAATCGATTGTAGATTATCTATAGAGACAAGACATTACATAATACTTTTGCAATATTCATGAGTACTTTGAAAATAGAGATTTTAACTATCAGATAAACCCACGTTTAGAGATTACTTCATGGATTCAGTCACGAGTAATTCTAAGACAATAATATCTTCTATTCTTTAGATAGAGATACATAAGATGTGATTTATAAATTGGTTATGCATTGGTGTTGGAAAAACGCATCAGTAACATGATGTCACAAAAAATAGTATCATGTAAGATTTGATGAGTAAAGATCATAGTTATATAGGCAAAGTTTATTTGTTCCTTTCTCCCTTATGGGAAAAGAGATATCTTTGGGCCCCTTGGTAATTTAGTGTAAACATTATAGTGTTGGGCCCAATCGGTACTATATTGATGTGTTCAATTCGTAGTCTAATGACGTCATCGCAAATCAGGAAATCGGGAAACAGAATTTTGAACAATGAGATTGAGTAGATTACATGCCTCGTGTCCATACGATATCTTGAAGAACACAGGGATAGCTGATCACTTACCTTAGGGCCAAAGTTTGATTTGAATTAGAGTTCGGCACTGGCTTGGGAAGCACATTTTGTTGTTTAGTTCAAGTTTGTACTTGCAATTGTAGTTATAGACTTTTCCAAGTGGGAGACTATTGGATTAAGATGTCTAAGCCCATAACTAAATTGGTATGACTTGTAATTAGAAGAATAATTATTTTTGGTTTGCCCTCAGAACTAGTAACTGAAAAGGATGAAATTTGGAGAGAGAGGTTGATTTATTAATTTATTATATGATTAGTAATTGTAATAAATAATTTGTTAATATATTATATGGTTAATATATTAATTTGAAATATTTATAATTAATTAAGAATTAATTATAATTAATTTAAATTTTATTCTAGGTTAATTAGAATTAAATAAAGGTGCAAAGACTTAGACTATTCTTCAATAGTTAAACAAGAAGGAATATTTCTTCTGAGATAAGGAAACTGGATAACCACCCGGATTTATAATAGGATTATTTTATTCATGATTAGCATTTACATGGTTATCTTATGAGGTATAAATAGGACCCCTTGGGTTCTTTGATTTCGTCCAAAACTTCTCCTTTAGAAGTGTCAAAAATTTTCATCTTCTCCTATTTCCTTTGTGTGTTCTTGTTTCTAGGGTTTGGGTACAAACCATTAGAGTCACTAAACTTTCGGTGCTAGCTTCTCAAGTCTATAAAGAAGGAATCAACTAACTTGTTTGCTATTACAAGTTTAAGGTATGTAACTCTACTATGTGATTTTCGAAATTACTACGGTTCATCATAGTTTTGTTATTCAAAGTATGTTGCCTTAATGTGAAGACATAGATCCTTTAAGGTTGCATGTGCCCTTCTTAATTGTTAAGTGATTTTCTGCAATGATCACTTTGTTGTAATCTATTAAAACCATCAATTTCTCTATTCTGAAAGCCTATATCACCCATTTCTATACAGTGTGATAGTGCTTCCACCTTGGCCAAAGCCTATAGTCAAGTTTTTAATGAAAACTCGTAACATTTGGGTGTTAGGCATAGTATAGTATGTGAGCTTATAATTCATGGAATCATTTTTCTTGAATTTGTTCGATCTTAATAAAATTTAGTTGATTACTTGACGAAGGGGTTAGCTAGAATGGTAAGAAAGTTAGTGATATGGATGTCTTTAAGGCCCACTTAATATCTCTATGGGTGAGATACCCAATTCCCATCTAATACAATGTTAGAAGTTGAATTCAATGCGGAAATCTTGATTGTGAAGATTGGTGCACATTTATATTACTACATCCCAAGATATATCCTTATACATGTAGAGTTAAAGTAGGTTCAATTTAAATTTTAAATAGTTCTTTTGAAAAAGTACATTATGGGTGCATGATTTAGGATAACTACATATGTGAGTGTGAAGTGTTGTCGCTTCAGAAAGCTTGAGGCTAGGCTTTTATGCACTCGTGAATGGATAGGACACATGGCTATAATAGTGTAATTTGATGAGTCAAGGATTCAATCAAGTAATCAATTCCGAAAGTAAATGAACACAAGGAGTAAATCAATATGGTTTAAGCTCAGTAAATTCTGCAAGAAGCCTCACATACAAATTTGGAATGTGAGAAATTGTGTACTGAATACCTAAGACCACAACACCCTATATAGACAACATTGATATCGACGGACTACAAAACATATTGTGTGACTTCAACATCAAAGAACAAACTAAATGTGTACATATAAATAAAAATATATATTAAAGGTGTGTAACCTTCGATATAGAGTACAACCCTTCTATTAGAATATACAAAATAAGAGTAGAGTCAAGGTCTTCGATACATCAACACAACGTATCTTTTACACAATTATGAAACATTAGAAAATGTTTAAAACTTATGTGTATAATATCTTTAGTTACTCAAAAGAGTTGAAGAGTGTAATCCTTACGACATCCTGATTCTCTAGTATTTGAAATATGTATTATACTAATATGAAAATTCAATATTCAAGACATTTTCATTTATGCATGAGTTTGGTTTTGTGTTTTCTTTTAGTTAATTAAGAATTACACTAAAATAGGGAAGAATGTTGGTGATTTTAGTGTTATGAATATATTTTAGAATAGTTAGAATTATTATAGAGACACGGTGAGTTTAATATACTCACTAAGGCTAGCAGTGTGGGGTGCATACTCGGAGTAATAAATATGGACTCAATAATATGGGGGTCCGGGGCAGCGGCCCTATTGGGGTCTAGGGGATTTGCCCCTAGTCGGGGTTCCACTAAAATCCAGTAATTACATGATGATGATGTAATGGCGGTTTTCTCTTCATAATCACCCTTAATCTCCATCTTCTATATATAAAAAGAAGATGAATGTTGCATGCAAAGGTTAAAACTTAAATATTACCAAAAGCTAGTTCCTTTGCATCTCTTTGTTTCTCTAAAACACAAAATAGCAGGTATATTATGTGCTCTGGATTTGGAAGAAGCCTGAAATACAAATTGATTACTCTTGGATTATCGCAAATCAGATTTCATTATACCCCCAGACAATAGAGTCGAAATCATAGATTTTATATAACATCCCAATTTTCAAGACCAAAAATTTCATTTTTAATTAAGTGGCTTGTAAAATAGTTTACCAAAAACGTTGCCAATGTCATATCAATTTATAAAAACCGTAAGAACGTGTCTCAAAACCATATCATCAATAGTAATAAAAATCAAAGTACAATCCCAGAAACTCAATGCGGAAATCATGTGTGTGTAATGCGCTGCTACACAGCCGGCTCCTTCCCCTTCGGTGAAGAGGTACCTGAAACCAAAACTAAAAACCGTAAGCACAAAGCTTAGTGAGTTCCCCCATCATACCCATACCAAATAATGCATAATCCTCGGTATCTTTCAACCGGTAACTGTCAGTTATAACCGGGAGCTGGACTCCCCCTCAGTATGTTTCAACCGATAACTGGGAACTAACCTCCCCTTCGGTATCTTTCAACTGGTAACTGAGAACTAACCTCCCCTTCGGTATCTTTCAACCGGTAACCCGGGACTATTTCACCCCTACTACTGCAAACACATATTGAGCATAATAATCATATCAAGCACATTAATCATATCAAGCACAGTAAGCATATCACATATCAATCCTAGATAATTATCACAAAGACAATCATCTATCCAACACTCTCACTTGTGGGCCGGCATTGTGGCCGTAGACCCACCCCTACTAGAAGGAAACTCACCTCGAAGTCGTGTAGTGTCTGTGCTGATCTCGGTGTGGAAATCGACTCTCCCTGACTCCTCAATCCCTACACGACAACTCTTCTAAGTTATCAACTAATACTTATAACCCTTACAAGGGTCACTCAATCCAGGTCAAAGTCAAAGTCAAATCCATGGTCAAAGTCAACTTCTGGTTGACTCGACTTGCCGAGTTGGCCCATCAACTTGTCGAGTCCCCATATCCACAAAAATCCATAATCCCGTCCCTACTCGTCGAGTCTAGCAAGATCTCGATGAGTTCGCCTTCAACAACACATCGGACAATCTTCAACCGACTCGCCGAGTTCGTCCTTGAATTCACCGAGTTCATCTTCATCCATAAGAAGATGTTTAGTCTATGACTCGCCGAGTTCCCTTTGAACTCGCCGAGTCCATGTTCATGTGGATGTGACATTGCCTTGAACTCGCCGAGTCTGTTCATCCACTCGCCTAGTCCTATGATTCCCAGGTCCCTAGTGAACCTAAACAACTGGGGAACCTTCGATCTTAACAGTTGGTCCATAAACAGAAAGGATTTGGTGGAAAATACACCTCGACTCGCCGAGTTCCAAGAACGACTCGTCGAGTCCCTCTATGTCCAAAAAGTATACAATTGATTATAATGGGTCTTAACGCGTCAAAACCATAGATATGGCCTCCTAGGGTCCATTTTATACGTAAAGCTTCAAACTTGATGTACATGCATGGGGCCTTTGGCTCAAAAAGCCATAAAAGGAGGTCTACAAGATGCATGGGTCTCTCATGGCCATAAAGTTGGCACCTTTATGCCATGAGAACCCTCCAAAGTACAAGATCCAAAGCCATATCTCCACATTACACCCCACAACCCGAAAATGGCTTAGAAATGCCCTAAAGATACCAAAATCCAAGCCCTAAGTTGATTAAACACATGGGAAGTCAAGATTGAAGCTTTTTACCTTAAATGAGTTGGAAATGGAACACAATCTCTGGATCTTCTAGCTTCAACTTGAACTCCCAAGGTCCTTCCTTCTTCTCAAGCTTCACAACCACCAAAAAGCACAAAAATGGCTTAAGAGCACTCAAACAAGGCTAGAGTTTCAGTTTAAGGTCTTCTGGAAGTGTGAGGGACGATGGAGGCTGATATGGGAGGAGATAAGTTGTTTAAATAGGGTGCAAACCCTAAATATTAGGGTTTTGTGCAAACAGCTCCTACTCGTCGAGTCGGTCTTCCGACTCGTCGAGTAGGTCACTTAAACCCCCGATCAGCAGTCGAGTCTACTCGACGAGTTGGGCCTCCAACTCACCGAGTCCCAGAGTAAATTGCAACCTTTCATGAATTTAAATACGTACCAGGAATCGGGTGTTACTAATCTCCCCCAATTATTTTAGACTTCGTCCTCGAAGTCTGTCGCTGAGTCCGGAAAAAGCTCGGGGTAGTGCTCCCTCATCTCGTCCTCCAGCTCCCAGGTCCATTCCGAGCCCTTGCGGTGCTGCCACTGCACCTTTACCAGCTCCACTCTCTTGTTCCTCGGATCCTTCGACTTCCTGTCAAGGATTGCCACTGGCCGCTCAATGTGGTTCAGGCAATCATCCACCTGAATATCCTCTAAAGGTACCACTGCCGAATCGTCCACCAGACACTTCCGCAGGCTGGTGCTATGAATCTGACTGAGTTCGGATGGCAGGTCCAGCCTATATGCCACCTTGCCCACCCGGGCTACAACCCTGAAAGGTCCAATATACCTGGGGCCCAGCTTGACCCGCTCCCTGAATCGAATGACGCCCTTCCAAGGCGACACTTTCAGGAGTACCATATCCCCGACCTGGAACTCCATGCCCGATCGACGCTTGTCGGCATAACTTTTCTGCCGACTCTGAGCAGTCTGAAGCCTGCTCCGAACCTGTTGGATTCTCTCTGTAGTCTTGAGTACCACTTCGGTACTCCCCATGACCCTCTGACCAACCTCACCCCAACATATCGCGGTCCTGCACTTCCTCCCATACAACATCTCGAAAGGAGGACAGTCAATACTCGCATGATAGCTGTTACTATAGGAGAACTCAGCCAAAGGAAGGTAAGTATCCCAACTACCTCCGAAGTCTAAAACACATGCCCACAACATGTCCTCCAGAGTCTGGATGGTCCGCTCACTCTGACCATCCGTCTGCGGGTGAAAGGAAGTGCTGAAATGAAGACGAGTACCCAACTCGTCGTGAAATTTCTTCAAGAATCTGGAAGTAAACCGCACCTCTCGATCCGAAATCACTAAGACTGGCACTCCATGCCGAGCTACTGCCTCTCAAATGTAGATATCGGCAAACTTCTCGGCCGAGATGCTCTCCTGGATCGGTATGAAATGGGCACTCTTGGTTAATGGATCTACGATGACCCAAATCGAATCCATTCCCCGTGCAGTCTTGGGAAGCTTTGTGATAAAATCCATAGTAATATCTTCCCATTTCCACATGGGAATTTCCAACGGCTGCGTCTTGTCGTACGGCCTCTGGTGCTCGGCCTTGACCTTCCTGCAGGTCAGGCATCTCTCAACAAACTAGGCTACGTCCCTCTTCATGCAGGGCCACCAATAATCAGGACGTAGATCCCTGTACATCTTCGTCGCCACGGGATGAATAGAAAACCTGGATTTGTGCGCCTCCTCCATCAATACCTGGCGCAAACCCCCATGATATGGGACCCACACTCTACGGTGTAGCGTCAACAATCCACGCCTGTCATAATCAAAAGAGGAAACCTGACCCACAATACGCTCACTCTTTCGGTGTTCCTCCTTCATGGCCTCCTGCTGGGCCTCCCGAATCCGCTCTAATAGCGGAGTCACAACTGTCATCCTCATACAGATAACCCTGATCGGCACTGCCTTGCGGCTAAGCTCGTCGGCCACAACATTGACCTTCCCCGGGTGGTAGAGGATCTCGCAATCATAATCCTTTACCACATCAAGCCACCGACGTTGTCTCATATTCAGATTTGGCTGATCCATGAGATACGTCAGGCGCTTGTGGTCCGTGTAAATGGTACAACGAACCCCATAGAGGTAATGACGCCAAATCTTTAGGGCGAAAACAACAGCCCTCAACTCCAGATCATGTGTCGGATAGTTCGCCTCATGAGGCTTCAGCTGCCTCGAAGAGTAAGCGATAACATGCCCTCTATGCATGAATATCGTGCCCAAACCCAAGATGGACGCATCGCAATATACTACAAAATCCTCCATGCCCTCTGGCAGGGCTAAGATTGGCCCCCTCGCACAGTCTCTGTCTCAACGTCTCAAATGCGGCCTGCTACTCAGACCCCCAGCGAAAGACCACGACTTTCCTCGTCAACCGGGTCAGGTGCACGACTATCTTGGAGAAGTACTGAATGAATCTCCGATAATAGCCTGCCAGTCCCAAAAAGCTCTGAATCTCAGATGGAGACCTCGGAACATCCCACCTCATCACGGCCTCTACCTTGGCCGGGTCAACCGAAATCCCATCCTGGTTGACAAGGTGCCCAAGAAATTGCACATCGCGCAACCGGAACTCGCACTTTGAGAACTTAGCATACAAGCTCTCCCTCCTCAAAGTATCCAAAACATCCCGCAAGCGCTCCTCATGCTGCTCCTGCGTCTTAGAATAAACCAAGATGTCGTCAATGAAAACGATCACAGACCTATCCAACATCGGCCTACACACGCGGTTCATGAGATCCATGAACGCGGCAGTAGTATTGGTGAGCCCAAAAGGCATCACCACGAACTCATAGTGACCATATCGCGTCCGAAAAGCAGTCTTCTGCACATCCTCCTCTCTGACCCTCATCTGATGATAACCTGAACGCAAGTCAATCTTGGAGAACCGAGATGCTCCCTATAGCTGGTCAAAGAGGTCGTCAATCCTCGGGAGTGGGTAACGGTTCCTCACTGTTACCTTATTCAGCTCCCGATAATATATACACATCCGGTGCGACCTGTCGTCCTTCTTCACAAATAAAATTGGGGCTGCCCATGGTGAACTGCTCGGTCTAATGAATCCCTTGTCTAACAGCTCCTGCAGCTGTGTAGACAACTCCTGCATCTCAGGAGGATCCAACCGATACAATGCCTTGGCTATCGGAGCCGCACCAGGAACTAAGTTGATCCTGAACTCTACCTGCCTCTCCGGAGGTATCCCAGGAAACTCCTCTGGGAATACGTCCGCGAACTCTCGTACCACTGGCACATCGTCCACCGTCCCCTTACCCACCTCCCGGGTATCCATAACATAGGCGACATATCCTGCGCAACCCTGCTGGAGGTAGCACCTAGCCCTCGCTGCTGAACATAAGGCTGGTCCTCGTTGTGGCCTCTCGCCCTGAATCACCAGCTCTCCCCTACTTGGGGTCCTGATCCGCACCAACTACTACGCGCAATGGATCATTGCCCCATTGGGGCTTAGCCAATCCATGCCTAGAATAACATTGTTCCCCCGCAAAGGTATGGGAACCAAGTCTACCAGGTAGCGCTCCTCAAACAATCTCAACACACAATCCCTAAAAACCGCTGATGCTCTTACTGACCGGTAGTCCGCAATCTCGACCTCTAGAGGGCAATCCAACATGCATGAGGACTCAGGAAACCTCTTGCTAAGCGCAAGAGAAACAAACGATCGGGTAGCACCCGAATCAAACAACACCTGAACTGGAATACCGTTCACATCGAATGATCCTGAACAGAGCACATAACATATCATAACATATCAAAATCACAGCGACACAATATAAAAGTTTAGAGAGAAGAAATCATACCCGTCACCACATCGGGTGCGGCGCGTGCCTCTTCGGCTGTCAACTGAAATGCTCGGTTCCGCACCACTGGAGCCTCTGCATTGACCTTCCGGTTATCCGCAACTCGCTGGAGTCGGCGCCACCACCGGCGTTGTTGCTGATGCTGCTGGCAACCTACGACAGTTGGCCTTTTTATGGCCCCTATGATTGCAATGGAAGCAAATCAGGTCTGATGTCTGAAATGTGGGGGCGGGGGCAGTACAATCCCTTCCAAAGTGCCCCGTCTTGCCGCACTTGTAGCAGTCTGATCCCGACCCAGTGCGGCAAACTCCCTCATGTGACCTACTGCATTTCCCGCAGCGGTCCCGACCCTGCTGGCCCTTCGACCTAGCATCGAATCCCTTGGGTTTCTTCCCTGAAACCCCAGCAACCTGTCCTGTCTCTGCTTTCCTCTTCCTTAGGTGCTCAAAATCAATCACCCTCTCCCTTGCCCTGGCAACCATGGAATCTAGAGTCGGCCAAGTAGAATATCTAACATGCTCCCTAATGTCAGCCCTCAACATATCATGATAACGGGTCTTCTGCATCACCTCATCCCCTGCGTACTGAGGTACCAACAAGGCCCTCTCCCGGAACTTGGCGGTGATCTCCGCCACAGTCTCAGTAGTCTGCCTCATATCAAGAAACGCTCTGGCCAGCTGCTGAAGCTCCACAGCCGGCGCAAACGCAGCCCTGAACCTGGTCACAAAATCTGACCATGTTATAGCCTCAATGGCTGGGGCCCCCAGTGAATCACCGACAGACTCCCACCAATCCCTAGCTCGGTCCCTCAAACACCCCGCCGCAAAGTGGACATTCGACCCCTCCGGGAAGAAGCTCGTCAACTGTGCAGACTCAATATCTGCGATCCATCTCCTGGCAGCAATGGGGTCCTTCACCCCGTGAAAGTCCGACACACCACTCCCCCGGAAGTCCTTGAAGGACAGAGTGCGAGTACCTGACTGGCTGGTCGCCAAGTCACTCCTGAATGGTCGGAGGCGATCCTCCATCAACTCAACAATCCCCTCCTTGATCGACCCAAAAATGATAGGGGTCGACTCAAGGATACCTCTAGTGATCTCAGATGCGATGAACTTGTGTAAACCGTCATCAACCTGCTCGGATCCCGCACCCGAGCCTGACCCTCATCCTGACCCAGATCCTGCTCCATGTCGCATAATTGCCATACTGAAAATAAACACATAAACGTCAGGATCATACGTATCCTCGAGAGGTCTCGCACACTCTCCAAGTTTCCCGATTCTATCTCAGTCTTCCTTGATTCGATTACGGATCCTCTACTTCCAGTAGTACGGGCCCATACTACCTTCCACATCTACCCATACTTTCCTCAAGACCTGCCTTGACTTCACCAAGTCCCTTTCTACTAATACAACTTCCTTACTAAGCTCATCCTAGGCTTTCCTGGGACACCCTCCGACCTACTCTCCGCCATCAGCGGCACTAGGAGTCCCTACCACCTTTCCCTAACTAGCTTGCGAATACTGTTACATATTCGCTTACTAGTTAGTTAAAGCTAGCCAGAACCCTATAGCACAAAGCAACCACCATTCGTGCATTGAGTAATGAAATCGAGCATAACCTACTCAGGCTACCATACTGCTGACTATCAGATCTAACATACAGCTCAAAAACCTCCTACAACAGGCATACAAAGCATCCTTCCTAGATCCTTAGCCCTATTCTAGCATGAAGTTCTCATAAGAACCTAACAGGCATACAAGGCATCCTCCTAGATCCTTAGACCTATTCTAGCATGCAGTTCTCATAATCATATCATATAACTTAACGTAAAAAGTATGGGTATCTTGCGGAAAACTTACTTGAGCTCGACCGGTCGCACGCATCACACACCTCGTTCTTTCTCAAAATTATTTAACTTAGGTTTTAGAAAACTTTTTTTCTTGTAAAGATCTTTCAAGCCGTCGATTTGAGTCCAGACACCCCCCGAGGGTGTGTCCGAATCCCTCAAACCAAGGCTCTGATACCAACTTGTAACATCCCAATTTTCAAGGCCAAAAATTTCATTTTTAATTAAGTAGCTTGTAAAATAGATTACCAAAAATGTTGCCAACGTCATATCAATTTATAAAAACAGTAACAACGTGTCTCAAAATCATATCATCAATAGTAATAAAAATCAGAGTACAATCCCAGAAACTCAAAGCGGAAATCATGTGTGTGTGTGTAATGCGCTGCTACACTACCGACTCCTTCCCCTTCGGTGAAGAGGTACCTGAAACCAAAACTAAAAAGCGTAAGCACAAAGCTTAGTGAGTTTGCCCATCATACCCATACCAAATAATGCATAATTCTCGGTATCTTTCCACCGGTAACTGTCAAGCATAACCCAGAGCTGGACTCCCCCTCGGTATCTTTCAACCAGTAACTGGGAACTAACCTCCCCTTCGGTATCTTTCAACCGGTAACTGGGAACTAACCTCCCCTTCGGTATCTGTCAACTGGTACCGGGGACTATTTCACCCCTACTACTGCTAACATATATTAAGCATATTAATCATATCAAGCACATTAATCATATCAAGCACAGTAAGCATATCACATATTAATCCTAGATAATTATCACAAAGACAATCATCTATTGAACACTCTCACTTGTGGGCCGGCATTGTGGCCGTAGACGCACCCCTACTAGAAGGAAACTCACCTTGAAGTCGTGTAGCGTCTGCGCTGATCTCGGTGTCGAAATCGACTCTCCCCGACTCCTCAATCCCTACACGACAACTCTTCTAAGTTATCAACTAATACTCGTAACCCTTACAAGGGTCACTCAATCCAGGTCAAAGTCAACTTCTGGTTGACTCGACTCGCCGAGTTGGCCCATCAACTCATCGAGTGCCCATATCCACAAAAAGCCATAATCCCGTCCCTACTTAGCGAGTCCAGCAAGAGCTCGACTCGTTCGCCTTCAACAACACATCAGACAATCTTTAACCGACTCGCCGAGTTCGTCCTTGAACTCGTCGAGTTCATATTCATCCATAAGAAGATGTTTAGTCTATGACTCGCCGAGTTCCCTTCGAACTCGCCGAGTCCGTGTTCATGTGGATGGACATTTCCTTGAATTCGTCGAGTCTGTTCATCCACTCACCTAGTCCTATGATTCCCAGGTCCCTAGTGAACCTAAAAAACCGGGGAACCTTCGATCTTAACAACTGGTCCATAAACAGAAAGGATTTAGTGGAAAATACACCCCGACTCGCCGAGTTCCAAGAACGACTCGCCGACTCCCTCTATGTCCAAAACTATACAGTTGATTATAATGGGTCTTAACGCGTCAAAACCATAGATCTGGCCTCCTAGGGTCCATTTTATACGTAAAGCTTCAAACTTGATGTACATGCATGGGGCCTTTGGCTCAAAAAGCCATAAAAGGAGGTCTACAAGATGCATGGGTCTCTCATGGCCATAAAGTTGGCACCTTTATGCCATGAGAACCCTCGCTGATTTGGGCCTCGAGTAGGTCACTTAAACCCCCGATCAGCAGTCGACTCTACTCGACGATTTGGGCCTCCAACTCGCCGAGTCCCAGAGTAAATTGCAACCTTTCATGAATTTAAATACGTACCAGGAATCGGGTGTTACATTTTAGAAAGTGTATACATAAAACACGATCTTTGTGGTATCCATGTTATTATTGATATTCTTTAAATCCAAAATATAACACTAATTACATAAATATTACTAACTTGTAATTATATCCATATTTTCCACAACCTCAAGTCAAAGAATTCTATCTCTATCATAACAAAAAAATGTTTCGACAGATCAAGTTACGGTCTAAAGAAACTGTGTTCCAATGACCAATAATTCCATTTCTAACTGTTGGGTATTAGATGTTGCTGTTGGATTAGGTGTGTAAGTTCATAACTATTTCTGGAATGTACTTGACCCGATTAGCATGGTCCATTGGAGTTGCATGGCATCATGCATTTGGATAAACTAAAATGAGAGAAATAACACTTAAGGTTTATTAATATATTATAAGTTCTAATATATTAATAGTATTATTTAGTTATTATTTATCAAGAATTAATTGTGAATTAATTAGGTGATCAAAAGAAGACTAATTAAATATATGGGTTGATTGTGTAAATCATCCATACTTATATAGTGGGCTAATACTTCATGGATTACCAGTTGGGCTAAAACACATAGGATGCTCCATGGTGGTTATAGAATCCATGGCTCATGGAAATGAAAAGTCGTGACAATTAGGGTTTACATGGTGTAACCCTAATTGTAACACAGTATATAAGCATCCTTATGTTCACCAAAAATCGGCCACTAAGCATACAAGTGAGGGCTAGCCGATTTCAAGAAGTGTATCATTTCTCTCTAAGTCATTCCAAGTGCATTTGGTGTTGTGTGAGACATTTCAGGCATCACACTTGAGGTGCTAGGCTCACAAGGTTTTTGAAGGAATCCTAACTACTTCAAGGTATGTATTTCCTACGAACTTTTATTTTTAAAAGTTCCCCATGTATGCTAGATAGGTTATGAACATTGGAAAAACAATTTTGCATGTATCATAGATAAAACATAGATCCAAGGTTTCTAGGGTTGCATGTACACCATAGGAGTGTTAGATATGGTTATGTCTACTTAATCAAGCATAAGTCAGAGACTTTTGAAAGGTTTAAAGAGTTTAAACAGGAAGTAGAGAATCAATTAGGCAGGAACATTAAGATGCTTCGATCCGATCGAGGTGGTGAGTATCTTAGTACAGAGTTCCTTGACTATCTTAAGGAATGTGGGATTATCTCACAATTGACACCTCCCAGGACACCACAGTTGAATGGTGTGGCTGAGAGACGCAATCGAACCTTGTTGGATATGGTTTGTTCCATGATGAGTCGAGCTTCGCTACCAATCTCATTTTGGGGGTATGCCTTAGAGACTGCCACCCATATCCTTAATCTAGTTCCTACAAAGAAGGTTGCCAAAACACCACATGAGATGTGGACCGGAAAAGTTCCCAATCTGGACCACATCAAGATTTGGTCTTGCGAGGCTTTTGTGACGCGTGAGTCTCACGATAAGCTCGAACCTCGAAGTGAGAGGTGTATTTTCATCGGCTACCCACAGAGATCCTTTATTTACCTCTTCTACAGACCCAGTGATAATGTGGTCTTTGTAGCAAGGAGAGGAGTCTTTCGCGAGAGAGAGTTTATTAGCCAAGGAAACAGTGGAGGCAGATTGACCTTGAAGAAATTCAAGAGTTAAGTGGTGAAGGAACCTCAGACCCTAGCAATCAACCTGAGGAGGAAACTCCTGTTGATCCGACAGAAGAGTCTGTACCTCTGAGGCGTTCCACGAGAGTTAGGAATGCACCTGAGCATTACTATGGTTTCCATATTACTGCGGAAGGTGATACACTTATCAGTGATAGCATACTGGTAAGTCTGGATGAACCTAATAGCTACACGGAAGCCATGGCAGGCCCTGAGGCTGCTAAATGGAAAGAGGCTATGGACAGCGAGATACAGTCCATGTATGACAATCAAGTTTGGAACTTGGTTGACAATGTACCAGGTCGCAAGACAGTCGGGTGCAAATGGATCTTCAAGAAGAAGACCGACATGGATGGTAATGTAGACACTTATAAGGCGCGACTGGTTGCAAAGGGCTTTTCTCAAAGTCCGGGAGTTGATTATGATGAGACCTTTTCACCAGTAGCCAAGATTAAGTCTATTAGGGTTATGCTAGCTATTGCTGCATCTCATGACTATGAAATATGGCAAATGGATGTCAAAACCGCTTTCCTTAATGGAAAGTTGGCTGAGGATGTGTACATGAGTCAGGCAGAGGTTTTTGTCAGTGCAGAGTACCCTAATAGAGTGTGCATGCTTGAGAAATTCATCTATGGATTTAAGCAAGCACCTCGCAGATGGAATCTTTGTTTCGATGAGAAAGTCAAAGAGTTTGGCTTTTCGAGGAGTGAAGATGAGTCTTATGTATATGTCAAGGCTAGTAGGAGTATAGTCAGCTTTTTGGTATTGTATGTGGATGACATACTACTCATAGGAAATGACATCCCAACTTTTTAGGAAGTGAAATCCTGGCTTGGGAAGTGTTTCGCTATGAAGGACCTTGGAGAAGCTGCCTATATCCTAGGGATAAGGATTTTGACAGACATGAGTAAAAGACTAATTTGACTTAGTCAGAGTACCTACTTGGAGAAGGTGCTGAATAGATTCAACATGCAGAACTCCAAGAAAGGAGAGTTACCGATCCAGAGTAACGCCAGACTGAGAAAAACTCAGAGTCCAAGTGCAGAGGCTGAGATAGCAGAAATGAGTCGAGTACCGTATGCTTCCGCTGTAGGCTCGATCATGTATGCTATTACTTGTACTCGTCCTGATGTGACCTTTGCCTTGAGCATGGTCAGCAGATATCAGGGGAACCCTGGCAAGGCTCACTGGACTGCAGTAAAGAATATTCTCAAGTACCTGCGGAGGACTAAGGAGTGGGTCCTTACCCTCGGTGGGAGTGATGACTTGAGAGTATTGGGGTATAGTGATGCTAGCTTTCAGACTGATAGGGATAATTTCCGCTCTCAGTCAGGCTGGGTCTTTACCTTAATAGGAGGAGCAATTTCTTGGAAACGTTCCAAGCAGGAGACAATGGCTGATTCAATTTGCGAATCAGAGTATATAGCAGCAAGCGAGACAGCGAAGGAGGCTATATGGCTAAAGAACTTCATTGGAGATCTTGGAGTTGTACCGGCTATAAAGGAGCCTATAGAGATTTTCTGTGATAGTGAAAGTGCAGTTGCCTTAGCCAAGGAACCAAGGGATCACGGTAGATCCAGACACATCGACAGAAAATCTCATTTCATCAGACATCGAATAGAAGAAGGACTCCTCGTGGCGAAGAGGGTATCATCGGATGAGAACCCGACATATCCCCTCACGAAGGGACTGGGTAGGGTTAAGCAGCTCTAGCATGTGAGGCGCATAGGGCTGCAGGATGATATTAGTTTTAGTAGTTAGATAGCTTTGAAATGTGTAAAGTGTAATTGACATTTGATGATGAATAAAAGTTGTATTTATTTATGAGTAAAGTGTTGCTATCTTTTGTCAATCGTTTACTATCGTTTCATTTTGCATGTTTTGACTTCCAGAATAATTATGTTTGGCATATCATATTTTTCGAATTCTCCACAGTCGGTCATATGTTGGAAGTAGGTATGAATCAAGACTGTCATGAGTTGGTTGTAGAGGTCTAAGATGTTGGACATGGCTACAACACTCATGAGTGCTCATCAGTTCCGAGTATTGGATTCAACCCACGCTCGCTGGTATCACTTCATGGAATTTATCTCGAGTGATCGCGAGACAATAATATCATATAAGTCTTCAAACCTAGAGATATGACTTGTTGCCTATGAGTTGGTTATGCATTGATTGTACGAAAACGCATTGGTAACTCGATGTTATAAAACGTGCCTTTGTGTATGATTCAAAAAGTAGTAGAACAAGCATATGAGTCGAAGTTTATTTGTTCCTTATTGGATTAGAAGCGATATCTGGGCCCCTCGATGATTTTGTGTTGACCCATGTACCGGGCCCGGTCAGAACTAAGTTGATGTGTTCAATTAAGTTCTATGTCAAACAAATCGGAAATCGAGAAACAAACGGCTGGACAATAAGTAAGACATTGTTTCATGTATTTGTCCGGCTGATATCTAGAACCGAGGATTATATGATCACTTATCTTAAATGGCGTATCATCATCATCTTAGTTCCGAGAGACCTTGAAAGAGGTATGATTGCTGATCGGTTCTTGAAGTCATTCTTGCAGTTATAGTTATTAGACTTATCCAAGTGGGAGACTGTTGGATTAGATGTCTAAGTTCATAACTATTTCTGGAATGTACTTGACTCGATTAGCATGGTCCATTTGGGTTGCATGGCATCATGCATTTGGATAAACTAAAATGAGAGAAATAACACTTAAGGTTTATTAATATATTATAAGTTCTAATATATTAATAGTATTATTTAGTTAGTATTGATCAAGAATTAATTTGGAATTAATTAAGTGATCAAAAGAAGACTAATTAAATATATGGGTTGATGGTGTAAATCATCCATACTTATATAGTGGGCTAATGCTTCATGGGTTATCAAGTTGCGCTAAAACCCATAGGATGCTCCATGGTGGTTATAGAACCCATGGATCATGGAAATGAAAAGTCATGACAATTAGGGTTTACATGGTGTAACCCTAATTGTAACACACTATATAAGCATCCTTATGTTCACCAAAAATCGGACACTAAGCATACAAGTGAGGGCTAGCCGATTTTAAGAAGTGTATCATTTCTCTCTAAGTCATTCCAAGTGCATTTGGTGTTGTGTGAGACATTTGAGGCATCACACTTGAGGTGCTAGGCTCACAAGGTTTTCAAGGAATCCTAACTACTTCAAGGTATGTATTTCCTACTAACTTTTATGTTTAAAAGTTCCCCATGTATGCTAGATAGGTTATGAACCTTGGAAAAACAATTTTGCATGTATCATAGATAAAACATAGATCCAAGGTTTCTAGGGTTGCATGTACACCATAGGAGTGTTAGAATGCTCAAAACCCTTCAGTTGCGTCATTGGGCTTTTAGTTTAGTCTTTTGTATTAACGAGTTGGGCCTGTCCACTCTTATTTATTTCTAGGGTTAGAGTATTTAAGATGCATGCATGCATCGTATTTTTGTTAACTCTGATCATTACGCTGTTGCCCGAATCACGCATCTACAGTAGCTATTCTTCATAGAGTTCTTCTGAGGGGTGATACTTAATCATTCGGCATTCTTTGAATCATCTTTGTGTTCTTGTTTTACTTGTTTTGAATCTAAAAGATCTTTAAGGATTTTAATCCTAAAAAGTGGTATCAGAGCGGGTCTTTGAATATCTATTGATTTTTGAAGTATCGGTTCTTGGTTTGATGATTTTCTACACAAGTTATTGAAGATTATTGGTGTTTTGGAATTTTGGAATCAAAATTATTTTCAAGTTACTGTTCATGAAGATTTATGGTGTTCTTCTACTGTTCATCTGGGTAATGTATTCCGATTCCTATTTTTTCGTATTTTCTGTTTGGATCTGTTCAATTGTTTGATCCAAAATCAATCTATTTCTTTTAATCTGGCCCAATTGTTTTTTATTAATTCACTCATCCGATGACAAACAGTTCATGAGCCCATCTTCATTGTTTACTGTTCGTTGGAATCACTCAAAAAGGCCCATTGATTTTGTTCACTGTTCACTGACTTTTTCCTATTTCTGTATCGATATCGCAAGATCTGGGTTCTCAAATCAAACTTTATCATTCAAATAATGAGTTCATTTTTATGTCGGTTAAGTGTTCTTGTAGTCTGAATCGATTCAAAATTAAGTTCGTCCATAATTTTGATTACAAACCTTTCAATTGGTTTTATCTTTTCGATAATAGGTTTGTGATTGAATAAGCGATCTGTTTAAATCGATTTACTTAAGAACAAATTTCTGGGAATCTTTGTTTTTGTGTGCTTTGACAAACATCAAGAATTGATAATGATGGTGATTATTGATCGTATCATGTGTGACCAATTTTTTTAATATGGAAATCAATTTTCGGAAATGGCGATTGGGTGTTTGGCAATTTTGACTACCAGTGATGAATAGATAAAGATCGGATGAACATAACTGGGTTGTGGTTTTATTGGACAAAATTGTAATGTTTGATCTCACTGGAAATTGGCAGAGTGATGTTGGGAATGATTGAAATCAGAATTTGATCTTAATTGACATGATTTGAGCAGATGTTCTTGGCAGTCAGTGGAAAAAGTCAAAATTGAATTTGTGAATCCTTTGGTATGAACTGTTTCACATGCGAATGGTTGGGGCTTGATATCGTGCGAATGAAATCCGGCCTCAATTGGGATGAACAATGGGCTAAAACGAAAAGTCAAAATTGACTGAGAATCGGGGTGAACTATGAACGAAAGATCTTACCTAGCGAACGTTCGTATTGGGTGTTTAATCTGTTGATTTGGAGCGAAAGATCTAGGATTCGAAATTGAAAGCTAGCTCGCACTCGTTCTTCTCTACTGTTTGCTCGACAGCGAACCTGTTGACTGGGTTTCGCACCGAGTCTGTAACCATTTGGCTCGGGTTCTTTGTGGTGATCTAGCTTGCAATCGACTACGAAAGGCTCCGATTCGCATCTTTATTCTCGGAACAAAAGTCTAATTCGTGGGTGTTGATTCTTTATATTTGAAGGTTTCGTATACGAGAACGATTGTTTGAGTCGCCGTTCAATTCTTTTAAGCAGACGCTATATTGGGAAGAAGATTGTAAAGTTTCAATTTTGGTCCCTGCAACTTCAGCGTTTTGAAAATTCTGGTCCCTGTATTTTTGATGACTTGGCAGTTTTGGATCATATTCATAACTTGTTACAATTAAAAGGGAAATTGATGCAGAGTTACATTTTCAGTCCCAAAATTTCAGCAAAGTGACAGTTTCAGCCCATTTTTTCGAAAAGTTTGCAATTTTGAGGGCTGGTGAACAGTTTTGGATTTTTTAACATACATATTTTTTTCGTGAACAGAAAATTAAGGATTCCATCAAGTCTTGGCGGTTCCGAAAGTCGTTTTTCGTGATAACTTCAAATTTTTTTTGACTATTTCGGATTTTATACTTCATCGTTTATATCATTTTGATTATGGCACACATCGACATATCTTCTGACTGTGCAAGTAAGCTGTTTATGACTCTTATGTATGGTCTTTACCATGGCATCAATCTTGATTACGGCACCATTCTATGGGCTCAGCTGGTGCAAAGTACTCATTCCACGACTCGACACAGTGAGATTTCCTGTGCTCGATTTTGGACTATTGTTGTTCAACGTGCGATTGAAAAACACCAAATCCCCATGATGAAAGATTCACTGATGTCCTCGATTGCCACTTTTCATACAACAAAGATAATCATTGCTGACAACTCGAAGTTTCCCTTTGCTGGCTCTATTCCGGAGACAATGTTTCGATGTGTGCCAGTTGCAAGTAAAATTCTGGAGGAGTATAAAAAACTTCCATCTTCAGGAGCTCGCACCATTACTCCTGAGATGCGCACAACAATTGAAGAAGCTGACAAGGTGAAAAAGGGAGGAAAACAAAAGCAAACGAAAGAGGGTCCCTCTGAGCCAACGGTCACTCCAAAGAAGCGAAAGGCGAAAACTGCTCCTTCTACAGCAAATCCCAAAAGGCGAAAGCAGCCAGCTCGCAAGCGAAAGACCCTACTCCAAGTGCAAGCGAAGATTCAGGGACTGATACTCAGTCAGATATTCACATCGAGGAGGACAATCCCGTTCGCAACGAGGATGATAACGTTCACAACGTTGATGAAAACGTTCACAATAAAGAAGAGACATCAAAACCTGAGGTAACTCAAACTTTCAACGATTCAGTTCCTTCTCCTCCTCCTTCACCTAAAACTACTTTTATCCTAATTACCATTGCACCATGCCCTCCACCCGTCTGTTCACAACAACAAACTAGCATTCCTATTTCTATCCCAATGTTGATTGATTCTACAGTTCCACCTACTACCTCTACCACACCTCTTGTTTCAGTCAACATATCTGATACGGGGGCTAAAACTTCAGGTTTCTCAACCCATGTTTCACCTCATGTTTCCCTTCTTAACCGAGATGACCCGGATATGATCTTTGATGATGCTGAAGACGAAGATCTTAGGGGATTCACTTACAGTCCTTTCCAAATCCGGACTGAGAGTGAAGATAATGTGCCTAATTCGAAAGGGAAACTTCAGTCCCGACATTAAAAGATTGATCAACGGCTTCTCGCTTTCCAGGCTTCGTCTTCTGATGCATACTCTAAAGCAGCAGTTCAGTCTCTCTTTGACAGAATCACGAAGGAGTATTCTGCTAATGCTGAAAAGATGAATAAAGCAGTTGTTGATTCTGCTGAAGTTTGCAATACTACGACCGACAAAGTCGATAAACTAATTGCTGACACTACTACCTTCATGGAGAATTTCCAAACAACCTTCAACTCCAATACCACTGCAGCCAATGAAGCGCTAAATAGTCTGGGTTCTCTCTTCAAATCTGAGAAGACGAAATTGCAAGAGATTCGTACTGGTCTGAAAACTGACCATGAAGCATTTCAAACCTTCATCTCCTCTCAAATTTCCAAGCTTCAAGATGAACTGGAAAATAAGAGTAACATCATGGACTCCCTTGCCCTCAAGACGGAAGAAGTAAAGGTTTTAAGTGTTAAACTGGACACTTCAGAGAAACAGGTCAATGATCTGTTGTCTGAGAGAGCTGTCATGCGAAGCTGTATTACAGATGTTACCGGCATGCTCTCGGATATCATTGAAACCAAGGACTCAATGATCACAATTACAATGCGGAAGCATCTTGCAGAGAAGTAAAGGCCAGTCTTCGCAATGCTACACAGGCTAGAAGGTGTTTCAGATCAAAGCTTTAATCAGACACAATGGGGAGAAGGTATGTCTGGTGTGTCAAGAAAAGAAGAACCCAAAGCTCCAGTTAAACCTGTCGTGAAGAAAGAACCTAAGGGTAGGGAAAAATTGTTCAGTGAAGAGCCCATAGTTAATAATAGTGAAGACGAAGAGCACCTGGATGAAAACGAGCTTAAAAAGCGAAAGGCTCATGAGGCACAACTGGATGAGCACCAGCGGATCATTCAAGAGGCTGAAGAAAAGGAAAGAGCTGAGAAAGAGGCTCAGGCTACTCTTCAAAGCAAAAGGCTTTTGTTTCCTAAGTGGACCTTGAAGCGAATCCAGCGTAATGCTGTTGACTTACCAAGCCAGTATTGGTTAGATCCAGTTGTGTCTTTTGATTTTCAAAATACACGAGACTCACAACTGGATCTACCAATCACTCCAAAAGCCTTCAGGTTCTGTTCTTTTGTGAAAGTGGCGAACGCTCCATCCACTGATGGTGGGGCTGATCACATGTTGTTCTCTTTTTATCTGAAGCATATGAAGCCGCAATACGAAACATGGTCTTTAAGCAAAATAATTGTTGTGAAAATCAAAGGACCAATCGATACTGACAGCTTTCCGAACGCGAAGTTCAAAGTGGCAAGTGGTTCAGCCAGCTAGTGCTACGAATTCACACTCGCAGACTTACCTTGTCTTAACCCCAATGACAGGTTCGTTCTTTACAACATGCTGCTGAAAGACAAAGAAAAATATGAAACTGTCATGTCTCATCTCAAGCTAATGATAAAGTCTTACATTCAAGAGATTGGGGAAATGGATGTTGATGTTGTTGCTGTGCTGCGAAAGAAACCTTCTATTGTTCGTAAGGAAACTCCTAAGGACTTCGAAAAGATGAAGTTGGGGAAGATTTATAGTGGATAATGGTCTGTGGTCTATTCAGCTAGGGAACGAACTGGTGCAGACTTTCGCAAAGGATGCTTCTTCCTTTCTTATAAGCATTTGTACACTACATCCTTCATCGAGTATATATTGGATTTGGTGAGTAAATACAAAGGCAACAGTAAGGACGACCTCAAGTGCTTCTCTGACATGGTTTTGTGGTATATTGAAATTCGTCAGACACTTTTTGGCATCATTCCAAAAGTTTATGAAGTACAGAAGCGAATCCAAGGCTAATGGTTTTGTGCCTCAATTGACGCAGAGGGGGAGATTGTTGGGTATTAGATGTTGCGTCATTGGGCTTTTAGTTTTGTCTTTTGTATTAACGAGTTGGGCCCGTCCACTCGTATTTATTTCTAGGGTTAGAGTATTTAAGATGCATGCATGCATCGTATTTTTGTTAACTCTGATCATTACGATGTAACCCTAATCAAGCCTCTACAGTAGCAATTCTTCATAGAGTTCTTCTAAGGCGTGACACTTAATCATTCGGCATTCTTTGAATCATCGTTGTGTTCTTGTTTTACTTGTTTTGAATCTAAAAGATCTTTAAGGGTTTTAATCCTAACACTAACGTCTTCAAAACTGTGGTTCCATCGACCGAAGTGCCAAAGACAACTAGCATTTTGTCAAGGTGAATGCCAAAAGGCAATCAACGAAAGAAATCCACAACTATAAACCTATGATTATTATGAAAGTTGTTTCGGACAATCCGCATACAACTTCGTCAAACAACTATGTTATTCATAAGTAAGTCTTTTTTTAAGGCAACATTTAAAATTATGTATTCAGTAGAAATTTAACAAACATTTAACATTCTACATTTCATCATAATTTTCAAGAAATTTTAAAAATTTATTTGGTTCTTAGTTTTCCACTAAAAGTTTCACATAAATGTAATTATTGTTTTTTTTAATGAATAAATGAATTAAGTGGAACGGTCAAAATCCGACAGCTTAACTCCTCTATGGTCCCAAAATGGTGATGATAGTCAACCAAATATTGTGGGTGAAAAATAAAGATCTTAAGGACCATGTGGTCTTATTTTGCCAAAATAAGACAAGACAAAATGAGTAGTCTGTAAAAAGTACTAAAAATAAAAACGTACGATATATATATATATATATATATATATATATATATATATATATATATATATATATATATATATATATATATATATATATATATATATATATATATACTCTATGGTGCCAAAATGGTGATGATATTCAACCAAATATTGTGGGTGAAAAATAAATATCTTAAGGACCATGTGGTCTTATTTTGCCAAAATAAGACAAGACAAAATGAGTAGTCTTTAAAAAGTACTAAAAATAAAAACGTACGATATATATATATATATATATATATATATATATATATATATATATATATATATATATATATATATATATATATATATATATATATATATATATATATATATAAGTTCAATAGAGAACCATAATTATTGGTTCTTCAAAGAACCAAATCTTTTTTTCAATTTCTAGACCTTATTCTTTATCGAAAAAAAAATCTAAAAATATCTAAATTCATATATTAACATTGTGAATGTGAAAAATATTTTTCGGATTCACCGTGTGAATCCGGATTCACATTGTGAATTTTCAAAGATTCACATTGTGAATTTTCAAAGATTCACATTGTGAATTTGACGTAAAAAAAAATCAAATTTGATATCATTGGAAAAAGGATAAAAAGTTATGAATTTCTGTATTTTTAGTTTTTTTTTTTTTAGAAAAAATAAGTTCTAAAAGTTGAAAAAAAGATTGGTTCCTTGGTTCCTTGGTTAATTATGGTTCTCTATTGAACCTCACCCTATATATATATATATATATATATATATATATATATATATATATATATATATATATATATATATATATATATATATATATATATATATATATATATATATATATATAGAGAGAGAGAGAGAGAGAGAGAGAGAGAGAAATTAGGATCCGATGACGACTCAAAAGTTAATGAGAACTGCGATGACAAATCTTTGTCATAGAATTGAAAAAAATAAAAGGTTTAGATTTAATTTTATTTATTGTCAAAATGTTGTGATATAATATTTCGTTTTTGTAATTATTTGTGAGATTTTGGTATTTTCTGAAAAGATTAATTGTTAGAGGGTTAAATAGACAAAAGAAAGAAAAAAAAATGAAAATTTAAAAACCATTTCTACTCATTATAATGGATCTAATAACAATTTTTTTTAAGATATGTTTTTGTTGCGTTTATTTTTTAATTTTATGAAATATTGTTTTTATAAAATATAAAAGAATTTTTTTTGTTAAAATTCAAAAAAAATGATAGAGGTCTTTCTAATACTATTTTAGTGTGTTAGTAAAATAAAACTTTTAAAAATATATATTGTTAAAGATACAAATGTTTTGTTTAAATGGCTTTAAATTTTTATAAAAAATAACACGTGAAAATTTTCGTTCTCCAATGTAAAAACCCTTTTAAAGGTTATCATATATCATATATTATGAAACTTTTGAAAGGAAATTTGTATAGATGAGGTTGTATAGATTCCAAACATTATTTTAAAAGATTATAAGTTTTTTTTAATATTGAAAATAATATGATTCAAAATTAGATAATTCGAAATATTTATGACTTAAAAAAAGTTATGATTCAACATATTTATGATCCTTAAATTGTTATTATCTAAAAATATTTTGATTCAAATGTTTTATGATCTTTAATTATACCTTTTATAATTAAAAATTAAATGATTTAAAATATATAATGATGCAAAATTTGGGTTTCAACAAAATCTTTATTTAATTGAATATATTATTGATCCAAATCATATGATTCAAAAATATTATGATTCAATATTTTATGATCCAAAAATAATACGATTAAAAAATAATATGACCGGAAAGTATTATGATGCCTAATATTTTTATTATTTAAAACTTTATAATTGATAAACATTCAAAATTCAAAACCGAAATTTACTTTAAAAACATAAAAAAAAACTCAAAAAGTAAAGAAATAATAAAAATAAAAGTAAAAAAAATACTAGTAAGTTCAAATATATAGTAAAGAAATTAAAAAAAACACAAAAAAACGGAACAAATAGAAAAATAAAAGAAAAATAAAATTATAAACCTTAAAACCGAGAATATATATGTCTATTTTTTAAATAAACTAAAAACAATGAAAATAAATAATAAAACTCTCTTAAATGACGTTCCATTGATATTCGTCGCATGTGATTAAATTCTCGAGTCCGTATTAATTATCATGGACGTGCGTTGCATGCGAATGCGTCACATCCTAGTATTGGGTTTGATGTTTGTGCCATTGACGAAGTGGATGATGGAGAATTATCCTCTCAGTCCTCACTGTTTTTTTGAATCCTCACCGGATCTTATTAGTGCATGAAAAGTGGCCCATAATCAATCTGAACCAAATGCCTATTTCTGAGATGATGTATATTTCAAGATGAGAAGGTTTATGGATAGATGAGAGTTCCTAGATCATGTTGTTTCAGAGATGAGTAGAATTGTATGTGTCAGAAGAGTAAAAGTACTTTTTGTTGTTTACTGTTTGTTATCTAGTGTCGTACAACTGAATAAATAAACAACAATGGTTGTGTCAGGTTGCTGATCTTCAGTCCATACACACTTTATTTGTATTTTTCTTTTGAACTCCTTGGTTATAAAAGGAGTATCAAACCTTGAAAACAGTAACCGTTGGGTTTTGAGCATAACAACATTCCTATGTGATCATGCAACCCTAATTGCTTTAGATCTAAGTTTTTCTCTATTGAAAATACAAATATGAACACCAAAGCAATAACCTTAGATCTAGTATATAAAATTTCAAAATTCACATATATATTTGGGTTAGAAGATTACCTCACTTGTATTATTGTAATAACAAGAACAATCCTTGCTTGATCTTGACTTCTAAAAGCCTAGTACCCCAAGTGTTGCGCCTCTAATGGAGTCACAAACACCTAATGCACAGGAAGAGTTGGAGAGAGGTGGAAAATCGGCTACTATAGGGTTTCATAAGCTTAGGGTCGAAATTCCAAGAGATGTAGGGGATTTAGATAGCTGGGTGGGTTGGTAGGGTTTCTGGAGGAAACCCTAATTCCTGCTTAAGGCTTAAGCAGCCCATGGTCCTCCTCTTTAGAGCCCTTGGACGAAATCTTATGGTCTTACCCATAAATCAATGATTTGCAAAATAGCCCCTCCAATATTAATCAGTTCCTTTAATCCAAAAATTAATATCAAATTAATTTCTGATTAATTACTAATTAATAATATGATTTTCTAATAATATATTAATCTTATAATATATTAATAAAATCAATTTGGGTACCAATTTATTATTCATATAATAAATCCTACTCTCTCTCTCTCTCCAGTACTCATCCTATCATGTTGCATGAGTGAAGGCAACCCAAAAGGACCATGCTACAAATAAAATCAAGTACATACCAAATAAAGTTATGGGCTTAGACACTTAATCCACCAGTAACAACTTCACTTCAATCAAATCAAGAATTATTCAGTTATTTCTTTCTCTCTAACATTCTTCTTGTTCTTAATATTGTTCATTGTTCATACTTTACTTTACTTTATTTGAGCACTTTGATTAGTTATATTCTTCAAGGCATTACTGGTTTATCCAGACTAGATTGGACTTAATATTATTAGCAACCATTGACATTATTTAACTCAAGGTTTGAGTTTTCAAATCTTGTCCACGGAAATCCTTTTTTCACAATTGGTATTAGAGCCTAAGAGGTTGTCCTTTGAAGCCATAAGAACATATTATATATGGTTGAGATTACCTTGGTATCTCAATCATTTTTGTGTTCAGGATAAAAGTTCTTCTATAGACCACTTCAACTCTTATATCTAAACATCAATGGCTGCTTCTAATCAATCTTAACAAATATATTCGATGCAAGTCGAAAATAGCATGGGTTTCCCATCGCGAGCCCCATTGCTAGTTGTCGAAGAGTAAAACCACTGGAAAGGTCGAATGGAGAAATTTTTGGTTGTCAAAGAAAAAGGTCAAGAAATATGGAGGTCTATGAAAGAAGGTCCTCATGTTCCTGTTAGGTAAATGGTTAGAGTTGTTAATGCTACTCTCATAGGCCAAGACGAGCTCCGACTAGCATCTCTTACTGCTAATGACTTCAAGAAAATCCATGCATACCATATTGTGTTTTCCGAAATCGTGTTTGGTATTCCACCATCTCTCTTTGATCACATTAAGTTGTGCAAATTTGCAAAGGAGATATGGGACACACTTCAAAATCTATTTGAAGGCTCGAAAAACATGAAGGACAAGCATTTGACATCTATGGTGAATGACTTTCATACTTTCACTACCACTCCTGGTGAATCTGTTGCCTATGCATCAAATCAGTACAGAATCGTAGTGAACAACATGACTGCACATGGTGTAGTCTGAACTCCTTTTTAGTACAATGTGAAGTTTATCAACAAACACGGAAAAGGATGGGGAAATGTCAACTCTTGTCTTCAGAGTAATGGATCTATGAAGAAACTGAAGCTCTATTAGTTGTCTAATGAACTATATGGTCACAAGTCTACTGTTGCTCAAACATTAAGAGAACTCTCTGGAGTTGCTCTCGCTCTCTTCAGTTCCGTCAATCCACTTCTTCCTAACCCAACTGTCTCGGATCCATTCAGAGTTGTCCCACCTATTCAACCTACTCAACCTGATCCACCTGTTATGGATTTCCTATATGAAGAAAAGTTTCATCCAGAAGCTGCAGATGCCAAACTTTGTTTCCAACAAGAATTTTATCTTCTAACAATGAAATACATGCGACCATGTAATCCCAATCAAAAACCTCCTCCGAACGGATTTTAAGCTCCACATGAAAACAATCCCCAACCTTACCGCAAAACTACTGAAAATCCACCAGCTTATCGACCTAACCTTCTGAATCGATCCTCGAAACCTCAAGAAATTTTGACTCCAACCAAACCCAAGATTGTGTTGTCTCGAAAACCACTATGCTAAAGACTGTTCAGCATAGATTCCTCAGAATCCAAAGGTGAAAGACTTTGTCTACTATGCTCATCATGCATAAGAGTTAGCAGAGAGTGAAAAAGCATTTTTCAATACAATTTCTTAGAATGTTTATGGGTATTGGTCATCTGGTGATAAGGGTGAAGGAAAATCCGGGAGAAATTTGTGTCTTATGGCTAGACAACCCATTGAGTGTGATGAAGGCTACTGGTCTTCTGGTTCTGAAGATGGAGATGAGGATGTTGAGCCCAACTACTACTATATGGTAACCAACAATCCACCGGACAGAAGCATCATCCAACAGGTAAAATCTATGATTACTGAAAATAATATTGATTTATCTGTTTGTGAACCTTATCTAACTCGGATTGAATCAGATATGACAGTGATTCTTAAAGACTATGAGTCTGCCATAGATGTGAGTGAGAAGCTGGACAGTGAATTAACCATTCTTAGATTACGCTTTGAAGATCGCAAGCTTAAGATAGAGTCCTTACAACATGAACTTGTAATAGCTAGGGATGAATGTATTATCCTAAATGAAAAATGTGCCATTTTAGTTAGTGAAAGAAATATTCTTTCCAATGATAATAAGTTTCATAATGTTAAGATTGATAGTCTGGATAATTCCTTTAATATGATTGAATTAAATGGACGAATGATTAACAATTTTCACGATCCTTGGTCCAAAGCACCTGGTCTCTGAAACGAGTTTCCAAAACCTCTTGCTCATTCTCTTATGAAAGTTCAAAATCTAACTTTTATGGGAGACATTCTGAACCTTACATATTCAAATACTCATGTCTCACCATTTGTGTCCCTTCAAGAGAATTTGAAAGGATATCAATCATTGATTCCTGAGTTCAAACCAATCAATATTACATGCCTTGATTCCATGTAACTTCCGCCTCTAATATCCCCGGACCTGAATCAATCTTCGGAAATTCCACACAGCACAGGGGGCACTTGAGTTTATCTTCTGAACTCTAGTCCTCCAAACAATTGTATTATTGAGGAAATTATTCTTGAGACATGGAAACATGACTCGGAACGACCTAACTCATTTTAGGAATCTCTTGATAGTAATGTTGATGCAGAAGTTAAGAGTGGTGACGACACATCGTCTGATTCCTGTGTTTCGAACTCAAAAGTTGTTTATAATTCTACCTTAATTCCGATTAAGCCTTATTTCAACAACCCACCTATCGGGCAGTCTTCTAAGTCAACATATATCTCTAAGAAGAATCATTGGCTGAACAAGAAGTACATTGTTCATTTGAAGACATAGGCTAATAAAGCTCTTGAAAAAGAAGCTAGGTCTAGACAATGCTCTTGGTTCCTTGATAAATTTGATAAAATAGTGTCTTAGAAAGTTGTCAGCCCAACTACAAGGAATCAGAATATGTTCATGCATGCTAAAATTCTTAAGAGACCATCTATCCCTATTAGCTCGAATACTCATGATATTAAAAAAATTGTGTAAAATCTGTTAATGTTGAGACCTCAGTAAATAAAAGTAACTCTCCTTGGAAAGTATATTCTCCAGTATTTACTGCTACCTCGTATGGCACAATTTTTAAACAAAAACAATTTCCGAAATCCAATGTACCTATGAGAGAAATGAATAAGGGAAAGGCTACTCGGAACACTTTTGTTAAGAAACCCTCAAAAGGTCCAAATCCGAAATGTGAATGGAAATCTAAAGGGAATAACCATCCAAAGGAACCATCTAAAAAACCATTTTTCTTGAACCATCTCGGAAAACTATCATTTCGAAGAAAATAGTATCTAAGCAACCAAAAGTGGAATATGACTTTTGGATCAATAAAAAGACCTTGACATGCTGCATATTCCCAAAAGAATTAACGAAAGAGCCTTCCTGTAACACCCAGAATCAGAAAGACCAAGAAAGGAAAGAAAAGCCCTAAGTCGAAAGAGTCAACTCGTCGAGTCCAAGGAAGAACTCGGCGAGTCGGAGCGGGCTCCGTGTGGAAGATTAAGTGACAGACTCGACGAGTCGACTAGTGGACTCGGCGAGTCTGGTCTGGGTCGGGAAACTCTAATTTCGGGACTTGGTACCCTATTTAAGCATCTCATTCTCTTCCCTAGGGTTCACTTGCGGCCCCTATAGTTCAGAACTCAAAACCCTAGCCTCCATTGGTGAGTTTGAGTGATTCCTTCTTGATTTTGAGTGTTTTGGTGTATTCTTGGAAGTGTAGAAGAGAAGGAAAGAGAGAAGGTGCAAAGGAGAAGAAGGAGATCCAGAAGCTAGCTTCCATTTGCTACTTCATCTGGTAATAAAGCCTCTACCTTGTTCATTTTCCTAGTAGATCTTCATATATGCTTGTTTTGCCATTTTTGGAACATTTCAAGTTCCAAACTCGAGATTTGAGCTCCCTTAGGGTAGTGAGCTATAGATCTGGACATCATTGAGCCCTAGAAGCTCAAAGTAGCCACCTTTATGCAAAGCAAGGCCTTGTTCCAAACCCTAGGTTCCCATTTCTAGCTTATTTTGGTGTTTTAGCTTCATACCTCTATGCATGTACGTAAAGTTGGCAACTTTACATGTTATATCGGCCCTAGAAGCTCAGATCTATGAATTGGATGCACTGGAATCGATTAGAATCAACTGTTTAATGAGGACATTCATAGGACTCGACGAGTTGTTCTTGGACTCGGCGAGTCAGAGCGCAAACTCCTGATTTCTCCGATTTTAGAGTTGTGAGTTGAATCAGCGAGTGGAAGAGGACTCAGTGAGTTAGAACAAGGATCTGGAAGTAGTGGGACTTGGCGAGTCTACGTCCCGACTAGGCGAGTCGAATCGCGAGTTAGAGAAGTGTGAGTTCGGGAACTCGGCGAGTTCATAGTAGGACTCAGCGAGTAGAGTCAACCAGGAAGTTGACTTCGACCAGGAAGTTGACTTTGACCATGGGTAAAATAGTCATTTTACCCTGAAAACAATTATCAGTATCTGATTTAGTGTTTATGGGATTGTAGTCGGGGAGTTCCGGTGCAGCAGTCAGCTAGTTTCAGATTTAGCATCTCAGTAGCCAGCGTTACGAGGTGAGTTTCTGTAAGGGTCAAAATGTTGTAATTAGTCGAAGTGTATTTTGCACTCTTCGAATGTTTGTAATCTATTTTACTAAGGCGCTTTTATTCGAAGCTTAAGTGTCTATGCCTTAGTATATTTTTTGTACGCTTTCTGTTCCTTATAAATAGGGTTATTTAATAGAGTTAGAAAAGAGTTTTTACAGACCTGTCTTTGTACTCTGTAAACATTCGAAAGCGTAATAGAGCTGAAACAAGATCATATTTACATCCGTTGTTCAATCTCGCATTCTTACTTGATTTTATACTCTGATTCATTTTATACTCGATTCATTGTTTCATCACTTGGTATCAGAGCAGGAATCACATTTGCGATCTGATTTTCACCTATTCAAAAAGTTTTTGTATCAACTTTTTGATTCAAAAGTTTCCGCACTTTTTGATAGTGAAAAATTTGTCTAGATTTTAGTTTGTGATTCGATTCTGCATTTGAATTGTTGAATCGAGTGTTCTTCTTGTAATTCCGATTTGATTCAACCAGTTTGTTTTCAAATTTCCACTTTTTCTTCAAAATTTTAAAAATCATCTTCCGTACAACAATGGCGAGCTTCAATCTCAATTCGATGACCTCGTTTTCTCATCTGTTAGGACCATCGACCAAAATTCCAATGCCAATCCCTGAATATTATGATCAGTGGGCTGATCGTATGCAAGATTATCTGAATGGCCTTGATGAAGAATTATGGTCATGTATCACTGGAAATGTCAATGTTCCAGTGAATGTTCAAGCAATTGGATTATCTTCTGCAAGTTGTGGTGTTGAAAATCAAACTGATCGTCTGAAGAAACTGGAGAAGAGATGTATGAGGGAATTACGAGGAGCTTTACCTCCAGTTGTGTACAATTACGTAAAGAGTTGTACAACTGCTAAGGAGATATGGAACAATCTGAAAGATAAGTTTCAAGGAAGTGAGAAGACAAAAATCAATTCAGTCAAACAGTGTTTGGTCGAGCTGAAAGATTTCAGACAAAAAGAAGGTGAAACAATTGAAGTTTACTATGATCGTCTGAACGAGTTAATCTATCGTTGCAATCGCTGTGGAATTACCAGGACTTCAATGGAATTCAATCTCAACTTTGTGATGGGTCTTTGAAAAGAATGGAGAAGCGTGAGTATGATGGTGAAGAATCAGCAAAGTTTTGATACATCAACTCTCAATGATTTGTACAATCAGTTGAAGACACACGAAATTGAAGTAAATGAAAGTACTGAGGAATCGAAGCTGAATTTGGGAGGTCCATTGGCACTTGTGTCCAAGATATCTGAGAAATAAGCTGAAAATGGTGATTTAGAGGAAGAAGAGGGATTCATCATGAACTCGGATGATGAGGCAATAGCATTTTACTCGAATAATCGTGTTAAGAAGTTTTTCAAAAAGCCGTTCAATCCGAAGGCTAAGCTTGCTGAGGTAAAAGGAAGTGCTATGAGTAAAACTGTTGTTGAGGAGAAAAAGAAGGTTGAGAAGAAAGATTCGAAGGTGTCTGAAGGAAAAAGTGAGAAGAAGCTGAAAGGTGATGCTGGAATAGATTGTCATTATTGCAATGGAGCCAATCATCTTGCGAATGATTGTATGCTTCGGAAGAAGGATGAGAGGAAGAATAAAGTAAAAGACGAGGCTTATTATGCAGAGAGGCTTGAGGAGGTTCGTGCGAAAACTAAGAATTTGTCACTCGTCGCAAAGGGTGAACAGGAGGAGGAAGGAACTTATCAAATTTGGTCGTCCGGATCAGACAATGAAGAAATGAGGAATCCAACACATGGAGAAATGTATGTGAAGATGGAGGAGGACTCGGATGAAGAGGAATTCGAAGTGCAAGGAAGATGCTTCGTATCCAAGGCAGCAGACAAATCTCCAATGACAACAAAGGTACGTAATATTCTCGAATCTTTTAATATTCCTACACATGCTTATGACTCTGAACTAATATCTTTTGATGATACTGTTACTTATTTTGATTCAATTGTTGTGTCTGCTAGCAATGAGGCCAACAAGTAGTCCATGGAGTTATTAGAGACCAAAAAACGATTAGACATGAAAATAAGTAAAGTTGATTGTTTGGAATTACAGATAACAAATATTATGTGTGATAGGGATACTTTATCAAGTGAAGTCAAACTTTTGCTAGCACAAAGAAATATATACTGTAATTCAGCTAAGAGACTTTATGGCAAATTAACTGATTTACATCATTCATGTGAAATAAGTAAAGAGCAACATCGAAAATTACTACCTTTTCTAGCATACGAAAGAGCTAAGGTAGATAATATTTCGTATGATTGTGAGAAAATAATAGCTGAATTTGACAAAGTTCCTGATGATAGATATAAATATGGAATTGTCAAAATTGATGAATGTCTTGATGCGAATGAATTAGTTAAAATAGTGAATGATACTTTGACTAAATCTGAACAAATCCAAATTTTGAAAAAGTCTGAGAATTCAACATCTGATTCTCAATCTAATTTTGCCGATATTGAAGATAATTCTGACAATATTAGTGAAATTAGTGATTTTGAGGATGTTGATTGTTACAAGTTGTCTATTGTTAATGTTGCATCAACATTTAAAGGGAAGGAAAAAGTTAAGGACTTGATGGTTAAGAAAGAAACTGATATACCCTCAACTTCGAAAGTTTGTGATTTGGACTTTGTGGATATCAGAGATAGTCAAACTGATGATAGTGATGATGAAACTGAAGAGAAAAGTTCGAAGAAAAAGAAATCTTCAAAGGAAGAAGAAATTCCTCGAATTGTGGTTGATCAAGTGTATGGTGATACACAAAAGTTCGAAAAAGTGATGAATGAACAAGGTGCTCAATATCTTGAAACGAATACTGTGGTTTATCCAAATTTCAAATGTACAGATGATGTCATTTTTCCAAATCAAGTATTCGTAACTACTGGAAATGTTGAGAATACCAAACCAGAATTAAAGAAGTTAGTTGAAGAAGATAATTTGAAAACAACTGATGAAGGTTTCTTCGCAAATCAAAGCACAGTTGAAAACAACCTAACAAAGAATTCATTGATGAAACAATGAATCGAGTATAAAATGAATCAGAGTATAAAATCAAGTAAGAATGCGAGATTGAATGTTGATGTTGAGGGGGAGCATAATGTTGAGGGGGAGCATTTAGAAAACATTGAGAATAATAATGATTTTGATGATGTTTGTTCGATTGCAGGTTTAGAGAATGATGATTTATACGAAGATGCACCTTTGAAATTTGATCCAACTTATCCGCCAATGGAAAAATGGACAAGAGATCATCCGAAGGATCAAGTAATTGGGAATCCACAAGAGGGTGTTTTAACAAGAGCTCAAATTCGTGCAAAGAATGAGGTATTGAATACTCATCAAGAATTTTTCATGTTCAATGTTTGCATCTCTAAAATTGAACCAAAAATAGTTAATGTTGCAATGGAACACTCAGATTGGGTTGTTGCGATGCAATCTGAATTGTCTGAATTTGAACGAAACAAGGTTTGGAGATTAATTGCTAAACCTGAAAATGTTTCGATTGTCGGGTTGAAATGGATTTTCAAAAACAAAACCGACAAAGATGGAAATATCGTTCGAAACAAAGCCAGACTTGTTGTTAAAGGATATTCACAACAAGAAGGAATCGACTATGAAGAAACTTTTGCCCCTGTCGCAAAACTCGAGGCTGTTCGTCTATTTCTGGCTTATGCAGCTCACAAAGATTTTGATGTTTATCAAATGGACGTGAAGTGTGCATTTTTAAATGGAGATCTTGAAGAAACAGTTTACGTGGAACAACCCCCAGGTTTTATTAACGAAGAACATCCTGATCATGTTTATATTTTAGATAAGGCAGTTTATGGTTTAAAACAAGCACCACGAGCATGGTATGCAACTCTTACTTCATTTTTGAAACAATCTAAATTTAAAGAAGGATCTGTTGACCCCACATTATTTTGAAAGAAAGTTGGGAATCATCTAATGCTTGTTCAAATTTATGTTGATGATATTATTTTTGGCTCAACTGACCCTGCCTTGTCCAGAGAATTCGAAGATCTGATGAAAAGTAAGTTCGAAATGAGCATGATGGGAAAAATCAATAATTTTCTTGGACTGAATATTCGTCAAAGCAGAGAAGGAATTTTTATTAATCAAGAAAAATATACGAAGAATCTGCTAGAGAAGTTTGGATTGACGAATAGCAACTGGCATAAAGTTGACACCTTCGTTAGATAAACCTGCAGTTGACCTAACTCTTTACAGGAGCATGATTGGTTCATTACTTTATCTTACAGCAAGTAGACCTGATATCATGTTCTCTGTGTGTAATTGTGCTAGGTATCAGTCAAATCCACGAGAACCACATCTCACTGCTGTGAAGAATATTTTTCGTTTTCTTAAAGGAACAATTTCATTAGGATTGTGGTATCCTTCGAAAACTGGGTTCTTTATACAAACTTATTCGGATGCAGACTTGGGTGGTTGTAATCTTGATAGAAAAAGCACAAGTGGCGGATGTCAATTTCTTGATGGCAAATTGGTGAGCTGGAAGTCGAAAAAGCAAACATGTGTATCAATTTCAACAGCTGAAGCAGAATATGTGGCTGGTGCTGCTTGCACATCACAAATTATATGAATTCAAAGTCAATTGCGTGATTATACAATTAATATGAAATAGATTCCATTATATTGTGATTCTCAAAGTGCAATAAGAATTTGTCATAATCCTGTGCAGCATTCGAAGACTAAACATATAGCTCTTCATTATCATTTCATCAAGGATCATGTGGAGGATGGAAATATTGAAGTGCATTTCGTGAAAACAACTGATCAGTTAGCTGATATTTTCACGAAACCTTTAGATGAAAAATCCTTCGTAAAAGTTTTAGAAGGACTTGGAATGATCGATGGAAATTCTTTTCCATGCGAAAAAGGAGAATGATGGTTGACCAGGATTGATTTAGAGGCGCTGACTAAAAGACAATGCAATGTCATTCAGTGTTCAGAGGTTACTGTTCATAGTCAACGCTTCGACCCCTTCGAATTCGTAGATTTATCATTTTTCAAGGGTTGATCAAATTTCGTCTATTTGCAACAAGTACATTTCGTTTGTCATTTTATTTTCGAAAAATTAAAAATCCAAAAAGATTTTCGTTTGTTTTGTCATTTTATTTTCTTAAAATTAAAAATCCAAAAAGATTTTCGTTTGTTTTGTCATTTTATTTTCGAAAAATAAAAAATCCAAAAAGATTTTCGTTTGTTTTGTCATTTAATTTTCGAAAAATTAAAAATACAAAAAGATTTTTGTTTATTTTGTCTTTCATTCGAAAAATCAAAAACATCAAAAAGATTTTCTCTTTATTTCGTTCTTTATTTTCGAAAAATCAAAACAACAAAAATATTTTGTTTCTTATTTCTTTTTAGTACTTTGTTACAGATATTCATGATGATAAACAGTGGATAATGCTTGCAGTACTAGGGTCAGGTAAATTTATGTTACGAATCTTTAAATTTTTGAACTAGTTAAGTTGTCCCTAGAAGCATGCTGCTGCATGTTGTCCAAAGCCTCCAATGACTCAATGTGTGTGTACGAAAGCCTTAATGAAATATTTCATACGAAAATTTCTTCCAAATCAGGCTTGTAGTCACATTAGTCTCCTGAGCTACCTGACTCTTCTCACAATGAGTTAAGAGTTTACTGTTTTGTCCAAATATAACAGAGGTACATTTCGTGTCTTTTATCCATCTTTTTCATCCAAAAATCTCATACACGATCACACACGAAGACATATGTCCGAGAGGGCTCAGAACACACCAATCGAGACTTAGACATATCAAAAATCTGTGTTCATAATCTGACATCATGAGACCGTGATGTAGGTGAAACCCAATAATTTACACTTTTAAGGAATTCATGGGGAACTATGTTCCAGATTTTCACGAAATCTTTGTTTCAGTACCCACATTCGAAACTCAAAATCATATTATGTTCATATCAGTGGTCTTGATCAAACATTCGAAACCCATGATGTTTGTTACCCAACAAGATCCAACACAAATTTTTTCTCATGAATATGCTTTTCGTGTGAGTTTCATTCGTATTCCAAAGTCACTTAAAAATTTTCAAAGCAAACTTGTCACTGATTACAATGGTCAAACAAGTAATTTTTGTTACAATTTATCACCTTATGTTTAGGATGATATGTAACGATATTTTTATAACTACCCATGAACCCTTATAAAAGAAGCCCTTCGATACTTCTCTTCAAGTATTTGATTGTATTTCAAGGGAACACATAGCAGCTGTTGATCATCTCTCTTGGTGATTAACGAAGCAATCTTTGCCCATGGTTATATCAGGCTTTGTGTCAAATTGATATTTTGACATCACAGTATCCCAAAATTTTCTTTTTATTGCTTCTCGTCTACATTTTTTGAAACACTGCACTCACGAAATCCTTGAGGTTCTGAGTAATACCAACTCAGGCTGATGATTTCAAACATCTGGCATATGACTTCGCTTTTCATCCCAAAAGTGAAAGAGCCTTTCCTCCATCCGAAGGATGCTGACGGTTACTATTCCTTGACAAGACACGAACAGACTGTGGGAGGAGCCGTTTCCTTGTTTCAAGGCGATGTGACAGTTACTTTTTGCCACCTGGACATTTTTTGGCAGACTGATGCGACTTTTAAGGTGCCACGTCGGATATCATTAATTGCACATCTCGCTTCAAATTCAAATTCTAGGGTTACATATAAAAGGGGATTCCAAGGTCTCTTATCAGTTTAGGCGTTCAAAGTAAAAAATTCCCAATTCACTCTGATCATCAAAGCTTTCAAACTCTAACAATGGCGACTTCTGTTCATGTCGATGCTGATCCTTCTCACACCACTGAAGATGTGACTTCATTACCGATTATGAAGATTCAAGGGACTAATTATCAATTGGATGCTGATGTTTCTCAATACCCTGAAGAATTGAAGATGTTGATGGTTGCTTTAAAGAGTTATGTTCTATCAAAGGCTATGTTCAGTTCGTTTTCAGTTCCGATGTCATGGCTTTCTCAAGCAGGATCAACGGCTAAATACAACAAAGCTTTTGATGCTATTACTTTTAATCTAGTTAATGACAAAAAAGTCAGATTGTCAAAGAAACTCTTTTGCCAAATTCTTAAAATTCCAAATTCACCACCATATGTTGATTTCACTTTCCCTCAAATTGTTCACATGTTCAATGAGATGGGTTATCAACCACAACTTACTAAGATCAGTGATTTTAAGAAATCTGGTCTTCCTAGTATCTGGAATTTTCTATTTGGTATTTTTCTCAGATGTTTAACTGGTAGAACTGTGGGTCTCGATAAAGGACGAGTGGAGGTATATGCCAATGTTGCTGGGCTATACTATGATCTTCAAGTGGACTATTCTACACAGTTATGGAAGGAGTTTCAAAAGAGTGTAGAACACACAGATGCACTTCATGGAATTTCGTGTGCGAGGTACTGGAGCTTGATTCTCCAATATTTCTACAACAAGGAGGGCATTTTGGTACCCAATGATGAAGAAAAAGCTGTTTTCCAGATCTTTCATAGTCCGAAGGATGTCACATATAAAGTTGAAGATTTTCCCTTTGTGGCTCGTATTCCTGATCTTATACTCAAAAGAGTTGATCCTTCGAATTCTGTCTTGGTGGCATATTTGAAAACTATTGATTCTACTGTAGAAATTGGGATACTGTTGGAAAGGGAAGATAAGAAATCCAAGCGGTCAAAGAAGAATGAACCTACTTCTTCTGAAAACAAAGTCACAGAGTTGAAATCTACGAAATCTCCAAAGAAGAAGCCTATTACAGTTGAAGTGTCTGTTGCTGAGACAAAATTGATTGAACCTGTTGTTGAAGATACTCAAAAGCAAGTGGTCATTCCTTCGAAGACCGGTATGTTTCGAAGAATCAAAATGAAGTCCACACATAAAAGCAAGTCTCCAACACATAAAGTGGTCCGAAAACCTCAAGTTACTCATCAAGGTGTTTTAATTCGTGAAGTGCCAGCACCTGTTTCTCCATTGTCAAAGAAACGAAGGGCTGAGGATATGGCCAAACATTTGTCAAAGAAGAAGAAGAAGAAGACACGAAAGCTTATGCTTTCCACTGAGTCTACAAAAGATGATGATGAAAGAATTCCTGAAACACCAGAAGTAACTCTTCATGAAGAAAGTTCAACTCCTCAGAAGACAATAGTCATACCACCCGAAGATTCGGTTGCCAAATCAGTTTCTGAGGAGGTACGAACTTCAGGCATCCCTGCAAACGTATCTGATACGGATGCAAATGTCAATATGGGTGAAGGAGATTCGAAGAAAGAAGATCAAGGTCATCCTACTTCTACAGCCTTCGAAAATATTATTTCTTTACCTCCACCAATCACTCCAATTACTTCAACCACTGATTTCCCCTACGTTTGAAAATATCATCAATCAACCCTTTACTTCCATTTTTCTTCTCAATCCACTGATACACCTAAACTTAATTCGCCTGTTCAAGAAACTGTTCTTATGGAAACCGACACTGACAATGAAGGTTTTGGATGCACATTTGACGAATTAAAGTTTGATGACGAAGGAGAAGATTTTCCAGATCATATGTTGATGACGATGAAACAGTTTAAAATTTTGAATAAGAAGTTGAATTCCATAATTCAATCTCAAGCTGATTTGGGGGGTGGTTCGTCAGTCACTAGTTTGGAAGTTGATACTATGTTGCAAATGTGCGAAGCCAAAATAGTGGGTAAAGTCTCTGGGATGGTTAGAGACTCTGATTCAAGAATTTTGGAGAAGGTTGATCATATTGATCAAAACAATGAGCTACAGATAAATTCTCAAAATTCAAAGTTTGCTGGAGATTTAAAAGACTTGAAGACAGTTGCAAAGGAACGACATGTTCTCTTTGTTCAAGATGTTAAGAAAGTCAGGGAGGATGTTAATTTGCAGATTCGTGAACTTCGCGAAGATATGCAAAAGGAGGTTGCTAGTGTCCAACAGGATTTTGTATCTTTGAGTCAGAATATTGACATTATTTGTGATGCTGTCACGAAGTTTGTCAAATTATACGAAAGCATGAGTCCTCAACTTACTCAACTTTCTACCATGGAAAATAACAACTTTGTGGAAGTGCTTACATTGTTGAAGGAGTTAAAAGCTCTATCTGTCAAGCCAGTTTCGTCTTCTTTGATTACTCCAAAATTCTGATCCCAGAAGTTCACCCAATTCGAAGCTATTTTACACAAGCAACTGGCCCCTCTTTCTCGTATATCAAGCCTTCTACCAACAACCTGTTGGATTAATGTCTAAGTCCATAACTATATTTGGTATGTACTTGACCCGACCCGTCATGGTCCATTTGGGTTGCACTTCACCGGCACAATTTATATGGATAGTCTTTTGAGAATAGTATATTTATGATTTATATTAATATATTATAAGTTCTAATATATTAATATGCAATCATATTATTTAATTAGTATTGATCAAGAATTAATTTAGAATTAATTAAGTGATCAAAAAGAACTAATTAAATATGGACTCTTATATATATGGAATGGGCCAAGTTCATTTAGGTTGGGCTAAGCTTTCATGGATGGTCCATGGAGCTTTTAACCCATGGATCCTATGTAAATGAAAGGTCATGGGTATTAGGGTTTACATGGATGTAACCCTAATCCTCCATAATATATAAAGGGGTCCTTGGCTCACAAAATTGGCGCAAGTGTGTGAAAATAAGAGTGGGCCGATTTTAGTGTGCATACATATTCTCTCAAGTTCTTCCAAGGTGTTTTGGTGATTTGTGATTCCATTTGAGGCTTCCACACTATTGGGGCTAAGCTCTTAAAGCTTGAAGACATCAAGCTACATCAAAAGGTATGTCATCTAACTAGAACTTTGTAGTATGGGTGCTTCATAATATGCTAGTTATGATGAAACCTTGGAATAGTTAATATTTGCATGTATAATAGAGAAAACATAGATCCAAGGTTTATAGGGTTGCATGTACACCATAGGAGTGTTAGAATGCTCAAAACCCAACAGTGGTATCAGAGCCTGGTTGTTTTCTGTTATATTGATGCAAATGTTTTATTTTCAAGTTGAAAAAAAAGGAAAAAAAACATGACGTTTGTCAAATTTTAAGATAAGTACTTGTTTTGTGAAGAACGAATTATTTGTAAAATTTGAATCATTTGTTATATGAGTTGAATTAGGTCAAATTTAGTAAAAGATAAAATGATATGATTATTTTATTAGGTCAAATTTGGTGTTAATGTTTTAAAGAATTCCATAACTTGTTCTTAAGTTATGGAACATGGAAAGTTTCATCATAAAACACCATTAATTCCATAAGTTATGGAATCCAAAGGTTTTCAAGAATTACAAAACTTGCCCTCAAGTTTTGGAATTTGAGAAAAGTTTTTTATGAAAAAAAGAATTGAATTCTAAAACTCTTGGGTTCATAACTTAAACAATTAATTAAATGGTTCTAATTTTGAGTTTAATAATTGGAATTATGATGTTTTGTTGAATAGTTCAAATTAACTCTTATGGACTTTATTAATAGTTAATTAAAGCGTTTAATTAAAAGAGTATTATTAATCCATAAATATATGGTTTGAGTTTAATTAAATTAAAAGTCTAGTTTAATTAATAGATTACACCACCAAGTATTTTAAATGTCTAAAATACACCTTTATACTATTATAATATTAAAAGTTTAATATATTATATGTATAAGAGCAAGTCGTCTTACCATTAGTAGGCCTCATTCACGAAGCCGGTCTATAAGGGGGGTATAAGGTTACTGCCTATAAAATGGCAGTTTAATGGGTGTCCACTCTCACTCACCGCTTCCTTGACCGGTGGAGGGTCGTTAGCCGAACAGGTAGGACAAGGACTATAATTCTCCCTTCATTATCAGTATAATGATAAATACTAAGTAACTAAACACTTATAAATTCCCAATCTTAGTTACTTAGGAAAATGTGAATAAGGTGCTAATCCATGAAATTACACTGTGCACTTTGTCTAAGCTGTTAGTGGAGCGTGTGTGGTTAACCGACACACTAACCTGGACTTAACAAGGTAGGCAAAGGGTAACTTAATGTTTATCATAGTATCGTTGGAGCGTGTGTGGTTAACCGGCACATCGATTGAGGGGTAAATATTAAGGTTACCAAGTATATTTGCATGGTTACTTCACACCTTGTTTTGTGATCCTCGACATCCCAATCACAAAACCTGAAGGGCACACTGGAGATTGAAACATGCCATTGAAAAGTTCAACGAATCTCAAAAGAATCTAGGAGTTTCAAAACCAATTAAAACCTAATAATACATTTCGTTTATCTTGGTGGAAATTGGTGAATCGTCATTCACCTACCTTCAAATATTTTATAGCTTGGATTACGGCATCCCTCTTCCAAGTTATAAAATAGTTTGTTGGGTCGTAGCCTTAATATATCATATTGGGTGTTATATTAAGGACTTAAATCAACTTTACGTGAATTTCTCCCATTGTTGATGTTTGGTTTAGACAACAATGATCTTCCCAAACCAAGCTTTCCTAATGAATATGACTTCCCGAGTTTGGCTCATGGAAGTCATACTTCTCTTCCTCCACCTCCTCCAATTATTCTCCCTAACCCACAAGTTCAAGGCCACTCAAGCCCTAATGGCAAGCAAGGTCTATGTGTGATCACATCTTAGAGATGAAGTCACATATTGCCAAGCCGGGAGAGTTGGGTGTCAAAGTCTTAAGAAAGTTGGATGTTCAATCACTTTCTAAGTCATATAGTGAGTTCCTTTGGGACTACTATGAAACAGACTATGACATGAACCTTAATGATCATATCTATTTGCTTGGTGCTACTGAATCAACAATGATTTGGAACAATAGTAAAGCAAATTTGATTAGAAGATCAACTTCCAAAAATATTTATGGACAGTGACAATGGTGACATTGGAAATCCAGAAAAAGCATTATCTTCCCAATGGAAAGGGATTGGCCATAGTCAACCCGGTTGACCAAATGGTAAAGAGAAAGGCTAAGTCTGAGATAGTCCCATTACCAAAGGGTCCATATGTTTATTTTGCCAAAGGAAGGGGTGTTGATTGCAAAGCTGCCAAATTTACCTAAGGATGTTAAAGTCAATAAGTTTGACTCTACATCAGGTAGAGCCCATTATCTAACTCTGTTAAGTTCTATTCTGAGATCCTCATTACATGATGTGACTGGGTCACATGTTGATGTTTTAAGAATCAAAGAATAGAGAGAAATCTTAAAGGAAGTATATGTTGATTCTGATCGCGAAGGTGGATTTCGATCGCATCAGAATTTCGAGCAGTTGCTTAAGAAGTTATGATATATTGCTAAGGAATAGAGAACAACAATGTTCCATGTGGATTGTAAGGATAAGTTTTTCCGCAAAGTTTTAAAATAAAAGAAAATTGTTTAATTTTATTTATTTGAAGTATCCTTACAATGGCATTTGTGGAAAATTGTTGCTTATATGATTCCACTGACAGCAATATTGGAAAATGGATTTGATTCTTTCATTTGTGGTAGTGTCTAAATTTACCAAATCATGAAAGTTCCTCATCACCCAAGTTTCAATTGGACCGAAACTTGGAATCATGCAAGTTGAGTAGTATGATGAATGAGAACTTTCAAGCATTGGAAAATCAAGACTAATTACTTGTTCACATGGATGTGTGAGTCAAGTGAAGGACTAAAGGGATCGAGTACACATTCTTGTGCACTGGTTATGTCCACCACAAAGCTCGTTAAGACTATTTGATTTACTAAAGTTTAATAAATATGGTTATACTTACAAGTTTAAGTATAATTCTGAAACATTGGAAAAGTCTCAATGTATGGCAGAACGAATGGGAAGAATCAAATTAGGCAGAAAGATAAAAGTTTCTCAAATCTGAAAAGATGGGAGAGTACTTTAGTATCATGTTTCTGATCATCTTAATGATTTAGAAATCATATCACAATTAGTCCTCTAAAGGTCATCTTAGTGCATTCTTATGACTAAGAAGAGGAGTCATGAATTGTTGAAATGGTTAGACCAGGAAGATGAGTCATACTTCGTTCCAAAACAATTCTTAGAGTCATACTCCAAGATTGTAACTTGAGTGACATATCTTAAAGAAAGGTTTAAAACACTTGTCAAATGTAAGAGTAAAAGTGACCTACTCTTGTACTTTTGAAATTGGTAAGTTGTGATGTTTTGGATAAAACAAAGACCAACTAAGGCCAATTGTGTGAAGTGTTTGTCTTGATAAAGAATCCGCACTATCTCTTGAATATTTGGCAAGATAGTCTTATATGTCAAGAGGATAGTGGGAGTCTTAAAGATCCTAAAAAGAATTTCAAGAACTAATCAAGAATAAAACCTGAGGTTCTTCACTAGCACACGACTTGAGGTTTATAACCTATCGTGCTGACATATTCTGTGCCCATTCTAGTTAAAGTTGGCTTTGCATAGGAGTTCTGAAAGTTCTCAATTGGTTGCATAACTACTTGGAAGCAATGGCAGGCCCTGTAGTGCCAGGTGGCAAGAAGTTAAGATTGCATAAGTTCAGTCCATATGAGTTTGGATTTGTCATTATCCTTGTCTTGTGACTATGGTTTTGACGATTCACATGGATAAGAACACATACACCATAAAATCTAAGGGTCATAAGGTTTCTCTCCGATTCATGAAAATGATGGTGAGGAAACACTTCCACCAAGTAGATTTGAAGCAGATGGCAAAAGGTCTAAATAATTGAGACTATGATTACGGCATCCCTTTTCATAGTTCTGAAATTGTTTAGACACACATGCATGATATCTAAGGAAAGGTGTATGATTTTGATAAAGTTTTATCAAAGCATCTCGTATCAGAAATCTGAACTTTGGTAAGAAAGTCAATAAAGTATTGATTTCTAGAAGTCCAGCTGATTTCTGAGTACATGTCAAAGCTAGTGGGAGCATAAGTGTTATGCTAATAATCATCATGTTAGTGGGAGCATGATAATTATTGTTAGTGTTGCAAGTTAGCAATGTTAATTATAGAAAACAAAAATTTCAATTCGTGAGGCTGCAGGGATTGAAAAAGTTGTTTTGCTATAATTAAGGGAGAGGATATACTTCATTTCAGTTCTAAAGGCTTAGATTGAGACATTAATCATCTTTAGTCAAGAATATATATATGAATTTCATGTTGGATTGGTTCAACTTAAGGAAATTCTATATATTGCGTTCTCAAAATTCGATTATGATTACGACATCCCCCTTCATAGTCAAATTTTGAAAACATGGCAAATAAAAATATTGTAGCAAAAGACTGGTCTAGAATCATGTCTTTATGTGAGACATCATGAATCATGTACCATTTGCTTTGGGTACAGGATCGATTGCATGTGCTATAATATTTGTCATTTCTAAATTTTTCCAAATGCCCAGAGGCATTAAGAAGGGAAAAGGTCTAGAATTGGATATGACTAAAATGATTAAGCAATTGTCGAGGACAATCTGAGGTTTACCAAAGATTGGTTGCTCAGGGACAGTTGGAAGTATAGTGCTAATTTTGGAAGGACCATATTGACATATTCTGAAAAGAGGCATCTCTTATTCAGAAGTGATAGTCAAAATGAGAATATGGAGTTGTCTCCATAGGTGGAAGTTATCTGTGTAAGATTAGAAAACTTAATGCAAGAAGCATGTCCAAAGCAATGTACTTTGAATATGAGACTTAGTTTCCATGGAGTTGATCTCCATTGGAATACCTTATAATGACTGTTGACAAGTCTTTGTGACTTTGTACATATTCATTACAGGAGGGTCAGTGCATATAAGTTTAAATTCTAAACAGATTTCGATAAATGATAGGAATTTGAAATTCTCACATTTTTCGATAAGGATTTAGGAGTGTGAAATTAGAATCATTGAAATTATGTTCGATTGGTTTATTTCACAAAGTAAGGATCATAGACAAACATAGAGTGCATACTTGGTGTATGGCAAAGCTATTGTTTAAGAAACACATAGTGTACATGCTTGGAGCATGGGACAACTATTGTTTTTAATTCAAGTATAAAGTTGATAAAACCGAAACAATGAATAATGAGTAATCAATATGGTGATAAATAAAAGTGTTTATTTATATTCATAGGGTTTGATACCATATTTGATTCATTTATTCTTGTGTTTCATAGTCGGTCATATGTTGGAAGTAGATATGAATCAAGACTGTCATGGGTTGGTTTGTAGAGGTCCAAGTTGGTGCACAAAGTGGTGCTACAACACTCATGCGTGCTCATAAGTTCTGAGTATTGGATTCCACCCACGCTCATTTGAATCACTTCATGGATTTTATCACGAGTGATCATGAGACGATAATATCTTATATTCTTAAAACCTAGAGATATGAGTTGTTACTATGAGTTGGTTATACATTGATTGCACGAAAACACATTGGTAACTCGATGTTATAAAACGTGCATTTGTGTATGATTCAACAAGTAGTAGAACAAGCCATATGAGTTGAAGTTTATCCATTCCTTTTACCTTCGGAATAAAAGCGATATCTGTGGGCCCCTCAATGATTTAGCGATGACACATGTGAGTGCTTGGCCAAGCCAGGACTGATTTGATTTGTTCAATCAGTCAGTCATCATAAATCGAAAATCGGGAAACAACAAATGGACAGAGAGAATGATTATAATCCATGTCTCAGTCCATATGATATCTAGAATGGAGGAATATATGATCCCTTATCTAATGGACAAGTCATTCACAAGGTCAGAGTTCGACAGCGGCTTTAAGAGCTATGATTGCCAGTTAGGTTTTGAAGTCATACTCAATAATAGTTTTAGACTTATCCAAGTGGGAGAATGTTGGATTAATGTCTAAGTCCATAACTATATTTGGTATGTACTTGACCCGACCCGGCATGGTCCATTTGGGTTGCACTTCACCGGCACAATTTATATGGATAGTCTTTTGAGAATAGTATATTTATGATTTATATTAATATATTATAAGTTCTAATATATTAATATGGAATCATATTATTTAATTAGTATTGATCAAGAATTAATTTGGAATTAATTAAGTGATCAAAAAGAACTAATTAAATATGGACTCTTATATATATGGAATGGGCCAAGTTCATTTAGGTTGGGCTAAGCTTTCATGGATGGTCCATGGAGCTTTTAACCCATGGATCCTATGTAAATGAAAGGTCATGGGTATTAGGGTTTACATGGATGTAACCCTAATCCTCCATAATATATAAAGGGGTCCTTGGCTCACAAAATTGGCGCAAGTGTGTGAAAATAAGAGTGGGCCGATTTTAGTGTGCATACATATTCTCTCAAGTTCTTCCAAGGTGTTTTGGTGATTTGTGATTCCATTTGAGGCTTCCACACTATTGGGGCTAAGCTCTTAAAGCTTGAAGACATCAAGCTACATCAAAAGGTATGTCATCTAACTAAAACTTTGTAGTATAGGTGCTTCATAATATGCTAGTTAGGATGAAACCTTGGAATAGTTAATATTTGCATGTATAATAGAGAAAACATAGATCCAAGGTTTATAGGGTTGCATGTACACCATAGGAGTGTTAGAATGCTCAAAACCCAACACAACCGATGCCCCACCTGTTTTTACAGGGGTGGAAGGGGGAGAGAGAAATGTTGAAGATACGAAAGCTGGAGGTGAAGACGCGAAGGTTGTGGGAAAGGTGTTTTCTTCAAAGATCCCATCAACAAAGCCAATTGTTGCATCTGCTGGGCCGGTTACTTTAACAGTCATAACAACTATGCCAATTACAAGACCAATTTCAAAAGGAATTGTGATTGGGAAATCTGCTGATACTGGTGGGAGTGGTTCGAAAACAAAAGAGGTAAAAGATAGTTCAGCTTTGAAAGATAAAGGGAAAACGATAGCTGTGGAAAAGTCGAAAGAAGAAAAGAAAGCTGAAGCAGAAGCTGAAATTGAAAAGCTTAGGTTAATTCAAAGCATAATGACTCAACGTGCAAATTATCTGAAGGTTATGGACAAAGGTGATCCGTGCAAACACTACAATTACGAAACAATTGAAGCCAAGGTAGCTTTTAATCATATGTATTCATTTGAGAAGAAACCAAAACAAATTTATGTGGTTACGAATACTGATACAAGTCAACTGGACTTTCCAATGAATGAAATGATGTTCATCATGCCTCAATTTAAAGTAGAAGGAAATTTCAAAGAAAAGGATGATGGTACTCACATGAAAATTAGATATCATGTTCTTCTTGCAAAATCCCCTGAGGAAGTTTGGTCTTTGATGAAGATAAAGAAAGTAATAAGTATGAAAAAGGATGTGGTGTTCGAAAACACAGTCCAAAATATCAAGTATGTGGTTGCCAGGGCAAATGGAAATATTTGCGAATTTACAATTGCATATTTTCCATTAATGAACTTGTATGATCTTATACAAGTTGCATTGATTCTGAAAGATAAATCATTTTCATATCTTCAAAACACTGAATCTGATGAATTTAAGCTTGGGGTTGCTCACATCAAGATTTTCATTGAAAATTATTATGAGTGCTTGGCTCTAACAGATGTGGAGTTAGCTACAGCTAAAGGTATGGAAATAAAAGCTCCAATGGCACCTACGAAGACTCAAGCAGAATTGAAAAAGTATGCTGATGGTGAAATCTGCTTGAAGCCTTTTGGGATGGTCTTCGCAGGAAAAGACAAGGCTGGAAAAGCAAAACGTTTCTTATTTCAGGCATGCGAAGTGGAAAGATATTCAACATCTCAATATACGAACTTAATTGTTCGTATGAATCATTGTAAGAAGAACAATGAAGGAGATAAGAAAGAGCTAAAGAAAATAATTTCCTGGTACATGGAAATTCGAAGAGTGATGCTGTATTCCATCCAGCTTCTTACAAATTAAGAAGGTCGACTATTATTACAAAGGGGGAGATTGTAAGGGTCAAAATGTTCTAATTAGTCAAAGTGTATTTTGCACTCTTCGAATGTTTTGTAATCTATTTTACTAAGGCGCTTTTATTCGAAGCTTAAGTGTCTATGCCTTAGTATATTTTTTGTACGCTTTCTGTTCCCTATAAATAGGGTTATTTACTAGAGTTAGAAAAGAGTTTTTACAGACCTGTCTTTGTACTCTATAAACATTCAAAAGCGTAATAGAGCTGAAACAAGATCATATTTACATCCGTTGTTCAATCTTGCATTCTTACTTGATTTTATACTCTAATTCATTTTATACTCGATTCATTGTTTCATCAATTGGTATCAAAGCAGGAATCACATTTGCGATCTGATTTTCACCTATTCAAAAAGTTTTTGAATCAACTTTTTGATTCAAAAGTTTCCGCACTTTTTGATAGTGAAAAATTTGTTTAGATTTTAGTTTGTGATTCGATTCTGCATTTGAATTGTTGAATCGAGTGTTCTTCTTGTAATTCCGATTTGATTCAACGAGTTTGTTTTCAAATTTCCAATTTTCTTCAAAATTTTAAAAATCATCTTCCGTACAACAATGGCGAGCTTCAATCTCAATTCGATGACCTCGATTCATTGTTTCATCAGTTTCCTTCCAGTAGGAACGGGTCTACGGCCACAATGCCGGCCCGTTTAGTTAGCAGTAGTTCCGGACTTCGGTCTGATGCAGTAGTTCAGTGTGCTTGATGTCGTTATGATTCAAGCATGTCTTTGTGTTATGTGTTCCGGGCTTCAGTCCGATGCAGTATGTCGTATCTGTGTTTACGCTAGTAGTTATGATTATGTTATGCTATGTTCAGTCAGTTCTGGACTTCGGTCCGATGCAGAGGGCAAGGCCCTGGTGAGTTCCGGACTCGGTCCGATGCAGTTTCCGGACATCGGTCAGATGCAGAGGGCAAGGCCCTGGTTAGTTCCGGACTTCGGTCCGATGCAGTTTCCGGACTTCGGTCTGATGCAGAGGGCAAGGCCCTGGTTAGTCTCGGACTTCGGTCCGATGCAGTTTCCGGACTTCGGTCTGATGCAGTGGGCAAGGCCCAGTACTTCCTTTATATGTTATTATATGGTATGTGTAGTTTGGGGGAGCTCACTAAGATTTGTGCTTACAGTTTCAGTTTTTGGTTTTAGGTACTTCCGCTAGTAAGGGGAAGAGCTCGTGATGATGGCATGGCACACACCACAACTTCAGTTTGTCCTGGGAGTTTTATTCGGATATTTTGATATGTTATGACATCAGTTGATTTGATAAACTTATTATGACATTTTGAGACGCATGATCCATGGATTTATCTTTTAATATTTGATATTATAGTTTAGTAAAGTTTTCAAACGAAAATTTTTGGGTTGTATTTTTGGGATGTTACAAGTTGGTATCAGAGCCTTGGTTTGAGGGATTCAGACACACTTTCGGGTATGACTGGACTCAAACTAAGGAAATGGTAAAAGATTTTCAAAAGAAAAATGTTTTCGAAAGAATTTTTGAAAAAGGAACTTAAAAAGAAAAGAGTTTTGAGAAAAGGAAAATGGTGTGGTGCATGCGATCAGCCGAGCTCAAGTAAGTACTCCCAAATTACCCATACAAGTTTATATTATGATTATCAGTTTCAGTTTCAGTAGAACAACATGCTAGAATAGGACTAAGCATCTAGGAGGATGCCTTATGTGCCTGCTATATGTGTTTCAGCTTTATTAGAACTGCATGCTAGTATTGAGTAGACAGTAGTAGGATAGCCTGTTTAGGTTATGCCTGATAGTATGAGCTTAACATTGTATGCTAGTGCAGTTTCTTGTTATGAGGATAGAATTGTTTGAGTAGTTTCCTGTGTCTGAATGCTGCTTGCTTTGTGCTTTGAGGGACTCTGAGTGATGGGAGTTAGCCATTAGGTGAATACGTCATGTCACATGTGATCAGGATTGAATAATCTCAGAGTGCTGGATTTGGCCCTATTGCGCAGCTCTCGTTTGAGTCTAACCGTTGTAGGGACGAGTCTTTTACTCGAAGGATTATCTGAGCCTCGTCACATGTGATGGTATTCAGGTGATGACTAATTGGCATTACAAGGAGGCCTTCAGCAGTTGAGGACTGGTTTGGGTAGAGTCAGAGATTTCCCTAGGGCAAGCCTAGGATGAGAGTAGCAGAGATGAGTAGTAGTAGAAGGGACTTGGTTGAGTTAAGGTAACTGTTGAGGAAAGTACGGATAGATGTGGAAGGTAGTATGGGCCCGTACTACTGAAAGCAGAGGATCCGTACTCGATTCAAGAGGGGCCAAGACGAAACCAGGGAAATTGTAGAGTATGTGTGAGATCTCTCAGCAGCGATGAGTATTCTAACATTTATTGTGATATGTTTTCAGCATGGTGACGTTGCGCAAGATACCTGTTGGTAGTTCAAGTGCCGGGGAGGGATCTGGCTCTGGCTCTGGAGCCGGGCAACTTGATGGTCGGATGAGAGAATTTCTTTCAGCATAAATTATGCGCAACATCATTGATCAGACTCCTATGATCTTCGGTTCGGTCAAGGAGGCCGTTGTGGAGCGTTTGGATAGCCGCCTCGGGGCCTTTCGCGCCGAGATTGTAGCAGAGCAGGTGGGGACTCATCTGGAGCCTGAAGCTTGTGGACCTCTGGGATCCTTCTGGAAGGAGGATCCTACCCCCAGCTTTTGTAGCTTGGGGTCAAAAGTGAATGGTGCACCATGTTTTCAGGGGAGTCAATTACAGGATTGGATTGCTGGAGAGGTTTCGTGGGCCCTCCGCGAAGAGGTACCAAACACCATTGGGCGAGTCACCGATAGAGTGGTCGCCGGGATTGAAACGCGGACCTCAGCTATCCATGCAATGGGTGAAATGGTCACTGTGACCCGGGAACAGGAGATTGGTTTAGATAGTCAGCTAAGGAAGAGGAAGCGGTCTTCCGGTCTAGTTCGGCAAGATGGGTAGGTGGACACTGTCGTAGTTGGTGTCAGGGACCCGTAGGGTCGAGATGATTGCATGAGGAAGGAGGGAGCACGGGATGACGTGTGTAGGAAGTCTAAGTACGGCAGATGCGGATGGAAGGGTCATAGACGCCAAGAATGCACAATAGAAGTAGATTTATGCCATCGTTGCCATCAGCCTGTTCATGTCAGGGCAAATTGCCCCGCTCAGCGGATGGGGCAGCCTCAGTATCATCGCAGGCCTCGGAAGGAAGGAGGATTCGGGGTTTCTTTAGAGCAGGTTGCGGGTATGAATCTTCCTCTCTCTATCAGCTTATGTTATGATTTTATTGTTATGGTTCTGCATCAGTAAGGATAATGATATTTCGGAATTTTGTGGCCTGCTTGTGATTGAGTTATATGCCAATTGCATACCAAGAATTATTAGCAGATAGCGAAAGATCATATCCCAAATCGCGGGATTGGGAAAGTACAACGTCATCTTGGTTTATTCCAAGACTGAGGAGCAGCACGAGAAGCACCTGAGGGAGGTGCTAGAGACATTGAGGAAGGAGAGACTTTTTGCAAGGTGCTCCAAATGTGAGTTCTGGTGGCGCGAGGTGCAATTTCTTGGGCACCTTGTCAATCAGAAGGGTATTCTAGTCGTTCCGGCCAAGATGGAGGCCGTGATGCAGTGGGAGATTCCGAGGTCTCCAATTGAGATTCGAAGTTTCCTGGGTCTAGCGGGTTATTACCGGAGATTTATTTAGGTTCTTGAAAGTGGTGTGATCTTTTGGACTGACTGGTGTTGAAAACACTAGCAATGGTAAGCGTGGTTTCTAGCAGATTGGTCATGGGTGGTGAGAAGGATTGGGAATTCTTCCAGTTTTGTGTGCTGTAAGGCATTAGCTGAATCAAAGTGGGGGAGAATCATCCAAGGATTCAGAAGTAGGAGCAGTTTTGAGACTAGGATCAGTTTTGCATCCTTGTCTGAAAGGAAGACAGCCTATGTGGTTGTATGGTTCGAGGAGAATGTGAGATGGAAGTTCGGAAAAACTTGCCAAGGATGAGATCGAGTTCTTGGAATGTTTGCTAGAAAGCCTTAGGGAATCAAGTTCGGGATTCCAGTCAGGACATGAGTTCAGTTGAGTGTGTGTCAAGCGCGTGTCGATCCAGTATTAGAGTGTTGTAAGTCTGCGGGTGTAGTCGTAGCATTCACTAGCAGCCATACAATATTAGAGTGTTGTAAGTCTGCGGGTGTAGTCGTAGCATTCACTAGCAGCCAGATAGTGTTAGAGTTCTGTAAGTCTGCGGGTGTAGCCGTAGCATTCACTAGCAGCCAAATAGTGTTAGAGTTTTGTAAGTCTGCGGGTGTAGCCGTAGCATTCACTAGGTTGGTAGATAGCGTGAGTGTGTTGTTAAGATGCGGAAGGAACAGTAGTACCCACCAGTTTGGGTGTAGCAGTGAGGATACAGAAATCCACAGATTGGATTTCGGAATTACCTAGACGGATTAGACCTGGTTAAGCCAGTGATAAGACTATAGAAGCGCCACTACAGCTTTGAGAGCAAGGAAGCAGGGGTCTGCTTAAGGTCATTCATGACATGAGGCTACCAATGGCCATGTAGCAATCACTTTTAGCCTTGGGTTTGGTGACGTCAGGATTCAATGTATGGACTCGATCAGTTAGATCAGAAAGTTATTAGAGCCTCGGGGGCATGGTAACTAGTGGTAACTAGTTCTAGAGAAGGAATTCGTTCAGAAGACGTGTGAGGCGACTAAGTGGGAGTCCTTTGGCTCCGCAGCCGGGACGGAACCCGGTATTTCGGATGACTGACGAATGAATTAAGACCAAGAGGGTCTCGATAGATTTTGGAAAACAGCCATGTAGTAGCATGCTGTTTCAGACAGTTCAGTGTTTCAGGCAGTTCAGTGTTTCAGGCAGCTCAGTGTTTCAGGCAGCTCAGTGTTTCAGGCAGTTCAGTGTTTCAGGCAGTTCAGTATTTCAGGCAGTTCAGTGTTTCAGACAGTTTTGGGTCTCCAGCAGTAATGGTATTTTGGGATTTTATGTGCGGTTAGAGTCACAGATAGCTTGGGTTATGCTAAATCACTTATAACACGATTATCTGAGTTATAGTCAAGTATAAGTGAATCGCAGGGATAAGTGGATCTGTGAATTTTGTTGCTATAGTGGGAACCTGGAGTAGTTAGCATGTAAGGAATGGTAAGGAATAAACTCGAGGATGAAATCTAATTTAAATGGCTGGAGTTGCCTTGGGAAAGCCAGAAAACGTGCAAGGAAAAGGGGGGGGGGGGGTGAGCCCTAGGATGTTCAGCATAAGTACTCGGGAAGTACCAGATGGATTGTCAGTTGGGTAAGATGTGTTCTCAGGATTGTTGGCGATTAGAGTGCACTCAAGGTGATAAGCTGCAAGAACTAGTTTTAGCCGGAATGACCGGGCAGAAGGCCATTAAGGGCGATTCTCCTAGGGTTGAACCGAGCAGATAAAGTGTGCATCGTACAGGAAGGTTGTGAGCAGATTGGAGGACGGTTGGCCGTGGCGGACTTCGAGGACGAAGTCTAGTTTAAGTGGGGGAGAGTTGTAACACCCAGAATCAGAAAGACCAAGAAAGGAAAGAAAAGCCCTAAGTCGAAAGAGTCAACTCGTCGAGTCCAAGGAAGAACTCGGCGAGTCGGAGCGGGCTCCGTGTGGAAGATTAAGTGACCGAGTTGACGAGTCGGCTAGTGGACTCGGCGAGTCTGGTCTGGGTCGGGAAACCCTAATTTCGGGTCTTGGTACCCTATTTAAGCATCCCATTCTCTTCCCTAGGGTTCATTTATGCGGCCCATATTAGTCCAGAACTCAAAACCCTAGCCTCCATTGGTGAGTTTGAGTGATTCCTTCTTGATTTCGAGTGTTTTGGTGTATTCTTGGAAGTGTAGAAGAGAAGGAAAGAGAGAAGGTGAAAAGGAGAAGAAGGAGATCCAGAAGCTAGCTTCCATTTGCTACTTCATCTGGTAATAAAGCCTCTACCTTGTTCATTTTCCTAGTAGATCTTCATATATGCTTGTTTTGCCAATTTTGGGACATTTCAAGGTCCAAACTCGAGATTGGAGCTCCCTTAGGGTAGTGAGCTATAGATCTGGACATCATTGAGCCCCAGGAGCTCAAAGTAGCTACCTTTATGCAAAGCAAGGCCTTGTTCCAAACCCTAGGTTCCCATTTCTAGCTTATTTTGGTGTTTTAGCTTCATACCTCTATGCATGTACGTAAAGTTGGCAACTTTACGTGTTATATCAGCCCTAGAAGCTCAGATTTATGAATTGGATGCACTAGAATCGATTAGAATCAACTGTTTAGTGAGGACATGCATAGGACTCGACGAGTTGTTCTTGGACTCGGCGAGTCGGAGCGCAAACTCCTAATTTCTCTGATTTTAGAGTTGTGAGTTGAATCAGCAACTGGAAGAGGACTCAGTGAGTTAGAACAAGGATTTGGAAGTAGTGGGTCTCGGCGAGTCTACGTCCCGACTCGGCGAGTCGAGTCGCGAGTTAGAGAAGTGTGAGTCCGGGAACTCGGTGAGTTCATAGTAGGACTCGGCGACGTCAACCAAGAAGTTGACTTTGACCAGGAAGTTGACTTTGACCAGGGGTAAAATAGTCATTTTAACCTGAAAACAGTTATCAGTATCTGATTTAGTGTTTATGGTATTGTAGCCGGGGAGTTCCGGAGAATCAGTCAGCCAGTTTCAGATTTAGCATCTCAGCAACCAGCGTTACGAGGTGAGTTTCCGTCCAGTAGGAACGGGTCTACGGCCACAATGCCGACCCATTTAGTTAGTAGTAGTTCCAGACTTTGGTCTGATGCAGTAGTTCAGTGTGCTTGATGTCTTTGTGATTCAAGCATGTCTTTGCGTTATGTGTTCCGGGCTCCGGTCCGATGCAGTATGCAGTATCTGTGTTTATGCTAGTAGTTATGATTATGCTATGCTATGTTCAGTCAGTTCCGGACTTCGGTCCGATGCAGAGGGCAAGGCCCTGGTTAGTTCCGGACTTCGGTCCGATGCAGAGGGCAAGGCCCTGGTTAGTCCCGGACTTCGGTCCGATGCAGTGGGCAAGGCCCAGTAGTTGCTTTATATGTTATTGTATGGTATGTGTAGTTTGGGGGAGCTCACTAAGCTTTGTGCTTACAGTTTCAGTTTTTGGTTTCAGGTACTTCCGCTAGTAAGGGGAAGAGCTCGGGATGATGGCATGGCAAACACCACAGCTTCAGTTTGTCCTGGGAGTTTTATTCGGATATTTTGATATGTTTTGACATCAGTTGATTTGATAAACTTATTATGACATTTTGAGACGCATGATCCATGGATTTATCTTTTAATATTTGATATTATAGGTTAGTAAAGTTTTCAAACGAAAATTTTTGGGTTGTATTTTTCGGATGTTACACTTCCGAGATACCAGATGTTCGGAAATCAAAAGCCAAGTCTAAAGCCCATGCTAAAGTCCCTAAGTATAACTTGGAGCCTAAAAACTCCAAAACCTACCGAATTTTCAGGCTTTTGTGCTTCGAACAAGATACAATATGGTATATTGATAGTGTTTGTTCCATGCACATGACTGGGCAAAAGGATTTTCTACGTGATCTCAAGTTAACTCCAAATTTTGCTTACGTTACATATGGAAATAATACAAACTCATAGATTCGAGGCTATTGCATCCTGACCAATGGTAACTTCTCTATCTCCAATATGGCTTATGTGACTGATCTTAAGCACAATCTAATTAGTGTAGCCCAACTTAGTGATGCAAATCTGAGGGTTGAGTTCTGTAAGAAGCATAGATACGTTATGACAGAAGATCGGAAAGAATGTCTCATCAAATCAGATCGGAACAAAATTATGTATCCTCTGGATATCAATATGATTGTCGGAAAGCCTCAAATGTGTTTTCTTACGAAAGCAGTTCCTGACGTCAGTTGGTTATGACATCAGTGACTCGCCCATATGAATTTATGTTATATGAATGATCTAGTTTCTGGTGAAATGGTATGTGGTTTGTCCCTTCTCAAGTTTGACAATGATCATCTTTGGACTTCTTGTAAATATGGGAAGCAATCCAAGAAATGTCATCCTGTTCTGATCGAAAAATCAATTTCCGAACCACTTGAACTTCTTCAAATCGATATGTGTGGACCATCTGCCATTGAAATCTTGCATCACAAAAAGTACAATCGTGTTATTGTTGACGATTACACAAGATGCACTTGGATCTTATTTTTGAGATTGAAGTCGGAAATAGCTTCTGATCTCATCAATTTATCAAAGGGATTGAGGTTCTGATAGCACTACCCGTCCAAAGAATTTTAAGTGACACCGGATCCGAGTTCACTAATGCCATAACTGAAAAGTTCTTAATTGAGAAAGGCATTGAACATAACCTTTCTGCTCCCTATACTCCATAACAAAATAGTGTCGTTGAAAGAAGAAACTGAACTCTAGTTGAAGCCGCTCGTTCAATGCTGAATTTTGAAAATCTTCCTCTTTATCTTTGGGACGAATCAGTTTCCACTACTTTTTTTTACTCAAAATTGGAGCATCATCAACCGTCTACTCAACATGACAACGTAGGAAGAAATGAATGGTCAGAAGTCGAGTATCTCATTCTTGCACAATTTTGGATGTAGATGTTTCATCAAAAAAGTTGTCATCAACTCACTAAGTTTCAAAAAAAGTCAAATGAAGCCATCTTTTTGGGATACTCTGCCAAATCGAAAGCTAACTGGGATGTGAATTGGTATATTCTTGAATTTGAAGCAAAGTCCTTATTGGTTATGAGGGAAACCCAAAAAGGACTTTGCTTCTAATTCAAGAATATATCAATTCAGAACCTGGTAAGCTTTCGATTTGGCAGAGTATCCCAAAAATATGGATTCATTTGAATTTGGTTGAAACTTGGTGAGTTGATCACGGTTGTTTTTGATGAAACATTTGATGGGTTTTGAGCAAAAGAACATCCCATGTGCACATGGAAAGACCCTAAAGCTTGGATCAAGGTTTCTCTATTGTACATGCAATTCATCCAAGACTTGAATACCCTAATCTAGCATACAAAAAAACTAATTGAATATCAAATAAACTAGTTAGATGAATACCTTCATTGTTTATTGTAGATCTTGAAGCTTTGAGAGCCTTAGCACCCCAAATGTTGTGCCTCTAATGAATCACAAACACCAAAAGCAATTGGATGAAGCAAGAGAGAGAGGGGAGAGGGAAAAATTGGCTCCAAGTATTCTAGGGTTCAAGTGTAGCCAAAATCCCTAGCCCTAGGGGTCTTTAAATAGGTATGGAAATTAGGGTTTCAGTGATTATCCTTATCTGGTTACTTAGCCACCAAGCAGCCCAAGGATGATTCTAGAAGCCCCCCTTGGACGAATTCCTAAGGCCTTATCCTTAGAATTTGTCCACCCTATACTCGAGGGTTTCCTTACCCAACTTTGCAACTATCACATAATTACAAGATCAGTCCCCTTAATTCAATTAACCTCTTTTGATCACAAAATTAATTCTTAATTAATTCTTGACCAATGTTAATTAAATAAATATGATTTCTCTTTTAATATATTATTCTTATAATATATTAATAAACCATAATAACCTCTTTCTCTATTATTCATCCAGTCAAGTTGCTTTGGTGAAGGCAACTCAAAAGGACCATGCACAAACGGGTCAAGTACATACCAAATATAGTTATGGGCTTAGACACTAATCCAACAGTCTCCCACTTAGATAAGTCTAATAACTATAGATGCAAGTACGCCTTCAGGACTCGATTAGCAATCGCACTTCTCCAAACTCTTGATCTTATCAATAACTTGTCCTTTAGATAAGGGATCATACAATCCTCTGTTCTAGATATTGTGTGGACAATTACATGGAACATAGTCATACTTATTGTCCAGCAGTTACTTTCTCGATCTCTGATTCGTCTGACATAGAACTTAATTGAACACATCAACTCAGTCCTGACCGGGCCCGACACATAATCAAACCAAATCATCGAGGGGCCCAGATATCGCTTTTACCCTATTACGATAAAAGGAACAAATAAACTTTGACTTATATGTATTTACTATTCACTCATCAAATCTTACACAATGATGTGTTTTATAGCATCAAGTTACTGATGTGTTTACGCATTATCAATGCACAAACAACTTGCAAACAATAAACCATATATCTAGATTTAAAGACTATATGATATTATCATCTTGCGATCACTCGTGGTAAATTCCACGAAGTGATACCAGCAAGTGTGGGTTTAATCCAATGCTCAAATCTTAGTTCATAAGCACTCATGAACGTTGTAGCAAACTTTTTCTATGTCTAATACACTTTAGACAATCTACAAACCAATTCATGACAGTCTTCATTCATACCTACTTCCAAAGTATGAGCGATTGTGGACTGTTCAAATAATCTTATTATTCAGGAAGTCAAAACATGCAAAGTGAAACAATAGGTAAATGATTAACACAAGACAGTAACTTTACTCATAAATAATACATCTTTATTTAATCATCAAATGTTAATAACAATTTATCTATTACACGTTTCTAAGCTATCTAATCTAAACTAATATCGTCCTTCAACCCAATGCTCCTAGCGTGCTGCAAGTGCTTAACCCTACTCAGTCCTTTCGTAAGGGGATCTGCTGGGTTATCCTCTGACGATACCCTCTTCACTACGAGGAGTCCTTCTTCTACCCAATGTCTAATAAAGTGATATTTCATGTCGATATGTCGAAATCTGCCATGATCCCTTGGTTCCTTAGTCAAGGCAACCGCTCCTTCATTATCGCAGAATATATGCATAGGCTCCTTTATGGCTGGCACAACTCCAAGGTCTCCAATGAAGTTCTTCAACCATATCGCCTCCTTTGACGCTTCGCTCGCCGCTATATACTCTGATTCGCATGTTGAATCAGCTACGGTCTCCTTCATGGAACTTTTCCAAGTCACTGCTCCTCCATTTAGGGTAAAGACCCATCCCGACTGAGAACGGTAGTTGTCCCGGTCTGCCAGGGTTTCCCTGATATCTGCTTACCATGCTCAAAGCGAAGGCCACATCAGGGTGAGTACAAGTCATAGCGTACATGATTGAGCCAATTGCGGAAGCGTAAGGTATTCGGCTCATCTCTGCTATCTCGATCTCTGTACTCGGGCTCTGAGTCTTACTCAGTTTGGCATTACTCTGGATTGGTAACTCCCCTTTCTTAGAATTCTCCATACTAAAACGCTTTAGTACTTTATCTAAGTAAGTATTCTGACTAAGTCCTATTAGTCTCTTACTTCTGTTTCTCACTATCCTTATTCCCAGAATATAGGCAGCCTCTCCGAGGTCATTCATAGCGAAACACTTCCCAATCCAGGACTTAACTTCGTTCAGGGTCGGAATGTCGTTTCCTATGAGTAGTATGTCATCGACATACAATACGAGGAAGCTTACTATACTCCCACTAGCCTTGACATATACACATGATTCATCCACGCTTCGCAGAAAACCAAACTCTTTGACTTTCTCATTGAAACAAAGATTCCATCTGCGAGATGCTTGTTTCAATCCATAAATGGATTTCTTAAGCTTACATACTCTATTAGGATGCTTTGCATCGGCAAAACCCTCTGGCTGACTCATGTAAATATCTTCAGCCAACTTCCCATTAAGGAAAGCGGTTTTGACATCCATTTACCATATTTCATAGTCATGAAATGCAGCAATGGCTAGCATCACCCTAATAGACTTTATCTTCGCAGCTGGTGAGAAGGTCTCATCATAGTCAACTCCTGGAGTTTGAGTAAAGCCTTTCGCAACCAATCGTGCCTTATAAGTGTGTACATTCCCATCCATGTCGGTCTTCTTCTTGAAGATCCATTTGCACCCGACCGTCTTACGACCTGGCACATTGTCAACCAAATCCCAGACTTAGTTGTCGTACATGGACTGAATCTCGTTGTCCATAGCCTCTTTCCATTTTGCAGACTCCGGGCCTGCCATGGCTTCCTTGTAGCTGTTAGGTTCATTCAGATTTATTAGTGTACTGTCACTGATAAATGTATCACCTTCACTTGTTATATGAAAACCATATAACACAGGCGGAACACTAACTCTACTGGAATGTCTAAGAGGTAAGGAATCGTCAATCGGTTCAACAGGAGTTTCCTCCTCAGGTTGAGCACTAGTGTTAGAGGTTCCTTCATCATTTGATTCTTGAAGCTGTTGAAGATCGATTTTCCTCCCATTGTCTCCTTGGCTTAAGAGTTCCCGTTCTCGAAAAACCCCTCTCCTCGCAATGAAGACAACATTGTCAATCGGTCTATAGAAGAGATATCCAAAGGACTTCTGTGGGTAGCCGATGAAAATACATCACTCACTACGAGGTTCGAGCTTTTCGTGAGTCTCCCGTCTTACGAAAGCCTCGCAACCCCAAACCTTGACATGTGCCAACGAGGGAGCTTTCCCTGTCCATATCTCGTGAGGTGTTTTGGCAACCTTCTTTGTAGGGACTAAGTTAAGGATGTGGGTGGCAGTCTCTATGACATACCCCCAGAATGAGATAGGTAGCGAAGCACGACTCATCATGGAACAAACCTTGTCTAGCAAGGTTCGATTACGCCTCTCAGCTACACCATTCAACTGCGGTGTCCTACGTGGCATCAATTACGAAACGATTCCGCATTCCTTGAGGTAGTCGTGGAATTCAAGACTAAGGTACTCTCCACCTCGTCAGATCGAAGTATCTTGATTTTCCTACCCAACTGATTCCCCACTTCCTGCTTAAACTCTTTGAACTTTTCAAAGGTTTCTAACTTGTGTTTGATTAAGTAGATATAGCTATATCTGCTATAATCATCAGTGAAAGTGACATAGAAGCGGCTCGCATCCCTTGTGGTGGATCTAAAAGGCCCACACACATCTGTGTGTATGAGATCCAATAAACCCTCACCCCTGTCACAAGTACCAGTGAAGGGTGACTTGGTCATCTTTCCAAGTAAACAAGACTCGCACACATCCTCGTCCCTAAGGTCGAATGACTACAACACTCCATCCTTTTGGAGTTGGGCTATGCGTTTCTTGTTGACATGTCTAAGACGACAATGCCACAAGCATGCATTATCCAAAGCATTGGAAGAATCGATATACAACACATCATTTCCTAAATTGTCTACAACCATCACAGTTTCATAGATTCCATTACAAGGCAATTCTTCAAAATAGAAAACACCATTAAGAAAAGCATTAATAGAACCTTTTTCATTTTCAAACGAAAATCTAAATCCTTGTTTATATAAACCATGAAAAGAAATGATGTTTCTTTCCATTTCTGGCGAATAGCAACAATTATTCAACTCTAGTCCTAACCCACTATTAAGCACTAAAGAGTAAACTCCAATCATGGTGACAGGCGACGATCTTCTGTTTCCTAAGACCAGGTTTATCTTCCCATGCTCCACATACCTATTTTTTCTTAGGCCCTGCAAATCAGAACAAATGTGAAAACCACATCCTGTATCAAGAACACAAGAAATAGCATGCGATGAGTCATTAGATTGAATAGCATAAATACCTGTGTAGGATGGTTTTATCTTTCCATCCTTGATGTCTTGCAGATACTTCGGGAAGCTTCATTTCCAATGCCCCTTTTCGTGGCAGTAGTAGAACTCTGCATCCTTTGGGTTGGAGTTGGGTGTAGTGGTGCCAGTCTTGGTTCCACTAGAAGAGGTGCCATCATGAGACTTTCCCTTCTGGTGGCTCTTAGAAGGAGCCTTCCTCTTCTTACCCTTCCCTTGCTCAATAGCCAAGAGGGGGGGTAGCTGGTAGCTGTAGTGGGAGTTGATATAACAGATTTATCCTTGAGGTTGCTCTCATTAGTCGTCAACAAGCCTTGAAGCTTGCTCAAGCTGACCTCCTCTTTGTTCATGTGGTAGGTCATGCGAAACTGGTTGAAGCAGGGTGGCAGTGAGTGAAGAATAAGATCAATCGCCAGCTCTTCATCGAAGTTAACATTTAACTTCAGCAGACGGCCGACATATCTCTGCATTTTCTGCAGATGAGCAGTCATAGGCTCTCCGTCTCTCATCTTGGGCGTGATCATCGAAGTGATGATCTCGTATCTTTCCGGCCTGACACTCTGGTGGTACGTGTCCAGTAAATCCTGGAGCATCTCATAGGGATAGTAGTCCTCGTAGGACATTTGGAGTTATGTAGTCATAGTCGCGAGCATGATGCAATGGACTTTCGTGGCATCTCGCTCGTGGGCCTCAAAGGCAACAATCTCCTCTAGTGTAGCAGTGTTGACATTCACCTCCTTCAGTTCCTTGTCGAGGACATATTCCTTGTCCTCGTAGCGGGTGACCATTCGAATGTTGCGGATCCAATCATTGAAATTGGTCCCATCGAAAATCACCCTCCCACAAAAATTCATGAGTGAGAAGGAGCCTGAAGAGGTTGAGCCTGAAAAGAAAAAAGAAAAAGTTTGATTAGATAAGAATCCCCAATTAAACACCCAAATGAGAAATTAGGGCTAGGACCCAACAACATTATTTGCAATTTAAAAGAGGGATGTCGTAATCTAAACAACAAATAATTTTAAGGTAAGTGAATGATGATTCACTAATTTCCACCATGAAAAACGAAAAAGAAATTTAAGTTTTAAATGTATTGAAAACTCCTAGATCTTTGAGATTCATTGAACTTTTCAATGGCATGTTAAAATCTCGATATGCCCTTCAAGTTTGTGACTGGGATACCAAGGATCACAAACAAGGTGTGAATAACCATGCGAATGTACTTGGTGCCCCCGATGTTACAATCACCTAATCAACGTTCCGGTTAGCCACACATGCTCCTTTGATCTATGACAAACAACGAGTCACCCTTTGCCACCTTTTCTTAGAGCCAAATTAGTGTGTCGAACCACACACGCTCCACTAACGTCTTAGCAAGGGTACAAAGTGTAATTCCATGGAATAGCATCAAATTCATATTTTTCCTAAAGTAACTAAGAATAGGAATTCTATAAAAACTTTTACTTACTTTGTATAATCATTATACTTTTAATGAGGAATTGGTTGCCCTATCCTACCCGTTCGGCTAACGACCGTCCACTAGTCAAGGGTGCGGTGGGTAAGAGTGGATACCCAATGGCGGTCATTTTACAGGCCGCTTTCTTAAACACCCCTTATAGACCAGCTTCGTGAATGAGGCCTACTAACGGTAAGACTAGCATTTATCTTATACATATATAATAATTTATTCTTATAATATTATAATAGCATAGGGTGAATTTTAAACTTGTAAAATTCTAGGGTTTACAATTTAAATATTTCAAAATTAAACTTTTAATCCAAATATTTGAATTCAAAACTTGAGGGCAAGTTTTGAAACATTTCAAAACTATTTAGATCAAAATTCAAATAATACAAATAAACAATTAATTTGGTGATTATCTAATTTTGACCTAATCCAATTTCATGCAAGATAATTATCAAATAATTCAAATAATTAACATTTATCAAATAAGGTAATAATTATTTAATTAAATGACCAAAATCTTTTATTTTGACAAAGATAATCATCTAGAATCAATAAAATTCGGATTTTATCAATTAGAAACACTTATGGCAATTATCTCAAGTCAAAATAAGCAAAATCCCGAAATTCCCTCTGTCTGACTGCCCGACTCGCCGAGTCCCTTACTGGACTCGTCGAGTTCATCCTACTCGGTGAGTCCTCTTTAGGACCCGACGAGTCTGTCAGACAGAAGGCCAAAAAATCGAATTCAAGCAATGAACAATCATACAAAGCATCAAATACAATAGAAACCAATCAAGTCTCTGATACCACTGATGGGTTTTGAGCAAAAGAACATCCTATTTGTACATGCAAAAACCCAAAAGCTTTGATCTAGGTTTCTCTATTCTACATGCAATTCATCCAAGAGTTGAATACCCTAATCTAGCATACAACAAAACTAATTGAATATCAAATAAACTAGTTAGATGAATACCTTGATTGTTAATTGTAGATCTTGAAGGTTTGGCAGCCTTAGCACCCCAAATGTTGTGCCTTTAATGAATCACAAACACCAAAAGGAATTGGATGAAGCAAGAGAGAGAGAGGGGAGAGGGAAAAATCGGCTCCAAGTCTTCTAGGGTTCAAGTGTAGCCGAAATCCCTATCCCTAGGGGTCTTTATATAGGTATGGAAATTAGGGTTTCAGTGATTATCCTTATCTGGTTACTTAGCCACCAAGCAGCCCAAGGATGATTCTAGAAGCCCCCCTTGGACGAATTCCTAAGGCCTTATCCTTAGAATTCATCCACCCTATACTCTAGGGTTTCCTTACCCAACTTTGCAACTATAACATAATTACAAGATCAGTCCCCTTAATTTAATTAACCTCTTTTGATCACAAAATTAATTCTTAATTAATTCTTGGCCAATGTTAATTAAATAAATATGATTTCTCTTTTAATATAGTATTCTTATAATACATTAATAAACCATAAGAACCTCTTTCTCTATTATTCATCCAGTAAAGTTGCTTTGGTGAAGGCAACCCAAAAGGACCATGCATAACCGAGTGAAGTACATACCAAATATAGTTATGGGCTTAGACACTAATCCAACAACATTTACATGTAGAAATATGCATGAACGAGATACTCGAATTTTGACCATTCATTTAGGTTGCCCTAATCCAAAAATGTGCAAGAACCCGACAAGCTTTCAATTTGGCAGAGTATCCCAAAACGATGTCTTCATTTGACTTTGGTTGATACTTGATGAGTTGATCATGGTTGTTTTTGATGAAACATCTACATACAAAAATGTGCAAGAACGAGATACTCGGCTTCCGACCATTCATTGCTTCATACGGTGTCATGTTGACTCGACGGTTGATGATGCTTGGATTTTTTGAGTAAAACAAGCAGTGGAGACTGTTTCATCCTAAAGATTAAGAGGAAGAGCAAGAACCCGGTAAGCTTTCAATTTGGTAGTGTATCCCAAAAAGATGGCTTCATTTGACTTCGGCTAAAAATTGGTGAGTTGATCACAATTGTTTTTGATGAAACATCTATATCCAAAAATGTTCAAGAACGAGATACTCGGATTCCGACCATTCATTGCTTCATATGGTGTCATGTTGATTCGACGTCTGATGAGGCTCTAACTTTGAGTAAAACAAGCAGTGTAGACTGCTTCATCCCAAAGATAAAGAGGAAGATTCGTAAAGTTCACACTGTTGGATGTAGATGTTTCATCAAAAACAATTGTGATCAACTCACCAAGTTTCAACCAAAGTCAAATGAAGCCATCTTTTTGGGATACTCTGCCAAATCGAAAGCTTATCGGGTTCTGAATTGGTATACTCTTGAATTAGAAACAAAGTCCGTTTTAGGTTGCCCTCATAACCAGTAACTAAATAGAATGGCTTTTTTTAGAGAGGTTGATTTGTTAATTTATTATTTGATTAATAAATTAATGAGAAATTGAAATAAATGATTTAGTAATATAGTATATGATTAATATATTTGAAATAGTACTTATTAATAGAATTAATCAGAAATTAATTGGAATTAAATTCGGGTTAATTAGAATTAATTGAAACTGAATAGACTAAGCAATAATTCTTTAATAGTTGACCAAGAGAGGTTCCACAACCTTCCCAGGAGAGGGACGGTTTTGGGAAGCCTCTTAGGGTTTCTAGAAATACTCATTATAGATAAATAAGAAGTTGGATAATCACCTAACTTAATATATTGTTATAATATTCAATTAGGGTTATCCAAGGCTTCCTATCTCAACTATAAATAGACCCCTTGCCTAAGGAATTTTCGTACACTCCTTACAAAAGTCAAGAGACGAAACCACGACTTAGTTTTGCCAATCAAATGCATTTACCTTTCATCAATGTGGCTTTTTTAAACAAATAAAACAATGTTATTCCATTACCTTTCTTCATTAATCAACTAACACTGAATATATTGTCTCCAATGCATCACGCGACTACTACTATCTCTAATGCATCACGTGACTACTACTGCTCCTTTTCATCTCTGATTTTTCATCGTTTTCAGTGTGAATCACATTCTTTTCCATTCATCTAATCTTCCGATTGTTAACTTCCCGGTCCTCAAATAAACATGGGGTCGTCGATTTTCCGTCTCAGGTGTCAAGGTTGGTGTTCAGTTGCGCTTCTACTTCCCAAAACCTGGAATTCCTGTTGAATTCTACAAAACCTCCAATTTCGTCGATGATTTTCATGAAATCACCCTTCCTTAATTGAAGACTATTATAGTTTGAAACTCTTCTTCTCAGGTTTTGTATAGATTTTCTTTATTCCTCAGTTCCGTCTTTTTAGATTAGTTTACACTTTGTTTTTCTTCCTGAACACAGGTAGGATTTTTTTACTTGATTATTTTTTTAACTTCATTTGTTATTGTTTGTACTACATGTGTATAAACTTTTATAATTCAAGGAATTATGATTTTGATTTTGTTTACTGATTTCAGTTTGTAAAATGGAAACTGCTATGGACATCATGGTCCTTCAAAGTTGATTAAATTGAAAAGGTAAAAATTTATAATTCTCTTAAATAAGTGACTGATGTAGTTAATAACTCATAACAAGTATTATATTCTATTGTTTTGGTGAACGCACTAATGAATATGCTTTCGTATTAGAGGGTTTTCTTTGATCTGGAAGTTCTGATGTTCGTTTGATCATCGAGTTTCATGAACACTTCCATTTTGATTTGTATATGCAGAGGTACACACCACTTGGTTGCATCTTGATGATTTCTTCACAGAGTTGTCTAAAATTAAACAGGCAAGATTTCTCCTTTTTATTATATCTGAATTAATCAAAATCATTCTATAAGTTAAAGTACTTACATATGGAATTGGTTTTGTTGTAGGAATGGTTTTTTGAAAAAATAATCTGAAATTAGCTACCATATACATTCAAACTGATGGTTTTTTATATAAAATATAAGTTTGTTTTTCACAAAAACCGCAATGTAAGTCTTAAAATATAACAAGATTATTTTTAGTTTATAACAAAACCAAACCATCAAGGATTCATTTATATAGGTTACAATGAAATGAAAACAACCAAAGAATGTTTTAGAATGAAAACCTTTAAAGACTTTGAACCCACTTGGTTTTGGGGTGTTGATGAAGATAGCAAAAATTCATGAATAGAATTTCTCTATGTGTATCCACTATCAAGAGTAAGGTACATGGAATGCTAGTTCCTTCTTGTATCCTTGAGTGTCTTAAGCCTTTAAGTTCTTAACTCAAATAATCACTAAAGGAGACAACTCAAGAGGGCTTCTAATCTTGCAACAATCTTCAAAAGAAAACAAGAAGATGAAGATGAGACTAGATTTTCAACCATAAGAAGGAAGAATAGAAAAACTCGTCAAAAACTCATGCAAAAGCCTTACTTTTATACTCTCATGCAAGACATACCTTTATATTATAATAACATAAAGTATTGGTAGCCTTTCAGAAGGATGAGAGACATTAGAAGAAAGTTGACAAGCAACCTCTCTTTTTATAATATAATTTTGGTCATGCCTTCAAAAAGAAAAAGATTGTCTAGCTAGTAAAGTAGAAGAATTGTTTGAGTTTTATAAACTCAAATTTTATAAAATATAAACTTTGTCTTTAGGTAAAAGACAAAAGGATTCAAGTAGTCCAAAACTTTGTACATGACTTATTAAATCATACCGTATGATATAATAACTAGTTATACTCTCTTTTAATTATTATTTTTACAAAACAATAATTATTCCCTAATTAAATACAAGAATTGATATTATATATTAATAATAATTATATAAAATGTTCCAACTCGATAAAGGTGTGACCCTATAGGATCATATATTATTGGCAATATCACTCAATAATGATTATTGGGCAGATAGATTGAACAATCTCCACTTGTACAAGATTTACTACAGACTGACATAGACTGTAGCTAACGTCTAGCAACGGGCTACTGCCCCTAACAACATATGCAGGGTGTCATCGTATTAACAGCCAATTCCAGAAGCTCTAAGCTAAAATTGTTACTAAAGGTGTGGTATTAGTTATTCCTTTGTCCGAGACATCATGTAGAACATGAGATTGTTGGATTAGGTGTCTAAGTCAATAACTAAATTGGTATATACTTGAATTAAAAGCAAATTCCTTTTTGGGTTGCCCTGAAAACTAGTAATTAACAGAATGACTTTTGGAGAAACGTTGATTTATTGATTTATTATAAGATTAATAAATAGAAATAAACAAATTATTAATATATTATCAGATTAATATATTAATTAGAATAGTATTATTTATTTAATAATTAATTAGAATTCATTTAGGGGTTAATTGTATTAATTAAAAGTGTAAGGACCTAAGCTCTAATTATTCAATAGTTGAATAAGAGAAGGATTCTAGATCTTTCCTAGGGTTGGCAAAATTAGGGAGCCTCCTTAGGGTTTCTAGATTAATCCTTAAGGATAATTAGGAATGTGGATAATTACCTAAATTGAAATAATAGTATTATATTCAACTTAGGGTTTCCTAACTCAGCTATAAAAGGATCCTTAAACCATAAATTTTCGGCCACTCTGTCACACCCCGCTAAAGCGGAAATACGGGTCATGGCAGTACAAATGTAACGCTCGGTTCCTGATAAGTATTTTTTTTAAATGAAGAATTATCGTTTTAACGAGGGGAATCGACAAGTTGAAGGATTAACTCGTCGAGTAGGATCGGGCGTGGACGCGAGAGTTAAGTGACCTACTCGGCGAGTCGGTAGACCGACTCGGCGAGTAGCAGCTGTCTATATGGAACCCTAAATTTGAGGGTTTGCACCCTATTTAAACAACTTCTCTCAGCCTCCACAGTCCCTATTACTCCCAGAAAGCATTACCTCGAAGCCCTAGCCGTTTTTAGTGTGTTCTTGAGCCTTGTGGTGTTACTTTTGTGTGATTGAAGCTTGAAGAGGAGAATGAGACTTGTGAGATCAAGGGGAAACAAGAAGATCCAGAGTTTTGAACTCATTTCCAGCTTACTTGAGGTATAAAGCTGAAAACTTGTCTATTCATTGCTTGGATCTTGATTTTGGACCTTTTCTACATCGTTCTAAGCCCTAGTGAGGATGTATTCGGGATTTAGCGTAGGAAGTGAGTTTGTGCTTCAGATCTAGGGCTATTGGGGGTTTTTATGGAAAAAAGGTGCCCCCCTTATTGCATTACACCCCATGCATCTTGTAGACCACCTTTTTAGGGATTTTTGAGCCAAGGACCCCATGCATGTGCATCAAGTTTGGATCTTTACATGTAAAATGGACATTAGGAGGCCAGATCTATGGTTTTGATGTGTTAAGACCCATTTAAATCGACTGTATAGTAATGGTCAAGGATGGACTCGGCGAGTCGTTCTTGGGACTCGGCGAGTCAAGGTGTAATGACCACCAAATCCTTTCTGTAGAGGGACCAGATGATAGGGTGGAAAGTCCCTTAGTTGTTTAGGCTCATAAAGGACCTAGGAATCATGGGACTCAACGAGTGGTTGAGCAAACTCAGCGAGTCCAAGGCAATCTCCCAATCTTTGAAGATGGACTCGACTATTTGTTCATACAACTCGGCGAGTCATAGACTAGACACATTCTAATGAGGGAGATGAACTCGACGAGTTCAAGGTCGAACACGGCGAGTCGGATGAAGATGGCCCCAATGGTATGATTGAAGAAGAACCCGTCGAGTTATTGCTAGACTCGACGAGTAGAGACGGGGATTGGTTCGAGTAGAGGAGTATGGACTCAACGAGTTGGTATACCAACTCGGGGAGTCAGGTCAACTGGATGTTGACTTTGACCAATGTTGACTTTGACTGAATTGAGTTGACCCTCGTTTGGGTTGCATGTTCGAATTGATAACTTAGAAGGGTTGCCGTGTAGAGATTGAGGAGTCGAGGGGAGTCGACTTTCACACCGAGGACATTTTAGACACTACACGACATCGAGCTGACTTACCTTCCACTAGAAGTGGGTCTAAGGTACCAAGGCCGACCCACTGGTAATTGGTTAGTTGTGATGATTGTCTTTGTGATAATCATTTGGGTTGCTTATGCTTGATATATGTGTATGCTAGTATACTATGATATGTGAGATAGTATCAGTAGGAGGGGACTAGTCCCCAATTCGGTCGCTAGGACCAATGGGTAGGTCGTACACCCCAGATATGTCTGACAGCATGATTATGATACAATATTATATGCTAGCGGTAGGGGGTGAAATAGTCCCCGTATCCGGTTGATATAGACCGGAGGGTAGGTCGGCACCCCAGAATAGTATGACATGAGTAGGTCAGCACCCCAAGATGGCTTGACATGGGTAGGTCAGCACCCCAGAATGGCTTGACATGGGTAGGTCGGGCACCCTAGAATTGCCCGACAATATGTATGTGGTTTTTGTACGTGGTATGATGGGGGAACTCACTAAGCTTTGTGCTTACAGTTTCAGTTTTGGTTTCAGGTACCTCTTCGTCCAAGGGGAAGGAGCCGGCGGTGTAGCTGCGCATCACACACACACAGATGATTTCCGCATGGAGTTCCTGGGATTGTACTCAAATTTTCATAACTCTTGATATTGTGATTTTGAAACATGACGTTATGGTTTCTATAAGTTGATGTAACCTTGACAATGTTTTGGTAGACTATTTCATGAGGTACTTAATTTAAAAATGAAATTTTTGGCCTTGAAAATTGGGATGCTACAATTTGGTATCAGAGCCTTGGTTTGAGGGATTCGGGCACACCCACGGGGGGTGTCTGGACTCAAACCGAGGGATTAAAAGATTTTTTCACAAGGAAAACAGTTTTCTAAAATTTAAGAAAGAATTTTGAGAAAGAACAAGGTGTGTGATGCGTGCGACTGGCCGAGCTCAAGTAAGTTTTCCCCAAGATACCCATACTTGTTATGTTATGTTATATGATTTATGATTCTGAGAACTGCATGCTAGATTAGGGCTAACGATCTAGGAGGATGCCTTGTATGCCTTATTTATGATTCTGAGAACTGCATGCTAGAATAGGGCTAAGGACCTAGGAAGGATACCTTGAATACCTGTAGTATGAGTTGTATGCTAGGACTGTTTAGTCAGCGGTAGGATGTCCTGATCAGGTTATGCTTGTTGTGGTTACTCGATGCACGAATGCTGCTTGCTTTATGCTATAGGGGTTCTGGCTAACTTTAACTAACTAGTGAGCGGATATGTAACAATATTTGCAAGCTAGTTAGGGAGAGGTGGTAGGGACTCCTAGTGCAGCTGATAGCGGAGAGTAGGTCGGAGAGTGCCCTAGGAAAGCCTAGGATGAGATTAGTTGGAAAGGGATATTGGATAAGGGACTTGGTGAAGTTGAGGAAATCCTTGAGGAAAGTATGGATAGATGTGGAAGGTAATATGGGCCCGTACTACTGAAAGCATAGGATCCGTACTCGGTTCAGGGAGAGCCGAGATGGAACCAGGAAACTTGGGGAGTGTGAGACCTCTCGGGAGTATGTATGATCCTGACGTTTACGTGTTTATTTTTAGTATGGTAGTCACACGACATGGAGCAGGAGGTTCAGGGTCTGGGTCAGGATCAGGCTCGGGTGTAGGATCCGAGCAGGTCGATGACGGACTACACGAGTTCATCACGTCTGAGATCACTATAGGTATCCTTGAGTCGACCCCTATCATTTTTGGGTCGATCAAGGAGGGGATTATCGAGTTGATGGAGGATCGCGTCCAGGCGTTCAGGAGGGACTCGGCGTACAGCGAGTCGGGTACGCACACAATGTCCTTCAAGGACTTTAGGGGGAGTCGTGCGCCGGACTTTCACGGGGTGAAGGACCCCATTGCTGCCAGGAGATGGATCGCAGACATTGAGTCTGCGCAATTGCCGAGCTTCTGCCTGGAAGGGTCGAAGGTCCGCTTTGCTGCGGGATGTTTGAGGCATAGAGCTAGAGATTGGTGGGAGTCAGTTGGTGACTTATTGGGAGCCCCAGCCATCGAGACTATGACTTGGTCATATTTCTGACCAGGTTCAGGGCTGAGTTTGTGCCAGCTGTGGAGCTTCAACAGCTGGCCAGAGAGTTTCTTGATATGATACAGACGACCGAGACAGTGTCGAAGATCACCGCCAAGTTCAGGGAGAGGGCCTTGTTGGTACCTCAGTATGTGGGGGACGAGGAGATGCAGAAGACCCGCTACCATGATATGTTGAGGGCTGTTATCCGGGAGCATGTCAGCTATTCAGCCTGCCCGACCTTGGAGTCCATGATTGCCAGGGCGCGGGAGAGGGAGATTGATTTGGAGCACCTCAGGAAGAGGAAGTCAGAGACTGTGCAGGTTACAGGGGTTTCGGGGAAGAAACCCAAGGGATCCGTTATTAGGTCGAAGGGCCAGCCGGGCCAGAGCCGCTGCAGGAAATACGACAGGCCGCATGAGGGAGCTTTTAGAGCGGGATCGTCAGGCTGCTACAAGTGTGGCAAGACGGGGCACTTTGGCAGGGATTGTACTGCCCCGCCCCCACAGTTCAGACATCACACCTGATTTGCTTTCATTGCAATCAGAAGGGCCATGAAAAGGCCAACTGCCCTAGATTGTCAGCAGTGTCAGCAGCAGCGCCAGTGGTGGCACCGACTCCAGCAACAACATGAGTTGCGGATATCCGGAAGGTCATGGCAGAGGCTCTAGTGGTGTGGAGCCGAGCATTTCAGCTGGCAGCCAAGGAGGCACGCGCCGCACCTGATGTGGTGACGGGTATGATTTCCTCTCTTTGCTCTTTTATGTTACGTCGTTGTGATTTTGATATGATATATGTATGCTCTGTTTAAGATCGTTCCATGTGAACAGTATCGCAGTTCGAGTGTTGTTTGATTCGGGTGCTACCCGATCGTTTGTCTCTCTTGCGCTTAGCAAGAAGTTTCATGAGTCCTCGGGCATGTTGGATTGCCCTCTAGAGGTCGAGATTGCGGACGACCGGTCAGTACGAGTATCAGAAGTTTTCAGAGACTGTGTTCTGAGATTGTTCGAGGAGCGCTACCTGGTAGACTTGGTTCCCATTCCTTTTCGGGGGAACAAGGTTATTATAGGTATGGATTGGCTAAGCCCCAATGGGGAGGTGATCGACTGCGCGCAGTAGTAGGTGCGGATCAGGACCCCAAGTGGGGAAGAGCTGGTGATTCAGGGCGAGAGACCACAGTGAGGCCAGCTTTATATTCAGCAGCGAGGGCTAGGCGCTACCATCAGCAGAGTTGCACAAGATATGTCGCCTATGTTATGGGAACCCGGGAGGTGGGGTAAGGCGACGGTGGGCAATGTGCTACTGGTACGAGAGTTCGTGGATGTATTCCCCGAGAAGTTGGCTGAGATATCTCCAGAAAGGCAGGTAGAGTTCAGGATCGACCGAGTTCCTGGTGCGGCTCCGATAGCCAAGGCACCGTATCGATTGACTCCTCCTGGGATGCAGGAGTTGTCTACACAGCTGCAGGATCTGTTAGACAAGAGATTCGTTAGACCGAGAAGTTCGTCCTGGGGAGCCCCGATTATGTTTGTGAAGAAGAAGGACGGGTCGCATCGTATGTGTATAGATTAGCGGGAGCTAAATAAGGTAAGGGAAAAGAACCGTTACCCACTCCCGAGGATTGATGACCTCTTTGACCAGCTGCAGGGCGCATCTTGGTTCTCCAAGATTGATTTGCGTTCAGGCTATCATCAGATGAGGGTAAGAGAGGAGGATGTGCAGAAGACTGCCTTTCGGATGTGTTATGGTCACTATGAGTTTGTTGTGATGCCCTTCAGGCTCACCAATGCTCCTGCCGCATTCATGGATCTCATGAACCGCGTGTGCAGACCGATGTTGGATCGGTCTGTGATAGTTTTCATCGATGACATCTGGGTTTATTCCAAGACACGAGAGCAACATGAGGAGCACTTGCGAGAGGTTCTGGATACTTTGAGGAGGGAGAGCTTGTATGCTAAGTTCTCTAAGTGTGAATTCTGGTTGCGCGAGGTGCAGTTTCTTGGGCACCTTCTCAACCAGAACGGGATTTCGGTGGACCCGACCAAGGTGGAGGCCGTGATGAGATGAGAGGTTCTGAGGTCTCCATCTGAGATTTGGAGCTTTCTGGGACTGGCAGGCTATTATCGGAGATTCATTCAGGACTTCTCCAAGATAGTTGTGCCCCTGACCCGGTTGACGAGGAAAGTCGTGGTCTTCCGTTGGGGGCCTGAGAAGCAGGCCGCATTTGATACATTGAGGCAGAGATTGTGCGAGGCGCCGATCTTAACCCTGCCGGAGGGCATGGAGGATTTTGTAGTATATTGCGATGCGTCCATATCGGGCTTGGGCGCGATATTGATGTAGAGAGGGCATGTTATCGCCTATGCTTCAAGGGAGTTGAAGCCTCATGGATTGAATTTTGTGATGTTATTGAAAAGAAAGAAGGATCGGGAATCCTTCAATTCCCACACGCCTGGAAGACTTAGTTGAATCTAAGAGGGGGAGAATCGATCACGTATTCAGGAACAGAAATAGGTGTGAAACTAGGAAGAGTTTTGCATCCCCGTCAGGGCGGGAAGGCGGTCAAGTCGCCGTATAGGTTGAGGATTGGGCGAGTTGGGAGTTCAGAAAACGCTCTAACAGTTGGTTCGCTCCTTTCCTTGACATCGGGAAATAGGACACCAGGTTAGAGGACCAACTGGAATTCAAGCTCAGCTGAGTGATAGGTCGAGTGCGTGTTCGACCTGGTTCGGAAGTATTGTATGTCTGCAGGTGTAGCCATAGCATTCACAGGGTTCTCAGATAGTATTGGTAGTGTTGTAAGTCTGCGGGCGTAGCTGTAGCATTCACAACGTTGTCAGGTAGTATGGGAGTGATGTCAGATCACGAGGAGAACAGTAGTACCCATCCGTTTAGGATGCAACAGTGTGGACATGGAAATTACGAATCGGATTTCAAAATTTCCCCGATGGATTAGGACTGGTTGAGCTAGTGATAAGACTATAGGAGTGCCACTACAATATGGGATCAGGGAAGCAATAGACCGTATAAGGTTGCTTGTGATATACGGCTACCATTGGTCAGGTATCAGTCACTTTTAGCCGTGGATGCGCTGACGTCAGGATTCGACGCATTAACCCGATCGGTTGGATCGGGAGGCTGTTAGAACCATAGCAGTAAGATAACTAACGGCAACTATTGGCAGATAAGGATTTCGATCAGAAGTCGCGAGGGGCGACTACATGGGAGCCTTGGGCTCGGTAACCAGGTAGGAACTCAGTGTTTCAGATGACGGGTAGAAGTGGGCTGTGATAATTCAGAGGGTTTCGAGTGAGATGTCAGGATATGTCCTTGGATCTCAAGATTGGGTTTAGCCAAAGTTATGTAAATAGTAGTATTCAATCTAGGGTATTCCATCGTAAGGATAACCGGACCCTATGATTGTTTGAGCCTGACGTGTTTGGTATTCCAGCCGAGGGTTGATTGGGCCAAACATGTGCGTGATACAAGGGTATTCCATCCTAGGGATGATTGGACCCGTCGTAAGCATGCCTGGTATTCCAGCCGAGGCTGATTGGGCCAGGTATGAGTGTTCCGCGAGATGGCTGGTTGTTCATGGATACAGTTGCGGGGGCGGAAGGATGTAGGATCCCGTCAACACAAAAGGATTCATTTCAGGAAAAGAAGAGTAGAGACCCCGATACCTTGGATCGTCAGGATTGTTGTTGGAATTGGCCAGATAACACATCGGTTTGATCTCCCGGGGGAAACCTAGTTAGATTCGCAGTACACTTCACGTCTTGCTATTGCGGAAGGGCGCATATTAGATGGGAAAGCAGCTGTCTCGCTGCATGAGAACGTCGAAGGGAATCCGAGTAGACTTAGGGGTCGAAGGCCGAGAAGCGAGAACATCCTGAAATTGTTCACCACAGCAGACTTCGAGGACGAAGTCTAAGATAAGTGGGGGAGATTTGTAACGCTCGGATCCTGATAAGTATTTTTTTTAAAATGAAGAATTATCGTTTTAATGAGGGGACTTGATGAGTTGAAGGATCAACTCGTCGAGTAGGATTGGGCGTGGACGCGGGAGTTAAGTGACCTACTCGGCGAGTCGGTAGACCGACTCGGCGAGTAGCAGCTGTCTGGATGGAACCCTAAATTTGAGGGTTTTCACCCTATTTACACAACTTATCTCAGCCTCCATATTCCCTATTACTACCAGAAAGCATTACCTCGAAGCCCTAGCCGTTTTTAGTGTGTTCTTGAGCCTTGTGGTGTTACTTTTGTGTGATTGAAGCTTGAAGAGGAGAAAGAGACTTGTGAGATCAAGGGGAAACAAGAAGATCTAGAGTTTTGAACTCATTTCCAGCTTACTTGAGGTATAAAGCTAAAACCTTGTCTATTCATTGCTTGGATCTTGATTTTGGACCTTTTCTACATCCTTCTAAGCCCTAGTGAGGATGTATTCGGAATTTAGTGTAGGAAGTGAGTTTGTGCTTCAGATCTAGGGCTATTAGGGGTTTTTGTGGCATAAAGGTGCCCCCTGGTTGACATAAACACCCCATGTATCTTGTAGACCACCTTTTTAGGGCTTTTTAAGCCAAGGACCCCATGCATGTGCATCAAGTTTGGAATTTTACGTGTAAAATGGACATTAGGAGGCCAGATCTATGGTTTTGATGTGTTAAAACCCATTTAAATCGATTGTATAGTAATGGTCAAGGATGGACTCGGCGAGTCGTTCTTGGGACTCGGCGAGTCAAGGTGTAATGACCACCAAATCCTTTCTGTAGAGGGACTAGATGATAGGGTGGAAAGTCCCTCAGGTTTTTAGGCTCATAAAGGACCTGAGAATCATGGGACTCGACGAGTGGTTGAGCAAACTCGGCGAGTCCAAGGCAATCTCCCAATCTTTAAAGATGGACTCGAAGAGTTGTTCATACAACTCGGTGAGTCATAGACTGGACACATTCTTATGAGGGAGATGAACTCGACGTGTTCAAGGTCGAACTCGGAGAGTCGGATGAAGATGGCCCCAATGGTATGATTGAAGAAGAACCCGTCAATTTCTTGCTATACTCGACGAGTAGAGACGGGGATTGGTTCGAGTAGAGGAGTATGGACTCGACGAGTTGGTAGACCAACTCGGCGAGTCAGGTCAACTGGATGTTGACTTTGACCAATGTTGACTTTGACTGAATTGAGTTGACCCTCGTTTGGGTTGCATGTTCGAATTGATAACTTAGAAGGGTTGCCGTGTAGAGATTGAGGAGTCGAGGGGAGTCGACTTTCACGTCGAGGACATTTCAGACACTACACGACATCGAGGCGAGTTACTTTCCAGTAGAAGTGGGTCTAAGGCACCAAGGTCGGCCCACTGGTAATTGGTTAGTTGTGATGATTATCTTTGTGATAATCATATGGGTTGCTTGTGCTTGATATATGTGTATGCTAGTATGTTATGATATGTGAGATAGTATCAGTAGGAGGGGACTAGTCCCCGATTCGGTCGCTAGGACCAATGGGTAGGTCGGACACCCCAGATATGTCTGACAGTATGATTATGATACGATATTATATGCTAGCGATAGGGGTGAAATAGTCCCCGTATCCGGTTGAGATAGACCGGAGGGTAGGTCGGCACCCCAGAATAGCCTGACATGGGTAGGTCAGCACCCCAGAATGGCTTGACATGGGTAGGTCAGCACCCCAGAATGGCTTGACATGGGTAGGTCGGGCACCCCAGAATTGCCCGGCAATATGTATGTGGTTTTCGTACGTGGTATGATGGGGGAACTCACTAAGCTTTGTGCTTACAATTTCAGTTTTTGTTTTAGGTACCTCTTCGTCCAAGAGGAAGGAGCCGGCGGTGTAGCAGCGCATCACACACAAATGATTTTTGCATTCTGTTTCTGGGATTGTACTCTGATTTTCATAACTCTTGATATTGTGATTTTGAAACACGACGTTATGGTTTTTATAAGTTGATGTAACCTTGACAATGTTTTGGTACACTATTTCATGAGGTACTTAATTTAAAAATGAAATTTTTGGCCTTGAAAATTGGGATGTTACAACAAAGGTTTTCATAGCAAAAGATAAAGACAACACCAACCATAATATTAAAAAGCATTACAATTCACAATGAGTTTGAAAAACTTTTCACAATAAATTACAATGTATTTGAAATACAACACATGAAAATTCTCCTACAAGTGATGTCTCTCTAGGTGCCTCTTACTAGATGTTTCCTTAAAAAGCATGTGAAATGAGCGGTCAACTACCGAAATAGTTGGTGAGTTCACAAGTTTAAAATAATATTGGTTTCATGAATCATAATCAAAGTGTTGATAAAATATTCCATAAATAAAAGTATATTGCAAAATGAGTAAATATGTTTGCATAAACAAAGTTCGTTGTCATCATGAGAGATAAAGTATGCTACCCAAATGAGATGCAACGTTCATATTCTCATGGGAAATAAAGTTCGTTACTAAAATGAGTAAACAAGTTTCATTGCTCTAATGAGCAATCAATTTTGTTGCTACAAGGACAAAACAAGTTCATTGCTACAAGGAGCAAACAAGTTTGTTGCTACAATGAGCAAACAAGTTCGTTGCTAAGACAAGTAAATAAGTTTCTAGTAACAAAAGTTCGTTGTTATAATGAAAAATAAAGTTTATTGCTATAATAAGTAACAAGTTTTGTATGTATACGAGCAAACAATGAGTTCACAACCAAGCCTGGGACTAATGCCCTATCAAGATCTATGCTTATCGTTCCATAGATTAATATGGTATCATGCACTCAAGCAATTGGGCGAGTGAGGAGTTGTCAATTCCTAATAGCGCTATCCATAATGACCATTGGCTCAAAGAGTTAATGGTTGGAGTAAAGTGGAAGGGACTTAAGACGATAAGGCCTCATGTTTCAAGTTGCATAAACATACATAGCAAAATATAGCAATCAAGTTTGATACAAATCAATTTAAATACAACGAACAATAAATAGTTTTTCGGACATACTTTTCCACCCCAAAACGTAAAAACCGAAAATAGGGGGATGCGTGAATACTCACAATGCATTGAGATGATGCAAATGATGCCTTGATCTAAAGTTCCACTTGTACTACTATCGATTCCTACAATAATGGTATACACTAGTGAGTCTCTAATCGAAATCTAACACTAGCATACTTAACTAATACAATATAATTACGCCAATATTGTGTCAAAGTTTTTATATGGATAGGTTACAAACATTTTTCTGTGAAATTTAGATTTGTATGAATCAAATTGTTGTATAACAAATTCAAGTGGAAATCCTCATTATTGAAATGTTAAAATTTAACATTTTAGGTGGTGTTTCAATGATTAATTATTTGAAAACTAAATCAATTTAGTTCCAAAATTTTCCAAACTTTGTAGTTTAATTCTAACTGAAGTTAAAGATCCTAATATAAATTTTCTTGAATTTTCAATTTGTCTAACTATTTTTCACCATTTTAATTTCTTGACTAATCTTAAAATCATGGAATATACTAAACTATTAATAAAAATTACCAAACTTCAGATTTCAGTTCTAACGGTATTAAAGGGCTTTCAAATAAGTTTTCATAGATTTTAGATATGTATAACCTTTTTTCCAATATTTAATTCTCAAGATATATATAAATTCATGAAAAATAGCAATCAGTTAAGAAAATTCTCCAAATTTTGTGCACCAATGACATGAAACATATATAATCTGGGAAAAATAAATAAATGTATTTTCAAACAGTTTAACATGATTTTTCTGATTGTTGTGTATTTATTTTATCAACATAGAGATAAATAGAAGACCGCTTCACAAATTCCCCAAACTTTTTTTTCTACTGTTATTATATATATAAAAGCTGGGAAAAATATAAAATTTGGTTTCCAAACAGTTTAGATATTTTTCTTTGTTTTATTCACTTAAATAAACATTAATTCGTGTATAATTCTTAAACAGTTAAGTAAAATTACCAAACTTTTTTTAAACTTCATATACGGTGTACATAAACTGGGAAAAATACCAAATGTTATTTGCATATACTGGAGTCCGATTTTTGGATTTATGTGTATTTAATCATAGGAAAATAGAAACAAAATAGCATACAGAAGAGAAAAAGCATCTAAATTTTTATATAGCATCCTAATATAAAATAAGATGTTCTGGTAAAGTTTCATAATTTTTGGATAAGTGTAGCTAATTTATATAAATTTAATCCCTTAAACATTCATTAAATCGGTAAAAATAAGAAATTATCTTGGAAAAATCAGGGAACTTTTTCACGGAGTATTTATGATGTCTAGAAGATGTAAAAATTATGAAATATAGCTTTGGACATTCATAATTGTATTTTTATATTTATTTCTCTTCAACAAAAATAAATTAGAAATCAACAGAAAACAGCCTTAGAAATGCAGGCAACTTCATGAAAAGTCTTTACTCAATGCATAGGTGATATCTAGAATTTACCAGAATTTATTGACTATCAAAAGTATTTTATATGAATTATTGCTCTATTTTCTTGAAAAAATAATAATAAATCGGGAAAAGTTATTTAATTTCTGAAAATTTCCAGATCATCTTGTTTTATTGTCTGGATACTGGGAAAATCGGATTTGAGCAGAAAAAAAGTTTTAGATATTTATTTATGAATAAATCCTTTATGAGCATTCTTAACAATGTAGTTTGATAATCAAGCCTTTAAGCTTGATGTTCATCACATGCATTATGATTTGAAGACCATGAATGAACTTATTTTGTTCAAAATGATGTTTCTAAATGAAAAACTTGAATGCATGTGGTTTTGAATTTTTAAAACTTGTAAAACTCATGTTGATTGATTTGATTTAGGGTTTGATCATTGGATTTCACCTTCTAACAACATGCATGTTGTTTTTTGGGTGAAATCCTACCACCATCATCATCAAATTCATCATGCATGAACATGCATCTGAATAATCATAAAGAAAACTGTTTATGGAGAAGAAAAATGCAAGAAAACTTGTAATTTTTTATAGGAAAGTGATGGAGGATGAAGGGAATTTGTGTTTACCTTGAAGTACAACTTCATATGATGAATATTCTTGATTAAAATGAGGGATATTTGCTGGAGATTTCGTGGGTTTTGGAGCAATTTCATAGAGGGAAAGAATGAGGGTTTTAGTAACAAAAGTTCGTTGCTATAATGAAAAATAAAGTTTATTGCTATAATAAGTAACAAGTTTTGTATCTATACGAGCAAACAATGAGTTCACAACCAAGCCTGGGACTAATGCCCTATCAAGATCTATGCTTATCGTTCCATAGATTAATATGGTATCATGCACTCAAGCAATTGGGCGAGTGAGGAGTTATCAATTCCTAATAGCGCTATCCATAATGACCATTGGCTCAAAGAGTTAATGGTTGGAGTAAAGTGGAAGGGACTTAAGACGATAAGGCCTCATGTTTCAAGTTGCATAAACATACATAGCAAAATATAGCAATCAAGTTTGATACAAATCAATTTAAATACAACGAACAATAAATAGTTTTTCGGACATACTTTTCCACCCCAAAACGTAAAAACCGAAAATAGGGGGATGCGTGAATACTCACAATGCATTGAGATGATGCAAATGATGCCTTGATCTAAAGTTCCACCTGTACTACTATCGATTCCTACAATAATGGTATACACTAGTGAGTCTCTAATCGAAATCTAACACTAGCATACTTAACTAATACAATATAATTACGCCAATATTGTGTCAAAGTTTTTATATGGATAGGTTACAAACATTTTTCTGTGAAATTTAGATTTGTATGAATCAAATTGTTGTATAACAAATTCAAGTGGAAATCCTCATTATTGAAATGTTAAAATTTAACATTTTAGGTGGTGTTTCAATGATTAATTATTTGAAAACTAAATCAATTTAGTTCCAAAATTTTCCAAACTTTGTAGTTTAATTCTAACTGAAGTTAAAGATCCTAATATAAATTTTCTTGAATTTTCAATTTGTCTAACTATTTTTCACCATTTTAATTTCTTGACTAATCTTAAAATCATGGAATATACTAAACTATTAATAAAAATTACCAAACTTCAGATTTCAGTTCTAACGGTATTAAAGGGCTTTCAAATAAATTTTCATAGATTTTAGATATATATAACCTTTTTTCCAATATTTAATTCTCTAGATATATATAAATTCATGAAAAATAGCAATCAGTTAAGAAAATTCTCCAAACTTTGCGCACCAATGACATGAAACATATATAATCTGGGAAAAATAAATAAATGTATTTTCAAACAGTTTAACATGATTTTTCTGATTGTTGTGTATTTATTTTATCAAAATATAGATAAATAGAAGACCGCTTCACAAATTCCCCAAACATTTTTTTCTACTGTTATTATATATATAAAAGCTGGGAAAAATATAAAATTTGGTTTCCAAACAGTTTATATATTTTTCTTTGTTTTATTCACTTAAATAAACATTAATTCGTGTATAATTCTTAAACAGTTAAGTAAAATTACCAAACTTTTTTTAAACTTCATATACGGTGTACATAAACTGGGAAAAATACCAAATGTTATTTGCATATACTGGAGTCCGATTTTTGGATTTATGTGTATTTAATCATAGGAAAATAGAAACAAAATAGCATACAGAAGAGAAAAAGCATCTAAATTTTTATATAGCATCCTAATATAAAATAAGATGTTCTGGTAAAGTTTCATAATTTTTGGATAAGTGTAGCTAATTTATATAAATTTAATCCCTTAAACATTCATTAAATCGGTAAAAATAAGAAATTATCTTGGAAAAATCAGGGAACTTTTTCACGGAGTATTTATGATGTCTAGAAGATGTAAAAATTATGAAATATAGCTTTGGACATTCATAATTGTATTTTTATATTTATTTCTCTTCAACAAAAATAAATTAGAAATCAACAGAAAACAGCCTTAGAAATGCAGGCAACTTCATGAAAAGTCTTTACTCAATGCATAGGTGATATCTAGAATTTACCAGAATTTATTGACTATCAAAAGTATTTTATATGAATTATTGCTCTATTTTCTTGAAAAAATAATAATAAATCGGGAAAAGTTATTTAATTTCTGAAAATTTCCAGATCATCTTGTTTTATTGTCTGGATACTGGGAAAATCGGATTTGAGCAGAAAAAAAGTTTTAGATATTTATTTATGAATAAATCCTTTATGAGCATTCTTAACAATGTAGTTTGATAATCAAGCCTTTAAGCTTGATGTTCATCACATGCATTATGATTTGAAGACCATGAATGAACTTATTTTGTTCAAAATGATGTTTCTAAATGAAAAACTTGAATGCATGTGGTTTTGAATTTTTAAAACTTGTAAAACTCATGTTGATTGATTTGATTTAGGGTTTGATCATTGGATTTCACCTTCTAACAACATGCATGTTGTTTTTTGGGTGAAATCCTACCACCATCATCATCAAATTCATCATGCATGAACATGCATCTGAATAATCATAAAGAAAACTGTTTATGGAGAAGAAAAATGCAAGAAAACTTGTAATTTTTTATAGGAAAGTGATGGAGGATGAAGGGAATTTGTGTTTACCTTGAAGTACAACTTCATATGATGAATATTCTTGATTAAAATGAGGGATATTTGCTGGAGATTTCGTGGGTTTTGGAGCAATTTCATAGAGGGAAAGAATGAGGGTTTTAGTAACAAAAGTTCGTTGCTATAATGAAAAATAAAGTTTATTGCTATAATAAGTAACAAGTTTTGTATCTATACGAGCAAACAATGAGTTCACAACCAAGCCTAGGACTAATGCCCTATCAAGATCTATGCTTATCGTTCCATAGATTAATATGGTATCATGCACTCAAGCAATTGGGCGAGTGAGGAGTTATCAATTCCTAATAGCGCTATCCATAATGACCATTGGCTCAAAGAGTTAATGGTTGGAGTAAAGTGGAAGGGACTTAAGACGATAAGGCCTCATGTTTCAAGTTGCATAAACATACATAGCAAAATATAGCAATCAAGTTTGATACAAATCAATTTAAATACAACGAACAATAAATAGTTTTTCGGACATACTTTTCCACCCCAAAACGTAAAAACCGAAAATAGGGGGATGCGTGAATACTCACAATGCATTGAGATGATGCAAATGATGCCTTGATCTAAAGTTCCACTTGTACTACTATCGATTCCTACAATAATGGTATACACTAGTGAGTCTCTAATCGAAATCTAACACTAGCATACTTAACTAATACAATATAATTACGCCAATATTGTGTCAAAGTTTTTATATGGATAGGTTACAAACATTTTTCTGTGAAATTTAGATTTGTATGAATCAAATTGTTGTATAACAAATTCAAGTGGAAATCCTCATTATTGAAATGTTAAAATTTAACATTTTAGGTGGTGTTTCAATGATTAATTATTTGAAAACTAAATCAATTTAGTTCCAAAATTTTCCAAACTTTGTAGTTTAATTCTAACTGAAGTTAAAGATCCTAATATAAATTTTCTTGAATTTTCAATTTGTCTAACTATTTTTCACCATTTTAATTTCTTGACTAATCTTAAAATCATGGAATATACTAAACTATTAATAAAAATTACCAAACTTCAGATATCAGTTCTAACGGTATTAAAGGGCTTTCAAATAAATTTTCATAGATTTTAGATATATATAACCTTTTTTCCAATATTTAATTCTCTAGATATATATAAATTCATGAAAAATAGCAATCAGTTAAGAAAATTCTCCAAACTTTGCGCACCACTGACATGAAACATATATAATCTGGGAAAAATAAATAAATGTATTTTCAAACAGTTTAACATGATTTTTCTGATTGTTGTGTATTTATTTTATCAAAATATAGATAAATAGAAGACCGCTTCACAAATTCCCCAAACATTTTTTTCTACTGTTATTATATATATAAAAGCTGGGAAAAATATAAAATTTGGTTTCCAAACAGTTTATATATTTTTCTTTGTTTTATTCACTTAAATAAACATTAATTCGTGTATAATTCTTAAACAGTTAAGTAAAATTACCAAACTTTTTTTAAACTTCATATACGGTGTACATAAACTGGGAAAAATACCAAATGTTATTTGCATATACTGGAGTCCGATTTTTGGATTTATGTGTATTTAATCATAGGAAAATAGAAACAAAATAGCATACAGAAGAGAAAAAGCATCTAAATTTTTATATAGCATCCTAATATAAAATAAGATGTTCTGGTAAAGTTTCATAATTTTTGGATAAGTGTAGCTAATTTATATAAATTTAATCCCTTAAACATTCTTTAAATCGGTAAAAATAAGAAATTATATTGGAAAAATCAGGGAACTTTTTCACGGAGTATTTATGATGTCTAGAAGATGTAAAAATTATGAAATATAGCTTTGGACATTCATAATTGTATTTTTATATTTATTTCTCTTCAACAAAAATAAATTAGAAATCAACAGAAAACAGCCTTAGAAATGCAGGCAACTTCATGAAAAGTCTTTACTCAATGCATAGTGATATCTAGAATTGACCAGAATTTATTGACCATCAAAAGTATTTTATATGAATTATTGCTCTATTTTCTTGAAAAAATAATAATAAATCGAGAAAAGTTATTTAATTTCTGAAAATTTCCAGATCATCTTGTTTTATTGTCTGGATACTGGGAAAATCGGATTTGAGCAGAAAAAAAGTTTTAGATATTTATTTATGAATAAATCCTTTATGAGCATTCTTAACAATGTAGTTTGATAATCAAGCCTTTAAGCTTGATGTTCATCACATGCATTATGATTTGAAGACCATGAATGAACTTATTTTGTTCAAAATGATGTTTCTAAATGAAAAACTTGAATGCATGTGGTTTTGAATTTTTAAAACTTGTAAAACTCATGTTGATTGATTTGATTTAGGTTTTGATCATTGGATTTCACCTTCTAACAACATGCATGTTGTTTTTTGGGTGAAATCCTACCACCATCATCATCAAATTCATCATGCATGAACATGCATCTGAATAATCACAAAGAAAACTGTTTATGGAGAAGAAAAATGCAAGAAAACTTGTAATTTTTTATAGGAAAGTGATGGAGGATGAAGGGAATTTGTGTTTACCTTGAAGTACAACTTCATATGATGAATATTCTTTATTAAAATGAGGGATATTTGCTGGAAATTTCGTGGGTTTTGGAGCAATTTCATAGAGGGAAAGAATAGGGGTTTTAGTAACAAAAGTTCGTTGTTATAATGGAAAATAAAGTTTATTGCTATAATAAGTAACAAGTTTTGTATCTATACGAGCAAACAATGAGTTCACAACCAAGCCTAGGACTAATGCCCTATCAAGATCTATGCTTATCGTTCCATAGATTAATATGGTATCATGCACTCAAGCAATTGGGCGAGTGAGGAGTTGTCAATTCCTAATAGCGCTATCCATAATGACCATTGGCTCAAAGAGTTAATGGTTGGAGTAAAGTGGAAGGGACTTAAGACGATAAGGCCTCATGTTTCAAGTTGCATAAACATACATAGCAAAATATAGCAATCAAGTTTGATACAAATCAATTTAAATACAACGAACAATAAATAGTTTTTCGGACATACTTTTCCACCCCAAAACGTAAAAACCGAAAATAGGGGGATGCGTGAATACTCACAATGCATTGAGATGATGCAAATGATGCCTTGATCTAAAGTTCCACTTGTACTACTATCGATTCCTACAATAATGGTATACACTAGTGAGTCTCTAATCGAAATCTAACACTAGCATACTTAACTAATACAATATAATTACGCCAATATTGTGTCAAAGTTTTTATATGGATAGGTTACAAACATTTTTCTGTGAAATTTAGATTTGTATGAATCAAATTGTTGTATAACAAATTCAAGTGGAAATCCTCATTATTGAAATGTTAAAATTTAACATTTTAGGTGGTGTTTCAATGATTAATTATTTGAAAACTAAATCAATTTAGTTCCAAAATTTTCCAAACTTTGTAGTTTAATTCTAACTGAAGTTAAAGATCCTAATATAAATTTTCTTGAATTTTCAATTTGTCTAACTATTTTTCACCATTTTAATTTCTTGACTAATCTTAAAATCATGGAATATACTAAACTATTAATAAAAATTATCAAACTTCAAATTTCAGTTCTAACGGTATTAAAGGGCTTTCAAATAAGTTTTCATAGATTTTAGATATGTATAACCTTTTTTCCAATATTTAATTCTCTACATATATATAAATTCATGAAAAATAGCAATCAGTTAAGAAAATTCTCCAAACTTTGCGCACCACTGACATGAAACATATATAATCTGGGAAAAATAAATAAATGTATTTTCAAACAGTTTAACATGATTTTTCTGATTGTTGTGTATTTATTTTATCAAAATAGAGATAAATAGAAGACCGCTTCACAAATTCCCCAAACTTTTTTTTCTACTGTTATTATATATATAAAAGCTGGGAAAAATATAAAATTTGGTTTCCAAACAGTTTAGATATTTTTCTTTGTTTTATTCACTTAAATAAACATTAATTTGTGTATAATTCTTAAACAGTTAAGTAAAATTACCAAACTTTTTTTAAACTTCATATACGGTGTACATAAACTGGGAAAAATACCAAGTGTTATTTGCATATACTGGAGTCCGATTTTTGGATTTATGTGTATTTAATCATAGGAAAATAGAAACAAAATAGCATACAGAAGAGAAAAAGCATCTAAATTTTTATATAGCATCCTAATATAAAATAAGATGTTCTGGTAAAGTTTCATAATTTTTGGATAAGTGTAGCTAATTTATATAAATTTAATCCCTTAAACATTCATTAAATCGGTAAAAATAAGAAATTATCTTGGAAAAATCAGGGAACTTTTTCACGGAGTATTTATGATGTCTAGAAGATGTAAAAATTATGAAATATAGCTTTGGACATTCATAATTGTATTTTTATATTTATTTCTCTTCAACAAAATTAAATTAGAAATCAACAGAAAACAGCCTTAGAAATGCAGGCAACTTCATGAAAAGTCTTTTACTCAATGCATAGTGATATCTAGAATTTACCAGAATTTATTGACCATCAAAAGTATTTTATATGAATTATTGCTCTATTTTCTTGAAAAAATAATAATAAATCGAGAAAAGTTATTTAATTTCTGAAAATTTCCAGATCATCTTGTTTTATTGTCTGGATACTGGGAAAATCGGATTTGAGCAGAAAAAAAGTTTTAGATATTTATTTATGAATAAATCCTTTATGAGCATTCTTAACAATGTAGTTTGATAATCAAGCCTTTAAGCTTGATGTTCATCACATGCATTATGATTTGAAGACCATGAATGAACTTATTTTGTTCAAAATGATGTTTCTAAATGAAAAACTTGAATGCATGTGGTTTTGAATTTTTAAAACTTGTAAAACTCATGTTGATTGATTTGATTTAGGTTTTGATCATTGGATTTCACCTTCTAACAACATGCATGTTGTTTTTTGGGTGAAATCCTACCACCATCATCATCAAATTCATCATGCATGAACATGCATCTGAATAATCACAAAGAAAACTGTTTATGGAGAAGAAAAATGCAAGAAAACTTGTAATTTTTTATAGGAAAGTGATGGAGGATGAAGGGAATTTGTGTTTACCTTGAAGTACAACTTCATATGATGAATATTCTTGATTAAAATGAGGGATATTTGCTGGAAATTTTGTGGGTTTTGGAGCAATTTCATAGAGGGAAAGAATGGGGGTTTTAGTAACAAAAGTTCGTTGTTATAATGAAAAATAAAGTTTATTGCTATAGTAAGTAACAAGTTTTGTATCTATACGAGCAAACAATGAGTTCACAACCAAGCCTAGGACTAATGCCCTATCAAGATCTATGCTTATCGTTCCATAGATTAATATGGTATCATGCACTCAAGCAATTGGGCGAGTGAGGAGTTGTCAATTCCTAATAGCGCTATCCATAATGACCATTGGCTCAAAGAGTTAATGGTTGGAGTAAAGTGGAAGGGACTTAAGACGATAAGGCCTCATGTTTCAAGTTGCATAAACATACATAGCAAAATATAACAATCAAGTTTGATACAAATCAATTTAAATACAACGAACAATAAATAGTTTTTCGGACATACTTTTCCACCCCAAAACGTAAAAACCGAAAATAGGGGGATGCGTGAATACTCACAATGCATTGAGATGATGCAAATGATGCCTTGATCTAAAGTTCCACTTGTACTACTATCGATTCCTACAATAATGGTATACACTAGTGAGTCTCTAATCGAAATCTAACACTAGCATACTTAACTAATACAATATAATTACGCCAATATTGTGTCAAAGTTTTTATATGGATAGGTTACAAACATTTTTCTGTGAAATTTAGATTTGTATGAATCAAATTGTTGTATAACAAATTCAAGTGGAAATCCTCATTATTGAAATGTTAAAATTTAACATTTTAGGTGGTGTTTCAATGATTAATTATTTGAAAACTAAATCAATTTAGTTCCAAAATTTTCCAAACTTTGTAGTTTAATTCTAACTGAAGTTAAAGATCCTAATATAAATTTTCTTGAATTTTCAATTTGTCTAACTATTTTTCACCATTTTAATTTCTTGACTAATCTTAAAATCATGGAATATACTAAACTATTAATAAAAATTACCAAACTTCAGATTTCAGTTCTAACGGTATTAAAGGGCTTTCAAATAAGTTTTCATAGATTTTAGATATGTATAACCTTTTTTCCAATATTTAATTCTCTAGATATATATAAATTCATGAAAAATAGCAATCAGTTAAGAAAATTCTCCAAAACTTTGTGCACCACTGACATGAAACATATATAATCTGGGAAAAATAAATAAATGTATTTTCAAACAGTTTAACATGATTTTTCTGATTGTTGTGTATTTATTTTATCAAAATAGAGATAAATAGAAGACCGCTTCACAAATTCCCCAAACTTTTTTTTTCTACTGTTATTATATATATATAAGCTGGGAAAAATATAAAATTTGGTTTCCAAACAGTTTAGATATTTTTCTTTGTTTTATTCACTTAAATAAACATTAATTCGTGTATAATTCTTAAACAGTTAAGTAAAATTACCAAACTTTTTTTAAACTTCATATACGGTGTACATAAACTGGGAAAAATACCAAATGTTATTTGCATATACTGGAGTCCGATTTTTGGATTTATGTGTATTTAATCATAGGAAAATAGAAACAAAATAGCATACAAAAGAGAAAAAGCATCTAAATTTTTATATAGCATCCTAATATAAAATAAGATGTTCTGGTAAAGTTTCATAATTTTTGGATAAGTGTAGCTAATTTTTATAAATTTAATCCCTTAAACATTCATTAAATCGGTAAAAATAAGAAATTATCTTGGAAAAATCAGGGAACTTTTTCACGGAGTATTTATGATGTCTAGAAGATGTAAAAATTATGAAATATAGCTTTTGACATTCATAATTGTATTTTTATATTTATTTCTCTTCAACAAAAATAAATTAGAAATCAACAGAAAACAGCCTTAGAAATGCAGGCAACTTCATGAAAAGTCTTTACTCAATGCATAGTGATATCTAGAATTTACCAGAATTTATTGACCATCAAAAGTATTTTATATGAATTATTGCTCTATTTTCTTGAAAAAATAATAATAAATCGAGAAAAGTTATTTAATTTCTGAAAATTTCCAGATCATCTTGTTTTATTGTCTGGATACTGGGAAAATCGGATTTGAGCAGAAAAAAAGTTTTAGATATTTATTTATGAATAAATCCTTTATGAGCATTCTTAACAATGTAGTTTGATAATCAAGCCTTTAAGCTTGATGTTCATCACATGCATTATGATTTGAAGACCATGAATGAACTTATTTTGTTCAAAATGATGTTTCTAAATGAAAAACTTGAATGCATGTGGTTTTGAATTTTTAAAACTTGTAAAACTCATGTTGATTGATTTGATTTAGGTTTTGATCATTGGATTTCACCTTCTAACAACATGCATGTTGTTTTTTGGGTGAAATCCTACCACCATCATCATCAAATTCATCATGCATGAACATGCATCTGAATAATCACAAAGAAAACTGTTTATGGAGAAGAAAAATGCAAGAAAACTTGTAATTTTTTATAGGAAAGTGATGGAGGATGAAGGGAATTTGTGTTTACCTTGAAGTACAACTTCATATGATGAATATTCTTGATTAAAATGAGGGATATTTGCTGGAAATTTTGTGGGTTTTGGAGCAATTTCATAGAGGGAAAGAATGGGGGTTTTAGTAACAAAAGTTCGTTGTTATAATGAAAAATAAAGTTTATTGCTATAGTAAGTAACAAGTTTTGTATCTATACGAGCAAACAATGAGTTCACAACCAAGCCTAGGACTAATGCCCTATCAAGATCTATGCTTATCGTTCCATAGATTAATATGGTATCATGCACTCAAGCAATTGGGCGAGTGAGGAGTTGTCAATTCCTAATAGCGCTATCCATAATGACCATTGGCTCAAAGAGTTAATGGTTGGAGTAAAGTGGAAGGGACTTAAGACGATAAGGCCTCATGTTTCAAGTTGCATAAACATACATAGCAAAATATAACAATCAAGTTTGATACAAATCAATTTAAATACAACGAACAATAAATAGTTTTTCGGACATACTTTTCCACCCCAAAACGTAAAAACCGAAAATAGGGGGATGCGTGAATACTCACAATGCATTGAGATGATGCAAATGATGCCTTGATCTAAAGTTCCACTTGTACTACTATCGATTCCTACAATAATGGTATACACTAGTGAGTCTCTAATCGAAATCTAACACTAGCATACTTAACTAATACAATATAATTACGCCAATATTGTGTCAAAGTTTTTATATGGATAGGTTACAAACATTTTTCTGTGAAATTTAGATTTGTATGAATCAAATTGTTGTATAACAAATTCAAGTGGAAATCCTCATTATTGAAATGTTAAAATTTAACATTTTAGGTGGTGTTTCAATGATTAATTATTTGAAAACTAAATCAATTTAGTTCCAAAATTTTCCAAACTTTGTAGTTTAATTCTAACTGAAGTTAAAGATCCTAATATAAATTTTCTTGAATTTTCAATTTGTCTAACTATTTTTCACCATTTTAATTTCTTGACTAATCTTAAAATCATGGAATATACTAAACTATTAATAAAAATTACCAAACTTCAGATTTCAGTTCTAACGGTATTAAAGGGCTTTCAAATAAGTTTTCATAGATTTTAGATATGTATAACCTTTTTTCCAATATTTAATTCTCTAGATATATATAAATTCATGAAAAATAGCAATCAGTTAAGAAAATTCTCCAAAACTTTGTGCACCACTGACATGAAACATATATAATCTGGGAAAAATAAATAAATGTATTTTCAAACAGTTTAACATGATTTTTCTGATTGTTGTGTATTTATTTTATCAAAATAGAGATAAATAGAAGACCGCTTCACAAATTCCCCAAACTTTTTTTTTCTACTGTTATTATATATATATAAGCTGGGAAAAATATAAAATTTGGTTTCCAAACAGTTTAGATATTTTTCTTTGTTTTATTCACTTAAATAAACATTAATTCGTGTATAATTCTTAAACAGTTAAGTAAAATTACCAAACTTTTTTTAAACTTCATATACGGTGTACATAAACTGGGAAAAATACCAAATGTTATTTGCATATACTGGAGTCCGATTTTTGGATTTATGTGTATTTAATCATAGGAAAATAGAAACAAAATAGCATACAAAAGAGAAAAAGCATCTAAATTTTTATATAGCATCCTAATATAAAATAAGATGTTCTGGTAAAGTTTCATAATTTTTGGATAAGTGTAGCTAATTTTTATAAATTTAATCCCTTAAACATTCATTAAATCGGTAAAAATAAGAAATTATCTTGGAAAAATCAGGGAACTTTTTCACGGAGTATTTATGATGTCTAGAAGATGTAAAAATTATGAAATATAGCTTTTGACATTCATAATTGTATTTTTATATTTATTTCTCTTCAACAAAAATAAATTAGAAATCAACAGAAAACAGCCTTAGAAATGCAGGCAACTTCATGAAAAGTCTTTACTCAATGCATAGTGATATCTAGAATTTACCAGAATTTATTGACCATCAAAAGTATTTTATATGAATTATTGCTCTATTTTCTTGAAAAAATAATAATAAATCGAGAAAAGTTATTTAATTTCTGAAAATTTCCAGATCATCTTGTTTTATTGTCTGGATACTGGGAAAATCGGATTTGAGCAGAAAAAAAGTTTTAGATATTTATTTATGAATAAATCCTTTATGAGCATTCTTAACAATGTAGTTTGATAATCAAGCCTTTAAGCTTGATGTTCATCACATGCATTATGATTTGAAGACCATGAATGAACTTATTTTGTTCAAAATGATGTTTCTAAATGAAAAACTTGAATGCATGTGGTTTTGAATTTTTAAAACTTGTAAAACTCATGTTGATTGATTTGATTTAGGTTTTGATCATTGGATTTCACCTTCTAACAACATGCATGTTGTTTTTTGGGTGAAATCCTACCACCATCATCATCAAATTCATCATGCATGAACATGCATCTGAATAATCACAAAGAAAACTGTTTATGGAGAAGAAAAATGCAAGAAAACTTGTAATTTTTTATAGGAAAGTGATGGAGGATGAAGGGAATTTGTGTTTACCTTGAAGTACAACTTCATATGATGAATATTCTTGATTAAAATGAGGGATATTTGCTGGAAATTTTGTGGGTTTTGGAGCAATTTCATAGAGGGAAAGAATGGGGGTTTTAGTAACAAAAGTTCGTTGTTATAATGAAAAATAAAGTTTATTGCTATAGTAAGTAACAAGTTTTGTATCTATACGAGCAAACAATGAGTTCACAACCAAGCCTAGGACTAATGCCCTATCAAGATCTATGCTTATCGTTCCATAGATTAATATGGTATCATGCACTCAAGCAATTGGGCGAGTGAGGAGTTGTCAATTCCTAATAGCGCTATCCATAATGACCATTGGCTCAAAGAGTTAATGGTTGGAGTAAAGTGGAAGGGACTTAAGACGATAAGGCCTCATGTTTCAAGTTGCATAAACATACATAGCAAAATATAACAATCAAGTTTGATACAAATCAATTTAAATACAACGAACAATAAATAGTTTTTCGGACATACTTTTCCACCCCAAAACGTAAAAACCGAAAATAGGGGGATGCGTGAATACTCACAATGCATTGAGATGATGCAAATGATGCCTTGATCTAAAGTTCCACTTGTACTACTATCGATTCCTACAATAATGGTATACACTAGTGAGTCTCTAATCGAAATCTAACACTAGCATACTTAACTAATACAATATAATTACGCCAATATTGTGTCAAAGTTTTTATATGGATAGGTTACAAACATTTTTCTGTGAAATTTAGATTTGTATGAATCAAATTGTTGTATAACAAATTCAAGTGGAAATCCTCATTATTGAAATGTTAAAATTTAACATTTTAGGTGGTGTTTCAATGATTAATTATTTGAAAACTAAATCAATTTAGTTCCAAAATTTTCCAAACTTTGTAGTTTAATTCTAACTGAAGTTAAAGATCCTAATATAAATTTTCTTGAATTTTCAATTTGTCTAACTATTTTTCACCATTTTAATTTCTTGACTAATCTTAAAATCATGGAATATACTAAACTATTAATAAAAATTACCAAACTTCAGATTTCAGTTCTAACGGTATTAAAGGGCTTTCAAATAAGTTTTCATAGATTTTAGATATGTATAACCTTTTTTCCAATATTTAATTCTCTAGATATATATAAATTCATGAAAAATAGCAATCAGTTAAGAAAATTCTCCAAAACTTTGTGCACCACTGACATGAAACATATATAATCTGGGAAAAATAAATAAATGTATTTTCAAACAGTTTAACATGATTTTTCTGATTGTTGTGTATTTATTTTATCAAAATAGAGATAAATAGAAGACCGCTTCACAAATTCCCCAAACTTTTTTTTTCTACTGTTATTATATATATATAAGCTGGGAAAAATATAAAATTTGGTTTCCAAACAGTTTAGATATTTTTCTTTGTTTTATTCACTTAAATAAACATTAATTCGTGTATAATTCTTAAACAGTTAAGTAAAATTACCAAACTTTTTTTAAACTTCATATACGGTGTACATAAACTGGGAAAAATACCAAATGTTATTTGCATATACTGGAGTCCGATTTTTGGATTTATGTGTATTTAATCATAGGAAAATAGAAACAAAATAGCATACAAAAGAGAAAAAGCATCTAAATTTTTATATAGCATCCTAATATAAAATAAGATGTTCTGGTAAAGTTTCATAATTTTTGGATAAGTGTAGCTAATTTTTATAAATTTAATCCCTTAAACATTCATTAAATCGGTAAAAATAAGAAATTATCTTGGAAAAATCAGGGAACTTTTTCACGGAGTATTTATGATGTCTAGAAGATGTAAAAATTATGAAATATAGCTTTTGACATTCATAATTGTATTTTTATATTTATTTCTCTTCAACAAAAATAAATTAGAAATCAACAGAAAACAGCCTTAGAAATGCAGGCAACTTCATGAAAAGTCTTTACTCAATGCATAGTGATATCTAGAATTTACCAGAATTTATTGACCATCAAAAGTATTTTATATGAATTATTGCTCTATTTTCTTGAAAAAATAATAATAAATCGAGAAAAGTTATTTAATTTCTGAAAATTTCCAGATCATCTTGTTTTATTGTCTGGATACTGGGAAAATCGGATTTGAGCAGAAAAAAAGTTTTAGATATTTATTTATGAATAAATCCTTTATGAGCATTCTTAACAATGTAGTTTGATAATCAAGCCTTTAAGCTTGATGTTCATCACATGCATTATGATTTGAAGACCATGAATGAACTTATTTTGTTCAAAATGATGTTTCTAAATGAAAAACTTGAATGCATGTGGTTTTGAATTTTTAAAACTTGTAAAACTCATGTTGATTGATTTGATTTAGGTTTTGATCATTGGATTTCACCTTCTAACAACATGCATGTTGTTTTTTGGGTGAAATCCTACCACCATCATCATCAAATTCATCATGCATGAACATGCATCTGAATAATCACAAAGAAAACTGTTTATGGAGAAGAAAAATGCAAGAAAACTTGTAATTTTTTATAGGAAAGTGATGGAGGATGAAGGGAATTTGTGTTTACCTTGAAGTACAACTTCATATGATGAATATTCTTGATTAAAATGAGGGATATTTGCTGGAAATTTCGTGGGTTTTGGAGCAATTTCATAGAGGGAAAGAATGGGGGTTTTAGAGAGAAGAAAAGAGAGAAAAGAGAGATTCTATCTCTCTTGATAGCTCATCTCTCTCGTCATTTCTTTGGGGTTATACTCCACCAAAATTGTTCACCAAATTACTGTGATGCTTATGAACTCATGAAGATTTGACTGTAAAAATATCTCCCATAGAGTTGGCTTCTATGTTCGTTAGCTTTAGAGAGAAGGGAGAGAGAAGTTTTTAGAGAGAGAAAGAGAAAGGTGGAGTGAAGGAATGAGTAAAATGATTAGGGTTTGGGAAGAGATGACTTGGGGGAAGAGATGTGAACGTGATTTTTAGGAGAGAAGGTGTAATATCCAGCATTAATTTTTTTATTTATATAATTTATAAGGTTTGAGGGCTATGTTTATAAAATATCAAATCTTGTATTAAATTTTATGACAATTTAGCTCTTATGCTCATAAGTAAGCTAATGTTTAAAAATTATTGTCCATAATATAATTTAGGTCTATGACATATGTAAATAATTAAAGATGTTATATATAATATAAAATTTTGGGGGAAGTTTAAATTTTATAAAACTTGCATTTATTTTCTAAAATTTTAACACTTGTTATAAAGGTAGAGCATTTTGGAATATCACAATGGATGTAGAATATCTTGGATTGTTTTGAACCAAATAAAATTTGTTAACACCATAATGAATTGAGTTTAATATTTGAAAAAATCAAATTTCTAAAAATAAAATAATTATATTTTGTAGAAAGTTACATAGTTTGATTGAAATCGGATTATTGGCATTTTATGTAGTCGTTCCGAGATTCAAGTGAAATTGAAGTACCAAGTATACTAGTCATAGTTTCAAATTTGACTTAAGTTCCTACGAGACTTAGACCTAATTTATACTACTAGGTCAAGGGCATGATGTGTCTACATGATTCATGCAAAGATGTTCAAGTTAACGAATGACCCGAATATGCACATTCATTATAGTTAAGTAGTTGTAGAATTCATATACCAATGTGAAATCTAAGTACACTATCCTTCGATTCTACTTGTTTCCAAGTTTCTAGTAGGTTATAACTTAGCTTCTAGTTACAAACTCTAGTATGTGTCGTGCCTATATGTGCAACCAAGGTTATTCAAATCTAGAACTGTCTCAAATGTTGAAGGTTGTCACACACTCCTTTCACCATAAGAAAAGCTGAAAATCTCATCCTCCCTCCTCTCTCCTCTCAAGTATTCTATTTATAGGGTTTAGGTACAAACCATTAAAGGCATGAGATTTCTGGTGCTTGCTTTCTGAAGCTTTTTCAAGAAGGAATTGTTTAATTATTTACTACAATAATCAAAAGGTATGTAAACCCTAAAAACCTATGTAATTTCGATTATAGTAAGGCCTCATTAGGGTTCTTGATGTTTAATTGTTTGTTGCTATCAATATAGAAAACTTAGATCCAATAGGTTGCATGTGAACTTAAGGGTTAAGTTTTTCCGCCACATTTTTTTGTAACCTATAAAAACTAACAAGGATATCAAAGCCATAGTTTTCAACTGGTTTTGCACAATGTTGAATAGATCAAAATTAGGGTTTATAGAAATTAAACCCTAAGGGAGGAATTTTTGAAATTTTCTAGGGTTTTTGAAGCCCTAGCCTCAACCCCTTAGATTTTGAAATTTGCTAGGGTTTGACAGGGTTTATCTAGTTTCCTTAATTATTATTTTAAAAGCCTTAAATTTTGAATACTTAAAACCTGATAAAACCAACCCTAATTTTTGAAAACTTAGAAGGGTTTGGATTAGGATTAAATTTGAATTATTTTATTAATTATTTAATTTAAATAATAATAAATCATAAATGATTTAATTAATTTAAATAATTGTTTAATTAAAAGATAAAGATAAATCATAATTGGTTAATATTAACTAATTTAAAAGACTTAATTTAAATAATTAATATTTAAACCTTGTATTTTAAAAAGCATTAAAATACACCTTATATATATACTATTAAAAGTTTAATATATTATATGTATAAGAAAAGTTAGTCAAATCGCTAGTATGCCTCATTCATGAAACCATGCTATCAAGAGGGTACAAGGAAGCGACCTATAAAATGGCCATTGAATAGGTGTCCACTTTCACCCACCGCTCTCTTGTATGGTGGAGGGTCGTTATCCGAACGAATTTGATAGGGCATAATCTCATTAAAAGTATAATGATATAAAATAACTAGAACCTTATTTATAAAATCTCACTCTAGTTACTTTAGGAAAAATGTGAAACGTATGCTAATCCATGAAAACGCACATCATACTTTAATATGTCGTTAGTGGAGCGTGTGTGGTTAACCGGTACCTAATAAGGACAATAAAAAAATCATGGGCATCTCGAAAATTATCATTGTTAATGGAGCGCGTGTGGTTAACCGACACCTTAATTAGAGATGATAAATGTTATCGAGGTTGCCAAGTGTGTTTGTGTGGATATTCACATCTTGTTTGTGATCATCGGCATCCCAGTCACAAATAGAAATGCATAATTTTAGATTAAGAATGCTATTGATAAGATTCAATGAATCTCAAAAGATCTATGAATTTAGTAGATTGAAATCGGTGAATTGTTTTACCTACCTTCATAAATCCGCAATAAGATTACGACATCCCTCTTCTTAGTTGTGAATTGTTATATTGGATCCTAACATTGAATATTTATTATGGGTTAAAAATATTAAATATTTATATCAACTAACTAAAACTATTTCTTCCATATAGTTGTCTACTCCAGGAGATGATATTGCTTCTTAATCATCCACCAACAACAACTTCACTCTACTATCGATCCTCTCGAAAGAGAAACTAGTTGGTCCAAACTACATAGACTAGATGCGAAATCTCAAGATGATTCTTCATTATGAGGGAAAAGAATATTTCCTCGAAAAACCTCTTGTCGAATTCGATGAGTCAACTGCTACTCCAGAAGAGATTGCCACCTAAAAGAAACATTATGAAGACGCAAAAAAGGTCGCTTGCATCATGGTTGCAACCATGGTACCTTAGTTGAAAAAGTTCTATGAGGACTATTAGCCATATGAGATGGGCTTTGATCTTGTGGACAAGTTCCAGAAGAGAGAGCGTAAAAAAATTATGAGGTCGTCAAAGAGTTAATGTCCTGCAAGTTGAAGGAGGGAGAGTCTTTCTACAATCATGTGCAGAGAATACAGAGATATGTTGAGCGTCTAGAAAGGCTCAATGTGAATTTTGATGAGGAGTTAGCCCTTCACATAGTCCATAACTCCTTTCCATCTTATTATCATCAGTTTATCTTGACTTATCATTTGAACACAACAGAGATCACATTGACCCAACTCCACAACTTGTTGCAGACAGGTAAATCAGGGATGAAAAATAATCAAGTCCCTTTTGATATAAGTTCTCTCATCCTTGCCATTGGGAAAAACACAGAAAAGAAGAGGAAGTCTAATACTCATTCAAACTCAAATGGAAAGGCCCATGTTGGATCGTCTAGTAGTGGATCGAAGGCAAAGCCCAGTTCAGATATCCGTGCTGTTAGTGACCCAAAAGAGGCCATTTGCTACAAATGGAACGAAAAGGGATATTGTAACGAAAAGGGATATTGGAAAAGAAGCTACCCTAAATACTTTCAAGACATCAAGGATTGCAAGGTCAAGCCATCGTCGACAGGTATATACACTATTCAAGTCAATAACTCACAACTTACTTGTTCTTGGGACCTTGATACAGGAGGTAGAGCATGGAAGAATAAATTTTATCATGGGAAATAGGTGATCTTCTCCTATCACAACTTACTTGTTCTTGGGACCTTGAAACTTATGGCCTTGTGTGCGGTGGTGATGTTAGTATAGATTTAATTCATTTTTGTTATTGATCAAAATTGACACGAACCATTATTTCTTTTCATGCACTATTTATACAAGGTTTTTGATATTCGTTTAATGATATAAATGCTTCGATTTTAGCTTATAAAAATGGTGTTTTTTTGTTTGAAGCTTTACCTTGTAATGGTGTGTATGAAATTATGATTTGTGTTGATAGCTTAGGCAATAGTGAATTCCATATTGATTCGTCTCATGGTGTAGACAAAGCATGCGTGTGGCATTTTCGTCTTGGGTACATTAACAAGAAACACATCACCCAACTCCAAAGGATAGAGTGTTGGAATCATTTGACTTAAGGTCAGATGATGAATGTCAATATTATCTTTTAGTTAAGATGACAAAATCACCTTTTACTGGGTCTTATGAAAGAGGAGAAGGCTTGTTGGATCTGATACACACATATGTGGGGGGGGGGGGCTTCAGATATGCTACAAGGGATGAAAGTCGATACTACATGACATTTATAGAGGATTCTAGCATATATAGGTATATCTACTTAATCAAACATAAATAAGAAACTTTTGAAAAGTTCAAGGAGTTTAGACACGAGGTCGAGAATCAATTGGGCAGGAAGATAAAGATACTCCAATTTGATAGAGGTGGAGAGTATCTTAGTATCGATTTCCATGACTATCTCAAGGAATGTGGTATAGTTTCAGAATTGAGTACTCCTAAGACACCACAACTTAATTTTATGGATGAGAAGAGAAATCGAACCTTGTTAGACATGGTTCGTTCCATGATGAGTCGAGCTTCCCTTCCTATTTCTTTCTGGGGGTATGCCATAGAGATAGCCGCCCATATTCTTAATCTTGTCCCTACTAAGAAGGTTACCAAAACACCTCATGAGATGTGGACAGGGAAAGTTCCCTTGGTAGGTCACATCAAGGTTTGGGGTTGTGAAGATTTTGTTAGATGGGAGACTCACGGCAAGCTAGAACCTTGAAGCGAGGGGTGTATTTTCATTGCTATCCATAGAAGTCTTTTGGATACTTACTCTACAGACCTAGTAAGAATGTGGTATTTTTAGCTCGAAGGGGAGTCTTTCCGAGAGAGAGCTCATATTCACAGAGGAGAGTGGGAATGCCATTGATCTGGAAGAAATTCCAGAATTAGCCAATGAAGGAACCTTAAAGACACTAGCTCTCAACCAGAGGATGAGACACCTGTTGAGCACATTGATAATTCATTACTTCTTCCTCGATCCAGTAGAGTTAGCATGACAGCAGAGTTCTATGGTTTCCATATAACTTCAAGTTGTAACACGTTTATCAGTGATGGTACACTAGTAAATTTGGATGAGCCAACTAACTACAAGGAAGTGATGGCGATCCCTGAGGCTGCCAAGTGGAAGGAAGCGATGGATAGTGAGATTCAGTCCATTTATGATAACCAACTTTGGAATTTGGTTGATCACGTACCAGCTCGAAAGATGTTGGAACCTGAAAGTGAACCTCTAGCAATCCTAAGTACATATTCTGAAGTATGTTGGTTCTGAAGGAAAGTGTGATCTGGAACCTGTCCGGAGCTGGAGAAAAGGAGAGTGAAGTATTTTGAAGAGGAACACATTCCGAAGCTGATCCTGAAGTCCGGAATGTATGCTGATCCGGACCAAACCTTCATCTCCGGAACATTACTTGTCCGGAATGAAGTCTTTATGTCTTTAGTGCATTTATTACTTTTATCTTGTATGTGATGTAATGTTTCATAGAACTTAGTCTAAAGTTGATTTAGGACAATCAGAATGTCAGACTTATGTCTTTTATCCGGTCCTATGTAAACATCAGGGTTAATTCGTTGTAACATTCTCTCCTTTAAATAGGAGCTTTCAATACAAGTCAAAAACGGATCTTTCACTCACTTTTGGCATTTATTCTTATCACATTAAAAACATTCTTCTTGTTCTTCATTTATTAACTTTACCTTGATCATTATCTACTTGTTCTCAATTAATGTCTTGATCATTTGTTGAACTAATAATCTAAGACTTGACTGGTCTTTCCAGTCTCGACTTGAACATCCATTATCAAGCAGAAATTGATCTCAAGCATTCACTCAAGGTTTGAGTTCTGAAACCTTGTCCCTGCGCATAGATCTTGTTCTCACAATTGGTATAAGAGCTCGAGTGGTTGTCCTTTGAATCCATAAGATCAGATTATAGTTGGTTTGAATTTACCTTGGTATTTCAACCATTTCTGTGTTAAGGATAAAAGTTCTTCTATATACCACTTAAGCTTGAAGATATCTTGACTTCAATGGCTGCTTCAAATCCTCAGCAAATGATTTCAATGCAAATCACAAATAGCGTGGGTGGCCCTACACGTGCCCCATTGCTAGTTGTGGAAGAATATGATCATTGGAAAGTTAGAATGGAAAGGTTTTTACTAGCCAAAGAGAAAGGTCAACAAATCTAAAGATCCATCAAAGAAGGCCCTCATGTTCCCGTAAGAACAGTTGTAAGAGATGCAGCTGCTCAGCTCATGCGAGAGGATGAAGCTCGTCCAGCCCCTCTAACTGCAGATGATATTGAAAAGTTGCATGCTGATCAAGTTGCCTTCTCAGAAATGGTGTTTGGTGTTCCTCCATCACTCTTTGAGCACATCAAGCTATGCAAATCAGCCAAAGAAATTTGGAACACTCTTCAGGATCTGATTGAAGGTTCCGAAAATATGAAGGACAAGCGCCTCACCTCGGTTGTCAATGACTTTGACACCTTCACCACTACTCCAGGTGAATCTGTAGCCTCAGCCTCCAACCGATATCGAATCGTTGTCAACAACATGACTGCTCATGGGATTGTTCGAACTCCTCTCGAGTATAATCTCAAGTTCATTAACAGCCTTGGTAAAGGATGGGGAAATGTAAAATCCAGCCTTCAAAGCAATGGTTCTTTAAAAAAATTGAAACTCTATCAACTTTTTGATGAGCTTTAAGGACATGAATCAAACGTTGCTCAAACCTTAAGGGAACTTTTCGGAGGACCACTTGCTCTCGTCAGTTCCTTTGAATCAACCATTTCGAACACACCTACTCCGGAACCTTACAAACCCACTGTTCCATTAACTCAGTCATCCTTAACCTCCTAACCCACACACATCTATCCTGGCGACGATTCTGAAACCTTGGATTCTGAACTCCGTTTCCAACAAGAATTTGCCTTACTCTCAATGAAATACAAACGACCTTTCAATCCCTCTTACAAGCCATACCAAAACAGATTCAGTGTTCCTCACCAAACCCATCCTCAACCATATTCCACTCCGGAACCAAAACAAACCTATGAAAATCCTCCTGCATAAAAGCCCAACCTCACTAAACCAAACTCCGCTTCAGAATCTTCTCAAATCAGACAAACCAAAGATCTTGTGTCATAAATGTGGTCATGCAAACCACTTTGCCAACGATTGTCTAGCTGATGCTCCACAAAAACCAAAAGTCAAAGACTTAGCTTACTATGTCCGAAGAGCACAAGAAATGGTTGAAAGTGAGAAGGCATTTGTTACTACCGTTTCAAGAGATGTCGAAGGATATTGGTCATCCGGAGATGATGATGACTTAGTGACTGGAAGAAACATGTGTTTGATGGCAAGACAAACGGTTGAATGTGACGAAGTTTATTGGTCTTCTGGATCCGAAGATGAAGATGATGTTGCTGAACCTCACTACTGCTACATGGCCACTAACGATCCACCAGGTCGAAACATCGTTCAGCAGGTAAAATCCATGATCTCTGATAATAATTTTGATTTGACTTTATGTGAACCTTATATGACCCAGATCCAAACAGATATGAACACCATATATAAAGCCTATGAGTCTGCCATAGAAGCCAGTGAGAATTGTGAACTAAGTCGTCTTAGATTACGTTTTGAGGATAAGAAATTGAAAATCAAGTCTCTAGAGCATGAACTTGTAATGTCAAAAGATGAATGTATCATTTTGAAAGATAAATGCGAAATCACTTATTCTGAACGAAATATTTTGATTTCTGATAACAAACGTCTCAATGCCAAAATAGATGCTTTGCATAACTCTGTAGACATGCTTGAAGCTGACATTCGTATGACTCATAATTTTCGTCATCCATGGTCCAAAGCTCCTGGTCTTGGAAGCGAGTTTCCGAAACCAATTGTTAGTCCACTGAAGGAATTGCAAAATTTGACATTCATGGGAGAAGTTCCGAACATCAAACATTCGGACCCCCCTGTTCTCCCTTGTCACCCCTTCCGGAGGCTAAAAGACCTCTTGAGTCCCTAATTCCAGAGTTTCAACCAATAGTTGTCAAGTTACCTGATTCCACGCCTCTTCCGCCTCTGATAAACTTGGACCTGAATCGGACCACGGAATATCATTATAGTCTTCCAAATTGTGTAGACTATGTTCCTAAAAGTAATCACGTAAACAACTGTGTGATTGAGGAAATTATTTCGGAAACAACTGAAGTAAATGCCTCGGAATTTGTATGGGCATCTTTAGATGATAAAGTAGAAGTCTCAAGCCATGTGTCCTCTGATTTGTGTGAATCTGAATCCTTAGTTCTTTCAAAAACCAAATTGGTTCCCATTACTCATGAGTTTACAAATCCATCCAAAGGACAAACTTCTAGATCCTCTGCTCATCCTAAGAGAAAACCAATGTTGAATAGAAAAGATGTTGTAGATCCCAAGGTAGAAGCTAGAAATGCTTACAAAAAGGAAGTTAAGACTAGACAAAATTCCAGGTTCCTTTCTAACTCTAAACCAAATTCATCCCGGAATCCTCGTGTCTCCACTCATAGTCAAAATTCTTTTGTTCCCACAAGGATCCTAAAAAGACCTTTCGAACCTCCTGTTCGTTCGGAACCTAAGGAAGTCCTTAACTCCAAATCAACTCAAGCTCATGTTAATGTCAATGTCAAAACCATTCGAAATACTTCACCGGCACCTCGAAATGTTTCATTTGTATTTATTGCAAAATCTGATGGCACAATTTTTAAACCGAGAATTTCAAAAAACAATGTGTCATCAAACAAATTCACAAGTACAAAAACCACTGTTTCAAAATCTTCAAACAAAAATCTTGTGTGGAAAATCAAAACATCTGTTAACAAAACAACAATCCCGGAGGTAACAAAAATTATCAATCCTTCGGGTACCAAAGATCCGAAGAAGTCAGCTCCGAACCCACAAGTAGTTGAATATGACTATTGGATAGATGAAAAGACATTAGCATTTTGTGTGTTTCCAAAGAATTCCAGTAATATCACCTAGAAACACAAAGTTGTTCCCAAGTCACAATCAAAGTCCAAAACCCATGCCTACGTCCCAAAGTCTAACTCGAAGCCTAAAAACTCCGTTGCTCACTAATTGTGCTGGCACTTTGTGCTTCGGAGCAAGAAACAATATGGTATATTGATAGTGCTTGCTCCATGCACATGATGGGGCAAAAGGATTTTCTGCGAGATTTAAAGCTTTCTCCCAATGCTGGTTACGTGACATATGGCAACAACTCCAATTCTCAAATTCGTGGTTATGGAACTCTCACCAATGGAAATTTCTCTATTTCACATGTTGCTTATGTAGCTGATTTGAAACATAATTTGATAAGTGTTGCTCAGCTCACTGACTCAAGTTGACGTGTGGAATTTTGCAAAAAGTATAGCTATGTGATGACTGAAGACCGAAAAGAATGTTTGATAAAGTCACTTCGCAATAAGAACATGTACCCTCTTGACATCGACATGATTATTGGCAAACCGCACCTCTGCCTTCTCTCCAAAGTTGTTCCTGACGTCAGTTGGTTATGGCACCGAAGGCTCGCTCATCTGAACTTTCGGTACATGAATGATCTTGTATCAGGCGAAATGGTAAGAGGTTTACCTCTTCTCAAGTTCGAAAATGATCATTTATGTGTTGCGTGTGAGTGTGGTAAGCAATCCAAGAAGAGTCATCCTGTTATCATAGAAAAGTCCATCTCGGAACCATTGGAACTTCTACACATTGATCTTTGTGGACCATCCAATGTAGAAAGTCTTCATCATAAGAAATACATTCTTGTGATTGTTGATGACTTTACAAGGTTCACCTGGGTTTTCTTCCTAAGGCTGAAATCCGAAACAGCCTCTGAGCTCATCAATTTTATCAAAGGAATAGAAGTTCTTATCAAACTCCCAGTCAGAAGAATCTGAAGTGATAATGGTTCGGAATTTGTCAATTCCACCGTTGAGAAATTTCTCACAGACAAAGGAATCGATCACAACTTCTCAGCTCCCTATACTCCACAACAAAACGGTGTAGTTGAAAGACGCAATAGAACACTTGTTGAAGCCACTCGATCCATGTTGAACTATGCAAACTTACCACTCTATCTTTGGGCTGAAGCTGTATCCACTGCCTGCTTCACTCAAAATCGAAGTATCATCAATCGACGTCTCAACATGACCCTATATGAAGCAATGAATGGTCGAAAGCCAACAATCTCATTCTTACATGTCTTCGGATGTTGATGCTTCATCAAAAACAACCGTGATCAGCTTACAAAGTTCCAACCTAAAGCTGATGAAGCCATATTTCTTGGGTATTCTTCCAAATCCAAGGCCTACAGAGTTATCAACCGAAGAACTCGTGTTCTGGAAGAAAGTTTTGATATTACCTCTGATGACAACTTTGTTTGGAATTCTGGCCCCACTCACATCATGGAGTCTGATGCTCCTCCACCAGGATGTCCAAACCCTCAAACCATTCTTGAGGTTGACTTTGAAACCCTCTTTGGTCCTTCCGAAACCGCTCTTGATTCCGAATCTCGATTAAGACCCTCTTTGAAACCCAGTTTCTCACAACCTCTCCGGTCCACTTCCGAGCCTACCTCCATTTTATTCCGAACTGTTTCAACCTTCTCAGGTTGAGGGGGGAGAATAATGCAAATCCCTCTCTTGAATGAAATGTGGATGGCTTCCAAGATGCAACTGCCGATTTCGATGACTCTAATCCTCTCAACATTGATGAAAACGAAAACTTCTTTGAGTTCCCTTCTGATGATGATGTATAAGAGTTTCTTGGGTGAAAAACCGCCGAGTCTCTCTGGAAGCCCAAAACCAGTGGAGATTATGGACTGGATCTCCGAGATGGAGATGGTATTTGAGAGCTGTGACTGCAACGAGAAGCAAAAGACCGTCTTTGCAGTCAGACAACTAAAGACCGGAGTGTTAAGTTGGTGGAAGTTGCTAGCAGATACAATGCCACGAGGAGAAGCCATACGAATGTCTTGGGAAGCATTCACGGAGTAGTTAAAAATGCAGTACTGCTTAGAGATAGATCTGATAGACCTAAACAACGAGTTTCAAAACCTGAAGAAAGGGAAGATGAGTGTTGATGAGTATGTCATCGCATTCACTGAGAGGATGAAGCTATTTCCCTAATTGGTGTCTACTGAACTCTCCAAGATATATAGGTTCGCTAACGGACTGCTCGCAGACTTTGGCCCAACCGTCAAAATGGCAACTACTTTGAAAACAGCTGTTAGAGCAGCTAAGAATATAGAGACCTAGATAAGAGAAAGGGGTCTAGAAAAAGATAAGGCAGGAGAAAAGAGGAAGTCTGAAGGGTCTTCAAGTCACAACAAGGACAGTAAATTCTCGAAGTTTGGAGGAAGAGGAAGAGCCGAAGCAAGATGGTGTGATAAGTACGAGAAGAAATACTTAGGAAAATATGGCAAAGATGTGATATGTTTCAAGTGTGGAAAGTCTGGCCATTACGCCAACGAGTGCACATTCAACAAGAAGGTATGTTTCAGATGTAACAAAGAAGGGCATATTTCTAGAGACTGCAAAAAGAAAAACGAAGCAGCAAGGCCAAATGCACCGCCAAAGCCAAGGGCATTTCACATGATCCTCGACGAAGCAGATAACAACGCGAGGAATCAAGGGTGAGGACTTCATATCTGAAGATCGAGTTATGCAGTAGCCATAGTATTGTATGATGTAGCCTGTTAGAGGCATAGTCTAGGGTGAACTTGAACACCTATGTAATCGTTTCAAGGAATAATATAAAACCTTCATTTTGCTATCTGATATGTTAAGTTGTTATGTGATTTTCTTGTATGGTGACTTGGAAAACTGTGAGACAATACTTGGGACGCGTATGAGTAGGTGTGAATGGTAGTAGAGGCCTTTACTACTGGAAGCACAGGACTCGCACTTGGATTAGGGAAAGTCACAAGGTTACCAAGGAGCTAGTAATTGATTTCGTTTTATTCAAGTATGTCGTTACCATTGTTTCGGTAAAGATTAAAAAGATGATTGTTATTCCGACCCTAGTGGTCACACCAAATTGAGTCCGACAACGATGAGTATGTTACGAGGTTCAGAGAACCAAGTTCGATGTTGCACCTGAATTAAGCCGGAAGAATTAATCAAAGCGATCAGTAGAGGTATTGCGACGGTTGCTTGTAGCTAGAAATGCTACCTTTTAAGATGAGATTAGAACATGAAGGAAAGTATAGTCTGTTCTGGAAGACTCTAAGAGACCTGCGTCTAAGCATTGCAACATACGATGATAGGTCACTAGAATATGACACATCGTTCCATTGTAGTGATAAAATAACTTATCTTAAGTTCGTATCCAGTGAGGATCGAGATTGTGACTTGAAGGGTCATAATTTGGAGTCTAACGTGAGATAGGGAGCAAGTCCAAGATCGGGCACCGCCTGCAGTCAGGAAGTCTTAGAGTTAGATACTTGTTCGAAGAAACATCAAAGTTATGGTTATTACTTAGGATAAAGATATAACGTATGGAGTCATCATGTGAGCCCTGTTTCGTTGATGATTCCGGGACGTAATCATCCTAAAGGGGAGACAATTGTAACGCCCGTAGATCCGGGCTAGTTAATTTAGAGATAATAGGGGTCTAAAATGAATTTTCGAAAAAAAAATTATTTAGAATAAATAATCTTAACCAAGTTTTAGAATATGTCTCAAGGGTTCCGCACATAAAAAGAACGCCGAAATCCGAGTTATAACGATGAAGTTATGACTCGTCGAAGTTTTACGGCAAAACCGGCACGACACCGGGAATCGTAAAAAGTGAATTTACGATAAAATACTTTCTAGCCTTAGCGATCTAAACGAAAGTCGTAGTATATGTTAAACCGAGAGTGTGCATAAAAAGAACGTCCAAATCTGACTTCGTATGAGGAAGTTATGATTTTTTTAAGATTTAGCACAACAGTGCACAGCCCGGAATTTAAAATTTAGATCGAGCGGTTTTTGGCCAACGCGACCTAAATGAGAATTGAAGATCTCATTAATAGGAACTCAACGAAAAAAAGACAGATGAGAACGGAGTCCGTATGTAAAAGTTATGAATTTTACGCGGACATTTAACAGTGTAACCACCTCCTACTGTTAAATTTAAGATCGGTCGAGAATTAGCCGACGGGAAAAAGGAAAGTTGTAGATTTTATTTTTACCTACGCGTGGATATAAATAACGTCGGGAACGGAGCTCGTATAAGAAAGATATGGACGAAGATTAGTCGCTACTCTTCGTGCGCGATAAATACGATATAGTTTTTGTAAATCTGAGATAGAAGGAGAATTAGCCGACGGGGTCTAAATGAAAGTCGTAGTACTCGTAAATACCAATGTGTGGATATAAAGAACGTAGAAAATGGAGCTCGTACGTGGAAGATACGGACGAAACTTAGGGGCTACTTTACTGTAAAATCCCTATAAATAAAGGGTGAACTCTTTATATTTTCTTCACACCATAAGCCTTTCTTTCTCTCTCTAACTTCTCTCTAGCCTCCCAAAACCCCTCCCAAGTCTAGGGAACCTCCCTAGCACGAGAAGGAAGCCACGGAGTGCCTGACGGCTCCAAGAAGAAAAGCTTTCGGCTCGGAAACGCTGCTCCAGCGAAGCCCGGTTTTTAATAAAAACCCGCTGTAAGTGAGCTACGCCTATACTATATTTAATATAGATTTTATTTAAATATAGTAATGTTATTAGGACCTTATAATAATTATATGGGCTATTATTATGGTTTATATAAGTGTCGTTATAATATCTTTTTAACCACTCGCGGTACGGGGAATCTGGTTTGGAGGGCCGCGTGGGTTGATTCCTTAGGATACTCCTTAGGAATGAATGAACGAGGATACTCCTTAGGATACCCTAGCGACTATGCAGACTTAGTGTAGATTCCTTAGGATGCTCCTTAGGAATGAATGAACGAGGAATAGCTGAATCTTAGGGTAGATCCTTAAGAGTAAAGAAGATAATGGGGATGGGTAATTGGGTTGATTGTTTGATGTTTAACATAAGAATTATATTATTGTGGGTTGAAAACCCTATGTACTCACCATGTTTCCCAACCTGACCCACTCAATCTTATTTGTATCACAGGTGTCGATATGAAGTTACTTTACACTAAGGGATTTAAAAGAGATGTAGATCACTAGTGTAAACGAATATAAGTTTTGTTTAAGCTTATGTTTCTGTATTGACGATGACATCCCAAATGTTTTAAAATGAAGAAAAATACATTTCTTCGTAAATGCTTTGATAACGTATTTATCATGTTTTTCTGGGAACAAATTCCGCAACATTTTTATTAAAAGAGGTACTATGATTTTTATAAAGCATAAACAAAATCTGTCTTTTATGGCCGTGAAAATGGGGATGTCACAGCATCAAAGGAGGCGGCTTGGTTGAACAACTTTATCGGCGGTATCGCAGTAGTCCCGACCATTCAAGAGCCATTCAAACTTTTCTATGATAATGAATGAGCGGTTGCTTTGACCAAAGAACCCAAAGATGATGGTAGATCCAAGCATATCGACATAAAGTACCACTACATCATGCATAGGGTTGAAGAAGGTCATCGCCTGGTGAAGAGAGTATCCTCATAAGATAATCCTCGAGATCCTTTCACAAAGGCTTTAAGTTGGGTTAAGCATAACCAACATGCTAGAAGCATAGGCTTGAGACAGATATTAGTTTTAGTATTTAATTAATATTTTGAAACTTGTAACAAAATAAATGTAATTGACATTGGTGATTAAATATTGGAGATTATTTATGAGTATGGTTGTTGCCTTTCAATTGTTTATTCTTGTGTTTCGTTTTGCATGTTTTACTTCCTGAATAATTTGATTATTCTAAATTCCATAGTCGCTCATACTTTTGGAAGTAAGTAGTGAATCAAAACTGTCATGAATAAATTGTAGATTGTCTATGGAGATTAGACATTGCAATGGTTTCTACAATATTTATGAGTACTTAGAAAATAAAGATTTTGAGTAGTTTATAAACCCACACTCAGAGAATTACTTCGTGGATTATATCACGAGTAGTTCTGAGACGATAATATCTTATATTCTTGAAATTGAGACATATGAGTCGTAATTTACAAATCGGTTGTCCATTGGTGTTACACAAATGCATCAGTAATGTGATGTTATAAAACGTAGCATCATGCATGATTAGGTAAATAAAAGATACCAGCATAAGAGTCGAAGTTTATTCGTTCCTTTTTTCTTAACATGAAAAGCAATATATTTGGTCCCCTCGTTGATATGGTGTTGACATTATAGTGTTCGGCCCAGCCAGGACTGAATTGATGTGTTCAAGTAGTACTCTTATGAGGTCATAACAAATCTAGAAATGAGGAAACATAATTTTGGACAAAAGATTGATTGTGATCCATGTCTAATATCCATACGATATCTTCAAGAACAAAGGAATATTTAATCACTTATCTTAGGGCCACTGTCTAATAAGATCAGAGTCTGGCAACTGCTTTGGAAAGCACACTATGCTGGTTAATTTAGAAGTTATACTTGAAATCGTAGTTACAGACTTATCCAAGTGGGGGACTGTTGGATTAAGTGTCTAAGACAATAACTAAATTGGTATATACTTGAATTAAAAGCAAATTCCTTTTTGGGTTGCCCTCAAAACTAGTAATTGCCATAATGAATTTTGGAGAGAGAGGTTGATTTATTGGTTTATTATAAGATTAATAAATTGCAATAAATAATTTATTAATATATTATGAGATTAATATATTAAATAGAAATAGTATTATTCAATGAATAATTACTCAGAAATTAATTTTGAGATTAATTTCATTAAATAAAAGTGCAAGGACCTAAGTTGTAATTGTTCAATAGTTAAACAAGAGAAGGATTCTAGATCCTCCTAGGGTTGGAAAACATGGGAATCTGGTTTGGAGGGCCGCTTGGGTTGATTCCTTAGGATACTCCTTAGGAATGAATGAACGAGGATACTCCTTAGGATACCCTAGCGACTATGCAGACTTAGTGTTGATTCCTTAGGATACTCCTTAGGAATGAATGAACGAGGAATAGCTGAATCTTAGGGTAGATCCTTAAGAGTAAAGAAGATAATGGGGATGGGTAATTGGGTTGATTGTTTGATGTTTAACATAAGAATTATATTATTGTGGGTTGAAAACCCTATGTACTCACCAGGTTTCCCAACCTGACCCACTCAATCTTATTTGTATCACAGGTGTCGATATAAAGTTACTTTACACTAAGGGATTTAAAAGAGATGTAGATCACTAGTGTAAACGAATATAAGTTTTGTTTAAGCTTATGTTTCTGTATTGACGATGACATCCCAAATGTTTTAAAATGAAGAAAAATACATTTCTTCGTAAATGCTTTGATAACGTATTTATCATGTTTTTCTGGGAACAAATTCCGCAACATTTTTATTAAAAGAGGTACTCTGATTTTTATAAAGCATAAACAAAATCGGTCTTTTATGGCCGTGGAAATGGGGATGTCACAACATCAAAGGAGGCGGCTTGGTTGAACAACTTTATCGGCGGTATCGCAGTAGTCCCGACCAGTCAAGAGCCATTCAAACTTTTCTATGATAATGAATGAGCGGTTGCTTTGACCAAAGAACCCAAAGATGATGGTAGATCCAAGCATATCGACATAAAGTACCACTACATCATGCATAGGGTTGAAGAAGGTCATCGCCTGGTGAAGAGAGTATCCTCATAAGATAATCCTCGAGATCCTTTCACAAAGGCTTTAAGTTGGGTTAAGCATAACCAACATGCTAGAAGCATAGGCTTGAGACAGATATTAGTTTTAGTATTTAATTAATATTTTGAAACTTGTAACAAAATAAATGTAATTGACATTGGTGATTAAATATTGGAGATTATTTATGAGTATGGTTGTTGCCTTTCAATTGTTTATTCTTGTGTTTCGTTTTGCATGTTTTACTTCCTGAATAATTTGATTATTCTAAATTCCATAGTCGCTCATACTTTTGGAAGTAAGTAGTGAATCAAAACTGTCATGAATAAATTGTAGATTGTCTATGGAGATTAGACATTGCAATGGTTTCTACAATATTTATGAGCACTTAGAAAATGAAGATTTTGAGTAGTTTATAAACCCACACTCAGAGAATTACTTCGTGGATTATATCACGAGTAGTTCTGAGACGATAATATCTTATATTCTTGAAATTGAGATATATGAGTCGTAATTTACAAATCGATTGTCCATTGGTGTTACACAAATGCATCAGTAATGTGATGTTATAAAACGTAGCATCATGCATGATTAGGTAAATAAAAGATACCAGCATAAGAGTCGAAGTTTATTCGTTCCTTTTTTCTTAACATGAAAAGCAATATATTTGGTCCCCTCGTTGATTTGGTGTTGACATTATAGTGTTCGGCCCAGCCAGGACTGAATTGATGTGTTCAATTAGTACTCTTATGAGGTCATAACAAATCTAGAAATGAGGAAACATAATTTTGGACAAAAGATTGATTGTGATCCATGTCTAATATCCATACGATATCTTCAAGAACAAAGGAATATTTAATCACTTATCTTAGGGCCAGTGTCTGATAAGATCAGAGTCTGGCAACTGCTTTGGAAAGCACACTATGCTGGTTAATTTAGAAGTTATACTTGAAATCGTAGTTACAGACTTATCCAAGTGGGGGACTGTTGGGTTAGGTGTCTAAGACAATAACTAAATTGGTATATACTTGAATTAAAAGCAGATTCCTTTTTGGGTTGCCCTCAAAACTAGTAATTGCCATAATGACTTTTGGAGAGAGAGGTTGATTTATTGGTTTATTATAAGATTAATAAATTGCAATAAATAATTTATTAATATATTATGAGATTAATATATTAAATAGAAATAGTATTATTCAATTAATAATTACTCACGAATTAAATAGAATTAATTTTGAGATTAATTTCATTAAATAAAAGTACAAGGACCTAAGTTGTAATTGTTCAATAGTTAAACAAAAGAAGGATTTTAGATCCTCCTAGGGTTGGAAAACATAGGAAGCCTCCTTAGGGTTTCTAGATTAATCATTAAGGATAATTAGGAATGTGGATATTACCTAATTTGAAATAATAGTATTATATTCAAATTAGGGTTTCGAGGGTTTCCTAACTCAGCTATAAAAGGAGCCTTAGACCTTAAATTTTCGGCCACTCCTTTCACAAGCAAAAAAGCCAAAAATTCCATCCTCCCTCCTCTCTCCTCCCAGGTCTTCTATTGCTAGGGTTTTGGTACAAACCATTAGAGGCACGAGATTTTTGGTGCTTGCTTTCTGAAGCTTGTTCATGCAGGAATTGTTTAACTATTTGCTACAATAATCAAAAGGTATTTAAACTCTAAAAACCTTTATAATTTCGATTATAGTAAGGCCTGATTAGGGTTCTTGATTTTCAATTATTTGTTGCTATCAATAGAGAAAACTTAGATCTAATAGTTTGCATGTGAATTTAAGGGTTAAGTTTTTCCGCCACATTTGTTTTGTAACCTATAAAACCTAACAAATATATGGATCCTGATCAATCTAATGCGGTGTTCAACTTTTAGCAAGGCCTTAGATGTCTAACTCTCAACGAATAAGATGGAACAAATCCCATATTGACTACATATGCCCATCAATGTAGTTCATGTCATACCCAACGATGGCCCTATCAGACCAACTTAACATTCATGCTTTAGCTAATGAAGGATCTTTTTTAAGTAGATTTGACAAACTTGATTTGTATAAACTTTGTGAATACAAACATTTTCAGTTTTATATATAACTCATATATAGAGAAAACTATTGAGAATGTATTAGATGCTTAAATATGACTTAGATACCAATACTTGTGTAATAGGATTACTCATAGTCATAATGAACTATACATTAAGAACCTTTGTATGTGGTTCTCCAAATAACAATGTACTATAACTCTAATGTGTAACTGTAATTAAAATCTACATGGAACCACTATCCATTTAACTTTCTCTTCATTCATAATGTGGACATGCCCGATTGTCACTGAGAGTTGTCTTAAACTATTTGAAAATTTAGCACATGTGTAACAGCTTTAAACATAGATTTCTTTCAAATACTCCGTAGATTAGGAATATTTATTTAGTTCTCGCAAGTACTTTAGAATGTTCACATAAGTCACATAATCACTTGTTCTCGGATTATACTAGTATCATTGCTCTAAGCATACAACTTATTTGGCCTTCATGCATAATCATGACATATATGATTAATCCAATTACAACAAAATATGGAATACAATCATATTATCCACTTCAAAACATTATACAAGGATTTTGAGGAGTGCTCAAAATCATGTAATGTGGTATTTGACAACATAAACTCTTTCAGAGTCCTTATCATAATATCTTTAAGATCCTTGAAAATTAATGTAATTTTACTTAATCCTTTAAGTTGCCATGATCTATCTATAAAGATCCTTATTCCAAGAATTAGTATGTTGACTACATATAAGTGTAGGAATGTTACTGCGCTCCCACTAGCTTTATAGAAACACAAGAGTCATCTTGATTTATAATTAAATCACACTATGCAATTTAATTAAAAGAAAGAATATTGTTACTTTGAGATGTCAACTTAACTCTGAAAATATTTTCATTCATGTATGTTTTCTCCTTTGAAAACTCACTTACTCTTTACAATCAAACTATATCGAGGAAAATTTTAATCAATCTCATACTTAATAATCATACATGAATGCATCTCTATGTGTTTTATTAGTTTCTGATCAACTATTAAGCAGATTCAACGACAGCTGAAAAGTGCTAGTTCCAAACTATGATGCATTTAGCTGATCGTTCTTTAGCTCTTATAGTTCCATATTGCTCCCACTTAGAAAGAGAACTTTCTAAGTACTTGTCTTTGGAATGAAAATTAGTTGGATGGTATGAAATTCATCCTAATCAATCATTTATGACAATCTACATAAATGCAATTAGTAGATGCTAAAGTGGTTAAGCTTATTATCTAACATAAGCTCTAAGAACTCCATCACTTTTAGATAAGGATAAAAATTTACAAACATAGCCTAATCAAAGTATTTAATCCACTTGTTTGGTTGGAAATATATATATTTAATATATATATATATATATATATATATATATATATATATATATATATATATATATTTGTTGCAGTGAGCATAATTCCAAAAATTTTATAAAGTAAAAAGTTATTTTAAAAACATCATATATCATACTACAAGGTCTATGTTTTATCCTCTTCAAAAAATTGTACTATCATCATTCAACGAGTGGCCAGGTTACCATATGCCACAAGACGAGTGGGTATTTTTGACGAAACGATTTGTGAATCGATTCCAAGTGACCAGGTGATCATGTCCCATAAGAACCATACTAATGACGAGTGGGTATTTTTGACGAAACGATTTGTGAATCGATTCCACAACTCTCAAGATGTTCCAAGTGGACTTGGTTTACAAAACCCATTTTATTTTTCACATCGAAAGGTTAATGAAGGTCTCATTAAGTTGTATTTCAATCTTCACTATGAAACAATTTGAGCAAATCAAAGATTTCAACAATAACAAATAAAATTCGTCTGTGAAATTGATCAAGCATCTATCACCAAGTCTATTCATGAATTGAAAAGATTACATACATCACTTATGTATAATTATTTGTCAAACTTTTTGTTCTTTAACTACTAATAGATAAATACACATGCGAATCATCTTCCCATGTAAATAGGATTCACATATATCAAATGAATCAAGCTCATTTTCCTTCAAAAACTCCATCCTTCTGAAGTTGGTATATGTATTTCTTATTTATATAGTTATGATTATTATGACATTGATAATTTTTAATCAATATCACTTGATTATTTAGTTGTTATAATTAGAACTATCAATTTAGTGAAAGCTTATAGATTTACTTCATAAATAATATTATGAGAAAATATTCTTTAGCACATAATACATTGTTTCAGAACATGAATGTGAACATCCATTAAACGATAAGTATATCTAGATTTATTCATAAATTTCAACTATTACATGTTCCGATAAAATAGGTACAAAACATTTATTGTTCAAAAAAGACTATAACATCACTTGTTATATCTTCAGCACGAATACCATTCGTTTGTAATCAGTTGATTATTTCTTCCAATCATCAACATATAATATCAGTTATTAGTGTCACCAGAAGTATAACAGACTCAATTGAATGATGGAAAAATAATAGTTCTACCATATAGTTTCTCTTTCAATGTTCAGTTTCTTCCACAATAGAAACAACATTAGTCATTTGATCATTTTTTTATTGGCGGGTTTATGTTGTATTCCCTTAATTGAACTATAATTCTACATGAGTACACAATCTGTTAGATTTCCTTTATTCAATGCTTGAACAGACTTGAAACACTTTCTATTGTTCTGATTTAATATCTGCTTTACTTGATGAGACATTTGATATGTTTCATAATTATCCAAGACTTTCTACAAGTCAAGGTTAATCACTCCAGTATGATGTGAAACACATCAATATCATCACAATAATACTTCCATCAAAGTATCATGATCAGAGTAATTGGTTTGTAATGTTTATTCAGGTATGGGATCTTTCAGTATATAATTTCTATCTATCCTTAAGGTAGAACCTCAAGGTATTATACCAGTTATAGAAATTATAACCATCAAATGTTACTTTTCTCTTGAAACTCAACAAGAGAGATGGTTTTGCAGGGCGTAAGACTGTAAGAATATTAATTAACAAAGTTTTATTTAGTATTTTCAACATTTAGTCTTTAAAAAATAATACCTTTTATTATTTCTTAAAAAATTAATTTACTAAAGTCTAGGATCGATGTAACAAAACAAGTAAATGGTTAGGTGACCTTCATCTCACTAACTTAATCAAACTCGGTAGGTAGCGATTACCAACTGCATACAATATGTAACTCCTAGATTATGGGAACCTAAACAACTATTGATTAACTTGGAATGTTTATCCCATCTATGCCTCGGGCCTCTTATGCTTAGGTGACCTTTATCACACAAGATTTCGATCAAGTCATCCTACTTGAAAAAACTTCTAGTATTGCAACTAACTAGTGACAATGTGACTCTTTAGACACCATAAACTACAAACCACCCCGAACATCATAAGACAATCCTAATGGCCATGCGACCCTATGACACTAAGACCATACAAATGATATCGAGTGTTCTTCAAAAGGACGGAAATGACTTGTATTTTTAAGAAAAGGTTTTATATATGTTTTACAATTATAATTAAACATGGTCTCATGAATATTGCATGCAACCAACAATTCATGTACCCTTTTGTAAAATTCATATCACTGGTTATGAGGTTCTTTAGGTGTCAAATAAATATTCATTTTATTTTCCACTAGTCACGATCAATTATAAACTAAAATCTGATATTTTAAAGTGTAGTCGTGGAGCGGTTTTAAGAACTGGTAATAGTCTTAATAAAACTTCATTTTATACTTAAGACTTGGAGTTTTGGATGAGTTCTAAAATCACAATTTCAAATCTACTTTTAACAATCAAAATCTTATGGCTTCATGAATTTGTAGAATAGACTCCTTTTATTTTATAAACTTAATTTTATGCATCTTATGAAAAAAGTCATATTTTGATAAAAGTCATGTTTTAAATCTCATTTGGCATGCATAAAACATAATATCAACATGTTGCGTTATGTTTAAAACAACAATATAATATATTAAGTTTCGACGCAAAAAAAATCACTAGTTTTATTATTTTTTGTTATAACATTATAAACCGATTTTAGTCTTTTTAATAAAAAAATCTTTATTTATTATAAAGACATGGAGTTTATATAACGTTTAAGAACCATTTAAACCATTTCAAATATCTTAAAGTTGGGTATTTATAAGTTCTACAATAAAACTATTTTTAACAAACAATCGATTTTTAACCAGTAAACTCGTAACTGGTAAAACGTTCTATAAATATCCATTTATAAACATCTTATGTTATCTTTAAATTTTTTTTACTCAAACTCCAAGTGATATTATCTTATCTTAAAATGTTGTTTGACATGTAAAACTCATTTTCATACACATAACATAACACACAATAACATAAAAATAAACATAACATGCATGCATTATAATGTGTATAAGACAAGCCATGTCTAGTAATAATTTTTATGAGTCATCACAAAAGTTATTAAGTCTTTCCTAAAGGACTGAAGAGAAACTTCAAAAGGTCTTCGAACTCCCACTTGCCAAGTCAACTCTTTCTTGCAAAATAACTTCAAATCTTCATGTTGTAAAAGTTGCAACACTTAAACCATTAAGACTATAATTAATCGCAAAACCAAAAGTAAAAGATTATGGTTGGGATTATGGTCTCAAATGGTTAAGTCGTCTTCAAGGAGGTCATTTCTTCATCTTGTTATATTTAAATAAAAATTCAACTAGTCTAACTAATTTATTACAACAAATCAACAAATGAACAAATATATATTTATCTATTACATCTTATCAATAAATAAATATCAACCAAATACAACACAAATGTCCAAATGGCTTGTTTATACACAACAACATATCAAATATTATAACAAATAACTCTTTATTTTTTCTAAGTCAACTTTTATATAACGAAATTGCATGAAAAATGGTTATATATGAAAATAAGCAATTTTAACCAAGAAGTTGCCAAAAAAGACAAATATGGATATTTCATAACCAAAAGAAATTCATGCTTTTTTTTTCCAAAAACCAAAGATTATAAAAAAAAAAATCATTCTAACATATAAAAGATGGCTCCGATACCACTGATGGATTTTAATACTAAATATAACTTTGTTTTTCATAAAACCGCAATGAAAGTCTTATAAAATAACAAGTTTATTTTTAGTTTATAACAAAACCAAACCATCAAGGATCCATTTCTAGAGGTGTAACACTCATAAATATCATGATAAATTTAAACTTTTTAAATATAACCCAAAACTATAAAGTGTTTACAAAATAGTTTTCAAAACATTTCCAGCATCAAAGTTTTCCCAAAATCATAGATCATAACAAGATGATGTGTACGGTCATGCCTTCGCCTTCCCGCGTTCATCTGAAGTACCTAAAATATAACCCAAAACTGTAAGCCAACGCTTAGTGAGTTCCTCCAAAATACCAACACATAACCAAATAACATATATACAATAACAACATGTAATGGCTCCACAACTAAAAGACTGGATTACCCCTGAGCCTACAACATAAGTCTGGCATGCCCTCGGCCACAGCTTATGTCTGGCTTGCTCCCCGACCAAATCAGTCATCGGACTAAAATACCATCAAACCCTCAGTACGAGTCTGGCATACTGTCCGGTCCTCGGCTCGTATCTGGAATACTCATGAGCCCTCAGTATGAGTCTGGCATGCCTTACCCGACCCTCCACTCAAATATGGAATGCTCCAGGGTTTGTTGGCTACCTCCAGGAGTTGTACAACCTTAACCCAACACAATATGTCGACATACAACAGATAATGTACATATACAGATAATCATGCAAACAGAAACATAGGTAGTCCTACATATCTACCAGACTAGCATATCAATAACTAGCATAATCATGGATATCTATTCCATACTCAGCATACCAGTGAATATCAAACCAATGGGACGGCATTAGTGCCTTCGACCCGTAAGTACAGTGAGGAAAACTTACCTCGCAAACTGGACACAAGCTGATAATGTCTCAACTCCGAATCTCAGCTCCAACCGCCTCTTATTCCAACCAAATGACTAATCTCAATTAGAATTCCCAAAATACCCAAAAATACCCTTAAGGTCAAACTTGGTCAAAGTCAAAGTTAACTGGTCAAACCCACTTACTCAACTGAGTCAACCCAGCCGAGTCAACCCAACCGAGCCAACTCAACCGCATTAACCCAGTGCGAGTACGCAGGGCGTACTCCGAAGTTACGTTGAGCGTACACGATTCCTCGTATGTTGACCACCATCGGGGTGGTTGACCTCGTACGCGGGGTGTACTCCGAGTACGTGGGGCGTACTCCCAGCAATTTCAAAACTTATTAAGTACTTAATGTCTTAAGAACTTACGACCATATTTCATATCCAAGGCTAAAATACACTCTAGAGTCATAAATTTTCCAACTTTATGACTTTACATGCCCATTAAGTGCTTATCTCAACTTCTTAATCTATTAAGACATTCTACAAGATGCATGGAGCAAAAGCAACCATTTGAAACCCATTTTTATGACTCAAGACCCTCCTAAGGGTCTGAAAGGATGGCTTAATGGGTCAAGAACATGCTTTGTTCATGAAATACCACATTTGGGACAAAAATAACCCAAAACAAAATCTACGAGAAACTACACTAAGTTCAGAACTTGATACCTCAAAATGGTGCCAAAATGTGGTGTGATCCTGGATCTAGAAAGCTTCACTCCTTCAAGGTGGTCTTCTCTTCCTTCCTTCTTCTTCAAAAGCACCAAAATGCATACACACAAGCTTAGAAATGGCTCTCAAGAGGATATTAGGGTTGCAAACATGTATGAGAGGGTGGAGGTTGATAAGGGTGAAGGAAATGAGGCCTTAAGAATGCTTAAATACCAGCCAAACCCTAAAAATGAGGATTTTCTCATTTAGCAAGTACGCCCAACGTATACTGATGTACACCCAACGTACTAGGACGCGCCCTAGTATGCTCAACGTACACCACGTACGCATGGCGTATTCCGAAGGCCTACAATTACAACAATGCCATTGAAGCCCTTTTTACATATATTTCTTGAACTTGGGACCAAAATGCAACATAAATGAATTAAAGGGTTAAATTTAGAAGTACCTCACATCGGGATGTTACAATTCTCCCCCACTTGGTCTAGACTTCATCCTCGAATTCTGCCGCGGCAAATAACTCAGGATAATGCTCCCGCATCTCAGCCTCTGGCTCCCAGGTCCACTCGGAGCCTCTCCGATTCTGCCACTGTACCTTTACCAAAGGTATGTCCTTGTTGCGCAAGACCTTCATCTTTCTCTCCAAAATAGCTACCGGCCTCTCAACATAGTTCAGGCGCTCATCGACTTGAATATCTTCCAAGGAGACAACTGCCTCATCATCCAATATCGACTTTCGAAAATGCGAAACATGGAAAATGTTGTGAATGTGACTGAGCTCCTCGGGCAGATCCAACATGTAAGCAACCTTGCCAACCATGGACATCTCTCGAAAAGGCCCAATATACCGAGGACCCAACTTCCCCTATTCCTGAAGCGTATCACACCTTTCCAAGGCGAAACCTTCAGTAATACCATATCATCGACCTGAAACTCCAACTCGGATTGGCGCTGGTCGGCATAGCTCTTCTGCCGACTCTGAGCGGTCTTTGATCTCTGCCTGATCTGTTGAATAAGCTCTATGGTCTTAAGGACTACTTCATTCCTTCCCATAAATCTATGACCAACCTCCGCCCAACAAACTGGGGTACGACATGTCCGACCATACAATAGCTCAAAAGGCGGAGCACTAAAGCTGGGGTAGGTAGGAATCCTAACTTGCACCAAAATCAATAACATAGGCCTGCAACATATCCTCAAAGGGTTTGTATCATCCACTCACTCTGGACGTCGGTCTGCGGACGATAAGCGTCGGTATGCAGATGATAAGCAGTGCTGAAATGAAACCTTGTGCCTAGTTCCTCGTGGAACTTCTTCCAGAAACGGGAAGTGAACCGAACATCTCGGTCAGAAACAATACAGACCGGAATCTCATGGCGAGCAAAAATCTTCTGGACATAAACATCAGCCAACGTTTCGGCCTAAAACTCTCCCGGATAGCTAGAAACTGGGCACTCTTGGTCAATCGATCCACGATGACCCATATAGCATCAAAACCCTTTGCCTTCTTCGACAATTTGGTGATAAAATCCATGCTAATCTGCTCCTATTTCCACATGGGAACCTCCAGAGGCTGCAGTTTTCCATGCGGCCTCTGATGCTCAGCCTTGACCATCGTGCAGGTCAAGCATCTCTCAACATACCAGGCTATCTCCCTCTTCATGCACAACCACCAGTAGTTTAATATCAAATCCTGATACATCTTGGTGGCTCCCGGGTGTATAGAAAAGTGAGACTTATGAGCCTCCTCTAACACAATCAGCCTGACCCCACTAGAAACTGGAAGCCAAACCCAAGCACACCAGCTCAATAACCTTCGACTATTCATGACAAATTTGTCAATCTCACCTCTGATCCTTTACTGCTTCCAATTCTCCTTCTGAACTCCCTCAAGGTAAGCCTCCATGATCAAACCCAAAAGCGGATAATCAATCGATATTCTCATACACATCTTCCCAACCGAAGATCCATCTGACTTGCGGCTCAAACCATCCGCCACCACATTCGCTTTACCCAGATGGTAAATGATCTCGTAGTCATAATCCTTGACCATGTACAGCCACCTGCGCTGCCTCATGTTCAGGTTTGGCTGGCCCATCAAATATCTCAAACTCTTGTGATCCGTGTAGACAGTACTTGCAGGACATCAAGGATAAAGGGCATTGGAAACGAAGTTGCCCCAAATACTTGCAGGACATCAAGGATGGGAAGATAAAGCCCACCTTCACAGGTATTTACACTATTTTATCTAATAACTCATCACATGCTAATTCTTGGGTCCTTGATACAGAATGTGGTTTTCACATTTGTTCTGATTCGCAGGGTCTAAAAAGAAGTAGGGGTGTGGATCACGGGAAGATGAACTTAATCATGAGGAATAGGAAAGCGTCGTCTGTCACCAAGATTGGAGTTTATTCTTTATTTCTTAGTAATGGATTAGAGTTAGATTTGAATAATTGTTGCTACTCGCCAAATATGGCGAGAAACATTATTTCTTTTCACGGTTTGTATGAACAAGGTTTTAGATTTTCGTTTAATAATGAAATTGGTTCTATTAATGCTTTTTATAATGGTACTCTTTATTTTGAAGAAGTTCCTTGTAATGGTATATATGAAATTGTGATGGTTGTAGACAACTTAGGAAATAATGTATTGCATATTGATTCGTCCAATGGTTTGGACAAGGCATGCGTGTGGAATTGTCGTCTTTGACATGTTAACAAGAAACGCATATCCCAAATCCAAAAGGATGGAGTGCTGGAGTCATTTGACTTAAAGCCGGATGACACATGAGAATCTTGTTTACTTGGAAAGATGACCAAGTCACCTTTCACTAGTTATTGTGGAAGAGGTGAAGGTTTGTTGGATCTCACATACACCGATGTGTGTGGACCCTTCAGATCCACCACAAGGGATGCTAACCGCTTCTATGTGACTTTTATCGATGATTATCGCAGATATGGATATGTCTACTTAATCATGCATAAGTCAAAAACCTTTGAAAAGTTCAAGGAGTTTAAACAAGAAGTGGAGAATCAGCTGGGCAGGAAGATAAAGATGCGCCGATCCGATGGAGGTGGTGAGTATCCTAGTATTGAGTTCCACGACTATCTTAAGGAATGTGGAATTGTTTCACAATTGACACCACCTAGGACACCGCAGATGAATGTTGTGGTTGATAGGTGCAATCGAACCTTGTTGGACATGGTTCGTTCCATGATGAGTCGAGCTTCGTTACCTATCTCATTCTGGAGGTATGCCTTAGAGACTGCCGCCTATATCCTTAATCCAGTCCCAACTAAGAAGGTTGCCAAAACTGATGAGACAATGAATCAAGTATTGAACGAATTAGAGAGTAAATTCAAAGTAGAATTGAAAGATTTGAACACTGATGTAAATATGATCTGTTTGGCTCTATTACGCTTTTGCAAATTTTACAGAGTACAACGAATATTCTGTAAAGACTACTTCTCTAAGACACTAGTAACCACTCCTATTTATAGAAGAGAAAAGCGTACCAAAAATATACTAAGGACTAAACATGAAGCTTCGAATATTATGCCCTAGTAAAATACATTATAAAAATGTTCGAAGACCCTAAATACAAACTTCGACTATTACAACATTTCGACCCTAACAATCTCCCCCTTTGTAATCAAAGTCGAAGTCATCAGTTTGTAAGTAGAGTAATGGAGTACAACAAAACTCTTCGAACCTCAGTATACCAAGAAATAATTTTCTTCAATTCCTTCTTGTCTCCTTCATTATTCTTTTTGCAGTGGTTCATACGAACAATCAAGTTCGTATATTGAGATGTAGAATATCTCTCCACTTCGCTAGCTTGGAACAAAAACCGCTTCGCTTTTCCAGCTTTATCCTTTCCAGCAAAAACTATTCCAAATGGCTTTAAACATATTTCTCCATCAACATATTTCTTTAACTCAGACTGAGTCAACGAAGGAGCCATTGGAACTTTTACTTCCATTCCCTTTGTAGTAGCCAACTCCACATCAGTCAGTGCTAGGCACTCACAATAATTCTCAATGAAGATTTTGATGTGAGCAACTCCAAGTTTGAATTCCTCTGGATCTGTGTTTTGCAGAAAAGAAAAGGATTTGTCTTTCAGAAGCAATGCCACTTGTATAAGGTCATACAAGTTCATCAGAGGAAAATCTGCAATAGTGAATTCGCATGTTTTTCCATTTGCCCTGACTACAACATATTTAACATTTTGAACAATGTTTTCAAAGACCACATCTTTTTTCATGCTTATCACCTTCTTGATCTTGATCAGTGACCATACATCCTCAGGGGCTTTGCCAAGTACTGCATGAAAACGAATTTTCATATGAGTCCCTTCATCTTTTTCTTTAAAATTCCCTTCAGCTTTGAACTGAGGCATGATGAACATCATCTCATTTATAGGGAAATCCAACTGGCATGCATCAGTGTTTGTAACCACATAACTCTGTTTTGGCTTCTTATCAAATGAGTATATGTGATTAAAGGCAACCAAGGCTTCGATTGTTTCATAGTTGTAATGTTTTGTTGGATCACCTTTATTCATGCCCTTCGGATCACCAGCCCTCTGAGTCATGATGCTTTGAATAAGCCTCATTTTCTCGAGTTCAGCTTCAGCTTCAGCCTTCTTTTCTTCTTTAGATTTTTCAACCAGAATTGATTTTCCTTTATCTTTCGAAGCAGATTTTTCAGTTACGTCTTTTAGCTTCGAACCACTTCCACCAGATTCCAAAGGTTTACCAATTACAATTCCTTTCGAAATTGTTCTTGTAGTTGGTAATGTTGTTACGATTGTTGAGGTCACTGGTTGAGCAGACACAATTACTGGATTTGTTGAAGGGATGCTAGATGGAAATACCTTGCCCACCACTTTCGCTTCTTCTTCTGTTGACTTCCTTTCTCCCCTTTGCACCCCTGTGAAAACAGGAGGGGCAGTAGTTGTGGGAAGAAGACTAGATATGCGAAATAGTGGAGCAAGTTGCTTGTTAAGTATGGCTTCGAACTGCACAAACTTCTGGGACAAAAATTCTGGAGTAATCAACGGTGACGAAACCGGTTTTGTTGAAATCTCCTTCAACTCCTTTAACAACTTGATCACACCTTCAAAATTTTCACTTTCAGACTTGGAGATTTGAGTTAGTTGAGGACTCAAACCTTCGTATAGCTTGACAAATCGAGTGACAGCATCACAAATGATATCGACCTTCTAATTCAAGGACGCATAATCATGTTGAACAGATAAAATTTCCTTTTTCATGTCTTCACGAAGTTTGTGAATTTGGGAGTTAACATCCTCCCTTACTTTCTTGACTTCCTGAACAAAAAGAACATGACGTTCTTTTGTTATGCTTCGCAGATCCTTAACTTCTCCTATAAAATCAGATCTGAGAGTTTTAACACGAAGCTCAGAATTCTGATCTGTATAATCAACCTTTTCTAAAATAACAGACTCTGAGGCTTTTATCATTCCAGAAACATTGTTGATTACTCTTGATTCAAACATCTTGAGCATAGAATCAACCTCCAAACTTGAAATAGATGAACCGACGCCAAGATCAGCTTGAGATTGAATGATGGAGTTCACCTTTTGATTAAGAATTTTGTATTGCTTCATTGTCATTAACATATGATCAGGAAATTCTTCTTCTTCATCATGAAACTCTAGGTCTTCGAATGTTCCACCAAACCCTTCATTATCAGTTTCAGTGGGTGAAGATGGTTTGGGTGTATCAGTGGATTGAGAGGAAAAAATAGAAGTAATTGGTTGATTGATGATATGTTCAAAGGTTGGAGAAACAGTGGTTGATGTGAGAGGAATAGTAGATGTTGGTGTAACAGAAACCAATGATTCGAAAGGAGTAGAGATAATTGGACCTTGATCTGCATCTTTCGAACCACTTTCACCCATGTTGAAATTTGCATCCGTATCAGATACGTGTGCAGGGATGCCTGAAGTTCGAACCTCCTCAAAAATTGACTTGGCAATCGAAACTTCGGGTGGTATGATAACAGTCTTCTCAGGAATGGAACTTTTAATGATAGAAGTGAACTCTGGAGTTTCTGGTATTCGTTCATCCTCTTCTGTAGACTCAGTAGATAAAACAATCTTTCGAGTCTTCTTCGTATTCTGCTTTTTCCGTTGTGACAAGTGTTTTGCCATATCTTCTGCTGCCCTTTTCTTGGATCCGGGAGAAACAGGAACAGGTACCTCACGAATTAAAACTCCTTGGTGAGTAATTTGAGGCTTGCGAATCAACTTCTGTGATGGTGACTTTCGTTTGTGAGTGGATTTCATCTTGATTCTTCGAAACATCCCTGTTTTCGAAGGAATAATCACGTTCTCTTGAGTCTCTTCCACTATTGGCTCAATCACTGGTGTTGCTTCAACTGTCACTACAACATTTTCTGTCTTCTTCTTTGAAGATTTAGAGGATGTTGAACCCTTCGTTTTCTTTTCAGGTGAAGCAGGATCAACTTTCTTCGACTTTTTGGTCTTCTTTTCTTCGCGTGGCAACAAAATTCCCGTAGGAATAGAAGAATCGAATGTTTTCAGATATGCAATCAAAACTGGATTCGTAGGATCCACCCTTTTAAGCATCGCGTCTGGAATCCGAGCAACGTTTGGAAATTCATCATCATTGTCAACAACTTCCTTCGGAAAGTGATAAGATTGAAAAGTAACCTTCTTTTCTTCATTTGAAACCAAGATGCCTTCTCCAGTACCTAGCACACGAAATGCCATGAACAACATTCGTATGTTCTACTCCTTTTTGGAATTCCTTCCATAGCTGTGTAGAGTAGTCTGCAGGAAGATCATAGTATAGACCAGCCACCATGGCATAAACCTCCATCCTTCCTTTATCTAATCCAACTGTTCTTCCGGTTAAACAACGCAAAAATATCCCAAACAAAAAATTCCATAATTTTGGAAGACCAGACTTCTTAAAGTCACTTATCTTTGACAATGGGGGCTGATATCCCATTTCATTAAACATATGAATTATTTGGGAGAATTGAAATTCAACAAAAGAAGGTGTATTTGGAATGTCAAGAATCTGACAAAACGGTTTCTTGGAAAGCCTAACCTTTTTGTCATTGATTAGGTGAAAAGTAATCGAATCAGAGACTTTGTTGTATGTGGCAGTAGATCCTGCTTGAGAAAGCCAAGATACCGGAACAGAAAAGGAATTGAACATTGCTTTGGATAAAACATAGTGTTTTAAAGAAACAATAAGCATCTTGAATTCTTCTGGACATTGAGAAAGTTCACCATCCACATAATAATTGGTAGATTGAATCTTCATAACTAGTGCAGAAGAAGTATCTTCAGTAGAAGGATCGACATGAGCAGTAGTCGCCATTGTTAGGGTTTGAAAAAGATGAAGAACAGAGAATTTGGGAAGTTTTGAGTTTTGATCACATAAACGTATAAAGTACTCTTGAACCCCCTTTTATATGTAACCCTAAATGATTTGAATTTGAAGCGGGATGCATTTAATGAGATCCGACGTGGCACCTTGAAAATCGGACCTGTACAGCGGAAAGGTAGCCATGCGTCAAAAAGTGTCTGTCACATCACCTGGAAAACCGGGCAAAATACCATATGTCACGTATACACAGCCTGCCATTATCCCCTTAATAGAATTGTAACCGTTAGAACCCTTCGAATGGAGGCAAGGCTCTTTCACTTTTGGGATAAAAAGCGAAGTCATATGCCAGATGTTCGAAATCATCAGCCTGAGTTGGTATTACTCAGAACCTCAAGGATTTCTTGTGTGTAGTGTGCCAAAGAAAGTTTAGACAAGAAACAAAAAGTTTAGAAAATTTTGTGATGTCAAAAATTTAATTTGACACGAAGGCAGTTAAACCCCGGGCAAAGGTTGCTTCGTTAATCATCAAGAGAGATGATCAACAGCTTGTGTATGTTCCCGTGAATTACAATCGAATACTTGTTGATAAGTATCAAAGGGCTTCTTTTAAGAATGCTTCGTGGGTAGGTTCAAAATTTCGTTACATGTCAACCTAAACATAAGGTGATAAAGTGTAACTGAAATTACTTGTATGACCAGTGTAGAGAAACAAAAGTTTCGTATATATCTGCAACAATGTTCCCCGTCAATTCCTTAATTTGTAAGATTTTTGGGTTTCACTTCCATCACGGACTCATGATGTCAGATCATAAACACAGAGTTTTTATATATCTAAGTCTCGATGGGTTTGATCAGAGACCTCTCGGATATACGTCTTTGTGTGTGATCGTGTAAGAATGTTTTTGGATGAAAAAGATTGGTGTAAGACACGAAAAGTACCTCTGTTATGTTTTGGACCAAACAGGAAACTCTTAACTCATTGTGAGAAGAGTAAGGTAGCTCAGAGACTAATGTGAATATAAGCCTGATTGGGAAGAAATTTTCGTACGAAACATTTCATTAAGGCTTTCGTACACACACATTGAGTCATGGAGGCTTTGGACGACATGCAGCAGCATGCTTCTAGGGACAACCTAACTAATTCGAATAATGAAAACATATTAATTCATACGAAAAATTTTACCTGACCCTAAAACTGCCTGCATTGTCCCCTCTGAATCATCATCATAATCTGCAACAAAAGTCTAAAAACAAAAATCTTTTTGAATTTTTGATTTTTCGAAAATTTAAGGACAAAACAAAAGAAAATCTTTTTGAATTTTTGATTTTTCAAAAATTAAAAGACAAAACAAAAGAAAATCTTTTTGAATTTTTGATTTTTCGAAAATTTAAAGACAAAACAAAAGAAAATCTTTTTGAATTTTGGATTTTTCGAAAATTTAAAGACAAAACAAAAGAAAATCTTTTTGAATTTTTGATTTAAACAGACGAATATTTGGCATTCCTTGAAGAGTGACAAATGTACGAATTCGAAGCGTTCGAAGCGTTGAATATGAACAGTAACCATTAATTCAACGCTGAAAATAAGTGACAATCATGCGAATTCGAAGCGTTCGAAGCGTTGACTATGAACAGTAACCTCTGAATGCTGAGTGACTTTGTGTTATCTTTTATTCAGCGCCTCTGATTCATTCTTTTTTTCGCCTATCATTCTTCTTTTTCGCATGGAACATAATTGCCATCGATCATTCCAAGACCTTCTATTATTCACATTAGAGATTTTTCATCCAAAGCTTTCGTGAATATATCAGCTAACTGATCAGTTGTTTTCACGAAATGTACTTCAATGTTTCCATCCTCCACGTGATCTTTAATGAAATGATAACGAAGAGCTATGTGTTTAGTCTTTGAATGCTGCACAGGATTATGACAAATTCTTATTGCACTTTGAGAATCACAATATAATGGAATCTTTTTCATATTAATTGCATAATCACACAATTGACTTCGGATCCATATTATTTGCGAAGTGCAAGCAGCAGCAGCCACATATTCTGCTTCAGCTGTTGAAATTGACACACACGTTTGCTTTTTCGACTGCCAGCTAACTAATTTTCCATCAAGAAATTGACATCCTCCACTTGTGCTTTTTCGATCAAGATTACAACCACCCAAGTCTGCATCTGAGTATGCTTGAACGAAGAATCCAGTTTTCGAAGGATACCACAATCCTAACGAAATTGTGCCTTTAAGGTAACGAAAAATATTCTTCACTGCAGTAAGATGTGGTTCGCGTGGATTAGACTGATACCTAGCACAATTACACACAGAAAACATGATATCAGGTCTACTTGCTGTTAGATAAAGTAATGAACCAATCATGCTCCTATACAACGTTGTATCAACAGCAGGTTTGTCCAACGACGGTGTTAGCTTTATGCCTGTTGCCATTGGTACACGAAGCTTTGTGCTATTCGTCAATCCAAACTTTTCTAACATATTTTTCGTATATTTTTCTTGATTAATGAAAATCCCTTCTCTGTTTTGACGAATATTCAATCCAAGGAAATTATTGATTTTTCCCATCATGCTCATTTCAAATTTGCTTTTCATCAATTCTTCGAATTCTCTAGACAAAGCAGGGTCAGTCGAGCCAAAAATAATATCATCAACATAAATTTGAACAAGCATTAGATGATTCTCCACTTTCTTTCGAAATAATGTGGGATCAACTGATCCTTGTTTAAATTTAGATTGTTTCAAAAATGATGTAAGTGTTGCATACCATGCTCTTGGTGCTTGTTTCAGACCATAAACTGCCTTATCTAATATATAAACATGATTAGGATATTCTTCGTTAATAAAACCTGGGGGTTGTTCCACATAAACTGTTTCTTCAAGCTCTCCATTGAGAAATGCACATTTCACGTCCATTTGATAAACATCAAAATCTTTGTGAGCTGCATAAGCCAAAAATATTCGAACCGCCTCGAGTCTTGCGACAGGGGCAAAAGTTTCTTCATAGTCGATTCCTTCTTGTTGTGAATATCCTTTTACAACAAGTCTGGCTTTATTTCGAATAATGTTTCCATCTTTGTCGGTTTTATTTTTAAAAATCCATTTTAACCTGACAATCGAAACATTTTCAGGTTTAGAAATTAACCTCCAAACCTTGTTTCGTTCAAATTCAGACAACTCCGATTGCATTGCAACAACCCAATCTGAGTGTTCCATTGCATTCTTAATTGTTTTTGGTTCAATTTTAGAGATGAAAACATTAAACATGCAAAATTCTTGATGAGCATTCAATACCTCATTCTTTGCACGAATTTGAGCTCTTGTCAGAACTCCCTCTTGTGGATTCCCAATAACTTGATCCTTCGGATGGTCTCTTGTCCATTTTTCCATGGGTGGATATGCTGGATCAAATTCCAAAGGGGCATCTTTGTATATTTCATCATTTTCTGAGCTTGCATTCGAACAAGCATCATCAACATTATGCTCCCCCTCAACAATATGCTCCCCCTCAATTTCAGCATTCAATTGTTCTTTCTCCCCCTCGAAAGAATGCTCTTCATCATCTAAAGTATTCGAATCCAATTGCTCCCCCTCCAGTGGACTATCACTCATAGTTTCACCTTCTTGAGGAGTCGATGGTGAATCATCAGTAAGTTTTGAAAATTCTGGTATGTGATTATCAGGAGCATGAACTTCAGAATCAACTGCATGATCTGAAATTCCAAAAATCAAATCATAATCAATATCATCCATTTGTATAGATTCAGTTTCAACTTGTGTTTCTTGTAAAATTTGATGATTCGTAAATCTATGCTCATTTGATTTAACATAATAATCATCGAATGTGAGATTGAACGTTTCTTCCACTTTTCGTGTTCGCTTATTTAACACTCGATATGCCACTGAATTGTGCGAATATCCAAGAAAAATTCCTTCATCAGCTTTTGCTTGAAACTTCGAAAGATGATCCTTGAGATTCATAATAAAACACCTACATCCGAAAACATGAAAAAACTTCACATTAGGTTTACGATTATTCAGAATTTCGTATGGTGTAATATTAAATCGACGATGAATGAACGATCTGTTTTGAGTAAAACATGCAGTTGAAACAGCTTCAGCCCATAGATATTGAGGTAAATTCGCATATGCCAACATGGTTCTTGCTGCTTCGCATAATGAGCGATTCCTTCGTTCTACAACACCATTTTGTTGTGGTGTATATGGTGATGAAAATTTATGCGAAATTCCTTTGTCCACCAAAAATGAATCAAGAACTTTGTTCTTAAATTCAGTTCCATGATCACTCTTGATTTTTCTAACAGTCTTCTTTAACATGGTTTCTATCTTTTTGATAAAGTCAATCATAATTTGTGCAATTTCAGATTTGAGCCTGAGAAAATAAACCCACGTAAATCTGGAAAAATCGTCAACAATAACTAAAATGTACCGTTTATAGTTGAGTGTTGAAACAGTCGAAGGACCACACAAATCAATATGTATCAACTCAAGAGGTGCAACAATTTTCGAATCAATTGTGATTGGATGACCTTGTTTATGTTGCTTTCCAACTTCACAAGCTGCACATAAAGAATCATTGTCAAATTTAAGTATAGGTAAACCTCTTACCAGATCTTGTACCACAAGTTTATTTATGTTTCGAAAGTTGAGATGTGAAAGTCTTCGATGCCATAACCAGCTTAAATCAGATGTAGCTTTCGAAAGAAGACATACTGCTGGTTTGCCTACAATTGGATTGATGTCCAAAGTGAACATGTCACCTTTCCTTTTAGATTTCAGTAATATTTCGTTTGTGTTAACATTCGAAATAACACTTCCTTCTTCGTTGAAAAGAACTTGATTGCCAGTGCCCACAACAAGTTGAGAAACACTAATCAAGTTATGTTGAAGACCTTCAACATATGCAACACGATTCACTGTGAATTGTCCATTTGTGATTTTTCCATATCCCATGACTTGACACTTTTGATTGTTCCCAAACTTTACTACTCCAGCATTTTTGAGACTTCGAAAATCTCTTAAATTCTCCTTCTTTCCAGTCATGTGATGAGAGCAACCACTATCAATGTACCATTTGTTATCATATTGCTCGTCACACAATACCTGCAATCAATTAAAAATTTTAGGTACCCAAGGCTTTTTGGGTCCTTGGAAATTAGATTTCAATTTCGAATGAAATGAAGAACTTTTAACCCAATCACAAACTTTGGTTTTGAGACTATTAATTAAGTTCACTTCATCATCTAAAGGAACTGAAACATAAGTGTTTGATAGTTTCGAATGTTCACTGACTTTTCCCTTCGCATCTTGAGTTTGTGATTGAACAGCCTTCGCTTTTGTGACAGGTCTCCATGTTTTGACTGAGATATTCGAATCCTTAGATGATGAGCTGCCATTCGAAGAAGTATTGACATACTTTTCGTATGCTTCATGAATTTGCTCTTTTGAATATTTATTTGACTGATTCATTTTTCCTCTTCCGTCAAGCCAATGATCAATGTTCTTCCTTGAAGTCATTCCTTTTTCCCGTGACATCCTCATAGTTTCTTTCTTTGTGTAATTAGGAAAATTTGGCTTTTGAGGTACAAAATCAACTTTGGGTTTGGTAACATAAGAGTAAGCATAGGATGTATCAATTTTTGATTTAAAATGTTGACGTTGAAAAACTTTTTGATTTGAAATGGATCTTTCTGAAAAATCTCTTGTTTTGTTAGTTTCAGAAACTTTCGAAAACTTTGTTTGCTTATGTACTTCAGACCTTGTTTGATTTGATTGAGATGATTGTTGAGTTTTTGAAAAATAATCATTTTTAACTTTGAAAACTTTTTTGATGGATTGTGATTCAGACATCTTTTGAGACTCAATATTTTGCCAAAATATTTTCTTTCGTGCTTGTCTTTTTGAAATGTTGTTTTCCTTCGATAATTTGTCAATTTGATATTTAAATTCCTTAGAGTTTAATTTGACAACTTTTTCATTTTCCTTTTCAACACGAATTACTTTCTCTTTTTCAATTTTTGATTTTTCAACCCATTGTTTTTGTGGTTTTTGTCGTTGAAAAATATATGAATTCTTTGTGGTTTCAACTGTGTTTTTGTGGTTTCAACTGTGTTTTGATTTGCGAAAAAACCTTCCTCAGTTCTTTTTGAATTATCCTCCTCAACTATCTTCTTGAACTCTGGTTTGATATTCTCAACATTTCCAGTAGTTACGAAAACTTGATTTGGAAAAATGACATCATCTGTGCATTTGAAATTTGGAAAAACCACCGTGTTTGTTTCAAGATAATGTTCACCTTTTTCATTCATCACTTTTTCGAACTTTTGTGTATCACCATACACTTGGTCAACAACTATTCGTGGAATTACTACTTTCTTTGAAGATTTCTTTTCTTTCGAAACTTTCTCTACATTTTCATCATCACTATCATCAGTTTGGTAATCTTTGAGATCCACGAAGTTCATTTCACTAACTTTCGAAGCTGTGGGAGTATCAGTTTCTTTCTCAACTATCAAATCCTTAACTTTTTCTTTCCCTTTAGAATTCGAAGCAACATTAACAATAGACAATTGAGAACAATCAACATCTTCAAGCTCACTAATTTCACTAATATTGTCAGAATTATCTTCAATATCAGCAAAATTAGATTGAGAATCAGATGATGAATTCTCAGTCTTTTTCAAAATGTGAATTTGTTCAGATTTAGTCAAAGTATCATTTACAATGTTAACTAAATCATTCGAATCAAGACATTCATCAACTTTGACAATTCCATATCTATACTTGTCATTTGGAACTTTGTCAAAATCAGCTATTTCTTTTTCACAGTCATACGAAATGTTATCTACCTTAGCTCTTTCATAAGCTAAAAATGGCAGCAATTTTCTATGTTGTTCTTTACTGATTTCGCATGAATGATGAAGTTCAGTTATTTTCCCATATAATCTTTTAGCAGCATTACAGTAAATGTTTCTTTGTGCTAACAACAGTTTATTATCACTAGATAAATTGTCCCTATCAACCATGATATTCGTTATTTGAAGTTCTAGACAATCTATCTTAGTGATTTTCGAATCTAATTTCTTCTGTGTCTCTAGCAATTGCATTGACAGCTTCTTAGCCTCATTGCTAGCAGATACCACAATCGAATCAAAATAAGTAACAGTTTCATCAAAAGATACTAATTCAGAATTATAAGCATGTACTGGAATATTAAAAGATTCAAGAATGTTTCGTACCTTTGTGGTCATTGGTGATTTGTCAGCAGCTTTTGATACGAAGCATCTTCCATGCACTTCGTATGTTTCCTCCTCTGATTCTTCCTCCATTTTTGCAAACATAGCTCCATGGGTTGGATTTCGCATTTCCTCATCATCTGATCCAGATGACCAGATTTGATAAGTACCATCTTCATCCTCATTCGCACCCTTTGCAACCAGAGACAAATTCTTAGCTTTCGCACGAAGCTCCTCCAACTTTTCAGCATAGTACGCCTCATCCTTGATCTTATTCTTTCTCTCATCCTTCTTTCGAAGTATACAGTCATTAGCAAGTTGATTAGCACCATTGCAATAATGACAATCAATCCCAGCATCTCCCTTTAGTTTCTTCTCAGACTTTCCCTCAACAGGCTTCGAATCTTTCATCTCATCTTTCTTTTTCTCTTCCCCAGCACTTTTACTCAGAAAGTTCCCTTTTGTCTCAGACGACTTTGCCTTCGGATTGAAAGGCTTTTTGAAGAACTTTTTCACAAGATTGTTTGAATAAAAGGCAACTGCCTCATCATCTGAGTTCATGATGAACCCTTCATCTTCATCTGAAACATCTTTCTCAGCATCTTTTTCAGAGATCTTCGAAACCAAAGCTAGTGGACCTCCCAATATAGCCTTCGATTCTTCAGCTATTTCATTCACTTCGCTTTCATGAGTCTTAAGTTGGTTGTACAAGTCATTCAATGTTGACGTATCAAAGCTCTGTTGATTCTTCACCATCATGCTCACACTACGCCATTCCTTTCGAAGTCCCATAACAAATATCAGATTGAATTCCATGGCTGATCTAGTGATACCATATCGATTGCATCGATATATCAATTCATTAAGACGATCGTAATAAACTTTAATTGTTTCACCATCTTTCTGTCTGAAGTCCTTCAGCTCCACTAAACATTGCTTCACAGAATTAACTTTCGTCTTCTCACTTCCCTGAAATTTTTCCTTGAGATTGTTCCAGATTTCCTTTGCAGTTGTACAACTCCTCACGTAGTTGTAAACAACTGGAGGCAAAGCTCCTCTTATCTCTCTTACACACCTTTTCTCCAGCTTTTTCAGACGATCAGATTGATTTTCAACTTCAGAGTTTCCAGAGGAAGAACCAATTGGTTGAACATTCGATGGTGGATTGAGATTGCCAGAAATGCAATTCCACAGTTCTTCATCCAATCCATTGAGATAATCCTGCATACGATCAGCCCACTGATCGTAATACTCAGGGATGAGCATAGGAATTTTGGTGGATGATCCTAGAAGATGAGAAAATGAAGTCATGGAATTCAGATTGAATGACTCCATTGTTGTACGGAATAGATCCTTGAGAATTTTTTAAAAAACTTTGAGAATTTGACAACAAACTGTATGATTCAAATCACAATCACTCTTAGAACACTCGATTCAATGAATTAAGTGCAGAATCGAATCACATACTTAGATCTAAACAATTTTTCACTTTCAAAAAGTGCGGAAACTTTTGAATCAAAAAGTTGACTCAAAAAACTTTTGAACAAAGTGAAAATCAGATCAGAGATATGATTCCTGCTCTGATACCAATTGATGAGACAATGAATCAAGTATTGAACGAATTAGAGAGTAAATTCAAAGTAGTCTTTACAGAATATTCGTTGTACTCTGTAAAATTTGCAAAAGCGTAATAGAGCCAAACAGATCATATTTACATCGGTGTTCAAATCTTTCAATTCTACTTTGAATTTACTCTCTAATTCGTTCAATACTTGATTCATTGTCTCATCAATAATTAAGTGCAGAATCGAATCACATACTTAGATCTAAACAATTTTTCACTTTCAAAAAGTGCGGAAACTTTTGAATCAAAAAGTTGACTCAAAAACCTTTTGAACAAAGTGAAAATCAGATCAGAGATATGATTCCTGCTCTGATACCAATTGATGAGACAATGAATCAAGTATTGAACGAATTAGAGAGTAAATTCAAAGTAGAATTGAAAGATTTGAACACCGATGTAAATATGATCTGTTTGGCTCTATTACGCTTTTGCAAATTTTACAGAGTACAACGAATATTCTGTAAAGACTACTTCTCTAAGACACTAGTAACCACTCCTATTTATAGAAGAGAAAAGCGTACAAAAAATATACTAAGGACTAAACATGAAGCTTCGAATATTATGCCCTAGTAAAATACATTATAAAAATGTTCGAAGACCCTAAATACAAACTTCGACTATTACAACATTTCGACCCTAACAAAAACACATCACGAAATGTGGACATGGAAGGTTCCCTCGTTGGGACATATCAAGTTTTGGGATTACGAGGCTTTTGTAAGACGAGAGACTCACAACAAGCTCGAACCTTGTAGTGAGCGTTGTATTTTCATCGGCTACCCACAGAGATCCTTTGGATATCTTTTGTATAGACCGAGTGACAATGTTGTCTTCATTGCGAGGATAGGGGTTTTCCGCGAAAGAGAACTCATATGCCAAGAGGACAGTGGGAGGCAAATTGACCTTGAAGAGCTTCAAGAGTTAAGTGATGAAGGAACCTCAAACACTAGCACTCAACCTGAGGAGGAAACTCTTGTTGAACCAGTTGACGAGCCCTTACCTCTGAGACGTTCCAGTAGAGTTAGAATGACACCTGAGTTTTATAGTTTCCATATTACTATAGATGGTGATACGTTTATCAGTGATAGTACACTGGTAAATTTAGATGAGCCTAATAACTACAAGGAAGCCATGGTGGGCCCCGGGTCCGCAAAATGGAAAGAGGCTATGGACAGTGAGATTCAGTCCATGTATGATAATCAAGTTTGGAACTTGGTTGCCTATGTACCTGGTCGTAAGACGGTCGGGTGCAAATGGATCTTCAAGAAGAAAATCGACATGGATGGGAAAGTACACACAAATAAGGGTCGACTGGTTGCGAATGGCTTTACTCAAACTCTTGGAGTTGAATATGATGAGACCTTCTCACCAGTGGCCAGAATCAAGTCTATAAGGGTTGTGCTAGCCATAGCTGCATTTCATGATTATGAAATATGGAAAATGGATGTCAAAACCGCTTTCCTAAATGGGAAGTTGGCTGAAGATGTTTACATGAGTCAGCCAGAGGGTCCTGTCGATGCGAAGTACCCTAATCGAGTGTGTAAGCTTAATAAATCCATTTATGGATTGAAATAAGCATCTTGCAGATCGAATCTTTGTTTTGATGAGAAAGTCAAAGAGTTTGGATTTTCGAGAAGCGAGGATGAGTCCTGTGTATGTCAAGGCTAGTAGGAGTATAGTTAGCTTTCTGGTATTGTATGTGGATGACATACTACTCATATGAAACGGCATCCCAACCTTGCAGGAGGTTAAGTCCTGGCTTGGGAAATGTTTCGCTATGAAGGACTGTAACGCCCATAAATCTGGGCTAGTCAATTTAGAGATAATAGAGGTCGAAAACGACTTTTCGACAAAATACTATTGAGAATAAATAATCTTAACCAAGTTGTAGAATATGTCTCAAGGGTTCCGTACATATAAAGAACGCCGAAATCCGAGTTATAACGAAGAAGTTATGGCCTGTCGAAGTTTTTCGGCAAAACCGACACGGGACCGGGAGACGTAAATAGTGAATTTACGATAGAGGACTTTTTAACCTTAGTGATCTAAACAAAAGTTGTAGTACACGTTAAACCGAGAACATACAAAAAAAAGAACGCCCAAATTTGACTTCGTATGAGGAGGTTATGAATTTTCTAAGATTTGGCACAGCAGTGCACGGTCCGAAACTCGAATTTTAGTTCGAGCGGTTTTTGGCCTACTCAACGTAAATGAGAGTTGAAGATCTCATTAATAGGAACTCAACGATAAAAAGACAGACGAAAACGGAGTCCGTATGAAGGAGTTACGAATTCTTCGCGGTCATTTAATAGTTTAATCTCCTCCTGCTGTTAAATTTAAGATCGGTCGAGAATTAGCCGACGAAGTCTAAATGAAAGTTGTAGATCTTGTTTTCACCTACGCGTGTATATAAAGAACGTCAAAAACGGAGCTTGTATGCGAAAGTTACGGGGTTTAGAAGTCGGCAGTGCTGTGCAAAATCGGGTGACGTGGTTGAATATGGTCCAAGGCTATCTCCCCAAGGCAAGCCACCAGATGGTGACACCTGGCCATAAACTCGATGAGTAGGACCTCCTACTCGACGAGTAGAGCAGGATTCCAGCCTATCAAAAGAGGTGTCGGGTTCCCTCATTGTTCACACCTTCCCAACTTCACTTTCTCTCTCTACTTTCTCTCTCTAGAATTATAGGAGGAGAATTATAGCACCCGAAGGAAGCCCCAAGGCTCCCGAAGCCCCGAGAAAAGAGCCTTTCGGCTCGGGAACACTGCTCCAGCGAAGCCCGGTTTTGCGAAAAACCCGCTCTAAGTGAGCTACGCCTACCCTATCGTTAGTATATCTTATATTTTAATATAGTAATGTTATTAGGACCTTCTAATAAGTATTTGGGCTATTATTATAAGTTATATAAGTGTCGTTATAATATCTTTTAACCACTCTCGGTACAGGGAATCTGGTTTAAAGGGCCGCATAGGGTTGTTGGATTTCAGAAGTGTTATATGCCAAAATGGTCCTACCCTTCGGTGTTTTATGTCTGGCCCCTGTCTGTATATAGTGGTTGAGAAATATTGTTTCATGCTTATATATTAGTAATAATAGCAAGACTATTAATTAGTCTCGGTGAATATTAGACTAAACTCTAGTGGTAATGATACTACGTTTTGTCAAAGGAAAATTGTGTTAAGAGTAACGAAGTGCTGTCCGATTTCCGAGTCACCACCTTTTCAAGTGAGTGCATAGTTACTTTCATCTTACACATAGATATGAAGTATTTAATATAAATTACATGCTATGTGTGCATATTGTCTGTATACTTGCCGTCTATGCTGGGTGAAAGATTTTTATACATGTTTTAAATGATTTAAACTGTATATGTATTTTATATCTACAAAATGTGTTGGGTAAAGCATGGGTAGATGAAATAGTTGCTGTGTGACAAAAACAAAATGATGAGAGGTGATATAGACCATGAGATAAGGGTGAGAGGTGAACCATGAGATAAGCCTTTTACCCAAGTGTTGGCCCAGTCATCTAGCAGAGTAAGGATGACAACCACGAACTATTCTAGACTGTCCAGTGGAACACTAGCAGGCTCGCAACCTGTAGGTGTTATTTGAACTGTGTATTCACTAGCTGTACTCTAAAAACCCATTGACATATATTGCGAGTGGATTCTCAGAAACGATATTGTCGATAAATGAGATAAAAACCCATTGACATGTATTGCGAGTGGATTCTCGGAAACGATATTGTCAATAAACGAGATAACCCTGGCAGATGCGCCTAAAGGACTCTACCGGCAGAAGCGCCTAATAGAGAACCTTATAACCCTGGCAGATACGTCTGAAGTACAATACCGTCAGATGCGCCTCATAAGGAATGTCACAATTTGGCAGCTGCGCCTAAGTGATAATATTAGTAGCTGTGTTTGACAGATGTGTCATTAGCAACGATGGATTTCGTGCCTATTCCTTAGGATAATCCTTAGGAATGAATGAACGAGGAATAGTTGATTCTTAAGGTAGATCCTTAAGAGTAAATAACATAATGGGGATGGGTTATTGGGTTGATTGATTATTTGATGATTAAACAAAATAATTATATTATTGTGGGTTGAAAACCCTATGTACTCACCAGGTTTCCCAACTTGACCCACTCCAGCTTATTTATATCACAGTTGTTGATAAGCAGTCACATTACACTGAGAGATTAAGGAGATATAAGTCAATAGTGATAATGAATGTAAGTTCTGTTTATGATTATGTTTTTGTATTGACGATGACATCCCAAATGTTTTAAAATGAATAAAAATACTTTTCTTCGGAAATGCTTTGATAACGTATTTATCATGTTTTACTGGGAACAAATTCCGCAACATTTTTATTAAAAAAGGTACTCTGATTTTTATAAAGCATAAACAAAATTGGTCTTTCTGGCCGTGAAAATGGGGATGTCACAGTTGGTATCAGAGAATTAGTTTAAGCGAACTAGGAATAAGGATTTATTTCTAGACTTAAACTTAGAATGCTAAGAGATGATCGTGAGGAGTGTGTCTAATATATTTTAGGTAGTACACCTGAATAGATAGGAGCACTAGCTCATTTAGGGAAGATGCCTAAATTGATTTATGTGCTAAATGATTTGTGATGCTTTATGATGCCATTCTTTGATCGGATCTATGGTCTGTTGCCGACCAGATCTGGAAATATTATGTGCTCAGGTTTCTAAACGTTTAATTACGATATTACAACTAGCATGTAAGTTTTTGGAGTAATAAGGAGGAATACGTGTCTAAATCTTCCTCTATCTATATTCTCGTCTCGATACACCGAACGCCTGCTTTGGTGTGCAAAATATCATGGTAAAGACTCGTAGTGAATTGCGAAAATGGAGGAAATGAGAAGGCTTACGATAGTGAATGATACCTATCGAAAGATATCGTAAGAGTGATATCTTGCCTTTAGAATGCGTCTAATAAATAATACGTCTAGTACAGGAGAAGTACACTTTCGATTAGCAAAAAGAAAGATTTTTGGTATAATCCATGAAGTTATCCCATTGTCTGACAACCAAGTTGAAGCGGAATGGATGATTGAATATACGCATGGAAGAAGTCCTAGTAGAGTCTAGGGAAAATTATTTGATTGTTTGGACACATTTGTATGTGTTAAAAATGTTTTTGTGATAATAACTTAGAGAACTGCGAGACAATAGTGGGGACGAGTATGAGTAGGTGTGAAAGGTAGTTGAGGCCTATACTACCGGAAGCACGTGACTCACACTTGGATCAGGGAAAGTCACAGTGTTACCAAGAAGCTAGTAATTGATTCCGTTTTGTTCATGTATGTCGTTACCATTGTTTCGGTAATGACTAAGAAGATTGTTGTTATTCCGACCCTAGTGCTCATATCGAATTGAGTCCGACTACGAGGAGTATGTTACGTGGTTCGGAGAACCAAGTTTGATGTAACATCTGACTTAAGCCGGAAGATTGAAAAAACGATAATCAAAGCGACCTGTAGAGGTATCGCGATAGTTGCTTGTAGCTAGAAATGCTACCATTTAAGATATGATTAGAACATGAAGGAAGGTATAGTCTGTTTTGGAAATTTGACTCTAAAAGACCTGAGTCCAAGCAATGCGTCATACGATGAGAGGTCATTAGAACATGACCCATCGGTCTATTATGATAATCGAAGGAAGAAACTTATCTCAAGTTTGTTAAAGAAGGAGTCTCCAATAAATATCGAGATCGTGACATGAAGATCATTATTGGAAGTCTAACATGAGATAGAGAGCGGGTCCAAGATCGGGCACCGCCTGCAGTCAGGAAGTCTTAGAGTTAGATACTCGTTCGAAGAAACATCAAAGTTACGGTTATTACTTAGGATGAAGAGATAACGTATGGAGTCATCGTGTGAGCCATGTTTCGTTGATGATTTCGGGACGTAATCATCCTAACGGAGAGATAATTGTAACGCCCGTAAATCCGGGCTAGTCAATTTAGAGATAATAGGGGTCGAAAACGACTTTTCGAAAAAAGATTATTTATAATAAATAATCTTAACCAAGTTGTAGAATATGTCTCAAGGGTTCCGTACATATAAAGAACGCCGAAAGCCGAGTTATAACGAAGAAGTTATGGCCTGTCGAAGTTTTTCGGCAAAACCGACACGGCGCCGGGAGACGTAAATAGTGAATTTACGATAGGGGACTTTTTAGCCTTAGTGATCTAAACAAAAGTTGTAGTATACATTAAACCGAGAACATACAAAAAAATAACGCCCAAATCTGACTTTGTATGAGGAAGTTATGAATTTTCTAAGATTTGGTATAGCAGTGCACGACCCGAAACTCGAATTTTACTTCGAGCAGATTTCAGCCTATGCAACCTAAATGAGAGTTGAAGATCTCATTAATAGGAACTTAACGATAAAAAGACAGACGAAAACGGAGTTTGTAAAAAGAGTTACGAATTCTTCGCGTTCATTTAACAGTCTAATCTTCTCCTACTGTTAAATTTAAGATCGGTCAAGAACTAGCCAACAGAGTCTAAATCAAAGTTGTAGATCTTGTTTTTACCTACGTGTGTATATAAAGAACGTCGAAAACGGAGCTCGTATACGAAAGTTACCGGGTTTAGAAGTCGGCAGGGTGTTGTGCGAAATCGGGTGACGTGGCTGAATATGGGCCAAGGCTTTCTCCCCAAGGCAAGCCACCAGATGGTGACACCTGGACATGGACTCGACGAGTAGGACCTCCTACTCGACGAGTAGAGCAGGATTACAGCCTATAAATAGAGGTGTCGAGTTCCCTCATTCTTCACACCTTCCCAACTTCACTTTCTCTCTCTACTTTTTCTCTCTAAGCCCCCAAACTCCCCCCCCCCAAAGCCTAGGTAAACCCCCTATCACCTGAAGGAAGCCCCGAGGCTCCCGAAGCCCCGAGAAAAGAGCCTTTCGGCTCGGGAACGCTGCTCCAGCGAAGCCCGGTTTTGCGAAAAAACCCGTTGTAAGTGAGCTATGCCTACCCTATCGTTAGTATATCTTATGTTTTAATATAGTAATGTTATTAGGACCTTCTAATAAGTATTTGGGCTATTATTATAAATTATATAAGTGTCGTTATAACATCTTTTAACCAATATCGGTACGGGGAATCTGGTTTAAAGGGTCGCATAGGGTTGTTGGATTTCAGAAGTGTTATATGCCAAAATGGTCCTACCCTTCGGTGTTTTATGTCTGGCCCCTGTCTGTATATAGTGCTTGAGAAATATTGTTTCATGCTTATATAATAGTAATAATAGCAAGACTATTAATTAGTCTCGGTGAATATTAGACTAAACTCTAGTGGTAATGATACTAGGTTTTGTCAAAGGAAAATTGTGTTAAGAGTAACGAAGTGCTGTCCGATTTCCGAGTCACCGCCTTTTCAAGTGAGTGCATAGTTACTTTCATCTTACACATAGATATGAAGTATTTAATATAAGTTACATGTTATGTGTGCATATTGTCTGTATACTTGCCGTCTATATTGGGTGAAATATTTTTATACATGTTTTAAATGATTTAAACTGTATATGTATTTTCTATCTACAAAATGTGTTGGGTAAAGCATGGGTAGATGAAATAGTTGCTGTGTGACAACAACAAAATGATGAGAGGTGATATAGACCATGAGATAAGGGTGAGAGGTGAACCATGAGAGAAGCCTTTTACCCAAGTGCTGGCCCCGTCATGTAGCAGAGTATGGATGACAACCACAGACTATTCTAGACAGTCCAGTGGAACACTAGCAGGCTCGCAACCTGTAGGTGTTATTTGAACTGTGTATTCACCAGCTGTACTCTAAAAACCCATTGACATGTATTGCGAGTGGATTCTCAGAAACGATATTGTCGATAAATGAGATAAAAACCCATTGACATGTATTGCGAGTGGATTCTCGGAAACGATATTGTCAATAAACGAGATAACCCTGGCAGATGCGCCTAAAGGACTCTACCGGCAGAAGCGCCTAATAGAGAACCTTATAACCCTGGCAGATACGTCTGAAGTACAATACCGTCAGATGCGCCTCATAAGGAATGTCACAATTTGGCAGCTGCGCCTAAGTGATAATATTAGTAGCTGTGTTTGACAGATGTGTCATTAGCAACGATGGATTTCGTGCCTATTCCTTAGGATAATCCTTAGGAATGAATGAACGAGGAATAGTTGATTCTTAAGGTAGATCCTTAAGAGTAAATAACATAATGGGGATGGGTTATTGGGTTGATTGATTATTTGATGATTAAACAAAATAATTATATTATTGTGGGTTGAAAACCCTATGTACTCACCAGGTTTCCCAACTTGACCCACTCCAGCTTATTTATATCACAGTTGTTGATAAGCAGTCACATTACACTGAGAGATTAAGGAGATATAAGTCAATAGTGATAATGAATGTAAGTTCTGTTTATGATTATGTTTTTGTATTGACGATGACATCCCAAATGTTTTAAAATGAATAAAAATACTTTTCTTCGGAAATGCTTTGATAACGTATTTATCATGTTTTACTGGGAACAAATTCCGCAACATTTTTATTAAAAAAGGTACTCTGATTTTTATAAAGCATAAACAAAATTGGTCTTTCTGGCCGTGAAAATGGGGATGTCACAGTTGGTATCAGAGAATTAGTTTAAGCGAACTAGGAATAAGGATTTATTTCTAGACTTAAACTTAGAATGCTAAGAGATGATCGTGAGGAGTGTGTCTAATATATTTTAGGTAGTACACCTGAATAGATAGGAGCACTAGCTCATTTAGGGAAGATGCCTAAATTGATTTATGTGCTAAATGATTTGTGATGCTTTATGATGCCATTCTTTGATCGGATCTATGGTCTGTTGCCGACCAGATCTGGAAATATTATGTGCTCAGGTTTCTAAACGTTTAATTACGATATTACAACTAGCATGTAAGTTTTTGGAGTAATAAGGAGGAATACGTGTCTAAATCTTCCTCTATCTATATTCTCGTCTCGATACACCGAACGCCTGCTTTGGTGTGCAAAATATCATGGTAAAGACTCGTAGTGAATTGCGAAAATGGAGGAAATGAGAAGGCTTACGATAGTGAATGATACCTATCGAAAGATATCGTAAGAGTGATATCTTGCCTTTAGAATGCGTCTAATAAATAATACGTCTAGTACAGGAGAAGTACACTTTCGATTAGCAAAAAGAAAGATTTTTGGTATAATCCATGAAGTTATCCCATTGTCTGACAACCAAGTTGAAGCGGAATGGATGATTGAATATACGCATGGAAGAAGTCCTAGTAGAGTCTAGGGAAAATTATTTGATTGTTTGGACACATTTGTATGTGTTAAAAATGTTTTTGTGATAATAACTTAGAGAACTGCGAGACAATAGTGGGGACGAGTATGAGTAGGTGTGAAAGGTAGTTGAGGCCTATACTACCGGAAGCACGTGACTCACACTTGGATCAGGGAAAGTCACAGTGTTACCAAGAAGCTAGTAATTGATTCCGTTTTGTTCATGTATGTCGTTACCATTGTTTCGGTAATGACTAAGAAGATTGTTGTTATTCCGACCCTAGTGCTCATATCGAATTGAGTCCGACTACGAGGAGTATGTTACGTGGTTCGGAGAACCAAGTTTGATGTAACATCTGACTTAAGCCGGAAGATTGAAAAAACGATAATCAAAGCGACCTGTAGAGGTATCGCGATAGTTGCTTGTAGCTAGAAATGCTACCATTTAAGATATGATTAGAACATGAAGGAAGGTATAGTCTGTTTTGGAAATTTGACTCTAAAAGACCTGAGTCCAAGCAATGCGTCATACGATGAGAGGTCATTAGAACATGACCCATCGGTCTATTATGATAATCGAAGGAAGAAACTTATCTCAAGTTTGTTAAAGAAGGAGTCTCCAATAAATATCGAGATCGTGACATGAAGATCATTATTGGAAGTCTAACATGAGATAGAGAGCGGGTCCAAGATCGGGCACCGCCTGCAGTCAGGAAGTCTTAGAGTTAGATACTCGTTCGAAGAAACATCAAAGTTACGGTTATTACTTAGGATGAAGAGATAACGTATGGAGTCATCGTGTGAGCCATGTTTCGTTGATGATTTCGGGACGTAATCATCCTAACGGAGAGATAATTGTAACGCCCGTAAATCCGGGCTAGTCAATTTAGAGATAATAGGGGTCGAAAACGACTTTTCGAAAAAAGATTATTTATAATAAATAATCTTAACCAAGTTGTAGAATATGTCTCAAGGGTTCCGTACATATAAAGAACGCCGAAAGCCGAGTTATAACGAAGAAGTTATGGCCTGTCGAAGTTTTTCGGCAAAACCGACACGGCGCCGGGAGACGTAAATAGTGAATTTACGATAGGGGACTTTTTAGCCTTAGTGATCTAAACAAAAGTTGTAGTATACATTAAACCGAGAACATACAAAAAAATAACGCCCAAATCTGACTTTGTATGAGGAAGTTATGAATTTTCTAAGATTTGGTATAGCAGTGCACGACCCGAAACTCGAATTTTACTTCGAGCAGATTTCAGCCTATGCAACCTAAATGAGAGTTGAAGATCTCATTAATAGGAACTTAACGATAAAAAGACAGACGAAAACGGAGTTTGTAAAAAGAGTTACGAATTCTTCGCGTTCATTTAACAGTCTAATCTTCTCCTACTGTTAAATTTAAGATCGGTCAAGAACTAGCCAACAGAGTCTAAATCAAAGTTGTAGATCTTGTTTTTACCTACGTGTGTATATAAAGAACGTCGAAAACGGAGCTCGTATACGAAAGTTACCGGGTTTAGAAGTCGGCAGGGTGTTGTGCGAAATCGGGTGACGTGGCTGAATATGGGCCAAGGCTTTCTCCCCAAGGCAAGCCACCAGATGGTGACACCTGGACATGGACTCGACGAGTAGGACCTCCTACTCGACGAGTAGAGCAGGATTACAGCCTATAAATAGAGGTGTCGAGTTCCCTCATTCTTCACACCTTCCCAACTTCACTTTCTCTCTCTACTTTTTCTCTCTAAGCCCCCAAACTCCCCCCCCCAAAGCCTAGGTAAACCCCCTATCACCTGAAGGAAGCCCCGAGGCTCCCGAAGCCCCGAGAAAAGAGCCTTTCGGCTCGGGAACGCTGCTCCAGCGAAGCCCGGTTTTGCGAAAAAACCCGTTGTAAGTGAGCTATGCCTACCCTATCGTTAGTATATCTTATGTTTTAATATAGTAATGTTATTAGGACCTTCTAATAAGTATTTGGGCTATTATTATAAATTATATAAGTGTCGTTATAACATCTTTTAACCAATATCGGTACGGGGAATCTGGTTTAAAGGGTCGCATAGGGTTGTTGGATTTCAGAAGTGTTATATGCCAAAATGGTCCTACCCTTCGGTGTTTTATGTCTGGCCCTTGTCTGTATATAGTGCTTGAGAAATATTGTTTCATGCTTATATAATAGTAATAATAGCAAGACTATTAATTAGTCTCGGTGAATATTAGACTAAACTCTAGTGGTAATGATACTAGGTTTTGTCAAAGGAAAATTGTGTTAAGAGTAACGAAGTGCTGTCCGATTTCCGAGTCACCGCCTTTTCAAGTGAGTGCATAGTTACTTTCATCTTACACATAGATATGAAGTATTTAATATAAGTTACATGTTATGTGTGCATATTGTCTGTATACTTGCCGTCTATATTGGGTGAAATATTTTTATACATGTTTTAAATGATTTAAACTGTATATGTATTTTCTATCTACAAAATGTGTTGGGTAAAGCATGGGTAGATGAAATAGTTGCTGTGTGACAACAACAAAATGATGAGAGGTGATATAGACCATGAGATAAGGGTGAGAGGTGAACCATGAGAGAAGCCTTTTACCCAAGTGCTGGCCCCGTCATGTAGCAGAGTATGGATGACAACCACAGACTATTCTAGACAGTCCAGTGGAACACTAGCAGGCTCGCAACCTGTAGGTGTTATTTGAACTGTGTATTCACCAGCTGTACTCTAAAAACCCATTGACATGTATTGCGAGTGGATTCTCAGAAATGATACTGTCGATAAACGAGATAAAAACCCATTAACATGTATTGCGATTGGATTCTCGGAAACGATACTGTCAATAAACGAGATAACCCTGGCAGATGCGCCTAAAGGACTCTACCGGTAGAAGCGCCTAATAGAGAACCTCATAACCCCGACAGATGCCTATCGAAAGATATCGTAAGAGTGATATCTTGCCTTTAGAATGCGTCTAATAAATAATACGTCTAGTACAGGAAAAGTACACTTTCGATTAGCAAAAAGAAAGATTTTTGGTATAATCCATGAAATTATCCCATTGTCTGACAACCAAGTTGAAGCGGAATGGATGATTGAATATACGCATGGAAGAAGTCCTAGTAGAGTCTAGGGAAAATTATTTGATTGTTTGGACACATTTGTATGTGTTAAAATTGTTTTTGTGATAATAACTTAGAGAACTGCGAGACAATAGTGGGGACGAGTATGAGTAGGTGTGAAAGGTAGTTGAGGCCTATACTACCGGAAGCACGTGACTCACACTTGGATCAGGGAAAGTCACAGTGTTACCAAGAAGCTAGTAATTGATTCCGTTTTGTTCATGTATGTTGTTACCATTGTTTCGGTAATGACTAAGAAGATTGTTGTTATTCCGACCCTAGTGCTCATATCGAATTGAGTCCGACTACGAGGAGTATGTTACGTGGTTCGGAGAACCAAGTTTGATGTAACATCTGACTTAAGCCGGAAGATTGAAAAAACGATAATCAAAGCGACCTGTAGAGGTATCGCGATAGTTGCTTGTAGCTAGAAATGCTACCATTTAAGATATGATTAGAACATGAAGGAAGGTATAGTCTGTTTTGGAAATTTGACTCTAAAAGACCTGAGTCCAAGCAATGCGTCATACGATGAGAGGTCATTAGAACATGACCCATCGGTCTATTATGATAATCGAAGGAAGAAACTTATCTCAAGTTTGTTAAAGAAGGAGTCTCCAATAAATATCAAGATTGTGACATGAAGATCATTATTGGAAGTCTAACATGAGATAGAGAGCGGGTCCAAGATCGGGCACCGCCTGCAGTCAGGAAGTCTTAGAGTTAGATACTCGTTCGAAGAAACATCAAAGTTACGGTTATTACTTAGGATGAAGAGATAACGTATGGAGTCATCATGTGAGCCATGTTTCGTTGATGATTTCGGGACGTAATCATCCTAAGGGAGAGATAATTGTAACGCCCGTAAATCCGGGCTAGTCAATTTAGAGATAATAGGGGTCGAAAACGACTTTTCGAAAAAAGATTATTTATAATAAATAATCTTAACCAAGTTGTAGAATATGTCTCCAGGGTTCCATACATATAAAGAACGCTGAAATCCGAGTTATAACGAAGAAGTTATGGCCTGTCGAAGTTTTTCGGCAAAACTGGCACGACGCCGGGAGACGTAAATAGTGAATTTACGATAGGGGACTTTTTAGCCTTAGTGATCTAAACAAAAGTTGTAGTATACATTAAACCGAGAACATACAAAAAAATAACGCCCAAATCTGACTTCGTATGAGGAAGTTATGAATTTTCTAAGATTTGGTATAGTAGTGCACGACCCGAAACTCGAATTTTAGTTCGAGCAGCTTTCAGCCTATGCAACCTAAATGAGAGTTGAAGATCTCATTAATAGGAACTTAACGATAAAAAGACAGACGAAAACGGAGTTTGTATGAAAGAGTTACGAATTCTTCGCGGTCATTTAACAGTCTAATCTCCTCCTACTGTTAAATTTAAGATCGGTCAAGAACTAGCCGACAGAGTCTAAATCAAAGTTGTAGATCTTGTTTTTACCTACGTGTGTATATAAAGAACGTCGAAAACGGAGCTCGTATACGAAAGTTACCGGGTTTAGAAGTCGGCAGGGTGTTGTGCGAAATCGGGTGACGTGGCTGAATATGGGCCAAGGCTTTCTCCCCAAGGCAAGCCACCAGATGGTGACACCTGGCCATGGACTCGACGAGTAGGACCTCCTACTCGACGAGTAGAGCAGGATTCCAGCCTATAAATAGAGGTGTCGAGTTCCCTCATTCTTCACACCTTCCCAACTTCACTTTCTCTCTCTACTTTCTCTCTCTAAGCCCCCAAACTCCCCCCCCCCCAAAGCCTAGGTAAACCCCCTATCACCCGAAGGAAGCCCCGAGGCTCCCGAAGCCCCGAGAAAAGAGCCTTTCGGCTCGGGAACGCTGCTCCAGCGAAGCCCGGTTTTGCGAAAAACCCGTTGTAAGTGAGCTATGTCTACCCTATCGTTAGTATATCTTATGTTTTAATATAGTAATGTTATTAGGACCTTCTAATAAGTATTTGGGCTATTATTATAAATTATATAAGTGTCGTTATAACATCTTTTAACCAATATCGGTACGGGGAATCTGGTTTAAAGGGTCGCATAGGGTTGTTGGATTTCAGAAGTGTTATATGCCAAAATGGTCCTACCCTTCGGTGTTTTATGTCTGGCCCCTGTCTGTATATAGTGGTTGAGAAATATTGTTTCATGCTTATATAGTAGTAATAATAGCAAGACTATTAATTAGTCTCGGTGAATATTAGACTAAACTCTTGTGGTAATGATACTAGGTTTTGTCAAAGGAAAATTGTGTTAAGAGTAACGAAGTGCTGTCCGAATTCCGAGTCACCGCCTCTTCAAGTGAGTGCATAGTTACTTTCATCTTACACATAGATATGAAGTATTTAATATAAATTACATGCTATGTGTGCATATTGTCTGTATACTTGCCGTCCATATTGGGTGAAAGATTTTTATACATGTTTTAAATGATTTAAACTGTATATGTATTTTCTATCTACAAAATGTGTTGGGTAAAGCATGGGTAGATGAAATAGTTGCTGTGTGACAAAAACAAAATGATGAGAGGTGATATAGACCATGAGATAAGGGTGAGAGGTGAACCATGAAAGAAGCCTTTTACCCAAGTGTTGGCCCCGTCATGTAGCAGAGTATGGATGACAACCACGGACTATTCTAGACAGTCCAGTGGAACACTAGCAGGCTTGCAACCTGTAGGTGTTATTTGAACTGTGTATTCACCAGCTGTACTCTAAAAACCCATTGACAAGTATTGCGAGTGGATTCTCAGAAATGATACTGTCGATAAACAAGATAAAAACCCATTAACATGTATTGCGATCGGATTCTCGGAAACGATACTGTCAATAAACAAGATAACCCTGGCAGATGCGCCTAAAGGACTCTACCGGTAGAAGCGCCTAATAGAGAACCTCATAACCCCGACAGATGCCTATCGAAAGATATCATAAGAGTGATATCTTGCCTTTAGAATGCGTCTAATAAATAATAGGTCTAGTACAGGAAAAGTACACTTTCGATTAGCAAAAAGAAAGATTTTTGGTATAATCCATGAAGTTATCCCATTGTCTGACAACCAAGTTGAAGCGGAATGGATGATTGAATATACGCATGGAAGAAGTCCTAGTAGAGTCTAGGGAAAATTATTTGATTGTTTGGACACATTTGTATGTGTTAAAATTGTTTTTGTGATAATAACTTAGAGAATTGTGAGACAATAGTGGGGACGAGTATGAGTAGGTGTGAAAGGTAGTTGAGGCCTATACTACCGGAAGCACATGACTCACACTTGGATTAGGGAAAGTCACAGGGTTACCAAGAAGCTAGTAATTGATTCCGTTTTGTTCATGTATGTTGTTACCATTTATTCGGTAATGACTAAGAAGATTGTTGTTATTCCGACCCTAGTGCTCATATCGAATTGAGTCCGACTACGAGGAGTATGTTACGTGGTTCGGAGAACCAAGTTTGATGTAACATCTGACTTAAGCCGGAAGATTGAAAAAATGATAATCAAAGCGACCTGTAGAGGTATCGCGATAGTTGCTTGTAGCTAGAAATGCTACCATTTAAGATATGATTAGAACATGAAGGAAGGTATAGTCTGTTCTGGAAATTTGACTCTAAAAGACCTGAGTCCAAGCAATGCGTCATACGATGAGAGGTCATTAGAACATGACCCATCGGTCTATTATGATAATCGAAGGAAGAAACTTATCTCAAGTTTGTTAAAGAAGGGGTCTCCAATAAATATCGAGATCGTGACATGAAGATCATTATTGGAAGTCTAACATGAGATAGAGAGCGGGTCCAAGATCGGGCACCGCCAGCAGTCAGGAAGTCTTAGAGTTAGATACTCGTTCGAAGAAACATCAAAGTTACGGTTATTACTTAGGATGAAGAGATAACGTATGGAGTCATCATGTGAGCCATGTTTCGTTGATGATTTCGGGACGTAATCATCCTAAGGGAGAGATAATTGTAACGCCCGTAAATCCGGGCTAGTCAATTTAGAGATAATAGGGGTCGAAAACGACTTTTCGAAAAAAGATTATTTATAATAAATAATCTTAACCAAGTTGTAGAATATGTCTCAAGGGTTCCGTACATATAAAGAACGCCGAAATCCGAGTTATAACGAAGAACTTATGGCCTGTCGAAGTTTTTCGGCAAAACCGGCACGGCGCCGGGAGACGTAAATAGTGAATTTACGATAGGGGACTTTTTAGCCTTAGTGATCTAAACAAAAGTTGTAGTATACATTAAACCGAGAACATACAAAAAAATAACGCCTAAATCTGACTTCGTATGAGGAAGTTATGAATTTTCTAAGATTTGGTATAGGAGTGCACGACCCGAAACTCGAATTTTAGTTCGAGCAGCTTTCAGCCTACGCAACCTAAATGAGAGTTGAAGATCTCATTAATAGGAACTTAACGATAAAGAGACAGACGAAAACGGAGTTTGTATGAAAGAGTTACGAATTCTTCGCGGTCATTTAACAGTCTAATCTCCTCCTACTGTTAAATTTAAGATCGGTCAAGAACTAGCCGACAGAGTCTAAATCAAAGTTGTAGATCTTGTTTTTACCTACGTGTGTATATAAAGAACGTCGAAAACGGAGCTCGTATACGAAAGTTACCGGGTTTAGAAGTCGGCAGGGTGTTGTGCGAAATCGGGTGACGTGGCTGAATATGGGCCAAGGCTTTCTCCCCCATGCAAGCCACCAGATGGTGACACCTGGCCATGGACTCGACGAGTAGGACCTCCTACTCGACGAGTAGAGCAGGATTCCAGCCTATAAATAGAGGTGTCGAGTTCCCTCATTCTTCACACCTTCCCAACTTCACTTTCTCTCTCTACTTTCTCTCTCTAAGCCCCCAAACTCCCCCCCCCCCCCCAAAAGCCTAGGTAAACCCCCTATCACCCGAAGGAAGCCCCGAGGCTCCCGAAGCCCCGAGAAAAGAGCCTTTCGGCTCGGGAACGCTGCTCCAGCGAAGCCCGGTTTTGCGAAAAACCCGTTGTAAGTGAGTTATGCCTACCCTATCGTTAGTATATCTTATGTTTTAATATAGTAATGTTATTAGGACCTTCTAATAAGTATTTGGGCTATTATTATAAATTATATAAGTGTCGTTATAATATCTTTTAACCAATCTCGGTACGGGGAATCTGGTTTAAAGGGTCGCATAGGGTTGTTGGATTTCAGAAGTGTTATATGCCAAAATGGTCCTACCCTTCGGTGTTTTATGTCTGGCCCCTGTCTGTATATAGTGCTTGAGAAATATTGTTTCATGCTTATATAATAGTAATAATAGCAAGACTATTAATTAGTCTCGGTGAATATTAGACTAAACTCTAGTGGTAATGATACTAGGTTTTGTCAAAGGAAAATTGTGTTAAGAGTAACGAAGTGCTGTCCGATTTCCGAGTCACCGCCTTTTCAAGTGAGTGCATTGTTACTTTCATCTTACACATAGATATGAAGTATTTAATATAAATTACATGCTATGTGTGCATATTGTCTGTATACTTGCCGTCTATATTGGGTGAAAGATTTTTATACATGTTTTAAATGATTTAAACTGTATATGTATTTTATATCTACAAAATGTGTTGGGTAAAGCATGGGTAGATGAAATAGTTGCTGTGTGACAAAAACAAAATGATGAGAGGTGATATAGACCATGAGATATGGGTGAGAGGTGAACCATGAGAGAAGCCTTTTACCCAAGTGTTGGCCCCGTCATGTAGCAGAGTATGGATGACAACCACGGACTATTCTAGACAGTCCAGTGGAACACTAGCAGGCTCGCAACCTGTAGGTGTTATTTGAAGTGTGTATTCACCAGCTGTACTCTAAAAACCCATTGACATGTATTGCGAGTAGATTCTCGGAAACGATATTGTCGATAAACGAGATAAAAACCCATTGACATGTATTGCGAGTAGATTCTCGGAAACGATACTGTCAATAAACGAGATAACCCTGGCAGATGCGCCTAAAGGACTCTACCGGTAGAAGCGCCTAATAGAGAACCTCATAACCCCGGCAGATGCTCCTGAAGGACAATACCGGAAGATGCGCCTTATAAGGAATGTCACAATTCTGGCAGCGGCGCCTAAGTGATAATATTAGTAGTTGTGCTTGACAGATGTGTCATTAGCAACGATGGATTTCGTGTCTATTCCTTAGGATTATCCTTAGGAATGAATGAATGAGGAATAGCTGATTCTTAGGGTACATCCTTATGAGTAAATAAGATAATGGAGATGGGTAATTGGGTTGATTGATTGTTTGATGATTAAACATAATAATTATATTATTGTGGGTTGAAAACCCTATCTACTCACCAGGTTTCCCAACCTGACCCACTCCAGCTTATTTATATCACAGGTGTTGATATGTAGTCACATTACACTGAGAGATTAAAGAGATATAAATCACTAGTGATAATGAATGTAAGTTATGTTTATGCTTATGTTTTTGTATTGACGATGACATCCCAAATGTTTTAAAATGAATAAAAATAATTTTCTTCGGAAATGTTTTGATAACGTATTTATCATGTTTTACTGGGAACAAATTTCACAACATTTTTATTAAAAGATGTACTCTGATTTTTATAAAGCATAAACAAAATTGGTCTTTTCTGGCCGTGAAAATGGGGATGTCACAAGGACCTCGGGGAAGCTGCTTACATTCTAGGGATAAGGATATTGAGAAATAGGAGTAAAAGACTAATAGGACTTAGCCAAAGTACCTACTTGGACAAGGTGTTAAACGTTTCAGCATGGATAATTCCAAGAAAGGAGAATTACCTATCCATAGCAATACCAAATTGAGTTAGACTCAGAGCCCGAGTACCAATGTCGAAAAAGAAGAAATGAGTCGAATACCATATGCTTCCGCAGTTGGCTCGATCATGTATGCTATGACATGTACTCATCTTGATGTGGCCTTTGCTTTGAGCATGGTCAGCAGATATCAGGGGAATCCTGGTAAAGCTCACTGGACTGTGGTAAAGAACATTCTTAAGTACCTGCGGAGCACAAAGGACTGAGTCCTTACCCTCGGTGGGAGTGATGACTTGAGAGTAACAAGGTATAGTGACGCCAGTTTTCAGACCGACAGAGATAATTTCCGCTCTCAGTCGAGCTGGGTGTTTACCCTAAATGGAGGAGCAGTACCATGGAAAAGTTCCAAATAGGAGACTGTAGTTGATTCAACGTGCGAATCAGAGTACATAGAAGCAAGTGAAGCGTCGAAGGAGGCAATATGGCTGAAGAACTTCATCGAAGACCTTGGAGTTGTACCAGCTGTAAAGGAGCCCATGGAGATTTTTTGTGACAACGAGGGTGCGGTTGCCTTAACCAAGGAACCAAGGGATCATGGCAAATCCAGGCACATCGACAGAAAATATCACTTCATAAGACATCGAGTAGAAGAAGGACTCCTCGTAGTAAGGAGAGTATCGTCGGAAGAGAACCCAGCAGATACCCTTACGAAGGGACTGGATAGGGTTAAGCACTTGCAGCATGCTAGGAGTATTGGCTTGAAGGACGATATTAGTTTTAGTGATTAGATAGCTATTTAGAAACTTGTAATAGATAAAATGTAATTGACATTTGATGATTGAATAAAAGGAGTTTTATTTATGAGTAAAGTTACTATCTTGTGTCAATCGTTTACTATTGTTTAATTTTGCATGTTTTGACTTCCAGAATAATAAGATTATTCAAATTTTCCACAGTTGATCGTACTTTGGAAGTAGGTCATGAGTGCTCCTGAAATAAGATTTGAGTATTGGATTAAACCCACGCTCACATGAATCACTTCATGGAATTTATCACGAGTGATTGTGAGACGATAATATCATATAATCTTCAAACCCAGATATATGAGTTGTTGATTACGAGTTGGTTGTTCATTGATAGTACAAAAACGCATCAGTAACTTGATGTTATAAAACGTGCTATTGTGTATAATTTAACAAGTAATTAGTACAAACATATAAGTCGAAGTTTATCTATTCCTTTTATCCTACGAGGAATAAAAGCGATATCTTGGGCCCTAAAATAAGATTTGAGTATTGGATTAAACCCACGCTCACATGAATCACTTCATGGATTTTTATCACGAGTGATTGTGAGATGATAATATCTTATAATCTTCAAACCAAGATATATGAGTTGTTGATTACGAGTTGGTTGTTCATTGATAGTACGAAAACACATCAGTAACTTGATCTTATAAAACGTGTTGTTGTGTATAATTTAACGAGTAATTAGTACAAACATATAAGTCGAAGTTTATCTATTCGTTTTATCCTAAGAGGAATAAAAGCGATATCTTGGGCCCCTCGATGATTTTGTTTTGACTTATGTGTCGGACCTGGTCAGGACTCAATTGATGTGTTCAATTAAGTTCTATGTCAAACAAATAATAAATCGGGAAACAGACTGATGGACAATAAGTATAACTATGTTCCATGTATTTTTCCACACGATATCTTAAAGAACAGAGGATTATATGATCCCTTATCTAAAGGACGCGTCAGAATTCGACGGCGGCTTTTGAGAGCTACGATTGCTAATCGGATTTTGAAGCTGCATTGACAGTTATAGTTATTAGACTTATCCAAGTGGGAGACTGTTGGATTAGGTGTCTAAGCCCATAACTATAATTGGTATGTACTTGACCCGATAGTAGCATGGTCCATTTGGATTGCCTTCACCGAAGCAATTTGATAGGATGTATATTTGAGAAAGAGGTTATTTGTGATTTATTAATATATTATAAGTATAATATATTAATTGAAAAATCATATTATTTAATTGGTATTGATCAAGAATTAATTTGGAATTAATTTAGTGATCAAAAGAGACTAATTAAATTAACGGGGACTGATTATGTAAATCAGTGATACATATAGTTTCGGCTAATGATCCATGATTGATTAGTAATGGACTAAGCTTATGTGAGAGTCCATGAAGTGTTAGTCCATATGAATTATTGGATCAAAAGTCTAAGTGAACGGATTAGGGTTTAGAAATGACCTTTGGAATTCTACACTATATATGTAACAACCTAAGCCCTAAAATCGACACATGTGCATTCTAAGAAGAAGCTAGCCGATTTTTGGTGCATCCAAGCTCTCTCTCTTTGTCCTCCATTGTTCTTGGTGTTTGTGACACATTTGAGGCATCACACTTGACGTGTTAAGCTCTTGTAAGGCCAAGTTCTACAAGCTACAACAAAGAGGTAATCACCTAACTTGTTTTTATGTTTTAAATATTAATGTTGTATGCTAGATGGGCTTCATGCTTTGGAAAATGATAATTGCATGTATAACTAGAGAAAACTTAGATCCAAAGCATTATGGTTGTATGTGCACCATAGGGATGTTATATTCCTCAATACCCATCAGAAACATCTCCGAGTACTGCTCCTAAGTCACTGTAGTCCTCTGCTTAGGAGAGTACGAGCTGGTAACAAGTCTCCACCAATCCTTGGCTCCGGACCTCAGTTTTTCAGTGCCCACCTGACCTTCTGTTTAGTTGGGAAAGAGCAAGTGAAGAAACACCCCTCAATGTCAGAAACCCACCTCATGGCTATGATCAGATCCTGAACTCCGTCAAAAGTTAGGGGCTTCATATTGTCGATGTCCCGATACTGGAAGATCCTCACAGCACTAACCCCAACAGTGGCAACAGCTGCGGTGGCTGCAGCAAAAGCAGCCTCAGAGAGGATAGCGTATCTCTCATCAAAGTACTCCACCATGGCGGTCTTAATACACCCAAACATCTCTGGCAAGTGTGCCCGAAAGTGGGCAACAACCTCCTCGTGAAGGATCTCCCAGATCCTGTCATCCGACACAGTTGGGCCATTCTGGCCACCTGTCCTTGATCCTGATCTGGATCCTGCCTCGAAACGTCGCGTCATCACCATACTAAAAATAAACCATAAAGATATCAGAATACACACAAATCATACCAAGGGAACCAACTCCCAACAAAGCCTTAGGGGTTGTGACTTCCCTGTTACGCATACGGGTCATGTGCTTCTAGTAGTACGGGCCCATACTACCTTCCACACCTACCCTTATTTCTCCCAGAGGATCATCACACCACCCTAACAATACACACTAACATGCACACATACGCTCAATCCTCACTCCCTAGAGGAAGGCTAAACATCACAAAACTGGTCGGCTGACCCCACACAACTCATCCATGAAACTTCGACCAAGCTTACAGCACTCGTGTATGCTAATCATACATAACACTGGAACCTATAGACAGTCGAATATCTGATCATACCCTAAGCCCTTCATCAAACAAGAGCAGGAAATAAGGCCAAAAAAAAATTCTCAGGCTATAGAATCTTAGCTATGTATAACTATGTTTCATACATTAAGCAAATACAGTAATGATGTCAATTTCATATAAGGAAGAACCCTAGGCTAGATGGCATCATATAATCAGGAAATTCTATCATGAAATTCTTGAAAATCCCTAGCATATCACTAGCATGTTGTTCTAACATATCACAAGATCAAATAACAGTGTGGTAATTTGGGGTCTACTTACTGGCTCCGGCTGATCGTGCACATCGCACCCTCTTTCATTATTTTGAAAACTATTTGAAAATCATTTTTAAAATCTTTTACCTTAGTTTCAGACTGGATTCACACAAGTGTTCCTCCAATTCACTCAAACCAAGGCTCTGATACCAACTTGTAACACTCATAAAAATCATGATAAAATTAAACTTTTTATATATAACCCAAAACCATAAAGTGTTTACAAAACAGTTTTCAAAGTATTTCCAACATCAGAGTTTTCCCAAAAACATAGATTATAACAAGAGGATGTTTATGGTCACGCTTCACCTTCCTGCGGTCATCCGAAGTACCTGAAACATAACCCAAAACTGTAAGCCAACACTTAGTGAGTTCCCCCAAAATACCAACACATAACCAAATAACATATATACAATAACAACAAGTAATGGGTCCACAGCTAAAAGACTGGATTACCCCTGAGCCCACAGCATAATTCTGGCTTGCCCTCGGCCCACAGCTTATATCTGGCTTGCTCCCCGACCAAATCAGTCATCGGACTGAAATACCATCAAGCCCTCAGTGCGAGTCTAGCATACCGCCCGGTCCTCAGCTCGTATCTGGAATGCTCATGAGCCCTCAGTATGAGTGTGACATGCCCTACCTAGCCCTCATCTCATATCTAGAATGCTCTAGGGTTTGTTGGCTACTGCCCGGAGTAGTAGAACCTCAACCCAACACAATATGTCGACATACAACAGATAATGAACATATATAGATAATCATGCAAACAGGAACACAGGTAATCCTACAGATCTACCAGACTAGCATATCAATAACTATCATAATCATGCATATCTATTTCGTACGCAGCATATCAGTGAATATCACACCAATGGGCCGGCCTTGGTGCCTTCCACCCGTAAGTATATTGAGGAAAACTCATCTAACAAACTAGAATAATGCTGATAAGGTCTCAACTCCGAATCTCAGCTCCAACCGCCTCCTATTCCAATCAAATGACCAATCTCAATAAGAATTACCAAAATATCCTTAAGGTCAAACTTGGTCAAAGTCAAAGTCAAATGGTCAAACCCACTAAGTTAACTGATTCAACCCAACCGAGTCAACTTTAGGGGTCATTTGATAGTGGCTAACTGGGTCAGAGCTGACTGGGTTAGAAGCTAACTGGGTTAGAAGTTCTCACTAGGTTAACTTCTGACTGAAACTTATTGTTTGATTTTGCATCTGACTGACTGTGCAAAATGACTATTACCCTCCAACAACATTTTTATAAAAACTCATTGATTAGTGTAATGTAAGTAGCATGCTATAAATTGACTACTGTAACTTTTTCGATTTAAATTAAAAGTAGAATTATATAAAATGAAAGTAAAATACAGTAAATTGTTATAAAATTAAAGTTATTAATAAAGGTTAATGTTGTATATGATAATAACTCATAACGTTACTCTTCCCTTCATTCACAGATACAATCTTGTTCTCCTATTCCAAAGAAGATGATGATACCTTGAAATCGACTTTAGCACAACTTGTTCCAAACCATAATCATATCGGAGTGTGGTGATTCTTTAGTGATGATACCTTAGAAACAATTGGAAAAATCAATCAAAACTTGAAACAATTGCAAAAATCAAGTAAAATCAGAAAACAAGTGTATAACTATAGCAATTAGCACAATCAGAAACAATATTGTATATAACCACAATTGTAAGTGTGTATCAAAATCCGAAATCGAAATGAACACTAATTGTAGGAATTAGAAAAAAAAAAACAAGCTAAAAAACAACTCCTTTGGGAATCAACATCAAGGGATTCAACCAACAAATCCAAAATAGTTTTTTCAAGAGCGACTATCAGAGCAAAAATCAAAAAGTAAAGAACAAATTACAAACTTATTGAGAGAGGGAGAGACATATACATTACTTATCTGTGGGAATTGCCAAGAATGAGAAAAAACTGAACAACAATTCACAGCAAAAATCGAACAACAAAAATTGAACATCAAAGAAATTACCAAAAATTCATACATTCATTCATCAGAAACCATTTAGTGATTTAGTGAAATCGATTTCAAAAACGATTTCATGAATCGATTAAAGAGGAAGATTAAAAACATCAAATCTTATCAGCGATGGAAGAAGTCCTCAATGGGAAGAATCATGGTGAAGAAGCGTCGACGATGGAAGAAGGGAGGAGAAAACTTCGGTGAAGACAGGTGAAGACAGAAGCGGGAGAGGGAGAAACAGTGGGTGTTGTCGTTTACTTCTTCACGATGTAGCGTACATCAGGGAAAAGTAGGGAATTGTTTTAATCAGCTTCTTTTTTACCACGGACCGAATCAGACATTTTCCTAGGACCCAATCAGACAATTTGACCGGGTCAGACGAGATTAGCCCTTTTGTCAAACAGGCTGACCAGACCGAGTCAGCAAAAAGTGTTGACCAGACCTAGTCAGCTACATATCAAACATGCCCTCAACCCGATTGACCCAGTGCAAGTACGCGAGGCATACTCCGAAGGTACGTTGAGCGTACACGAGTCCTCGAATGTGGACCACCATCGGGGTGGTGTACCTCGTACACGGGGCGTACTTCCAACAACTTCGAAACTTATTAAGTGCTTAATAGATTAAGCACTTACGTACATATTTCAGATCCAAGGACAAAATACACTCTAGAGTCAAAAAGTTTCCAACTTTATGACTTTACATGCCCATTAAGTGCTTATCTCAACTTTTTAATCAATTAAGACATTCTATAAGATGCATGGAGCAAAACCAACCATTTGAAACCCATTTTATGACTCAAGACGCTCCCAAGGGTCTGAAAGGACAGCTTAATGGGTCAATAACATGATTTGTTCATGCAACACCACATTTGGGACAAAAAGAACCTAAAACTAACCCAAAACAAGATCAACAAGAAACTACAACAAGTTCAGTACTTGATACCTCAAAATGGTGCCAAAAGGTGGTGTGATCCTGGATCCAGAAAGCTTCACTCCTTCAAGGTGGTCTTCATGTAACACCGTAAATTTTCAATTTAAAGCCACATAATTCTCATAACATGTTTCCGAAAATCCCATTTATTTAATTTACAAAACACAACTCCATAATTGTTTGATTAATAATCCAGGATCCTCAAAGCATAACTCTTTCTCTGGTGTGTACAATTGAACCAGCGCCCTCCCGCGATCCTGAGAAGAACCTGAAACACATATCACATAACACGGTAAGCACGAAGCTTAGTGAGTTCCCTAAAATACCACACATATCTCATTAGCCTCTCATGGCTATACTCGGATAAGACCCTCCGTTCAATGTGTCTTAGTGGAACCCTCTGGTCCCACAACTCGGGTGGACCCTCCGATCCTAACTCAGCAAGCTCAGAATAATACACAGCATAAATCACATAGACATAATGCAGGATATTACAATTCTCAATATAAGCACATAAGACAACTCAGTCACACAAAGATACCACTCATGGTAAGTATAACAAGAAGACTCACCTTGTAAGAACTCGGATAACCTCGAACTCGAATCACCGGTCTAGCCTCCACCTAACACATACGATAAATATCTCTAATTAATACTCTATTCACGACTCTAAATAAAACCAAGGCTATTTCTCTTTCTCTCAAACTCTTGGAATGGGTAAAAGACCATTTTACCCCTCTATGGCTTTCCATTACTCATGTTGACCAACCCTAAAGTCAACAGAATTCAAACTTGAGTCAACATTCCATGTTTGAGTTGACTCACCGAGTGCACCCATGTGACTCGTCGAGTCCACTCTTTTCCTCAGAAATCTCGTGAAGGTCCAACTCAACTCGTCGAGTTGACCCGTCAACTCGCCGAGTTATCACATGTTCAATCTCATCGCGGAAACCCTAGCCGACTCGTCGAGTCGGCTCATCGACTCAGCGAGTCCATTCAAACTCATTTCTCATTCAGACGATTTCAAGGCAGAGAACCTTCCCAAACTATAGATCTAAACTCTAAAGGCTCGATTATCACGTAAAGCCACAAGCTTTACGTCCATGCATGGCACTTTGGGCTTGAAATGACAAGAACATGCTCTAATAAGGGTTTTTCACTCAAGAGCTCTATTAAGGCTGAATAAAGCAGGGACCTTTGGACTCTAGGGACCTCACAAGGTCGATATCTGAAGTCCAAACCTCCATATGAACACAATACCCTCAAAGTCCCAATATTAGATAGGAAAGAAGCCTTAATCTCCAATAATATGAGATCTACACAAACTAATGAGAAAGATATAAACTTTATCCCTTTACAGAAGTTCTTGGATAGATAGCAACAGATCTAACAGCCTCCTCTCATTCCTTTCTTGAAATCCTTCTCTTCTCTTCCAAATATGCACCAAGATACTCAATATTAGGTCACACTCTCTCTATTAGCTCAAAGGGTGATTAGGGTTTCTCTCAATGAAGGTAATCAACTGATCAGCCGCAAATCAGGCTATAAGTGCCTTTAAATAGGCCCCAAACCCGGGGATTTAGGGTTTCTCTTAACAACATCTACTCGGCGAGTCGACTCTCAGACTCGTCGAATAGATCATTAATCCCACGTGGCACATCACGGCTCTACTCGACGAGTTGAGGCACCAACTCACCGAGTTACTCAATAAACCCCAAGAATAAAATATATAAATAATATACCTAAGAGTCCAGATATTACAATTCTCCCCCACTAGAATCAGACTTCGCCCTCGAAGTCATTCTCTGGAAATAACTCTGGGTACTGCTCACGCATCTCGGACTTCGGCTCCCACGTCCACTCGGATCCCTTCCGACGTTGCCACTGGACTTGAACCAGGGCACCTCTTTGTTGCAAGATCGCAATCGGTCTCTCAAAATAATCCAGAATATCAGCAGTCTGAATATCCTCCAATAGCACCACTGCCGTCTCATGTTATAAAAAACAATATTTTTCTCGAGACACCTAACCCATACATAAACTCTCCATCCTGCCACAGGACGGATTCCCCCGCCGCTGCGGTTCTAGTACTGACTCTTCAGAACCTGGGACTCTAGCAGTTTGACTCCCTGAACGACTGCACCTGCACGATATCATCATGTCATTCGCTCATCGAGTGACCGATCTCAAAATCATACCCTCAGCTCTAATCATCTTGTTACGACTGATGAAATCAGATCACTGACCATAACAAATGCCGAACACTTATACTTTGACATATCAGTCGATCCATATCGTACTACAAAGGAACGAAAGGGTCACATCTCACCAAAGACCCATCATCTGCACTGCTATCAGAACCCATCTGAACAAAACGTACCCCAATACTCTGTTCTCAATACAATAAAATGATCATGCCCGCTCAGAAGTATCCTCGGACCTCTATGAGCATAAGCCCCGTCTCCCTCTCACATATCACTTTCAACGCTGAGCACCAAGTCAACTCTCGACCCAATAGTTAAACCTCCCAAGATTACCCACTGCACACCAAATAAAACGACTTACTAGCCTCCTTCTCACAATGACTATCTCGGCCCGTTGTGACGCACAAGTCACGAAGTTCGCTTTACCCCAAGCGAATACTGCACCCCTATCTGAAGTCACCTCTCTTCCGACCTCTGTCGTCTACTACTTACTAGTTCTGTGTGTCTCGTGGTCCTTCCCAAACCAACAAACTAGCTCACTCAAGTCTAAAACATCAGACGGAAACACATCTCCCTCAGAATGAGATCCACCCGAAATCTCAAATTGCTCGTCCTCCACACAAATAGAACCAAACTCACCCACCAGAGTCTAGTCCGACACAGAATTGGAACCACTCGTCCCAATCTAGCACTCAATTCATGACCCATGTTCCACGATTATACGTGTGCATTACACCTCGATCCGTCTGTTTCGCGACAACCCCTCTCTAACTCAAAACACAACGGTTTTCGACTACTGCCGAGACCCCAGTCTTACCTTGGTTCGGCCACCAGGTTCTCACGGACTTCCCTGGTAAGGCTACCCATGCCTAAGAGCCGCTCTGTGTCATACCCTGACTAATAAGGCTGCGGCTCCCCGCATTTATACAACACTTTCTCTCACTGACCAACATGTACTACGGCTCTCCGTAGTCCTATGGCACTCTCTCATTGCCTCGTTACTGCTACGGCCCCCCGCAGTCTTGCGATATTCCCTCTTTCTCTCTCTCTAGCTCACGAATGATTTGGCTCCCCGCAGTCTCACAATACTCTCTCTGACTCACGTATTTTACGACTCTTCGCAGTCAATTGATACCCTTTCTCCGACTCACGTATGATGCAGCTCTCCGCAGTCACACGATACCCTTTCTCTCACTGACTCATGGATGCTACGGCTCCCCGTAGTCTTACAACACTCTCACACTCATTGACTCGCCATGGGCTCACTCCATGGTTTTCCCTGATAATCCTAAGTGATTACCCCCACTCGGATCCACTCGCTCTCTTATCACCTCATAATCTCATCATCAAGTCATCACTACACTGAGTAGTTCACTAACTCATGCTCCACAACCCAACATAGATAGGTGCACCCACCTACTCAGCTTATGCACCACCACTCCTGATGTAAATTCTCGTAAGCAAGGCACTTTTCTCAACACAGGTACACCCTTAGACAGTCTCGTTTTAACGACAATTAACTGATGGGTTCCCACTGGAACAATAGTCACTCGGTACTCCACTTGCAAACTCAAATCTCAAAATAATCCTAAAATTTAGGGCGTCATACTCAGATACCCCGGTACACCATCACGAAATCTCACGATGTCTTGTCTTATACACTGGTCTTCCACTCACGGCATCATACTCGGATACCACAATACACTCTTTCAGAATCTCACAATGTCCTGTCTCATCCACTGATCTTCCACTTGCACAGCTCGCAACCTCGAAATACTCCAACTCACAACTTGAAACACAGAGGAATCGTCAATGTCAAGAACCCGTTGACGACCATCCAAAACCCCATCCTCTATGGCTCAAAACCCATGCGAGAATACTCATACCGACTCTGAAGTTGACTGCCAAACAATTTTTGCCCCTTCCTGGAGTGCATATAATAACTCATATATTGAACTAGAAATTCTTAGCAGTTGAAACCGAACCTCAACGAGCCAACTGCCTCGAATCTCAACCACTACGACTTAAAGAGCTCCTAACCACAATAAGGTCCCTAGCCAACGGCCACCTACTATGGTTGCATTATTTCACACCGCACCTTGTCTTATCCACCAATGACCCAAGTCTCATAATTCACGTACCGCAGATCTCTATAATCAGTTCTCTAACCGCACCTAAACAAATCTCTGATCCTCATAATAAAACATTCAGTTCTCCCCCACTCAGGGTTCGAACCATCACCAATTGTCGTACCAACAGTCTACTCCACAGACTGTTTCACCTGGTACATCACACTTGACTCTTGGATTCGTACAACGTAACACTCGATGATCTTCCGATGAAAACCCAACAACTCCAAATATCCCGTAACTCAGACAAAATCTCATAATCCTCTCATCGTGACTGCCTCTAGTCATCTCGAAGCCTCATACCGACACATCGTCGGATACCCCAACTGTTCCGAATTAGTCCTGACTCTCCATCTGGAAATAATGCACTATCACGCACCTCGTCTCTGATTCCTCGACCAACCTCCCATCACAGAAATCATCATAAAAGAAAGAGATCTCACTCTCACAGTCGATACACAACGTAGACAACGAGGGCCACCGCCCAGTATACTCCTTTTGATCACTTGAAACCGCTGCTAAACGCATACCTGACTCGACTAAGGCATCTCTTTTTCCTTATCTCAGTCTCCACTAACAGCTCTCTCATGGTATATGGAATACCTCGCAGCAACATACTGCCCAAATACTCTGGTGAAAAGGTTGCAACGCTATGCTACCCCACGGGTTTTACCCCAAACTCTGAAACCGGAAACTCAATATCTCATTTTGCTTCTCCCAGGAAACGGGAACAGCGCAACTCTCGTCACAGAAAGTGACATCTCAACTATCGGCTGATTGCTCAACTCAGGCCGCAACTCTCCATAAAATCTCATCTCTACTCATCCCTGTGTCTTACGACTCCAACTGGCATCTCACCAATGAAAATCTCTCAAAACTAACTCGATTTCCCTCTCCAGGTATGCTCCATCAAACTCGTTTGACATGGCCCTTTGGCCCCACACTCTATCATATATGTTCTCAGTCTAATCAATGACAATAGGATAACTGGTAAAACCAGAAGCACTAGCCGCCACAAATCATGGTACTCGAACCATGTGATCTCCTCTCGATCTGCTACGAATCATGGTACTCGAACCATGTTATCACTTCTCAATCTGCTATGAATCATGGTACTCGAACCATGTTATCACTTCTCAATCTGCTACTTAGAACCTTTGGAATTCTCCCTGCTTCGAGTATGGGTCCTCTGCTTGCAGTAGTACGGGCCCATACTACCTGCCACATCTACCCATACTTTCCACACGGATCGTCCCAGATTTTCTAAGTAGCTGCTCAACCTCCTCGATCACCAATCCCGATATACATGGTCGCTATCCAGCGAATACCCTCCTCTATCAGCGTACTCTTATGACTAAAGTCACTCCCCAGGCTCTTCCTAGGTTCTCACACTTCTCCGCCATCAGCTGATGAAGAACTCATCATGATGCCAGCCATCTACCTCCTGAATATCGTCATATTCACTCGGTAGCTGACTCCCATCATCAAGAGTTCCACAAAGCACAAAGCAAGCAGCATTCGGGCATCGAATAATCTCCACGAACATGCAAAACCACTCTAGGCTACAACTCCACTTGCTCTACTCACACTCAAAAGGTATCACTGAACTCAAGCAACCCTACCTCTCGTGGGTATCTCACTACTCCCTCAGTAGAATCCTCAATTTCTCATCTAGTTATCTCTCCTAGATTACTCCTCTACTCAAAGTTCTCTCTAAAAGATTCCTGCTGGATACTCTTACTCCTCACATGCTCAAAGCACATCACAGATAGCAACAATTCCTAGGCTAAGGCATCACAAATTAGGCAACTCTAGCCCTAAAATATGAAATACCTAGCCTATCTTCTACCATGCATTACTAATATCTCAATAATAACTTATAACACAAATAAGTAAGGGTATTTTGGGAAATCACCGTTTGGGCTCTGGCTGATTGTACACACTGCTCCATTCTCGTTTTTCTCTTAGAAACTCTTGCTCCTTTTAGAAAATCATTTTATTTAAAAATTTTATCAAATCCTCAGTTTGAGTCCAGACGTACCCGAAGGTGCATCCGAATCCCTAAAACCAAGGCTCTGATACCAACTTGTAACACCGTAAATTTTCAAACAAAATTTTCAATTTAAAATCACATAATTCTCATAACACGTTTCACAAAATCCCATTTATTTAATTTACAAAACACAACTCCATAATTATTTTATTAATAATCCAGGATCCTCAAAGCATAACTCTTTCTCTGGTGTGTACAATCGAACCGACGCCCTCCCGCGATCCTGAGAAGAACCTGAAACACATATCACATAACACGATAAGCACGAAGCTTAGTGAGTTCTCTAAAATATCACACATATCTCGTTAGCCTCTCATGGCTATGCTCAGATAAGACCCTCCGGTCAATGTGTCTCAGTGGAACCCTCCGGTCTCACAACTCGGGTTGACCCTCCGGTCCTAACTCAGCAAGCTCAGAATAATACACAGCATAAATCACATAGACATAATGCAGGATATCACAATTCTCAATATAAGAACATAAGACAACTCGGTCACACAAAGATACCACTCATGGTAAGTATAGTGAGAAGACTCACCTTGTAAATAAACCTCGAACTCGAATCAGCGGTCTAGCCTCTGCCTAACACATACGATAAATATCTCTAATTAATACTCTATTCACGACTCTAAATAAACCAAGTCTATTTCTCTTTCTCTCAAACTCTTGGAATGGGTAAAAGACCATTTTACCCCTCTATGCCTTTCCATTACTCATGTTGACCAACCCTAAAGTCAACAGAAGTCAAACTCGAGTCAATAGTCCATGTTTGATCTGACTCGCCGAGTGCACCCATGTGACTCGTCGAGTCCACTCTTTTCCTCAGAAATCTCGTGAAGGTCAACCTCAACTCGCCGAGTTGACGTATGTTGAATCTCATCGCGGAAACCCTAGCCGACTCGTCGAGTCGGCTCATCGACTCGGCGAGTCCATTCAGACTCATTTCTCATTCAGACGATTTCAAGGCAGAGAACCTTCCCAAAATCTAGATCTAAACTCTAAAGGCTCGATTATCACGTAAAGTCACAAGCTTTACGTCCATGCATGGCACTTTGGGCTTGAAATGCCAAGAACATGCTCTAATAAGGGTTTTTCACTCAAGAGCTCTATTAAGGCTGAATAAAGCAGGGACCTTTGGACTCTAGGGACCTCACAAGGTCCAGATCTGAAGTCCAAACCTCCATATAAACACAATACCCTCAAAGTCCCAATATTGGATAGGAAAGAAGCCCTAATCTCCAATAATATGAGATCTACACAAACTAATGAGAAAGGATTAAACTTTATACCTTTTATAGAAGCTCTTGGATGAATATCAACAGATCTAACAGCCTCCTCTCGTTCCTTGCTTGAAATCCTTCTCTTCTCTTCCAAATATGCACCAAGATACTCAATATTAGCTCGCACTCTCTCTATTAGCTCAAAGGGCGATTAGGGTTTCTCTCAATGAAGGTAAGCAACTGATGAGCTGCAAATTAGGCTATAAGTGCCTTTAAATAGGCCCCAAACCCAGGGATTTAGGGTTTCGCTTAACAACGTCTACTCGGCGAGTCGACTCTCAGAATCTTCAAGTAGATCATTAATCTCACGTGGTACATCGCGACTCTACTCGACGAGTTGAGGCACCAAATCGTCGAGTTACTCAATAAACCCCAAGAATAAAATATATAAATAATATACCTGGGAGTCTGGATGTTACACTTCACTTCCTTCCTTCTTCTTCAAAAGCACCAAAACACACACACAAAAGCTTAGAAATGGTTATCAAGAGGATATTAGGATTGCAAACACGTATGAGAGGGTGGCGGCTGATAAGGGTGAAGGAAATGAGGTCATAAGAGTGCTTAAATACCAGTCAAACCGTAAAAATTAGGATTTCCTCATTTAGTAAGTACGCCCAACGTAGACTGATGTACGCCCAGCATACACCACGTATGCATGGCCTACTCCGAAGGCCTACAATTACAATAATGCCATTAAGGCCCTTTTTGCATACATTTCTTGAACTTGGGACCAAAATGCAACATAAATGGATTAAAGGGTTAAATTTAGAAGTACCTCACATCGGGATGTTACAAGAGGTTAGAATGAAATAAAAACAACCAAAGAGTGTTTTAGAATGACAACCTTTGAAGCCTTTAAAGCCTTTGAACCCACTTGGTTTTGAGGTGTTGATGAAGATAGCAAAAATTCAAGAATATAATTTATCTATTTGTATCCACCATCAAGAATAAGGCACTTGGAATGCTAGTTCCTTCTTGTATTCATGAGTGTCTTAAGCCTTTAAGTACTTAACTCAAATAAGCACTAAAAGAGACAAATCAAGAGGGATTTTAATCTTGCAACAATCTTCAAAAGACAACAAGAAAAGGAAGATGAGAGTATATTTTCGGCCATGAGAAGGAAGAGTAGAAAAACTTGTCAAAAACTCATGCAAAAGCCTTCCTTTTATACTCTCATGCAAGAGATACATTTATATTATAATAACATAAAGTATTGGTAGCCTTTTAGAAGGATGGGAGACATAAGAAGAAAGTTGACAAGCAACCTCTCTTTTTATAATAATAATTTTGGCCATGCTTTCAAAAAGAAAAAAATTGTCCAACTAGTAAAGTAGAAGAATTGTTTAAATTTTATAAACTCTGTCTTTAGGTAAAAGCCAAAAGGATTCAAATAGTCCAAAACTTTGTACATGACTTATTAAATCATATCATATTATATAATAACTAGTTATACTCTTTTAGTTATTATTTTCACAAAATAATAATTATTCCTTAATTAGATACAAGAATTGATATTATTTATTAATAATACTTATACAAAATGTGCCAACTTGATAAAGGTGTGACCCTATAGAATCATATATTATTAGCAATATCACTCAATAATGATTCTTGGGCAAGATTCAACACAAACTAGCAAAGTTTTACAGAAGATCATGTATTTAGAAAGAATAAACTTCAAAAGAAGAACTATTAAAGAGAGTTTCAATATGTACACTAACTGCTCGATGAAATCCTTAAACCAATGTGCACCATCTCTTGAGGGATAATGACATATATTATAATTTCTCTTCTTGAGGGATAATAACAAAGCAACATAGCAACATATGAGAAATTAGAGCCAGTCAATGTACACCATCTCTTGAGGGATAATAACTTCATTTTGTTGTCATTATTTGATTTTTTTTGTCTATTACATCATATTATATTATGAAAGGCCTAAAGGATAAATATTTTCTATTTAATAGCCTAATTTGATGCTCTATTCAATGAATCACATTTGTTTGTAGTCATGATGTACACAATTAGTTATCATATTGTCTTATCTGCTATGGACATTTAGATCACAATTTCCATTGGATTTTATCGCTTTTCCATTTGATGTTTTGGTGTGTCTGAGAAATTTCCCACTCTATCTTCAACACAACTACTATTACAGGTAACTACATTATTTTATTTCAAGTTCTATATACCTTCATGCATTTTTATATCATTGGAGTTCATTTTCGGTTGGGCGCATGAATACATGATGTATCTAAATTCCATGAACTATCATTAACCAGAATTAATACAAGTCTAACATTAAAAGGGTGATCTATAAATTCTTCATTAATTAATAACATTATGAAGGATTGGGACAGAAAGTGTGTTCATCATTTCTATGTTCAACTGTGATCATCATTAGAAATAAAATTAGTGGAAACATGAGAGTGAACAAACGATGAAGTCAATATTTGTCAAAACTTGTGTACCTTTTTTGGGTCAAGTTGATAACTCGATTTAACTTTTAATTTGCAGGTTTTACTTCTCAAGACTTTTAGATATTTTGTCCGGAACAAGAGGCTATGCTACTTCAGAAAATTAAGTATATTTATTTCCTTTTTCCTAACATGTTTTTTCAAAGTTAACCCCTTAATTATGCTTCCTTGTGAAGGATACCCCCCCTCAGATTAAGTTGTGTCTGGTATTTCTGGTTAATGTATGTGCCTCTGGGTTTTTGTTAGTTTTTTACCACTTTTATTTTATAGCATTTATCATTTTAGTTTATGCACAACTTTGAATTTTGAAGAAAATCATTCAGTTTTTTAGGAACGAATGGAAAAAAACCCACTAAATATGGCCACGAAATAACAAAATGGAGATGGAAAACAATAAAGAACTTTGGTTTTTATTACTATATAAGTTGGGTTAGTTTTTACTAGCCTCTGATTAGTTATGTTACAAACTTAAATTCAGCATCTGATATGTACTTCGGTGGTTAAAAGGTCAAGCTTGAGAAGAAATGGTTGAGGGTGTTATCACGGGAAAGAAAGATGAAAAGAACATAGTAAATGCAAGAGGTATCGATCCACCTATCATTTGTTTTATTTATTACAACATTTTTTGTTTGTTTTTATTCTATTACAACATTTATTTTCATATAACTGTTGTTGCACACAAATTTAGTTGATAGTTTGATTCTTTTATAAAATTTTCGCTAATATATCAAATTAGATGGCGTGTTGGTTCTTTTAAACCAATACAACTAACAACTGAAGACTTGTAGTTTTTCTGGCAACGTAAGTTGCATTAAACGGTTACATTTCAGTCCTCGACCTCCTAAAATACCTTCTATTTTTAAAATATTGAACGGTTACATGGATTTTTGTTTTTTTTTTTTTTTGAAAATTCTTCATATTTTACTAGACAAAAAAAAAGTTAGGAGATCATGTTGGTGATTTGATCACCAAATATATTTTAGTGTAATGGATTTAACAAGTGTTTCAAGAATAATGTTTTAGTTATAATACAAGTTAGGAGGTGTGGGAGTGCACACTTGTATTTACTAAACATTGTTAGTACCGAACCCTAATCTACAGTACAAGGACTAATCTGTCATTCTTTAGAGATGCAAATTCAAGGACTAATCTGTCTTTTCTGAAAGGTGTAAACTGTTCTCATTTATCCGTTGAGTGGATAAGTCCGGGAAAGAACGGCTTCTTTGAAACACAGAAACACAGAAACGTTTTCTTCTCAAAATTGATTCTGATTTTGTGCTTAAAATCAAAATTGTCACTTCAGGAATTATCCTAGTTTGGATTTCGTGATACCCAAGGCATATAGGGTCGAAATATCAAACAAGGAAAGTGTTTACACGATTCCTGTTTGTGATCCAGATTTCCTATAACCCAATTTCGAAATTCCCCAACAGATCATGATCATAAAATGACTATATGTAACGCCCCGATTTTTCTCGGTACGTTTAGTTATTTTAATGTAATTATTCTTGTAACCTTGGCTTAATTTATTTAACCAAGGTCTGATTTTCTTATGTTATTGGACTCTTTTGATCATCTTGTAAACTCCTTTTATTGAAGTCCATGGGCCATGGGCCTATTTGCAAAATCCATCTAGTTAATAGTACTTAATGTGTTAATTGAGTCATTTGGAACACACACAAGAAAAACACTCTAAACCCTACTCTCTCTCTCTCTCTCTCCCTCACGTCGTCTTTCTCTCTCTCTCTTTGGGATCAAGAGCAGCCAAGGGGCTGTTGTTTGGATCTTAATTCTTGTTCATTTCCAGCCTTGATTCGTATTGGTATGAACCTCCTTATCATTTCTTACAACTTGATTCATAACCTTGTTCTAGTTTTATGATTTCATCTTCACTTCTACTCCTTCTTATTTGATTTGCATCTCTTTTGTTATTTGCAAAGAATTGTATGTTACACATCATCTCAAGATCCTATCTTCACCCCATATATGGTGGATGATGGATCTAGGTGATTACATGTTGCAAAAGATCATGGAAACCCTAAAAGGGAGAATGGTGATTTTATGTGCTTTATGTTTATTTTCATGTTGATTATTATTAAATTCTTGTTGCTAAATGAAATCCTAATGATCCCTAACCCTTTTTAGTACCACCATGATCATGGGGACTGAATGGGGATGATGAACACATCTTAAAATGTGTTTCAAAGGGAGAAGGATGGATAAGCCAAAAAGGAATCACTGGTGGCTACAATTTTGTTTATCATCAGATCTGTAGTCATTTTGTAAAAATCATATCTGGAGTTCTAGAACTCAAACGGACCCCAAAACAGTGCCCAAAGTTCACAAATTGAGTTGGCTAACTTTCTTAAGAAGACCAACCTCACTGATAAGGAATTTATCTATGGGCAAGAATGACATCTTTGCTGTTAGGTTTGATCCGGGTCTGTTCTGATATGTCATTTTGTTTTCATCATTTCTAAGGCTTGGAAAAGGATCCAGAGTGATTCCAAGTTTCTATATGTTCCTTATATTACGAATTTAAGATCTGGAGCAGATGGGGTGTTATTTCCAATTATAAATTGGTTAGAATGAATCCACACTCCAGATCAGTGGGCAGTCACCAGCTTTTACTAGTGATGTGATTGTCCACAATGTGAATTTTATATCGGGAGCTTGTGAAATTCTCTTCATTCAATTCCAACTCTTAAACTTTCATTTGTATGTCCTTTACTTCTCTGAATTTTGGTTTGGACGAATTCTACTCACAGGTTGGGTAGAATTGGCCAACATCACTTGACTGTCCTGTTGGAGACAGCAGTGATACACCTTTTTGTAAAATTCATATTTAATTCATCCTTTGGAGTTAGAAGGAGTTATTTATAGTTCTGGAATCCTGAACAATCATAGTTGCCAATAAAATTTAGTTAAAGATATGCTTTTGTTTTAGATTTTGGAGTAAATCCGTTTTGAACAGCGGGTCTGTTTCAGAGACCTTGCTGTGATTACTCTTTTCTCAACTCATAGCTTCATTACTTCTCCTTTCAACCCTTTAGTCCTTCTTAGGTGAGGTTTTGAAGTTTGCTCAAGCTTGGTAGCATTATTTGATTGTTAGCTATCCTTACTACTCACTCAAGGTGAGTTCTCTCACACCGTTGTATTGATGTTTGCGTTTGCTAGTTAGCTCGTGTGTGATTATTTGAATTTATTATAAAGGCATGCTATATAACCATTGTTTTAATTCGTACATGTGCACTGTATGTAACTAATTATAGATATGGGGACACCACCAAAGGATACGGATTTACCGGTGCGGTGGGTAGGTAATATCACCAACGTAATACTCATCGTGAGGTGCGGTGATTAGGGCCAAATGATACGGGATCTTCCCGGTGCGGTTCAAACCTACAAGTCCTTCTTGTATTAGAGGCATTGATTAGTTCTTTGCCCTTATCATATAATTATAATTGGAAAATGGATTAGGGTTAGTAAATATGAATGTTAGTACAATGTCTGTTTTTGAATTCACTAAGCTTTGTGCTTACGGTTTCCCTTATAACTTTTCAGGTGTTAAGATTAAAGAGGCTAAGGCTTGACATGGAGCACCGGGACATCGCTACTAGTTATTTTTGTTGGGACCTTATTATTATTATTACTTCCACACTTATTTTATATGATTATTAAGTTGATGTATTATGTTATGACTATTTCAGTTGTTTTAATTTAATTTAAGATGGGTTTTAAAAGTTTAAAACTTTTGCAAAATTTGGGTGTCACAAGTTGGTATCAGAGCCACAGTTTGAGGGAACTAGGCATTCATGTGGATGTTCTAGACTCAAATTTGAGGCTCTATAAGAGTTTATTTTCTTTTTAAAAGATTTTTCCAAATCTTCTGAAGACTAGTAGTGGAAGATGCCGCGGTGTGCCAGTCAGCCAGCCAAGTAAGCCTTATTTCTTATGTTAAATGTTTATGTTAAATTGTTGACTATGAGTTGGATTCTACTAGCCTTATAATGTTAGATTACACACTTAGTTAGTGTTAACATGTGAGAGAGTTGTAAAAAAATTAAATGGCTAGAGCGAACTGGAAATTTTGAAACTAGACGCGAATGTGAAATTGGAACTTGTGTGGAAGGTAGTAGAGGGGCCCCTACTATTTGAAACATCGGTGCCGGTTTCAGGTCGGGGCAAGGTTGAAAAATTTTCGGCAAGATGAGTGTTTTGTCTTCCTAGAAATATCTAGGCTGAATTGTTTCTATGATTTTGCTTCTTCTGCGGATACAGATGGCTCCGCCTGCTCGACTTAATCAACTCCAAATGGAGCAAGTTAGGGATATTGTCGCTGAGGAATTCAATAACGCTATCAACGAACTAATCCCGGGTGTGACCAACGACATAATCAACCAAGTCGGTGCTCTTCTGGATGAGCTCCTCGCGGCTATTCCCGGGGGAGCGTTGCCGGCTCCGCCTGTTCGGGATTCGGCATACTACTTCGAGAAGTTCAGCAAGTGTAGCCCTCCTCTTTGGAACGGTGAATCCGACCCAGTTGCTGCTAAGCACTGGGTGTCAGATGTTGAGGGCGCCTTCATGACTGTTGGGTGTCCAGACCAGTACAAAGTAGTGATCGCCATGAATCAACTGTGAAAAAAGGGGAAAGACATGGTGGAACACCATCACCGCTCTATTGAACGAAGAAGAAGTGAGGGCCATGTCTTGGGCCCAATTTGTGGAGAGGTTCGAGGCACAATATGTGCCTAAGGTGGAGAACTTATTATTCAGGGAGACATTAGTTGGGTTAATGTTTAAGTCCATAACTATATTTGGTATGTACTTGACCCGACCCGGCATGGTCCATTTGGGTTACACTTCACCGGCACAATTTATATGGATAGTCTTTTGAGAATAGTATATTTATGATTTATATTAATATATTATAAGTTCTAATATATTAATATGGAATCATATTATTTAATTAGTATTGATCAAGAATTAATTTAGAATTAATTAAGTGATCAAAAAGAACTAATTAAATATGGACTCTTATATATATGGAATGGGCCAAGTTCATTTAGGTTGGGCTAAGCTTGCATGGATGGTCCATGGAGCTTTTAACCCATGGATCCTATGTAAATGAAAGGTCATGAGTATTAGGGTTTACATGGATGTAACCCTAATCCTCCATAATATATAAAGGGGTCCTTGGCTCACAAAATTGGCACAAGTGTGTGAAAATAAGAGTGGGCCGATTTTAGTGTGCATACATATTCTCTCAAGTTCTTCCAAGGTGTTTTGGTGATTTGTGATTCCATTTAAGGCTTCCACACTATTGGGGCTAAGCTCTTAAAGCTTGAAGACATCAAGCTACATTAAAAGGTATGTCATCTAACTAGAACTTTGTAGTATAGGTGCTTCATAATATGCTAGTTAGGATGAAACCTTGGAATAGTTAATATTTGCATGTATAATAGAGAAAACATAGATCCAAGGTTTATAGGGTTGCATGTACACCATAGGGGTGTTAGAATGCTCAAAACCCACAGTGGTATCAGAGCCATGGGTTGTTTTCTGTTATATTGATGCAAATGTTTTATTTTCAAGTTGGAAAAAAAGGAAAAAAAAACATGACGTTTGTCAAATTTTAAGATAATTACTTGTTTTTGTGAAAAACTAATTATTTGTAAAATTTGAATCATTTGCTATATGAGTTGAATTAGGTCAAATTTAGTAAAAGATAAAATGATATGATTATTTTATTAGTTTTAAAAGTTTGATCTAAAGAGTTTTTTGAAACCTCCATAAGTTATGGATATGAAAAGGTTTTTTAAAAAAAAATTGATTCAAAGTTTTTTTATGGAGTTACAAAACTTGGTCTTAATGTTTTAAAGAATTCCATAACTTGTTCTTAAGTTATGGAACATGAAAAGTTTCATCATAAAACAAGTATTTAACTCCATAAGTTATGGAATCCAAAAGTTTCAAGAGTTACAAAACTTGCCCTCAAGTTTTGGAATTTGGAAAAAGTTTTTTATGATAAAAAAAAGAATTGAATTCTAAAACTCTTGGGTTCATAACTTAAACAATTAATTAAATGGTTTTAATTTTGAAGTTAATAATTGGAATTATGATGTTTTTATTGAATAATTCAATTAACTCTTATGGACTTTATTAATAGATAATAAAAGTGTTTAATTAAAAGAGAATTAATAATTCCATAATGACATGGTTTAAATTTAATTAAATTAAGAGTATAGTTTAATTAATAGATTAAACCACCAAGTATTTTAAATGTCTAAAATACACCCTTATACTATTATAATATTAAAAGTTTAATATATTATATGTATAAGAACAAGTCGTCTTACCATTAGTAGGCCTCATTCACGAAGCCGGTCTATAAGGGGGGGTATAAGGTTACTGCCTATAAAATGGCAGTTTAATGGGTGTTCACTCTCACCCACCGCTTCCTTGACCGGTGGAGGGTCGTTAGCCGAACAGGTAGGACAAAGACTATAATTCTCCCTTCATTATAAGTATAATGATAAATACTAAGTAACTAAACACTTATAAATTCCCAATCTTAGTTACTTAGGAAAATGTGAATAAGGTGCTAATCCATGAAATTACACTTTGCACATTGTTTAAGCTGTTAGTGGAGCGTGTGTGGTTAACCGGCACACTAACCTGGACTTAACAAGGTCGGCAAAGGGTAACTTAATGTTTATCATAGTATCGTTGGACCGTGTGTGGTTAACCGGCACATCGATTGAGGGGTAAATATTAAGGGTACCAAGTATATTTGCATGGTTACTTCACACCTTGTTTTGTGATCCTCGGCATCCCAGTCACAAAACTTGAAGGGCACACTCGAGATTGAAACATGCCATTGAAAAGTTCAATGAATCTCAAAAGAATCTAGGAGTTTCAAAACCAATTAAAACCTAATAATACATTTCGTTTATCTTGGTGGAAATTGGTGAATCGTCATTCACCTACCTTCAAATATTTTATAGCTTGGATTACGGCATCCCTCTTCCAAGTTATAAAATAGTTTGTTGGATCCTAGCCTTAATATATCATATTGGGTGTTATATTAAGGACTTAAATCAACTTTACGTGAATTTCTCTCATTGTTGATGTCTGGTTTAGACAACAATGATCTTCCCAAACCAAGCTTTCCTAATGAATATGACTTCCCGAGTTTGGATCATGGAAGTCATACTTCTCTTCCTCCACCTCCTCCAATTATTCTCCCTAACCCACAATTTCAAGGTCACTCAAGCCCTAATGGCAAGCAAGGTCTATGTGTGATCACATCTTAGAGATGAAGTCACATATTGACAAGCCGGGAGAGTTGGGTGTCAAAGTCTTGAGAAAGTTGGATGTTCAATCACTTTCTAAGTCACATAGTGAGTTCCTTTGGGACTACTATGAAACAGACTATGACATGAACCGTAATGATCATATCTATTTGCTTGGTGCTGCTGAATCAGCAATGATTTGGAACGATAGTAAAGCAAATTTGATTAGAAGATCAACTTCCCAAAAACTTTATGGACAGTGACAATGGTGACACTGGAAATCCAGAAAAAGTATTCTCTTCCCAATGGAAAGGGATTGGCCATAGTCAACCCGGTTGACCAAATGGTAAAGAGAAAGGCTAAGTCTGAGATAGTCCCATTACCAAAGGGTCCATATGTTTATTTTGCCAAAGGAAGGGGCGTTGATTGCAAAGCTGCCAAATTTACCTAAGGATGTTAAAGTCAATAAGTTTGACTCTACATCAGGTAGAGCCCATTATCTAACTCTGTTAAGTTCTATTCTAAGATCCTCATTACATGATGTGACTGGGTCACATGTTGATGTTTTAAGAATCAAAGAATAGAGAGAAATCTTAAAGGAAGTATATGATGATTCTGATCGCGAAGGTGGATTTTGATCGCATCAGAATTTTGAGCAGTTGCTTAAGAAGTTATGATATATTGCTAAGGAATAGATAACAACAATTTTCCATGTGGATTGTAAGGATAAGTTTTTCCGCAAAGTTTTAAAATAAAAGAAAATTGTTTAATTTTATTTATTTGAAGTATCCTTACAATGGCATTTGTGGAAAATTGTTGCTTATATGATTCCACTGACAGCAATATTGGAAAATGGATTTGATTCTTTCATTTGTGGTAGTGTCTAAATTTACCAAATCAGGAAAGTTCCTCATCGCCCAAGTTTCAATTGGACCGAAACTTGGAATCATGCAAGTTGAATAGTATGATGAATGAGAACTTTCAAGCATTGGAAAATCAAGACTAATTACTTGTTCACATGGATGTGTGAGTCAAGTGAAGGACTAAAGGGATCGAGTACACATTCTTGTGCACTGGTCATGTCCACCACAAAGCTCGTTAAGACTATTTGATTTACTAAAGTTTAGTAAATATGGTTATACTTACAAGTTTAAGTATAATTCTGAAACATTGGAAAAGTCTCAATGTATGGCAGAACGAATGGGAAAAATCAAATTAGGCAGAAAGATAAAAGTTTCTCAAATCTGAAAAGATGGGAGAGTACTTTAGTATCATGTTTGTGATCATCTTAATGATTTAGAAATCATATCACAATTAGTCCTCTAAAGGTCATCTTAGTGCATTCTTATGACTAAGAAGAGGAGTCATGAATTGTTGAAATGGTTAGATCGGGAAGATGAGTCATACTTCGTTCCAAAACAATTCTTAGAGTCATACTCCAAGATTATAACTTGAGTGACATATCTTAAAGAAAGGTTTAAAACACTTGTCAAATGTAAGAGTAAAAGTGTCCTACTCTTGTACATTTGAAATTGGTAAGTTGTGATGTTTTGGATAAAACAAAGACCAACTAAGGCCAATTGTGTGAAGTGCTTGTCTTGATAAAGAATCCGCACTATCTCTTGAATATTTGGCAAGATAGTCTTATATGTCAAGAGGATAGTGGGAGTCTTAAAGATCCTAAAAAGAATTTCAAGAACTAATCAAGAATAAAACCTGAGGTTCTTCACTAGCACACGACTTGAGGTTTATAACCTATCGTGTTGACATATTCTGTGCCCATTCCAGTTAAAGTTGGCTTTGCATAGGAGTTCTGAAAGTTCTCAATTGGTTGCATAACAACTTGGAAGCAATGGCAGGCCCTATACTGCCAGGTGGCAAGAAGTTAAGATTGCATAAGTTCAGTCCATATGAGTTTGGATTTGTCATTATCCTTGTCTTGTGACTATGGTTTTGACGATTCACATGGATAAGAACACATACACCATAAAATCTAAGGGTCATAAGGTTTCTCTCCAATTCATGAAAATGATGGTGAGGAAACACTTCCACCAAGTAGATTTGAAGCAGATGGCAAAAGGTTTAAACAATTGAGACTATGATTACGGCATCCCTTTTCATAGTTCTGAAATTGTTTAGACACACATGCATGCTATCTAAGGAAAGGTGTATGATTTTGATAAAGTTTTATCAAAGCATCTCGTTTCAGAAATCTGAACTTTGGTAAGAAAGTCAATAAAGTATTGATTTCTACAAGTCCAGCTGATTTCTGAGTACATGTCAAAGCTAGTGGGAGCATAAGTGTTATGCTAATAATCATCATGTTAGTGGGATCATGATAATTATTGTTAGTGTTTCAAGTTAGCAATGTTAATTATAGAAAACAAAAGTTTCAATTCGTGAGGCTGCAGGGATTGAAAAAGTTGTTTTGCTATAATTAAGGGAGAGGATATACTTCATTTCAGTTCTAAAGGATTAGATTGAGACCTTAATCATCTTTAGTCAAGAATATATATATATATATATATATATATATATATATATATATATATATATATATATATATATATATATATATATATATATATATATATGAATTTCATGTTGGATTGGTTCAACTTAAGGAAATTCTATATATTACGTTCTCAAAATTCGATTATGATTACGGCATCCCTCTTCATAGTTAAATTTTGAAAACATGGCAAATAAAAATATTGTAGCAAAATACTGGTCTAGAATCATGTCTTTATGTGAGACATAATGAATCGTGTACCATTTGCTTTGGGTACAGGATCGATTGCATGTGCTATAATATTTGTCATTTCTAAATTTTTCCAAATGCCCAGAGGCATTAAGAAGGGAAAAGGTCTAGAATTGGATATGACTAAAATGATTAAGCAATTGTCGAGGACAATCTGAGGTTTACCAAAGATTGGTTGCTCAGGGACAGTTGGAAGTATAGTGCTAATTTTGGAAGGACCATATTGACATATTCTGAAAAGAGGCATCTCTTATTCAAAAGTGATAGTCAAAATGAGAATATGGAGTTGTCTCCATAGGTGGAAGTTATCTGTGTAAGATTAGAAAACTTAATGCAAGAAGCATGTCCAAAGCAATGTACTTTGAATATGAGACTTAGTTTCCATGGAGTTGATCTCCATTGGAATACCTTATAATGACTGTTGACAAGTCTTTGTGACTTTGTACATATTCATTAAAGGAGGGTTAGTGCATATAAGTTTAAAATCTAAACAGATTTCGATAAATGATAGGAATTTGAAATTCTCACATTTTTCGATAAGGATTTGGGAGTGTGAAATTAGAATCATTGAAATTATGTTCAATTGGTTTATTTCACAAAGTAAGGATCATAGACAAACATAGAGTGCATACTTGGTGTATGGCAAAGCTATTGTTTAAGAAAAACATAGTGTACATGCTTGGAGCATGGGACAACTAGTGTTTTTAATTCAAGTATAAAGTTGATAAAACCGAAACAATGAATAATGAGTAATCAGTATGGTGATAAATAAAAGTGTTTATTTATATTCATAGGGTTTGATACCATATTTGATTCATTTATTCTTGTGTTTCACTTTGCATGTTTTGACTTCCAGAATAACTAAGTCGCTCTTCCTGAATGATTAAGTTATTCAAACCATCCACAGTCGGTCATATGTTGGAAGTAGATATGAATCAAGACTGTCATGGGTTGGTTTGTAGAGGTCCAAGTTGGTGGACAAAGTGGTGCTACAACACTCATGAGTGCTCATAAGTTCTGAGTATTGGATTCAACCCGCGCTCATTTGAATCACTTCATGGATTTTATCACGAGTGATCATGAGACGATAATATCTTATATTCTTCAAACCTAGAGACATGAGTTGTTACTATGAGTTGGTTATACATTGATTGCACGAAAACGCATTTGGTAACTCGATGTTATAAAACGTGCCTTTGTGTATGATTCAACAACTAGTAGAACAAGCCATATGATTCGAAGTTTATCCATTCCTTTTACCTTCGGGATAAAAGCGATATCTGTGGGCCCCTCGATGATTTAGCGATGACACATGTGAGTGCTTGGCCAAGCCAGGACTGATTTGATTTGTTCAATCAGTCAGTCATCATAAATCGAAAATCGGGAAACAACAAATGGACAGAGAGAATGATTATAATCCATGTCTCAGTCCATATGATATCTAGAATGGAGGAATATACGATCCTTTATCTAATGGACAAGTCATTGACAAGGTCAGAGTTCGACAGCGGCTTTAAGAGCTACGATTGCAGTTAGGTTTTGAAGTCATACTCAATAATAGTTTTAGACTTATCCAAGTGGGAGACTGTTGGATTAATGTCTAAGTCCATAACTATATTTGGTATGTACTTGACCCGACCCGGCATGGTCCATTTGGGTTGCACTTCACCGGCACAATTTATATGGATAGTCTTTTGAGAATAGTATATTTATGATTTATATTAATATATTATAAGTTCTAATATATTAATATGGAATCATATTATTTAATTAGTATTGATCAAGAATTAATTTAGAATTAATTAAGTGATCAAAAAGAACTAATTAAATATGGAATCTAATATATATGGAATGGGCCAAGTTCATTTAGGTTGGGCTAAGCTTTCATGGATGGTCCATGGAGCTTTTAACCCATGGATCTTATGTAAATGAAAGGTCATGGGTATTAGGGTTTACATGGATGTAACCCTAATCCTCCATAATATATAAAGGGGTCCTTGGCTCACAAAATTGGCACAAGTGTGTGAAAATAAGAGTGGGCCGATTTTAGTGTGCATATATATTCTCTCAAGTTCTTCCAAGGTGTTTTGGTGATTTGTGATTCCATTTGAGGCTTCCACACTATTGGGGCTAAGCTCTTAAAGCTTGAAGACATCAAGCTACATCAAAAGGTATGTCATCTAACTAGAACTTTGTAGTATAGGTGCTTCATAATATGCTAGTTAGGATGAAACCTTGGAATAGTTAATATTTGCATGTATAATAGAGAAAACATAGATCCAAGGTTTATAGGGTTGCATGTACACCATAGGAGTGTTAGAATGCTCAAAACCCAACAACATTCCCTGACTGGCCATGGCTTCTTGCTCTTCTGCTATAGCACTAGACGACGTTCCTATCGTTTCCGACTTTAGCGATGTCTTTCCGGAGGAACTCCCTGGATTGCCACCTATTCGGCAAGTGAAGTTTCGCATTGATTTGGTGTCGGGTGCGACTCCGGTAGCTAAATCTCCTTACCGCTTGGCACCACCTGAAATGAAAGAGCTCCAAGATCAACTTCAGGAACTAAATGATAAAGGGTTTATATGGCCAAGCTGCTCGCCGTGGGGTGCTCCTATTATCTTTGTGAAGAAGAAAGATGGATCCCAGCGAATGTGTATTGATTATAGGGAGCTAAACAAGCGCACGGTAAAAAATAGGTACCCGTTCCCACGTATTGACGATCTTTTCGATATGTTTCAGGGAGCGTCTTGGTTCTCCAAGATTGATTTACGTTCCGGTTACCATCAGATGCGGGTTCGTGAAGAAAACATTGAGAAAACAACATTCCGTACTCGTTATGGGCATTTTGAGTTCGTGGTGATGCCTTTTGGGTTCACCAATGCACCCACAGCGTTTATGGATCTCATGAACCGGGTGTGTAGCCCGATGCTTGACCGTTCGGTCATAGTGTTCATTGATGATATCTTGGTCTATTCTAAGACCAAAGAGGAGCATGAGCAACACCTTCAGGAGATTCTGGAAACTCTGGCAAGTGAAAGGCTTTATGCTAAATTCTCAAAATGTGAATTTTTGTTGGAAGAAGTTTAGTTCTTGGGGCATGTGGTAAACAAACACGGTATTAAGGTCGATCAAGCCAAGGTTGATGTGGTTAAACAATGGGAGATTCCAAAAACACCTTCTAAAATTCGCAGTTTCTTGGGTTTAGCCGGTTATTACCAAAGGTTCATTGAAAATTTCTCTAAAATCGCCTTGCCACTCACCCGACTGACCAAGTAATCAGTGAAATTTGTTTGGGGTCCGGAGCAACAATTTGCGTTTGATGAGCTGAGAAAGTGATTGTGTGATGCTCCGATTTTGGCCTTACCTGATGGGGTTGAGGATATGGTGGTTTACTGTGATGCATCGCTTCAGGGTCTTGGTTCCGTGTTAATGCAACGAGACAGGGTGATAGCCTATGCCTCCCGACAGCTGAAACCCCACGAACGGAACTACCCCACTCATGATTTGGAGCTTGGGGCTGTTGTTTTCGCTCTTAAGATTTGGAGACACTATCTCTATGGAGTGAAGTGTATCATATACACTGACCATAAGAGTCTGAAATACTTGTTCGAGCAGCAGGATTTGAATATGAGGCAGATCAGATGGTTGGATGTGGTAAACGATTATGATTGTGAAATTCACTACCACCCCGGTAAAACTAATGTGGTAGTTGATGCTCTCAGTCGTAAACAATCTGCCGAACTGATTCGAGCTAAGTGTCTCCGGATGACGATGGTGTCGTCTTTGTTAGATCTGATCCGTGACGCCCAAAAGACGACAATACTGGAGGAAAACATCAAGCATAAGAAGATTGGGAAAGAGTTACCTAAGATGGAACGAGACGGGCGGGGTTTGCTGACTCGCTACGGTAGGGTTTGGGTTCCAAATACCAGGGGAAATCGGAAAACCCTAATGGATGAGTCTCATAAGTCAAAATTTTCTATCCATCCTGGTGCTACTAAAATGTACCGGGACCTTTAGGAGGGTTACTGGTGGCATGGAATGAAGAATGATGTGGCTCGATTTGTGGAAAAATGTATGACCTGTCGGAAGGTCAAGGCGTAACACGAGAAACCGCATGGGAAGTTGCAACCATTGGAGATTCCTGAATGGAAATGGGAGCATCTAACCATGGACTTCATTACAAAACTTCCTAGAACTGCCCGAGGAGCCGATACGATATGGGTGATTGTTGATCGTTCGACTAAGAGTGCTCACTTTTTGGTTATAAAGGAGAGCTCATCGGCGGAGAAATTAGCCGAGATCTTTTTTTGGGAGATTGTCTCATTACATGGGGTGCCCGTTTCTATCGTCTCCGATCGGGACACCCGATTTACTTCTCGGTTTTGGGAGAAGTTTCAAGAAAAGTTGGGCACACGATTACATTTTAGCACAGCCTTCCATCCGCACACAGACGGGCAGAGTGAGTGGACGATTCAGACATTGGAGGACATGCTTAGGGCATGTGCGTTTGATTTTGGGGGTAGTTGGGATGACCATCTACATATAGCTGAGTTTTCTTATAACAACAACTATCACTCGAGCATTAAGATGCCTCCGCATGAAGCCTTGTACGGGAGAAAGTCCAGGACGCTCGTTTGTTGGGGCAAGGTTGGGCAGAGGGTACTTGGGAGTAGCGATATCGTGCTACGGACTACGGAGAAAATCCAAGTGATTCGGGATCATTTGGTCACAGCGAGGAGTCGTCAGAAAATTTATGCCGACAAAAGACGCTTCGATCTTGAGTTCCAGGTGGGAGATTATGTGTTGCTCAAATTCTCCCCCTGGAAAGGTGTGATTCGATTTCGAAAGCGGGGAAAGCTTGGACCCCGATTCATTGGACCCTACAAGGTCATAGCCCGTGTTGGAAAGGTGGCTTGCCGTTTAGAGCTGCCTGACGAGCTTAGTCTAATTCATAATACGTTTCACGTGTCTTAGTTACGAAAATGCATTCTTGATGAGACCGCTGTGATACCACTGGAGGACATACAGATTGACGAGTGTCTCAATTATGTTGAGAAACCAATCTCTATTTTAGAACGAAAGACGAAAGCTCTACGCAACAAGACTATAAACCTGGTTGAGGTGCAGTGGCAACATAGGAAGGGTTCGGAATGGACTTGGGAACCGGAAGGCGAGATGAGGGCTCATTATCTGGATCTGTTTCTAGGCGTTGACTTCGAGGACGAAGTCCGTTCTTAGTGGGGGAGAGTTGTAACGCCCCGGTTTTTCTCGGTACGTTTAGTTATTTTAATTTAATTATTCTTGTAACCTTGGGTTAATTTATTTAACCAAGGTCTGATTTTCTTATGTTATTGGACTCTTTTGATCATCTTGTAAACTCCTTTTATTAAAGTCCATGGGCCATGGGCCTATTTGAAAAATTCATCTAGTTAATAGTACTTAATGTGTTAATTGAGTCATTTGGAACACACACAAGTAAAACACTCTAAACCCTACTCTCTCTCTCTCTCCCTCATGTCGTCCTTCTCTCTCTCTCGTTGGGATCAAGAGCAACCAAGGGCCTGTTGTTTGGAGATTAATTCTTGTTCATTTCCAGCCTTGATTCGTATTGGTATGAACCTCCTTATCATTTCTTACAACTTGATTCATAACCTTGTTCTAGTTTTATGATTTCATCTTCACTTATACTCCTTATTTGATTTGTATCTCTTTTGTTATTTTCAAAGAATTGTATGTTATACATCATCTCAAGATCCTATCTTCACCCCATATATGGTGGATGATGGATCTAGGTGATTACATGTTGCAAAAGATCATGGAAACCCTAAAAGGGAGAATGGTGATTTTATGTGCTTTATGTTTATTTTCATGTTGATTATTATTGCATTCTTGTGGCTAAATGAAATCCTAATGATCCCTAACCCTTTTTAGTACCACCATGATCATGGGGACTGAATGGTGATGATGAACACATCTTAAAATGTGTTTCAAAGGGAGAAGGATGGATAAGCCAAAAAGGAATCACGGGTGGCTACAATTTTGTTTATCATCAGATCTGTAGTCATTTTGTAAAAATCATATCTGGAGCTCTAGAATTTAAACGGACCCCAAAACAGTGCCCAAAGTTCACAAATTGAGTTGGCTAACTTTCTTAAGGAGACCAACCCCACTGATAAGGAATTTATCTATGGGCAAGAATGGCATCTTTGCTATTAGGTCTGATCCGGGTCTGTTCTGATATGTCATTTTGTTTTCATCATTTCTAAGGCTTGGAAAAGGATCCAAAGTGATTCCAAGTTTCTATATGTTCCTTATATTATGAATTTAAGATCTGGGGCAGATGGGGTGTTATTTCCAAATATAAATTGGTTAGAATGAATCGACACTCCAGATTAGTGGGCAGTCACCAGCTTTTACTAGTGTTGTGATTGTCCACAATGTGAATTTTATATCCGGAGCTTGTGAAATTCTCTTCATTCAATTCCAACTCTGAAACTTTCATTTGTATGTCCTTTACTTCTCTGAATTTTGGTTTGGACGAATTCTACTCACAGGTTGGGTAGAATTGGCCAACATCACTTGACTGTCCTGTTGGAGACAGCAGTGATACACCTTTTTGTAAAATTCATATTTAATTCATCCTTTGGAGTTAGAAGGAGTTATTTATAGTTCTGGAATCCTGAACAATCATGGTTTCCGATAAAATTTAGTTAAAGCTATGCTTTTGTTTTAGATTTTGGAGTAAATCCGTTTTGAACAGCAGGTCTGTTTTAGAGACCTTGTTGTGATTACTCTTTTCTCAACTCATAGCTTCATTACTTCTCCTTTCTAACCTTTAGTCCTTCTTAGGTGAGGTTTTGAAGTTTTCTCAAGCTTGGTAGCATTATTTGATTGTTAGCTATCCTTACTACTCACTCAAGGTGAGTTCTCTCACACCGTTGTATTGATGTTTGCGTTTGCTAGTTAGCTCGTGTGTGATTATTTGAATTTATTATAAAGGCATGCTATATAACCATTGTTTTAATTCGTACATGTGCACTGTATGTAACTAATTATGGATATGGGGACACCACCAAAGGATACGGATTTATCGGTGCGGTGGGTAGGTAATATCACCAACGTAATACTCATCGTGAGGTGTGGTGATTAGGGCCAAATGATACGGGATCTTCCCGGTACGGTTCAAACCTATAAGTCCTTCTTGTATTAGAGGCATTGATTAGTTCTTTGCCCTTATCATATAATTATAATTGGAAAATGGATTAGGGTTAGTAAATATGAATGTTAGTACAATGTCTGTGTTTGAATTCACTAAGCTTTGTGCTTACGGTTTCCCTTATAACTTTTTAGGTGTTAAGATTAAAGAGGCTAAGGCTTGACATGGAGCACCGGGACATCGCTACTAGTTATTTTTGTTGGGACCTTATTATTATTATTACTTCCGCACTTATTTTATATGATTATTAAGTTGATGTATTATGTTATGACTATTTCAATTGTTTTAATTTAATTTAAGATGGGTTTTAAAAGTTTAAAATTTTTGCAAAATTTGGGTGTCACACTATATATGTTTTATAATCTATTAAATTTTTGGTAAAATTGTTTTATAATAGTACAAAAGGAAAATAGTATGTCTTTTATATTGAATTGGAATGATTTTCAATGCAAGTAAGATTTATTATGGAAATATGTGATGGTTTTTTGGAAATTATTATTTGGGGATCCCTTAATTATATGACGATCTTCAAAGTTATGGCATGGTTCTTTTAAAATTTACCAATTACAGCGTCTTACTTTCATTTTATTTCATTTTCAAGCATTGGACTTCGAAAATTTACCATTTACAACATCCTATTTTCATTTTAATTATTTTTAAAACACTTTATTCTAAACTTTTACCAATTCCAACATGGCACTTTCATTTTACTTTACTATAAAGCATTGTACTTTGAAAATCTATCAAATAGAACATCCCACTTCAAGTTTATGCCACTTTCAAATTATATAATTTGGAATTTGATTTTGTATACCTGACCTTCCAAACAAAATAATAAAATAACGAAGCAACCAAAAAACTGCCTCGTGCAAAGCATGAGCCTTTTTCCTAGTTATGTATAAAGACGAATTGTATAATTCAATTTATTTTAGTCTAGGAAATTACAATTTATTTTTAAGTTGTAAATTAAATAAATAATAAATGAATAAGGAAATCAAGTATTAGGAAAAATATGCCACAAATAAGAAACAGGAAGTTTTAATCTGAATCAAAACAACTTAGTTTTAAGAGTTAGGTACCTAAGTCTATATATATATATATATATATATATATATATATATATATATATATATATATATATATATATATATATATGTTGAGAACTCATAGTTTCTCGAGAACCTGAAAACTAAAGGTGGATCGTTAGATCAAAATTAACTCATTAAGGGCATGATTGTCATCTTACCGATCTCATTTAATGTTTGTTTTTTTTGTTTTTAGAAATATTAATAAAAAGTTCTAAAATTAACATAATAAATAAAATTTCGGATTGCTTTTTTTTTTAAATAATTTTGTTTTTTTGAAAAAAAATGGAAATTTTTTATTTTTTTTCAGAAAACATGAGTTTTAAAAAAAAATTGAAAAAAATATTTTTTTTAAAAACTACAATTTTTTTTAAAAAAATGCATTAAAAAAACTGCAATTTTTAAAAAAAACACTGTAATTTTTTATAAAAAAACTACATTTTTTAAAGAGTAAATTTTTAAAAATCAGTAAAAATACAAACAAGAATATTTTTAAAAAAAAACTCTAATTTTGTTAACAAAAAAATCAACGTTTTAGGTGCATATATGCATATTTTTTTCAAATGCATATATGTATATTTCTTATACTATAATATTTGTAAGTAAATAATAAAAAATATCATTTTTATTAATCAATCTATAAACATAATACTACAAGTATTATATTCGATACAAAATAAAATAAAAAAAAATACTACAAAGATTCACAGTGTTGTCATTTCTTCATATCAAGATTTCCATATTTTCTTCAATTTATCACTTTTCACCTCTTCAGTATTTTCCACAAATTCTTCAAAATCTACAATAAAATTTTAAAAAATGATTAATGCAAGAGCACTCACAAAAATGCACATGTGTATATAATGTAAGATTCATAGGTGATTATATAATGTGATATTCACATGCGATTGTATCTTTTAAGATTCAAATGTAAAATTCACAAGAAAAAATTTAAAAATAATTAACGAAGAACACTCCCACAAAATGCATGTGTGCATATAGACGTAATTCATATGTGATTTACATGTGAATCCCATGTAATTCATATGTTATTCACTTGTGATTTACATGTGAATTAAATGTGATTAATATGTGAATTACATGTGAATCACATATAATTCATATTTGATTCACTTGTGAATCACATGTAATTCATATGTGATTCACTTGTAATTTACATGTGAATCACAAATGAATCATATGTGAATTACATGTGAATCACATGTAATTCATATGTGAATTACATGTTATTTACATGTGAATCGCATGTAATTCATATGTGAGTCACTTGTGATTTACATGTGAATCACATGTAATTCATATGTGAATTACATGTGAATTATATGTGAATTACATGTGATTTACATGTGAATCACATGTAATTCATATGTGAATTACATGTTATTTACATGTGAATCACATGTAATTCATATGTGAATTACATGTTATTTACATGTGAATCACATGTAATTCATATGTGATTCACTTGTGATTTACATGTGAATCACATGTAATTCATATGTGATTCACTTGTGATTTACATGTGAATCACAAGTGAATCATATGTGAATTACAAGTGAATCACATGTAATTCATGTGTGAATTACATGTTATTTACATGTGAATCACATGTAATTCTTATGTGATTCACTTGTGATCTACATGTGAATCACATGTAATTCATATGTAATTTACATGTAATTCATATGTAATTCACTTGTGATTTACATGTGAATCACAAGTGAATCATATGTGAATTACATGTGATTTACATGTGAATCACATGTAATTCATATGTAAATTACATGTTATTTACCCACCAGCTACAACCATCAAATATTCATATACATATATAAGTCTCATCAAATAAAACATATATAATATAATAAAACCACCAACATACCTAGACAATCTCATTTAGGTTATCTACTCTCTGCAACACCTCACAAGCTTTTGTCCTAATGTTGATGAAATCTGAATCAAATTTCTCATAGAATGATTTTAATAATCAAAATACATATTAACAAAGTGGCAGGTTGTTAATAGAAATAAATATTAAGAAATTAGGACTCCTACCAGTGCTAATTAAAAAAAACATAATAAGCACTAAAGCATCTTGTCGTTTGTGATCATATCAGATAAAGAGGAAGAGTATAACAACTAACAGAGAGATCGAGAGCTTAACATTGTATTTAGATGAACTATATAAAAGTATTCAAATAAACTAAATGAAAAGATATGCAATTTCACAGAAAATTATGCTCTGATCAGAGACCAATTACAGGAAAACACTAATTTGAAAGTAATTGGAGTTGATCATAGTGACTCTTCAATAACTTAAATAAATATTTTATTTGAATGGATACATGTGATTAATGAAAACCCTAACGATCAAAAGAACATAATCAAATGAAATTGCTAACAGCTGTAATGAAACCTGAAGATCACCTTTAATCATGGTGGAAACATTAGTAAATAGATCGTTGAGAGCTTCAGCGAGTTCATCGTGTTCCTGTGTTACCATATTTTCAGCCATGGCGACAAAATTCTACAGCTGAAGTGGAGCAATCAATTAAATTATTAGACTAATAGACGATGAATCTATCGATAAGTAAAAGTGTAATGATCATCTGGTAATAATCAAATTTTGCAATGTTCCTAGTCGATAAAAGAAGTAATCGCCTATTTCACGTCAAGAGAACATTCCATCATTATATATATTACTAAGAATTCTTGATAGCAAATCAAGAAATCTGACCTATCAACTGTTTTTGGCATTCAAATCATTATATGATAACTTTCACACTTGTAATTCATGAAAGCATCCTCAATAGAAGGCTTATATAAAGGGAAAAAACAAAAAGATCAAGAATCTAAATTAAAACATTAAGAGAGAATCAAACATACATTTGAGTTTCAAAAATTGGAAGACGAACAACCACATGCTCACAAAATAACTCGATGATTGCTTTTCCATATTTACCAAAAAAAAGTCATGTGCACTTGGATCAGCTCAGGAAGATCTGCACATCTTGGAACAGTAAAATAGAGACTTCAAATCGCCTCTTTCAGGTCAACAGGATATTCCCTTTACTGTATGTAGGACAAAATTCCAGAAAAATGGATAATCAGGGCAATTGATAACATTAACAAGAATAAATATTACTATATTTCCATATGAAGGATACTGATTGTTTAAATCAGAGTACCTGATTCTTCACATCAGTGGTGACTACACCATGGCCTCTCCAATTGAAAACATTCGGGAGATCGTTCATCAAAAGGATTGGAGCCTCGCTAACGCCGGCAGGGAACCTGAGATGAGATCCAGATCTCAATCCGAGATGCTTTCGGAATCCCGATGGATTCATGTCAGAGAATTGAGTGATGTCGTGGACAAGCTGACGGATCAAGCTTTTGGTGCTTCTTTATGCGACGAAGGTTAGTTTTGAAGTGATTCTCCTCCGTGTTCAAACGATTGGGCTCCGTCTTCGACCACTTGACGGATGAAGACTTCATCTCCGACGATGAGGCACTCTTTGGAGGCAATACGACGATAGGAGTCGGGATGATTGAGTGAGAGAGGGAGAGGGGTAGGTGAGGGTTGACGTGATTCAATCTGATGATAGGGGTATCAATTATTTTTTTACTAAAATGCCCATGATTCATAATAATTATGATGCCTCGTGTCCTTTTTTACAAAGTAATTACAAAAACGCCACAAAGCATCCTAACCTTTTATTATTTTAATCTAACGGCTCACAATCGGTTCTCGGATTCTCGGGAAACTTTGAGTTCTCAAATGACCATTCTTCTCTCTCTCTCTCTGTATATATATATATATGTATATATATATATATATATATATATATATATATATATATATATATATATATATATATATAAGAGAGAGACAGAGAGAGAGAGAGAGATGTAAGTTCAATTGAGAAAATAAAAAAGGTTGAGAATGGGGGAATCATTTTCAGCCACTCATTTATTTTTGCCGCAAAAACCTCTAACGTACTGACGGAAGTGGGAAAGGAATACACATGTGTTTTCCAACAAATCATGTTTCCTTAAACTATGCTAATCATTACCTTAATCTTTACTATATTATTAAACATATTCCCTATTTCTTGAAAATTAAGAGGTATAACTCTTATAACACCATGTACAATCCTATTAAGCTTACAATGTAAATTTAAGTAGTCAACGAAAGAGAGGCGAGACAGAACAAAACACAGTGCACTAAATTCTGGCTCCTACTTTTTCAAAATTTTTTGAAATTCTCGGAAGTGATACCCCTCCCCCCCCCCTGACAGCTCCCATGCTTTCTGTCTCCCTCTGATCCGTCATTTGCATTCAGTTTTTTCTCTCTCCAACATATTCCTCTCATATTTTCTCTTCACTATACCTAGATCTTGGGCAAATCCATCGAAGCCAGATCCAATTTTTTTCTTCCTTGCAACCTTTGTTGCTTTTTACAAGATTTAAAGGTAGATCCATCAAATACACGTACGTTTTCTTTAATATTTTGCGATTTTAGGTTTCATTTTGTACTGGTTTTTTTATTAAAACCAACAAAGTTGTAGGTGGATTGATATGAAGATGAGATATGAGTTTGGGATTTGGAAGAGGGGTATCGACAGGAGAAAGAAGGGGAGCCAAAAACCCTAGATCGAACTGACACTACCTTCCTCTCTAGAAATCGGCGATCGTTATTTTATTTCCCTTTCTCGATCACTCATCTAAACCTCTTCTCTTCGGCTGGGATATCAGGAAGGGAGGTGGCTAAGAAAAGCGAAATCGGCATAAAAAATGATGTGGCTAAGAAAAGCGAAATCGGCATAAAAAAATGATGTTCTCACCGCCATCAACCACTACACACGGCCGTCACATCGGAAGAAATACCTCTAAAACCCCTAATATGTACTCTCCATTCTTGAATCAGGTTTTCATGTCGTCCTCCTCTCGGTAATGCGCATCAAGTTATAGCTCCCTCACTATCGACTTTATAAAAAATAATATTCAAATTCCTCCCAAAATATTCTTGATCTTAAAGTTTGGTTATGATCATTGATGTTTTATTATGATTTCATTCATTAACAATAGAGAATTAAGGGGGTGCTTGATGATGTTGGTGAAAGGAAACAAAATCAGGGGATGCAACCTTGGTTATAATGCTAACACCTTCATCCATCACTTTCTCTCTCTCCTAAAATTTGTTTTTTGTTCATGACAATGACGAGTATAGCTCCCTCACTCTCGACTTTATAAAAAATAATATTCAAATTCCTCCCAAAATATTCTTGATCTTAAAGTTTGGTTATGATCATTGATGTTTTATTATGATTTCATTCATTAACAATAGAGAATTAAGGGGGTGCTTGATGATGTTTAAGAAAGGAAACAAAATCAGAGGATGCAACCTTGGTTATAATGCTAACGCCTTCATCCATCACTTTCTCTCTCTCCTAAAATTTGTTTTTTGTTCATGACAATGACGAGTATAACTCCCTCACTATCGACTTTATAAAAAATAATATTCAAATTCCTCCCAAAATATTCTTGATCTTAAAGTTTGGTTATGATCATTGATGTTTTATTATGATTTCATTCATTAACAATAGAGAATTAAGGGGGTGCTTGATGATGTTGGTGAAAGGAAACAAAATCAGGGGATGCAACCTTGGTTATAATGCTAACGCCTTCATCCATCACTTTCTCTCTCTCTCCTAAAATTTGTTTTTTGTTCATGACAATGACGAGTATGCTTTTTTGGACATGACACATAGTTAGGGTTCAATTTCGTATGTTTCACGGAAAATTTGTGATTAGTCTTCAGGAACTTAAATTTTTTTGGATCGGTGGGAAATTATAACATTAACTGTTTTATATTCTTATTTCTAGAGGCCGGGTTTCATTATTTTCTGTAGTTTCAAAATTGTTTGTGTAAATGCATAGCTGTATAATTCCTTGACTTGGTGGTTGACTGCTTCATTATGGTTTATTAAGAAGCTTTCTTCACAAAGGAGTCAAATCAAATGTTTTGAGTAGTTTGTCGATAATAACATACTTTTGTTATTAATTTTGATGTTTTTGATTGTTTGGCCAAATTTGATTTCATTTTTCTGTGATTTGATGTGAACATTACGTGTTGCAGGTACCCCGAAGGGTGGACTACATAAAAAAGCTACTTTTATTCATAATATCCCTCAAAAAAGTATCAAGTTGCTGATTATTCCATCTTTTTAAGGGTATTGTGACATTATTTTATCTTACAACTGAATTTGTAAAATTTATGGTTAGATTGTGGTTTTGGTTTTTTTACTTTTGCTTTTTTGCTGGATATCTAAAGATGCAATTTGGTATGAACTGTTTTTTGAATAGCTAGATTTTGAACAATATTGTCTTTGGATGGTCTTTATGGTCTTGATTTTCAATTTTCCATAGTGAGTTTCACTTCAATTTAACAGATGATGATGTTGGAGTATTCCCTTAGCGTCTGTTGCTTACAACTACCCTAATAACTTTCAATATTATTCCTGGTGAAGTCCCTATAGTGTGTTGCTCTGGTGCTTGCTCTGGTGAACCTTTTTTAATATGCTCTGTTTCATTGGATATTTATAAGTGTTATCCCACTTCCTAATTTCTTTTTTTGTTATTTATATGGTTGTATATATCATATCATCTTGCTTTTCAATTCATTTTATTACAATCGGCTTTTGTTACAAACTTACCACTAATAAGGTTCTAACCAACTCCTGATGCCATCTAGATCTTATAAATGCACCTAATATGGTTCCAACATGCTCATGAGTCGAATTGAGTGAGAGTAAGTGCTCTTGACTATAATGGAATCAAAGAAGACCTGCCTTGGCATATTTCCATCACCATGAACTTCATTGTTCTTCTTCATACCCATCACCGGGTCTAGAATTCTGCTCACTCGGCTACATGAAGGTTTCGATTCTTCAATGACAAAACTAAAGAAGAAAGATGGTATTTAAATTTTAAAATGTTTTTTTTTCAAAAATTAATATCCAAATTGGACCCAAATAAAGAAAATTTGTATTCCTTCTTTTGGTACCACCAAAGATTCAGATCGAGTTTTGCTTTGATGAAAATACTATTGTTTTCAAGCCTTTGTATTTTTATTTCATTTCTTTTAGACAGAATGGAAGTTTGGGTTTTTAGGGTGAAGGTTGGTGTTTAGAAATTCATTTTGTATTTGTATTTTCATTTGTTTTAGCAAAGATTTAGATTTGAGTTTGGGTTAAAGTTTAGTGTTTTGAAACTTATCATTGCTTTTGGTAGTTGTGTTAGGAGTTCCAAGATGAAGTCTGCATATGTATATTTGAAAAATTAATGTATATTTAAAAAGTTTGAAAGTTAATGTACATTTAAAAAATTATTGTATGTATTATCTTAAAACAATAACATTTAGATTGAATATGGATAGGTAAAAGAAATGGTACCACCATGTGAAAAAATTAATTTTTTTAAATGGTGTTGGTGTTTATAAAATTAGTTAATTGTTTAATATTTAAATTAATCGTTCAGGACAAATATGTTGATAAAATACCAACTAATGCTTATATACCGTCGATTTATTTTGTGTTATTTGGAAAACAACATTTTTGCCAAAGAAAACTAATCGTTGAAATGAGAGTATTCACCGAAAAAAACTATTTGATGCCTATTGAAAGGAAAATAATCAGCAAAACGAAAGTATTACCCACCCCCAAATTCTCCTCATTAGTATCGCACAGGTACCACATTAGAATTTTGAAATATTTTATCATGAATTAGAATGAAAAAATTTCGACATAATGGATCCAATATATGAAAACACATTGCAAAATACACAAAAGAGATGAATACATTAAAGAAAACATTGTCCGTTGAAAAGAAAACGAATCGTTGAAAAGAAAACGAATCGTTGAATTGAAGCTAATGTTTAGTGATACTTGCCAATACACCGTGTCTTAGTTTTAAGATGTCATTCTCCTAAAACAAACTAATTGTTGAACTGAAACTAATCATTTTTTTTTCTGAAAAAAACTAACTGTCGAAAAAACTATTTGTACCCGTCGCTTATCGCGGGTAAACGGCTAGTATATACAAAAACATAATTTTTTTTTTTCGTTTTTTTTTAATTTTTAAGGAGCTATATTTATCAAAAAATGATTTTAAATACATCAAAATTCATAATTTTTTATTCTCTATAAATAGACATCCAGATTGATATAGTTTTAAGATAAAATAAAATTTTTATTTTTTTATAGTTTCAGCTCTTGTTATTCATAAGTGAATAAAAATACATCAGATTTTTACTACAATACATTCGTTATTCATTTATGAATAAAAACTGTGATTAATTTTTTTTAGAGTTTAAATATAATTCATATATAAATATAACATATATAAACTCTTTATAGTTTACATCAGCTCTCGTCACATGTTATAATCACATATGAATAAAACGTGTATTAGTCTTTTTCACAAGTTATATTCATATATGAAAAACACATTTATCATAATTTTGTTACAATTGATTTGTTATTTATATATGAATAAGTAGTTCAAAATTTTAAAACACATCGTCTTTTATTAACGTATTACTTATTCATATTCAAATAACAAATGAACTATAACAAAAATATGATAAATTTTTTATTTATATATGAATATAAGATATGACGACCATTAATACACATTTTATTCATATATAAGTATAACGTGTGACGAAATATGATGTAAAAAAATATATTTTAGGTAAAAAAAAGTTTTATTACGTGTTATATTTATATATGAATGATACTTAAATTGTAAAAAAGTTAATCATACGTTTTATTTATAAATGAATAACGAATGTACTGTAATAAAAATCTGATCGACTTTTATTCACTTATGAATAATGAGAACTGAAACTCTAAAAAAAATAAATTTTGTATTTTATCTTAAAACTATATCAATATGGATGTCTATTAATAGAGAATAAAAAATTATGAATTGTGGTATATTTAAAATAATTTTTTGATAAAATAGCTTTATAAAAATAAAAAAAATATATATGTTTTTGTGTATATATTAAGGCAATGATTACCATAGTTTAAGGAAACATGTTTTGTTGGAAAACACATGTGTATCCGTTATCCATTTCCGTCGGTACGTCTAAATGTTTTACGGCAAAACAAATGTGTGACTGAGAATGATTCCCTCATTCTCAACGTTTTTTTTTTCTCAATTGAACTCTCATATATATATATATATATATATATATATATATATATATATATATATATATATATATATATATATATATATATATATATATATATTAATTTCTCTTCTTGCACAACATATATATTCGAGTAAATTATTATAAAGATTCTTATAATCCAAGCTTTTGATGCAATAAGAGTAGGGGACTCGATCTATAAAAGCTTTCTATGCTAAAGGTCCCCTGAGGGAACTTGAAGTGCATAGTTGACAACTTTACCCACGGAAAGGATACATGTCCGTGGCATATTGAAAAATACGCATCAGGTATAATTTAATTTTCTATTTTAAAACCACTTAAACAATCTTTTTTTTTTTTTTTTTTTTTTTTTTTTTTTTTTTTTTAACTTTGTACAAATATAATTATACCATCGATATTTACCTTTTACCTATAATTAAGTATCTATATTTTTTTTTTTTTTAGATTATTTGTTTTCTTTATATAAGCTTATTATTTGTTATTGTTTTTATTTTAATTACTTATTTATCTTTATTTTTATGATTTTGAAAATATTAAAAAATTGTGTTTTCTTTGAATACATTCTTTAATGTTGTTTTGACGTTTCATTTGTTTGCATAATTTTGATGTTTTATTCAAATAATCTTTTATAATTTTTTTGAAGTTTTATTCTAATAATTTTTTTAATGTTTTCTTTTTGAAGTTATATTCGTTTACTTTTTTTTTTAGTTTTTTTTTCAAATAATCAGTTCTACTTCTTTTAAGGTGTTGTTCGAATATATACTTTTAATATTTTTTTTATATTTTTTTATATTTATTCAAGATTTCTTGACCACTATAATTATAACTCGGAAGTTAATTCGAATTTGGGATGTGGACTTTCTTTTTCGTTTTGATCATAATCTATTATTATAATAGAACTAGATTATGAGCCGCGTTAAACGCAGAGAACATAAATTAAATACATATCACACTAATAAGTGGTATTGTCTTAGGTGAAATTTTTAATAAAAAATGTTAGTTAGATTCATTTTTAGAGTTTTTAAACCAAATTTATTAAATAAAAATATTTAATATTTATATCAGAGCAATATTTGGTTTTTTAATACAATAATTTTTAACATAAATGATCCACGTGATCTTTGTTTTTATCAAAGTATATTGTTGTAATTTATAATATATATATATATATATATATATATATATATATATATATATATATATATATATATATATATATTGGACAACAATATATAGCAATATAAATTATTTTTTATGTTCATATAGATAACAGACTTTAACACCCAAAATGACCATATTGCACATGTATGATGCTATCATATTCACAAATTTAAATGAGTAAAATATTAAAGAAAAAAATTATAGCAGTAGAAGGGGGCAATAGTGGCAAGGGTAGGGGTATTTCAGGTAAAGAGAACATATACATAGATGTTGTTATGCCCTCATTCATCATGCAAATAGTATTCAATGTAGAAGAGTATTTTTTATGTAGTGTATAGAAATATATCAGTTCCATTCATTGATATATACCATTGTATTTGATTCATGATTACATTTGATAACCCTCACATATTAAGAACATCGATTACACATGTTTTAAGAATGTTGCAAATAGAGGATATAATGTTGATTATACACAGACTCACGAACAAACATAGGTCAACACATTAAAAAAATCGAGATAAAGGATATAATTTTGTTTCTGTAACTAAATGAATGAAATTACTAATATGCTTAAAGTAGATTGATTAACTTTTTCATGACCTCTCAACTTGAATACAGTATTAACAGGTAATAAGAACAAAATAAATGCAAGAAATTGCAGAAGAAGAATGAGAATATAGTAAAGAAAGGACTTGTAAAAAAATTTGGAGAAGAAGACCGCTGAAGAAGAACACTGTAAATCGTAGGAATCAATCCAAAATCGTAAGAATAACAACTTCAATGAAATCGTATATATAAGGTGTTTTTAAATAAGGAAATCACTATCTTCAAAAAAAATTGGGATCATAAGATATCATCTTGGAGATTTTCGGCTATTCAACTGGAAAGAAAGAAAGATATCAATTATATTGATTTAAAATTTCAAATTAATTGACTTGCTTATTTAATAAGTTTTAAAATTCAAACCATTATCTCAAATTAATTTATTTTACGTAGGATATACTGAGAGATAAATTATGAATAATATTGACTTTAATTTTCAATCTCAAATATTTTGGTGATTTAATAGGATTAGATTAGATTTTATAGGTTAATAACCAAATTATTGATATGCTTATTACATGAGTTTTTTTTTAAAAAAAAAAAAAGTTAAACGGGTTTGAATTTTGAAGCCAAAAGCTATATATATAAGGGAGTTAAATTGAAAAACAATATTAATTAGGGTTAATGATGACGTAGATCGTCAAAAGATGTCTTGAAGGAGATGCATGCTTGAGTTTGCAGAGATTTGTGTGAAGCCAAAACAGTGGTGTGATAATTGGAGATGTAAGGAAGATGCAATACACAAATTCTAAGAATACATGAGCAAAAAGAACCACCTTGTGGTTCTACGTTCTGTTATGAACAAACAAAGCATCAATTGAAGCACAATCATTGACATGAGGACGAAGAGGATTAGGGAATTAGGGTTTAAGAGAGAAAAATAGAGGAGAAAGATGGGGCGGTTATTAATGTTTTTGACCATATTTATGGAGAAACTGATATCTCGTCTATAAATAAAATGATATGCTTCAATTGATAACATAATTATTGAATTTAAAGATTCTATAATTAAATGTAATTGTGTTCGAATTGTGAAATATATTTTAGAAAGTAGGGATAGATTATATAATTAAAGATTCCATAATTAAATGTAATTGTGTTCGAAATGTAAATTTAGAGATTCTATAATTAAAAGTTTGAATTCTATTTGGGGAAGATGATGTCAGCAATTTGATCTAAAGGTAGAAAACATAAGATTGAAATACAATCAACGGTTCTGATTGCTTTATTGGTGAATTAAGGGTTCTGTTTTAATAATATTTAGAGACGGAAAAAAAAATTACTTTACTTTTTAATAAAGACAAAAACAAATAATAAAATTATTTTAAAGATTTGAAATAAAAAATAAAGCAACATAATATTTATAATACTTGACTTATTTCAAAATAAAGTATATATATATATATATATATATATATATATATATATATATATATATATATATATATATATATATATATATATATAGGGTGAATTCAATAGAAAAACCATAATTAATAAGGAACCAAGGAACGAATCGTGAGCTTCAGAAATCATAATGATCAACGACCAAGGAAATACATGTACACTTGTATATTGGACGTACACACACCGAATTATACCAAAGAATCTACCTCTTTACCAAAAAACTCACCTATTTTTTTCGTTTAAAATTTTTTAGGCCACACTTTTTATAGAAAAAAAAAACGAATATACCGATGTTCTCGATTTTTCGTCATCTTTCCATAAGAGATCCATGTTTATATATAAAAAACGATTTTTTTTTGAAAAAAACTAACTTCATTTTGTTAGATTTTTCAATATTTAAGTTTATTTTTATAAAAAAAAACTAATTATACCACAAATTTTAATTTTGTTGTACTCTACTAATAAACATCAACATCGACTAAAAAAAATAAATAAAAACCTCGATCAGTGTATATTCACACTGTAAATTTAAACTGTAAATATTTCAATTTTGACATTCACAATGTGAAAAAGCTCGATCAGTTCAGATTCACATTGTGAATCTGACTTATTATTATGCACACTGTGAATCTGAGAAGGTTCACAATGTGAATCTGAACAGGTTCACAATGTGAATCTGAACTGAAATCTCGATTTTTTTAACATCAATATGAATCTACGTTTAAAGAGTACCAAAAAGTATGAATTTTGATATATTTATTAATTTATTTTTTCTATAAAAAAATAGACCTACTTTTCAACAAACAAAGAAAATGAAGTGAGTTTTTTTGAAAAACAAAATCATTTTTTATATATTAGTATTTACCTCTATGGAAAGAGGACGAAAAATCACGAACAATGGTATATTCGGTTTTTTTTTTTTTTTTTTTTTTTTTGAAAAGAAACATGGACTAAAAAAATTAAACTAAAAAACATTGAGTTTTGTTCTAATCCGGTGCATGTGCGTCCATTATAAAAGTCTACAACCATTCCTTTTGCCGTTGATCGCTTTAAATTCCGACGTTTTGGATTGGTTGTTTGGTTCTTTTTTTAATAATGGTTATCTATTGAACTTTTCCATATATATATATATATATATATATATATATATATATATATATATATATATATATATAGAGAGAGAGAGAGAGAGAGAGAGAGAGGTAGGTTCAAATGTTTCTCACATCTATTATGTGCTAGAATGCACCAATAAGAATTTGGTATTAATTATATGCATATTAAATGCTATCCATACTTATAACATTTTTTATGGAAACTAATTAAATTCGTCATTAATTTTAACAATAATACTTTTCAGAATGAATTAATATCTAGAAGAATGAAAGTGTATTTCAGCAGAATGAGAGTGTATTCTACTAGAATACACTCTCGTTCTTCATATTTCATGCAACTTTAATATATTTTAAGTGAGTGAGTCCTGAAACAAAATACGAACTCATATATAAAAACCTAGATGCGAATTTATTCTGAATGAATGTTATTGCTGACATTAATGACGTATTTAATTAGTTTCCATAAAAAGATAATTATAATTATGGATATCATTTAATATACATATAATTATGGAAATCATTTAATATCTATATTTATTTAATTAAATAATTATTTAATTACTAAATTTCTATTGGTGCATTTTAGCACACAATAAATGTAAGAAACAAAATAATCTAGCCCTATATATATATATATATATATATATATATATATATATATATATATAAAACCAATTTTAATATATAAAAGTAAAACTATTATTATTTAAAAGTAATAAGTACTGATTAGTTAATTATTCTTGTTTGACTTTTGTACCAAAAAAATAATCATGGTAAAATTAGTAAAAATATAACTATTAACGAATATAAACAGTAGCATCTTTTCTTTCTATAGAAAAGATTCATATTATTTTCCATTTATCACTTCCCCAAATATATTTTTTTGTGAGGAGATGATCTTTTTTACTTCCTTTGTTTTTATAAATATATTTTTAATAGAAATACATATAATTTTATTTTATTAAATAAACTATTTAACTAATATAATTCAAATCAAATCATTTCATTAAATATAAAGTATAAAATTTACATAAAGATAAGCAATGTATATAAATAATAAAAATAATTATTCTTATTGAAATGTGTAACATTCAAAAACCCTTAATAAAACTTTTTCATTTTTATAAAATCATTCCACAAAACCATAAGATAGTAATTCTCTGTATTCAACACAATACCATAGAATCTGAGTATCAAAAATCTCTTAAAACATAATCCTTTAGGAGGATGTGTAGGAACACACATTCGCCTTACCCGGATCATCTGATGTACCTGAAACCTTGAAACCGACAACTGTAAGCCAAAACTTAGTGAGTTCTTCCAAATTACCACACACAACAATACATATATAATGCATGCATATTGGGCCCGCAACATCAGACTGGATAACCCCTGAGTCGACAACATGAGACTGGATTGCCCACTCCCGACCCAGAACTCATGACTGTCTTGCTCCCGAGCTCATAGCATAAGATTGGATTGCTCTCGGGTCTGTTGGCTTACAGCTCAAAGCAGTACCTTATCAAACCAATTGTACTATGTCGACACATGCAATAAAAAAACGATAACTAGCAAGTACATGTAATCATACATAAATACCAATTTAACAGATCATTACAGCATAACAACACCCTATACACAAGGGTACATAACAGAATCTAGTCAGCTAGCATTGGTGCCTTCGACCCATGAGTATAGTGAAGAAAACGCTCAAAGTCCAAAATATAGCAGTAACGATCACTGATTTAATAATCGACTCTACAAGTCACCTATACAATAAACAGGGACCAATTCTCAATTCACAGCCCAAAATACTCAATTTGGCCTAAAGTCAAACTTGGTAAAGTCAACGGTTAACGATCAAAAAGTCAATAGTCAACTTCTAGCCGATCTACCCTTAGCGTAGTAGCTCTACGCTCAGGACAGAGCCTAAGATGGCGAAACAGGTGAAATCAAGGCTACATGATGCGTAGCTAAAACTAGGCCCTACATAGCATGTTGTTGTTCAAATTCATCCATTAAGTGCTTAATACAGAAAGTTAATCGTCAAATATATCATATCTAAACAAGATGGACGTCTTAATGAATAAAGTCTCTTGCTTTTATCCATTTGCATGCATACAAAGAGCACTAATCCAAACCTTAGGTCCAAAAATCCTATGATTGCTCAAAATCTCATGCATGGGAGGATGAGAGTGACCAAGCTCTCATTTGTCTGACTTAACAACTCCAAAATTGACTGGAAATGAACCCTAATGGACTAGAGTAGCTCATACTCATATAAACCATGGTTATGGGGACAACATGAAATCCTTAAGCATAACTAGGTCTAACATAAAACAAAATCAAGGTAGAAGCTTTATACCTTCTGAAGATGGATGAGAGAACTAAACTTCAGGATCTACACTGATTTGAGCTCCCAAATGGTTCCACAATGCTCTTCTTCCTTCACAAGTGCACACAAATCACTCCAAGGGCTCCAAACTCACAAATGTGGATTATAGTTTCTAAGGAGGTCATTAGGGTTTTGGTTCTGGGCTGCTACGCCCTGCATAACTCGATTTATGCCATGTGTATATCATTTAAGTCATGTTCCATACTTCCCTTATATGCGTTGTGTAGGAGACTAACATACGCCCCACGTAGGGCCAATTTACCAAGACTTATTATTTAAAAGAAATATAACTGAAATAACTGGGTGTTACCATTCCCCCCCCCACCCCACCACCACCACCACTTGAACTAGATTTCATCCTTGAAATCCTCGAATATAAATAGTTTCAGATAGTGCTCATACATCTCTGCCTATGACTACCAGGTCCACGTGGAACTCTTCCTATGTTGCCACTGAACCTTGATGAAACATCCGAAAAATACGGTCCAAAAATTTCGTTTTTATTTATTAAATCAACCATAGATATCAAAATCGTTCCATCACAAAATCGTAAGTCGTAGTATCAAATCAGAGTATCATATCAAAACACATGTCAATATATCAGAGTAAAACATCCCAGACTAAAATCATGGTTTGTGCACTACAGTCATCCCGAGCTCTTCCCCTTGTTACCGGAAGTACCTGAAACCAAAACTGAAAATTGTAAGTCTCCCCAAACTACCACATACCAAACACATAATCACATAATAACATATCATGGGCGTTGCTCGCTACATCGGGCCCCGCCTCGGCATCGGAAAAGTCCGGCATCGGGCCCCACCCGACATCCAGAATCGGACCGAGATTCGGCATCGGGCCCCGCCCGACATCGAGCAAAGCTCGGTATACATATAAACATATCAACAAATACACATAAATAATCACATATCATAAACATATAAACATTCCTCGGGCCCCGTCCGACATCAGATCGAAATCCGGAAGCATATAAACATACCTTGGGCTTTCCCCGGCATCGGACCGAAGTACGGAAACATACAAAACAAACACATGCAAGAATCACAAAGACATAAAGCATACAAACATTCCTCGAGCTTTCCCCGGCATCGGACCGAAGTCCGGAACATATATACCTACATCGGGCACTGCCCGACATCGAACCTTAGTCTGGAATATGCTAACATTCATAAACGGACCGACATTGGTGCCTTCGACCCGTTCCTATAGAAGGAAACTCACCTCGCAAAGCTGAATGCGGAAATCCCACGGTAAGGAATCTCTACGGTTGCTCCGACGACTCCCCGACTATCCTTATCACAATAACACTTAATCAAAATCCAATCATCCTTCTTAGGGTAAATGACTATTTTACCCCTTGATCTAATTTGGACCATATCCTAGGCCTAATTCCATCTAATCTTTCCATGCCCATTAATGGCCCGCTAAAGGCCCACTAATGGCCTAATTTCCTAAATTGGACCCAACTCCTCAAATGGGCCTTCCCTTAAGCCCAAACATGTCCTCAGCCCATTAACTGACTCTTGATGGCCCATTAAGGCCTAATAGCTAAGAAGTCCAAAGATTGGCCCAAACTGAGGCCCAAATGACTAGGAATCTGAATCCAGTGAGTACGCAGGGCGTACTCCTCTGTATGTTAAGCATACAGGCTGCATGGCTTGTACGCTGCGTGTACGGGCTTGTACGCCCAACGTAATACCATGTTAACCCATAAACATCAAAATAGCTTAATCCCTTAATACCTTAAGCTCCAAACATAGATCTGAGTCCACTAGAGTGTCTTAATCAATAAAGTCGATTACTTGGTGGCTTGCAACCCACCAAATGGACCCAAACTTGAAATATGACAACTAACTTCCATGGAAATGGCTAGAACTCATGCATGACCACAAAAGGACCTTCAAGATCGAAACTTTAATGTTATTGGGACTCATATGGCACTAAGGGTGGCAACCCTAGGCCTAGATACGAAGTTGAACCACAAAAATCCATTCTTGGGACCTAAAAAGGTCCAAAACTCCATTAACATAGATCTAAGCATTCATGAGGCAAGTTGAGAGCTTTTTACCTCAAATAAATGCCAAATGGTGATGTTATCTCAGATCCTTAAGCTCAAGCTACTCAAGTTCTTCTTCTTCAACTTCTTCTTTCTCCTTCCAAGCTTCTAAACACCACAATGAGCTTCACAAGGCCAAAAACACACAAGGATGAGGAATAAACGGCTATCTAGGGTTTCTGAGGTTGAGAGGCTAGTAAGGAGGCTAGGGTTTGAGTCATAATGTTCTATTTATATGGATTAAACCCTAAAAATTAGGGTTTTGAGTATGCTTGCGTACGCTGCGCGTACACACCTCTGTCCCTCGCATCCAATGTTCCACTACGCCCTGCGTACGCCAAGCTTACGCCCAACGTACGTCTTCCGGCGGCCCAATCCTATCGACCCACTTGCTAAAGCCCACTCAATAATCCACTATTTATCTCATAGCCCAAAAATTAATTACAAAGATATTAAATAATTATTATTACCTCAAGTGACGGATGTTACAATTCTCCCCCACTTGAATCAGACTTCGTCTGCAAATAACTCCGGGTAATGCTCCCTCATCTCTTCCTCGGGCTCCCAAGTCCACTCCGAGCCCTTGCGGTGCTGCCACTGCACCTTCAACAACTCTACCCTCTTGTTCCTCAACTCCTTCGTCTTCCTGTCGAGAATGGATACTGGTCTCTCGATGTAGTTCAGGCTGTCATCCACCTGAATATCCTCTAAAGGCATAACTGCGGAGTAATCCACTAAGCACTTTCGTAGCTGGGAGACATGAAAAGTGTTGTGGATATGGCTGAGATCTGCTGGAAGATCCAAACGATAAGCAACCCGGCCCACCCGAGCCAAAACCCTGAACTGACCAATATACCTGGGGCCCAGCTTGTCCCGCTTCCTGAATTGGATGACACATTTACAAGGTGACACCTTCAGTAGGACCATGTCACCCACCTGAAACTCTAAGTATGAACGGTGCTTGTGGGCATAGCTTTCTTGCCGACTCTGAGCAGTCTGAAGCCTGCTCCGGACCTACTAAATCTTCTCAGTGGTCTTGAGTACTACCTCAGTACTCCCCATAAATCTCTAACCGACCTCGCCCCAACAGATTGGGGTCCTACATTTCCTCCCGTAGAGCATCTCGAAGGGAGGTCGATCTATGCTAGCGTGGTAGTTGTAGTTATACAAAAATTCTGCTAACGGAAGATACGTATCCCAACTGCTGCCAAAGTCCAATATGCATGCACGCAACATGTCTTCTAGAGTCTCAATCGTCCTCTCACTCTGCCCGTCTGTCGGAGGGTGAAAAGCGGTACTGAAGTAAAGACGAGTACAGATCTCGTCGTGAAACCGTTTCCAAAATCTGGAAGTGAAACGAACATCTCGGTCTGAGACAACCGAAACCGACATTCCATGACATGCCACCACCTCGCGTACATAGATCTCGGCTAGCTTCTCATCCAATATACTCTCCTGGATCGGAATGAAATGAGCACTCTTGGTCAACCGATCCACGATGAACAGAATCAAATCCACTCCACATGTGGTCCTGGGAAGCTTCGTGATGAAATCCATAGTGATGTCTTCCTATTTCCACATGGGAATCTCCAACGGCTGCATCTTGCCGTGAGGTCGCTGATATTCGGCCTTGACTTTCCTACATGTCAAGCACCGCTCCACATACCATGTGATGTCCCGCTTCATATAGGGCCACCAATAATCAGGGCGAAGATCCCGATACATCTTCGTCACACCGGGATGGATGGAGAATCTTGACTAGTGAGCCTCATCCATCAGAACCTGGCGTACACCACCCCAATACGGAACCCAGACCCTCCTATGCAGGGTCTGTTGGGTTATGAGCATTCTAACACTCCTAACTGTACATGCAACCCTAAATACCTTGGATCTATGTTTTCTCTATTATACATACAATTATGAACATCCAAGGTATTATCCTAATCTTGTTGGATTAATGTCTAAGTCCATAACTATAATTGGTAAGACTTGACACGACCCGACATGGTCCATTTGGGTTGCATGGCATCATGCATTTGGATAGACTATAATGAGAGAAATAACACTTAAGGTTGGTTAATATATTATAAGTTCTAATATATATTAATAAGGTTATTTAATTAGTATTGATCAAGAATTAATTTGGAATTAATTAAGTGATCAAAAGGAGACTAATTAAATATATGGGTTGATTGTGTAAATCATTCATTCTTATATATGTGGGCTTGTGATCCAAGATTCCTTATGTTGGACTAAGTCCATGGGGTGACCCATGGATACTCCATGGAGGTTAAAATCCATGGAGCATAAGGAATGGGTAAAGTTATGAGTTACATGGTGTAACCCTAATAGCCACCATATAAAAGAATCCCATGGCTCAAGAAATCGGGCACTAATGTGTGAGTGTGAGGGCTAGACGATTTCAAGGAGTGTTCAAGTTTCTCTCAAGTTATTCCAAGTGTATTTGGTGTTGTGTGAACCATTTGAGGTGTCACACTTGGGGCACTAGGCACTCAAGCTTCATGAAGACATTCTACATCAAAGAGGTATGTATTCTATCTTGTTATATTTATTATTTTGTATGCTAGATTAGGATAATACCTTGGATGTTCATAATTGTATGTATAATAGAGAAAACATAGATCCAAGGTATTTAGGGTTGCATGTACACTTAGGAGTGTTAGAATGCTCATAACCCAACAGTGGTATCTGAGCCAGGTTGTTTTCTTGTTATACTTGCAAAAGTAGCTGAAAAAATCGAGTTGGATGCATATATTCGATTGTTTTGGCTGGAATTGGACTAGGAACATTACCCTAAGATGTTTTTGGACTTATAAACTTGTTTTTGATGTGGTAATGTTCATGCTAATCCAATTTCTAAGATAATTGTCATAATTTCAAGATTTGTATTAGTTTGTATGTTCATGCTAATTTCTTGAAGATTGATGATTTGAATTATCTTGTTCTTATGAGGTTCTTAGATTAATAGAAAAGTTGTGTGAAATAGTTGTTTTCAATCCATTTTAATCTAAGAGTTGATTCCAAAGTGTGTTTTTGTAACTTGTCCTCAAGTTATATGAAAAGTCACATTTAAGAATCATAAAACTCATAAAAGTTGGCAAAGGTTACAAAATGAAGAGTCTAGTTCTAATTAAATGGTTTTATGACTCCATAACTTGTCCTCAAGTTATGGAGGTTCAAGAGTCTCTTCATTAAATTAAAAAAAAAAGTGTAACCTTAATTAGTTCCATAAGTTACAATAAAAAAAGTTATTTTTTTTAATTAGTTTAAAGTCTTCCATAACTTGTCCTCAAGTTATGGAACTTGAAGAGTTTTTTTTTTTTTTTTTAATTAAAACTACTTTAAACTCATAAGTTATGGAATTAATTAGTTTTGAATAGTTTCAAAACCTGCCCTCAAGTTTTGGAATTTGAAAAGTTTTCACTTATGAATACTTTAATTCCAAGTTAGCCCTTAGAATTTTAAAAGTTAAAATTCAACCCTTATACTTTATAATATGATAAGTTAATAATATTTATATATATGTATAAGAGTAAAGTCAGTCTTACCGTTAGTAGGCCTCATTCACGAAGCCGGTCTATAAGGGGGGTATAAGGTTACTGCCTATAAAATGGCAGTTTAATGGGTGTCCACTCTCACCCACCGCTTCCTTGACTGGTGGAGGGTCATTAGCCGAACGGGTAGGACAAGGACTATAATTCTCCTTTCATTAAAAGTATTAATGATAAATACTAAGTAACTAAACTCTTATTAATACCCAATCTTAGTTACTTAGGAAAATGTGAATTTGGTGCTAACCCATGAAATTACACTTTGCACTTTGCTTAAGTCGTTACTGGAGCGTGTGTGGTTAACCGGCACACTAACCTGGACTTAACAAGGTAGGCAAAGGGTAACTTAATATTTATCATAGTATCGGTGGAGCGTGTGTGGTTAACCGGCACACTGATTAAGGGGTAAATATTAAGGGTACCAAGTATATTTGCATGGTTATTCACACCTTGTTTTGTGATCCTCAGCATCCCAGTCACAAAAGCTGAAGGGCACACTCGAGATTGAAACATGCCTTTGAACAGTTCAATGAATCTCAAAGATCTAGGACTTTCAAATCTAATTAAAACCTAATAAATTATTTCGTTTTTCATGGTGGAAATTGGTGAATCGTCATTCACCTACCTTCAAATATTTTATAGCTTGGATTACGGCATCCCTCTTCTAAGTTATAAAATAGTTTGTTGGGTCCTAGCCTTAATATTTCATATTGGGTGTCATATTAAGGACTTTAAATCAACTATCTTGAATATCTCCCAAAAAGACGTCTGGTCTAGACATTTATGATCTTCCCAAATCTCTTGAAACAAGCTTTCCTAAATGAAGATGATGTCCCATGGATATCATACTTCTTTCACCTCCTCCAATTATTCTCCCTAACCCACAAGTTCCTAAAAAGTTTAAGGTCACTCAAGCCCTATTGGCAAGGCAAGGTCTAGGTGTGATCACATCTTGGAGATGTAGTCACATATTGACAAGCCGGGAGAGTTGGGTGTCAAAGTCTTGAGAAAGTTGGTGGCTCAACTACTTTCTAAGTCACATAGTGAGTTCTTTTGGGAATCCTATGAAACAGACTAAGACAAGACCCTTAATGATCTTATCTATTTGCTAAGATCAACTTCCTAAAACGCTATGGACATTGACAATGATGACATTAGATATCCAGTAAAGCTCTCTCTTCCCAATGGAAAGGGATCGGCCATAGTCAACTTGGTTGACCCAATGGTAAAGAGAGAGGCGAAGTCTGAGATAGTCCCATTATCAAGGGTCCATAGGTAACTATTGCCAAAGGAAGGGGCATTGGTTACGAAGCTGCCAAATTTACCTAAGGATGTTAAAGTCAATAAGTTTGGCTCTACTTCAGGTAAAGTCCATTGTCTAACTCTATTAAGTACATGCTGATTCTGATCGCGAAGATGGATTTCAATCGCATGGTTCGGTGATCAGAATTTTGGGCTATTACTTAAGAGTTATGATATTTATATTGCTTAGGAATAGATAACAACAAGGTTTTCATATGGATTGTAAGGATAAGTTTTTCCGAAAAGTTTTAAAATAAAAGAAAAAGGTTTTGATTTTATTTATTTTAAGTATCCTTACAATGGCATTTGTGAAAAGTTGTTTCTTATAAGATTCCATTGATAGCAATATTGGAAAAATGGATTTGATTCTTTCGGTTGTGGTAGTGTCTAATATTACCAAATAAGGAAAGATTCTCATCACCCAAGGTTCAATTGGACCGAAACTTGGAATCATGCAAGTTGTATAGTATGATGAATGAGAACTTTCAGCTTGGAAAATTAAGACTAATTCCTTATGTGAATAAGGAAAGGACTAAGGGATCGAGTACACATTCTTGTGCACTGGTCAAGTCCACCACAAAAGATCAAGAAGACTATTCGTCATGATTTACTTAAGTTCAGTAAATATGGTTATACTTATAAGTTTAAGTATAAGTCTGTAGCATTGGAGAAGTTTCAATGTGAGACAGAACGAATAAGAAGAATCAAAGTATGGCAGAAAGATAAAAGTTTCTCAAATCTGAAAAGATGGGAGTGTACTTTAGTATCATGTTTATGATCATCTTAATGATTAAGATAACATATCACAATTGGTCCTCTAAAGTCATCTTAGTGCATTCTTATGACTAAGAAGAGGAGTCATGAATTGTTGAAATGGTTAAATCAAAAAGATGAGTCATACTTCGTTCCAAAACAATTCTTAGAGTCATACTCCAAGATTGTAACTTGAGTGACATATCTTAAAGAGGGTTTGTTAACACTAGTCAAATGTAAGAGTAAAAGGTTATCTACTCTTGTACATTTGAAATTGGTAAGTTGTGATGTTTTGGATAAAACAGAGACCAACTTAGGCCAATTGTGTAAAGTGTTAGTCTTGATAAAGAATCCGCACTAGCTCTTGAATATTTGACAAGGGAGTCTTATATGTCAAGAGGACAGTGGGAGTCTTAAAGCTCTTGAAAGTTTCAAGACTTAATCAAGAATAAAACCTAAAGTCCTTCACTAGCAAACGACTTGAGGTTTATAACCTATCGTGTTGAAATTTTTGTGCCTATTCAAGTTGGCTTTGCATAGGAGTTCTGAGAGTTCTCAATTGGTTGCATAACTACTTGGAAGCAATGGCAGGCACCTGAGCTGCCAAATGGCAAGAATTTAAGATTGCACAAGTTTAATCAATATGAGTCTGGATTTGTCACTAACCTTGTCTTGTGATTATGGTTTTGACAAATTCACATGGATAAGAACACATACACTATTAAATCTAAGTGTCATAAGGTTTCTCTCCGATTCATGAAAATGATGGTGAGGAAACACTTTCACTAAGTAGATTTTAGCTAGATAGCAATTGTGATATTTGCATTCTCAAAGTCGTTAGTGGAGCGTGTGTGGTTTACCGGCACACTAACATGGACTTGTGAGAAGTGGCAAAGGTCTAAAAAATTGAGACTATGATTACGGCATCCCTTTTCATAGTTCTAAAATTGTTTAGACACACATGTGAGCTATCTAAGAGAGGTGTATGATTTTGATAAAGTTTTATCAAAACAATCTAGTATCAGAAATCTGAACTTTGGTAAGAAAGTCTGCTGATTTCTGAGTACATGTCAAAGCTAGTGGGAGCATAAGTGTTATGCTAATAATCATCATGTTAGTGGGAGCATGATAATTATGACAAAGGTTGCAAGTTAGAAATGTTAATTATAGAAAACAAAAGTTTCAATTCGTGAGGTTGCAGGGGTTGAAAAAGTTGTTTTGCTATAATTAAGGGAGAGGAAATTATACTTCATTTCAATTCTAAAAGCTTAGATTGAGATTTTAATCGTATTTAATCAAGGATATATATATGAATTTCATGTTGGAATGGCTCAACATAAGGAAATTCTATATATGGGTCCATTATTTGCGTTCTAAAATTCGATTATGATTATGGCATCCCTTTTCATAATCTGAATTTTGAGAACTTGGCAAATTGAAATGGAAATATTATAGCAAAAGACTGGTTTAGTCTTTATGTGAGACATCATGAATCGTGTCCCATATGCTTCGGATATAGGATCGATTACATGTGCTATATTCATCCTTTCTAAAATTTTCCAAATGCCTGGGGCATTATGAAGGGAAAAGGTCTAGAATTGGATATGACTAAAATGATTAAGCAATTGTCGAGGACAATCTAAGGTTTACCAAAGATTGGTTGCTCAAGGACAGTTGGAAGTATAATGTTAATTCTGGAAGGACCATATTGACATAATTTGTAAGGAGGCAACTCTTGTTCAGAAGTGATAGTCAAAATGGAATAAGGAAATGTTTCAAAGTTAGAAATTATTCAATCTGTGTAAGATTAGGAAACTTAATGAAAGAAGGATGTTTCCAAGGAGCTGATCTCCTTTGGAATGCTCTGTAATGATTGTTGTCAAGTTTTTCTGACTTCGTGCATAATCATTAAGAGGATCAATGCATATAAGTTTAGAATCTAACAGATTTCAGTAAATGGCATGAATTTGGAATTCTTGCATTTGCAGTAAGGATTTGGGACTGTGAAAAGAGGATCATTGGAGTGATGTTCAATTGATCTATTTTACAAAGTAAAGATCATAGACAAACATAGTATGCATACTTGGTGTATGGCATGACTAGTGTTTAGAAAACATAGTGTACATACTTGGAGCATGGGACAACTATTGTTTTAAATTCAAGTATAAAGTTGATAAAACCGAAACAATGAATAATGAGTAATCAGTATGGTGATAAATAAAAGTGTTTATTTATATTCATGGGTTTGATACCATATTTGATTCATTTATTCTTGTGTTTCACTTTGCATGTTTTGACTTCCAGAATAACTAAGTCGCTCTTCCTGAATGATTAAGTTATTCAAACCATCCACAGTCGGTCATATGTTGGAAGTAGATATGAATCAAGACTGTCATGGGTTGGTTTGTAGAGGTCCAAGTTGGTGGACAAAGTGGTGCTACAACACTCATGAGTGCTCATAAGTTCTGAGTATTGGATTCAACCCACGCTCATTTGAATCACTTCATGGATTTTATCACGAGTGATCATGAGACGATAATATCTTATATTCTTCAAACCTAGAGATATGAGTTGTTACTATGAGTTGGTTATACATTGATTGCACGAAAACGCATTGGTAACTCGATGTTATAAAACGTGCCTTTGTGTATGATTCAACAAGTAGTAGAACAAGCCATATGAGTCGAAGTTTATCCATTCCTTTTACCTTCGGGATAAAAGCGATATTTGTGGGCCCCTCGATGATTTAAAGATGATACATGTGAGTGCTTGGCCAAGCCAGGACTGATTTGATTTGTTCAATCAGCCAGTCATCATGAATCGGAAATCGGGAAACAACAAATGGACAGAGAGAATGATTGATAATCCATGTCTGAGTCCATATGATATCTAGAATGGAGGAATATATGATCCCTTATCTAATGGACAAGACATTGACAAAGGTCAGAGATCATCGGCAAGGTCAGAGTTCGACGGAAGTTTTGAGAGCTACGATTGCCAGTCGGTTTTTGAAGTCATACGCAAGAATAGTTTTAGACTTATCCAAGTGGGAGACTGTTGGATTAATGTCTAAGTCCATAACTATAATTGGTAAGACTTGACTCGACCCGGCATGGTCCATTTGGGTTGCATGGCATCATGTATTTGGATAGACTATAATGAGAGAAATAACACTTAAGGTTGGTTAATATATTATAAGTTCTAATATATTAATAAGGTTATTTAATTAGTATTGATCAAGAATTAATTTGGAATTAATTAAGTGATCAAAAGGAGACTAATTAAATATATGGGTTGATTGTGTAAATCATTCATTCTTATATATGTGGGCTTGTGATCCAAGATTCCTTATGTTGGACTAAGTCCATGGGGTGACCCATGGATACTCCATGGAGGTTAAAATCCATGGAGCATACGGAATGGGTAAAGTTATGAGTTACATGGTGTAACCCTAATAGCCACCATATAAAAGAATCCCATGGCTCAAGAAATCGTGCACTAATGTGTGAGTGTGAGGGCTAGACGATTTCAAGGAGTGTTCAAGTTTCTCTCAAGTTATTCCAAGTGTATATGGTGTTGTGTGAACCATTTGAGGTGTCACACTTGGGGCACTAGGCACTCAAGCTTCATGAAGACATTCTACATCAAAGAGGTATGTATTCTATCTTGTTATATTTATTATTTTGTATGTTAGATTTGTTGGGTTATGAGCATTCTAACACTCCTAAGTGTACATGCAACCCTAAATACCTTGGATCTATGTTTTCTCTATTATACATACAATTATGAACATCCAAGGTATTATCCTAATCTAGCATACAAAATAATAAATATAACAAGATAGAATACATACCTCTTTGATGTAGAATGTCTTCATGAAGCTTGAGTGCCTAGTGCCCCAAGTGTGACACCTCAAATGGTTCACACAACACCAAATACACTTGGAATAACTTGAGAGAAACTTGAACACTCCTTGAAATCGTCTAGCCCTCACACTCACACATTAGTGCCCGATTTCTTGAGCCATGAGATTCTTTTATATGGTGGCTATTAGGGTTACACCATGTAACTCATAACTTTACCCATTCCTTATGCTCCATGGATTTTAACCTCCATGGAGTATCCATGGGTCACCCCATGGACTTAGTCCAACATAAGGAATCTTGGATCACAAGCCCACATATATAAGAATGAATGATTTACACAATCAACCCATATATTTAATTAGTCTCCTTTTGATCACTTAATTAATTCCAAATTAATTCTTGATAAATACTAATTAAATAACCTTATTAATATATATTAGAACTTATAATATATTAACCAACCTTAAGTGTTATTTCTCTCATTATAGTCTATCCAAATGCATGATGCCATGGAACCCATATGGACCATGCCGGGTCGGGTCAAGTCTTACCAATTATAGTTATGGACTTAGACATTAATCCAACAGTCTAACTATTATTGCGTATGACTTCAGGAACCGATCAGCAATCGTAGCTCTCAAAAGCTTCTGTCGAACTCTGACCTTGTCGATGAACTCTGACCTTTGTCAATGACTTGTCCATTAGATAAGGGATCATATATTCCTCCATTCTAGATATCATATGGACTGAGACATGGATTATCAATCATTCTCTCTGTCCATTTGTTGTTTCCCGATTTCCGATTCATGATGACTGACTGATTGAACAAATCAAATCAGTCCTGGCTTGGCCAAGCACTCACATGTATCATCTTTAAATCATCGAGGGGCCCACAGATATCGTTTTTATCCCGAAGGTAAAAGGAATGGATAAACTTCGAATCATATGGTTTGTTCTACTACTTGTTGAATCATACACAAAGGCACGTTTTATAACATCGAGTTACCAATGCGTTTTTGTGCAATCAATGTATAACCAACTCATAGTAACAACTCATATCTCTAGGTTTGAAGAATATAAGATATTATCGTCTCATGATCACTCGTGATAAAATTCATGAAGTGATTCAAATGAGCGCGGGTTGAATCCAATACTCAGAACTTATGAGCACTCATGAGTGTTGTAGCACCACTTTGTCCACCAACTTGGACCTCTACAAACCAACCCATGACAGTCTTGATTCATATCTACTTCCAACATATGACCGACTGTGGATGGTTTGAATAACTTAATCATTCAGGAAGAGCGACTTAGTTATTCTGGAAGTCAAAACATGCAAAGTGAAACACAAGAATAAATGAATCAAATATGGTATCAAACCCATGAATATAAATAAACACTTTTATTTATCACCATACTGATTACTCATTATTCATTGTTTCGGTTTTATCAACTTTATACTTGAATTTAAAACAATAGTTGTCCCATGCTCCAAGTATGTACACTATGTTTTCTAAACACTAGTCATGCCATACACCAAGTATGCATACTATGTTTGTCTATGATCTTTACTTTGTAAAATAGATCAATTGAACATCACTCCAATGATCCTCTTTTCACAGTCCCAAATCCTTACTGCAAATGCAAGAATTCCAAATTCATGCCATTTACTGAAATCTGTTAGATTCTAAACTTATATGCATTGATCCTCTTAATGATTATGCACGAAGTCAGAAAAACTTGACAACAATCATTACAGAGCATTCCAAAGGAGATCAGCTCCTTGGAAACATCCTTCTTTCATTAAGTTTCCTAATCTTACACAGATTGAATAATTTCTAACTTTGAAACATTTCCTTATTCCATTTTGACTATCACTTCTGAACAAGAGTTGCCTCCTTACAAATTATGTCAATATGGTCCTTCCAGAATTAACATTATACTTCCAACTGTCCTTGAGCAACCAATCTTTGGTAAACCTTAGATTGTCCTCGACAATTGCTTAATCATTTTAGTCATATCCAATTCTAGACCTTTTCCCTTCATAATGCCCCAGGCATTTGGAAAATTTTAGAAAGGATGAATATAGCACATGTAATCGATCCTATATCCGAAGCATATGGGACACGATTCATGATGTCTCACATAAAGACTAAACCAGTCTTTTGCTATAATATTTCCATTTCAATTTGCCAAGTTCTCAAAATTCAGATTATGAAAAGGGATGCCATAATCATAATCGAATTTTAGAACGCAAATAATGGACCCATATATAGAATTTCCTTATGTTGAGCCATTCCAACATGAAATTCATATATATATCCTTGATTAAATACGATTAAAATCTCAATCTAAGCTTTTAGAATTGAAATGAAGTATAATTTCCTCTCCCTTAATTATAGCAAAACAACTTTTTCAACCCCTGCAACCTCACGAATTGAAACTTTTGTTTTCTATAATTAACATTTCTAACTTGCAACCTTTGTCATAATTATCATGCTCCCACTAACATGATGATTATTAGCATAACACTTATGCTCCCACTAGCTTTGACATGTACTCAGAAATCAGCAGACTTTCTTACCAAAGTTCAGATTTCTGATACTAGATTGTTTTGATAAAACTTTATCAAAATCATACACCTCTCTTAGATAGCTCACATGTGTGTCTAAACAATTTTAGAACTATGAAAAGGGATGCCGTAATCATAGTCTCAATTGTTTAGACCTTTGCCACTTCTCACAAGTCCATGTTAGTGTGCCGGTAAACCACACACGCTCCACTAACGACTTTGAGAATGCAAATATCACAATTGCTATCTAGCTAAAATCTACTTAGTGAAAGTGTTTCCTCACCATCATTTTCATGAATCGGAGAGAAACCTTATGACACTTAGATTTAATAGTGTATGTGTTCTTATCCATGTGAATTTGTCAAAACCATAATCACAAGACAAGGTTAGTGACAAATCCAGACTCATATTGATTAAACTTGTGCAATCTTAAATTCTTGCCATTTGGCAGCTCAGGTGCCTGCCATTGCTTCCAAGTAGTTATGCAACCAATTGAGAACTCTCAGAACTCCTATGCAAAGCCAACTTGAATAGGCACAAAAATTTCAACACGATAGGTTATAAACCTCAAGTCGTGTGCTAGTGAAGGACTTTAGGTTTTATTCTTGATTAAGTCTTGAAACTTTCAAGAGCTTTAAGACTCCCACTGTCCTCTTGACATATAAGACTCCCTTGTCAAATATTCAAGAGATAGTGCGGATTCTTTATCAAGACTAACACTTTACACAATTGGCCTAAGTTGGTCTCTGTTTTATCCAAAACATCACAACTTACCAATTTCAAATGTACAAGAGTAGATAACCTTTTACTCTTACATTTGACTAGTGTTAACAAACCCTCTTTAAGATATGTCACTCAAGTTACAATCTTGGAGTATGACTCTAAGAATTGTTTTGGAACGAAGTATGACTCATCTTTTTGATTTAACCATTTCAACAATTCATGACTCCTCTTCTTAGTCATAAGAATGCACTAAGATGACTTTAGAGGACCAATTGTGATATGGTATCTTAATCATTACGATGATCATAAACATGATATTAAGTACTCTCCCATCTTTTCAGATTTGAGAAACTTTTATCTTTCTGCCATACTTTGATTCTTCTTATTCGTTCTGTCTCACATTGAAACTTCTCCAATGCTACAGACTTATACTTAAACTTATAAGTATAACCATATTTACTGAACTTAAGTAAATCATGACGAATAGTCTTCTTGATCTTTTGTGGTGGACTTGACCAGTGCACAAGAATGTGTACTCGATCCCTTAGTCCTTTCCTTATTCACATAAGGAATTAGTCTTAATTTTCCAAGCTGAAAGTTCTCATTCATCATACTATACAACTTGCATGATTCCAAGTTTCGGTCCAATTGAACCTTGGGTGATGAGAATCTTTCCTTATTTGGTAATATTAGACACTACCACAACCGAAAGAATCAAATCCATTTTTCCAATATTGCTATCAATGGAATCTTATAAGCAACAACTTTTCACAAATGCCATTGTAAGGATACTTAAAAATAAATAAAATCAAAACCTTTTTCTTTTATTTTAAAACTTTGCGGAAAAACTTATCCTTACAATCCATATGAAAACCTTGTTGTTATCTATTCCTAAGCAATATAAATATCATAACTCTTAAGTAATAGCCCAAAATTCTGATCACCGAACCATGCGATTGAAATCCATCTTCGCGATCAGAATCAGCATGTACTTAATAGAGTTAGACAATGGACTTTACCTGAAGTAGAGCCAAACTTATTGACTTTAACATCCTTAGGCAAATTTGGCAGCTTCGTAACCAATGCCCCTTCCTTTGGCAATAGTTACCTATGGACCCTTGATAATGGGACTATCTCAGACTTCGCCTTTCTCTTTACCATTGGGTCAACCGAGTTGACTATGGCCGATCCCTTTCCATTGGGAAGAGAGAGCTTTACTGGATATCCAATGTCATCATTGTCAATGTCCATAGCGTTTTAGGAAGTTGATCTTAGCAAATATATAAGATCATTAAGGGTCTTGTCTTAGTCTGTTTCATAGGATTCCCAAAAGAACTCACTATTTGACTTAGAAAGTAGTTGAGCCACCAACTTTCTCAAGACTTTGACACCCAACTCTCCCGGCTTGTCAATATGTGACTACATCTCCAAGATGTGATCACACCTAGACCTTGCCTTGCCAATAGGGCTTGAGTGACCTTAAACTTTTTAGGAACTTGTGGGTTAGGGAGAATAATTGGAGGAGGTGAAAGAAGTATGATATCCATGGGACATCATCTTCATTTAGGAAAGCTTGTTTCAAGAGATTTGGGAAGATCATAAATGTCTAGACCAGACATCTTTTTGGGAGATATTCAAGATAGTTGATTTAAAGTCCTTAATATGACACCCAATATGAAATATTAAGGCTAGGACCCAACAAACTATTTTATAACTTAGAAGAGGGATGCCGTAATCCAAGCTATAAAATATTTGAAGGTAGGTGAATGACGATTCACCAATTTCCACCATGAAACACGAAATAATTTATTAGGTTTTAATTGGATTTAAAAGTCCTAGATCTTTGAGATTCATTGAACTGTTCAAAGGCATGTTTCAATCTCGAGTGTGCCCTTCAGGTTTTGTGACTGGGATGCCGAGGATCACAAAACAAGGTGTGAATAACCATGCAAATATACTTGGTACCCTTAATATTTACCCCTTAATCAGTGTGCCGGTTAACCACACACGCTCCACCGATACTATGATAAATATTAAGTTACCCTTTGCCTACCTTGTTAAGTCCAGGTTAGTGTGCCGGTTAACCACACACGCTCCACTCAAAGTGCAAAGTGTAATTTCATGGGTTAGCACCAAATTCACATTTTCCTAAGTAACTAAGATTGGGTATTAATAAGAGTTTAGTTACTTAGTATTTATCATTAATACTTTTAATGAAAGGAGAATTATAGTCCTTGTCCTACCCGTTCGGCTAACGACCCTCCACCAGTCAAGGAAGCGGTGGGTGAGAGTGGACACCCATTAAACTGCCATTTTATAGGCAGTAACCTTATACCCCCCCTTATAGACCGGCTTCGTGAATGAGGCCTAGTAACGGTAAGACTGACTTTACTCTTATACATATATATAAATATTATTAACTTATAATATTATAAAGTATAAGGGTTGAATTTTAACTTTTAAAATTCTAAGGGCTAACTTGGAATTAAAGTATTCATAAGTGAAAACTTTTCAAATTCCAAAATTGAGGGCAAGTTTTGAAACTATTCAAAACTAATTAATTCCATAACTTATGAGTTTAAAGTAGTTTTAATTAAAAAAAAAAAAAAAAAAACTCTTCAAGTTCCATAACTTGAGGACAAGTTATGGAAGACTTTAAACTAATTAATAAAAAAAAATAACTTTTTTTTATTGTAACTTATGGAACTAATTAAGGTTACACATTTTTTTTTAATTTAATGAAGAGACTCTTGAACCTCCATAACTTGAGGACAAGTTATGGAGTCATAAAACCATTTAATTAGAACTAGACTCTTCATTTTGTAACCTTTGCCAACTTTTATGAGTTTTATGATTCTTAAATGTGACTTTTCATATAACTTGAGGACAAGTTACTAAAACACACTTTGGAATCAACTCTTAGATTAAAATGGATTGAAAACAACTATTTCACACAACTTTTCTATTAATCTAAGAACCTCATAAGAACAAGATAATTCAAATCATCAATCTTCAAGAAATTAGCATGAACATACAAACTAATACAAATCTTGAAATTATGACAATTATCTTAGAAATTGGATTAGCATGAACATTACCACATCAAAAACAAGTTTATAAGTCCAAAAACATCTTAGGGTAATGTTCCTAGTCCAATTCCAGCCAAAACAATCGAATATATGCATCCAACTCGATTTTTCAGCTACTTTTGCAAGTATAACAAGAAAACAAGCCTAGGCTCTGATACCACTGTTGGGTTATGAGCATTCTAACACTCCTAAGTGTACATGCAACCCTAAATACCTTGGATATATGTTTTCTCTATTATACATACAATTATGAACATCCAAGGTATTATCCTAATCTAGCATACAAAATAATAAATATAACAAGATAGAATACATACCTCTTTGATGTAGAATGTCTTCATGAAGCTTGAGTGTCTAGTGCCCCAAGTGTGACACCTCAAATGGTTCACACAACACCAAATACACTTGGAATAACTTGAGAGAAACTTGAACACTCCTTGAAATCGTCTAGCCCTCACACTCACACATTAGTGCACGATTTCTTGAGCCATGGGATTCTTTTATATGGTGGCTATTAGGGTTACACCATGTAACTCATAACTTTACCCATTCCTTATGCTCCATGGATTTTAACCTCCACGGAGCATCCATGGGTCACCCCATGGACTTAGTCCAACATAAGGAATCTTGGATCACAAGCCCACATATATAAGAATGAATGATTTACACAATCAACCCATATATTTAATTAGGCTCCTTTTGATCACTTAATTAATTCCAAATTAATTCTTGATCAATACTAATTAAATAACCTTATTAATATATTAGAACTTATAATATATTAACCAACCTTAAGTGTTATTTCTCTCATTATAGTCTATCCAAATGCATGATGCCATGCAACCCAAATGGACCATGCCGGGTCGGGTCAAGTCTTACCAATTATAGTTATGGACTTAGACATTAATCCAACAGGGTCAACAACCCACGACTGTCATAATCAAAAGAGGCCACCTGGCCTACGATCCGCTCACACTTTCGGCGCTATTCTTTCATACACTCGACCCGCGCCTCCCGAATCTGTTCCAGCAATGGAGTAATCACAGTCATCCTCAGACATATGTCTTGAATCGGAGCCGCCACTACCTTGTGGCTAAGAGCATCGGCCACCACATTGGCCTTCCTTGGTTGATAAAGCATCTCACAGTCATAATCCTTCACCACATCTAACCACCGACGCTGTCTCATGTTCAGATTCGGTTGATCCATTAGGTAACTTAGGCTCTTGTGGTTCGTGTAAATGGTACAACGAACCCCATAGAGGTAATGTCGCCAAATGTTGAGGGCGAAAACCAAAACACCCAGCTCCAAATCGTGCGTCGGGTAGTTCGCTTCATGTGGCTTCAACAGCCTCGAAGCGTAATCTATCACATGACCCCGCTGCATCAGCACTGCACCCATACCCGTGATCGAAACGTCACAATAAACCACAAAATCGTCGATGCCCTCTGACAAGGTCAAAATCAGTGCCTCGCAGAACCGCTGTCAGAGAGTCTCGAAGGCTGCCTGCTGCTCCGGCCCCCAGTAGAATGTCACCGACTTCTTTGTCAGTCGGGTCAAGGGAACAACAATCTTGGAGAAATCCTGGATGAATCTCCGATAGTAACCCGCCAGACCAAGAAAACTCCGAATCTCAGATGGAGACCTCGGAACCTCCCACTGCATCACGCCCTCTATCTTGTCCGGATCGACCAAAATACCCTTCTGGTTGACTACGTGCCCCATAAAAAACCGCAACTCACGTAACCAGAACTCACACTTGGAGAACTTTGCGAAAATTCTCTCCCTCCTCAGTGTCTCCAGCATCTCCCTCAGGTGCTCCTCATGATACTCCTAAGTCTTGGAATAAACCAAGATATCATCGATGAAGACTATCACAGACCGATCCAACATCGATCTGCATACGCGGTTCATGAGATCCATGAACGCGGCAGGAGCATTGGTGAGCCCAAACGGCATCACCAATAACTCATAGTGACAATAGCGAGTCCGAAAGGCTATCTTCGGCACGTCATCGTCCCTGACTCGCATCTGGTGATAACCCGATCGTAGATCAATCTTGGAGAACCAAGATGTACCCTAAATCTGGTCAAATAAATCATCAATCCTTGGGAGGGGATAACGGTTCTTCACCGTTACCTTATTCAGCTCCTGGTAATCTATGCACATTCGGCGTGACCCGTCCTTCTTCTTCACAAACAGGATCGGGGCTCCCCATGGCGAACTGCTCGGCCTGATAAATTCCATGTCTAACAGCTCCTACAGCTGTGTAGACAACTCCTGCATCTCGGGAGGAGCTAACCGATATGGTGCCTTGGCTATCGGAGCTGCACCAGGAACCAAGTCAATCCTGAACTCTACCTGCCTCTCTGGAGGTACCCCAGGAAAATCCTCTGGGAACATGTCCGGATACTCCCGTACGATCGGTACATCATCCACGGTCGCCTTACCCTTATCCCGGGTATCCATAACATAGGCGACATAACGTGCGCAACCCTGATGAGGGTAGCGCCTAGCTCTCGCTGCTGAACACAAGGTCGTCCCATGCTGCGACCTCTTGCCCTGAATCAGTAACCCTCCCCCACTTGGGGTCCGAACTCGCACTAGCTGCTGCTCGCGATCGATCACTTCCCCGTTGGGGCTCAACCACTTCATACCCACAATAACCTTATTCCCTCGCAGGGGAACGGGGACTAAATCCACACAAAACTGATCATCAAATAACTGTAGTGTACATCCCCGATGGACCTTCGCAACCCGAACAGTCCTATCATCTGCTATCTCTACATCAAGTAGACAGTCCAGCTCCCTAGGACCTCCTACAAATTGCTTGCTGAGCGCGAGCGACACAAACGATCGGTTAGCCCCCAAATCAAATAATACCAGAGTAGATATATCGTTCACAAGGAACGATCCTATAATGAAACACATAAACATATGCAATAATCAACATAAATAAAGAGATAAGGAGAGGATACTGTTGGATTAGGTGTCTAAGCCCATAACTATTATTGGTATGTACTTGACCCGAGAGTAGCATGGTCCATTCGGGTTGCATATCATCAGGACAATTTGATAGGATGGACTTTTGAGAAGAAGTTATTTATGGTTTATTAATATATTATAAGTTCTAATATATTAATCATATTATTTAATTAGTATTGATCAAGAATTAATTTGGAATTAATTTTGTGATCAAAAGAGACTAATTAAATATATAGGGATTGATTATGTAAATCATTCATTCTTATAATGTGGGCTTATGATCCATAGTTCTTTATGTTGGGCTAAACCCATGTGGTGACCCATGGATGATCCATGGAGGTTTAAACCCATGGAGCATGAGGAATATGGAAGGTCATGCACATTAGGGTTTGCATGGTGTAACCCTAATTAAGCCACACTATATAAGAAGCCCTTATCTCATGAAATCGGTTACACATGTGTTCTTTGGAAGAGCTAGCCGAATTTGAGTACAAGACACCTTCTCTCAAGTTATCCTTTGTCCTAGGTGTGTTGTGATTCCATTTGAGGCATTCACATTATCGGTGCTAAGTTCTTAAAGGTCCAAGGTTTCCAGCTACAACAAAAGGTATGTCATCTAACTAGAATTTTGTAGTAAAGATACTCCATTGTATGCTAGTTAGGATGATGCTTTGGAAAACCAAAATTCTGCATGTATATTAGAGAAAACATAGATCCAAAGCATCTAGGGTTGCATGTACACCATAGGAGTGTTAGAATGCTCAAAACCCAACAGTGGTATCAGAGCCAAGGCTTCTTTTCCAATATACTTGATGCTACTTGCTTTCAAAAGCTAAAAAAATCCATTTTCTGCTGTCTGGACAGTGGACTCGCAGAATCAGTTCATGCACTCGACGAGTTGGTGCTCATGGATGCAGATTTTCGAGTTCTAAGGCTGGAATTGGACTAGGATCATTACCCTAAACTGGTTTTGAACATATAAACCTGTTTTTGATGTGATATAGATCATGCTTATCCAATTTAAAAGATAATTTTCAAAGTTTCATGTTTTGTATTAGTTTATATGGTTAGGCTAATTACATGAAATTTGTTTGATATGTAGTAAGCGGTTTCGCGATCCTAGAGAAGTTCTTATTAAACCTGCGATAGTAGCCAGCGAGGCCTAGAAATTGATGAATTTTTGTAGGCGTCTTGGGTGCTGACCAGTTCTCAATAAAGATCTTGCATATAAGTGTTTGTTTCATGGGTGGAATCAAGTGTTTCTAATGGACAACAAGATGATGGATGAGATACTTACGTTTTGGAAGCTTTTAGAAGTGTTCACGGTTGAAGATAGTTGAGAGAGAAAGGGTGTGTTCACGACTAGAGTTGAAGAAGCGAAGAAAAATGAGCCAACATCATACATATGGGAGTTGTTCATGGCCAAGGATGGGTTCACGGCCGTGAACTCCTTTTTGATGGTGTTTCCGGCTCGATTGTGTGACATCCCCATTTTCACGGCCAGAAAAGACCGATTTGTTTATTATTTATTTTGAAAATCAGAGTATATTTTAAAGAAATGTGTTACGGAATTTGTTCCCAGAAAAACATGATAAATATGTTAACAAATCGTTTCCGAAGAAATGTATTTTATTCATTTTTAAATCATTGGGATGTCATCGTCAATACAGAAACATAAGCATAAACATAACTTACATTCATTTACACTAGTGATCTACATCTCTTTTAAATCTCTCGGTGTAAAGTAGCTTCATATCGACACCTGTAATACAAATAAGACTGAGTGGGTCAGGTTGGGAAACCTGGTGAGTACATAGGGTTTTCAACCCACAATAATTTAATTATTATGTTTAAACATCAAACAATCAACCCAATTACCCATCCCCATTATCTTCCTTACTCTTAAGGATCTACCCTAAGAATCATCTATCATGCATTCGTTTATTTCGAAGCCCATTGCTTCTAGGGTTTATATGATAGACACTAAGTACATAGCTTCCAATGCTTGTTCGTAAAGCACTAATTCCATAGCTGCTAAAGTTCATTCATCGGGTACTAAATCCATAGCTACCAGTGTTTAGCTAACAGGTACTAAATCCATAGCTACCAATGTTTATTTAACAGGTACTAAGTCCATAGCTACCAATGTTTATCTAACAGGTACTAAGTCCATAGCTGCCAATGTTCACTCATATCATCTTTCATCACTCATCATTCATCTACCCATGTTTTACCCAACATATTCGTAGATATAAAATAGATATACAGTTTAAATTATTTAAAACATGTATAAAATCGTTCATCCAGCATAGAAAGCAAGTATTGAAATAATATGCACACATAGCATGTAATTTATATAAAATACTTCATATCTATGTGTAAGATGAAAGTAACTATGCACTCACTTGATAAGGTGGTGACTCGGTACTCGGACAGCGTTTCGTTTACTTTAAAATAATTTCCTACGACGAAACCTAGTATTATTACCACTAGATTTAAGTCTAATATTTACCGTGACTAATTATTAGTCTTATTATTATTATTATTATATAAACGTTTAAACAATATTTTTCAACCACTATGTACAGACAGGGGCCAGACATAAAACACCGGAGGGTAGGATCATTTTGGCATATAGCACTTCTGAAATCCAACAACCCAGGCGGCCCTTCAAACCGGATTCCCCATACCGCGAGTGGTTAAAAAGATATTATAACGACACTTATATAACCCATACTAATAGCTCAAATAATTATGATAATGTCCTAATAACGTTACTATATTTAAATAAAAGCTATATTAAAAATTAGGTAGGCGTATCTTACCTACGAGGGGGTTTGGCTAGAAGTCGTGCTCTGCAGGGGCAGAACTTTCGAGCCAAAAGCTCTTCTTCTCGGAGCTGTCGAGTGCTCCGGGGCTTTCTTCTAGCACTAAGGGAGTTTTATTTTTTTGGGAGGTTTAGAGAGAGTGTAGAGAGAAGAAAGAATGGGAAAGGTGTGAAGAAAATGAGGGTGGAAGGGGTTGTATTTATAGGGTGAAATATGGCTGGAATTGGTGCCACATGTCACCATCTAGTGGCAAGCCTTGGGGAGAAAGCAATGGCCAAGATTGTACCACATCACCTATTTTCGCACAACACACTTTCGACTTCTAAAATCCGTAACATTCACATACGAGCTCCGGTTTTGATGTTCTTTGTATCCACGCATAGGTAAAAATAAGATCTACAACTTTCCTTTTGACTCCGTCGGCTAATTCTCGACCGATTTTACATTTAATAGTAGAAGGTGACTACACTGTTAAATGTCCGCGTAAAATTCATAACTTCTACATACGGACTCCGTTTTCGTCTGTCTTTTTTTCGTTGAGTTCCTATTAATGAGATCTTTAATTCTCATTTAGGTCGCGTTGTCCAAAAACCGCTCGATCTAAAATTCGAGTTTCGGGTTGTGCACTGCTAGGCCAAATCTTAGAAAAATCATAACTTCCTCATATGAAGTCAGATTTAGGCGTTCTTTTTATGCACGCTCTCGGTTTAACGTATACTACAACTTTTGTTTAGATCACTAAGGCCAAAAAGTCCTCTATCGTAAATTCACTATTTACGTCGCGTAGTGTCGTGCCGGTTTTGTCGCGAAACTTTGACGTGCCATAACTTCTTCGTTATAACTCGAATTTTGGCATTCTTTATATGTACAGAACCCTTGTGACATATTCTACAACTTGGTTAAGATTACTCCTTCTAAATAATCTTCAATCAAAAACTCATTTTTGATGCTGATTGTCTCCAAATTGACTAGCCCGGATCTACGGGCGTTACAATTATCTCCCCCTTAGGATGATTACGTCCCGGAATCATCAACGAAACAGGTTTTGTATAATGACTCCCTACGTTAACTCTTCATCCTAGGTAATAACCGTAACTTCTATGTTGCTTCGAACGAGTATTTAACTCTTGGACTCCTTGACTGCAGGCGGTGCTTGATCTTGCACCTGCTCCCTATGTCACATTAGACTCCAAATTATGACCTTCAAGTCACAAGCTCGATCCTTAATGGATACTGCTTCTTCTTCTTAACAAACTTAAGATAAGTTATTTTATTACTACAATGGACCGATGTGTCATATTCTAATGACCTATCATCGCATGTTGCAACGCTTAGACTCAGGTCTCTTAGAGTCGAATTCCAGAACAGACTATACCTTCCTTCATGTTCTACTCACATCTTAAAAGGTAGCATTTCTAGCTGCAAGCAACTATCGCGATACCTCTACTGATCGCTTTGATTATCTTTTATTTCAATCTTCTGGCTTAAGTCAGATGCTACATCGAACTTGGTTCTCTGAACCACGTAACATACTCATCGTAGTCAGACTCAATTTGATATGACCACTAGGGTCAGAATAACAATCATCTTCTTAGTCATTACCGAAACGATGGTAACGACATACATGAATAAAGCGAAATCAATTACTAGCTTCTTGGTAACTTTGTGACTTTCCCTGATCCAAGTGTGAGTCATGTGCTTCCGGTAGTATATGCCTCTACTACCATTCACACCTACTCATAGTCGTCCCAAGTATTGTCTCGCAGCTTTCCAAGTTACTATCACAAAAACAATTTTAACACATAAAAATGTGTCCACTCAATCATAAAAGTTTCCCTAGACTCTACTAGGACTTTTTCCATGCGTATCTTCAATCATCAATTCTACTTCAACTCGGTTGGTGATGGAAATGTCATACGATGGGATAACTTCATGGATTATACCAAAAATCTTTCTTTCTGCAAATCGAAAGTTTACTTCTCTCGTACTAGACGTATTATTTATTAGATGCATTCTAAAGGCAAGATATTACTCTTATGATATCTTCCGATAAGTACCAATCAATATCGTAAGCCTTCTCATTTCCTCCATTTACTCAATTCACTACAAGTCTTCACCATGATGTTATGTACACCAAAGCAATCGTTTGGTGTATTGAGACGAGAATAAAGATAGAGGAAGGTTTAGACGCGTATTCCTCCTTATTACCTCGAAAAATTATATGCCAGTTCTAATATCGTAATTAAACGTTTAGAAATCTAAACACATAAAATTTCCAGATCCGGTCGGCAACAGACCATAGATCCGATTAAAGGATAGCATAAAGCATCACAAATTATTAAGCACATAAAAGCATCTTAGGCATCTTCCATAATTAAGCTAGTGCTTATGTCTATTCAGGCGTACTTCCTAAAATATATTAGACACAATCCTCACGATCATCGCTTAGCATTCTAAGTTTAAGTCTAGAAATAAATCCTTATTCCTAGTTCGCTTAAACTAATGCTCTGATACAAACTATGACATCCCCATTTTCATGGCCAGAAAAGACCGATTTTGTTTATGCTTTATAAAAATCAGATTACCTCTTTTAATAAAAAATGTTGCGGAATTTGTTCCCAGAAAAACATGATAAATACGATATCAAATCATTTCCGAAGAAATGTATTTTTATCCATTTTAAAACATTTGGGATGTCATCGTCAATACAGAAACATAAGCATAAACAGATCTTACATTCATTTACACTAGTGATCTACATCTCTTTTAAATCCCTCAGTGTAAAGTAGCTTCATATCGACACCTGTGATACAAATAAGCTTGAGTGGGCCAGGTTGGGAAACCTGGTGAGTACATAGGGTTTTCAACCCACGATAATTTAATTATTATGTTTAAACATCAAACAATCAACCCAATTACCCATCCCCATTATCTTCCTTACTCTTAAGGATCTACCCTAAGAATCAACTATCCTGCATTCGTTCATTTCGAAGCCCATTGCTTCCAGGGTTTATATGATAGGCACTAAGTCCATAGCTGCCAATGCTTGTTCGTAAATCACTAATTCCATAGCTGTTAAAGTTCATTCATCGGGTACTAAATCCATAGCTACCAGTGTTCAGCTAATAGGTACTAAATCCATAGCTACCAACGTTTATTTAACAGGTACTAAGTCCATAGCTACCAACGTTTATCTAACAGGTACTAAGTCCATAGCTGCCAATGTTCACTCATATCATCTTTCATCACTCATCATTCATCTACCCATGTTTTACCCAACATATTCGTAGATATAAAATAGATATACAGTTTAAATTATTTAAAACATGTATAAAATCGTTCATCCAACATAGAAAGCAAGTATTCAAATAATATGCACACATAGCACGTAATTTATATAAAATACTTCATATCTATGTGTAAGATGAAAGTAACTATGCACTCACTTGATAAGGTGCTGACTCGGTACTCGGACAGTGCTTCGTTTACTTTAAAATAATTTCTTCAACGAAACCTAGTATTATTACCACTAGATTTTAGTATATTATTTACCGTGACTAATTATTAGTCTTATTATTATTATTATTATTATTATTATTATTATTATATAAGCGTTTAAACAATATTTTCCAACCACTATGTACAGACAGGGGCCAGACATAAAACACCGGAGGGTAGGATCATTTTGGCATATATCACTTCTGAAATCCAACAACCCAGGCGGCCCTTCAAACCGGATTTCCCGTACCGCGAGTGGTTAAAAAGATATTATAACGACACTTATATAACCAATAATAACAGCTCAAATAATTATGATAAGGTCCTAATAACGTTACTATATTTAAATAAAAGCTATATTAAAAATTAGGTAGGCGTATCTTACCTACGAGGGGGTTTGGCTAGAAGCCGTGATCTGCAGGGGCAGAACTTCCGAGCCAAAAGCTCTTCTTCTCGGAGCTGTCGAGCGCTCCAGGGCTTTCTTCTAGCACTAGGGGAGTTTTTTTTGGGAGGTTTAGAGAGAGTGTAGAGAGAAGAAAGAATGGGAAAGGTGTGAAGAAAATGAGGGTGGAAGGGGTTGTATTCATAGGGTGAAATATGGCTGGAATTGGTGCCACATGTCACCATCTAGTGGCAAGCCTTGGGGAGAAAGCAATGGCCAAGATTGTGCCACATCACCTATTTTCGCACAACACACTTCCGACTTCTAAAATTCGTAACATTCGCATACGAGCTCCGGTTTTGACGTTCTTTATATCCACGCATAGGTAAAAATAAGATCTACAACTTTCCTTTTGACTCTGTCGGCTAATTCTCGACCGATCTTACATTTAACAGTAGAAGGTGACTACACTGTTAAATGTCCGCGTAAAATTCATAACTTCTACATAGGGACTTCGTTTTCGTCTGTCTTTTTGTCGTTGAGTTCCTATTAATGAGATCTTCAATTTTTATTTAGGTCGCGTTGGCCCAAAACCGCTCGATCTAAAATTCGAGTTTCGGGTCGTGCACTGCTAGGCCTAATCTTAGAAAAATCATAACTTCCTCATACGAAGGCAGATTTGGGCGTTCTTTTTATGTACGCTCTCGCTTTAACGTATTCTAAAACTTTTGTTTAGATCACTAAGGCCAAAAAGTCCTCTATCGTAAATTCACTATTTACGTTGCATAGTGTCGTGCTGGTTTTGTCGCGAAACTTTGACGTGCCATAACTTCTTCGTTATAACTCGAATTTTGGCATTCTTTATATGTACGAAACCCTTGTGACATATTCTACAACTTAGTTAAGATTACTCCTTCTAAATAATCTTCCATCAAAAACTTATTTTTGATGCTGATTGACTCTAAATTGACTAGCTCGGATCTACGGGCGTTACATCCACTGTCACCCACCGCTTCCTTGACTGGTGGAGGGTCGTTAGCCGAATGGGTTTGACAGGACATTTAAATTCTCATTAAAAGTATAATGAAATACTAAGTAGCTGAACACTTATAAATTCCCAATCTTAGTTACTTAGGAAAATGTGAATTTAGTGCTAACCCATGAAATTGCACTTTGCACCTTGTTAAGTGGTTAGTGGAGCGTGTGTGGTTAAACGGCACACTAATCTGGGACTGACAGAGTGTGGCAAAGGGTAGCTTGATGTTAATCATAGATCAATGGAGCGTGTGTGGTTAACCGACACATTGATTAGGTGGTTGTAACATTGGGTGTACCAAACTAATTTGCATGGTTATTCACACCTTGTTTGTGATCCTCGGCATCCCAGCCACAAACTTGAAGGGCACAATCGAGATTTAAACATGCCATTGAAAACTTCAATGAATCTCAAAATATCTAGGAATTTGAATTCGTTTAAAACCTAAAATTCATTTTCGTTTTTCACGGTGGAAATTGGTAAATCGTCATTTACCTACCTTTAAATATTTTGCAATTATATTACGGCATCCCTCTTCCGAATTGTAAAATATTGTGTTGGGTACTATCCTTAATATTTCAGGTTGGGTGTTATATTAAGGACTAAAATCAACTAAACTTGAATTTATCCCTTTATAGATGTCTAGTTCAGACAACTATGGTCTTCCCGAATCTTTTGAAAAAAAACTTTCTTTATAAAGATGATTTTGCACAAGGCGATTAAGGTGAAAGATTAATCCATTTTTCGTGTTGTACTGGAACTTCACTTCCTCCACCTCCTCCAATAATTCTACGTAACCTACAAGGTCTAGGTCACTCAAAGCCCTATTGGCAGAAAGGAAAGTCTGTATGTGCTCACGTCTTGGAGATGAAGTTACACACTGAAAAGTTGGGAGAGTTGGGTGTCGAAGTCTCAAGGAAGTTGGCTGTTGACTGGGTTCTTCAATCACTTCCTGAGTCATATAGCAGGTTCCCTTAAGGACTACTATATGGGGGATCACGACATTACCCTTATTAATCTAACATATTTGCTTGTTGCTACTGAATCAGAATTGGTTTGGTGCATTGGTAAGCAAATTTGATTGGAAGATCTACTCCTCAAACTTCCATGGATATTGACAATGGAAACATTGGAAGTCCAGAAAAGATTTCTCTTTCAAAGGGAAAGGGAAAGGCTAAGTCTGTGATTGTCCTGTGTACCATTCCCAAAGATTCCATATGTTTCTATTGCAAAGAGAAGGGGCATTGGTTGCGAAGCTGCCATATTTACTTGAAAGATCGCAAGGATGGTAAACTCAAAACTTTTGACTCTACTTCAGGTAAAATCCATTGTCTAACTCTATTAAGTTCCTATTTGGAGATTCTTAATACATGATGTAATGTAATTACATGTGACATCCCCATTTTCACGGCCAAAAAAGACCGATTTTGTTTATGCTTTATAAAATTAGAGTACCTCTTTTAATAAAAGTGTTGCGGAATTTGTTCCCAGAAAAACATGATAAATACGTTATCAAAGCATTTCCTAAGAAATGTATTTTATTCATTTTAAAACATTTGGGATGTCATCGTCAATACAGAAACATAAGCATAAACAGAACTTACATTTATTTACACTAGTGATCTACATCTCTTTAATCTCTAAGTGTAATGTAACTTCATATCGACACCTGTGATACAAATAAGCTTGAGTGGGTCAGGTTGGGAAACCTGGTGAGTACATAGGGGTTTCAATCCCACAATGTTATATCATATATATAATTTAGAACTCACAAAATATACAATTTCCCCATATTTATAATCAACTCTTACCCCACCCCGTCAATCCTCACAACGAGACTATCCATACTCTCGGACCTTAAATTTTACCTCTTACTCCAAGATCTAATCCATGTTCTCGGATCAATAATTGTGCCCATTCCATACTCTCGAATTAGGGACAAGTCTCTACGTCTAAATCCATACTCCCGGATTAATGACGGATAACTATGTCCTGTCCATACTCCCGGACTAAGGACAACTGACTATGTCTTAATCCATACTCCCGGATTAATTACATTTTACTATGTCCAATCCATACTCTCGAACTAGGGACAATGACTATGTCTAATCCATGCTCCCGGATCAATGACATATATTAAAGTTATATTCTCTGGGTATAACTCACTCGTACTCGTAAGAAGATACTACCCAATATTCCTCATAATTAATTTAGGTTTACTCTTTATCCTAAATCATCATATATAATCAGGTATGTTCTTTAACACGTATATCAGGCAACATCAAATAACTCGCACATAAAAATATATTTAATACTTCAATCAATACTTGTATTAAAATCATGTTCATGAAAGGGATTATGCACTCACTTGTTAAGGTGGTGATTCCGAACTCAGACAGCGCTTCGTTTCTTAAAAATAATTTCCTTCGACGAAACCTAGTATTATTACCACTAGATTTTAGTCTAATATTTACCGTGACTAATTATTAGTCTTATTATTATTATTATATAAGCGTTTAAACAATATTTTCCAACCACTATGTACAGACAGGGGCCAAACATAAAACACCGGAGGGCAAGACCATTTTGGCATATAGCACTTCTGAAATCCAACAACCCTATGCAGCCCTTTAAACCATATTCCCCGTACCGCGAGTAGTTAAAAAGATATTATAAAGACACTTATATAAGTCATAATAATAGCCCAGATATTTATTATAAGTTCATAATAACAATACTAATTTTAAATATAAGTTATATTAAAATAGGATAAGCATAACTTACTTACAAGGGGGTTTTAGTTAGGAGTCGGGCTCTGCAGGGGCAGAACTTCGTCGCTGAATCTTTCTAAGAAAGATTCGTGCATCGCTTCAACGCTCACCTTGCTATACTAAAACTACAGAAAGAGAAGTCGAATCATGAGGGACCGAAATTCTCGGGGGATAAGAAGAGAAAGACTCTTGAATCAAGAAAATGGTGCAAGAAATATGAGAGCCCAAGGCTCTTATTTATAGTAATTGAATTTTCAAAAACTACCCTCATAGTTACTTAATGACCTTATAGTTATATAAACAACTAAACAACCCTTTATAATACTATTTTATATAGATTTAACGATATTTGTACTAAACTAATGTCGAAAGTATTCAACATTGGTCTTATAATGACCGCATCGTCGATACCTTTCTAATGATATATACATATGTATATATATGTGTACGTATATATGATTTATACTTTATTTTAATACGTAAATATGCTATTATAATTTGTAACTCGTTCATACGAACTCTATTTTTGACGCTCTTTATATCTACGAGTAGGCGGAGACGTACTCTACAACTTTCATTTAGATTCCGTCGGCTAATTTTGACTTTATTTTTAAAGTTATATTTTTAACACGCCGGGACATAAAAAGTCCGTTAAAAATTCATAACTTATTCATCCGACGTCCGTCTTCGTCTGTATTTTTACCATTGAGGTACTATTAATGAGATCTTCAATTCTCATTTAGGTTGCATTGGCAAAAAATCGATCGATCTAAAATTTGAATTTCGGGTTGTGCACTGTTTTGCCAAATCTTAGAAAAATCATAACTTCCTCATACGAAGTCAGATTTTGACGTTCTTTTTATGCACACTCTTGGTTTAACGTATATTACAACTTTCATTTACATATATAAGGATAAGAATTAGTTTATCAAAAATTCACTTTTTACGTTACGCGATGTCGTGCCTGTTTCGCCGTAAAACTTCAACGGGCCATAACTTCTTCGTTATAACTCGGATTTCGGCGTTCTTTATATGTACGGAACCCTTGTAATATATACTATAACTTGGTTAAGATTAATCCTTATAAATAATCTTCCATCAAAAACTTATTTTTGATTCTCATTGTCCCTAAATTGACTAGCCCTGATCTGCGAGCGTTACAATTATCTCCCCCTTAGGATGATTACGTCTCGGAATCATCAACGAAACATGGCTTGTTTAATGACTCCATACGTTATCCTAGGTAATAATCGTAGCTCTATGTTTCTTTGAATGAGTATCTAACTCCTTTGTTTTCTTGACTGCAAGTAGTGCTCGATCTTGCACCTGCTCTCTATCTCATGTTAGACTCCAAATTATGACCTTCCAGTCACAATCTTGATCCTTATTGGAGACAAACTGAAGATAAGTTCTTTTATTACTACAGTGGACCGATGTGTCATATTCTAATGACCTATCATTGTATGTTGCAACGCTTATACTAAGGTCTCTTAGAGTCAAATTTCCAGAACAGACTATACCTTCCTTCATGTTCTAATGTGATATAATCACACCTTAAAAGGTAGCATTTCTATCTACAAGCAATTATCACGATACCTCTACTGATCGCTTTGATTATATATTATTTCAATCTTCCGGCTTAAGTCAGATGTGACATCGAACTTAGTTCTCTGAACCATGTAACATACTCATATTAGTCGGACTCGATATGATATGACCACTAGGGTCGGAATAACAATAATCTTCTTAGTCATTACCGAAATGATGGTAACGACGGACATGAACAAAAAAGAATCAATTAGTAGTGCCTTGGTAACCTTGTGACTTTCCCCGATCCAAGTGCGAGTCCTGTGCTTCCGGTAGTATAGGCCCCTACTAACATTCACACCTACTCAAACTCGTCCCAAGTATTGTCTCGCAGATCTCCAAGTTATTTCACAAAAACATATTTAACACATACAAATGTGTCCAAACAATCAAATAATTTTCTCTAGACTCTACTAGGACTTCTTCCATGCCTATCTTCGATCATCAATTCTGCTTCAACGCGGTTGGTGATGGAAATGTCAGACGATGGGATAACTTCATGGATTATACCAAAAATCTTTCTTTCTGCTAATAAAAAGTGTACTTCTCCCGTACTAGACGTATTTATTAGACGTATTCTAAAGGCAAGATATCACTCTTACGATATCTTCCGATAGGTACTATTCAGTATCGTAACCTTCTCATTTCCTCCATTTACTCAATTCACTACGAGTCTTCACCATGATGATTTGCACACCAAAGCAGTCGTTTGGTGTGTCGAGATGAGAATATAGATAGAGGAAGGTTTAGACGCGTATTCGTCCTTATTACTTTGAAAAATTACATGCCAGTTCTAATATCGTAATTAAACGTTTAGAAATCTGAACACATAAAGTTTCCAGATCCAGTCGGCAACATACCATAGGTCCGATCAAACGATAGCATCATAAAGCATCACAAATCATTTAGCACATAAAAAGCAATTTAGACATCTTCCCTAAATGAGCTAGTGCTTGTGTCTATTCAGGTGTACTTCCTAAAATATATTAGACACACTTCTCACAATCATCACTTAGCATTCTAAGTTTAAGTCTAGAAATAAATCCATATTCCTAGTTCGCTTAAACTAATGCTCTGATACCAACTGTGACATCCCCATTTTCACGGCCAGAAAAGACCGATTTTGTTTATGCTTTATAAAAATCAGAGTACCTCTTTTAATAAAAGTGTTGCGGAATTTGTTCCCAGAAAAACATGATAAATACGTTATCAAAGCATTTCCTAAGAAATGTATTTTATTCATTTTATAACATTTGGGATGTCATCGTCAATACAGAAACATAAGCATAAACAGAACTTACATTTATTTACACTAGTGATCTACATCTCTTTAATCTCTAAGTGTAATGTAACTTCATATCGAAACTTGTGATACACATAAGCTTGAGTCGGTCAGGTTGGGAAACCTGGTGAGTACATAGGGGTTTCAATCCCACAATGTTATATCATATATATAATTTAGAACTCACAAAATATACAATTACCCCATATTTATAATCAACTCTTACCCCACCCCGTCAATCCTCACAACGAGACTATCCATACTCTCGGACCTTAAATTTTACCTCTTACTCCCAGATCTAATCCATGTTCTCGGATCAATAATTGTGCCCATTCCATACTCTCGGATTAGGGACAAGTCTCTACGTCTAAATCCATACTCCCGGATTAACGACGGATAACTATGTCCTGTCCATACTCCCGGACTAAGGACAACTGACTATGTCTTAATCCATACTCCCGGATTAATGACATTTGACTTTGTCCAATCCATACTCTCGGACTAGGGACAATGACTATGTCTAATCCATGCTCCCGGATTAATGACATATATTAAAGTTCTATTCTCTGAGTATAACTCACTCGTACTCGTAAGAAGATACTACCCAATATTCCTCATAATTAATTTAGGTTTACGCTTTATCCTAAATCATCATATATAATCTGGTATGTTCTTTAACATGTATATCAGGCAACATCGAATAACTCGCACATAAAAATATATTTAATACTTCAATCAATATTGGTATTAAAATCATGTTCATGAAAGGGATTATGCACTCACTTGTTAAGGTGGTGATTCCGAACTCATACGGCGCTTCGCTTCTTAAAAATATTTTCCTTCAACGAAACCTAGTATTATTACCACAAAATTTTAGTGTAATATTTACCGTGACTAACTATTAGTCTTATTATTATTATCATTATTATTATATAAGCGTTTAAACAATATTTTCCAACCACTATATACAGACAGGGGACAAACATAAAACTCCGGAGGGCAGGACCATTTTGGCATATAGCACTTCTGAAATCCAACAACCCTATGCGGCCCTTTAAACCAGATTCCCCGTACTGCGAGTAGTTAAAAAGATATTATAACGACACTTACATAAGTCATAATAATAGCCCAAATATTTATTATAAGTTCATAATAACAATACTAATTTTAAATATAAACTATATTAAAATAGGGTAAGCATAACTTACTTACAAGGGGGTTTTAGCAAGGAGTCGGGCTCTGCAGGGGCAGAACTTCGTCGCTGAATCTTTCTAAGAAAGATTCGTGCAGCGCTTCAGCGCTCACCTTAGTATACTAAAACTACAGAAAGAGAAGTCGAATCACGAGGGACCGAAATGCTCGCGGGATAAGAAGAGAAAGACTATTGAATCAAGAGAATGGTGCAAGAAATATGAGAGCACAATTCTCTTATTTATAGTAATTGAATTTTGAAAAACTACCCTCATAGTTACTTAATGACCTTATAGTTATATAAACAACTAAACACCCATTTATAAAACTATTTTAAATAGATTTAACGATATTTGTACTAAAATAATGTCGAAAGTATTCAACATTAGTCTTATAATGACCGCATCGCCGATACCTTTCTAATGATATATATATATATATATATATATATATATATATATATATATATATATATATATATATATATATATACGTATATATGATTTATACTTTATTTTAATACGTAAATATGCTATTATAATTTGTAACTCGTTCATACGAACTCTGTTATTGACGCTCTTTATATCCACGCGTAGGCGGAGACCTACTCTACAACTTTCATTTAGACTCCGTCGGCTAATTTTGATATATTTTTAAAGTTATATTTTTAACAGGCCGGGACAGAGAAAGTCCGTTAAAAATTCATAACTTCTTCATCCGACGTCCGTCTTCGTCTGTCTTTTTACCGTTGCGCTATTATTAATGAGATCTTCAATTCTCATTTAGGTTGCATTGGCCAAAAATCGATCGATCTAAAATTCGAATTTCGGGCTGTGCACCGATATGCCAAATCTTAGAAAAATCATAACTTCCTAATACGAAGTCAGATTTTGACGTTCTTTTTATTCACACTCTTGGTTTAACGTATATTACAACTTTCATTTAGATATTTAAGTCTAGAAATTATTTTATCAAAAATTCACTTTTTACGTTACGCGATGTTGTGCCGGTTTCACCGTAAAACTTCGACGAGCCATAACTTTTTCGTTATAACTCGGATTTCGGCGTTATTTATATGTACGGAACCCTTGTAACATATACTATAACTTGGTCAAGATTAATACTTATAAATAATCTTCCATCAAAAACTTATTTTTGATGCTCATTGTCTCTAAATTGACTACCCCAGATCTGCGGGCGTTACATTACATTTTGATGTTTTGAAGAATCGAAGAAATGAAAGGAATCTTAAAGGAAGAGTATGCTGAGTCTGATCGCGAAGGGATGGATTGCGATCGCATGGTTCGATGATCATATTTGTGAGCTGCTGCTTAAGAGTTATGATAGATTGCTTAGGAATAGATAACAACATATTTTCACTTGTATTTTCATTGTAACGATAAGTTTTCCGCAATTTAATAAATAAAGAAAATTTTTGAACAATCATTCGGGTGACACTTAAGAGCTACGATTGCTAGTTGGGATTTTGGAGTCGTACTTGCAATTATAGTTATTAGACTTATCCAAGTGAGAGACTGTTGGATTAGGTGTCTAAGCCCATAACTATTATTGGTATGTACTTGACCCGAGAGTAGCATGGTCCATTTGGGTTGCATATCATCAGGAAAATTTGATAGGATGGACTTTTGAGAAGAAGTTATTTATGGTTTATTAATATATTATAAGTTCTAATATATTAATCATATTATTTAATTAGTATTGATCAAGACTTAATTTGGAATTAATTCTGTGATCAAAAGAGAGTAATTAAATATATAGGGATTGCTTATGTAAATCATTCATTCTTATAATGTGGGCTTATGATCCATAGTTCTTTATGTTGGGCAAAACCTATGTGGTGAACAATGGATGATCCATGGAGGTTTAAACCCATGGAGCATGAGGAATATGGAAGGTCATTCACATTAGGGTTTGCATGGTGTAACCCTAATTAAGCCACACTATATAAGAAGCTCCAAGGTCATGAAATCGGTTACACATGTGTTCTTTGGAAGAGCTAGCCGAATTTGAGTACAAGACACTTACTCTCAAGTTATCCTTTGTCATAGGTGTGTTGTGATTCCATTTGAGGCATTCACGTTATTGGTGCTAAGTTATTAAAGGTCCAAGGTTTCTAGCTACAATAAAAGGTATGTCATCTAACTAGAAATTTGTAGTAAAGATACTCCATTGTATGCTAGTTAGGATGATGCTTTGTCAAACCAAAAGTTTGCATGTATATTAGAGAAACCATAGATCCAAAGCATCTAGGGTTGCATGTACACCATAGGAGTGTTTGAATGCTCAAAACCCAACAGATACATACCCGTCACCACATCGGGAGCTTCTCGTGCCTCCTATGCTGTCAGCTGGAAGGCTCTGCTCTTCGCCACTGGCGCCTCCGACCGGCCCTGATAGCCGTCAGTAATCCTCAATGTAGCAGGAGCGGGTATCGCTGCCTGTCCTGCTGCTGCTAAACTCGGGCACTGGGACCGCTTGTGTCCCCTCCGATTGCACTAGAAGCAAATCAGATCTGACATGACCAGTTCGTCTGCAGAAAAAGCAGCCCGAACTATCCGCCATGCACGTTCCCTCATGCAACTTGCCGCACTTGCCACAGTGGCTACGACCCTGCTGGCTCCTCGATCGGTGATCTGATACCTTGGGCTTCTTTCCTGTACTCCTTGACTGAACCCTCTCTGGTTTCCTCTTTTTCTCCATCTCCAAGTCCAACTCTCTCTCTCTCTCTCTCTCTCTCTCTCTCTCTCTCTCTCTCTCGCCCTCGGAATCATATCTTCCATCGTCTTGCAGCTGGATCGGCTCACAAATTGGCGGATATCACTCTGCAGCATCTCATGGTATCAGGCCTTTTTCATCTCCTCGTCTGCCACGTACTGCGAAAAAGAAGGGCCCTCTCCCTGAACATGGCGGTGATCTTAGTCACCGTCTCAATAGTCTGCCGGAGATCCTGGAACTCCCTAGAAAGCTGTTGCACCTCAATCACAGGTGCAAACTCGGCCCTGAACCTGGCCGAGAAGTCACTCCAAGTCATCGCATCTAAAGCTGCATTATCTCTAATGGCATGTCCGACCTCCTCCCACCAGTAACGTGCTCTGTCCTTCAAAAAACAGGAACCATGTCGGACCTTGTCCCCCTCAGGACATCGGCTCGTACGGAAGGCGCTGGCGACATCAGCCAACCACCTGCTGCTAGCGATGAGGTCTCGATCCCTATGATAGTCTGGAGCTCCACAAGATCGGAACTCCAATAATGTCATTGTGTGTGCCCTTAGCATGGTCGCCATCTCGGTGCAGAATGCACCCAACCTCTCATCAATTATCTCCAAGATGCCCTCCTTGACCGTACAGAAGATCACAAGAGTCTGGTCCAAAATATTGCGCTTGACCTCAGATGAAATGAACTCTCTCGTCTGCTCGTCGAGCTGCCCAGCTCCAGAGCCCGAGCCTGATCCCTCACCGGCACCTGAACTGCCAATTGGTCTAGTACGTAGCGTTACCATACTGAAAATACACCATAACAAACATCAGAATACTCATCATAACTCGATGGATCATACACACTACAAGTTGCCTGGATTCATCTCAGCCCTCCTTGATTCGAGTACAGATCCTCTTCTTTCAGTAGTATGGGCCTATACTACCTCCCACATCTATCCGTACTTTCCTCAATAGTTGCCTTGACTCCACCAAGTCCCTTCTACTACTACTGCTCTTCATCCTAATCTCATCCTAGGCTTGCCCTAGGGTAATCTCCACCCTAATCTCCGCCATCAGCTGCATAAGAAATCCCTGCTACCTTTCCTTAACTAGCTCTCGAATACCATTACATATCACGAAGACCATATAATTCTTAGAATGAGAGGTCCTACCCTACAACGGTTAGACTCAGACAAGAGCTGCGAAGTAGAGCTAAACCTAACTTTCTGAAATTATTTATTTCTCATAATATGTAACTTAACATATTCGTTTATTAGTTAGTTAAAGATAACTAGAACTCCTAAAAGCACAAAGCAAGCAGCATTCGAGCATTGAGTAAACAAATCCAAGCATATCCTTATTAGGCCATCATATTACTGACTAATTAGTACTAGCATAAAGTTCAATAAGCTTATACAGAAGGCATATAAGGCATCCTTCCTAGATCCTTAGCCCTAATCTAGCATGCAGTTCTCATACACATATAACAGCCATACAATGCATCATTCCTAGATCATTAGCCCTAATCTAGCATGCAGTTCTCATAATCACATTATAACATAACAACTTTTATGTGTAATTTGGGAGAACTTACTTGAGCTCGGCTGATTGCATGCACTACACCCTTTTCCTCTTTTCAAAATCCTTTTACAAAAATGGTTTTCTTTTCTTTTTGAAAATTTTCATACCAAGTCCTCAGTTTGAGTCCAGACACACCCGAGAGTATGTCTGAATCCCTCAAACCAAGGCTCTGATACCAATTTGAAACATCCCAAAAATACGGTCCAAAAATTTTGTTTTTATTTATTAAATCAACCATAGATATCAAAATCGTCCCATCACAAAATCATAAGTTGTAGTATCAAATCAGAGTATCATATCGAAACACATGTCAATATATCAGAGTAAAACATCCCAGGCTAAAATCATAGTGTGTGCACTTGTAACAACCCGATATTTCGAATCAATGTAACGATCCAAAGTCAAGTTTGGTAACCTATCTTAATATAATATGAATAACGTCAAAAATGAAATGTTCAAAAATCTCAATGTGAATGTACTAAGTGGTAGATATCGTGTCAAGGTTTTCAAAAATATAAAGAACACAAAAATCCGAGTTATAACGAAGAAGTTATGACCAATCGAAAATCCGCAACAAAACTGGCAAAACACTGTTAAGCGTAAAACACGAAATTTCAATAAAATACTTTTTAGCCTTAAGTATCTAAATGAAAGTTGTAGATATCACTAAACCGTAAGCATACATAAAGCGAACGACCAAATCTGACTTCGTATGAGGAAGTTATGATTTTTCGAAGTTTCTGTCATAGCAGTAGACAGCTAAAAACTCGAAATAGAGATCGGACGACTTTTAGCCAACGCAACCTTAACGGACTTTTCCAGTCCCGGCTTGTTAAAAATATAATATTAAAAATATAGTCAAAATTAGCCGACGGAGTCTAAGCGAAAGTTGTAGAGCATGGTCTCACCTACGCGTGGATATAAAGAACGTCGAAAACGGAGATCGTATGCAAGAGTTATGATTTTCTGAAGTATTTAAATAATTAAAATATATAAATTTAATTATTTATTCGGATAATATCCGAAGTGCTGACGAGTCCGATCTGATCCGAAGGGTACACCCAGCGTACCGAGGAGTACGCCCCGCGTACATGTCGACACCGAGGTACGCCCTGCGTACGAGATAGCTACGCACAGCATACAACTGCTTTCCTCGGCCCAGAAGCGACCACGTTGCACCATCCGGAGCTCGACACCTGGAGGTCTGATCCGAACTACGCCCCGCATAGAGCTTCGTACGCCCAGCATACGTGCGACGTTCAGCCCCTATAAAAGGGCATGCGAGGCTGCCGAGTTCTTTTGCGCAATTCTTCTTATTCCCGTGCTTTTGCTCTGCGTTTAACCCCTCGAAACCATCCCGAAGCCTCGATTTTCATATCCAAGTTCCGAAGGAAGTTTTACGCTCCCGAGATTCCCGAGAATCCCGAGAAATCAGCTTTCTCCAGTCGAAGTTCTGATCGATTTTTGTCTCACCTTCTTCAAGCTACCAAGTGAGTTCATACCCCCATTTCTACGCTTTTAAATACTTTTTAAATGCTTTTAACACATTACGGGGGAGAATACAAGTAAACACACGGTTAATCTTGTGTGAAAACATCTATCTTTTGTTATACATTTCAGATTGTTTTTAATAACTATCATATGGATCTGTTAACATGCAAAACATCTTACCTTACTTTACCCTCTCGGAATAAAACATGATTATAAATACTATAAGCTTATTTATACGTTTGCATCATATTAAGGGTAACTATTTTTCAGTATAACACTTTTATACATACAAGAACATCCACCTTTTATTATGCCTTTGTTAACATTGTGAAAAAGGATAATCATTTCAGAAACAACATTATTCATTTTAATACGGGACTTAATTGAGAATCTGTGAGACATTCATCTTCATTATACCTATTAAGGTATTGCTAGAAGTCCTGTTTATAACCAGAATCTCCCGTCCGGAGAACGTGACAAGTATGTATAGATCTATACGGGACTAATGATCCCGCGCCCTGACTGCTAGCTACAGTCCCCGGGGTGACAAGTGTCATCTCATTTCGACGCCTGAAGAACGTCGCTACAGGCAAAGTATGATAGTACGGTTATAAAAACTCACTGGATAGACAATTATTATGGTATTACGTTTTCATGGGAAAAGTAACAGATACAGTTCTTTTCACATTCAAATACAAACCTTCTTATAGTTTTGTTTTATAATAAGACTATACACCATTCTTTTGAACATGTCATTGTTGCTTACATGTTACGGTCTTGGACATTTGAGACTGCATTTCACTTTTAGGAAAATATATGATTTTCCCGGTTCAAATAGATACAATTTATACAACAATTCTTCATACTCATTTCATACACTCATAAGAAAATATCGGATTTTCTGGAAAATGAACGTGAACTTTCGAATGGCATACATTTGCTCAAAACACTACTTATGAACTCGCCAACTTTATTGTTGACACTTTTTCTTTGAAATAACTTGTATTCTCAGGAAAACGCTAAACCAGGTAGCAACTACTTTTGAAGACTAACGCGCTGCCGTTAGTAACATATTTTTGGATCACCATATTGTATTTGATATTCAAACATGTAACACTTACAATCATGTAAAAGTTTCAAATATATATGTTATGGTGGTGTGTACTTTCTTTACTATTCAATTGTTATGATACTAAATATGACGTCCTCCGCCCCCGAACGTTTCCGCCGTTCAGGTTTGGGGGTGTGACAGATTGGTATCAGAGCTTTGTTTATAGTGAACTAAGTATATCAAAACCATTTATTTTTGATATACAACTATAAACACAACTGGGCAAAAACACTCTGACTGAGAGTTATACTTCAAAAATGAAATTTTTATAAAGTATACATGCATACATCATATATCAGGGTCGGTATCATAATGAAAACAATATAGAAGTACTATGGATAAGTTGTGCACCACAGGTATGCCTTGGAACATGTAATCAGAACTGGGATGAATATAGCCTGATCAACTATATTTGTCCGAGAGCCGACTAACGTATGCCAAGGAATAGCTGCAGTGGACAACAAGTCTAAAACTTACCAAACATATAAAATTTAGAATCAAACATAACATTTAAAATACTATAGGAGTATTTTGTTAATGCAATAGTTTAACCTACATGTTCAGATTTACATGTTTGAAATTTCAAGACAATTCTCATATCCCTACTCTCGCGCAGACACAATGGCCAAATTTCACTTGCCAAGGGACCCCTACTACCCGAACCAAAGCGATGGATGATGGATTGGGAATGATCCGGAGGAGGATCCAGAGGAGATTGTGGACGAAGAAGAATTCGGGGAAGGAATGCAAGAAGGCCCCGACACCGACCCCGGAACCAATAACCTACCCTTAGTGACTCCGACCCAAAATCCAAATCCTCGACCGGAATTTCAAGGCTCGACACCTCTGTGGGCAATGAACCTGAATAGGTGGAGTCGTGAATAGGGTAAAGCCACTCCGTTCAATGGAGACCAGAGCTTCTACAATCTGAGCGAGGGAGGCTCAGCAGATAGAGTCCTTCCTATAAGGGTTCGCCGGATTGCTCGCAATGATGAGCAAGGAAGGGCAACTATCCAACGAACCGAGGAGAATGATGCGAACACCGGGGTCAATACAGTTCGCATCCGATAGTTAGGATTAGCCTATGGAAGAATCGTAAATCACAATGAAGCTCTACAGAGAGAGCTAACTACAACTCAAACTGCAGTTAGAAAACTTCAAGCACACCAGGCAATGTATGAAAGTCGTATGCGCGAGATGGAGCGTGAGTTGACAGAAACAAAGGCTCATCCAAGCAGTTCACATCACGAGTAGAGGGCACACTACTTGCTCTTTTTGTTGGTTTGTGGAATAACCTTAGTATGTACTCCAAGTAGTACTTGCCCAACTCCCAAAATTTTGTTATAGATTAGGACCTCGACTAAAAGTATTACTTGTCTTTAACTTTTTGTAATCAGAGACCTTTAGAAAGGTCAAAATTTTCCTGACTCCAAAATGTAACCCAATATATGTTTAATATAATGAAGTACTTCTTTTGTGTGTTAATTCCTTGCATACGACTCAAATTCATAAGGTTATCTATAAACTCTTATTATGAATCAAAATCAAGAACCTTGTTTAGGTCGAACCTAATTCATGAAATGTTGAAAATAACTGACTCATTATCACACGACTCTCAATCATCAAAGACTTATTGTCTTCATTATTATCTCTTTGGCAGCTAAATGCCTCCTCGTAGGTCATCACGCCAAAATGCGACACCAACACCGCCACCACCACCTCCAACTTACGATCCCACTATGGTACAGGCTGCCATCACCATAGCAGTAGCAGCTGCGCTATCCCAAATAAACTCTAATGGAGCCGGAGGGAGCGGGAGTAGTACCAACCATCAGAACCATGGCGCTGGTCATGGTCATGTTAGGGAATGCACCTACAAAGAGTTCTCGAACGCTAAGCCGAAAATGTTCAACGGCACTGGAGGAGTAATTGCACTAATGCAATGGTTTGAAAAGACCGAGATGGTCTTTGAAATCTGTTCATGCCAAAAAACAAGCAAGGTCAAGTTTGCTGCTTGTACCTTCACAGACCGAGCCCTCACGTGGTGGAAGGGCCATGTGAAATCTGTGTCTCTTCCAATCACCAACGCCATGAGCTGGGAGGACTTGAAGGTCCTACTGTTGGAAGAATACTGCCCGAGGGGCGAAATTCAAAAACTGGAGCAGGAGCTATGGAACCTGAAAATGGTTGGTTCTGACCTAGCCGCCTACACGGCCAGGTTCAGTGATTTGGCAGCCCTTTGCCCGGGAATGGTCAACCCGGAGCCGAAGAAAGTGGAAAGATACATCTGGGGGTTGTCACCCCAGATTCAAGGACATGTCTTGGCCTCCAACCCAATAACATTCAACAACGCAAAGCGCCTGGCACAACGTTTGATCGATCACGGGATCAAAAAGGATACTACCGCAGTTACTGCCGACCCACCAAAGGAAATACAGGGCCAAAGGAAACCGTGGAACAAGAGAAAGAGGCAAGCCGTGCAAGAAAACCCCAACAAACAACAGATAGTGACGGCTCACACTGTTACTGTCCCGACTGCCCCAACACCAACAAAGCCATACATCGGCAACCTACCGAAGTGCAGTAAATGCAACTTCCATCACCACGGACCCTGTTTTGAAATGCATTGCACTAGGTGCAACAAGAAGGGACACACCGTCCGCTTCTGCAAAGAACCAGCCCAACCAGCCGCTCCAGCTACAAATATCGGAGTAGGCCGTACCTGCTACGAGTGCGGAGCAACCGGGCACTTCCGAAGGGACTGCCCGAAGGCAAACAACAGGAATGCTGGGGGAAGTGGCCGAGTATTCGCAATGGGCCAGGAGGAAGCCGTTGCATACCCCACTGTTGTTACGGGTACGTTTCTCCTTGATAACTCATATGCATACATGTTATTTGATAGTAGAACGGAGAGGCGTTTCGTGAGCCATAGTTTTAAAAATCTACTCAAACAAATCCCTCAATCATTAAGTAAAAATTTTATAGTAGAAATGGCTAATGGGAAAACAGAAGGTGCTAAGGAAATATACGTAAATTGTACCCTCTCACTAAACAATAAATCCTTTCCAATCGACCTGATGCCAGTCTCGATAAAAAGTTTCGACGTTATCATAGGCATGGATTTGCTAAGTTCCCATCGTGCGGACATTTTATGTTACGATAAGGCCGTTCGCCTTAATCTGGAAAATGGCGAAGCCCTCGTTATTTATGGCGACAAACCTAGCACCCCTCTTCGTATCATCTCTTGCATCAAGGCTCAAAAATATCTACGCAAGGAATGCCACACGTTCTTGGCACATGTTGTGGATGTGAAACGAGGAGTAGAAGACATCAAGGGCGTGCCTGACGTCTGTGACTTTCCTGATGTCTTTCCTGAGGATCTTCCAGGAGTACCGCCTGCAAGACAAGTCGAATTCAGAATCGACTTAATTCTTGGAGCCACCCCTGTGGCCAAAGCGCCGTATCGCTTAGCCCCATCAGAGATGCAAGAACTATCCAGTCAACTGAATGAACTACTCAGCAAAGGATTCATCCGACCAAGCTTCTCACCTTGGGGAGCACCAGTGCTTTTCGTGAAAAAGAAAGACAGATCGTTCAGAATGTGCATTGACTACCGAGAACTCAACAAACTTACCATTAAGAACCGGTACCGCCTACCACAAATAGACGATTTGTTCGATCAACTCCAAGGAGCAAACTATTTTTCCAAGATCGATCTGAGATCGGGATATCACCAGCTGAGAGTCCTAGAGAGCGATATTCCTAAGTCGGCCTTCGGAACTAGATATGGTCACTACCAATTCGAAGTGATGCCGTTCGGACTAACCAACGCACCCGCCGTGTTCATGGACTTAATGAATCGGGTATGTCGTTCGTTCCTGGAAAAATTTGTGATAGTACTCATATATGATATACTCATCTATTCAAAAAGTAAAGAGGAACATGGTCAGCACCTGAGACAAGTCTTAGAGACGCTGAGAACTGAGAAGCTTTACGCGAAATTCTCAAAATGCGAGTTTTGGATTAGGAAGGTGGACTTCCTAGGTCACGTGGTCAGCGAAGAGGGAATCCACGTGGGCCCTTCCAAGATCAAGGCTATCCAGAATTGCTCTGCGCCAACAACGCCAACCGAAATTCGCCAATTTCTAGGCCTTGCTGGCTATTATCGCAGGTTCATAAAGAACTTCTCCAGCATTGCAAAACCTCTTACCTCCATGAATCAGAAGGGTGTAACCTACAACTGGGGAGGAAAGCAAGATACTGCATTCCAAACCTTGAAGCAAGCCCTGTGCAGTGCACCCATTTTGTCTCTTCCAGAGGGGACATAAGACTTTGTAGTATACTGCGATGCATCCAATCAAGGGCTGGGTTGTGTACTAATGTATCGAGGAAAGGTTATTGCGTATGCCTCACGTCAACTAAAAACGCACGAGGTCAACTACACCACTCACGACTTAGAACTTGGAGTAGTGGTGTTTGCCCTAAAAATCTGGAGGCACTACCTATACGGTACAAAGTGCACCATATTCACAGACCACAAGAGCCTTCAACATATATTCGATCAGATAGAGCTCAATATGAGGCAAAGACGTTGGGTTGAGCTACTCAACGACTACGAATGTGAGATTCGTTATCATCCGGGAAAAGCCAATGTGGTGGCAAATGCCCTTAGTCGTAAGGAGTGCTCTGGTCGGAGAGTGAAGTCACTAACCATGACGATCCATTCACACCTGTCAACGCAAATCAAGGAAGCTCAACTGGAAGCCTTGAAACCCGAAAACCTGACAGGCGAAGCACTTAGAGGGATGGACAAGAATTTTGAGATCAAGAGTGACGGAGTTCGTTACCTCATGAACCGAATCTGGACACCGAAGTTCGGTGGATTCAGAGAGATAGTTATGAACGAAGCACACAAAACCCGATACTCCGTGCACCCAGGTTCAGATAAGATGTATCTGGATCTCAAACAACTCTACTGGTGGCCAAACATGAAAGCAGAAATTACTACCTATGTAGGCAAGTGCTTGACTTGTGCCAAAGTCAAGGTAGAACATCAGAAGCCCTCAGGTTTACTCCATCAGCCCGAAATACCTGAGTGGAAGTGGGTGCAGATTTTATGGATTTCATAACCAAACTACCCAAGACGCAGGGTGGTCACGATACCATTTGGGTGATCGTCGACAGGTTAACCAAATCTTCCCACTTCTTGCCAATCAAAGAAACCGATAAGATGGAGAAACTAACAAGATTCTATATCCGAGAGATTGTGCGACTTCATGGAGTGCCGATATCTATCATCTCGGACCGAGATAGTAGATTCACCTCAAGGTTCTGGCAGACACTACAAAAAGCCTTAGGTACTAAGCTAGATATGAGTACAGCCTATCATCCACAAACTGACGGACAGAGTGAGAGAACGATCCAAACCCTAGAAGACATGTTGCGAGCATGTGTAATCGACTTTGGTAAAGCATGGGATGTTCAATTGCCATTGGTGGAGTTCTCTTATAACAACAGTTATCACACTAGCATCAAGACTACTCCATTCGAAGCTCTTTACGGCCGCAAGTGCAGATCACCTCTATGCTGGGCGGAAGTGGGCGACACGCAGTTGGCGAAAGGTCTGGTCCCTGATAGCACTCTCGCTGGTCCGGAAATCATAATGGAAACGACTGAAAGGATCGTTCAAATTCGAGAGCGACTGAAAGCCTCGACAGATAGACAAAAGAGCTATGCCGACAAAAGACAAAAACCCTTGGAATTTCAGTTTGGTAACCGCGTTCTTCTGAAGGTCTCACCCTGGAAGGGCATGATACACTTCGGGAAGCGCGAAAAACTAAACCCAAGGTACATTGGACCCTTCGAAATTACTGCAAGGATTGGTCCAGTAGCGTATAGACTTCAGCTTCCAATCGAACTTAGCAAAGTACATCTGGTGTTTCATATATCTAACCTGCAGAAGTGTCTGTCCGACGAAACTATCGTGATTCCACTCGAGGAAATCGAACTGAATGAAAATCTTAACTTTGTGGAAGAACCCGTCGAGATCATGGATAGTGAAATCAAACGATCTAAGCAGAGTCGCATACCAATAGTGAAGGTTCGCTGGAATGCTAAGCGGGGACCCGAATTCACTTGGGAGCAAGAAAATCAGATGCAAGAAAAGTACCCGCATCTCTTCCCTAGTCCATAGACACTTACCTTGTAAATAATTTCGGGACAAAATTCCCTCTAACGGGGGGATGATATAACAACCCGATATTTCGAATCAATGTAACGATCCAAAGTCAAGTTTGGTAACCTATCTTAATATAATATGAATAACGTCAAAAATGAAATGTTCAAAAATCTCAATGTGAATGTACTAAGTGGTAGATATCGTGTCAAGGTTTTCAAAAATATAATGAACACAAAAATCTGAGTGATAACGAAGAAGTTATGACCAATCGAAAATCCGCAACAAAACCGGCAAAACACTGTTAAGCGTAAAACACGATATTTCAATAAAATACTTTTTAGCCTTAAGTATCTAAATGAAAGTTGTATATATCACTAAACCGTAAGCATACATAAAGCGAACGTCCAAATCTGACTTCGTATGAGGAAGTTATGATTTTTCGAAGTTTCAGTCACAGCAGTAGACAGCTAAAAACTCGAAATAGAGATCGGACGACTTTTAGCCAACGCAACCTTAACGAGAATCGAAGATCTCATCAATAGTAATACAACGGTAAAAAGACAGACAAAAACGGACGTCGGATGAAGAAGTTATGGATTTTTAACGGACTTTTCCAGTCTCGGCCTGTTAAAAATATAATATTAAAAATATAGTCAAAATTAGCCGACGGAGTCTAAGCGAAAGTTGTAGAGCATGGTCTCACCTACGCGTGGATATAAAGAACGTCGAAAACGGAGATCGTATGCAAGAGTTATGATTTTCTGAAGTTTTTAAATAATTAAAATATATAAATTTAATTATTTATTCGGATAATATCCGAAGTGCTGACGAGTCCGATCTGATCCAAAGGGTACGCCCAGCGTACCGAGGAGTACGCCCCGCGTACATGTCGACACCGAGGTACGCCCTGCGTACGAGATAGCTACGCACAGCGTACATCTGCTTTCCTCGGCCCAAAAGCGACCACGTTGCACCATCTAGAGCTCGACACCTGGAGGTCTGATCCGAACTACGCCCCGCGTAGAGCTTCGTACGCCCAGCGTACGTGCGAGGTTAAAAGGGCATGCGAGGCTGCCGAGTTCTTTTTCTCAATTCTTCTCATTCCCGTGCTTTTGCTCTGCGTTTAACCCCTCGAAACCATCCCGAAGCCTCGGTTTTCATATCCAAGTTCCGAAGGAAGTTTTACGCTCCCGAGATTCCCGAGAATCCCGAGAAATCAGCTTTCTCCAGTCGAAGTTCTGATCGATTTTTGTCTCACCTTCTTCAAGCTACCAAGTGAGTTCATACCCCCATTTCTACTCTTTTAAATACTTTTTAAATGCTTTTAACACATTACGGGGGATAATACAAGTAAACACACGGTTAATCTTGTGTGAAAACATCTATCTTTCGTTATACATTTCAGATTGTTTTTAATAACTATCATATGGATCTGTTAACATGCAAAACATCTTACCTTACTTTACCCTCTCGGAATAAAACATGATTATAAATACTATAAGCTTATTTATACGTTTGCATCATATTAAGGGTAACTATTTTTCAGTATACCACTTTTATACATACAAGAACATCCACCTTTTATTATGCCTTTGTTAACATTGTGAAAAAGGATAATCATTTCAGAAACAACATTATTCATTTTAATACGGGACTTAATTGAGAATCTGTGAGACATTCATCTTCATTATACCTGTTAAGGTATTGCTAGAAGTCCTGTTTATAACCAGAATCTCCCGTCCGGAGAACGTGACAAGTATGTATAGATCTATACGGGACTAATGATCCCGCGCCCTGACTGGTAGCTACAGTCCCCGGGGTGACAAGTGTCATCTCATTTCGACGCCTGAAGAACGTCGCTACAGGCAAAGTATGATAGTACGGTTATAAAAACTCACTGGATAGACAATTATTATGGTATTACGTTTTCATGGGAAAAGTAACAGATACAATTCTTTTCACATTCAAATACAAACCTTCTTATAGTTTTGTTTTATAATAAGACTATACACCATTCTTTTGAACATGTCATTGTTGCTTACATGTTATGGTCTTGAACATTTGTGACTGCATTTCACTTTTAGGAAAATATAGGATTTTCCCGGTTCAAATAGATACAATTTATACAACAATTATTCATACTCATTTCATACACTCATAAGAAAATATCGGATTTTCTGGAAAATGAACGTGAACTTTCGAATGACATACATTTGCTCAAAACACTACTTATGAACTCGCCAACTTTTTTGTTGACACTTTTTCTTTGAAATAACTTGTATTCTCAGGAAAACGCTAAACCAGGTAGCAACTACTTTTGAAGACTAACGCGTTGGCGTTAGTAACATTATTTTTTTTATCACCATATTGTATTTGATATTCAAACATGTAACACTTACAATCATGTAAACTTTTCAAATGTATATGTTATGGTGGTGTGTACTTTCTTTACTATTCAATTGTTATGATACTGAATATGACGTCCTCCGCCCCGGAACGTTTCCGCCGTTCAGGTTTGGGGGTGTGACAGCACTGCAGTCATCTCGATCTCTTCCCCTTGCTACCGGAAATACCTGAAACCAAAACTGAAAACTGTAAGCACGAAGCTTAGTGAGTCTCCCCAAACTACCACATACCATACATATAATCACATAATCCCATAATAAAATATCATGGGCCTTGCCCGCTGCATCGGGCTCCGCCCGGCATCAGACAAGTCCGGCATCGGGCCCCGCCCGGCATCAAACCGAGATCCGGCATCGGGCCCTGCCCAACATCAAGCAAAGCTCGGTATACATATAAACATATCAACAAATACACATATATAATCACATATCATAAACATATAAACATTCCTCGGGCCCCGCCCGGCATCGGACCGAAATCCGGAAGCATATAAACATTCCTCGGGCTTTCCCCGGCATTGGACCGAACTCCGGAAACATACAAAACAAACACATGCAAGAATCACAAAGACATCAAGCATACAAACATTCCTCAGGCTTTCCCCGACATCGGACGAAAGTCCGGAACATATATACCTACATCGGGCACTCCCCGACATCGGACCGTAGTCTGGAATATGCTAACATTCATAAACGGGCCGACGTTGGTGCCTTCGACCCGTTCCTACAGGAGGAAACTCATCTCTCAAAGCTTAATGCGGAAATCTCACGGTAATGAATCTCTACGGCTGCTCCGACGACTCCCCGACTATCATTATCACAATAACTCTTAATCAAAATCAAATTATCCTTCTTAGGGTAAAATAACTATTTTACCCCTTGATCTAATTTGGACCATATCCTAGGCCCAATTCCATCTAATCTTTCCAAGCCCACTAATGGCCTAATAAAGGCCCATTAATGGCCCAATTTTCTAAATTGGGCCCAACTCCTCAAATGGGCCTTCCCTTAAGCCCAAACATGTCCTCAGGCCATTAACTGACTCCTGATGGCCCACTAAGATCCAATAGCTAAGAAGTCCAAAGATTGTCCTAAACCAAGGCCCAAACGAGTAGGAATCTGAATCCAGTGAGTACCCAGGGCGTACTCCTCTGTACTCTAAGCGTACAGGCTGCATGGCATGTACGCTACGCGTATGGGCTTGTACGCCCAATGTACTACCCTGTTAAGTCATAAACTTCAAAAGGGCTTAATCTGTAAAGACCTTAAGCTCCAAAAATAGATCTAAGTCCACTAGAGTGTCTTAATCCATAAAGTCGATTACTTGGTGGCTTGCAACGCACCAAATGGGACCAAAAATATGACAACTAACTTCCATGGAAATGGCTAGAACTCATGCATGACCACAAAAGGACCATCAAGATCGAAACTTTACTATTATTGGGACTCATATAGCACTAAGGGTGGCAACCCTAGGCCTAGATACAAAGTTGAACCATAAAAATCCATTCTTGGGACCTAAAAAGGTCCAAAACTCCATTAACATAGATCTAAGAATGCATGAGGCAAGTTGAGAGCTTTTTACCTCAAATGAATGCCAAATGGTGATTTTATCTCAGATCCTTGAGCTCAAGCTACTCAAGTTCTTCTTCTTCAACTTCTTCTTTCTCCTTCCAAGCTTCTAAACACCACAATGAGCTTCACAAGGCCAAAAACACACAAGGATGAGGAATGAAAGGCTATCTAGGGTTTCTGAGGTTGAGCAGCTGGTAAGGAGGCTAGGGTTTGAGTCATAATGTTGTATATATATGTCTTAAACCCTAAAAATTAGGGCTTTGAGTGTGCTTGCGTACGCTGCGCGTACACCTTGGTACGCTGTGCTTACGCACCTCCGTTCCCCGCATCCAATGTTGCACTACGCCCCGCTTACGCCCAACGTACATCGTCGGGCAGCCCAATCCTATCGGCCCATTTGCTAAAGCCCACTCAATAATCCACTATTTATCTCATAGCCCAACAGTTAGTTACAAAGATATTAAATAATTATTATTACCTCAAGTGACCGATGTTACACTTGACCAAATGTACCACATTTTTGCGTAAGGTCTCCGTCTTCCTATCCAGAATAGCCACCGGCCTCTCCACATAACTCAGGTGCTCATCTACCTGAATGTCATCTACTGATACCACCACTGAATCATTTACCACACACTTCCAAAGTTAAGAAAGATGGAAGGTGTTGTTAATCTGACTAAACTCCTCCGGTAGATCCAATCGGTAGGCCACCATGCCTACCCTAGCCAGTACTCATAACGGTGCGATAAATCGGGAGACCAACTTGGCCCTTTTTCTGAAGCGTATCACACCCTTCCATGGGAATACCTTCAGCAAAACCATATCCCAACCTGGAACTCCAGCTCGACATTAATCTTCTGGCGGCTCTAAGTTTTCTTAAACATATTCTGATCTGTTGAATAATCTCCGTCATCTGGAGAACCTCCTCAGTCCTCCCCATGACCCTATGGCCTACCTCTCCCCAACAGACTGGGGTACGACACTTTCTCTAATACAAGCGCTCATACAACGGTGCCCTAATTCTAGAATGATAGTTGTTGTTATATGAAGACTCAACTAGGGGAAGTTAGGAGTCCCAACTCCCACCAAAAATCAATAATACAAGCCCTCAGCATATCCTTAAGCCTTTGAATGGTCCGCTCACTCTGATCATCGGTCTGGGCGTGATAAGTAGTGCTGAAATGTTGTCTCGTACCCAACTCCTAATGAAATCTCTGCCAAAACTGAGAAGTAAATCGTACATCACGATCATATACGATAAAAATTGGTACACCATGGCAAGGGAAAATCTCACGCACATATACGTCGGCTAATTTCTCGGCCGAAGAACTCTCCCAAATGGCAAGAAAATGAGAACTCTTGGTCAGGTGATCAACAATAAACTTTATATCATCAAATATCTTGGCCTTCCTTTTCAATTGGGTGATGAAATCCATGGTGATCTGCTCTCCTTTCCACATGGGAACCTCCAAAGGCTCCATCTTGCAATCCGGTCTATGGTGCTCAGACTTGACGATCCGACAAGTCAAGCATCTCTCCATATACCATGCTATCTCCCACTTCATGCATGGACACCAATAGCTATTTCTAAAGTCTTGATACATATATGTGGCTCTCGGGTGGATCGAAAACCTGGACTTATGTGCCTTTTCAATCATGGTCTGTCGGACCCCACCTGAAACTGGGACCTAAACCCGTCCGCATTGGGTCAAAAGCCTGCGACTATCGATGGTGTGCCTGTCAATCTGACCTTTGATTCTCTCCTTCTTTTATTTCCCCTTCCTAATTCCCTTGACCTGAGCCTCCCTGATCAAATCCAGAAGTGGGAAGTCGATGGTCATCCTCAAATAGAGTCCTCTGTAAGGAGTACCTACCGCCTTACGACTCAAAGTGTCGGCGACCACATTGGCCTTCCATGGATGATAAAGAATCCCAAAATCATAATCATTGACCACACCAAGCCACCTGTGATGCCTCATGTTCAGATTCGGCTGATCTATAAGATATCTCAAACTGTTGTGATCTGTGTAGATGGTACAACGGATCCCATAAAGATAGTGTCGCCAAATCTTGAGGGAAAACACTACTGTCCCCAACTCTAAATCATGGGTAGGGTACCTAACCTCATGAGGCTTCATTTTCATGTATGCATACGCAATGAATCTACCCCACTTCATGAGTACAGGCCCAAAGCATGTGGTCGACGCATCACAAAACATCACAAAATCCTCAATACCCTCAGGAAGGGTCAATATCGGGGCCTCACATAACTTCGTCCTCAGGGTCTCAAACGCAGTCTTCTGCTCAGACCTCTAACGGAAATCCACACTTTTCTTCGTAAGGTGAGTCAAAGGAACACCAACCTTGGATAACTCATGAATGAATCTTTGATAGTAACCTACCAGCCCCAAAAAACTCCAAATCTCTAATGGAGATCTTGAGACATCCCACTGCATGATTGCCTTAATCTTGGCCAGATCGACCAAAATCCCGTTGTGGTTAATGAGGTGTCCCAAGTATTGGACCTCTTGTAACCAAAACTCACACTTGGAGAATTTGGCATAAAGCCTCTCCATCCTTAATACTCCAAGTAACTCCCGAAGATGTTCCTGATGCTGCTCCCTGGTCTTGGAGTAGACCAGAATATCATCAATGAAAACAATAACCGAACAGTCGAGCATCGGCCTGCATACCCGATTCATCAAATCCATGAATGATGTCGGTACGTTGGTGAGCCCAAACGACATCGCCATGAACTTCTAATGACCATAAAGAATTTGGAACATTGTCTTCTCTACACCCTCCTCTATTAAGCTAATCTCATGGTACCCCAACCTCATATCAATCTTGGACAACCAAGATACACCCTCCAACTGATCGAAGAGATCATCAATCTTAGGGAGTGGGTAACGATTCTTCACCGTTAACTTGTTCAACTCCCGATAATATATATGCACATATAGTGAGACCCATCATTCTTATTCACAAATAGAATGGGTGCTCCTAGGGTGAACTGTTCGGTCATATGAACTGCTTGCCCAACAGTTCCTAAAGCTGATAGGATAACTCTTGCATCTCTGTTGGTGCTAGGAGATACAATGTCGTAGCAATCGGGGCCGCACCAGGGATTACATCGATTCTGTACATCACCGGCCTCACGTGAGGCACACCAGGTAGATCCTCTAGGAAAACATCTGGAAACTCTCTGACCACTGGCACATCTGAGACCGAAACTCTCTCCTCAATCCGAGTGTCATCCACATAAGAAAGATAACCCAAACATCCATGTTGTAGATACTGTCTGACCTTGGTAGCTGAACAAAAAGTTGAACCAACCCTGGTGCCCTCGCCATAAATGGTCAGCTCTCCCCCTCTTGGGGTTCAAACTATCACTAACTGCCTCTCACAATCGATCATAACTCCAAACCTGCTCAACCAGTCCATCCCCACAATCACGCACACATCCCCTATAGGGATGAGAATCAAGTCAATCTGATAAGACACCATGAATTCTCCAAGGCACAATCACAAAACACGCTTGAAGAAGAAACCTTGTGTTCGTTGGCGATGAAATCCCTACTGAAGGACTGAGATAGAAAAGACCGACTCACACCCGAGTCAAAAAGCACAAGAGCAGGCAAGGAATTCACTAAGAAGGTACCTATCAGGAATACAAACATAAGCAAACAGTAAATAACTTGATAAAATAATAAATGAATACATACCAGTAACAATGTCAGGCGCCACCCTGGCCTCATCTGTTGTGAGATCAAAAGCACGACCCCCGACCTTGGGGGCCTCAGCCCTCCCCTGGCGCCTATCTGTGATCCGAAGCATTGTCAGATCCATTGCTTGAACTAGTCTGGCGGTGAGAAAGGGACATTTGGCCTTCACATGGCAAGCTTGTTAATAATGGTAACAAATCCTGGTGCTCATCGGAGGAGCCTGCTGCTGACAATCCCTTTCATAATGGCCCTCTATGCTGCAAGTGCGACACGCTGTCCCTAATCGGCATACTCCCTCATGCATCTTCACGCACTTGTCACAAGTTCAAACCCTCTATCCTTTAGATCATGAATCAGCTGCCTTAGACCGTTTTGCTGTTGGTTGCGTCTACACCAGGGTCTGTCTCTTCTCTCTCATTTGGGTCTCAATCTTAATCTCTCTCCTCCGAGCGAGAGACTACATCTCTAAGAGAGAACTATACCTCTGGGTCGATACAAAATCCTTGATCTCCACCGTGAGCATGCTCAAATAGCGGGACATAAAAACCTGCTCTGAAGCAACATACTCGGGGCAAAATAGGGCTCTCTCAGTAAAAATCTTTGTGATTTCTGTTACCTACTCTGTCATCTACTTCAGCGACAAACACTTGTGATCTAACCTCTCCCTCTCAACCAATGGAATGTACTCAGTACAAAATATCTCCGCGAACTGCTCCCAAGTCACTGCGGCCTTCTCCGCATGAGAATAAGCACCGGTAACCAGCAACCACCAAGCCTTCACTCCCAACGAAGTAGATTCAAGTGAAGAAACAACCCTCCACATCAAATAGCCACCTCATGGAAACAATCAGGTCCTTGACCCCGTCGAACTCTAGGGACTTCGTATTGCTGAAGTCCGGGTACTGAACCATCCCTCTCCCCATCTGGATGAAAGTTCTAGGCTATTCCTAGCCAATTTTCGTCCACCTCATTCCATCAGGTTCTGATGCCTTTCTGCTTCAACTTTCAATAAGTAACCAAACAGTCTCTGCACTTTCAATTAATCCAATTAATCCCAAAGTTAATTCTAGTTAATTTATGATTAATTATTAATTCAATAATATGATTTCTAATTAATATGTTATTTTCATAACATATTAATAAATTCATTTATCTTGATTTCTAATTAATTTATTAATCACATAATAAATTAATAAATCAGTCTCTCTCTCTCTCTCTCTCTCTCTCTCTCTCTCTCAAAGTCATCCTTTTCAATTACTGGGTTTGAGGGCAGCCCAAAATGTAACGTCTCGAAAATCATGGCATGAAAATTTTTGTTTTTAGATTATCAAATCGTTAGTACAGATTATTTCCATAAAACCAGGGTAACCAATATTTATTAAAACATCATCAAGTCAGAGTAATTCACAGAATGCGAAAACATGTGGTGTGTGCTCTGCAATCATCCCGAGCTCTCCCATTTGAAAAAACGGAGTACCTGAAACATATACTGAAAACTATAAGCACAAAGCTTAGTGAGTTCCCCAAAATACCATACAACATACAACCACAGATTATCATGCAACATACATATAGTTCCCATGGGCTCCCCCATGGTCTTTATCAGGAATGCCATGGGCTCCCCCATGGTCTTTACCTAGAATGCCATGGGCTCCCCCATGGTCTAATATCCAAGTGCCACGGGCTACCCCCGGGGTCTTTCCTGAAAGTATCACATAGACAAATAGCATACCACATAACATGTAATGGGCCAATATTGGTGCCTTTGACCCATTGATATAGTGAGAAGACTCACCTCGCACTGCCGAATCAAACATAAAATCCCTGGCTGCTGGCTGACAGATCCCCGAACTAACAAAGTCATAACAACACCCAATCAACAATTGGGTTCTAATCTATAACCGTAAATCCATCACTGGGGTAAATGACCAATTTACCCCTCACCTACTTTTGGACCAAGACTTAGGCCCAAACCTAATAGTCCACAAGGCCCAAATACCAAAAACTACTCAAGGCCCAATCCATGGCCTAATTTTCCAAATTTGGCCCAAATACATCGTGGGCCTGCACAAATAGATATCAACCCAAAACCTGATGGCCCAACGTGGCCCAAAACAACAAAGCCCAAAAGATGGCCCAAACCGAAGCCCAAAAACCGAACTCCCACTCTGTTGAGTACGCGGGGCGTACTCAGCTTGTACTCTAAGCGTACTGGCTTAAGAGCTTGTACGCTGCGCGTATAGGCTTGTATGCCTAGCGTACTCCTCCTATTTGACCAACTCTCAATTCTAGCTCTTAATCCATTAAGCCAAGACGTCCAAAACCTCAGAATAACTAAATATATGTGACTTGATCCATAAAGTCGAATGCTTTAAGCCTTTGCATGGCTTAATGAAGCCCAAATACCAAAGATGAATTCGAAAGGTAAAAATACTCCAAAATGTCTTAAAAACCTCTTAATACCTTAAGACCTTAGTCTAAACTTCCAGATCTGATTCAAAGGGACCTCTTAAGTCATAAAGTTCCTGACTTTATGACTTAGCATTACTTAATGGGACCCAAATCAAAACCCTATGTCCTAAGTTTCACCAAAAGGCTACCAAATCATGCATGGAAGGTTTATACTCATCAAGATCCAAACTTTATGACTCCATAACCTGAACAAAGGCCAAATATGAAGCTCAAAGTTTCTGGAGTAACTTCTACTCACAAGAACCATCACAAAGGGACCAAAATCATAATAAAGTGCCACCTAGCTAGATCTATAAGAAAGAGTTGCCAAGGTTGAGACTTTATACCTCCAGAAGATAGATCTTGGTGCACAAAGTCTGGATCCAAAATCTCTAAGTCAAACAATGACTCTTCAAGAAGTTCCTTCTTCCTCCTCATGCACCAAAGCACACATAAAGAACTTTCAAGCACTAAAATCACTCAAATGGGGGCTAAGTGTCGATTTCTAGGGTTTAGAGGGATGGATGCTGAATATATTAGGGTTAGGTTATGAGATAAGGAGCTTAAATAAGGTCGAAGCCCGAAAATAAGGTTCGGGTTTGATTAGAGTACGCCCAGCGTACATATGGTACGCCCAACGTACTCCGAAGAGCACCCGCGACCATCCTGGTCAGTACGCCCAGCGTACGCCAAGGTATGTTTGACAACTCGAAATTTCTATCTTTTAAGTCAATTCAATCAATCAAAAGCCAGACTTATTTCTATTACCTTTTAGCCTTTTTAAGGGTCATTTTAATGAGTTCTAAGCCTAGTACACTCAAGGATTGTGTGTTAGGAAGTGTTATCTTGAGATAATTAAGTTGCAATCTGTAACACCCGTAGATCCGGCTAGTCAATTTAGAGACAAAGAGCATCAAAAATGAGTTTTTGATGGAAGATCATCTAGAAGGATTAATCTTAACCAAGTCATAGTATATGTTACAAGGGTTCCGTACATATAAAGAACGCCGAAATCCGAGTTATAATGAAGAAGTTATGGCCCGTCGAAGTTTTACGGCAAAACCGGCACGACACCGGGAGACGTAAATAGTAAATTTACGATAGAAGACTTTTTAGCCTTAGTGATCTAAAAAAAAGTTATATTATCCGTTAAAACGAGAACATACAAAAAAAGAACGCCCAAATCTGACTTCGTATGAGGAAGTTATGAATTTTTTAAGATTTGGCATAGTAGTGCACGACCCGAAACTCGAATTTTAGTTCGAGCGGTTTTTGGCCTACACGGCCTAAATGAGAGTTGAAGATCTCATTAATAGGAACAGAACGATAAAAAGAAAGACGAAAACGGAGTCCGTATGAAGGAGTTATGAATTTTTCGCGGTCATTTAACAATATAATCTCCTCCTACTGTTAAATTTAAGATCGGTCGAGAATTAGCCGATAGAGTCAGAATGAAAGTTGTAGATATTGTTTTTACCTACACGTGGATATAAAGAACGTCGAAAACGAAGCTCGTATGCGAAAGTTACGGGGTTTAGAAGTCGGCAGGGTGCTGGTGCAAAAGGGGTGACGTGGCACAATGTAGGCCACACACGTTTTGCCACCCGAAAGATGACATGTGGCATGGAATCGACGATTTGCAAGTTGACTCGGCGAGTCGAGCTGCCAGGAAGCCTATAAATAGAGGTGCCGGGTACCCTTCATTCTCCACACCATCCAACTTCACTCTCTCTATCTACTTTCTCTCTCTAGCCTCCCTTAAGGCCCCTAAAGTCTAGGTAAACCCCCTAGCACCCGAAGGAAGCCCCGAGGATCCCGAAGCCCCGAGAAAAGAGCCCATCGGCATAGAAACTCTGCTTCGGCGGAGCCCGGTTTTCGAGAAAACCCGCTGTAAGTGAGCTATGCCTACCCCATCTTTAGTATAGCTTATGTTATAAATATAATATCGTTATTATGAACCTATAAATAAGATTTATTAGTGATCAAAAGTCGTTATACTGATTGATCTACTTACGGGAATGATGTCTAGGCTGTGATTTAGTAAGGTGTTTAAAGTGGTATTTCCAAACAGTATACTTCGTATACCAAACGGACCCTACCTCCGATATAATCCTACCTGGTTGTTCCTTACTTGATAGATCATGAAGTACACTTTGAGTTAATCATGAATTTAGACTAATAATTAGTCACAATAAAGATTAGACTAAAAATGAGTGATAATAATGCTAGTTTTCGTCGAAGGAAAATAGAATCGTTAAAAGCGAAGCGCTGCCCGAGTTTGGCATCATCACTTTAACAAGTGAGTGCATAGTTACTTTCATCTTACACATAGATATGAAGTATTTTATATAAATTAGATGTTATGTATGCATATTGTCTGAATACTTGCTGTCTATGCTGGATGAGCGATTTTATACATGTTTTAAATTATTTAAACTGTATATGTATTATATATCTACAAAATATGTTGGGTAAAACATGGGTAGATGAAATATGAGTTGGATGATGAGATGAGAGGTGATATAGACCATGAGATAAGGGTGAGAGGCGAACAATGAGAGAAGCCTTTTACCCAAGTGTTGGCCCCGTCATCTAGCAGAGTATGGATGACAACCACAGACTATTGTAGACAGTCCAGTGGAACACTAGCAGGCTCGCAACCTGTAGGTGTTGTAAACGATGTGTTCACCGGTGTACTCTAAAAACCCATTGACATGTATTGTGAGTGGAATCTCGAAAACGATACTGTCAATAAACGAGATAAACCCTGGCGACTATGCAGACTTAGTGCCTAAACCTTGGCAGCTGCGCCTAGAGGACAATATCGGCAGGTACGCCTAAATAGAGAATGTCATAATTCTGGCAGCTGCGCCTAAATGATAATATTAGCAGTTGTGCTTGACAGCTGTGTCATTGACAACAACGGACTTCATACCTATTCCTTAGGATAATCCTTAGGAATAAATGAACGAGAAATAGCTGATTCTTAGGGTAAATCCTTAAGAATAAAGAAAATAATGGGGATGAGTAATTGGGTTGATTGTTTGATGTTTAAACATAATAATTATATTATTGTGGGTTGAAAACCCTATGTACTCACCAGGTTTCCCAACCTGACCCACTCAAGCTTATTTGTATCACAGGTGTTGATATGAAGCTACTTTACACTGAGAGATTTAAAAGCGATATAGATCACTAGTGTAAATGAATGTAAATTCTGTTTATGCTTATGTTTCTGTATTGACGATAACATCCCAATGTTTTAAAAATGAATAAAATACATTTCTTCGGAAATGATTTGATAACATATTTATCATGTTTTTCTGGGAACAAATTCCGTAACACAATTCTTTAAAATATACGTGACCTAAATGACAGTTGAAGATCTCATTAATAGGAACACAACGATAAAAAGACTGACGGAAATGGAATCCGTATAAAGGAGTTATAAATTTTTCGCGGTCATTTAACAGTATAACCTCCTCCTACTGTTAAATTTAAGATCGGTCGAGTGTTAGCCGACGGAGTCAAAATGATAGTTGTAGATCTTGTTTTTATCTACACGTGGATATAAAGAACGTCAAAAACGAAGCTCGTATGCGAAAGTTATGGGGTTTAGAAGTCGGCAGGGTGCTGCTGCAAAAGGGTTGACGTGGCACAATGTAGGCCACATACGTTTTGCCACCAGAAAGCTGAGATGTGGCATGGACTCGACGAGTTGGAGGTTGACTCGGCAAGTCGAGCTTCCTGGAAGCCTATAAATAGAGGTGTCGAGTTCCCTTCATTCTCCACACCATCCAACTTCACTTTCTCTCTTTACTTTCTCTCTCTAGCCTCCCTTAAGCCCCCTAAAGTCTAGGTAAACCCCCTAGCACCCGAAGGAAGCCCCGAGAAAAGAGCCCTTCGGCTCAGAAACTCTACTCCGGCGGAGCCCGGTTTTCGAGAAAATCCGCTGTAAGTGAGCTATGCATACCCCATCTTTAGTATAGCTTATGTTATAAATATGATATCGTTATTATGAACCTATAAATAAGATTTATCCGTGATTCAAAGTCGTTGTACTGATTGATCTACTTACGGGAATGATGTCTAGGCTGTGATTTAGTGAGGTGTTTAAAGTGGTATTTCCAAACAGTATACTTCGTATATCAAACGGACCCTACCTCCGATTACAATCCTACCTGGTTGTTCCTTACTTGATAGATCATGAAGTAGACTTTGAGTTAATGATGAATCTAGAATGATAATTAGTCGCAATAAAGATTAGACTAAAACTTAGCGATAATAATGCTAGGTTTCGTCGAAGGAAAATAGAATCGTTAAAAGCGAAGCGCTGCCCGAGTTTGGAATCATGACTTTAACAAGTGAGTGCATAGTTACTTTCATCTTACACATAGATATGAAGTATTTTGTATAGATTACGTGCTATGTATGCATATTGTCTGAATATTTGCTCTCTATGCTGGATGAACGATTTTATACATGTTTTAAATTATTTAAAATGTATATGTTATTTATATCTACAAAATATGTTAGGTAAAACATGGGTAGATGAAATATGAGTTGGATGAGGAGATGAGAGGTGATATAGACCATGAGATAAGGGTTAGAGGCGAACAATGAGAGAAGCCTTTTACCCAAGTGTTGGCCCCGTCATCTAGCAGAGTATGGATGACAACCACGCACTATTGTAGACAGTCCAGTGGAACACTAGCAGGCTCGCAACCTGTAGGTGTTGTGAACGATGTGTTCACCGGTGTACTCTAAAAACCCATTGACATGTATTGTGAGTGGAATCTCGAAAATGATACTGTCAATAAACGAGATAAACCCTGGCGACTATGCAGACTTAGTGCCTAAACCTTGGCAGTTGCGCCAAGAGGACAATATCGGCAGCTACGCCTAAATAGAGAATGTCATAATTCTGGCAGCTGCGCCTAAATAATAATATTAGCAGTTTTGCTTGACAGCTGTGTCATTGACAACAACGGACTTCGTACCTATTCCTTAGGATAATCCTTAGGAATAAATGAACGAGAAATAGCTGATTCTTAGGGTAAATCCTTAAGAATAAAGAAAATAATGGGGATGAGTAATTGGGTTGATTGTTTGATGTTTAAACATAATAATTATATTATTGTGGGTTGAAAACCCTATGTACTCACCAGGTTTCCCAACCTGACCCACTCAAGCTTATTTGTATCACAGGTGTTGATATGAAGCTACTTTACACTGAGAGATTTAAAAGCGATATAGATCACTAGTGTAAATGAATGTAAATTCTGTTTATGCTTATGTTTCTGTATTGACGATGACATCCCAATGTTTTATAAATGAATAAAATACATTTCTTCGGAAATGATTTGATAACATATTTATCATGTTTTTCTGGGAACAAATTCCGTAACACATTTCTTTAAAATATACTCTGATTTTCAAAATAAATAATAAACAAATCGGTCTTTTCTGGCCGTATAAATGGGGATGTCACAGTTGGTATCAGAGCATTAGTTTAAGCGAACTAGGAATAAGGATTTATCTATAGACTTTAACTTAGAATGCTAAGCGATGATCGTGAGGAGTGTGTCTAATATATTTTAGGAAGTACGCCTGAATAGACACAAACACTAGCTTAATTAGAGAAGATGCCTAAGATGATTTTATGTGCTTAATAGTTTGTGATGATTGATGCTATCGTTTGATCGGATCTATGGTCTGTTGCCGACCGGATCTGGAAATTTTATGTGTTCAGATTTCTAAACGTTTAATTACGATATTAGGACTGGCATATATTTTTTCGAGGTAATAAGGAGGAATACGCGTCTAAACCTTCCTCTATCTTTATTCTCGTCTCGATACACCAAACGACTGCTTTGGTGTGCAAAAAATCATGGTGAAGACTCGTAGTGAATTGAGTAAATGGAGGAAATGAGAAGGCTTACGATACTGAGTGGTACCTATCAGAAGATATCGTAAGAGTGATATCTTGCCTTTAGAACGCGTCTAATAAATAACACGTCTAATACGGGAGAAGTACACTTTCGATTAGCAGAAAGAAAGATTTTTGGTATAATCCATGATGTTATCCCATCGTCTGACATTTCCATCACCAACCGAGTTGAAGCAGAGTTGATGATTGAAGATACGCATGGAAGAAGTCTTAGTAGAGTCTAGGGAAAATTATATGATTGTTTTGACACATTTTTATGTGTTAAAATTGTTTTTGTGATAATGACTTGGAGAACTGCGAGACAATACTTGGGACGAGTATGAGTAGGTGTGAAAGGTAGTAGAGGCCTATACTACCGGAAGCACAGGACTCGCACTTGGATCAGGGAAAGTCACAAGGTTACCAAGAAGCTAGTAATTGATTCTATTTTATTTAAGTATGTCGTTACCATTGTTTCGGTAAAGACTAAGAAGATTGTTGTTATTCCGACCCTAGTGGTCATATCAAATTGAGTCCGACTAAGACGAGTATGTTACATGGTTCAGAGAACCGAGTCCGATGTAGCATCTGACTTAAGGTAGAAGATTGAAGTGAAAGACAATCAAATCGATCGGAAGAGGTATCGTGATAGTTTCTTGTAGCTAGGAGTGTTACCTTTTAAGATGTGATTATATCACATTAGAACATGAAGGAAGGTATAGTCTGTTCTGGAATTTGATTCTCAGAGACCTGAGTCTGAGCGTTGCAACATACGATGATAGGTCATTAGAACATGACACATCGATCCATGATAGTAATAAAAGAACTTATTTTAAGTTTGTTAAGAAGAAGAAGCAGTCTCCAGTAAGGATCGAGATTGCGACTTGAAGGTCATAATTTAGAGTCTAACGTGAGATAGGGAGCAGGTGCAAGATCGAACACCGCCTGCAGTCAAGTAGCCCAAGAGTTAGATACTCGTTCGAAGCAACATAGAAGTTGCGGTTATTACCTAGGATGAAGAGATAACGTATGGAGTCATTATACAACCCTGTTTCGTTGATGATTCCGGGACGTAATCATCCTAAGGGGGGGGGGGTGGGGGTAATTGTAACGCCCGTAGATCCGGGCTAGTCAATTTAGAGACAAAGAGCATCAAAAATGAGTTTTTGATGGAAGATTATTTGGAATGATTAATCATAACCAAGTCATAGTATATGTTACACAGGTTCTGTACATATAAAGAACGCCAAAATCTGAGTTATAACGAAGAAGTTATGGCCCGTCGAAGTTTTACAGCAAAACCGACACGGCACTAGGAGACGTAAATAGTGAATTTACGATAGAAGACTTTTTAGACTTAGTGATCTAAACAAAAGTTGTAGTATACGTTAAAACGAGAACATACAAAAAAAGAACGCCCAAATCCGACTTCGTATGAGGATGTTATGAATTTTCTAAGATTTGGCATAGCAGTGCACGTCCCGAAACTCGAATTTTAGTTCGAGCTGTTTTTGGCCTACGCGACCTAAATGAGAGTTGAAGATCTCATTAATAGGAACACAACGATAAAAAGACAGACGGAAATGGAATCCGTATGAAGGAGTTATAAATTTTTCGCGGTCATTTAACAGTATAACCTCCTCCTACTGTTAAATTTAAGATCGGTCGAGTGTTAGCCGACGGAGTCAAAATGATAGTTGTAGATCTTGTTTTTATCTACACGTGGATATAAAGAACGTAAGAAACGGAGCTCGTATGCGAAAGTTATGGGGTTTAGAAGTCGGCAGGGTGCTGCTGCAAAAGGGTTGACGTGGCACAATGTAGGCCACACACGTTTTGCCACCAGAAAGCTGAGATGTGGCATGGACTCGACGAGTTGGAGGTTGAATCGGCAAGTCGAGCTTCCAGGAAGCCTATAAATAGAGGTGTCGAGTTCCCTTCATTCTCCACACCATCCAACTTCACTTTCTCTCTCTACTTTCTCTCTCTAGCCTCCCTTAAGCCCCCTAAAGTCTAGGTAAACCCCCTAGCACCGAAGGAAGCCCCGAGGCTCCCGAAGCCCCGAGGCTCCCGAAGCCCCGAGAAAAGAGCCCTTCGGCTCAGAAACTCTACTCCGGCGGAGCCCGGTTTTCGAGAAAATCCGCTGTAAGTGAGCTATGCATACCCCATCTTTAGTATAGCTTATGTTATAAATATAATATCGTTATTATGAACCTATAAATAAGATTTATCCGTGATTCAAAGTCGTTGTACTGATTGATCTACTTACGGAAATGATGTCTAGGCTGTGATATAGTGAGGTGTTTAAAGTGGTATTTCCAAACAGTATACTTCGTATATCAAACGGACCCTACCTCCGATTATAATCCTACCTGGTTGTTCCTTACTTGATAGATCATGAAGTAGACTTTGAGTTAATGATGAATCTAGGCTGATAATTAGTCGCAATAAAGATTAGACTAAAACTTAGCGATAATAATGCTAGGTTTCGTCGAAGGAAAATAGAATCGTTAAAAGCGAAGCGCTGCCCGAGTTTGGAATCATGACTTTAACAAGTGAGTGCATAGTTACTTTCATCTTACACATAGATATGAAGTATTTTGTATAGATTACGTGCTATGTATGCATATTGTCTGAATATTTGCTGTCTATGCTGGATGAACGATTTTATACATGTTTTAAATTATTTAAAATGTATATGTTATTTATATCTACAAAATATGTTAGGTAAAATATGGGTAGATGAAATATGAGTTGGATGAGGAGATGAGAGGTGATATAGACCATGAGATAAGGGTTAGAGGCGAACAATGAGAGAAGCCTTTTACCCAAGTGTTGGCCTCGTCATCTAGCAGAGTATGGATGACAACCACAGACTATTCTAGACAGTCCAGTGGAACACTAGCAGTCTCGCTACCTGTAGGTGTTGTGAACGATGTGTTCACCGGTGTACTCTAAAAACCCATTAACATGTATTGCGAGTGGACTCTCGAAAACGATACTGTCAATAAACGAGATAAACCCTGGCGTCTATGCAGACTTAGTGCCTAAACCTTGGCAGCTGCGCCTAGAGGACAATATCGGCAGCTGCGCCTAAATAGAGAATGTCATAATTCTGGCAGTTGCGCCTAAATGATAATATTAGCAGTTGTGCTTGACAGCTGTGTCATTGACAACAACGGACTTCGTACCTATTTCTTAGGATAATCCGTAGGAATAAATGAACGATAAATAGCTGATTGTTAGGGTAAATCCTTAAGAATAAATAAGATAATGGGGATGGGTAATTGGGTTGATTGTTTGATGTTTAAACATAATAATTATATTATTGTGGGTTGAAAACCCTATGTACTCACCAGGTTTCCCAACCTGACCCACTCAAGCTTATTTGTATTACTGGTGTCGAATGAAGCTACTTTACACCGAGAGATTTAAAAGAGATGTAGATAACTAGTGTAAATGAATGTAAGTTCTGTTTATGCTTATGTTTCTGTATTGACGATGACATCCCAATGATTTAAAAACGAATAAAATACATTTCTTCGAAAATGATTTGTTAACATATTTATCATGTTTTTCTGGGAACAAATTCCGTAACACATTTCTTTAAAATATACTCTGATTTTCAAAATAAATAATAAACAAATCGGTCTTTTCTGGCCGTGAAAATGGGGATGTCACACAATCGAGCCGGAAACACCATCAAAAAGGAGTTCACGGCCGTGAACCCATCCTTGGCCATGAACAACTCCCATATATATGATGTTGGCTCATTTTTCTTCGCTTCTTCAACTCTAGCCGTGAACACACCCTTTCTCTCTCAACTATCTTCAACCGTCAACACTTCTAAAAGCTTCCAAAACGTAAGTATCTCATCCATCATCTTGTTGTCCATTAGAAATACTTGATTCCACCCATGAAACAAACACTTATATGCAAGATCTTCATTGAGACCTGGTCAGCACCCAAGACGCCTACAAAAATTCATCAATTTCCAGGCATCGCTGGCTACTATCGCAGGTTTAATCAGAACTTCTCTAGGATCGCGAAACCGTTTACTACATTGACCTAGAAGGGTGTGACCTTTGACTGGGAAGAGAAACAAGAGAAGGCGTTCCTAAGGTTGAAGCGAGCCTTATTCAGCGCACCGATATTATCCCTCCCAGAAGGGATAGAAGACTTCGTGGTTTACTGCGATGCATCCAACCAAGGGCTTGGTTGTGTTCTTATGCAACGAGGAAAGGTCATCGCCTATGCCTCGAGACAACTTAAGACGCACGAAGTCAATTACACCACACATGATCTTGAGTTAGGAGCAGTGGTATTTGCTCTGAAGATCTGGAGACATTACCTGTATGGTACAAAGAGCACTATCTTTATAGATCACAAAAGCCTTCAACACATATTCGACTAGAAGGAGCATAACATGAGACAACGACGGTGGGTCGAGCTACTCAATGACTACGAATGCGAAATTCGTTATCATCTTGGTAAAGCAACCGTAGTAGCTGACACCCTAAGTCGGAAAGAATACTCCGGTTGTAGAGTCAAAACATTGACTATGACCATCCATTCACATCTATCCACGCAAATTAAGGAGGCTCAGCTGGAAGCCTTGAAACCTGAAAATGTGGCGGGTGAATCCCTTAGAGGGATGGATAAAAACTTGGAAGTCATGGGTGGCGGAGCCTTGTACCTCATGGATCGAATCTGGACACCGAAGCTCGGTGGTTTCAGAGACGTGGTCATGACCGAAGCGCACAATACTCGATATTCCGTTCAGCCAGGTTCAGATAAGATGTATCTGGAACCCAAAAATTTATACTGGTGGCCTAACATGAAAGCAGAGATAGCTACATTCGTGAGTAAGTGTCTTACTTGCACCAAGGTTAAGGTCGAGTATCAGAAACCCTCAGGTTTTCTACAACAACCGAAAATACCTGAGTAGAAGTGGGAGCGCATCACAATGGACTTCATAACCAAGTTTCCCAAGACAACGGGTGGTCTCGATACCATTTGGTTGATCGTAGACAGGTTAAGTAAGTCCGCACACTTCCTGCCAATCAAAGTAACCGACAAGATGGAGAAACTGAAAAGAACTTACATTAGGGAGATTGTATGAATGCATGGTGTTTCCATATCTATTATCTCTGACAGAGACAGTAGATTCACTTCAAGATTCTGGCAGTCGCTACAAAGTTCCCTAGGAACTAGGCTGGATATGAGCACAACTTACCATCCGCAAACCGACAGACAAAGTGAGAGGACTATTCAAACTCTGGAAGATATTTTGCGAGCCTGTGTGATTGACTTTGGAAAGGCATGGGATACTCATTTACCCCTTGTCGAGTTCTCCTACAACAACAGTTATCACACAAGCATAAAGGCAAATCCATTTGAAGCCCTCTATGGCCGGAAGTGCAGATCCCCTATGTGTTGGGCTGAGGTGGGTGACACTTAGTTAGCTAAAGGACAAGTTCCTGACAGCACTCTCACGGGTCTGAAAATCATTCGGGAAATGACAAAGAAGATTGTTCAGATTCGTGAACGATTGAAAGCCTCTAGAGACCGACAGAAAAGCTACGCTGACAAGAGACGGAAACCTTTGGAATTCCAGGTTGGTGACCATGTTCTATTGAAGGTCTCACCCTGGAAGGGCCTGATACGCTTCGGAAAGCGTGGGAAGCTAAATCCAAGGTACATTGGGCCTTTTGAGATTATCTCTAGGATCGGCCCTGTAGCTTACAAACTCAAACTACCTCAAGAACTTAGTAACGTACAACCTACCTTCCACGTATCGAACCTGAAAAAGTGTCTATCCGATGAGACTCTTGTTATCCTACTCGATGAAATTGATATCAATGAGAGCCTCCACTTCGTGGAAGAACCAATGGAAATCATGGACCGGGAGGTCATGCAAACAAAGCAAAGCCGTATCCCGATAGTGAAGGTTCGCTGGAATGGAAAACGGGGACCTGAATTCACTTGGGAGCGAGAGGATCAAATGAATCTTAAATATCCTTATCTTATCTCTTAGTCTATCTATAATTGCTTAAACTCTAATTTCGGGACGAAATTCCTTCTAACGGGGGGATGATGTGACAACCCGAAATTTCTATCTTGTAAGTCAATTCAATCAATCAAAAGTCAGACTTGTTTATGTTACCTTTTAGCTTTGTTAAGGGTCATTTTAATGAGTTCTAAGCCTAGTACACTCAAGGATTGTGTGTTAGGAAGTGTTAGCTTGAGATCATTAAGTTGCAATCGAGCCGGAAACACCATCAAAAAGGAGTTCACGGCCGTGAACCCATCCTTGGCCGTGAACAACTCCCATATATATGATGTTGGCTCATTTTTCTTCACTTCTTCAACTCTAGCCGTGAACACACCCTTTCTCGATCAACTATCTTCAACCGTGAACACTTCTAAATGCTTCCAAAACGTAAGTAACTCATCCATAATCTTGTTGTCCATTAGAAACACTTGATTCACCCATGAAACAAACACTTATATGCAAGATCTTCAAGAGTTCACGGCCGTGAACCCTTCATAGGGCCATTAACCCTTCTTAGATACAAGGTTGGGCCGTGAACCCTCATTCCATGGCCGTAAACCCTTCATAGGATCAAGACTTGGGCCGTGAACACTTCAAGTGTTCTTGGCCGTGAACACCTTTCAACCAATCATTTGTGAATTTAACACTTCATTGAAAGTGTTTCCTTGTTCCCAAGGTTGTATCCCTTACATGTTAGTTATTATATACACTAATTGTATACATATATGTGTTACTATATGCTTAATAGGATCCGTTTGTGCTCGAGACTTCACTTGGCCTACTTAGCATCCTATATCGATCTTTCATTCGAATCACTCACTACAGGTGAGTTCATACCCCTACAAATACACTTTTAAATGCTTTTTAAATGCTTTTAGGGGGGAATACAAGTAGAACACAATGATATTGTGTTAACCATTTACATGTGAAAACAACATCCAAAAGGATTTCTTATACTCAAAACTTGTTAAAACTCTTTAAATCTTTTATAAACTTCTTTTATATCAAATCATATTCGTCTATCTATTTACATATAAGTATGCTTTAACAGACTTAGGACTATTGGTAGATACCTTAACTCCTGTTCCTTGTTTGATTGTGGGCTTGGGGTAGGATCACTAGTCCGACTGTCGGTTAAATCATAGTTATACTTATTAAATACATATATGAATATTAAACCCATTTTTAAGGTACATACTTAACTTAGTTGCTTATGGTTAGTAATTGAGTCTTTTCTACAAATCAGTAACAGTCAAACAATCGTACTAGTAAACTATAATAGGTATTGTTTAGGGGATTACTACATACTATTTCTAGACCAGTGAAACATACATGAGTCAGTTCATACATACTATAACTAGAACGGAAAGGAACATACATACTATAACTAGAGCAGACAGGAACATACATACTATAACAAGAACAGAAAGGAACATACATACTATAACAAAAACAAGATAACAATAATGTGAAACTACTATTTCACGGCATAACAATATACTTGTTATGTCGCGTTTTGTAACCATAGTCTCCTGGAGTGAGAGCGGGCATTGTGTGTATATATCTATATGGGACTGACAATTCCACATCCCAACTGTTCGCTACAGTCCGACAGACAAGCCAAGGCGTGACAAATGTCACATTAGTTTCGACGCCACCAGGTCGTCGTGTTAAATACTAGTCAATCAGCATGGTTATAACCACATCACATTTTAACCTTAATTAAACTTATTAGTTTTAAGGTAGTTAGTGCTTCAGTAGGGTATTTTTATACAAAACTACTGTACATCTTCATTTTCCATTACACTCATATATTGATATTCTCACATCGAGTAATCTAAACTATTTTCTAGTAAAGATAGTCATAAACTTGGGAAAACATACATTTTTACGAGAGAACAAACATACAAAACGGTCGGGTCTTGGTAGAGGACTACTTTTCATTTTAGTAGAAAATATAGGATTTTCTAGGAAGTATACAAACATTTACATCAAAACACTTACAAACTTTTACATCAAAACACATACAAACATTTTCATCAAACTAATGCAAACATTTGACACAAAATACTTATGAACTCACCAGCTTTAATGCAGATCTACTAATTCAAAATAGCTTGTATTCTCAGGTCACCAGTAGACAGGTACAGATGGCCAGGTTTTGAGAAGACTGAGCATATTCAAGACTCGTCTTTATTTTGATTATATATTTTTGGTGTCTTACAAACTGTACACAGAACACACTTGCATTAACTATATTATTAATGCAATGGGTGATGGTGTTGCTTGTTTTACTATTATGCATTGTTATGATACTGAACATGACGTCCTCCGCCCCCGAACATTTCCGCCGTTCCGGTTTGGGGGTGTGACAGATTGGTATCAAAGCTTTATTTATAGTGAATTGAGTGTATCAACCCATAAAAGATATACAACTATAAACACATCGGGATTAAAACACTATGACCAAGAGTTTATACTTTTAAAATAATAAGATATTTTACTAAAGTATACATACATGCATTCATACTAAAATCAGTGTCATACTAGAACATAACAAAAGTATTGCGGTTGTTGGACAACACAAGTAGGCTTGGGGACATATAATCAGGTCTGGGAATGATATAGCCTGATCAACTATATCTATCCGAGAAGTGATTAGCATGTGCCTAGGGATGGTTGTGGTGTGCAACAAGCCTAAGAAACTTACCAACTCTACTATAATGAAAACTTTAGAACATAACATAAACTTAAAATACTATAGAAGTATTTTGTGGTACTATAATTACTTATGTGAGAAGTAAAAGGTCTTTACTAGTAGGTCAATAGTTGCTGAGTTGATACGCTAAGATTATATATGACTAAGGTGTCATAGACTAAGAATCTGTGAGCTGTGCTTTACTTCCTGTTCTTTGTTTGGTTATGGACTTAGAGTTATGGCCACTTATTCGAAGGTCTATTCTATCTTGATTACATATGACTGGTATGCACTACACAAATATTTAAGTAACTGGTAAGGATCATCCTATAATTATCTTAAATAGTACGTCTATTATATGTTTCTTACACCCCTTTTCTCACTTAGATAACATGGATGGATTCCATCTCCCTGGCGACCCATAATTTCCCGATCAAGGGCACGGTGGATGGCTTGAGGCTGAACCCGAAGAAGAAAACCCGGTGGTCCTAGCAGAAGAAGACCGCGAGAAGAATTTTGATGAGGAGAACGAGGATGATCATGAAGACTCCGACTTAGACCCCTAGGTCTATAATCCACCCCAAGTTGCTCAAAATCCTAACCCATGTCCGGTTTTGGAAGGCCCGACGCCTCTGTGGGCGGTAAACTTGGGAAGGTGGAGCCACGAACAGGGACAACCACCTCCCTACAATGGCGACCGAAGCTTATACAATCTGAATGAGGGAGGCTCAGCAGACAGAATCCTTCCTGTCTTGGTACGTCGTGTTTCTCGCAATGCTGAGCAGGGAAGAGCAAACTTCGACCAAGTCATGGAGATTCGTGCTAACTCCGGAGTGAACACATTTCGTCTTCGTCATCTGACCGATGACCAGAACTTTGAAAGGTCTCGTACTGACGCCCTAAAGGTGGAACTGAATGCCTGTCGATCTGAGACTAGGGATCTTCTTCAGAACCAGGTGGCACTGCAAAGGCGTGTATGGGAAGCGGAACAGCAACTGGCTGAATCCAAGGCTGAATCAAGTACCAAACAGAACAACTCCCCTCGCGAGTAGAGTCTGCTCTACTCTCTCTTTTGGATATAAATTAGGTCTATGTATAGACACTAGTATATATTTCCCATTTATGTTATCACCTTGAACTTTCAGTTTGTTAGGTCTTTGTGCCGTCAAAATTTTCTTATCTCTGGTATGATGTAGGACCTGCTCCAAGGTCAATTTTTCCCGGAATTATGAATCTATAATGCCAATCATATTGACAAGCATCCAATCCTCTTGGTAAATATGCATTCAAATACTTTCATCTTTCTTGTGGTAACTCTTTATTGGAAACACTCAAACAATTCATGTTGGTCTATTGTGTGTTAGATCATGAAGCACTCTCATTATTCTCACTATTGAACTCTTACCATTAACTTCATCTTTGTAAACTTATAGTTAAAATATGCCTCCTCGTAGATCAAACAGACGCACTACCCCGATAACTCCAACTCAACCACCACTACCTCCTCCACAATATGATCTAGCAGCTCTCCGAGCTGCTGTGGCTGCGACTGTTACGACCGCCCTAGCTCAATTCAACACCACCGGTACTAGTGGAGGTGGAATGACTGTTAACTCCTCCCAGGGTGGTAGTCACAGGCACCCTAGAGAGTGTTCATACAAAGACTTTACCAACTGCAAACCCAGAACCTTTAATGGGACTGGAGGAATCATTGCTCTATCGCAATGGTTCGAGAAAACTGAGTCGATCTTTGAGATCTGCACCTGTCCAGAAGGAAGCAAAGAAAAATTTGCAGCCTACACCTTCTCGGACAGAGCCCTCACTTGGTGGAATAGCCATGTCAAGTGACTTACTCTAATAGTGGATAATGCAATGGGCTGGTAAGCTCTTAAGGACCTAATGATTGAGGAGTACTGCCCGAGGGGCGAAGTTATGAAACTTGAACAGGAACTCTGGAGCCTAACCATGAAGGGCTCCGACATAGTAGCCTACACTGCCATGGTGGCTCTATGTCCATGAATGGTCCCTACTGAGGGAAAGAAGGTTGAGAGATATATTTGGGGGCTGGTGCCTCCATTTCAGGGGAATGTATTAGATTCAAACCCCACTACCTTCAACAGTGCCAAGCGATTGGCACATCGGCACATCGATCATGGAGGCCGCACACCAACAACAACCCTCGCTGTCCCAGAACCAGCCAAAATAGCCGACAACAAACGTAAGTTTTGGGACAAGAAGAAGAGCAACGCAGCGTAGAACTCTGCCAAGAAGCAGCAGATCGTGGTTGTTCATGCCGCGACAACACATGTTGCCACTACGCCGACAAAAGTGTATGCTGGGAGCTTGCCAAAGTGCAACAAGTGAAACTTCCACCATAATGGCCCTTGCTGGGAGATTCATTGTGTGAACTGCAACAGGAAAGGGCACACATCTCGTTTCTGTAAGGCTCCGGCAAGGCCAATCACCCAGGTCCCTGGTGCTGGAGCAGGCCAGGCTTGCTATGGGTGTGGTGAGGTTGGTCACTACAAGCGTAACTGCCCGAAAGTAGTGAATGTTGGTGGAGTGGGAAGAGTCTTGGCTATAGGCCAAGAGGAAGCTATGGCAGACCCTACAGTGGTCACTGGTATGTTTCTCCTCAATAAATCTTATTCAGGCATACTACTTGATAGTGGAGCGGAGAGGAGTTTCGTGAACCAAAAATTTTCACACTTACTTAAACAACAACCACGAGCACTAAAAGAACCGTTCACCGTAGAAATGGCTAACGGAAAGACTGAGAGCACTAGCTATATATACATAGGATGTACACTAACGTTAGATAGCCATTCATTTCCAATCGACCTCATGCCTGTCTCAATTATAAGTTTCGACGTCATTATCGGCATGGATTGGCTGGGTCTTCATCGTGCTGACATCATGTGTTTTGAGAAGGCCGTTCGTCTTAATCTACCGTCTAACGAAACCCTAGTTATCTATGGCGACAAACCAGGTACGAACCTTAGAATCATCTCTAGTATACAAGCCCAAAAGTACTTACAAAAGGAATATCATGCATTCCTTGCTCATGTGGTTGATGTGAGCCAAGAGGTGAAAGACATAAAGAACATCCCAGAATTACGCGACTTTCCCGACATCTTTCCCGAAGAACTACCAGGATTATCACCACAACGTCAAGTCGAGTTCAGAATCGACTTAGTTCCAGGAGCTACCCCAGTAGCCAAATCACCTTATCGACTAGCACCAGCTGAGATGCAGGAACTATCCGGTCAACTGAACGAACTACTCAGCAAGGGTTTTATTAGACCAAGCTTCTCACCCTAGGGAGAACCGGTCTTGTTCGTAAAGAAGAAAGACGTATCGTTCCGTATGTGCATCGACTACCGAGAACTAAACAAACTGACCGTTAAGAACCGATACCCTCTACCGCGTATAGTCGACTTGTTCGACCAACTACAAGGGGCAAACTACTTTTCCAAGATTGACCTGAGATCTGGGTATAACCAGTTACGAGTGTTAGAGGAAGATGTTACCAAAACAGCCTTCCGAACTCGTTATGGTCACTACGAGTTTGTAGTGATGCGTTTCGGATTAACCAATGCGCCCGCAGTGTTCATGGACTTAATGAACCGAGTGTGCCGTCCTTACCTAGATCAGTTCGTTATTTTATTCATCGACGACATACTTATCTACTCTCGTAGTAAGGAGGAACATAGTCAACACTTACGCCAGATCTTAGAAACCCTACGAGCAGAGAAGCTTTATGCGAAGTTCTATAAATACGAATTTTTGATTCGAAGAGTCGAATTCTTGGGTCACGTGGTTAGCGAAGAGGGAATTCACGTGGATCCTTCCAAAATTAAGGCCATTGAGAACTGGTCAGCACCCAAGACGCCTACATAAATTCATCAATTTCTAGGCCTCGTTGGCTACTATCGCATGTTTAATCAAATCTTCTCTAGGATCGCGAAACCGCTTACTACATTGACCCAGAAGGGTGTGACCTTTGACTGGGAAGAGAAACAAGAGAAGGCGTTCCAAACGCTGAAGCGAGCCTTATGCAGCACACCGATATTATCCCTCCCAGAAGGGATAGAAGATTTCGTGGTTTACTGCGATGTATCCAACCAAGGGCTTGGCTGTGTTCTTATGCAACGAGGAAAGGTCATCGACTATGCCTCGAGACAACTTAAGACGCACGAAGTCAATTACACCACACATGATCTTGAGTTAGGAGCAGTGGTATTTGCTCTGAAGATCTGGAGACATTACCTGTATGGTACAAAGAGCACTATCTTTACAGATCACAAAAGCCTTCAGCACATATTCGACTAGAAGGAGCTCAACATGAGGCAATGACGGTGGGTCGAGCTACTCAATGACTACGAATGTGAAATTCGTTATCATCTCGGTAAAGCAATCGTAGTAGCTGACACCCTAAGTTGGAAAGAATACTCAGGTCATAGAGTCAAAGCATTAACTATGACCATCCATTCACATCTGTCCATGCAAATTAAGGAGGCTCAGCTGGAAGCCTTGAAACCTGAAAATGTGGCGGGTGAATCCCTTAGAGGGATGGATAAAAACATGGAAGTCATGGGTGGCGGAGCCTTGTACCTCATGGATCGGATCTGGACACCGAAGCTCGGTGGTTTCAGAGACGTGGTCATGACCGAAGCGCACAATACTCGATATTCCGTTCAGCCAGGTTCAGATAAGATGTATTTGGATCTCAAAAAGTTATACTGGTGGCCTAACTTGAAAGCAGATATTGCCACCTTCGTGAGTAAGTGTATTACTTGCGCCAAGGTTAAGGTCGAGTACCAGAAACCCTCACGTTTGCTACAACAACCAGAAGTACCTGAGTGGAAGTGGGAGCGCATCACAATAGACTTCATAACCAAGTTTCCCAAGACAACGGGTGGTCTCGATACCATTTGGGTGATCGTAGACAGGTTAAGTAAGTCCGCACACTTCCTTCCAATCAAAGAAACCGAAAAGATGGAGAAACTGACAAGAACTTACATTAGGGAGATTGTACGACTGCATGGTGTTTCCATATCTATTATCTCTGATAGAGACAATAGATTCACTTCAAGATTCTGGCATTCGCTAGAAAGTTCCCTGGGAACTAGGCTTGATATGAGCACAACTTACCATCCGCAAACCGACGGACAAAGTGAGAGGACTATTCAAACTCTGAAAGATATTTTGCAATCCTGTATGATTGACTTTGGAAAGGCATGGGATACTCATTTACCCTTGTCGAGTTCTCTTACAACAACAGTTATCACACAAGCATAAAGGCAGCTCCATTTGAAGCCCTCTATGGCCGGAAGTGCAGATCCCCTCTATGTTGGGCTGAGGTAGGTGACACGCAGTTAGCTAAAGGACAAGTTCCTGACAGCACTCTCACGGGTCCGGAAATCATTCGGGAAATGACAGAGAAGATTGTTCAGATTCGTGAACGATTGAAAGCCTCTAGAGACCGACAGAAAAGCTACGTTAACAAGAGACGGTAACCTTTGGAATTCCAGGTTGGCAACCATTTTCTATTAAACGTCTCACCCTGGAAGGGCCTGATACGCTTCGGAAAGCGTGGGAAGCTAAATCCAAGGTACATTGGGACTTTTGAGATTATCTCTAGGATCGACCCTGTAGCTTACAAACTCAAATACCTCAAGAACTTAGTAACGTACACCCTACCTTCCACGTATCGAACCTGAAAAAGTGTCTATCCGATGAGACTCTTGTTATCCCACTCGATGAATAAGAGATCAATGAGAGCCTCCACTTCGTGGAAGAACCAGTGGAAATCATGGACCGGTAGGTCAAGCAAACAAAGCAAAGCCGCATCCCGATAGTGAAGGTTCGCTGGAATGAAAAACGGGGACCTGAATTCACTTGGGAGCGAGAGGATCAAATGAAACTAAAATACCCTCATCTTATCCCTTAGTCTATCTGTAATTGCTTAAACTCTAATTTCGGGACGAAATTCCCTCTAACGGGGGGATGATGTGACAACCCAAAATTTCTATCTTGTAATTCAATTCAATCAATCAAAAGTCAGACTTGTTTATGTTACCTTTTAGCTTTGTTAAGGGTCATTTTAATGAGTTCTAAGCCTAGTACACTCAAGGATTGTGTGTTAGGAAGTGTTAGCTTGAGATCATTAAGTTGCAATTGAGCCAGAAACACCATCAAAACGGAGTTCACGGTCGTGAACCCATCCTTGGCCGTGAACAACTCCCATATATATGATGTTGGTTCATTTTTCTTCACTTCTTCAACTCTAGCCGTGAACACACCCTTTCTCTATCAACTATCTTCAACTGTGAACACTTCTAAGAGCTTCCAAAACATAAGTATCTCATCCATCATCTTGTTGTCCATTAGAAACACTTGATTCCACCCATGAAACAAACACTTATATACAAGATCTTCAAGAGTTCACGGCCGTGAACCCGTCATAGGGTCGTTAACCTTGCTTAGATACAAGGTTGGGCCGTGAACCCTCCTTCCATGGCCGTAAACCCTTCATAGGAACAAGACTTGGGTCGTGAACACTTCATGTGTTCTTGGCCGTGAACCCTTCTAATTCCGTGAACATTCCTTGTTTGGCCGTGAACACCTTTCAACCAATCATTTGTGATTCTAACACTTCATTGAAAGTGTTTCCTAGTTCCCAAGGTTGTATCCCTTACATGTTAGTTGTTATTGATGGGTTTTGAGCATTCTAATACTTCCTAAGTGTACATGCAACCCTAATAACCTTGAATCTATGTTTTCTCTATATACATGCAAATTTCTTTTCAAGGTTATTTCCTAACTAGCATGACATGGGGATTACATAGAACATAAAACTAGTAGAAATACATACATTGTTGTTGCTTGGATTCCTTCAAGACTTTGTGAGCCTAGCACCCCAAATGTTGTGCCTCAAATGCTTCACACAACACCACAAGACTTGGAATAACTTGAGAGAATACTTCTTACACTTGAAAATCGGTTATGCCCTCACTAGAAACACTAGGCCACCATTTTGCTAGCCATAGGGTTCCTTTTACAGTGTTGTCACAATTAGGGTTTACACATGAATGCCCTTAATTGTCATGACTCTTGATTTCTCATGACCCATGGGTTTGTAACTCCCATGGACTATCCATGGAGCTCCATATGGTTATAACCAAACCCATAAACCATGGATCATTAATCCACTATAAAAGAATTGATGATTGTCATAATCAACCCTATATATTTAATTAGTCTCACTTTGATCACCAAATTAATACTAGATTAATACTTGATCAATACTAATTAAATAATACTATTATTAATATATTAGAACTTATAATATATTAATAATCATAAGTGCCATATTCTCTCATCTAGTCTATCCAAGTATTGCAATGCCACGCAACCCAAATGGACCATGCCGGGTCGGGTCAAGTACATACCAAATAAAGTTATGGACTTAGACACTATATCCAACAGTCTCCCACTTGGATAAGTCTAATAACTATATTTGCAAATATGACTTCAAAATCCGACTAGCAATCGTAGCTCTTTCAAAGTCTCTCGGAACTGAGATGATGATGATACGCCATTTAAGATAAGTGATCATATAATCCTCTGTTCTCATGATATCAGCCGGACAAACACATGGAACATGGTCTTACTTATTGTCCAGCATTTGTTTCTCGATCTCTGATTTGTTTCGACATAGAACTAAATTGAACACATCAAGTAGGTTCTGACCGGGCCCGGTACATAGGTCAAAACCAAATCATCGAGGGGCGCAGATATCGCTTCTATTTCTAGAAGGAACAGATAAACTTCGACTGATATGCTTGTACTAACTACTTGTTGAATTATTCACAAAGGCACGTTTTATGACATCGAGTTACCAATGCGTTTTCGTGCAATCAATGAATAACCAACTCATAGTCAACAACTCATATCTCTAGGTTTGAAGATTTATATGATATTACCGTCTCACGATCACTCGAGATAAATTCCATGAAGTGATGCAAGTGAGCGTGGGTTGGATCCAATACTCAGCCCTTATGAGTACTCATGAATGTTGTAGCAACCATTGCATTGTCCAAAGCACTTTTAGACAAATCATACAAGCCAAATTCATGACAGTCTTAAATCAATACTTACTTCCAAAGTTTGACTGACTGTGGATGGTTTGAATAATAACATAATTATTCTGGAAGTAAAAACATGCAAAATTGAAACATAGTAAACAATCAACACAAGATAGTAACACCTTACTCATAAATAAATGACAACTTTTATTTATCATCAAATGTCAATTACATTTTACAAGTTTCAGGAATCTAATTATTGAAACTAATATCATCCTTCAGCCCAATGCGCCTCGCATGCTGTAAATGCTTAACCCTGCTCAGTCCCTTCGTGAGGGGATCTGCCGGGTTCTCATCTGATGATACCCTCTTAGCCACGAGGAGTCCTTCTTCTATTCGATGTCTGATGAAATGGTATTTTTTGTCAATGTGCCTAGATCTCCCGTGATCTTTCGGTTCCTTAGCCAAAGCAACCGCACTTTCGCTGTCATAGAAAATTTCCATTGGCTCCTTTATAGCTGGTACAACTCCAAGGTCTCCGATGAAGTTCTTTAGCCATATCGCCTCCTTAGCTGCTTCACTTGCTGCTATGTACTCTGATTCACAAGTAGAATCAGCTACTGTCTCCTGCTTGGAACTATTCCAAGTAATTGCCCCTCCATTTAGGATAAAGACCCAGCCTGACTGAGAGCGGAAATTATCCCTATCAGTCTGGAAGCTAGCATCGCTATATCCTTCCACTCTCAAGTCATCACTGCCTCCGAGGGTAAGGAACCAATCCTTAGTCCTCCGCAGATACTTGAGAATGTTCTTTACCGCTGTCCAGTGTGCCTTGCCAGGGTTCCCTTGATATCTACTGACCATGCTCAAAGCAAAGGCCACATCAGGGCGAGTACAAGTCATAGCATACATGATCGAGCCCACAGCGGAAGCATATGGTATATGACTCATCTCAGCTATCTCAGCCTCTGTACTCGGACTCTGAGTCTTACTCAGCTTGGCATTACTCTGGACGGGTAATTCCCCTTTCTTGGATTCTTGCATGCTGAACCTCTTCAGCACCTTATCCAAGTAAGTACTTTGACTAAGTCCAATTAGTCTCTTACTCCTATCTCTCAATATCCTTATCCCTAGGATATAGGCAGCTTCCCCAAGGTCCTTCATAGCGAAACACTTCCCAAGCCAGGACTTAACCTCCTGCAAGGTTGGGACGTCGTTTCCTATGAGAAGTATGTCATCCACATACAACACCAAGAAGCTAACTATGCTCGCACTAGCCCTGACATACACACAAGACTCATCCTCACTCCTAGAAAAGCCAAACATTTTGACTTTCTCATCAAAGCAAAGATTCCATCTGCGAGATGCTTGTTTCAATCCATAAATGGATTTATCAAGCTTACACACTCTATTAGGGTATCTTGTATCGACAAAACCCTCTGGTTGAGCCATGTAAACATCCTCAGCCAACTTTCCATTAAGGAAAGCGGTTTTGACATCCATTTGCCATATTTCATAATCATGAAATGCAGTTATGGCTAACAATACTCTAACAGACTTAATCTTAGCTACTGGTGAGAAGGTCTCATCATAGTCAACTCCCGGAGTTTGAGTAAAGCCCTTCGCAACCAGTCGCGCTTTGTAAGTATGTACCTTCCCATCCATGTCGGTCTTCTTCTTGAAGATCCATTTACACCCAACTGTCTTACGACCTGGTACATTGTCAACCAAGTTCCAAACTTGATTGTCATACATGGACTGAATCTCGCTGTCCATAGCCTCCTTCCATTTAGCAGACTCAGGGCCTGCCATGGCTTCCCTGTAATTATTAGGTTCATCCAAATCTATTAGTGTACTATCACTAATAAATGTATCACCTTCAGTGGTGATGTGATAACCATAATAAAAATCAGGTGTGTTCCTCACCCTAGTGGAACGTCTTGGAGGTACAAACTCATCTATCGGATCAACAGGAGTTTCCTCCTCAGGTTGGTCGATAACATTTGAGGTTCCTTCACCACTTGACTCTTGAAGCTCTTCAAGGTCAATTCGCCTCCCACTGTCCCCTTGGCATATGAATTCTCTCTCACGAAAGACTCCTCTTCTTGCTACAAAAACCACATTATCATTGGGTCTGTAGAAGAGGTAACCAAAGGATCTCTGTGGGTAGCCGATGAAAATACACCTCTCACTTCGAGGTTCAAGCTTATCATGAGTCTCACGCCTCACGAAAGCTTCACAACCCCAAATCTTGATGTGGTCCAAATTGGGAACTTTCCGAGTCCACATCTCGTGAGGTGTTTTGGCAACCTTTTTAATAGGGACTAGATTAAGGATATGGGCGGCAGTCTCTAAGGCATACCCCCAGAAAGAGATTGGTAACGAAGCTCGACTCATCATGGAACGAACCATATCCAACAAGGTTCGATTGCGCCTCTCAGCTACACCATTCAACTGTGGTGTTCTGGGAGGTGTCAATTGTGAGACAATCCCACATTCCTTAAGATAGTCAAGGAACTCAATGCTAAGATACTCTCCTCCCCGATCGGATCGGAGCATCTTGATGTTCCTGCCCAATTGATTCTCCACTTCCTGCTTAAACTCTTTTAACTTTTCAAAGGTTTCTGACTTATGCTTGATTAAGTATATATATCCATATCTACTGTAATCATCAGTAAAAGTCACATAATAGCGATTAGCATCCCTTGTAGCAACTCTGAAGGGCCCACACACATCCGTGTGTACAAGGTCCAACAAACCTTCACCCCTATCACAAGTACCTGTGAAGGGTGACTTTGTCATTTTTCCAAGTAAACAAGACTCGCAACTATCATCTGACTTGAGGTCAAATGATTCCAAGACTCCAGCCTTTTGGAGTTGGCCTATGCGCTTCTTGTTAACATGTCCAAGACGACAATGCCACAAGGATGCTTTATCCAAGCTATCTGAAGAATCAATATACAACACATAATTTCCTAGATTCTCTACAACATTCACGGCTTCATATACACCATCACAAGGTAATGCTTTAAAGTAAAATACATCATTGTAATAAACATTAATAGCACCATTTTTATTATCAAATGAAAATGAAAAACCTTGTTTGTACAAGCCATGAAAATAAATAATATTTCTCGCCATTTCGGGCGAGTAACAACACTTATTCAAATCTAACATTAACCCATTATTAAGCAATAAAGAAAAAACTTCTATCTTGGTAACAGGTGATGCTTTCCTGTTGCCCATGACTAAGTTTATCTTCCCGTGCTCCACTTGCTCACTTCTTCTTAGTGCCTGCAAATCAGTACAAATGTGAATACCACAACCTGTATCAAGCACCCAAGAATTAGCACTAGATGAGTTATTAGACAATATTGTGTAAATACCTGCATGGGTGGGTTTAACCTTCCCATCCTTTACATCTTGCAGATATTTAGGGCAGCTTCGCTTGAAGTGTCCCTTATCCTGGCAAAAGAAGCACTGTGCTTCCTTTGGGTTTGAAGAAGGAGTAATGGGACCTTTCTTTGTCCCACTTGAAAAGGAACCATCAAGAGTCTTACCCTTGGTACCCTTCGAAGGGCTTTTCCTTTTCTTACCCTTTCCCTGCCCAATAGCCAGAACAGGGGCTGTTGAAGGAGTAGAAGTAGCAACCGCTTTACCCTTAAGGCCATTTTCAGCTGTCCTTAAGAGTCCTTGAAGTTTGCTAAGTGTGACTTCCTCCTTGTTCATATGATAAGTCATACGAAACTGATCATAACTTGGAGGTAAGGAATGGAGAATGATGTCAATCGCCATTTCCTCAGGAAAGTCAACATTTAGCTTCAGCAACCGGTCAACGAACCTTTGCATCTTCTACAAGTGACCGGTGATGGGTTCACCATCCTTCATCCTTGCGGTTATCATGGAGGAGATGATTTCATACCTCTCCTGACGCGCATTCTGATGGTACCTTTCCATCCGATCCAGGGGCATCTCATAGGGGTAGAAATCTTCATAGGATTTTTGAAGTTCAGGAGTCATGGTGGCCATCATGATGCATGCTACTTTAGTAGCATCCTTTTCATGTGCAACAAACTCCGCAAACTCTTCAGGAGTAGCAATGGCTTTATTCACAACCTTAAGCTCCCTATCTAGGACATATTCTTTGTCCTCATAGCGGGTAATCATTCTGATGTTTCTGATCCACTCATTGAAATTGGATCCATCAAAGATGACCTTACCACACAAGTTCATAAGGGAAAAGGAGCCTGTTGGGTTTGAGCCAGAAACATTGTTGGAAGACATCTGAAAGGAAAGAAAGACAAGTTTCATTAGATTAGGAATCCTTAATAATTCACCCAAATGAAATATTAAGGCTAGGATCCAACAAACTATTTATAGTTGGAAGAGGGATGCCGTAATCCACACTATAAAATATGTGAAGGTAGGTAAATGACGATTTACCAATTTGAACCATAAGAAAGAAATATTTTATTATTAGGTTTTATTGGTTTTGAAACTCCTAGATCTTTTGAGATACATTGAACTTTTCAATGGCATGTTTGAATCTCGATTGTGCCCTCTCAAGTTTGTGACTGGGATGCCGAGGATCACAAACAAGGTGTGAATAACCATACAAATTGACTTGGTACCCTCAACAATATTACCTAATCGATGTGCCGGTTAACCACACACGCTCCACCGATCTATAATAAGGTCAAATCACCCTTTGCCACTCTTACTAGTCCATGTTAGTGTGCCGGTTACCCACACACGCTCCACTAACGACTTGGTAAAGTACAAAGTGTAATTTTATGGGCTAGCACCAATTTCACATTTTCCTAAAGTAACTAAGATTGGGAATTTATAATGTATAGTTACTTTAAAATTCATTATACTTTTAACGAGTATTTAAAGTCGTATCCTACCCGTTCGGCTAACGACCCTCCACCGATCAAGGAAGCGGTGAGTGAGAGTGGACACCCATTAAGTCACCATTTTATAGGCAACAACCTTATACCCCCCTTATAGACCGGCTTCGTGAATGAGGCCTACTAACGGTAAGAATGACATATTCTTATACATATCTATATAATAAAATTATAATAATAGTATAAGTGTTGATTTTTAAACTTTTTAAAAATCTAAGGTTTGATTTGGAATTAAAGTATTAAAGTGTAAGACTTTTCAAATTCAAAACTTGAGGGCAAGATTTGAAACTATTCCAAGTCTCTTCAATCTCTTCAATTTGTAACTTATGAGTTTTAATGGTTCGTAAAAAATGAAGACTCTTCATTCTATGAAACCTCTTTAGTTCTTTAATCATAATTAAAAGAAGTGACTTTTGGTTATCCATAACTTCAGGACAAGTTATGGACACCATCATAGCCATTAAGATCATGAATTAAACACACATGGAGGTTACACATAATTCCTATGATCTTCTAAACTCATATGAACACAAATTCATGTCAAGCAATTTCAAGAAAACCATATAAACATATACAATACTTGAAAATTGATAAGAGTCATGTAAAATGGGTTAACATAATCATTATCATTTTGAAAAACAGATTTTACAAGTCCAAAACAGATTGGGATAATGATCTTAATCCATTTTCAGCAACAAAACTCGAAAAAACTGCCCAGCACGCTCCTACTCGGCGAGTGCATTATTCTACTCGTCGAGTAGGATGAATTTGTTCATGGACTCGGCGAGTCCAGTCGTCAGAGTGCAGAATTTTCGATTTTTAAGCAGTTTTGCATCAAGTATACAGAAAACAATCCTAGGCTCTGATACCACTGATGGGTTTTGAGCATCCTAACACTTCCTAAGTGTACATGCAACCCTAATAACCTTGAATCTATGTTTTCTCTATATACATGCAAATTTCTTTTCAAGGTTATTTCCTAACTAGCATGGCATGGGGATTACATAGAACATAAAACTAGTAGAAATACATACCTTGTTGTTGCTTGGATTCCTTCAAGACTTTGTGAGCCTAGCACCCCAAATGTTGTGCCTCAAATGCTTCACACAACACCACAAGACTTGGAATAACTTGAGAGAATACTTCTTACACTTGAAAATCGGTTATGCCCTCACTAGAAACACTAGGTCACCATTTTGCTAGCCATAGGGTTCCTTTTATAGTGTTGTCACAATTAGGGTTTACACATGAATGCCCTTAATTGTCATGACTCTTGATTTCTCATGACCCATGGGTTTGTAACTCCCATGGACTATCCATGGAGCTCCATATGGTTATAACCAAACCCATAAACCATGGATCATTAATCCACTATAAAAGAATTGATGATTGTCATAATCAACCCTATATATTTAATTAGTCTCACTTTGATCACCAAATTAATACTAGATTAATACTTGATCAATACTAATTAAATAATACTATTATTAATATATTAGAACTTATAATATATTAATAATCATAAGTGCCTTATTCTCTCATCTAGTCTATCCAAGTATTGCAATGCCATGCAACCCAAATGGACCATGCCGGGTCAGGTCAAGTACATACCAAATAAAGTTATGGACTTAGACACTATATCCAACAGTTATATACACTAATTGTATACATATATGTGTTACTATATGCTTAATAGGATCCGTTTGTGCTCGAGACTTCACTTGGCCTACTTAGCATCCTATATCGATATTTCATTCGAATCACTCACTATAGGTGAGTTCATACCCCTACAAATACACTTTTAAATGCTTTTTAAATGCTTTTAGGGGGGAGTACAAGTAGAACACAATGATATTGTGTTAACCCTTTACAAGTGAAAACAACATCCAAAAGGATTTCTAATACTCAAAACTTGTTAAAACTCTTTAAATCTTTTATAAACTTCTTTTATATCAAATCATATTCGTCTATCTATTTACATATAAGTATGCTTTACCAGACTTAGAACTATTGGTAGATACCTTAACTCCTGTTCCTTGTTTGCTTGTGGGCTTGGGGTAGGATCACTAGTCCGATTGTCGGTTAAATCATAGTTATACTTATTAAATACATATATGGATATTAAACCCATTTTTAAGGTACATACTTAACTGAGTTCCTTATGGTTAGTAATTGAGTCTTTTCTACAAATCAGTAACAGTCAAACAATCATACTAGTAAACTATAAAAGGTATAGTTTAGGGGATTACTACATACTATTTCTAGATCAGTGAAACATACATGAGTCAGTTCATACATACTATAACTAGAACGGAAAGGAACATACATACTATAACTAGAGCAGACAGGAACATACATACTATAACAAGAACAGAAAGGAACATACATACTATAACAAAAACAAGATAACAATAATGTGAAACTACTATTTCACGGCATAACAATATACTTGTTATGTCGCGTTTTGTAACCATAGTCTCCTGGAGTGAGAGCGGGCATTGTGTGTATATATCTATATGGGACTGACAATTCCACATCCCAACTGTTCGCTACAGTCCGACAGACAAGCCAAGGCGTGACAAATGTCACATTAGTTTCGACGCCACCAGGTCGTCGTGTTAAATACTAGTCAATCAGCATGGTTATAACCACATCACATTTTAACCTTAATTAAACTTATTAGTTTTAAGGTAGTTAGTGCTTCAGTAGGGTATTTTTATACAAAACTACTGTACATCTTCATTTTCCATTACACTCATATATTGAGCAATACCCCTCGACAATCCTGACCGGTATGCACAAGGCACAAACTGATTTCCCATTTGCACTCATGACCACCTCCAACGATAGTCTATCTCGAACTGGTGAATGCTACGATCCCATCGCAGTCTTATAACATATATAACCAACCATGGTTTCCACCCATGGCCTTACCACACCCTTACAATCACAACCCCACGTATCCTGAGCCGAAACCTGTATCCAACTACATCCCGTCAGATGTTTGGGACACACTTCAAATTCTGAAGCCCTCAACCTAGACTCAACCACAAGCCTGCTATGCATAACAAAGGAGACGTCAACTAGTGGTTGGAAGTTTCCTAAATTCACACTCACACAACCCCAATATAAACGGCCACTCGGGTCGTCTCTCCTCCTGGTAAGGAAGTGAAACTTGCCCTATTTCCACACCCTTCAATCCCTAACTCTCAGAAATCTTGACCAATTCTTCCCCAATTGGATTCGACAAAGCTCTTTTATCTCTTAGACCCTGATGGATTTCCCAACACATCAACCTCATATAGCAAGAACCGCCTATGACATACGTTAATCAATACTAGCGTTCCATTACTAGCCAACTCCATGATCACCCATGTGACATCCCCAAATTTCTCAGCTAGAAAAGACCGATTTAATTTATGCTTTTCAAATAAAATCAGAATAATTTTCCAAAAGATGTTGCGGAATTTGTTCCCAGAAAAACATGATAAATACTTTATCAAACATTTCCGAAGAAATGTATTTTATTCACTTAAAACATTTGGGATGTCGTCGTCCATATAGAAACATAAGCATAAACATAACTTACATTCATTTACACTAGTGATCTACATCTCTTTTAAATCTCTCAGTGTAAAGTACCTTCATATCGACACCTGTGATACAAATAAGCTTGAGTGGGTCAGGTTGGGAAACCTGGTGAGTACATAGGGTTATCAACCCACAATAATATAATTATTATATTTAATCATCAAAAAATCAACCCAATTACCCATCCCCATTATCTTCTTTAATCTTAAGGATCTACCCTAAGAATCATCTATCCTTCATTCCTAAGGATTATCCTAAGGAATAGGCATGAAGTCCATCGCTGCCCGAGGTTTATACTACAAGCACTAACGAACGTCGATCCCCAGATACTGATCCTATACGGTGATCTTACAAGGTCTAGCCTAAAGGATCGATATGAACAACCAACTGACGAAGCTGCTTCGGAAATTCCCTAGCAGCAAACGAGGATCGATAAAAACATCAAATGAGGGGAATGGAATAAGTTTCACCACGAAACTTCGTTCGTAAAAGAAAGAACCACAAGACAATTAAGTCAGGGGTAGTTATCTAGATAACAATGCCTAGCCGTGGTCCGAACATCGTGAGGTATTTTACCCCCAGACTCATCCTATCCAGCATGGAACTTCTCCTAGCAGTGATCTGAATATCGTGAGGTATTTTACCCCCAGACTCACCCTATCCAGCATCGAACTTTTCCTAGCAGTGATCTGAATATGGTGAGGTATTTTACCCCCAGACTCACCCTATTCAGCATCGAACTTTGCCTAGCAGTGATTTGAATATGGTGAGGTATTTTACCCCCAGACTCACCTACTAGTGGTCTATTACCGACAGACTTTATACGCAGTCTACGAAGTTCCCTTAATTACTTCGTGAAAGGAAACGCTGACACATGATGTTCATCCGATCACTTCATAAAATAAACGAAGACTACAAAGCTCTTCGAAATAAAAAGTATAGGGAAAATACTAATAAAGTACTCCCGTACGCTCCCGTACCCCGACACGTAATAGTGTCAAAAAGAAGAACTATCGAATGAACACATAGTTCAAAAACACCCAATGAACATATAGTTCAAAAACTCCTTATGAACATATAGTTCGAAAATACCTACCAGTTACGAGTCTGCTAACGTTCCACTGGACTATCTAGAATAGTCTGTGGTCGTTTTCAATACTCTGCTAGATGATTAAATCATCTTAAACATCGATACCTCTCATCAATTTTTATTTCATCACACATCATCCAATTCATCTACCCATGTTTTACCCAACATATTTGTAGATATAAAATACATATACAGTTTAAATAAATTAAAACATGTATAAAATTGTTCATCCATCATAGATAGCAAGTATACAGATAATATGCACACATAGCACGTAATTTATATAAAATACTTCATATATAGCACGTAATTTATATAAAATACTTCATATCTATGTGTAAGATGAAAATAATATGCACTCACTTGATTTAACGATAATTGGGCAGCACTTCGTTTCTTAAAACAATCGTTTTCGATAAAACCGGGATGTTTTATTGAAAACCGGGCCCTGCAAGGGTTGGGCTTCAAACCGAAAAGATAAATTTCTCGGGCTTCTCGGAAACTTCAGGACGTGTTTCGGGTGTTGGAAATGATCTCGGGGCTTCGGGGGAAGTGTAAATGGTGAAAATATGAGTTTAGGGGTTAAAAAGGGCAAAATCCCAAAATTACCCGGGAAGTCTCGCACCCTTCTATTTATAGGGGGAGGTTTCGGACCGAGGGGGGCAAGTGGAAGCAGCAGCGAAGGGCAGGTGGCTCGCATGCGAGGCTCCAGGTGGCTCGTGCGAGGCTCGGACACGCGAGGACACGCGTCGGCTTCGGATTGGACCTGCGCTTCGGATGCGAGGGTTGCGACACGCGGGTCGGACACGAGGCAGCTTCTGATTGGCCGAGCCTTCGGTGCGAGGATGGTGCGACATACCTTGCCAGCTGGCCTCGGATGACTCTGCAATTCGTACACGTGGCATGCTACGAGCGAGGGTGACGTGGCCTATTCCAGACCATGCGAAATTTCTCGGATTTCGTGTTTTTCTCGATTTTTGAGCCAAAACTTCTAAAATCCATAACTTTAGCATACAGGCTCCGTTTTTTACGTTCTTTATATACACGCGTAGGTAAAATTACGCTCTACAACTTTCTATTAGACTTCGTCGGCTAATTTTTGACTTTAATTTTAATATTATTATTTTTTTTAACAGACCGAGACATGAAATCCGTTAAAAATTCATAACTTCTTCATCTGACGTCCGTTTTCGTCTGTCTTTTTACCATTGTACTACTATTGACGAGACCTTCGATTCTCGTTCAGGTTGTGTCCGCTAAAAATCACTCGATCTAAAATTCGAGTTTTTAGCTGTCTACTTCTAAGCTGAAACTTAGAAAAATCATAACTTCCTTATACGAAGTCAGATTTGGGCGTTCTTTTTATGCATACTCTCGGTTTAACAAAAAATACGACTTTTATTTAGATCACCAAGGCTAAAAAGTAGTTTATCAAAAACTCACTTTTTACGTCATTCGGCTCCGTGTCGGTTTTGTCGCGAAACTTCGACAGGTCATAACTTCTTCGTTATAACTCGGATTTCGGTATTCTTTATATAACCGGAATCCTTGTCACGACCACTACAATTTCTTAATCGATATCGGCTTTATCTAATATTTATTTTCGACGCTCATTTTTATTCTTAATTAATTAAATCCTAATAATTAAGCATAAAACACATAATTCACATAATTCCTCTTCATTTCTTCAAAATGAGTTACAAAGGTTGACCTAGACTATTTCATCATCATTAATGCCCATCCTGCAAACACGGGCGTTACAACCCAACTCGTGAAACCCTTAAGAATTCTCTTGAAACCTTAACCGGTATGTTATTCCAAATCACCTCCCATGATACCAGTTCCTGAGTTCTTATGTTGGCGACTAAATCTATAACCCTTGCCCTGAACCGAAGGATCTATATCCCAACTTCCAATCTCAAAGAATCATTGCATTCTAACTGACTACAACCCATACGAATATAAAACTCCTCTAACACTTCCGATGAACAAACAACTCATGCAACTGACACTACCATCTTCCTGCTACCGCTCCCCTCCTAGCAACTGTTGGGTTTTGAGCATTCTAACACTCCTATGGTGTACATGCAACCCTATAAACCTTGGATCTATGTTTTCTCTATTATACATGCAAATATTAACTGTTCCAAGGTTTCATCCTAACTAGCATATTATGAAGCACCTATACTACAAAGTTCTAGTTAGATGACATACCTTTTGATGTAGCTTGATGTCTTCAAGCTTTAAGAGCTTAGCCCCAATAGTGTGGAAGCCTCAAATGGAATCACAAATCACCAAAACACCTTGGAAGAACTTGAGAGAATATGTATGCACACTAAAATTGGCCCACTCTTATTTTCACACACTTGTGCCAATTTTTTGAGCCAAGGAACCCTTTATATATTATGGAGGATTAGGGTTACATCCATGTAAACCCTAATACCCATGACCTTTCATTTACATAGGATCCATGGGTTAAAAGCTCCATGGACCATCCATGAAAGCTTAGCCCAACCTAAATGAACTTGGCCCATTCCATATATATAAGAGTCCATATTTAATTAGTTCTTTTTGATCACTTAATTAATTCTAAATTAATTCTTGATCAATACTAATTAAATAATATGATTCCATATTAATATATTAGAACTTATAATATATTAATATAAACCATAAATATACTATTCTCAAAAGACTATCCATATAAATTGTGCCGGTGAAGTGCAACCCAAATGGACCATGCCGGGTCGGGTCAAGTACATCCCAAATATAGTTATGGACTTAGACATTAATCCAACAGTCTCCCACTTGGATAAGTCTAAAACTATTATTGAGTATGACTTCAAAACCTAACTGGAAATCGTAGCTCTTAAAGCCGTTGTCGAACTCTGACCTTGTCAATGACTTGTCCATTAGATAAGGGATCATATATTCCTCCATTCTAGATATCATATGGACTGAGACATGGATTATAATCATTCTCTCTGTCCATTTGTTGTTTCCCGATTTTCGATTTATGATGACTGACTGATTGAACAAATCAAATCAGTCCTGCCTTGGCCAAGCACTCACATGTGTCATCGCTAAATCATCGAGGGGCCCACATATATTGCTTTTATCCTGAAGGTAAAAGGAATGGATAAACTTCGACTCATATGGTTTGTTCTACTACTTGTTGAATCATACACAAAGGCACGTTTTATAACATCGAGTTACCAAATGCGTTTTCGTGCAATGAATGTATAACCAACTCATAGTAACAACTCATGTCTCTAGGTTTGAAGAATATAAAATATTATCGTCTCATGATCACTCGTGATAAAATCCATGAAGTGATTCAAATGAGCGCGGGTTGAATCCAATACTCAGAACTTATGAGCACTCATGAGTATTGTAGCACCACTTTGTCCACCAACTTGGATCTCTACAAACCAACCCATGACAGTCTTGATTCATATCTACTTCCAACATATGACCGACTGTGGATGGTTTGAATAACTTAATCATTCAGGAAGAGCGACTTAGTTATTCTGGAAGTCAAAACATGCAAAGTGAAACACAAGAATAAATGAATCAAATATGGTATCAAACCCTATGAATATCAATAAACACTTTTATTTATCACCATACTGATTACTCATTATTCATTGTTTCGGTTTTATCAACTTTATACTTGAATTAAAAACACTAGTTGTCCCATGCTCCAAGCATGTACACTATGTTTTTCTTAAACAATAGCTTTGCCATACACCAAGTATGCACTCTATGTTTGTCTATGATCCTTACTTTGTGAAATAAACCAATTGAACATAATTTCAATGATTCTAATTTCACACTCCCAAATCCTTATCGAAAAATGTGAGAATTTCAAATTCCTATCATTTATCGAAATCTGTTTAGATTTTAAACTTATATGCACTGACCCTCCTGTAATGAATATGTACAAAGTCACAAAGACTTGTCAACAATCATTATAAGGTATTCCAATGAAGATCAACTCCATGGAAACTAAGTCTCATATTCGAAGTACATTGCTCTGGACATGCTTCTTGCATTAAGTTTTCTAATCTTACACAGATAACTTCCACCTATGGAGACAACTCCATATTCTCATTTTAACTATCACTTCTGAATAAGAGATGCCTCTTTTCAGAATATGTCAATATGGTCCTTCCAAAATTAGCACTATACTTCCAACTGTCCCTGAGCAACCAATCTTTGGTAAACCTCAGATTGTCCTCGACAATTGCTTAATCATTTTAGTCATATCCAATTCTAGACCTTTTCCCTTCTTAATGCCTCTAAGCATTTGGAAAAATTTAGAAATGACAAATATTATAGCACATGCAATCGATCCTGTACCCAAAGCAAATGGTACACGATTCATGATGTCTCACATAAAGACATGATTCTAGACCAGTCTTTTGCTACAATATTTTTATTTGCCATGTTTTCAAAATTTGACTATGAAGAGGGATGCCGTAATCATAATCGAATTTTGAGAACGCAATATATAGAATTTCCTTAAGTTGAACCGATCCAACATGAAATTCATATATATATTCTTGACTAAAGATGATTAAGGTCTCAATCTAAGCCTTTAGAACTGAAATGAAGTATATTCTCTCCCTTAATTATAGCAAAACAACTTTTTCAATCCCTGCAGCCTCACGAATTGAAACTTTTGTTTTCTATAATTAACATTCCTAACTTGCAACACTAACAATAATTATCATGCTCCCACTAACATGATGATTATTAGCATAACACTTATGCTCCCACTAGCTTTGACATGTACTCAGAAATCAGCTGGACTTCTAGAAATCAATACTTTATTGACTTTCTTACCAAAGTTCAGATTTCTGATACGAGATGGTTTGATAAAACTTTATCAAAATCATACACCTTTCCTTAGATAGCATGCATACGTGTCTAAACAATTTCAGAACTATGAAAAGGGATGCCGTAATCATAGTCTCAATTGTTTAGACCTTTTGCCATCTGCTTCAAATCTACTTGGTGGAAGTGTTTCCTCACCATCATTTTCATGAATCGGAGAGAAACCTTATGACCCTTAGATTTTATCGTGTATGTGTTCTTATACATGTGAATCGTCAAAACCATAGTTACAAGACAAGGATAATGACAAATCCAAACTCATATGGACTGAACTTATGCAATCTTAACTTCTTGCCACCTGGCAGTACAGGGTCTGCCATTGCTTCCAAGTTGTTATGCAACCAATTGAGAACTATCAGAACTCCTATGTAAAGCCAACTTTAACTGTAATGGGCACTTAATATGTCAACACGATAGGTTATAAACCTCAAGTCGTGTGCTAGTGAAGAACCTCAAGTTTTATTCTTGATTAGTTCTTGAAATTCTTTTTAGGATCTTTAAGACTCCCACTATCCTCTTGACATATAAGACTATATTGCCAAATATTCAAGAGATAGTGCAGATTCTTTATCAAGACAAACACTTCACACAATTGGCCTTAGTTGGTCTTTGTTTTATCCAAAACATCACAACTTACCAATTTCAAATGTACAAGAGTAGGACACTTTTACTCTTACATTTGACAAGTGTTTTAAACCTTTCTTTAAGATATGTCACTCAAGTTACAATCTTTGAGTATGATTCTAAGAATTGTTTTGGAACGAAGTATGACTCATCTTCCTGATCTAACCATTTCAACAATTCATGACTCCTCTTCTTAGTCATAAGAATGCACTAAGATGACCCTTAGAGGACTAATTGTGATATGATTTCTAAATCATTAAGATGATCACAAACATGATACTAAAGTACTCTCCCATATTTTCAGATTTGAGAAACTTTTATCTTTCTGCCTAATTTGATTCTTCCCATTCGTTCTGCCATACATTGAGACTTTTCCAATGTTTCAGAATTATACTTAAACTTGTAAGTATAACCATATTTACTAAACTTTAGTAAATGAAATAGTCTTAACGAGCTTTGTGGTGGACATGACCAGTGCACAAGAATGTGTACTCGATCCCTTTAGTCCTTCACTTGACTCACACATCCATGTGAACAAGTAATTAGTCTTGATTTTCCAATGCTTGAAAGTTCTTATTCATCATACTATTCAACTTGCATGATTCTACGTTTCGGTCCAATTGAAACTTGGGTGATGAGCAACTTTCCTGATTTGGTAAATTTAGAAACTACCATAAATGAAAGAATCAAATCCATTTTCCAATATTGCTGTCAGTGGAATCATATAAGCAACAATTTTCCACAAATGCCATTGTAAGGATACTTCAAATAAACAAAATTAAACAATTTTTCTTTTATTTTAAAACTTTGCGGAAAAACTTATCCTTACAATCCACATGGAAAATTGTTGTTATCTATTCCTTAGCAATATATCATAACTTCTTAAGCAACTGCTCAAAATTCTGATGCGATCGAAATCCACCTTCGCGATCAGAATCAGCATATACTTCCTTTAAGATTTCTCTCTATTCTTTGATTCTTAAAACATCAACATGTGACCCAGTCACATCATGTAATGAGGATCTCAGAATAGAACTTAACAGAGTTAGATAATGGGCTCTACCTGATGTAGAGTCAAACTTATTGACTTTAACATCCTTAGGTAAATTTGGCAGCTTTGCAATCAACGCCCCTTCCTTTGGCAAAATAAACATATGGACCCTTTGGTAATGGGACTATCTCAGACTTAGCCTTTCTCTTTACCATTTGGTCAACCGGGTTGACTATGGCCAATCCCTTTCCATTGGGAAGAGAATGCTTTTTCTGGATTTCCAGTGTCACCATTGTCACTGTCCATAAAGTTTTTGGGAAGTTGATCTTCTAATCAAATTTGCTTCACTATCGTTCCAAATCATTGCTGATTCAGCAGCCCCAAGCAAATAGATATGATCATTAAGGTTCCTGTCATAGTCTGTAGCATAGTAGTCCCAAAGGAACTCACTATGTGACTTAGAAAGTGATTGAACATCCAAATTTCTCAAGACTTTGAAACCCAACTATCCCGGCTTGTCAATATGTGACTTCATCTCTAAGATGTGATCACACATAGACCTTGCTTGCCATTAGGGCTTGAGTGACCTTGAACTTGTGGGTTAGGGAGAATAATTGGAGGAGGTGGAGGAAGAGAAGTATGACTTCCATGAGCCAAACTCGGGAAGTCATAGTCATTAGGAAAGCTTGGTTTGGGAAGATCATTGTTGTCTAAACCAGACATCAACAATGGGAGAAATTCACGTAAAGTTGATTTAAGTCCTTAATATAACACCCAATATGATATATTAAGGCTAGGACCCAACAAACTATTTTATAACTTGGAAGAGGGATGCCGTAATCTAAGCTATAAAATATTTGAAGGTAGGTGAATGACGATTCACCAATTTCTACCAAGATAAACGAAATGTATTATTAGGTTTTAATTGGTTTTGAAACTCCTAGATTCTTTTGAGATTCATTGAACTTTTCAATGGCATGTTTCAATCTCGAGTGTGCCCTTCAGGTTTTGTGTTTGGGATGCCGAGGATCACAAAACAAGGTGTGAAGTAACCATGCAAATATACTTGGTACCCTTAATATTTACCCCTAAATCGATGTGTCGGTTAACCACACACGCTCCAACGATACTATGATAAACATTAAGTTACCCTTTGCCTACCTTGTTAAGTCCAGGTTAGTGTGCCGGTTAGCCACACACGCTCCACTAACAGCTTAAACAAAGTGCAAAGTCTAATTTCATGGATTAGCACCTTATTCACATTTTTCTAAGTAACTAAGATTGGGAATTTTTTAGTTACTTAGTATTTATCATTATACTTATAATGAAGGGACAATTATAGTCCTTGTCCTACCTGTTCGACATACGACCCTCCACCGGTCAAGGAAGCGGTGAGTGAGAGTGGACACCCATTAAACTGCCATTTTATAGGCGGTAACCTTATACCCCCCTTATAGACCGGCATCGTGAATGAGGCCTACTAATGGTAAGACGACTTGCTCTTATACATATAATATATTAAACTTTTAATATTATAACTGTATAAGGGTGTATTTTAGGCATTTAAAATACTTGGTGGTTTAATCTATTAATTAAACTAGACTTTAAATTTAATTAAACTCAAACCATATATTTATGGATTAATAATACTCTTTTAATTAAACGCTTTAATTAACTATTAATAAAGTCCATAAGAGTTAATTTGAAGTATTCAACAAAACATCATAATTCCAATTATTAAACTCAAAATTAAAACCATTTAATTAATTGTTTAAGTTATGAACCCAAGAGTTTTAGAATTCAATTCTTTTTTTCATAAAAAACTTTTCTCAAATTCCAAAACTTGAGGGAAAGTTTTGTAATTCTTGAAAACCTTTGGATTCCATGACTTATGGAATTAATGGTGTTTTATGATGAAACTTTCCATGTTCCATAACTTAAGAACAAGTTATGGAATTCTTTAAAACATTAACACCAAATTTTGTAACTCCATAAAAACTTTGAATCAAAATTTTTTTTTAAAAAAAACTTTCATATCCATAACTTATGGAAGTTTCAAAAACCCTTAAGATCACAACTTTAAAAAAAACTTTTGAGCTCCAAAATTTTATGAAAAAATATGTAACTCCTTAAAACATTTAGATCAAACTTTTAAAACTAATAAAATAATCATATCATTTTATCTTTTACTAAATTTGACATAATTCAACTCATATAACAAATGATTCAAATTTTACAAATAATTCGTTTTTCACAAAACAAGTAATTATCTTAAAATTTGACAAACGTCATGTTTTTTTTTCCTTTTTTTTTCAACTTGAAAATAAAACATTTGCATCAATATATCAGAAAACAACCCATGGCTCTGATACCACTGTTGGGTTTTGAGCATTCTAACACTCCTATGATGTACATGCAACCCTATAAACCTTGGATCTATGTTTTCTCTATTATACATGCAAATATTAACTATTCCAAGGTTTCATCCTAACTAGCATATTATGAAGCACCTATACTACAAAGTTCTAGTTAGATGACATACCTTTTGATGTAGCTTGATGTCTTCAAGCTTTAAGAGCTTAGCCCCAATACTGTGGAAGCCTCAAATGGAATCACAAATCACCAAAACACCTTGGAAGAACTTGAGAGAATATGTATGCACACTAAAATTGGCCCACTCTTATTTTCACATACTTGTGCCAATTTTGTGAGCCAAGGACCCCTTTATATATTATGGAGGATTAGGGTTACATCCATGTAAACCCTAATACCCATGACCTTTCATTTACATAGGATCCATGGGTTAAAAGCTCCATGGACCATCCATGAAAGCTTAGCCCAACCTAAATGAACTTGGCCCATTCCATATATATAAGAGTCCATATTTAATTAGTTCTTTTTGATCACTTAATTAATTATAAATTAATTCTTGATCAATACTAATTAAATAATATGATTCCATATTAATATATTAGAACTTATAATATATTAATATAAATCATAAATATACTATTCTCAAAAGACTATCCATATAAATTGTGCCGGTGAAGTGCAACCCAAATGGACCATGCCGGGTCGGGTCAAGTACATACCAAATATAGTTTTGGACTTAGACATTAATCCAACAACAACAACAATGCTTGAACACAAAAGCTCTTCCACAGGAAACCGTCGCTCCTACCGAAACAAATACTAGAACCACTCAACCCTAACGATTACTGGAGAACTAACTCGCTGAATCCTGACCATAGACTTTCCACACAATACCCCTGAGCCGATCTCGACCAAACCCAGAATAACAATCGAACACATTGGAACCCGCTACACAAGATACAACCCTTCAATAACCCACTAATGATTCAAGGCATGCAAAGACATAAAAGAATTCTCGAAGATATATCCCAACAGCAACAGAGAATTAAACCAAAGATAATGCTTACCCAACCCAATATAAAATTCCAAGCAACATGAATACTAATAACAACCGAAAAGAACGCAAAAGATAACATACCCGCAAATCACCTGTCGGAGCACGGACCTCCCTTATCTGAAACTGCAATGACCGGCTCCTCTCTGCTGGGGCTCATGCCCTACCCTAACGACTATCAGAGATCCGTAAAATAACAGGAGTAGGTGCACTCACTGCTCCTTTCCTCCTGCTCGGAGAGACGACCCTCTTGTGGCCCACTTGGTCGCAGAGAAAACATAACAGTCTTGCCCCCTGAGGACAATCCCTGCTGACATGATCAATCCTGCCACACTTGTAGCAACCCATACCCCTGGAACGACAAACTCCGTCGTGCAGTTTCCCGCACGTGCTGCATTGACCCCAGCCCTGCCGGCCCCTCGATCGCTGATCTGAAGTCTTGGGTCTTTTCCCAGGACCCTCCCCTGCCTGCACCTGATCTGGCCCCCTCTTCCCCAGGTGCTCCAAGTCGATCTCCCGTTCACAAAAAGATAGAGTGCGAGCTCCAACGATAGCCATAACCTCGACGCGGATCATGCCCAGGCGCTCATCCAAGATCTCCAGAATCCCCTCCTTAACTGAACGAACGATCACAGGAGTCTGCTCCAGAATACCGCGGGTAATCTCTGACGAGAAGAATTCCCAGATCCGCTAGCAAATCGGCTCAGTACCTGCACCTAATCCAGAACCAGAACATGAACCTCCTCCTTGAGTGCTCATCACGAAACTGAAAATACAACATGCCAATGCTCAGAACACACCCAAAAATCCTCCTCCGAAAAACTTCTTAGATTCTCCAAGACTCTCCTGATTCGAGTATGGATCTTGTGCTTTCAGTAGTACGAGACCTATACTACCTTCCACACCTATCCATACTTTCCTCAAGAATCATCCTGAATCCTCTAAGTCACCTACTCAAACTGATGCACCAAAAATTCACTAAATCGCGCCACAAAACCCACTGAAGCACTTCCAAGGCTCTCCTAGGTTCCTGGCATCACCCTGCCATCAGCTGCTGAAGAACCCCCATAATGCCAGTCACCCACCTCATGAATACTTTCATATTCACTTAGTAGCTAACTGCCATTACCTAGGAGTTCCACAAAGCACAAATCAAGCAGCATTCGTGCAGTAACACTCCAATCCATAGAACGATCGTAAGGCATTCAACCCACAAACCATAACTCATGCTAAAATTTTCCACCCTCACTGTCGGCTGCCTTATGCATGCAAATTATACACAGAACAGGATCAAATAGACTGTCGAATAATAGAATCTACCCTAGGATTACAACCAGACAAGGAACATGAAATAAGGTCAAATCAATTATTCTAGGGCTATAAGATCCTAACCGTATACAAATTTTAAAGCATACACTTAGCAGTTACTGATACCAATAGATATTTCCATTAAAGCATAGCATCCCATACTCCCAATACTACAAAGCATCACAGAAATCAAGCCAATCTATCCTGGACTAATCAGCTCTAGCATGCAAGTCCACCAGCTCATACAATAGACATACAAATGCATCTTTCCTATCATTCTATTATGCAAAACTGAGCATATTCTTAGCCCTAACTAGCATGCGATTCACATATTCATAAATCAAATAATATAAGATAACATGTATGGGTATTTTGGGAAAAACTTACTTGAGCTCGGCTGATTCATGAACCACGCCCTTTTCTTATATTAGGAATTTCCTTTTCCAAAAAAATTGTACTTTTCTTTTGAAAACTTCACCAAACCCTTTGTTTGAGTTCATACACACCCGAGAGTATGTCCGAATCCCTCAAACCAAGGCTTTGATACCAAGTTGTAACGTCCCGAAAATCATGGCATGAAAATGTTTGTTTTTATATTAATAAATCGTTAGTACAGATTATTTCCATAAAACCAGGGTAACCAATATTTAGCAAAATATCATCAAGTCAGAGTAATTCACGGAATGCGAAAACAAGTGGTGTGTGATCTGCAATCATCCCGAGCTCTCCCATTTGAAAACCGGAGTACCTGAAGCATAAACTGAAAACCGTAAGCACAAAGCTTAGTGAGTTCCCCAAAATACCATACAACATACAACCACACATTATCATGCAACATACATATAGTTTCCATGGGCTCCCCCATGGTCTTTATCTGGAATGCCATGGGCTCCCCCATGGTCTTTACCTGGAATGTCATGGGCTGCCCCCATGGTCTAAAATCCAAGTGCCATGGGCTACCCCTGGGGTCTTCCATGCAAGTATCACATACACAACTAGCATACCACATAACACGTAATGGGCTGCCTTCGACCCATGGATATAGTGAGAAGACTCACTTCGTACTGCCGAATCAAACAGAAAATCCCTGGCTGTTGGCTGACAGATCCCCGAACTAACAAACTCACAACAACACCCAATCAACAATTGGGTTCTAATCCATATCCATAAATTAATCACCAGGGTAAATGACCAATTTACCCCTCACCTACTTTTGGACCAAGACTTAGGCCCAAACCTAATAGTCCACAAGGCCCAAATACCAAACACTACTCAAGGCCCAATCCATGGCCCAATTTTTCAAATTGGGCCCAAATCCATATTGGGCCTCCACAAATAGAAATCAAACAAAATCCTGATGGCCCAACAGGGCCCAAAACAACAAAACGAAAAAGATGGCCCAAACCGAAGTCCAAAAACCGAAATCCCACTCTACTGACTACACGAGGCGTATTCAGCTTGTACACTAAGCGTACTGGCTTAAGAGCTTGTGCGCTTCGTGTAAAGGCTTGTACGCCCAACGTACTCCTCCTGTTTGACTAACTCTCAATTCTAGCTCTTAATCCACTAAGCCAAGACGTCCAAAACCTCATAATAGGTAAACATAAGTTACTTGATCCATAAAGTCAAAAGCTTTAAGCCTTTGCATGGCTTAATGAAGCCCAAATACCAAAGATGAATTCCAAAGGTCAAAATTACTCAAAAATGTCTTAAAAACCTCTTAATGTCTTAAGACCTTAGTCTAAAATTCTAGATCTGATTCAGTGGGAACTTTATGACTTAGCATGACTTAATGGGACCTAAATCAAAACCCTAAGTCCCAAGCTTCACCAAAAGGCTACCAAATCATGCATGGAAGGTTTATACTCATCAAGATCCAAACTTTATGACTCCATAACCCCAACAAAAGCCAAATATGAAGCTCAAAGGTTCTGAAGGAACTTCTACTCACAAGAACCATCACAAAGGGACCAAAATCATAACAAAGTGCCACTTAGCTAGATCTACAAGAGAGAGTTGCCAAGGTTGAGACTTTATACCTCCAGAAGTTAGATCTAGGTGCACAAAGACTGGATCTAAAAGATCCATGTCAAACAATGACTCTTTAATAAGTTCCTTCTTCCTCCTCAAGCACCAAAACACACATAAAGCACTTTGAAGTTCTAAAATAACTCAAATGGGGGCTAAGGGTCGATTTCTAGGGTTTAGAGGGATGGAGACTGAAGATATTAGGGTTAGGTTATGAGATAAGCAACTTAAAGAGGGTCCAAGACTCTAAAATAGGGTTTGGGTCTGATTGGAGTATGCCCAACATACATATGGTACGCCCAACGTACTCCGAAGACCACCCGAACCAACCTGGTCAGTACGCCCATCGTACGCTGGGGTACGTCTCACGTACTGCACTCTTTACTAGTACGCCCTGCATAACCTTTATGTACACCCTGCGTACCCAGCTAAACCTTAAAACCACCAAACTTCCGAAGGCCATGACTTCTTCATTATAAGGCTGTTTCCGACGATCCTTATATCCACGGAAAGGTAATGAGAAGTCGTACACTTGTACCAACTCATACCATCCTTATGACCTTCCGAACAAAAATCCGATTTCCACAAAAACCCGAACTGACACTTTACCGAAATACCCCTAGGCTCCAAAACACGAACCGAACACCCGAATCACTTGAAATACATCACTCGCACCCAAGTGGGCCTAGATCTCACCTTTTAAAAGGCCATAATCCTTGTGATGACCGATCTTTGGGCCACATCCTCAAATTAGTAATGGATTCGGAACAGGGCGTTACACAAAAGACCTTTGTTAATAATTCAAGATTATACTAATTTAGTTATTGGCTTAGACACCTAAGCCAATAGTCTCCCACTTGGATAAGTCTAAAACTAAATTACTAGTATAACTTCTAAATTGAATAGTAAAGAGTGCTTCCTTAGAAACTGTCGAACTCTGAAATAAACAGACATTAGTCCTAAGATAAGTGATCCAATATTACTCAGTTCTACTAGATATCATACATACATGAGACATGGAATAATATCAATGTCAATGTACAGAATTTTGTTTCCCGATTTCCTGATTTGTGATGACGACATAAGACTTGAAGTTGAACATAACAATTGAGTCCTGGTTGGGCCCAAAATTATAAGTCAACACCAAATCACCAAGGGGCCCATAGATATCGTTTTTCCTGGTAGGGAAAAAGGAACGAATAAACTTTGAATTATGTTCTTGTATCCTTTACTCACCAAATGATACGTGATACTGCATTTTATAACATCATGTTACTGACGCGTTTACACAACAACATTTCACATCTGACTTGTAAATTACAACTCATGTATCTCCATTTCAATAATATAAGATATTATCGTCTCAGAATTACTCGTGATATAATCCATGAAGTAATTCTCTGAGCGTTGGTTTATCCAATACTTAAATCTCCATTTCTAAGTACTCATGAATGTTGTAGCAATACAATTGCTATGTCTAACCTCCTTAGACAATATACAATCCAATTCATGACAGTCTTAATTCACTACTTACTTCCCAAAGTATAAGCGACTGTGGAATTTGAATAATTAAATTATTCGGGAAGTAAAACATGAAAAACGACACATAAGAACAAATAATTGAAAAATGCAGTAAACAAACTCATAAATAATCTCTATTATTTAATCACCAAAAGTCAATTATAGTTATTTTGTTACAAGTTTCAAACTAATCATCTAACTACTAAAACTAATGTCATCTCTCAATCCAATGTTTCTAGCATGATGTCTATGCTTAATCCTACTCAGAGCCTTTGTGAGAGGATCTGTAGGATTATCTTCTGACGAGACTCTTTTCGCTATGAGATGAACTTCTTTAACTCTATGTCATATATAATGGTACTTTCTGTCGATATGTCTTGATTTCCTATGATCTCTTGGTTCTTTGGTCAAAGCAACCGCTCCTTTATTATCGCAGAAAAGTTCCATTGGTTCCTGAGTGGTTGGGACAACTCCAAGATCTCCAATGAAGTTCTTCAACCATGCTACTTCCTTTGATGCTTCACTTACTGCTATGTACTCTGATTTATAGGTAGAATCAGCCACTATGTCTTGCTTGGAACTTTTCCAAGTAACTGCTCCTCCATTTAAAGTAAATACCCAGCCAGATTGAGAATGTGACAACCCGAAATTTCTATCTTATACAAACGTGCAATTCAATCAAAGTCAGACTCGTTTCTGCTATCTTTTAGCATTGTTTGGAGTTAGTTTGAGTGTTGTAAGCCTAGCACCTTCAAAGTTAGGGTTTAGAAATGGGTTCCCTAAGTTCACCACTTTTCAAAATGGCCAAACACTCCTTCATGAGGAGTGTACGGCTGTACACTTGGGTGTGCGGCCGTAAGCCCCCCTCCTGGTCGTACACCCTCATGTATGTATGTGAGACTTAGCCTTCATTCAACTCTTTTCACACTCCTAAGCCAAGAAATCTATTCTCTCTCAACTATCATCGGATTTTTCACCTAGATCTTCAATATGTAAGTGTTACTTCCTTTGATTTGTTGATTCATTACACTATCTTGTGAAGATCCATGATTTCATCCATGAAATTACTTCTTTTGGTTAGATCTTCAAGTGTTCTTCATTTTCACCAAGAACAACAAGAACACCTACTAAGTTCTTGGACCCCAAACACCCCCTAAAAGCTTCTAATCGTAAGTACCTCTTCCTATGCTTGTTACTTACTAGATGTTCACCTTAAAAATCGTCCAAGACAAGAACATCAAGGAGTGTACGGTCGTACACCCTTTGTATGGCCGCACACCCCTTGTTTAGGGCATATTTGGCCTAAAACTCATGTTATATGCTAGCACAAGATCAAGAACACTTAGAGGATGCAAGATATAGCCTTGGACCACACTTTTTGACAAATTCTTCAAGGAGTGTACGGCCGTACACTCCATGGCCGTACACACCTGGCCGTACACCTAGTGGCCGTACATACACTTGTGAGGCCGTACACCCATTATATGCAACCCTTTGTACTTCTAACACTTCAATCTAAGTGTTTCCTAAGTCCTAAGGTGTTTTCCTTACATGATTAGTAATATAAACACTAATTATATACACATTTGTGTCATTATATGCTAATTAGGATCCGTTGTGCTCAAGTCTTCACTTGACACTTAGCATCCTACAAACCGATCTTTCATTCGTATCACTCACTGCGGGTGAGTTCATACCCGTTAACTTATCTTTTAAATGATTTTAAATGCTCTTATGGGGGGAATACAAGTAGAAACGTTATAGTTATTATATCAATCACATGTGATTAATGACTATCAAACAGATAGAATTCTTATACTTCAAACTGTGTTTTCAACAAATTGCTTCAAATAGTTTTACAAACTCTTTTATATGCAAAACTCTTTATCAAACTCTTTTAAACTTATATTTTGTCAAATCATGTCTATATGTATATAGTTATATAAGTAGGATTGAAAGGACTTAGGACTGATAACTCGCCTTATTTCCTGTTTCTTGTTTGGTTGTGGACTTAGGGTATTGGTTGTTTGTCCGAAGGTCGTTTGAATCTTAGTTATATATTATGTATATGTAAATAGATATAAAAGTTCTTCGTTCAGTTCAATAACTTTGGGTAGCAAAGGTGTACAAACATGTTCATGCATACAAACAACATTACTAGTAAACTATAATAGGTATAGTTTAGGAAGTCACTAATACTATTTCTAGAACAATGAAACATACAAGAGTCAGTTCATACATGAGTCAGTTGAATCATCCTATAACGAGAAACAGTACATACTACACACTATACACTAGAGAACATACTATAGCGAGAGAGAATACTCACTATAAAGAGAAACAGATAGAACATACTGTTGGATTAATGTCTAAGTCCATAACTATATTTGGTATGTAGTTGACCCGACCCGGCATGGTCCATTTGGGTTGCACTTCACCGACAGAATTTATATGGATAGTCTTTTGAGAATAGTATATTTATGATTTATATTAATATATTATAAGTTCTAATATATTAATATATAATCATATTATTTAATTAGTATTGATCAAGAATTAATTTATAATTAATTAAGTGATGAAAAGGAACTAATTAAATATGGACTCTTAGATATATATATATATATATATATATATATATATATATATATATATGTAGTGGGCCAAGTTCATTTAGGTTGGGCTAAGTCTTCATGGATAGTCCATGGAGCTTTAACCCATGGATCCTAGGAAATGAAAGGTCATGGGTATTAGGGTTTAACCCTAATCCTCCACACTATATAAAGGGTCTTATGGTTCATGAAATTATGCTAGTGGCTAGTGTGGATACACTAAAGAGGGCAATAACCGATTTCATAGTGTGAGCCAAGTATCCATATTCTCTAAAGGTTTTCCAAGGTGTTTTGGTGATTTGTGATTCCACTTGAGGCTTCCACACTATTGGGGCTAAGCTCTTAAAGCTTGAAGACATCAAGCTACATCAAAAGGTATGTCATCTAACTATAACTTTGTAGTATAGGTGCTTCATAATATGCTAGTTAGGATGAAACCTTGGAATATTTAATATTTGCATGTATAATAGAGAAAACATAGATCCAAGGTTTATAGGGTTGCATGTACACCATAGGAGTGTTAGAATGCTCAAAACCCAACAGTGGTATCAGATCCATGGGTTGTTTTCTGTTATATTGATGCAAATGTTTTATTTTCAAGTTGAAAAAAAAGGAAAAAAAAACATAACGTTTGTCAAATTTTAAGATAATTACTTGTTTTGTGAAAAACGAATTATTTATAAAATTTGAATCATTTTTTATATGAGTTGAATTAGGTCAAATTTAGTAAAAGATAAAATGATATGATTATTTTATTAGTTTTAAAAGTTTGATCTAAATGTTTTAAGGAGTTACATATTTTGTCATAAAATTTTGGAGCTCAAAAGTTTTTTTTAAAATTGTGATCTTAAGGGTTTTTGAAACTTCCATAAGTTATGGATATGAAAGTTTTTTTTAATAAAAAAAAATTGATTCAAAGTTTTTATGGAGTTACAAAATTTGGTGTTAATGTTTTAAAGAACTCCATAACTTGTTCTTAAGTTATGGAACATGCAAAGTTTCATCATAAAACACCATTAATTCCATAAGTTATGGAATCCAAAGGTTTTCAAGAATTACAAAACTTGCCCTCAAGTTTTGGAATTTGAAATTTTTTTTTTATGAAAAAAAGAATTGAATTCTAAAACTCTTGGGTTCATAACTTAAACAATTAATTAAATGGTTTTAATTTTGAGTTTAATTATTGGAATTATGATGTTTTGTTGAATAGTTCAAATTAACTCTTATGGACTTTATTAATAGTTAATTAAAGCGTTTAATTAAAAGAGTATTATTAATCCATAAATATATGGTTTGAGTTTAATTAAATTAAAAGTCTAGTTTAATTAATAGATTAAACCACCAAGTATTTTAAATGTCTAAAATACACCCTTATACTATTATAATATTAAAAGTTTAATATATTATATGTATAAGAGCAAATCGTCTTACCATTAGTAGGCCTCATTCACGAAGCCGGTCTATAAGGGGGTATAAGGTTACTGCCTATAAAATGGCAGTTTAATGGGTGTCCACTCTCACTCACCGCTTCCTTGACCGGTAGAGGGTCGTTAGCCGAACAGGTAGGACAAGGACTATAATTCTCCCTTCATTATAAGTATAATGATAAATACTAAGTAACTAAACACTTATAAATTCCCAATCTTAGTTACTTAGGAAAATGTGAATAAGGTGCTAATCCATGAAATTACACTTTGCAGTTTGTTTAAGCTGTTAGTGGAGCGTGTGTCGTTAACCGGCACACTAACCTAGACTTAACAAGGTAGGCAAAGGGTAACTTAATGTTTATCATAGTATCGTTGGAGCGTGTGTGGTTAACCGGCACATCGATTGAGGGGTAAATATTAAGGGTACCAAGTATATTTGCATGGTTACTTCACACCTTGTTTTGTGATCCTCGGCATCCGAGTCACAAAACCTGAAGGGCACACTCGAGATTGAAACATGCCATTGAAAAGTTCAATGAATCTCAAAAGAATCTAGGAGTTTCAAAAAAGCAATTAAAACCTAATAATACATTTCGTTTATCTTGGTGGAAATTGGTGAATCGTCATTCACCTACCTTTAAATATTTTATAGTTTGGATTACGACATCCTTCTTCCAAGTTATAAAATAGTTTGTTGGGTCCTAGCCTTAATATATCATATTGGGTGTTATATTAAGGACTTAAATCAACTTTACATGAATTTCTCCCATTGTTGATGTCTGGTTTAGACAACAATGTCTGGCTCATGGAAGTCATACTTCTCTTCCTCCACCTCCTCCAATTATTCTCCCTAACCCACAAGTTCAAGGTCACTCAAGCCCTAATGGCAAGCAAGGTCTATGTGTGATCACATCTTAGAGATGAAGTCACATATTGACAAGTCGGGAGAGTTGGGTGTCAAAGTCTTGAGAAAGTTGGATGTTCAATCACTTTCTAAGTCACATACTGAGTTCCTTTGGGACTACTATGAAACACACTATGACATGAACCTTAATGATCATATCTATTTGCTTGGTGCTGCTAAATCAGCAATGATTTGGAACGATAGTAAAGCAAATTTGATTAGAAGATCAACTTCCCAAAAACTTTATGGACAGTGACAATGGTGACACTGGAAATCCAGAAAAAGCATTCTCTTCCTAATGGAAATGGATTGGTCATAGTCAACCCAGTTGACCAAATGGTAAAGAGAAAGGCTAAGTCTAAGATAGTCCCATTACCAAAGGGTCCATATGTTTATTTTGCCAAAGGAAGGGGCGTTGATTGCAAAGCTGCCAAATTTACCTCAGCATGTTAAAGTCAATAAGTTTGACTCTACATCAGGTAGAGCCCATTATCTAACTCTGTTAAGTTCTATTCTGAGATCCTCATTACATGATGTGACTGGGTCACATGTTGATGTTTTAAGAATCAAAGAATAGAGAGAAATCTGAAAGGAAGTATATGCTGATTCTGATCGCGAAGGTGGATTTCGATCACATCAGAATTTTGAGCAGTTGCTTAAGAAGTTATGATATATTGCTAAGGAATAGATAACAACAATTTTCCATGTGGATTGTAAGGATAAGTTTTTCCGCAAAGTTTTAAAATAAAAGAAAATTGTTTAATTTTATTTATTTGAAGTATCCTTACAATGGCATTTGTGGAAAATTGTTGCTTATATGATTCTACTGACACCAATATTGGAAAATGGATTTGATTCTTTCATTTGTGGTAGTGTCTAAATTTACCAAATCAGGAAAGTTGCTCATCACCCAAGTTTCAATTGGACCGAAACGTAGAATCATGCAAGTTGAATAGTATGATGAATGAGAACTTTCAAGCATTGGAAAATCAAGGCTAATTACTTGTTCACATGGATGTGTGAGTCAAGTGAAGGACTAAAGGTATCGAGTACACATTCTTGTGCACTGGTCACGTCCACCACAAAGCTCGTTAAGACTATTTGATTTACTAAAGTTTAGTAAATATGGTTATACTTACAAGTTTAAGTATAATTCTGAAACATTGGAAAAGTCTCAATGTATGGCAGAACGACTGGGAAGAATCAAATTAGGAAGAAAGATAAAAGTTTCTCAAATCTGAAAAGATGGGAGAGTACTTTAGTATCATGTTTGTGATCATCTTAATGATTTAGAAATCATATCACAATTAGTCCTCTAAAGGTCATCTTAGTGCATTCTTATGACTAAGAAGAGTAGTCATGAATTGATGAAATGGTTAAATCAGGAAGATGAGTCATACTTCGTTCCAAAACAATTCTTAGAGTCATACTCCAAGATTGTAACTTGAGTGACATATCTTAAAGAGAGGTTTAAAACACTTGTCAAATGTAAGAGTAAAAGTTTCCTACTCTTGTACATTTGAAATTGGTAAGTTGTGATGTTTTGGATAAAACAAAGACTAACTAAGGCCAATTGTGTGAAGTGTTTGTCTTGATAAAGAATCCACACTATCTCTTGAATATTTGGCAAGATAGTCTTATATGTCAAAAGGATAGTGGGAGTCTTAAAGATCCTAAAAAGAATTTCAAGAACTAATCAAGAATAAAACCTGAGGTTCTTCACTAGAACACGACTTGAGGTTTATAACCTATCGTGTTGACATATTCTGTGCCCATTCCAGTTAAAGTTGGCTTTGCGTAGGAGTTCTGAAAGTTCTCAATTGGTTGCATAACAACTTGGAAGCAATGGCAGGCCCTGTACTGCCAGGTGGCAAGAAGTTAAGATTGCATAAGTTCAGTCCATATAAGTTTGGATTTGTCATTATCCTTGTCTTCTGACTATGGTTTTGACGATTCACATGGATAAGAACACATACACCATAAAATCTAAGGGTCATAAGGTTTCTCTCCAATTCATGAAAATGATGGTGAGGAAACACTTCCACCAAGTAGATTTGAAGCAGATGGCAAAAGGTCTAAACTATTAAGACTATGATTACGGCATCCCTTTTCATAGTTCTGAAATTGTTTAGACACACATGCATGCTATATAAGGAAAGGTGTATGATTTTGATAAAGTTTTATCAAAGCATCTCGTATCAGAAATCTGAACTTTGGTAAGAAAGTCAATAAAGTAATGATTTCTAGAAGTCCAACTGATTTCTGAGTACATGTCAAAGCTAGTGGGAGCATAAGTGTTATGCTAATAATCATCATGTTAGTGGGAGCATGATAATTATTGTTAGTGTTGCAAGTTAGCAATGTTAATTATAGAAAACAAAAGTTTCAATTCATGAGGCTGCAGGGATTGAAAAAGTTGTTTTGCTATAATTAAGGGAGAGGATATACTTCATTTCAGTTCTAAAGGCTTAGATTGAGACCTAAATCATCTTTAGTCAAGAATATATATATGAATTTCATGTTGGATTGGTTCAACTTAAGGAAATTCTATATATTGCGTTCTCAAAATTCGATTATGATTACGGCATCCCTCTTCATAGTCAAATTTTGAAAGCATGGCAAATAAAAATATTGTAGCAAAAGACTGGTCTAGAATCATGTCTTTATGTGAGACATAATGAATCGTGTACCATTTGCTTTGGGTACAGGATCGATTGCATGTGCTATAATATTTGTCATTTCTAAATTTTTCCAAATGCCCAGAGGCATTAAGAAGGGAAAAGGTCTAGAATTGGATATGACTAAAATGATTAAGCAATTGTCGAGGACAATCTGAGGTTTACCAAAGATTGGTTGCTCAGGGACAGTTGGAAGTATAGTGCTAATTTTGGAAGGACCATATTGACATATTCTGAAAAGAGGCATCTCTTATTCAGAAGTGATAGTCAAAATGAGAATATGGAGTTGTCTCCATAGGTGGAAGTTATCTGTGTAAGATTAGAAAACTTAATGCAAGAAGCATGTCCAAAGCAATGTACTTTGAATATGAGACTTAGTTTCCATGGAGTTGATCTCCATTGGAATACCTTATAATGACTGTTGACAAGTCTTTGTGACTTTGTACATATTCATTACAGGAGGGTCAGTGCATATAAGTTTAAAATCTAAACAGATTTCGATAAATGATAGGAATTTGAAATTCTCACATTTTTCGATAAGGATTTGGGAGTGTGAAATTAGAATCATTGAAATTATGTTCAATTGGTTTATTTCACAAAGTAAGGATCATAGACAAACATAGAGTGCATACTTGGTGTATGGCAAAGCTATTGTTTAAGAAAAACATAGTGTACATGCTTGGAGCATGGGACAACTAGTGTTTTTAATTCAAGTATAAAGTTGATAAAACCGAAACAATGAATAATGAGTAATCAGTATGGTGATAAATAAAAGTGTTTATTTATATTCATAGGGTTTGATACCATATTTGATTCATTTATTCTTGTGTTTCACTTTACATGTTTTGACTTCCAGAATAACTAAGTCGCTCTTCCTGAATGATTAAGTTATTCAAACCATCCACAGTCGGTCATATGTTGGAAGTAGATATGAATCAAGACTGTCATGGGTTGGTTTGTAGAGGTCCAAGTTGGTGGACAAAGTGGTGCTACAACACTCATGAGTGCTCATAAGTTCTGAGTATTGGATTCAACCCTCGCTCATTTGAATCACTTCATGGATTTTATCACGAGTGATCATGAGACGATAATATATTATATTCTTCAAACCTAGAGATATGAGTTGTTACTATGAGTTGGTTATATATTGATTGCACGAAAACGCATTTGGTAACTCGATGTTATAAAACGTGCCTTTGTGTATGATTCAACAAGTAGTAGAACAAGCCATATGAGTCGAAGTTCATCCATTCCTTTTACCTTCGGGATAAAAGAGATATCTGTGGGCCCCTCGATGATTTAGCGATGACACATGTGAGTGCTTGGCCAAGCCAGGACTGATTTGATTTGTTCAATCAGTCAGTCATCATAAATCGAAAATCGGGAAACAACAAATGGACAGAGAGAATGATTATAATCCATGTCTCAGTCCATATGATATCTAGAATGGAGGAATATATGATCCCTTATCTAATGGACAAGTCATTGACAAAGGTCAGAGTTCATTGACAAGATCAGAGTTCGACAGCGGCTTTAAGAGCTACGATTGCCAGTTGGTTTTTGAAGTCATACTCAATAATAGTTTTAGACTTATCCAAGTGGGAGACTATTGGATTAATGTCTAAGTCCATAACTATATTTGGTATGTACTTGACCCGACCCGGCATGGTCCATTTGGGTTGCACTTCACCGACACAATTTATATGGATAGTCTTTTGAGAATAGTATATTTATGATTTATATTAATATATTATAAGTTCTAATATTTTAATATATAATCATATTATTTAATTAGTATTGATCAAGAATTAGTTTATAATTAATTAAGTGATCAAAAGGAACTAATTAAATATGGACTCTTAGATATATATATGTGTAGTGGGCCAAGTTCATTTAGGTTGGGCTAAGTCTTCATGGATAGTCCATGGAGCTTTAACCCATGGATCCTAGGAAATGAAAGGTCATGGGTATTAGGGTTTAACCCTAATCCTCCACACTATATAAAGGGTCTTATGGTTCATGAAATTATGCTAGTGGCTAGTGTGGATACATTAAAGAGGGCAATAACCGATTTCATAGTGTGAGCCAAGTATCCATATTCTCTAAAGGTTTTCCAAGGTGTTTTGGTGATTTGTGATTCCACTTGAGGCTTCCACACTATTGGGGCTAATCTCTTAAAGCTTGAAGACATCAAGCTACATCAAAAGGTATGTCATCTAACTAGAACTTTGTAGTATAGGTGCTTCATAATATGCTAGTTAGGATGAAACCTTGGAATATTTAATATTTGCATGTATAATAGAGAAAACATAGATCCAAGCTTTATAGGGTTGCATGTACACCATAGGAGTGTTAGAATGCTCAAAACCCAACACATACTACACACTAAACAGAGAGAAGATACACTACACTAGAACATACTATACAAATACAAGAATACTATAACAATAATGTGAGATACTACTTCATGGCTCGGCAATATACTGCTGCGTCACGTTTTATACCCAGAGTCCCTTGGATGGAGAGCGAGAATTTCTCAATAGATCTATACGGGACTGACCATCCTACACCTTGCTGCTAGCTACAGTGGGATATGCAGGTCTACGGGTGATGAATGTCAAATCATTTCGACGTCTTGAACGTCGTGTTATACTAGTCGATCAAGTATGGTTACAACCTTATCACATTTTACCTTAATTAAACAAACAAGTTTAAGGTAGTTAGTACATTGGTAGTTACTTAGATAAAACTACAGTACATCTTTATTTTTCCCATTTCCTTTACATGGTGATCTTCTCACATAACCGGTAATTAAAACTATATTTTGGTAATGATAGTCATACTTTGGGAAAATACTCACTTTTACAAAAGAACAAACATAAAGAACAGTTGGGTCTTGGTAGAAGACTACTTTAGTAGAAAATATAGGATTTTCTAGGAAGTTTACAAACATTTACATCAAACACTTACAAACTTTTACATCAAACATTTACAATCACTTTCTTCAAACTTATACACACAATGACACTAATATACTTATGAACTCACCAGCTTTAATGCTGCTCTATGCTTTCAAAATAACTTGTATTCTCAGGTCACCAGTAGACAGGTACCGATGACCAGGTGTTGAGAAGACGGAGCTTTCAAGACTCGTCTTTATTTTGATTATTCATTTTTTGTGTCTTATAAACTTCAGAACACACTTGTATTAAAATTATACTATTAATGCAATGGATGATGTTGTTGCTTGTTTACTATTATGCATTGTTGTGATATTGTACATGACGTCCTCCGCCCCCGAAAGTTTCCGCCGTTCCGGTTTTCGGTTGTGACAGATTGGTATCAGAGCATTGTTTATAGTGAATTGAGTATATCAACCCATAAAAGATATACAACTATAAACACAACGGGATTAAAATACTCTGATCAAGAGTTTATACTTTGAACTAATAAAATATTTAACCAAAGTATACATACCTACATTGATACTAAAATCAGTGTCACTAGGACATAACGAAAGTATTGCGATTGTTGGACAACACAAGTAGGCTTGGGGACATATAATCAGATCTGGGAGTGATATAGCATGATCAACTGTATTTTTCCGAGAAGTGATTAGCATGTGCCTAGGAATATTGGTGGTGTTGCAGCAAGTCTAAAAACTTACCAACACTACTACAATGAAAACATTAGAGCAGAGCATAAACTTAAAATACTATAGGAGTATTTTGTGTTACTATAATTACTTATGTACAAAATAAAAAGGTCTTTATTAGTATGTCAATAGTTGCTAAGTGGATACGCTAAGGTTATATGTGACTAGGGTGTTATAGACTTAGAATCTGTGATCTTTGCTTTACTTCCTGTTCGTTGTTTGGTTGTGGACTTAGAGTTAGGGTCACTTATTCGAAGGTCTATCCCGTTTTGGCTACATATGACTGGTATGCACTACGCAAATGTTGGAGTAACTGGTAAGGATCATCTTACAATTATTTTAATTAGTACGTCTATTAATTATTTCTTTTACCCCTATTCATATCCCCGGAGACCCGTACTTTCCCAACCAAGGCAATGGTTGATGGCTCGATGACGAGCCAGAAGAGAATCATGCGATTCCGTTAGACAATGACTTCACAGAGAACTTCCCGGAGGATTCTGACTCCGAGCCCGAAGTCAATGATCAACCCCTGGTAGCTCCAAACCCAAATCCTAACCCTCGTGTGGCTTTTCAAGGCCCAACGCCTCTGTGGGTGGAAAGTTTGGAGACATGGAGTCAGGAACAGGGTCAACCCATTCCATACAACGGATACAGAAGTTTCTACAATGTAAGTGAAGGAGGCTTAGCGGACAGAGTCCTGCCGATTTTGGTCCGCATGGTTGCTCGTAACGAAATACAAGGTAGGACAGCTCTCAATCGAATTGCGGAAGTTGATGCCAATGCTGGGGTCAACACTATCCGCATTCGTCGACTGGAAGATGCTCGCGAGAGAGCAGCGAGAGATCAGGAGTCTCTATTGCAAGAGCTAGCTGTGACTCGAGCTGAAGTCATAGAACATCGCGTGCGTCAGCGAGTGTACGAGCAACGCCTTCTTGACTTGGAGCGTCAGCTCGATGATTTAAGGGTTTGCCCAAGGGGTTCCTGTCGCCAGTAGGGACTGTGCGGCTCAAATTTCCTTCTTATCTAAGGATTAGCCTTCTTATCTATGCTCTAAGTAGCACTTTCCCTGTAATTTCCTATTTATCTTAAGACCTTGAACTTTCAGTCTATTAGGTCTTTATGCTGTCAAAATTTTCTTATCCTGGTTGATGTAAGACCAACTTCTAGGTCATTACCCCAAACCTGTTACATCTGTAATACCAATATTATTGACAGATATTTAATCTCTTGGAAATTATTATCCAAATGCTTTCATCTTTCTAGTGCTAGATTTCTATTCAATCATACTTTCGTCTGCTTTGTTGGGCTATGGAGAGTTAGTCCATGAGTCACTCTCTTCATTCTCTCTATTAAATACTTACCAATATCTTCATCTTTGTGATCTTATAGCTTCAAGATGACTCCGCGTAGATCGAACAGGCGCACTACTCCAATAACTCCGAATCAAACTCCACCTCCTCCTCCTCCTCAATACAATCCGACAGCAATCCAAGCTGCCGTGAATGCGGCTGTCACGGCAGCCCTAGCACAATTCACCTCGACCGGTACTAGTAGGAGTGGAACTAATGTGCCTCCCACTACCGTTGAAGCTCCATTGCGCTCTAGGGAGTGCTCATATAAGGACTTCACCAGCTGCAAACCCAGAAACTTCAATGGCACTCGCGTGATCATTGCCCTCTCGCAATGGTTCGAGAAAACGGAATCGATCTTTGAGATCTGTCCCTGTCCGGAAAGGAGCAAAGTAAAATTTGCTGCCTGCACCTTCACGGCCCGAGCCCTGACGTGGTGGAATAGCCATGTCAAGTCACTAACTTTGATAGTGGAAAATGCCATGGGCTGGGAAGCTGTTAAGGAGCTCATGATCGAGGAATACTGCCCGAGGGGCGAAGTTCAAAAGCTTGTGCAGGAACTCTGGAGCATAACCATGAAGGGCTCCGACATAGTCTCCTGCACTGCTAGATTCAGCGATCTGGTAGCACTATGTCCGGGAATGGTCCCTTTCAGAAGCAAAAAAGGTGGAGAGGTACATCTGGGGGCTGATGCCTCCATTTCAGGGGAATGTCCTAGCTTCCAACCCCACTACCTTTGATAGTGCCAAGCGATTGGTACAACGGCTCATTGACCATGGGGTCTGTACCCCGTCAACAACAACAATCCTAGCCATCCCAGAACCCTCCAAAGCTGCTGACAAAAAGCGGAAGTTCTAGGACGACAAGAAGAAGAACGCTGCGCAGAAAGCTGCCAAAAAGCAGCAGGTCGTAGCTGTTCAAGCTGCAATAGCACCTACTGCTGCTGCGCCGGTAAAGCAGTACACGGGAAGCTTGCCGAAGTGCAACAAATGTAGCTTCCACCACAACGGACCCTGCCGGGAAATGCAGTTTTCTAACTGCAACAGGAAGGGGCACACTTCCCGTTTCTGCAAAGCCCCGACAAGGCCAATCACCCAGGTCCCCAGCGCTGGTGTGGGCCAGGCTTGCTACGGTTGTGGCGAGGTGGGCCACTACAAAAGGAACTTCCCGAAGGCAGGGAATGCCGGCGGAGTGGGAAGAGTTTTGGCTATAGGCCACGAGGAAGCAGTTGCCGACCCCACAGTGGTCACTGGTACGTTTCTCCTCGATAACTCATATGCATGCATACTGTTTGATAGTGGAGCGGAGAGGAGTTTCATGAACCAGAAATTTGCTCACTTGCATAAGCATAAATCACATGCACTTAAAGAGCCGTTCACTGTAGAAATGGCTAACGGGAAGACAGAGAGCACTAGTTGCATATACATAGGATGTACACTAACACTAGATAGCCATTCATTTCCAATCGACCTCATGCCGGTCTCAATTAAAAGTTTTGACGTCATAATCGGCTTGGATTGGTTGAGTTCTCATCGTGCCGACATCATGTGTTACGAGAAGGCTGTTAGCCTTAATCTGCCGTGTAGCGAAACCCTAATTATCTACGGCGACAAACTCGAAATGAACCTTCGTATCATCTTGAGCATTCAAGCCCAGAAGTACCTGCGAAAGGAATGTCGTGCATTCCTTGCTCATCTTGTCGATATGAGCCAAGAGACGAAGGACATTAAGAACATCCCAGTGGTACGCGACTTTCCCGACATCTTTCCAGAAGAACTCCCAGGATTACCTCCAAAACGTCAAGTCGAGTTCAGAATCGACTTAGTTCCAGGGGCTAACCTAGTAGCCAAATCCCCCTATCGTCTTGCACCAGCTGAGATGCAGGAGCTATCCGGTCAACTTAACGAATTGCTCAGCAAGGGCTTTATCAGACCAAGCTTCTCACCCTGGGGAGCACCGGTCTTATTCGTCAAGAAGAAAGACGGATCGTTCCGTATGTGCATCGACTACAGAGAACTAAACAAACTGACCGTCAAAAATCGTTACCCTCTGCCTCGCATAGACGATTTGTTCAACCAACTGCAAGGGGCGAATTTCTTTTCTAAGATTAACCTGAGATCCAGGTATCACCTGTTACGAGTGCTAGGGGAGGATGTTCCGAAGACAGCCTTCCGAACTCGTTATGGACACTACGAGTTTGTAGTGATGCCGTTCGGATTGACCAATGCGCCCGTAGTATTCATGGACTTAATGAATAGGGTGTGCCGTCCTTACTTGGATCAGTTTGTCATCATCTTCATGGATGACATACTTATCTACTCTCGTAGTAAGGAGGAGCATAGTCAACATCTACGACAGGTCTTAGAAACACTGCGATCAGAGAAGCTTTATGTGAAGTTCTCGAAATGCGAATTTTGGATCCGAAGAGTCGAATTCTTGGGGCACGTGGTTAGCGAAGAGGGAATACACGTGGACCCTTCCAAAATCAAAGCCTTTTGAGAACTGGTCAGCACCGAAGGCGCCTACAAAAATTCGTCAATTTCTAGGCATCGCTGGCTACTATCGCAGATTCATTCAAAACTTCTCTCGGATTGCAAAACCGCTTACAACACTGACCCAGAAGGGCGTGACCTTTGACTGGGAAGAGAAGCAAGAGAAAGCGTTCCACCGATACTATCCCTCCCACAAGGGATAGAAGACCTCGCGGTTTATTGCGATGCATCCAACCAGGGGCTCGACTGTGTTCTGATGCAACGAGGTAAGGTCATCGCCTATGCCTCAAGACAATTGAAGACACACGAGGTCAACTACACCACACCTGATCTTGAGTTAGGAGCAGTAGTGTTTGCTCTGAAGATCTGGAGACACTACCTGTATGGTACAAAAAGCACTATCTTTACAGACCACAAAATTCTACAACAGATATTCGACCAGAAGGAGCTTAATATGAGACAACGATGGTGGGTTGAGCTACGCAGTGACTACGAATGTGAAATTCGTTATCATCCAGGCAAGGCCAACATAGTAGCTGATGCCCTAAAAATGTGGCAGGTGAATCCCTGAGGGGGATGGATAAGAACTTGGTAGTCAAGGGTGGCGGAGCCTTATATCTCATGGATCGGATCTAGACACCGAAACACGGTGGTTTCAGAGACTTGGTCATGACCGAAGCTTACAACACTCGATATTTCGTCCACCCAGGTTCAGATAAGATGTATCTGGATCTTAAAAAGTTATACTGGTGGCCTAACATGAAAGCGGAGATTGCTACCTTTGTGAGTAAATGCCTTACTTGCACCAAGGTTAAGGTCGAATACCAGAAACCATCAGCCTTACTTCAGCAACCGGATATACCTGAATGGAAGTAGGAGCGGATCACGATGGACTTCATAACCAAGTTACCCAAGACAACGGGTGGTCTCGATACCATTTGGGTGGTCGTAGACCGGTTAACAACGTCTGCACACTTCCTGGTTATCAAAGAGACTGACAAGATGGAGAAACTAACAAGAACATACATTAGGGAGATCGTATGACTGCATGGTGTTCCCATATCCATTATCTCCGATAGAGATAGTAGATTCACTTCGAAGTTCTGGCAGTCGCTACAAAGTTCCCTAGGAACTAGGCTGGACATGAGTACAACCTACCATCCGCAAACCGACGGACAAAGTGAGAGGACTATTCAAACATTGGAAGAGGAGGCTACAATAATAGTTATCACACGAGCATAAAGGTTGCTCCATTTGAAGCCCTCTATGGCCGTAAGTGCAGATCCCCTCTGTGTTGGGCTGAGGTGGGCGACACTCAGTTAGCTAAAGGACGAGTTCCTGACAGCAGTCTCACAGGTCCAGAGATCATTCGGGAAACGATAGAGAAGATCGTTCAGATCCGTGAACGATTGAAAGCCTCTAGAGACCGATAGAAAAGCTACGCAGACAAGAGAAGGAAACCGTTGGAATTCCAAGTGGGCGACCATGTTCTATTGAAGGTCGCACCCTGGAATGGCTTAATACGCTTCAGAAAGCGTGGAAAGCTAAATCCAAGATACGTAGGGCCTTTCGAGATTCTCGCTACAATCGGCCTTGTAGCTTACAAACTCAAACTACCTCTCGAACTCAGTAACGTACCTTCTACATTCCACGTATCAAACTTGAAAAAGTGTCTGTCCGATGAGACTCTTGTAATCCCACTCGACGAGATCGAGATCAATGAGAGCCTCAACTTCATGGAAGAACCTATAGAGATCATGGACCGAGAGGTCAATCAAACAAATCAAAGCCGTATCCTGATAGTGAAGGTTCGCTGGAATGCCAAGCGAGGACATGAATTCACTTGGGAGTGCGAGGATCAGCTGAAACTGATATATCGTCGTCTTTTCGTTTAGTTATTTGTAATAGCTTAATTGTTTAAACTCTAATTTCGGGACGAAATTTTCTCTAACGGGGGGATGATGTGACAACCCGAAATTTCTATCTTATACAAACGTGCAATTCAATCAAAGCTGGACTCGTTTTTGCTATCTTTTAGCATTGTTTAGAGTGAGTTTGAGTGTTCTAAGCCTAGCACATTCAAAGTTAGGCTTTAGAAATGGGTTCCCAAAGTTCACCACTTTTCAAAATGGCCAAACACTCCTTCATTAGTAGTGTATGGCCGTACACCCCCCCCCCCCGCCCCCTGCTGGCTATACACTCTCATGTATATATGTGAGACTTAGCCTTCATTCAACTCTTTTCACACTCCTAAGCCAAGAAATCGATTCTCTCTCAACTATCATCGAATTTTTCACCTAGATCTTCAATATGTAAGTGTTACTTCCTTTGATTTGTTGATCCATTACATTATCTTGTGAAGATCCATGATTTCATCCATGAAATTACTTCTTTTGGTTAGATCTTCAAGTGTTCTTCATTTTCACCAAGAACACCTACTAAGTTCTTGGACCCCAAACACCCCTAAAGGCTTCTATTCGTAAGTACCTCTTCCTATGCTTGTTACTTACTAGATGTTCACCTTAAAAATCGTCCAAGACAAGAACATCAAGGTGTGTACGGCCGTATGCCCTTTGTATGGCCGCACAGCCCTTGTTTAGGGCATATTTGGCCTAAAACTCACGTTATATGCTAGCACAAGATCAAGAACACTTAGAGGATGCAAGATAGAGCCTTGGACCACACTTTTTAACAACTTCATCAAGGAGTATACGGTCGTCCACTCCATGGCCGTACACACCTGGCCGTACACACAAGTGGCCGTACACGTAGTGGTCGTACACACACTTGTGAGGCCGTACACCCATTATATGCAACCTTTTGTACTTCTACCACTTCAATCTAAGCGTTTCCTAAGTCCTAAGGTGTTTTCCTTACATGATTAGTTGTATAAACACTAATTATATACATATATGTGTCATTATATTCTTATTAGGATCCGTTGTGCTCAAGTCTTCACTTGACACTTAGCATCCTACAAACCGATCTTTCATTCGTATCACTCACTGTAGGTGAGTTCATACCCCTTAACTTATCTTTTAAATGATCTTAAATGCTCTTATGGGGGGAATACAAGTAGAAACATTACAGTTATTATATTATTCACATGTGATTAATGACTATTAAATAGATAGAATTCTTATACTTCAAACTGTGTTTTCAACAAATTGCTTCAAATAGTTTTACAAACTCTTTTATATGCAAAACTCTTTATCAAACTCTTTTAAACTTATATTTTATCAAATCAAGTCTATATGGATATAGTTATATAAGTAGGATTGAAAGGACTTATGACTGATAACTCGCCTTATTTCATGTTCCTTGTTTGGTTGTGGACTTAGGGTATCGATTGTTTGTCCGAAGGTCATTTGAATCTTAGTTATATATTATGTATATGCATATAGATATAAAACTTCTTCGTTCAGTTCAATACCTTTGGGTAGCAAAGGTGTACAAACATGATCATGCATACAAACAACATTACTAGTAAACTATAGTAGGTATAGTTTAGGAAGTCACTAATACTATTTCTAGAACAATGAAACATACAAGAGTCAGTTCATACATGAGTCAGTTGAAACATACTATAACGAGAAACAGTACATACTACACACTATACACTAGAGAACATACTATAGCGAGAGACAATACTCACTATAAAGAGAAACAAATAGAACGTACTACACACTAGACAGAGATAACATGCACTACACTATAACATACTATACAAATACAAGAATACTATAACAATAGTGTGAGATACTACTTCATGGCTCGGGAATATACTGTTGCGTCACGTTTGTTACCCAGAGTCTCTTGGATGGAGAGTGTGAATTTGTGTATAGATCTATACGGGACTGACCATCCTACACCTTGCTCCTAGCTATAGTGGGATCTGCAGGTCTACGGGTGACGAATGTCATATCATTTCGACGTCTTGAACTTCGTGTTATACTAGTCGATCAAGTATGGTTACAACCTTATCACATTTTACCTTAATTAAACAAACAAGTTTAAGGTAGTTAGTACATTGGTAGTCACTTAGATAAAACTATAGTACATCTTTATTTTTCCTATTTCATTCACATTGTGATCTTCTCACATAACCGGTAATGAAAACTATATTTTGGTAATGATAGTCATACTTTGGGAAAATACTCACTTTTACAAAAGAACAAACATAAAGAACAGTTGGGTCTTGGTAGAAGACTACTTTAGTAGAAAATATAGGATTTTCTAGGAAGTTTACAAACATTTACATCAAACACTTACAAACTTTTACATCAAACATTTAAATTCACTTTCTTCAAACTTATACAAACAATGACACTAATATACTTATGAACTCACCAGCTTTAATGCTGATCTATGCTTTCAAAATAACTTGTTTTCTCAGGTCACCAGTAGACAGGTACCGATGACCAGGTGTTGAGAAGACGGAGCTTTCAAGACTCCTATTTATTTTGATTATTCATTTTTGGTGTCTTATAAACTTCAGAACACACTTGTATTAAAATTATACTATTAATGAAATGGATGATGTTGTTGCTTGTTTACTATTATGCATTGTTGTCATACTGTACATGACGTCCTCCGCCCCCGAACGTTTCCGCCGTTTCGGTTTTGGGGTGTGACAGAGGACGAAAGTTGTCTCTATTTGTTTGAAAGCTATCGTCACTATACCCAGTCACTCTCAACGTATCACTGCCACCAAGGACTAGAACCATGTCCTTTGACCTTCACAAGTACTTGAGATTGTTCTTAACTGTTGTCCAAAGAGCCCTGCCAGGATTTCCCTGATAGCGAGTAACCATGCTTAAAGAAAAGGACACATCAGAGCGAGTACATGTCATAGCGTACATGATTGTTCCTATAGCTGAAGCATAAGGGACTCGACTCATATCAGCTATCTCTTCATCCGTACGTGGACTTTGAGTCTTACTTAATTTGCCATTGCTCTAAATAGGTAGCTCTCATTTGCTGGAGTTTTCCATACTAAATCGTTTTAGTACCTTGTCCAAGTATGTACGTTCACTAAGTCCAATTAGTCTGGTCTTTCTATCTCACAAAATTCTTATCCCGAGAATATAGGTAACCTCTCCTAGATCCTTCATAGTGAAATACTTTCCAAACCAAGATTTCACTTTTTGCAAGGTTGGAATGTAGTTTCCCATGACTAGTATGTCATCAACATACAATACTAGAAAAGTTACTATACTCCTACTATCTTTGACATACCAATATGACTCTGTTGGATTTGGTGTCTAAGCTCATAACTATAATTGGGATGTACGTGACCCGATTGTAGCATGGTCCTTTTGGGTTGCCTTCACCAGTGCAATTTGATAGGATGGACTTTTGAGAATAAGGTTATTTGTGATTTATTAATATATTATAAGTATTATATATTAATTGAGAAATCATATTATTTAATTACTATTGATCAAGAATTAATTTGGAATTAATTTTGTGATCAGAAGAAACTAATTAAATATGTGGGGATTGATTATGTAAATCAATGATTCTTATAGTGTGGGCTAATGATCCATGGTTATTTAGGATGGGCTAAACCAATGAGAAAATCCATGGATAGTCCACGGAGGTTTAACCCATGGAGCCTAAGTAATATGAAAGGTCATTAGGGTTTACAAGGTGTAACCCTAGCATTTGCTACACTATAAAAGGACTCCACTAGAGCTAAAATCGGCTACCACATCATTCTAAGAGTTTGATATTGATTTTGTGCTAAGTAACTTATTATATCAAGCCTCCTCTTTCATTTGATGTTTGTGACACATTAGAGGCGTCACACTTGAGGTGCTCAAGTTGTCAAAGGTCAAGAACTACAAGTCCTACTAAGAGGTAAGTTATCTAACTAGTTGTATTGTTCAATTGTCAATTTGTATGATAGTTAGGATGTATGCTTTGGAAAATTGAAAACACATGTATAATTAGAGAAAACATAGATCCAAAGCATCTAGGGTTGCATGTGCACCGTAGGGGTGTTATAGTGCTCAAAACCCAACTGTGGTATCAAAGCCTAGGATTGTTTTATGTTATACTTGATGCTTATTGCTTTCCAAAGTTGAAAAAAAATTGATTTTGTAGCCTCTGACTGATGAACTCGCCAAGTCTACTGGCTGACTCGACGAGTCCACTCAGTAAATGACCAACTCGACGAGTCATGTTCATGCACTCGCCGAGTTGATGGGACTGGGTGCAGAATTTTGAGTTTTTCGCCAGAATTGGATTAGGATCATTACCACAAATTATTTTTTGAAATATATAATCTGTTTTCTTGATATGGTAATGATCATGCTCATCCAATTGAAAGATAATTGTCAAAATTTCAAGATTTGCATTAGTTTATATGATTAGGCTAATTTCTTAAATTGTTGATATGAATTATCTTGACCTATGAGTTTAACTAGATCATAGATAAATTACTTGATAATTTTTGTTAGTTAAAATGATGATCTTAATGCTTTTAATGACCTCCATAACTTGTCCTCAAGTTATGGAAAATGAAAGGTATCATCCATTAAAATGCAATTAAACTCATAAGTTATAGAAATGAAGAGTTTTGACATGTTTCAAAACTTGCCCTCAAGTTTTGTAATTTGTAAAGTGTCACTAATGAAACTTTAATTCCAAACCCTAGAGTTTTAAAAGTTAAAATTCAACCCTTATACTTTATAGTATTATAAGTTTAATATATATATATATATATATATATATATATATATGTATATATATATATATATGTATAAGACAAGTCGGTCTTACCGTTAGTAGGCCTCATTCACGAAGCCGGTCTATAAGAGGGTATAAGGTTACTGCCTATAAAATGGTGGTTTAATGGGTGTCCACTTTCACCCACCGCTTCTTTGACTGGTGGAGGGTCGTTAGCCGAACGAGTAGGATAGGACATTAATTATCGTTAAAAGTATAATGATAAATATAAAGTAACTCAACTTTTATTAAATACCCAATCTTAGTTACTTTAGGAAAATGTGAAAATGGTGCTAATCCATGAAATTACACTTTGGACCTTGTTAAGTCGTTAGTGGAGCGTGTGTGGTGAACCGACACACTAATGTAGGACTGACAATGTGTGGCAAAGGGTAGCTTAAAGATTAATCATAGATTAATCGAGCGTGTGTGGTTAACCGACACATTGATTAGGTGATTTGTAATATTGAGTATACCAAACTAGTTTGCATGGTTATTCACACCTTCTTTGTGATCCTCGGTATCCCAGTCACAAACTTGAAGGGCACAATCGAGATTTAAACATGCCATTAAAAAGTTCAATGAATCTCAAAGGATATAGGAATTTCAATCCAATTAAAAATTAATAATCTATTTCGTTTTTCAATGGTGGAAATTGGTAAATCGTCATTTACCTACCTTCAAATATTTTACAATTGGATAACGGCATCCCTTTTCGCAATTATAGAATATTGTGTTGGGTCCTAGCCTTAATATTTCATTTGGGTGTAATATTATGGATTATCATCTAATCTAAACTTTGTTCTTCTTCTTTTTTCAGATGTCTATCCCAAACAATGCTTCCAACCCAATCCCTTCACGCTCTTTCTCCATCATAAACCTATGTGGGAGGGTCATTTTCGATGGCTCGAACTTCAATGACTGGATTCGAAACATACGAATGGCTATTCACTATGAGGACAAAGAATATGTCCTAGATAAATAGCTTAAGGAAATTGATGTCACCACTGCTACTCCCGAACAGATCGTTGAACATTCTACTCATGAGAGGGATGCGACAAAGGTGTTGTGTCTAATGAGTGCTACCATGACTGCTGAGCTGCAGAAGTCCTATGAGGACTACTATCCCTTTGAAATGTATCAAGATTTGATGGAAAGATACCATCAAAGTGCTCAGCAGGAGAGGTATGAGATCATTGCATTCATGATCACAACCAAGATGAAGGATGGAGAACCCATCACGACCCACTTGCAAAAAATGCAGAGATTTGTGGTCCGCTTGCTTAAATTGAATGTCAATTTTAATGAAGAGTTGGCCATAGATATCATTCTACACTCTTTACCTTCTTGTTATGATCAGTTTCGTATGACCTATGAGATGAACAAGGAGGATGTCACTCTTGGCAAGCTTCAAGGCCTTCTAAGAACTACATAAAGCAACTTAAAAGGCAAGTCCGTTGTGTCTACTCCTACTACTACTTCTTATGCCCCTATTCTGGCAATTGGACATGGGAAGGGAAAGAATAGGAAGGCTCCCTACAGGAGCCGCAAGGGAAAGTCTCTTGATGGATCCTCTTCCAGTGGGACCAAAGTTGGTTCTGCTAATCCGTCTTCCAATCCGAAGGATGCAGAGTGCTTCCTCTGTCATGAAAAGGGGCACTGGAAACGAAGTTGCCCCAAGTACTTACAGGACATAAAGGATGGCAAGATCAAGCCCTCCTTTGCAGCTATTTACACTATTCAATCTAATAACTCATCACATGCTAATTCGTGGGTCCTTGATACAGGTTGTGGTATTCACATTTGTTCTGATTTGCAGGGAGTAAAAGGAATTAGGGATGTGGAGCATGAGAAGATCAACTTAATAATTGGAAATATGAAAGTGTCGCATGTGACCAAGATTGGAGTTTATTCTTTATTGCTTAGTAATGGTTTAAATTTAGATTTGAATAATTGTTATTACTCGACCGATATGGCGAGGAATATTATTCCTTTCACAATTTGTATAAACAAGGTTTTACCTTTTCTTTTAATAATGAAAATGGTGGTATTTATGCTTATTGTAATGGTGTTTTTTATTTTCAAGCATTACCTTGTAATGGTATATATGAAACTATGATGGTTGTAGATAACCTAGGAAATAATGTGTTGAATATTGATTTGTCAAATGTTTTGTACAAGGCATGCTTGTGGCATTGTCATCTTGGACAAGTCAACAAGAAGCGCATAGCCCAACTCCAAAAGGATGGAGTCTTGGAGTTATTCGACTTGAAGTCAGATGATACTTGCGAATCTTGATTACTTGGAAAGATGACCAAGTCACCATTCACTGGTACTTGTGAAAGGGGTGAAGGTCTGTTACATCTCATACATACTGATGTATATGGACCATTCAAAACCGCCACAAGGGATGCTAATAGCTTCTATGTGACTTTTACTGATGATTATAATAGATATGGGTATATTTACTTAATCAAGCATAAGTCGGAAACCTTTGAAAAGTTCAAGGAGTTTAAGCAAGAAGTGGAGAATCAATTGGGCAGGAAAATAAAGATGTTACGATCCGATCGAGGAGGAGAGTATCTTAGTATTGAGTTCCTAGACTATCTTAAGGAATGTGGAATTGTTTCACAATTGACGCCACCTAGGACACCACAGCTTAATGGTGTGGCTGAAAGGCGCAATCGAACCTTTCTAGACATGGTTCATTCCATGATGAGTCGAGCTTCGTTACCTATCTCATTCTGGGGGTATACCTTAGAGACTGCCGCCCATATCCTTAATCTAGTCCCTACCAAAAAGGTTTCCAAAACACCTCACGAGATGTGGACAGGGAAGGTTCCCTCGTTAGATCACATCAAGGTTTGGGGTTGCGAGGCTTTCGTAAGACGAGAGACTCACGACAAGCTCGAACCTTGTAGTAAGCGATGTATTTTCATCGGCTACCCACATAAATCCTTTGGATATCGCTTCTACAGACCAAGTGACAATTTTGTCTTCGTTGTGACGAGAAGAGTCTTTCGAGAGAGAGAGAACTCATATACCAGGAGGACAGTGGGAGGCAAATTGACCTTAATGAGCTTCAAGAGTTAAGTGATGAAGGAACCTCCAACACTAGCACTCAACCCGAGGAGGAAACTCCTGTTGAACCTATTGACGAGTCATTACCTCTTCGACGTTCCTCTCGAGTTAGGATGGCACCTGAGTTTTATGGCTTTCATATTACTATTGAAGGTGATACTATTATCAGTGATAGCACACTGGTAAATTTGGATGAACCATCTAACTACAAGGAAGCCATGGTAGGCCCCGAGTCCGCTAAATGGAAAGAGGCAATGGACAAAGAGATTCAGTCCATGTATGATAATCAAGTTTGGAACTTGGTTGACAATGTACCGGGTCGAAAGACAGTCGGGTACAAATGGATCTTCAAGAAGAAGACCGACATGGATGGGAAAGTACACACATATAAGGTGCGACTGGTTGCGAAGGGCTTTACTCAAACTCACGGAGTTGACTATGATGAGACCTTCTCACCAGTAGCGAAGATTAAATCTATAAGGTTTATGCCAGCCATAGCTACATTTCATGACTATGAAATATGACAAATGGATGTCAAAACCGCTTTCCTTAATGGAAAGTTGGCTGAAGATGTTTACATGTGTCAGCCATAGGGTTTTGTCAATGCAAAGTACCCTAAGAAAGTGTGTAAGCTTGAGAAATCCATCTATGGATTGAAACAAGCATCTCGCAGATGGAATCTTTGTTTCGATGAGAAAGTCAAAGAGTTTGGTTTTTGGAGAAGAGAGGATGATTCATGTGTATATGTCAATGCTAGTGGGAGTATAGTAAGCTTTCTGGTATTGTATGTAGATGACATACTGCTCATAGGAAACGACATCCCAACCTTGCAGGAGGTTAAGTCTTGGCTTGGGAAGTATTCGCTATGAAGGACCTTGGAGAAGCTGGATATATCCTAGGGATAAGGATATTAAGAAACAGGAGTAAAAGACTAATATGACTTAGTCAAAGTACCTACTTGGACAAGGTGTTGAAGAGTTTCAGCATGGAGAACTCCAAGAAAGGTGACTTACCTATCCAAGGCAATGCCAAACTAAGTAAGACTCAGAGTTCGAGTACAGAGGATGAGATAGTAGAGATGAGTCGAATACCATATGCTTCTGTAGTTGGCTCGATCATGTATGCTATGACTTCTACTCGCCATGATGTGGCCTTTGCTTTGAGCATGGTCAGCAGATATCAAGGGAATCCTGGTAAAGCTCATTGGACTGCAGTTAAGAACATTCTTAAATACTTGTGGAGGACTAAGGACTGGGCCCTTACCGTCGGTGGGAGTGATGACTTGAGAGTGACATGGTATAGTGACACCAGCTTTCAAACCGACAGAGATAATTTCCGCTCTCAGTCGGGCTGGGTGTTTACTCTGAATGGAGGAGCGGTAACATGGAAAAGTTCCAAGCAGGAGACTATGGCTGATTCAACGTGCGAATCAGAGTACATAGTAGCAAGCGAAACATCGAAGGAGGCGATATGGTTGAAAAACTTCATCGGAGACCTTGGGTTCATACCATCCATAAAGGAGCTTGTGGAGATTTTCTGCGATAATGAAGGGGTGGTTGCCTTAACCAAGGAACCGAGAGATCATGGTAGATCCAAGCATATCGATAGTTTGTACCAATTCATAAGACATCAAGTAGAAGAAGAACACCTCGTGGTGAAGAGGATATCGTCAGAGGACAACCCAACAGATCCCCTTACAAAGGCACTGACTAGGGTTAAGCACTTGCAGCATGCAAGGGGCATTGGGCTAACGGATGATATTAGTTTTAGTATTTAGATAAATAGAAACTTGTAATATCTAAATTGTAATTGACAATTGATGATTAAATAAAAGGAGTTTTATTTATAAGTAAAGTTATTGTCTTGTGTCAATTATGTACTATTGTTTCACTTTGCATGTTTTGACTTCCAGAATAATAAGATTATTCAAACCATCCACAGTCGATCATACTTTGGAAGTAAGTAATGAGGCTAGACTGTCATGAGTTGGCTTGTAGATTGTCTAAGGCGTTATACATAGCAAACGTTTACTACACCATTCATGAGTGCTCCTGAAATAAGATTTGAGTATTGGATTCAACCCGCGCTCACCTGAATTAATTCATGGAATTTATCACGAGTAATTGTGAGACGATAATATCATATAACCTTCAAACCAAGATATATGAGTTGTTTACTACGAGTTGGTTGTGCATTGATGGCATGAAAACGCATCAGTAACTTGATGTAATAAAACGTGTCGTTGTGCATGATTTGATGAGTAGTTAGTACAAGCATATGATGTTGAAGTTTATCTGTTCCTTTTATCCTAATAGGATTAAAAGCGATATCTTGGGCCCCTCGATGATTCTGTTTCGACTAGGTGTCAGGCCCGGTCAGAACTAAATTGATGTGTTCAGTTATGTTCTATGTCAGACGAATCGGAAATCGGAAAACAAATTGTAGGACAATAAGTATGACTATTTTCCATGTATTTGTCCGCATAGATATCCTGAGAACAGAGGAATATATGATCCCTTATTTAAAGGACGCATCACTGATTAGGTTAGAGTTCGACAGCGGCTTTTGAAAGCTACGATTGTTAAGTCGGATCCTGAAGTTGCATTGGCAGTTATAGTTATTATTAAACTTATCCAAGTGGGAGACTGTTGGATTTGATGTCTAAGCCTATAAATATAACTGGGATGTACTTGACCCGATTGTAGCATGGTCCTTTTGGGTTGTCTTCACCAGTGCAATTTGATAGGATGGACTTTTGAGAATAAGGTTATTTGTGATTTATTAATATATTATAAGTATTATATATTAATTGAGAAATCATATTATTTAATTAGTATTGATCAAGAATTAATTTGGAATTAATTTTGTGATCAGAAGAAACTAATTAAATATGTGGGGATTGATTATGTAAATCAATGATTCTTATAGTGTGGGCTAATGATCCATGGTTATTTAGGATGGGCTAAACCAATGAGAAATCCATGGATAATCTACAGAGGTTTAACCCATGGAGCCTAAGTAATATGAAAGGTCATTAGGGTTTGCAAGGTGTAACCCTAGCATTTGCTAGACTATAAAAAGGACTCCACTAGAGCTAAAATCGGCTACCACATCATCCTAAGAGTTTGATATTGATTTTGTGCTAAGTAACTTATTATATCAAGCCTCCTCTTGCATTTGGTGTTTGTGACACACTAGAGGCATCACACTTGAGGTGCTCAAGCTTTCAAAGATCAAGAACTACAAGTCCTACTATGAGGTAAGTTATCTAACTAGTTGTATTGTTCAATTGTCAATTTGTATGCTAGTTAGGATGTATGGTTTGGAAAATTGAAAATGCATGTATAATTAGAGAAAACATAGATCCAAAGCATCTAGGGTTGCATGTGCACCATAGGAGTGTTATAGTGCTCAAAACCCAAAATACTCATCCTCACTCCTAGAAAAAACCAAACTCTTTGACTTTTTCATGGAAGGAAAGATTCCAGCTGCGAGATGCTTGTTTCAATCCATAGATGAATTTATCAAGCTTGCACACTCTATTGGGAAAATTTACGTCAACAAAACCCTTTGGCTAACTCATGTAAACATCTTCAGCCAACTTCCCATTAAGGAAATCGGTTTTGACATCCATCTCCTAATTTTCATAATCATGAAAGGTTGCCATGGCGAGCATTATCCTAATAGATATTATCTTAGCCATTGGTGAGAAGGTCTCATCATAGTCAACCCCTTGGGTTTGAGTAAAGCCTTTTACAACCAATCATTCCTTGAAAGTGTGCACATTTCCCTCCATGTTGGTCTTCTTCTTGAAGATCCATTTTCAACCAACTGTCTTTTGACCAGGTTTTTGATCAACCAATTCCAAACTTGGTTGTCATACATTGACTTGATCTCGCTGTCGATTGCCTCTTTCCATTTGGCTACCTCAGGGCCTGCCATTGATTCCTTGTAGTTAGTTGGCTCATCCAAATCTACCAGTGTTTGATCACTGATAAATGTATCACCATCTGCCATTATATGGAAACCATAGAACGTTGGTGGCATGCTAACTAGAACAATGAAGAGGTAATGAATTTGTCAACTGCCTCAACTGGAATTTCTTCCTCTCGTTGAGTGCTAGTGTCTTCTAAGGTTCCTTCATTGGCTGACTCTTGAATTTCTCCAAGGTAGATTGTACTTCTACTATCCTCTTTGCATATGAGCTCTCTCTCGCAAAGGACTCCTATTCGTGATACAAAGACTATGTTTTCACTTGGTCTATAGAACAAATTTCCAAAAGACTTTTGTGGGTAGCCAATGAAAATACATCTCTAACTTCTGGCGTCTAGCTCGTCATGTGTCTCTCGTCTAATGAAAGCTTCACACCCCCAGACTTTGATATCTGCTAACGACAGAACTTGCCCTGTCCACATCTCGTGAGGTGTTTTGGCAACATTTTTAGTAGGGACAAGATTAAGGATATCGACGGTTAACTCTAAGGCATACCCCCATAAGGAAATTAGAAGAGTGGATCGACTCATCATGGAACGAACTATGTTCAAAAAGGTTCGATTGTACCTCTCAGCCACACCATTAAGTTGTGGTGCCCTAGGAGGTGTCAATTGTTAAACTATTCCACATTCCTTGAGGTGTTCGTGGAACTCGATACTAAGATACTCTCCTCCTCTATCAGATGGGAGCATATTTATCTTCCTGCCTAATTGATTATCGACTTCATACTTAAACTCTTTAAACTTTCAAAGGTTTCTGATTTATGTTTGATCAAGTAGATATAACCATATACGATATAATCATCCGTAAACATTACATAAAACCATTTAGCGTCTATTATGGTGGGTTCGAAGGGCCCACACACATTTGTGTGTATGAGATGCAACAAACCTTCACCTCTTTCACAAGATCCAGTAAAATCTGATTTTTTTCATTTTGCCTAAAAGACAAGATTCGCATTCATCATTTGGCCTTAGGTCAAATGATTCCAAGACTCTATGCTTTTAAATTTTGGCGATGCGTTTCTTGTTAATGTGCCCAAGAATTGAACCATTAGACAAATCAATGTGATATACACTACTGCCTAAGGTATCAACACAACTCAAAGATTTATGCACACCATTACAAGGTAAAGCTTCAAATATAAAAACACCATTTTTATAAACAAGAATTGAACCATTCAAATCATTAAACGGGTAGAGAAAAATGTGTCTAAACAATACATGAAATGAAATAATGTTTCATGTCATTTATGATAAATAACAACAATTTATCAAATCTAAACTAACTTCACTACTAAGCACAAGTTGATAAGTTCCAATCTTGGTCACAGGAGAAGATCACCTATTACCCATGATCAAATTCATCTTCCCGTGCTCCACCTATTCACTTTCTCTTAGCCCCTGCAATTCAGAATAAATGTGAAAACCACATCCTGTATCAAGGACCCAAGAACGAGTTGATGGTGAGTTATTATTTTGAATAGTGTGCCATCCTTTATGTATTCCTAGTAGTTGGGGCAGCTCCTCTTCCAATCGCCATTGTCATTGCAATAATAACAAGTGGCCTCTTTAGGGTCACTAACAACTGGAATGTCTCAGTTGGGCCTCGCCTTTGGCCCATTTCTTGATGACCTTGCATGCGCCTTGTTCTTCGAGTTAGCTTTGGGAGAATCCTTCCTTTTCTTCCCTTTTCCATTTTCAATTGTGAGAATAGGAGCATTAGTAGAAGGGGCTGAACTCTTTCCCTTCAATCCCGACTCAGCAATCTGTAGCAAGTTGTGGAGTTGGGCCAATGTGGTTTTTGTGTTGTTCAAATGATAATCTAATATAAATTGATCATAAATACTTGGCAAGGAGTTTAAGACCATGTCAATGGCCAACTCCTCGTCAAAATTCATATTGACCTTAACAAGGAGATCCACGTATCTTTGCATTCTCTGCACGTGGTTGCAGACAGACTCTCCCTCTTTCATCTTGCAAGCCATGAGGGACTTGACCACTTTAAATTTATCTTGAAAATCTCTCTTGTGGTACATTTTCACAAGGTCATTATTCATCTCAAAGGGCCAGTAGTCCTCATAAAACCTCTGCAATTCAGGAGTCATTATAGCGACCATAATACATGAAACTTTTGTTGCATCATCGTAGTGTTTCCTGTAGGAGACTAGTCGTTCAGGAGTAGCAGTGGCTTCATCGACTTCAACGATTTTTTCTTCAAGGACATATTTTTCCCCTCGAATTGAACAACCATTAGGATATTGTGTATCCAATCATTGTAGTTGGAGCCATCAAGTTCACTTTAGACACGATGAAGAGTAGGGCAAAACTCGAGTGGTTAGTAGACGACGATTAAGCAGAAGCATCAACAGGAATATACATCTGTAGAGAAAAAGAATAGTTTTAGTTAGATGACAATTATCCCTAATATTGTAAGCCATACTAAATGATTAAGGATGGGATCGAAAATAACAATTCCAAACTAAGAAGGGGGATGCCGTAATCTTATAACGAACTTATGAAGGTAGGTAAAAGCAATTTACCAATTTCGAACTATGAAATTCCTAGATCTTTTGTGATTCATTAAATCTATCAATGGCATGTTTGATCTCAGATTATGCTCTTGTATTTATCACCGGGATACCGACGATCACAAACAAGATGTCAATAACCATACGAATATGCTTGGCACTCTCGATGACATTTATCATCTCATAATAATGTGTCTGTTAACCACACGCGCTCCATTAATCAATGATAATTTTCAAGATGACCATTATGACTCTTTATAGTCACTATTAGTGTGTCGGTTAACCAGAATCGCTCCACTAACTACTATAAAGTTTAATGTGCAATTTTATGGATTAGCATACTTTTCACATTTTTCCTAAAGTAACTAAGAGTGGGATTTTATAAAAGGTTTAGTTACTTTTATAGCATTATACTTATTAATGAGGTTATGTCCTATCAAATCCTTTCGGCTAACGACCCTCCACCATACAAGAGAGCGGTGGGTAAGAATGAATACCCAATGACGGTCATTTTATAGGCCGCTTCCTTAAACGTCCCTTATTAATGAGGTTATGTCCTATCAAATCATTTTATAGCATTATACTTATTCAAGAATGAGGTGTACTAGCGATTTGACTGACTTCGTCTTATACATATAGTATATACTAGGTTTAAATTAAATTTTCGGAATTAAGATTTAATTTTTCGAAATTAAAAATTTAATTTAATTTAATTTAAACCAATAAGATTTATTCTTTATCTTTTAATTAACAATTAATTAAAAAAATTTAAATCTTATAAGGATTAAATAATTATTTACTATTAACTATTAATTAAATAATTTAAGTTTAATCTAATCCCTTCCCAACTATATTTTCAAAAATTCAAGGGGAAAGGGTTCTCCAATTTTATTTAATTTTCACATTTTAAAAAATTTAAAACAATAATTATCAAATAAGGAAACCCTAGGAAAACCCTAGAAATTTTGAAATTTCTAGTGGAGGCTAGGGTTTCAAGAACCCTAACCCAAATCGAAAATTTAGTCCCTTAGGGTTTAATTTCTCCAAACCATAATCTTGACCAATTCAACTATTATGCAATTCAATTGAAAACATACGCTCTTATACCACTGATGGGTTTTACAGATAACAAAAAGCATATTTTTGGCAGAAAAGATAAAACCCTAAATTCGCATACACCCTGAGGATCTAGGTTTCACTATTGAATGCAATAATGAATTTGAATATCATGAACCCTACAAGAACCCTATGATTTTCGAAAATAGTAAAAGGGTTTAGGGAACATACATTTTGATTATGCTAGTAGATATTCAAATCAAAATCCTTCTTGAAATTGCTTTGAAGCTAGCACCAAAAATCTCATGCCTCTGATGGTTCACACTCAATCCTTGTATCAAGGAGGCTTAAAGAGATAGGAGAGGGGAACTCAAAATTTCGGCCTTTGGCTTATGAGAGGGGATGGTTGAAATTATGAAGGCCAGGGAGGTCTTTATATAGCTGAAGGAAACTTGGGGCCAAAGCTAGGGTTTATGGGATAAGGCCTAGATTAATTAATATAATAGTCAAGATACATTATCTGCTTATCCCTTACCCTATGCGCGAAAACTCTAGGCTATTCCTAGCCAATTTTCGTCCACCTCATTCCATGAGGTTCTAGAGCCTTCCTACTTCAACTTTCAATAAATAACCAAACAGTCTCTACATTTTTAATTAATCCAATTAATCTCAAAATTAATTCTAATTAGTTCTAATTAATTTCTGATTAATTATTAATTAAATAATATGATTTCTAATTAATATATTATTTTTATAACATATTAATAAATTCATTTATCTTGATTTCTAATTAAGTTATTAATCACATAATAAATTAATAGACGAGTCTCTCTCTCTCTCTCTAAAAGTCATCATTTTCAATTACTAGGTTTGAGGGCAACCTAAAAGGACTTTGCTAATAATTCAAGATTATACTAATTTAGTTATTGGCTTAGACACCTAATCCAACATAGATTCGATAAACAGTCGAATAGTTAATTCTACATTAAGCCCACAACCAAACAAGGAATAGGAAATAAGGATAAATCAAACATTCTCAGGCTATAGAATATTAGTTATGTATAACCATGATGCATACACTAAGCAAACACAATAATAATGTCAGTTCCATATAGTATTTCTAGAAATTCTCAGGCTATCGGGCATCATAAATCAAGCAATTCTAACATGAAATTCCTAAAGATCCCTAGCCTACAAACTAGCATGCAAAATTTTCATATCATTTATACACATAAATAAGTGTGGGTATCTTGGGGAATAACTTTCCTTGGCTCTGGCTGATTGTACTTATCGCGTCCTCTCTTTTGATTATTTTAAATTTAATTATGAAAAATATTTTGCAGTTCCAAAGTTTGAGTCTGGAATCACACGAATGTTCATCTAATTCACTCAAACTAGGGCTCTAATCCCAACTTATAACATTCCAAAAACTATGATAATTTTTTTTTCATTTTTATAAAATCATTTCACAAAACCATAAGATAGTAATCCATTGTTTTCAACACAAAACCATAGAATCAAAATATCAAAAATATATGAAAACATAATCGATCAAGAAGATGTGTATGATCACACCCTTGCCTTGCCCTGATCATCTAATCTACCTAAAATCATGAAACCAACAATTGTAAGCCAAAAATAGTGAGTTCACCCAAAGTACCACATACAAAACTACATATATAATGCATGCACATTGGGCCCCCAACATCATACTGGATTTCCCGTAAGCCCACAACATGAGAGTCGATTGCCCACTCTCGGCCCACAACTCATGACTTGCTTGCTCTCAAGCCAACATCATAAGATCGGATTGCCTTCCCGACCCTCATCTTATGATTGGATTTCTCCTAGGTTTTTTATAGTACAGCTCAAAGCACTACCATCTCAACCCAACCGCACTATGTCGATATATGCAACAGAAAAACGATAAGTAGCAAGTACATGTAATCATATAAATCTACCAATCTAACATATCACTATGGGATAGCAACACCCTATACACAAAGGTACATAGCACAATCTAGTGGGCCGATATTGGTGCCTTCGACCCACGACTACAGTAAGGAAAACTGACCTCAAACTCCATAATATAGCAGTAACGATCACTGATATGATAAACAGCTCTACAAGTCACCTATACAATAAATAGGGACCAAGTCAATTCACATCCCAAAATACTGCATTTGGTCTAAAGTGAAACTTGGTCAAAGTCAACGGTCAATGGTCAAAAAGTCAATAGTCAACTTGCAGCCGATCTACGCTTAATGCAGCAGCTCTACGCCCAAGGTAAAGCCTAAGGTGGCGAAATGGGTGAAAATGGGGCTGCGCACTGTGTAGCTAAAACTACGCCCTGTGTAGCATGCTGTTGTCCAAATTTATCCATTAAGTGCTTAATACAGAAAGTTAACCCTCCAAACTTTCAGATCTAAACAAGATGGACGTCTTAATAGATAAAGTATCTAACTGTATCCATTTGCATGCATATAAAGAGAACTAATCCAAACCCTAGGTCTAAAAAGCCTTATATTGCTCAAAAGCTCATGCATGGGAGGATGAGAGTGACTAAGCTCTCATTTTCATGACTTAACAAATCCAAAATCGATTGGAAATGATACCCTAATGGCCTATAAATGATACACTAATGGCCTGTAGTATCTCACTCTCATATAAACCATGGTATGGGGACAAAAACATGAAATCCTTAAGCATAACTAGATCTAACATTAAACAACCTCAAGGTAGAAGCTTTATACCTTCTGGAGATGGATGAGAGAATAAAACTTTTGGATCTACAATAATTTGAGCTCCCAAGTGGTTCCACAATACTCTTCTTGCTTAACAAATGCACATAAATCACTCCAATAGCTCAAAACTCAAAAATGGGGATTAGAATTTCTAAGGAGGTTGTTTTGGGAGGAGGATGGAGGCTGAGAATGGAAAGGCATCAAGGGGTTAGAGCCTTTAAATAGGGCTCAAAACCTCAATATTAGGGTTTTGGTTCTGGGTTGCTACGTGCTACATAACTCAATCTACGCCATGCGTAGATTATTTAAGTCATGTGTCATACTTTCCTCCTACGCGTTGCGTAGGAGACTATCCTACACCCCGCGTAGGGCCATCTTTCCAAGACTTAAAATTTAAAAGAAATAAAAATATATATACCTGAAATAACCAGGTGTTGCAAAATGGATCCACATTTGAGTCGTTATCTATATATAGTTTAAATGAGTGTGCACTTTGACATAGGTAGGGTCGGTTTCCCAGTCTCTTATCTTATTATGCATCATTTATTAGCGGTTGTGTGGATTGTGCAATAAGCCTCTCTTGACCCTTCATTTTTCATAATTCTTTATGAAAGCCTCTCGCCTTTCTTGATCCAACCCATCATCAACTCAGTCAGATCTTCTTGTTTGCTAACCTTTAATTAAGCTTCCATTAACAAATTAAAGAAAACAATAAAAAATCATAGTATAGAAAAAGATATCCCAAACTATATGAAAATTACTATCCTGCCCTTAGTTTTTATTTCGTTAATTTAATTCCTCGACTTAACTAAATTTCGTTTAAATAGGACAAACTTCCTTAAAAACCTATGCTTTCTTTTAAAATATCTTGAACCCTTCGTGTTGGTTGAGTGCATTTTTCAAAGAAATATAGAATAGTGGTAACATTTAAATAAGTTTGATTCTTGACCGGATCACAAAAACACACTTTTTGAATTTCTTTTCCATATCTTTGGTTTCAAACATCAATTGCAACGATTCTATATACGACTTATCGGGATAGATGTAGATGAAAAATAACCCTTAGAACTGCATAGGAAGTTTTCCCCTCATACGGCTCAAGAAAAAAATATTTTAAGTTTTGTCTATGGATAAAATTACAATAAATAGCAAATGAATGTTTATAATTATAAATAAATTTCAAATGGGTTCATATTTAACCTATGAATCCTTATACACTTTATATGTACATTTGATCTATAGATTCAATTGAAATAGATTCATATTTTTCGTATGAATTCACATTTATAAAAAAGAGATGTGGTTTGTTTGTCTTGTATAGATAAGGCAAATATGGACACAACATTAGGAAGGGGTGGAAGTATAGGAGGTGTTCTCACTACACATTTGTAACATCCCAATTTTTAACCGTTCCACCATCATCCCTTATCTAAGTCTAATATCACAACAATTACTCACATAGTGACTGTACTCTAGATTCTACTAGTACATGCACATTTATACTTTCTACTCTACTTAAGCATAGAGATATTATATTATTAGTTCCTACTCTACCATCTCTTTATCTTAGCACACATGGATATATATATATATATATATATATATATATATATATATATATATATTAATTCACATTTATAAAAAAGAGATGTGGTTTGTTTGTCTTGTATAGATAAGGCAAATATGGACACAGCATTAGGAGGGGGTGGAAGTATAGGAGGTGTTCTCACTACACATTTGTAACATCCCAATTTTAACCGTTCGACCGTCATCCCTTATCTAAGTCTAATATCACAACAATTACTCACATAGAGACTGTACTCTAGATTCTACTAGTACATGCACATTTATACTTTCTACTCTACTTAAGCATAGAGATATTATATTGTTAGTTCCTACTCTACTAGCTCTTTATCTTAGCAGACATGGATATGCATATATATATATATATATATATATATATATATATATATATATATATATATATATACATATATATATATATACATACATATATATATATTACTATATGGTATAATGAGATAACTGATATGGACAATTACTCGAACGATTGACAGTTATTTGGGTGATCCTACTGGCGATCCAACTGGCGGGTAACGTGTCTAATGAGTATTAACCTATAATATTATTACTCATTAATCCTTATGAAAATCTGGTAATGAAAGCTAGATCTTTCACAAATCCCAATGAATAATGAGAGTACTATCAAATAAGGATCAGCCAGGCCGGACATTTGGGAGGCATGACCATTTCGGCATATAACCTTTCTAAAATCCAACAACCAAGCCAACGTGATCACTCTAGACACATCTCCCGTATGTAGATCAATTAGTATTATAACTAGAATTACTGATAAATCTTATTTATATATTCATAACAAAGACTATGAATATTAATATAAGTTACACTTCAAGTAATATAAGTGTAGGTTAACTTACAGGGATCTTCTAACGAAAAGTCGAAAATTGCACTCGCAGAACTCCGACTCGAGAGCTTCCACTTGTCGGGCTCTATAAGACTTCAGAGCCTTGTTAGAATACCCTAAAAGCTAAGGAAATTTCATATTAAAGAATTTGTTTTCTCCATAGGAAAGAAAGTAAAAATGTGGAAATGAATGAGGGGCTGCTGCCCTTTTATAGGCTGAATTTTGCGTTTGCGCGTCGCGCTCTAGAGGTGTGCGTCTTGCCCTTCTGACATGATGTTCCTCTTGCCTTGTAACATGTGACATGCTCAAATTGGTTCGACATGGCCCCTTCTAGAACGCACGTTGCGCCTTTATGCGTGTGACGCAAAACGCGAGTCTAGTAAATTCCTTAACTTCTTCATATGAGCTCCGTTTTTTACGTTCTTTATATCCACGTGTATCTATCGATGATATCTACAAATTTCATTTAGACTTTGTTGGCTGATTCTCATTTATTTTGAAAGTTATATTTTTATAAGCATAGACTGTTAAAGTCCATATAAAAATCATAACTCTCTCACACGATATTCGTTCTCGACTGTCTTTATATTGATAGATAGGTATTGACAAGTTTTTGAACTCCCGTTTAGATTTTTTTTTCAACTCTCTCATATCATATCCGTTCTCGACTATCCTAATGGGGTTTCATAAGATCAACGTAATATTTAGCCAGCGTTGCCGCATCGAATTCGTCCATTTGTACTTAATTAGCTGTAGAACTTTCTTTTTTTTTACTATAGAATCTATATTCTACGACGAATGATCACCTTCAGATGTGAAATTTCGATTTGTTCCTGTTGTGATATGACGGAGAATGATTGGGTCGAGATTGCCGCTGAACCTCGCGAAAGCGACTTCCTCTGATATCACAGTAAAAAACAGAAAAGAGATCGTTAGTCGACATCCGGGAGGGGTTCCCAGGACGAAGCTCCGACGATCTAGTTAGTATGAGATCTGAGAGAGGTGGTAATTGATTATAGAAAAGAGAGAATTCCATATCCGTCCTCGTGAGGAAGAATGATCCTTTTATACCTGTTTGAGAGGCGTGTATCTCAACTGATTCTGTTGAGTATTCCCTCGTGAGGTGTGACGTGGCAGACCCATATTGGAGAGTCCTCCGTCATGTCATGTGCCTCGTTCTCTCATTGGCTGGAAGGAGATCTTCCAAACATTTACGAAGATCGTGGCTATCGTCTAATGTGCGAGTGGAACTCTATGATTAGTCCCACGTTTTCCAGGGTATGACTTCCTGGTGACGGGGTTTAGGCGCGGCTCTGCACCTTAACCGCCTTATCAGTGCCCTTCACGTTGGTGAAGGCTCGAACTATGCTTTAAACTGGGTTCTGACCAGGCCAAGCCCGGTGTCTGTTTGACTTCTCTTTTGACGTTCCCCTGAGGGATACGTTAACAGTTTCTTTGACTAGGAACACTGTCGACTCAATATAAGGTCTCTGTTTAAGGAAATTTATCTACAGCATCCTAACGGAATCCACTTTCCGGAACATGCCTCTAAAAAGGCTTTTAGAATATCCTTAAAATACACACGAACGAAGATTACAAACGGTATTCCAACCTAGTTCAGGTGTCCCAATATCCTTAAATTTTTATTCAAAATTACTATAACGGGTTTACTGGCTTGAAAACACCGGAACCAATACTCTAATATTGGTGACAGACTCAATTATAAGTCTTGCTTATCTTCCAACCTAATAGATTATAACGGACACTAGGTCACCAGTAACCTTCTCGCAAGGCTCTAACTACTTTTCCTATATCAAGGTACAACTATTGTTTGCGCAATTTGTTCTTACTCCCACTCACGATACGTCGTGACATTATCTAGATGCCAGATCGCTCTTGTCGTCATCCCCCCTCGAGCCTGAAGACTCACGATCAACCCTTCGATGGTCTTAAAGACTCATGCCCATTATCTGATTGTCCTAGTCATCATTATTACTTGATATCTACTTATCACTATAGATCTTTGTGTTTTAAACTTTTAGGGATATAATTGATTAGAGGTCCTTAATCTACATTGTACGGATGCTAAACTATAACTATCGTCCTATGACAACCTATGAACGTCGGAATTCGATCCTAGTTTTTCTATTAATTCTTACGCTTATCGACTAAAGGAATAACTAAACCAAACATGTAGCATACCCCGAAGACCATTGACGTATATTTAGTTATACTCGACGATCTATCTAACGTGACTCTTAACTAAACAAACGTATCTAGGAATCTATACTACTCGCTTACGATCCTTTCGTGTTCTCCATCGCCAACCGAAACATTGCATCCTAAAATCTTGAACAACTCCTTGACCATGTTCTACCATCTTTGTTACACCCCCGGCCGTCGGCGGAAACACCGGGTGGTGTAACGTCATTCATCGTATCACAGTTATATAACATACACTGAACAGTACTAAGGAAAATACATACCTGTATTGATGATTGAAAGTTACATTATTATTTTCCTAGTACTTATTACATAATATCCGACTATGGCATACTTCTTAATGAACAGAAAGGTAATAGTAAAACTTCTCCTGTTCGAATATATACCAGCTTTTCAAGTTCCTGAAAACACATGCATTTTAAAATACGTCAACATGAAGTTGGTGAGTTCACAAGTTTTAACTCCATATGAAAATAATACTTTTCCTAAGTTCAAAAGTTTAGTTTTTTGAAAGTATCATTTTGACGCTCCAACATTTAGTATATATTTTAGGTATAATAGTTTACTTATCAAATAAGTGTTATACCTAAATGTTCCTTGAACCTAGGGTATAAGTAGGGGGAAACTTATACTTAACATTAATACTTATATACGACAAAGTATAATGTTTCTAACAATTTGCTACCATGAGCCTGTAACCGCTGCTATGACATAATACCTCTGATAAAACACACTCATGATTTACCATGAGAAATAACACACTCATGATTTACCATGAGAAACAATACCGCGCGCTTCATCGACACCGGAACAATAACAAGTAAAAGGATAGTTTGGCACTCGCTTATCGTTGACTGTAGCTAACAATCACAAGTGGGGTGGTCAACCCGTATGCTAATTATACACGACTTCATCGCTCACACGGGATTAACGGTTACAGTTCAGAGGATTTCCGCTAAGATCCCCAATCTTAGTTGATGAATACAATTACTCATGTAGACTTCGACGGCTTCCTATAGCTCTAACAACAAAAGCATTTTCATGTCTAAAACCCTACGTTACTAGACTATGCTTTTAAACATTAATCCTAACTTCATAACATTTAGGCAGTATAACAGCTATAAATTGAGGTAAAACCATGTTTTATCATAAAACCAACAATAACAACATATAGCATACCGAGTTTTATCTTGACATAAAACTAACAATAACAACATATAACATACCAGGTTTTATCTTAACATAAAACCAATAATAGCAACATACTTTATAAATTAGCATATAGAACTTCCGAATATAACTTCGGAACTATATCGCACACAACATATATATAGAATCCGAAGTACAACTCAAGATCTACATTAGTATAATAACATGCTAACAAGTTGATAATAGTTGTATATATTCAAAATATTATATTTAGAAAAAACTATATCCCGGTTAATATAATTATTTACGTTGATACTACTATACCATCATGTAGACATAATAGTAACGTATATACAATATTTAGCATGCGTTTTCCCCCGAAAATATTAGAAAGTGGGGCCGTGAAACTCACCCTAGTAGCTTGATTTTATGTAATCTAAGTAGAAACGGTCAACGGTACGAGGTCATCGGGGCTTGGGATGCAAGAGGGCTTCAGCAAATGAGAGAAAGGAAAGAAGTTCAGCTGTAGGAATAGCTGAAGTCGGACCTGCTATTTATAGTAATATTTTTGGCCCTCACGTCGTGAGTTTTATAAGACTCACGTCGTGAGTCTAGCATGATCATTTCGTAGACTTGCCATTTGCGTCCCTAGCTTCGGAAGGTGGCCAGATGAGTCCTAACGTCGTGAGATATCCTTGCTCACGTCGTGAGTTTGGAAGTTGTCCCTTCGTAGCCTTGTTACACATCTTCTAGATCCGAAATGTGGCAAAATGACTCCTCACATCGTGAGTTTCTGTGCTCACGTCGTGAGCTCAGTCAGATTAGGGTTTCTGACAGCTGAATCTTCGGAAGGTCGTAACTTTCACATACGAACTCCGTTTTTGACGTTCTTTATATGCACGCATAGGTATTTAGAAGTACTAAAACTCTCTTTTAGACTCCAATAGCTAACTCTAAGTATATTTTAAATTCCTCTTATTATAGAGCTTTATAGTGTTCGGTTTATCATAACTTCTTCATGCGAAGTCAGTTTCAGACGTTCTCTATATTTTTGGAGTCGTATGGACGTATACTTTGAGTTGTATCATAAAGAAAGTTCATATTTATATTAAAACTTATCATGAACTACATAGAACTCTTATCACATTACTTGTTTAACAAAATAACATTACATGATTGGCATAATCACATGTGATTGTCTATTGACCTATTTTGACTGGTGTTACATTCTCCCCCCGTTAGAATAATTTCGTCCCGAAATTTATCTTATGGATGGGGTATTTTCAAATAGTTGGGGGTATTTTTCTTTCATCTTATCTTCACGTTCCCAAGTAAATTCAGGTCCTCGTAAAGAGTTCCATCGAACTTTCACTATGGGAATACGACTTTGCTTTAATCGTTTGACTTCTCGATCCATGATCTCAACAGGTTCTTCTACAAAGTTGAGTTTCGTATTGACTTGTATTTTGTCGAGAGGTATAACAAGGGTGTCATCGGATAGACATCTTTTTAGATTTGATATGTGAAAAACATCGTGCACATTACTTAGTTCTTGAGGCAACTTGAGTTGGTATGCGACAGAACCAATTCTTGCTAGAACTTCAAAAGGTCCTATATATCGTGGGTATAGTTTGCCTCGTTTCCCGAATCGAATTACGCCTTTCCAAGGAGAGACTTCCAACATTACTTTATCTCCAACTTGGAATTCTAAAGGCTTACGTCTTACGTCAGCATAACTCTTTTGACGATCATGTGCAGCCTTTAATCGATCCTTAATTTGCACGATTTTTTCAGTTGTCTCGTGGATTATTTATTGTCCAGTACATAAGGTATCGCCTGTACGTTCTCTGGCCATCTACATATCTCCAACTTCTGCCCAACATATTGGGGAACTACATTTTCGTCCATAAAGAGCCTCAAACGGTGCAGCCTTGATACTGGTGTGATGACTATTGGTGTAGGAAAACTCAATTAATGGTAAATGAGTATCCCATGCATTTCCAAAGTCTATTACACAGGCTCGGAGCATATCTTCTAAAGTGTGAATGGTTCTCTCACTCTGACCATCAGTCTGTGGATGGTAAGCTGTACTCATATCTAGACGTGTTCCTAAGGATTTTTGTAGAGATTGCCAAAATAGTGAAGTGAATCTACTATCTCTGTCAAAAATAATAGAAATTGGAACTCCATGCAATCTGACAATTTCCTTAAGATAAACTCTAGTCAGCTTCTCCATCTTGTCGTTCTCCTTAATTGGTAAGAAATGGGCGGACTTAGTCAATCTATCGACTATTACCCAAATAGTGTCGAACCCACTAGGAGTTTTAGGTAACTTAGTGATGAAGTCCATTGATATCTACTCCCATTTCCATTCAGGTATTTCCGGTTGTTGAAGTAAACCTGAAGGATTATGATGTTCTGCCTTTACTCTAGAACAAGTCAAGCATTTGGCCACCAATAATGTACTTTTAAATCTAAGTACATTTTGTCAGAGCCTGGATGCACGGAATATCTGGACTTGTGGGCTTCTTCTAAGACCAAGTCCCTGACTCCACCGAACTTAGGCGTCCAAATTCGGTTCATAAAGCGTTGTGTTCCGTCATCTTTTTGTATAAGTTGCTTTTCCATTCCTCGCAAAGCTTCGTTCTTGATATTTTCTTCTTTTAGAGCCTCAAGTTGAGCTTCTCTAATTTGTGCGGTAAACTTAGAATGGAGAGTTATAGTTAATGCTCGTACCCGACGAGGTTTAATATATTCTTTCCGGCTCAAGGCATCTGCTACCACGTTTGCCTTTCCGGGATGATAACAAATCTGACATTCGTAATCATTGAACAATTCAACCCATGCCAATTATGACATCAAAACTACCGATAGGCATTCGCATGAGGTTGACATGAAAAAGGTATTTATTAAGAGTTAACAGACAGTTTTCTAGGATTTCATGTGTTTTCTCAGTATGACCGTTAGCGATTTCTACTTCATAGATTTCTTTTAATTTGCTAGACTCATGACTTAACAATTTTCTAAACCTCAGAGTTATAAAACTTCTATCTGCTCCAGAGTCGAAGAGTATGGTAGCATATAAATTATCTATGAGAAACGTACCAGATACGACCGAAGGGTCCTGAATAGCCTCTCTGCTTCCGATCACGAATGCCCTGCCACGCCCTATGCCTCCTTGATTCCTTAACTTTGGACATTCTCTCTTGATGTGTCCAACGTCACCACACTCAAAACACTTTCTTCCTTCACCATGGTATGCTCCAGTATTTGCTCCCTGATTAACTATTGCAGGTGTTGTGCTCCTGCAGTAACTAGCAGTATGCCCTTTCTTCTTGCAATTCGTGCAAACAAAACAATCACCTGGGTGAAGATGGTTGCACCGATTGCACCATGCAGACTTTGGTTGAGTGGTTACTGCCGTCGTGGCTGCATAATTGTTTTCCACTTCTTGTCTTTTCTCAGATGATTGTCTGGGATTCTTCCCATTAAACTTGCGCTTGTTTGTTCCAGATTTGGGAGACTCAGCCTTTGAGACCACTACTTTTCCTTGGATCTCTGTGAGGGTTAGCTGATGAGCTATTCTCTTAGTGCTGTCATAGGTTGTAGGCTTTGATGCGATCACCATGCCTTTGATTTGCGATGCTAAACCCCAGATATATCGCTCAATTTTCTTATATTCAGGGGTTACAAGTGCTGGACACATTACTGCAAGATCATTAAATCTAGAGCTATAAGCTTTTATCTCTGAACCCTTCATGGTTAGGGTCCACAATTCTTGTTCCAGCTTATGTATCTCCTCCCTAGGACAATACTCCTCTACTAGCATCATTTTTAGCTCTTCCCATTTCATGGAATTTGCAGTATCAATTCCCATTGTATTCACATGGCTGTTCCACCATGTAAGTGCTGCATCAGCGAAAGTACATGCTGCAAATCGTACTTTACAATCGTCTGGACAAAAGCTTATTTGAAAGACGGACTCTGTCTTTTCTATCCACCTAGTCAAATTAACAACCCGCTCATTTCCATGAAAGCTCTTTGGCCTGCAACTCATAAAATCTTTGTACGTACACGTTCTAGCGGTCCCTACATGGCCTTCATTTCTAACTACACCTCTTGTTACATTAGATAGAGCCGCAACAATTCTTGGAGCTATGATTTCTTCAAGTTGTGTTGTACTTATTGGGGGGTTTGGTTCTGGTGGTTGTTGTTATGGTGCTGATCGTTGGTTAGGGTTTAGCCGAGCACTACTCCTTCTAGGCATTTTATTTTAGTTCCTATTATAAATAATAAGAATTTTATAAGTTTCATGAAGAATTAGTCATTTACTACACGAATACTAAATACTTCAATTATTCTTTAAAGTGTAAAACATAATGGATAACACAATCATTACTGTAATATATGATTCATATTATTACCAGCGGTTACATTAGTTTATTTAGGCTTATAAGAGAAAAGTTTCTATAAACATTGCGAAATTTGCAAGGTTTTCTACATCCTTGCTATAAACTTTACTCTTCTTGCCTTAACTAGTCTGATTTTTTTATTTACACAACCACTAGTTTTGGCTTATCTACCAGAAACCTAAGTGATGACCTAGCACGTCAGTGAAATTAACCACTTGCTCCTTAAGTGCTTGAGTTCTCGGCTCAAGACTTCCCGTGCGTTCTTCCTTTCTTGAGGTTTGATTGTAGATCTCTAACTCTGCAATCCTTGCATCGTGAGTAATCATGTCATTATAAGCGAAATTTATACGATGATGGACATCCATCACCGATTCCTGATCTCGCGTCCTTTGTCCTTCTAGCCTTCGTACTCTTCCGGAAATATGAGTAACCCTTCCTTCGACTATTTCCATCTTATCTTCAATTTTCATACTTTTCTCAAACAATTGAGGTAAAGTGTTAACTTCAGAATAATGTGGGAGATGTGGTCGAGATGATTGACCAGTCTCATACATCTTAGCAGCTCTTTCTTCTGCCACGCACCTATAAACGGTTTGTGCGATCTGTGCAGGTTCATCATAAGCTCTATGACTTCCTGAAGATGTCGCCTTCTGATTCTTCTTAATCCTTTTCCATATTGGTATGGATTTACGTGTTGTGCGTTTCATCTTTGGTCCTCCTGGAACTTGACGATAAATAGTGTTCATTGGTGGTAAAGATGATGCCACCGATTCTCCATTGATTCACTTTCTTCCATTGGTTCACTCTCTTCCGATTCGTTGGAAGGTAAAGGTGCTCCATCGTCAGAAGGTATTGGATGAAAGGTGGTTGGATTTATAGGGTAGTAAGGATCGCCTACCATCATGGGGAATGAAACTTCCTCTTCTTCATCCGTATCCTCGATGATTATCCATTCTCGTGAATGTGCCATGTCGAATTCCTATACATTTTGGATCACCAAGAGTTTTAGTCTATCAAATATTACTCACAAATTAAATAGTTCATATGATCTGATCATAATAAAATGTATTTGCGCACCTACACCTAGTTGTGATAGGATCTACGCACATATAAACTTTAGCTGGAATATTTGATCTAAATCCTTGAAATCAAAAACATTTCGGGTATTAAGGTGTATTCTCATTGCGGGTCTGAGTCTTTATATATGACTCTATATTCTTATTTTTTGTATTCACGCTTTAATTATTGTTTGTTACTTCAAGTCTATCTGATAAGGCTCCGGCCAGTCAGGACAATCAAAAGGGCAGGATCATTTTAGCATATAGCCGTTCTGGAATCCAGCAACCCAAATCGACATGTCTATCCTGTCACCGCTCCTGTAAGTAGTCCTTCAGTAGAATAATTAATAATACTTTTTATTGTAGGCTACCAGATATACCTAAACCTAATAGAGTAAGCCCTAAACTATAGACGTGCTTTCCTAAGAAAGTACTAGTTCACTATAGTTAATAGCTCTAATACCAATTTCTGTCACACCCCCAGCCGTCGGCGGAAACACCGGGTGGTGTAACGTCATTCATCGTATCACAGTTATATAACATTCACTGAACAGTACTAAATAAAATACATAACTTTATTAATGATTGAAAGTTACATTATTATTTTCCTAGTACTTATTACATAATATCAGACTATGGCATACTTCTTAATGAACAGAAAGGTAATAGTAAAACTTCTCCTGTTCTAATACATACCAGCTTTTCAAGTTCCCGAAAACACATGCATTTTAAAATACGTCAACATAAAGTTGGTGAGTTCACAGGTTTTGACTCCATATGAAAATAATACTTTTCGTAAGTTGAAAAGTTTAGTTTTTTGAAAGTATCATTTTGACGCTCCAACATTTAGTATATATTTTAGGTATAATAGTTTACTTATCAAATAAGTGTTATACTTAACATTAATACTTGTATAGGACAAAGTATAATGTTTCTAACAATTTGCTACCATGAGCCTGTAACCGCTGCTATGACATAATACCTCTGATAAAACACACGCATGATTTACCATGAGAAACAACACACTCATGATTTACAATGAGAAACAATACCGCGCTTTTCATCGACGCCGGAACAATAACAAGTAAAAGGATAGTTTGTCACTCGCTTATGGTTGACTGTAGCTAACAATCACAACTGGGGTGGTCAACCCGTATACTAATTATACACGAATTCCTCGCTCACACGGGATTAACGGTTACAGTTCAGAGGATTTCCGCTAAGATCCCCAATCTTAGTTGATGAATACAATTACTCATGTAGACTTCGACGGCTTCCTATAGCTCTAACAACAAAAGCATTTTCATGTCTAAAACCCTAAGTTACTAGACTATGCTTTTAAACATTACTCCTAACTTCATAACATTTAGGCAGTATAACAGATATAAATTGAGGTAAAACCATGTTTTATCATAAACCAACAATAACAACATATAGCATACCGAGTTTTATCTTGACATAAAACTAACAATAACAACATATAACATACCAGGTTTTATCTTAACATAAAACCAATAATAGCAACATACTTTATAAATTAACATATAGAACTTCCGAATATAACTTCGGAACTATATCGCACACAACATATATATAGAATCCTAAGTATAACTCAAGATCTACATTAGTATAATATGATGAGTTTTGAGCATTCTAACACTCCTAAGTGTACATGCAACCCTAAATACCTTGGATCTATGTTTTCTCTATTATACATGCAAATATGATTATCCAAGGTATTATCCTAACTAGCATACCAAAACATTGATACTAGGATACTAAAATAGATAGAATACATACCTTGTTGTTGTTGCTTGACTCCATGACGCTTGAGAGCCTAGTGCCCCAAGTGTGACACCTCAAATGGTTCACACAACATCATGAACTCTTGGAATAACCATGAGAAGAAGACATACATGTTCAAATCGGCTAGCCCTCAAAATATGTATCACTAGTGCCAATTTCTTGAACTAAAGGGGTTCTTATATAGTGTGGCTATTAGGGTTACACCATGTAACTCATGACTTTACCCATTCCTATGCTCCATGGGTTTTAACCTCCATGGAGTATCGATGGATCACCACAAGGGTTAAACCCAACATAAAGGAATCTTGGATCATAAGCCCACATATATAAGAATGAATGATTTACACAATCAATCCCCATATATTTAATTAGTCTCTTTTTGATCACTAAATTAAGTCCAAATTAATTCTTGATCAATACTAATTAAATAACATGATTTCATATTAATATATTAGAACTTATAATATATTAATATGTCACAAAATGTCTTTTCCTCATAAACGGTCTATCCAAATGTTTCGATGCCATGCAACCCAAATGGACCATGCCTAGTCGGGTCAAGTACATACCAATTATAGTTATGGACTTAGATACTAATCCAACAGTCTCCCACTTGGATAAGTCTAAAACTATTATTGCGTATGACTTCAGGAACCAACTGGCAATCGTAGCTCTCAAAAGCCGTTGTCGAACTCTGACCTTGTAGATGAACTCTGACCTTTGTAAATGACTTGTCCATTAGATAAGGGATCATATATTCCTCCATTCTAGATATCATATGGACTGAGACATGGATTATAATCATTCTCTCTGTCCATTTGTTGTTTCCCGATTTCCGATTTATGACGACTGACTAATTGAACAAATCAAATCAGTCCTGGCTCGGCCGAGCACTTACATTTGTCATCACCAAATCATCGAGGGGCCCACAAATATCGCTTTTATCCCGAAGGTAAAAGGAATGGATAAACTTCGACTCATATGGCTTGTTCTACTATTTGTTGAATCATACACAAAGGCACGTTTTATAACACCGAGTTACCGAATGCGTTTTCGTGCAATCAATGTACAACCAACTCATAGTAACAACTCATATCTCTAGGTTTGAAGAATATAAGATATTATCGTCTCATGATCACTCATGATAAAATCCATGAAGTGATTCCAATGAGCGCGGGTTGAATCCAATACTCAGAACTTATGAGCACTCATGAGTGTTGTAGCCCCTTGTCCAACATCTTAGACCTCTACAAGCCAACCCATGACAGTCTTGATTCATATCTACTTCCAACATATGACCGACTGTGGATAGTTTGAATAACTTAGTCAATCAGGAAGAATGACCTAGTTATTCTGGAAGTCAAAACATGCAAAATGAAACACAATAATAATAGAATCTAATATGGTATCAAAACCTATGAACATAAATAAAACACCTTTTATTTATCACCATATGATTACACATTATTCATTGTATACTGTTTCAGCTATCAACTTTATTCTTGAATTTAAAACAATAGTTGTCCCATGCTCCAAGCATGTACACTATGTTTTCTAAACACCAGTCATGCCATACACCAAGTATGCATACTATGTTTGTCTATGATCTTCACTTTGTGAATTAGATCAATTGAACATAACTCCAATGATCCTCTTTCACAGTCCCAAATCCTTACTGCAAATGCAAGAATTCCAAATTCATGCCATTTACTGAAATCTGTTAGATTCTAAACTTATATGCATTGATCCTCCTGTAATGATTATGCACAGAGTCAGAAAGACTTGACAACAACCATTACAGAGCATTCCAAGGATATCAACTCCTTGGAAACATCCTTCTTGCATTAAGTTTCCTAATCTTACACAGATTGAATAATTTCCAACTTTGAAACATTTCCATATTCCATTTTGACTATCACTTCTGAACAAGAGTTGCCTCCTTACAGATTATGTCAATATGGTCCTTCCAGAATTAACACTATACTTCCAACTATCCTTGAGCAACCAATCTTTGGTAAACCTTAGATTGTCCTCGACAATTGCTTAATCCTTTTAGTCATATCCAGTTCTAGACCTTTTCCCTTCTTAATGCCCCAGGCATTTGGAAAATTTTAGAAAGGATGAATATAGCACATGAAATCGATCCTATATCCGAAGCATATGGGACACGAGTCATGATGTCTCACATAAAGACTAAACCAGTCTTTTGCTATAACATTTCCATTTCTATTTGCCAAGTTCTCATAATTCAGATTATGAAAAGGGATGTCGTAATCATAATCGAATTTTAGAACGCAAATAATGGACCCATATATAGAATTTCCTTATGTTGAGCCATTCCAACATGAAATTCATATATATATCCTTGACTAAATACGATTAAAATCTCAATCTAAGCTTTTAGAATTGAAATGAAGTATAATTTTCTCTCCCTTAATTATAGCAAAACAACTTTTTCAACCGCTGCAGCCTCATGAATTGAAACTTTTGTTTTCTATAATTAACATTGCTAACTTGCAACCTTTATCATAATTATCATGCTCCCACTAACATGATGATTATTAGCATAACACTTATGCTCCCACTAGCTTTGACATGTAATTAGAAATCAGCTGGACTTCTAGAAATCAATACTTTATTGACTTTCTTACCAAAGTTCAGATTTCTGATACTAGATTGCTTTGATAAAACTTTATCAATATCATACACCTTATCTTAGATAGCTCACAGGTGTGTCTAAACAATTTTAAGAACTATGAAAAGGGATGCCGTAATCATAGTCTCGATTGTTTAGACCTTTACCACTTCTCACAAGTCCATGTTAGTGTGCTGGTTAACCACACACGCTCCACTAACGACTTTGAGAATGCAAATATCACAATTGCTATCTAGCTAAAATCTACTTAGTGAAAGTGTTTCCTCACCATCATTTTCATGAATCGGAGAGAAACCTTATGACACTTAGATTTTATGGTGTATGAGTTCCTATCCATATGAATTTTGTCAAAACCATAATCACAAGACAAGGTTACTGACAAATCCACACTTATATGGATTAAACTTGTGCAATCTTAAATTCTTGCCATTTGGCAGCTCAAGGGCCTGCCATTGCTTCCAAGTAGCTGTGCAACCAATTGAGAACTCTCAGAACTCCTATGCAAAGCCAACTTGAATAGGCACAGACATGTCGACACGATAGGTTATAAACCTCAAGTCGTGTGCTAGTGAAGAACTTCAGGTTTTATTCTTGATTAGTTCTTGAGACTTTCAAGACCTTTAAGACTCCCACTGTCCTCTTGACATATAAGAATTTCTTGTCAGATATTCAAGAGATAGTGTGGATTCTAATAAAGACAAACACTTCACACAATTGGCCTTAGTTGGTCTTTGTTTTATCCAAAACATCACAACTTACCAATTTCAAATGTACAAGAGTAGAAAACTTTTACTCTTACATTTGACAAGTGTTTTAAACCTTCTTTAAGACATGTCACTCAAGTTACAATCTTAGAGTATAACTCTAAGAATTGTTTTTGGAACGAAGTATAAATCATCTTCTTGATTTAACCACTTCAACAATTCATAGCTCCTCTTCTTAGCTACCAGAATGCACTTAGAGGATGAATTGTGATAAGGTCTCTTAATCATTAAGATGATTATATAACATGATACTAAAGTACTCTCCCATCTTTTCAGATTTGAGAAACTTTTATCTTTCTGCCTAAGTTGATTCTTCTTATTCGCTCTGCCATACATTGAAACCTTTTCCAATGTCTCAGAATTACACATAAGCTTGTAAGTATAACCATATTTACTGAATTTTAGTAAATAATGACAAATAGTGTTAACGATTATTTGTGGTGGGCTTGATCAGTGCACAAGAATGTGTACTCGATCCTTTACTTGACTCACACATCCATGTGAACAAGTACTTAGTCTTAATTTTTCCAATGCTTGAAAGTTCTTATTCATCATGCTATACAACTTGCATGATTCCCAGTTTCTATCCAACTGAAACTTAGGTGATGAAAATCTTTCCTTATTTGGTAAATTTAAACACTACCACAAATGAAAGAATCAAATTCATATTTCCACTCTTGCTCTTAATGGAATCTTATAAGCAACAAAAGTTTTCACAAATGCCATTGTAAGGATATTTTAAAATAAATAAAATCAAAAAAAAAATTTCTTTTATTTTAAAACTTTGCGGAAAAACTATCCTTACAATGCAAAAGCACATGAAAACTTTGTTGTTATCTAATCCTATGCAATATATCATAACTCCTAAGATGTAGCTTAAGAATCCGATCTTCAAACTATGCGATAGAAATTCATCTACGCGATCAGATTCAGCATAATCTTTCTTTAAGTTTCTTGACTTTTTTCTTTGATTCTTAAAACATCAACATGTGACCCAGTCACATCATGTATCAAGAATCTCAGAATAGAAACTTAGTAGAGTTAGATAGTGGACTTTACCTGAAGTAGAGTCAAACTTATTGACTTTAACATCCTTAGGTAAATTTGGCAGCTTCGCAACTAATGCCCCTTTCTTTGGCAATGGACCCTTGATAATGGGACTATCTCAGACTTAGCCTTTCTCTTTACCATTTGGTCAACCGAGTTGACTATGGCCGATCCCTTTCCATTGGGAAGAGAGAGCTTTACTGGATATCCAATGTCATCATTGTCAATGTCCATAAAGTTTTAGGAAGTTGATCTTAGCAAATAGATAAGATCATTAAGGGTCTTGTCATAGTCTCTTTCATAGGAGTCCCAAAGGAACTCACTATGTGACTTAGAAAATAGTTGAGTCACCAACATTCTCAAGACTTTGACACCCAACTCTCCCGGCTTGTCAATATCTGACTACATCTCGAAGATGTGATCACATATAGACCTTTGCTTGCCAATAGGGCTTGAGTGACCTTAAACTTTTCAGGAACTTGTGGGTTAGGGAGAATAATTGGAGGAGGTGAAAGAAGTATGATTTTCATGGGACATCATCTTCATTTAGGAAAGCTTGTTTCAAGAGATTTGGGAAGATCATCTTTTGGGAAATATTCAAGAGAGTTGATTTAAAGTCCTTAATATAACACCCAATATGAAATATTAAGGCTAGGACCCAACAACCTATTTATAACTGGAAGAGGGATGCCGTAATCCAAATTATAAAATAGTTGAAGGTAGGTAAATGACGATTTACCAATTTCCACCATGAAAAACGAAATATAATTAAGTTTTAATTGAATTTGAAACTCCTAGATCTTTTGAGATACATTGAACTTTCAATGGCATGTTTGAATCTCGATTGTGCCCTCTCAAGTTTGTGACTGGGATGCCGAGGATCACAAACAAGGTGTGAATAACCATGCAAATTGACTTGGTACCCTTAACTTTATCACCTAATCGATGTGCCGGTTAACCACACACGCTCCACCGATCTATAATAGAGTCAAGTTACCCTTTGCCACTCTTACTAGTCCTTATTAGTGTGCCGGTTAGCCACACACGCTCCACTAATGCCTTGGTAAGGTACAAAGTGTAATTTCATGGGTTAGCACCTTTTCACATTTTCCTAAGTAACTAAGATTAGGAATGTACAAGTGTTTAGTTACTTAGTATTTATCATTAATACTTTTAATGAAGGGAGAATTATAGTCCTTTCCTACCCGTTCGGCTAACGACCCTCCACCAGTCAAGGAAGCGGTGGGTGAGAGTGGACACCCATTAAACTGCCATTTTATAGGCAGTAACCTTATACCCCCCTTATAAACCGGCTTCGTGAATGAGGCCTACTAACGGTAAGATTGACTTTATCTTATACATATCTTTATAATTTAAAATTATAATAATATTATAAGGGTTTGAATTTTAACTTTTAAAATTCTAAGGGCTAACTTGGAATTAAAGTATTCATAAGAGAAAACTTTTCAAATTCCAAAACTTGAGGGCAAGTTTTGAAACTATTCAAAACTAATTAATTCCATAACTTATTTGTTTAAAGTAGTTTTAATTAAAAAAAACTCTTCAAGTTCCATAACTTGAGGACAAGTTATGGAAGACTTTAAACTAATAAAAGAATGTAACTTTTCTTTATTTTGTAATTTATGGAATTAACTAAGGTTACACATTTTATTACTTAATGAAGTGACTCTTGAACCTCCATAACTTGAGGACAAGACTCTTCATTTTTGTAACCATTACCAACTTTTATGAGTTTTATGAAACTTAAATGTGACTTTTCATATAACTTGAGGACAAGTTACAAAAACACATTTTAGAATCAACTCTTAGATTAAAATGGATTGAAAACACATAATCAATTAACTTTTCTATTAATCTAAGAAACTCATAAGAACAAGATAATTTAATCAAACTTTTTCATGTAATTAGCCTAATCACTAAACTAATACAAAACATGAATCTATTGACAATTATCTTTGAAATTGGATTAGTATGAACATTACCACATCAAAAACAGGATTATAGGTTCAAAAACAGCTTATGGTAATGTTCCTAGTCCATTTCTAGCCAAAAAACTCGAAGATATGCTGTCAGGGGCTCCTACTCGTCGAGTGTATCAACCTACTCGCCGAGTAGGATGATTTTCTTCATGGACTCGGCGAGTTCATCAGTGGACTCGGCGAGTTCATCAGTGGACTCGGCGAGTCCAGTGCCCAGAATGCCCGAAATTCGACTATTTCAGCATTTTTCAGCAATTTGCATCAAGTATAATTGAAAACAAGCCTAGGCTCTGATACCACTGATGGGTTTTGAGCATTCTAACACTCCTAAGTGTACATGCAACCCTAAATACCTTGGATCTATGTTTTCTCTATTATACATGCAAATATGATTATCCAAGGTATTATCCTAACTAGCACACCAAAACATTGATACTAGGATACTAAAATAGATAGAATACATACCTTGTTGTTGTTGCTTGACTCCATGAAGCTTGAGAGCCTAGTGCCCCAAGTGTGACACCTAAAATGGTTCACACAACATCATGAACTCTTGTAATAACCATGAGAAGAAGACATACATGTTCAAATCGGCTAGCCCTCAAAATATGTATCACTAGTGCCAATTTCTTGAACTAAAGGGGTTCTTATATAGTGTGGCTATTAGGGTTACACCATGTAACTCATGACTTTACCCATTCCTTATGCTCCATGGGTTTTAACCTCCATGGAGTATCCATGGATCACCACATGGGTTAAACCCAACATAAAGGAATCTTGGATCATAAGCCCACATATATAAGAATGAATTATTTACATAATCAATCCTCATATATTTAATTAGTCTCTTTTTGATCACTAAATTAAGTCCAAATTAATTCTTGATCAATACTAATTAAATAACATGATTTCATATTAATATATTAGAACTTATAATATATTAATATGTCACAAAATGTCTTTTCCTCATAAACGGTCTATCCAAATGTTCCGATGCCATGCAACCCAAATGGACCATGCCGAGTCGGGTCAAGTACATACCAATTATAGTTATGGACTTAGACACTAATCCAACATAATAACATGCTAACAAGTTGATAATAGTTGTATATATTCAAAATATTATATTTAGAAAAAACTATATCCCGGTTAATATAATTATTTACGTTGATACTACTATACCATCATGTAGACATAATAGTAACGTATATACAATATTTAGCATGCGTTTTCCCCCAAAAATATTAGAAAGTGGGGCCGTGAAACTCACCCTAGTAGCTTGATTTTATGTAATCTAAGTAGAAACGGTCAACGGTACGAGGTCGTCGGGGCTTGGGATGCAAGAGGGCTTCAGGAAATGAGAGAAAGGAAAGAAGTTCAGGTGTAGGAATAGCTGAAGTCGGACCTGCTATTTATATTAATATTTTTGGCCCTCACGTCGTGAGTTTTATAAGACTCACGTCGTGAGTCTAGCATGATCATTTCGTAGACTTGCCATTTGCGTCCCTAGCTTCGGAAGGTGGCCAGATGAGTCCTCACGTCGTGAGATATCCTTGCTCACGTCGTGAGTTTGGAACTTATCCCTTCGTAGCCTCGTCACACACCTTCTAGATCCAAAATGTGGCAAAATGACTCCTCACGTCGTGAGTTTCTGTGCTCACGTCGTGAGCTCAGTCAGATTAGGGTTTGTGACAGCTGAATCTTTGGAAGGTCGTAACTTTCACATACGAACTCTGTTTTTGACGTTCTTTATATGCACGCGTAGGTATTTACAAGTAATACAAATCTATTTTAGACTCCAATAGCTAATTATTAGTCTATTTTAAATTCCTCTTATTATAGAGATTTATAGTGTTCGGTTTATCATAACTTCTTCATGTGAAGTCAGATTCAGACGTTCTCTATATTTTTGGAATCGTATGGACGTATACTTTGAGTTGAAACATAAAGAAAGTTCATATTTGTATTAGAATTATCATGAACTACATAGCACTCTTATCACATTACTAGTTTAACAAAATCACATTACATGATTGGCATAATCACATGTGATTGTCTATTGACCTATTTTGACTGGTGTTACAGTCTTATTGCAGTTCTAAACGTCAGAGGAAATGCTTAGATCTTTTCCATGCATGTCTATATTTTATTTACATATGACAAGGTGTCTTTACAACTAAATCTCCAACAACTACTACTGCTTATGCAATTTTAACACTGAGTCACTCCTAGAATTGAACTCTTGCCAATTTACGCTAAGGACTCTAAGTTAATCTTAATTGATACTTCAACATCAAGACCATTTGGTTGAACTGGATTAACAACTTGACCTATCAATCCTATTATGTATACTTCTGATACATCTGCAATCCTTGGAAAGAACTACCGCTTCTCTTAATCTACATGTCCATCCCAAATGATTCTCTTCTAGGCGTCTCTATTCTTGTTTTAGACGATGACTTGAAACATTCATACTTATGAAATGCTTTCTCTTTGACATCGATCTTATGGTTTACGTCTTTTGGCATAGGGCAAATAGGTCCCTACTATTAGCTTAACTAAGCTCTCTAAATCTGATGTATCCCTTGAGTACCCAACGCTCTCTATGGCAACTATATCATCTATTGAATTCCTGATCGTCTACTATGAGGTTGAATCTCTTATTCATGAAGGTACGAAACTAGATGGTTCTCTTGGCTATCTGAGTCGTACCTAGGAATTTGGCTAATTCCTTAATCCAATCAGACGTATTGGAAGGAAAGACCAACATTTCCTTGAGAATCAAGACACTCATAGCCTACGGGTAATCTAAGAAAAGAATTTTTTCTTTTATTAATCGAACAAAGAATTGAAATTAACAACCTCCGCCTACTCATGCCGCCACTCTCTTGGACCTTGACGTTGAAATCAAAAGTTGAACTACTTTTCACACTTTCTCCTTAAGGTTCAGTTATCCCATACTTAGGTTCGACCCATCATATGTTGCTGCTTGTAACTAACCGAAGTCTAAGTTGGGTTTGCCTATGTGAATTATATCTCCTTTTAACTTTGAAGAAACACCTGGTTGTCGTATTCAACGACCTTCAACATTCCTATCATCATACTACTGCCAATGTCTATCGTAGTGATCTTCTTGCATAGCCTGACCAAAACAAGATAAGGTTGTGACAAGCACAACATTGTCTATAAACGCACTAACACACATGTATGACTAATTGGTATAAGGTGGTATTACTAATATGGTTGAACTACTAGCAACAACGACGGTTGCTGAATTCATTTCTTCTTTACCGTTTCTCTAGGATGATCACCTTGTCGCGTTCCAAATATCCTTCTTTATTCTCACGACTAAAGTTGGTACTACATCGGGCGAGGTTTTCAGAACCAACTCACTTAGTCAATTCTACTTTATTCGGACTCGATATTTTATGGCCACTTGGGACCGAACTTAGAATCACTCTCCTAAACATCACCGTACATCAGGTAGTGACGTAATTAACGTAAAAAAAAATTATAGTGCTGGCCACACTATCTATCTATCTAGTAGTGCCTTAGCAACTTTGTGACTTTTCCTTATCCAAGTGCGAGTCCTGTGCTTCAGGTATTATAGGCTTCTACTACCTTTCACACCCACTCATACTTTTCCTAAAAATTGTCTCTTAGTTTTCAAGCCACTTCCAATAGTAAACAAGATGACCGCTAAGCATATATATATATATATATATATATATATATATATATATATATATATATATATATATATATATATATATATATATATATATATATATATATATATATATGTGTGTGTGTGTGTGTGTGTGTGTGTATCCCATGAGCACATACAACAGTTTTCCTAAACTTCACTAGGGCTTTTCATCTTTACCGATGCCCTACCTTATGAATAGATGCCCTATCAAGCATATATTAAACATCCTAGACTCTCCTTCTAAGATTCCTTTCCACTCCACCCTACTATTATCTGAGGAAGAACTTCTACCAATATTACATAATTATAGGATGAATACAATTGAATGCCGCTAAAATCGAACAGTCTATCGATTGAAAGATCCGACACTATAACGGTTAAACTCAGACACAAGCTGCGTAATAGCGCCAAATCAAGAAATCTAAAACAATTTAATTCTGGGAGCAGGCATCCTAACATATTTGTCAAATAACTAATTAATATCAATATAGGTTCTAGGCAGCAAACAACAAGCAAATCCCTAGGTTATAAAGCATCTCAATTATCAGAAAATTCTATTTAGCAATTCCTAAAAAGATCCCTAACCTACATGTTAGCATGCTTTTCTAACATTTCACACATTGGCAATTGGAACAATATGGATATTTTGGGATTCACTTTCCTTTCTGAGCTTTGGTTGACTGTACGCATCACATTCTGTGTATTATTCGTTTTGTAAAAATATTTATTAATTACTCAGATCCTTAGTTTGAGTATGGAATCACATGAATGTTGATCCAGTTCGCTCGAAGCAGGGCTCTGATACCAACTTCTAATGTCCTAATTTTCAACACAAATTTTTCATTTTTATTTATTTAAATATATCAGAGTATAATTCTGCTATGCGGAAACTTGTTGTGAATGTGCGTGTGTACAGTCGGACCTTGCCTTTCTCACGAACCGATGAAGTGCCTGAAAACATTTATAATCAAGTGGTTAAGCACGAAGCTTAATGAGTTCCCTAAAATACCATATACCACAATACATATACATGTATACAAACAATGGCTCATGATCTGCCAATGATATGTGTACTTACGACCTACACGTCATTCCGTTAACATCGATCTATGTGTACTTACGGCCTACACGTCATTTCGTTAACACAGGTCTATGTGTAATTACAAACTTCACACCATTTCATTAACACAGGTCTGTGTTAGGTCATATTGTGTTGGTTTGAGCTAGGCATCAATCTGTATAGGTCTTGATATGGTTTGGTCATGTAATGTAATTGGTGTACGGTTATGTGTTTGCGGCTGTATGGGTGTTCACGGCCGTGAACCTGTTTACAGCCGTGAACGTCTTCTCGGTCTTGGTCCCCTATTTATAGGTGTCAGATGTGTCAGAATGCACAGTTGTCGTGTGTGTGTATCCAAGTGTACCTGATGTTTGTGGCCTAATAGACGTGTGCATTGTTGGATCATTCTTTGCCTCTACTCCTTCTTATTCTTATTGGATTACTGCTTGATTGTTTGTTTGATCACTGGTTGGATCAGGATTTGTGGAATTACAATTGGTATCACTAGTACAAAAATGGCATACGGTCACACTTTCCGAAAAACGACCTGTGACACTTTTTCTTAAAAGTGTGGCCAAAGGTCACTAAAAGAATTTAGACTGTTTTCGGATACATTTAAATTAGATTGTGTGGCCATTATATAGACAATCAACACTTTTACCACACTTAATTATACCAAATGTGACAAATATTAGTCACACTCGAACACTGAGATCATAGGTCACAATCAGCCATACGTATCGATTAAGATTGTCATACTTTTTTTTATGAGAGACAGTAGATAAAAGTATCGTCACATGAGTTAGTTCTCTGTGTGTCTATAACCTGGTGCCTTTTTAGCCACATAACAGACAAAGTAGCTAAAAGGTGATACATATGGTCACACTAATTATTTGTCTGTCCATAGGGCAGTTCTGTACTGGTTGTATTTAGTTTATGCAAGAAATTAAAAGAAGTTAGTATTGATTACTTATGGTCATGTACCTTTTATTATGTGTGTCAAAATATTATGAATTGGCTTTAAGAATAAACAAATATTGTGTGTGTAGGTAGCATTTAGTTACGTTTACAGCTATTATATGTGTCAATATGTAAATATAGTCATAAAAGAAAAATAATGTCTTATCGTTATAATTAGGGGTCGTTCATTGAATATGTTACTGATGGTCATGTACCTTTTATTTTGTGTGTCAAAATATTATGAATTGGCTTTAAAAAGAAACAAATAGTGTGTGTAGGTAGCATTTAGTTACGTTTACAGCTATTATATGTGTCTATATGTAAATATAGTCATAAAAGAAAAATAATGTCGTATTGAATAAGAGTTATAAGAAAGGACCAAATTGCCCTTTTTGTCATCTATTCTTTTAATTGCACCAGATAATACACCATTAAAAATGAAAAGAATACAACTTATTTTAACAGAATATTATGATAAATAAATGAAATGAATACAACATAACTTGTTTAACATTGCACAACGAAAGTACATTGCTATTACATGCAGTTTATGTTATAACATGTGTAACAATATAACAGTAAAAAACCGAAAAAAAATATCTTTGAGTTATAACAATATTACACCAGAATAGTTTGATGGTATAATATGGTAAAAAGATATTAAGTAAAGTACATCGTCATTTTTTGTCATTTTCTTATTCTCCACATAACGATATGCTCAAGTTTTGGCCTTTCCCTTCTACAAACAAAAAATAAAGATCATTAAGTGTTAAGAGAAGGAAAAATATTATCGCTACAAATGTAATTCATGACATTAAGAAACACGTACCGTACGTATAAGCATACCGTGACAATCAGTATGAAAATAATCATTTTCCTTCTGCAAGTCAAGTGTGTCTACACGTGGCAATATGTTATCATTATGAGGAACAATAGTACTAAATTCTTCATCTACATCTTCATATGTATCTCTGTAATTTTTGGGTGGTGTCTTGAACACAATAGACATTTTTTGATCGAGTGGGTCTGTCACGTAAAATACTTGTTGTGCTTGTGAGGCCAATATGAAGGGATCACCTTTATGGCCTAATCTTTTTAGTTCAACTAGTGTGTACCCCAATTTATCCCTTTTTACCCCATTTCTATTGCCAACCCAGTCACACATGAAAATTGGAATTCTTTTAAAATGATAATCTAGTACCCATATCTCTTGTAAAACACCATAATAAGTGTTTTTGGCATATGTTACAACTTCTTTATTGATGTGTGTGTCAGTTGCAACAACACTAACCCCACTGTTTTGGTAAACTTTACCTTCACGAGCTTTTGTACGAAAAGTATATCCATTAATAGCATATACATCATATTTAATAATGTTCTTATTGGGTCCATGTGAAATCCATCTCATTGTCTCTGTTATACTTTCTCTACAGGCCCCTAACTCTCTCTACCTGAATTGTAATTAGATTTTGAATTTAAGAAATCAAGGCAAAAATAACAAAGAACACAACATATTTGAAAAGAGTATACCTCCTTTCGTAACCAATGACCAAATGTTTTACTATGCTCTTGTTCTAGATGTGCCTTTCGTTTAGTAGGGTGTAGATGTTCCAAAAATTCCATATGTCGTCTGTCAATACGTTAATGTTAATATTATAACAAAAAAAACATACATGTAAAAAACCTTACTTGATATACGGGAGTACTTCAGATGTATTTTGCAATACAAAGAAATGTGCTTTGCTGAATAGTTCTGCAGAAACTTCTATCGATTTAGCAGCTGATAGAGGAGTACCGTCCGTAATAGAGCTACTATCTACACCTTTATGAATTCCACATTTGTTATGACTGTCAGGTGGAATACCAACAGTATCCATCTTTTTAAGGAATTGACTAAAAAACTCAATTGTCTCTTCTGCAACATTCTCTTCTGCAATGCATCCTTCTGGTCTAGTTTTGTTTCGCACGTGCCCCTTAATAACCTTCATAAACCTTTGAAACGGGTACATCCATCTAAAGAATATTGGACCGCATAATTTTACTTCCCTAGTTAGATGAACGGTTAAATGAATCATCACATCAAAAAATGATGGTGGAAAGTGTTTCTCAAGAAGACATAAGGTTACACATAACTCCTCTTGCAACTTATCGAGCTCATCCACTATGATTTATTTGCTACATATTGATTTGAAAAAGAAACAAAACCTTGTAATAGCAACTCTGGTGGGTGGATGCATAATAGATCGAATTGCTATGGGCAAAAATTGTTGCATGAGCATGTGATAGTCATGTGATTTTAGTCTGATCAACTTCCTATCATTTAGACTCACCAAACTAGAAAAATTAGAACAATACCCTTGAGGAACCCTTAAGTTGTATAAAGTCTCACAGAATTTGTCTTTTTCCTCTTTTGTCAATGTACAACCTGTTGCGGGAAGTGTTGTGTTGTTCCCTTCTATCTGAGGATGCAACTCTGGTTTTAAACCATAATCAACCAAATCCAATCGAGCTTTATAACCATCTTTCGTCTTCCCGGGAACGTTCAACACAGTTCATGTTAAACTCTCGCCCACGTTCTTTTCCACATGCATAAAATCTATACAATGTGGAACCAAATTGTCGGGCCAATACCTTAGTTGTCTATACCATATATTGAATTTCTTCCAGTATGTATTATTTTGCTGGCCCACATCTGAAGTACCCACTTGGTGTGATTTTCTCTTTTTTTTATTAATCTTCCCACCTTTTCCACTTGTAGATTGTTAGATTTCTGCCTCCTTGCCCTTATTAACCTTTCCCCATTTATTAATTATAAATTTCACCCTGTTATATATTTCCTCCCCATTCATAGGTTTTGGAGAGGGTGTGAACTCTTGTTATCCATTGAATGCCTTCTTTTGTCTTCTGAACGGGTGATCATACGATAGAAATCTTCTATGACCAGCATAACTCTGCTTATTCGATTCAGGGAGTCTAATGCAGTGTGTCTCTTCGCCACACACAACACAACCTTGAAAACCGCTGTATGGGCAACCACTTAATGTACCTAGAGCAGGATAATCATTAATAGTCCATAACACAACTTCACGTAGTTTAAAGTGCTCTTGTGCATATGCATCGTATGTTTCAACTCTAATATCAAATAATAATTGCAGATCATCAATAAAAGGTGCTAGGAACACATCAATATCGTTTCCTGGTGTTCCCGAAATCAATAACGAAAGCATGATGAACTTTCTCTTCATACACAACCATGGTGAAAGGTTGTAAATGACAGTTAAAACACGCCAAACACTATGATTCTTATTTCCTCTGTTCACACCGACCCCGTCAGCCGAAATGCCTAGCCGCAAATTTCTTGGTTCGCTAGCAAAATCAGGATATTTGTCATCAATGGCAGCCCATGCTGGTGAATCAGTTGGGTGACTTAAAACGCCAATATCCACCTTTCTTTCTGTTGCGTGCCATGTTAAATCTTTTGCAGTAGTCTTAGACTGAAAAAGACGCTTTAAGCGCGGAATAATTGGAAAGTACCACAAAACTTTTGCAGGAATATTGTTGTAAATTTTATTTTTTTGTTCATCAACCTTCCGTCTTGATTTACCACAAGTAGGACATGCTGCCAAGTCTGTGTATTCGTTTCTGTAAAGTATACAATTGTTGACACATGCATGTATCTTAGTATACCCTGAACCCATTGCCTTGAATGCTTTTTTTGCCTCGTATGTACTACTGTACATTTCGTTTCCTTCTGATAAGATATTTTTGATCAAAACTAATAATTCTGTAAAGCACTTATCTGATACTCCATATTTACTCTTCAAGTTGAGTAGTTGAATGATTGCAGATAATTTTGTGAAATTATGACACCTTGTGTATACGGGCTTCTCGGCATCTTCTATCAGTTCTCTAAACTTATCAGGGTTCCCAATAAAATTTTCTTCTACAGCTTCAACCATCTCTACTGTTTCTGCAGCATCTATTGGCATTTCTGTGTTCATGTTCGTGGAATCTACAATGTTTGACGTATCCATGTCAAAATTATGTTCATATATATAACTTCTTGGTGGTTCTTCTGTTTCTCCATGCTTATTCCAATTTGTGTATGTTTGATCAATTCCATTCCTGAATAGATGATCATCTACTACATTCACCGAATGAGATATGTGGTTTACACATTTAACACATGCACATGGAATTCTTATCTTTTTTTTTTTGGTATCTACAGAATCCATATGTTTAGAAATCTTGTAATTGTGTACTGCATATTTGATAAACTCTGCAACACCTTTTACATAGGTTTCTGATGTTCTGTAGGCTCCCATCCAAGACTTATCCATATTCAGCTTACAACAGCATCAACAAGCAATATATGTTTCCTGTTGATTGAGCCATTTTAATAAACAGTTGGTGTGCATAAACGAAATAGATCACATTTCAAATAAATCCAATATCTTGAAACAAAAAAACTTATTAACTCAAAAGAAAATATAATGATACACATCATGACCAAGCGAAATAATAAAGATTCATATTATGAGGGTAATTGTTTTTTAATTCCCTGTATTAATTAAATGTAGTATTTGTACCTGTATAATTTTGATGTTCACGTATCAATTTCTGGTTGAAGAATAAACGTAGTTGCAATGCCTTTGTAGTTATCAGAGAATGAATCGATAGGAATTCATATTGTCTAAAAGGGGATATTTATGCATTGAGTCTGGATTATCAGGGACATGTGGAGAAGTGATAAAAAAGTGGATGATCAGGGACATATCGAGAACTAAAAAAAAATTGTTGCTAGTTGGGTTCGAACCCATGGCATTCCAAAATATACCATTAGCTACATTCACACTTACCATTTGGGGTATCTGGTTGATTGTTATTTATTGGTTTACGAAAAAAACAAAAAAATTAACCAAAAGAGAAAAGAATCCACTAAAACTAATCTAAGACAAAGACAGTTAGCATCAAGCATTTTTTCCTCATTTGATACAATAAATGTAATTGTTGTTGCACATTGTTTTTAATTAGCCTTCACAATTGAAAATAAAAACAAAAAACAAATCATTCTTTCCTAATTTGATACAATAAATGAATGACCATTATACCCTTATATCTCACACACAGATTAAGTAGGAAATTATATAATTTTCTTTGTTTTATCATCATAACAATTAATGGACGGATATACCCTTGCTATAACATAACTACATAGTGGAACTAAGTTGCAAGGTACATTGCTATTTTAGAAACAATTCAGTAAAACAGGGACAAACCTGACTCAGTTATAAGTAGTCAAAACAATCTAAATTAACATATAAAATTAATATGATAACTATTTCCCATTTTGCCCCTAAGACAATTCTATTTAAAACAACATCAAATATGGACATATAACATATAATTGACTGTTATACCCTTGTGTTATCATAAATACAGAGTGGAACTAAGTTGCAAAGTACATTGCTATCTTAAAAAACAATTAAGCAAAACAGGGACAAAGATGACTGAGTTATAAGTATGCAAAACATGGACATAATTAATATATAAAATTAATATGATAACTAATTCCCATTTTGCCCCTTAGACAAATCTATTTAAAACAACATCAAATCTGGACATATAACATGTAATTGACTGTTATACCCCTGTGTTATCATAAATACAGAGTGCAACTAAGTTGCAAAGTACATTGGTATCTTAAAAAACAATTAACTAAAACTGGGACAAATCTGACTCAGTTACAAGTATGCAAAACATGGACATAATTAACATATAAAATTAATATGATAACTAATTCTGATTTTTCCCCTAAGACATTTCTATTAAAAACACCATCAAATATGGGCATATAACATATAATTGACTGTTATACCCCTGTGTTAGCAAACTACATTGCCTTTTTAACAACACAATATATCAATACAGGGACATAATATATAACATCTAATATAGACCTACTATATAATCAAAACAACATCACATATAGACATAATATATAACAATTCATTAAATAAAAGAGTTCATATTAATTACAAAAATAGAGTATCATATGTACTCTGTATTAATCACAAAAAAGATTACAACATAGTTCACATAGGCTATGTCTTTCCATGCTATGGCATTTTATTTCGCCATGTCTATAGCATCCTCCATTTTTTCTCTTGGAATTCTCATGTTTAGCATATGATTGATGTATGCTATTCCATCATCAACCGATGCCATTGGATGTTCTGTTACAAACATGTGAATAAGCTTCTCAACACGTTTGGCTGGTGAGTTCATCAAAAAATGTGGGAAATTGTTTGGAACAAACACAAGCCTGTGTTCAACATAGAGATGTTCAATCTCTCTGAATTTGTGTGCCCTAACTAACTTTTTGAAGGGTCCCAAACATTCATCATTCAGAATTGGAATCATTGACAACCCACTGTGTTCTTCGGTGGGCATATGATACCAGTTCCCCAAACTTGTAGACCCAAGGCTTCTAGAAAAACGGCCAAGCATCTCCATGTTTATCAAATCGATGTTCACATGAGAAATAAAGTGAACCTTTGTCTGTTGATACGCCTTACTTGGGTAGTCTGTAAAGAACCCACCATGAACAACGTGAATGGTGAATCTTTTCTCGTTTGCCTTCCTGTATTCAACCACCGGTGTGTTTCTTGGTGGTTCGGCGCTTACACTCCATAGCTGGAACTTCGGACGTGCCCACGGATCAGCATTCATCTTCTCTTCAATTGATCGTTGTAGTTTTTTTCAAAGAGGAAGAGGGAGAAATCGAAGTTATCGTAACGTAATGAATATGTGAGAATGACGAAATTGACATAAGCGAATGGTTTAAGAGGATCATCAGTCAGAGGTGAAGGGACGTCGACTGAGGCCATCACTTCTCTGATTAATTGCAGTCTACAGAGGAGGTGGATTTTGAACGACGGCTAGTCGGCTACGATAAAGATTACACATTTTTGTATTATACATTAATATATCTAGTATTTACATTAATATCTATAATATTAATGTAAAAAATATCTATAATATTAATTAAATGTAATATCCATACTAGCATTGTTTTTTTATTATCCAACAAAAAAATAAATTTATATATAAATTTATAATAGATATATAAAATGAATTTTTTAATTCAAATGGGTTAGGGTTGACCATCATTAGCTCATCTATGGGTGTTGGTTGTGGGTTTGGACCTCATTAGGTCATGTATGGGTGTTGGTTGTCGGTTTGCACCTCATTAGGAGATGTACGGGTGTTGGTTGTGGGTTTGGACGTCATTAGGTCATCTACGGGTGTTGGTTGTGGGTTTGGACCTCATTAGGTCATCTACGGGTGTTGGTTGTGGGTTTGGACCTCATTAGGTCATGTACGGGTGTTGGTTGTGGGTTTGAACCTCATTAGGTCATCTACGGGTGTTGGTTTTGGGTTTGGACCTCATTAGGTCATGTATGGGTGTTAGTTGTGGGTTTGGACCTCATTAGGTCATGTATGGGTGTTGGTTGTGGGTTTGGACCTCATTAGGTCATGTATGGGTGTTGGTTGTGGGTTTGGACCTCATTAGGTCATCTACGGGTGTTGGTTGTGGGTTTGGACCTCCTTAGGTCATGTATGGGTGTTGGTTGTGGGTTTGGACCTCATTAGGTCATCTATGGGTGTTGGTTGTGGGTTTGGACCTCATTATGAGATGTACGGGTGTTGGTTGTGGGTTTGGACGTCATTAGGTCATCTATGGGTGTTGGTTGTGGGTTTGGACCTTATTAGGTCATGTATGGGTGTTGGTTGTGGGTTTGGACCTCATTAGGTCATGTATGGGTGTTGGTTGTGGGTTTGGACCTCATTAGGTCATGTATGGGTGTTGGTTGTGGGTTTGGATCTCATTAGGTCATGTATGGGTGTTGGTTGTGGGTTTGGACCTTATTAGGTCATGTATGGGTGTTGGTTGTGGGTTTGGACCTCATTAGGTCATGTATGGGTGTTGGTTGTGGGTTTGGACCTCATTAGCTCATGTATGGGTGTTGGTTGTGGTTTTGGACCTCATTAGGTCATGTATGGGTGTTGGTTGTGGGTTTGGACCTCATTAGGTCATGTATGGATGTTGGTTGTGGGTTTGGACCTCATTAGGTCATGTATGGGTGTTGGTTGTGGGTTTGGACCTCACTAGGTCATCTACGGGTGTTGATTGTGGGTTTGGACCTCATTAGGTCATGTATGGGTGTTGGTTGTGGGTTTGGACCTCATTAGGTCATCTATGGGTGTTGGTTGTGGGTTTGGACCTCATTAGGTCATGTATGGGTGTTGGTTGTGGGTTTGGACCTCATTAGGAGATGTACGGGTGTTGGTTGTGGGTTTGGACGTCATTAGGTCATCTACGGGTGTTGGTTGTGGGTTTGGACCTCATTAGGTCATCTACGGGTGTTGGTTGTGGGTTTGGACCTCATTAGGTCATGTACGGGTGTTGGTTGTGGGCTTGGACCTCATTAGGTCATCTACGGGTGTTGGTTGTGGGTTTGGACCTCATTAGGTCATGTATGGGTGTTGGTTGTGGGTTTGGACCTCATTAGGTCATGTATGGGTGTTGGTTGTGGGTTTGGACCTCATTAGGTCATCTACATGTGTTGGTTGTGGGTTTAGACCTCATTAGGTCATGTATGGGTGTTGGTTGTGGGTTTGGACCTCATTAGGTCATGTACGGGTGTTGGTTGTGGGTTTGGACCTCATTAGCTCATGTACGGGTGTTAGGTGTGTAATAACATAGGATAGTCATTGGTTTATGGAGTTATGGCATATAAATTATTATAAAAAATTATTAAGCCTACTAGACCTTAGTATTATTTTTGTTATATAATAATATTTTTCCGTTGTATATTTATTTTTTTAACTTTAAATATTTTTTATTTCAAATAGTCATAAATGTTTTTCCAAAGAATAAATTGTTAACTTAGAAGGACCAAATATGTAATATTTATATTATTACCAAATAAATCATAATAATGTTTGAGAAGGCAGAACATGTTTCAAAACCACGATTTTTGCTTCAAATCGTGTGGGATTACTATCAGCTCAAAATTTGGAACACATTTGAATTCGTCAAATGAATTTAAACAAAACTAATGGGAGGCAAACATTTTTTCGTATGGTTTTTGGGCTCCAAATCAAAGCGGGAAATCTTCATCTATCGCACCGCCAAAACTATGAAGATCAATCCATCGGATCAAGGAAATTCCGGTAATTTTTTGGTAACATCCATCAATTTAGGACCTGTTAAATCATTTTAATATTTAATAGACCGTCATTTATTCCACCATTGTTTTGTTTAGCGTTAGGTTATATCCCAAAAGGATCATAATTCAGTTCATCGTTCATCAAGCTTTCAGTGTAAGTATATTGGTTGTGTACGTATTATTTCAATGTTATTGATTGTATTGATTACGGATCATGCATAACACAAACAATTTTGATTCTTCATATTGGTGTGCTTGTTGCACACCAACTGTTCGATGAAATGTTTTTGTGAGCAATTGTCTGTAATATTATTATTGATACATTATCATTAAACTTATAAACAATCAAAGTTATTTTCAATCTGTTTTGTCAACAGAAGAATCATGGAGGTTGACAAGGAACAACATGAGGATATCCCTGACTATAATATAGAAGATGAGCTAGATGATGGAAACCAAGAATATGATTCGGAGACAGAGGATGGTGAAAATAAAGACATTCACTACAATAGCCAATCAGATTTGGAAGAAGAAATCCATAAAACAGTTCCTACAAGGTCAAATAGGAAGAGGGGCATGACTCGATTGCCAAAACTGAAGACTGAATATGTCAATTCTGGTGGTAAAAAAAACGTGTCAGGTTTGATGAATTCGGTAAGTTTACAGGGAAGAATAATGCAGTCTTTGTTAGCTATTTGGGTGATCTTGTCCGCGAGAAGGTGGGATTAAGTGCTCTTTGCTAGAAAAAAGTTAAACCGGAAATGAAGGACAAACTATGGGAAGAGATTACTGTAAATATTTTCTTCAATTTTTTAATCTGTATAACATATTATATGTAAAAATCAAGTATTAAATACTAACATTTTCATTGTTTGTTTTGTTTTAGCGCTATTTTGAGGTTCATGAAAGTGGAAAACAATTTGTGATGAATGGACTTGGTATTCTTCTACGGAACTTCAGAAGAAAGTTGTATGCAGATTACATCAAGCCACATCTAGGCAATCCCAAAAAGCTTGAAAAAATCCCCGTTCGTTATCGTGCACTAATCACTGAACAAGATGATTGGAACAAATTTGTGACTTATACGCAATCTCAAGAGTTTAATGTTAAAATCTTTTTTCAAAACTTATTCATTTATTTATCATAAACTGGGTTATAAAAGTGTGTGACAAATATTTTACTTTTATTTCACAGAATGTGTCACAAAGGACTATCAAAGCGAGAAAGATGTCAAAGTATGCTGATCGGATGGGACGAGGGGGTATACTACTCTTAGGAGGAAGTTGGTAAGCTTGGTCTTTAGTTATATTAACTTCATAGCATTTTATTTAATATGCTTTTGTTTCATATTCTTTAAAATTTAATTTTTTTTATCAAGATTGAAGAGAATGTGATTTCAAAGGAGGAAATGCCCCCAAGGTTTGTTATGTGGTGTAAAGGGCGTGAAAGTAAAGGAGAATTTAAGGATGAAGATGTTAAAATCATGGCTGATAGACTAGTAACTTCACTACACTTTTCTTTTTCTTTTACTTTAAATATTTTAATCATTGTTATTAAGACAATAATTATTAATTTTTTGTTTGGTAGATGGAACATGAGAAGCAGATAAAAGAAGGACAAGTAAATGTTGAACCAGGAACGGATGCCATGACCTTAGTTTTTGGCAAGGAAAAGGGCGGATTTTTAAAGGGTGTCGGCACGGGAGTCACTTACAACAGATATTTCAATGTTCCTCGCAGCAAAGGGTCATCTAAGGAAGAAATTAAGGATCTTAAAGTTGCACTGCATAATGGAAAACTTGAGCTTGAGAAAAAAGATGCTGAACTCAAGGCTTTGTCTACAAAGGTTAATAAACAAGATCAAACACTAAAGCTAGTTTTGGCTCATCTTAATGCAAAAGGAGCTGACTTTCCAAATCTGTCTCATACAATTGTAAGTAATCTTATTGAAAATATATGTTGTCAATGTTAGCTGTAAATTGCATTTCTTTTACACATTTTCCCTATTTCTTTATATTTTCTAGGGTATTTCAAGTGAGAAGATTGTACAAAGTAATGAAACGTCTCCTATTAGTCTCAAAACCAATGAACCTTCAGAACCTGTAACACCAGTATGTTATCATCTTATTAGATCATCGTTGATATATATATATATTTTTTGGTACTAATTTCTGTTTTTTCATGTTGGACTTTAAATTATGTAGGTTATTCCAAAACCCACCAAAAACCTGTTCAAACGAAATCTGCAACTGCAACTCCCGATGCAGAATTGATTTCCATGAAATTTGCAACAATAGTATATACTAACCTTACAGTTTTCAATACTTTTATTTAATCTTTTATATTAAAATATAATTTTATATATGTCTTAAATCTTTATATTAGGCTAATACAAAAACCACCAGAAAAGCTGTTGAGTCTAAGACTGCCACTATCAATCATGACATACCAACAGTTTCACCAAATAAACCCATTCACCAGGTCAGTGTTTTTTTACATGATCAATATACATTTCTGTCTTTTTTTTTTCAGATTATAATATTACTTGTCATTGTAGCCAATCAAGTGTAGTCTATCATATCCGTATAAAAGGAACATCGTTGCTCGTGGTACCATTCACTTATCATCAGAAAAGACAATGCATTCATGGAGTTCCTCTACAAGATGATTGCTATAAAGTTTCCATTCATGAAGTGGTTTTAAAAAATGCATTTCTACCCCATAAAAATGGAGAATTCACATTAGTTGAGGATGCATATAAAAGTTTTGTTCCATGGCCAAAATACCTTGTGCAAACCGAGTCAAAGGTTTGTTTCAATATGTTCACTACTTTGTGCATTAAACTTTATTTTCTTCATAAAGTACTATACTAAGTTTATGATGAACTAATTTTTTTGGTTTCAATGTTGTTGTTATAGGTACCAGAAATTATATCACATCAAAACTCAACGAAAAGGAAACCAACTTACATATCATCTGATTCCCTTCTCAAGAAGACAAGGAGCAATACAAACAAAATGAATGTCTAGCTAGTTATGTTTAGGTTTTAGTTTATGATGTGTTTGATTTTTTAACCATTATTTAAATTCTTTAAAGTAGGACAATTTTCCTTTCTTTAATATTTTAATTAGGAATGTAATGTATATATATGGATTTCGATTTCAATTATTATTAATATCAAATTATGAATTTTGTTTGTGTTTCATCTTGTTGTGTTTCGTTACTTTAATTTAAATTATTTTGATGTGTCTAAAATGTATAAAAAGTAACAGTAAATAGTAAGTTATAGTGGCTGTAGTATGATTTTTGCCATGTTTTATACGTTTTTAATGTCTCTAAAAATATACAATGGTTACTTTACATCAATTTGTAACGTGTGGCTAAATGGTTAACAATAGTCATAATATACAAGAATTATGAGACTACAATTGATTTAAAATGATGTTTATTAATATTTTTTTGTCACTAAGTTAAACAATAACAACATGAAAAACAATTTATGTGGCAAATAAATACCATAATTGATTGCTGTTGAGACTAGATACTAGTAAATCGTCACATATATCATTGATTATATGTGTCCATTTACCGAACACGGACATGTTCACCATAAATTATATGTGTCTAAAATATACCCAATAGTCTTAATATGATACCGAATTATCCTTAATTTTAACAAAATGTGTGACTTTACAATACTTATGATTTTAATTCAGTTAATTGTTTGTCTCTATACGTTAGGTTATAGTCACAAACGTTGATTGTTTTTTGTGACTAATAATTAGCAATTCGTCACATATGAAAGTAAAGTACTTGTCGCCATGTAGCAAACATGGTCACACTCACCATAATTACAAGTTTACAAATGATAAACAATAGTCTTAATAAAATTTAAACTGTGTGACTATAGGTAACAAAACAACTACACTAAAACAACATGAATGTCGCATGTTGGTGATATACATTGACCACGTTAACTAAATATGTGGGACTACTAACTGCTTAATGCTATAATATTGGATATTTAAGGAACAAAATTCCATACACATTTGCCACACTTTTATACTACGGCCACATGTTTTCATAGCATACAGACACTACATTTTAAAGTGACCATAAGACCCATACGATGGTGTCACCTTCCGTCACACTTTCAGTGAAAATATAAAATGTCACTATATGCATATAGTCACACTTTTTTGGTGTGACTGTAAGTCATTTTTCTGGTAGTGTATCGGAGCCAATCTAGTGTCAAACTTCTTCAAGTGGTGTTTACGGTTGGAGATGTTCTTTATTTTCGTGTTTGTTCAAGTGATTGTTGAGTTTCTGCATTATATCGTGAAGTTCAAGGCCAAAGGAATCGAAATCAGCTCAAAATCATATGTATTCATCATAATCTGGGTGTTTGCGGTTTCATCTATTGAATTGTTTACGGCCGTGAACTCTATGTACGACCGTGAGCCACTCATCTTCATCGGCCGTTAACCTCTCATTTGACCGTGATCAACTCATTTGTTGACCGTAAACCATTCGTTGACCGTGAACCATTCATTGACCATGAATCATCTCCTGTGTGCGGTTGTGAACCTTGTATGGCCGTGAACCTCTATTGGTTATAGAATCTCATTGTTTCCGGTTGCCTTTTCCTTACAAACTTTTATTTTCAGTCATTTAAGAAAATCACAAAAAAATTAAAAAAAAAATATGGAATCACAAAGTTTAACAGCTCATCAGGAACTGGATTCAATTATGGGAACTACCACTAGGATCCCACGTCATCTGTCAGCTGAGGGTTTCCCAGAATGAAAGTACAGAATTGAGAAGTACATCAAGATGAAAGATTTCAAAACTTGGCGCAGTATTCTAAAGGGTCCAGTTAGAATCACTACCACTCTTCCAAATGGAACCATTATTGACAAAGATTTTGCAAATTACACAAATGAGGATTTCGAGAAAATTGAAGAGCAATAACGGGCTCTCGCAACACTTACAATGGGCTTATCTCCGGAAATGGCACAAGGATTCAGGGAGTATGACTCAGCCAAAGCTCTGTGGGAAGCATTAATTGAAGTGTATGAGGGAAATGAAGATATGAAGCAAAGCCGTCAAGACATGCTCAGACAGAAGTTCAACATGTTTAATCACATTCTTGGACAATCATTGGAGGCTTAACTACAACGATTTACTACTCTAACCACCGAAATGAGTACAGCCGGAATTTCAGTTCCAAGATCAGAAATTAACAAGAAGCTACTTAACTCTCTCCCAAAGTCATGGGACATGAATGTCTCAGTTACCAAGAAGACAAAGGATCTGAACAGACTCAGTCTTGCGGAAACAATGGCTATCATTAAAGCATGTGATCTTGATGACAAGCAAAGGGAAATCAACCATGTCAATTCTTATTCTACTGCAAACCTTGGAATTTCATCAAACAATGCATTTTCATCCTTTACCACTCCACAAAATCAAGCCTTTGTTGTACCACAACCACAATCCCATGTCATTTCACAACCACCATCCATGCCTTATCCACATGTGGCCTCCTCCTCAAAAGTTCTAGTTACCACCTCTGTTCCCAAAGAAGTCGAAGAAAACATGGCCTTAGCATCTGGATTAGTGAACTGCCACAATGCCTTTGTGGCTGGCGAATTGCCTCCACAGATTTCATTCGCTGATCTTGATCATATTCACCCAGAGGATGTAGAAGAGATGGACATCACATGGAAAATCGCAATGGCGGTGTTCAAGGCCAAGCAATTTGCAAAGAAAACTGGCAAGAATAATTGGGGAATGAATGCAGAGAAGAAAGTCAGATTCAACAAAGGAAAGTTGCGATGCTTTAACTGTCACGAGCCTGGTCAAAAGATTAATAGAAAAATTATGTGATAATGTGTTTTCGATCCAAATTGATCTAAAAGTTGTTCATAAAATGTGTTTTTGTAACTTGTCCTCAAGTTATATGAAAAGTCTCATTTATGATTTTTAAAAACTCATAAGATTTCCATAAGTTATGAAAATGAAGAGTCTCATTTTTTAAATGTTTTAAAGTCTTCCATAACTTGTCCTCAAGTTATGGAACTTGAAGAGTTTTTTCATTAAAACTACTTTAAACTCATAAGTTATGGAAACCAAAAGTTTTTGAAATAATCAAAACTTCTCATCAAGTTTTGGAATTTGTAAAGTTTCCCGCCATAAATACTTTAATTCCAAGTAACCCTTAGAATTTTAAAAGTTAAAATTCAACCCTTATACTATTATAATATTAATAGTTAATAGTTATATATATGTATAAGAACAATGTCAGTATTACCGTTAGTAGGCCTCATTCACGAAGCTGATCTATAAGGGGGTATAAGGTTACTACCTATAAAATGGCAGTTTAATGGGTGTCCACTCTCACCCACCGCTTCCTTGACTGGTGGAGGGTCGTTAGCCAAACGGGTTTGACATGACATTAATTATCCCTTCATTAAAAGTATAATGATAAATACTAAGTAACTAAACACTTATAAATTCCCAATATTAGTTACTTAGGAAAATGTGAATTTGATGCTAACCCATGAAATTACACTTTGTACCTTACCAAGTCGTTGGTGGAGCGTGTGTGGGTAACTGGCACACTAACATGGACTAGTAAGAGTGGCAAAGGGTGACTTAATGTTTAGCATAGATCAGTGGAGCGCGTGTGGGTAACCGGCACATTGATTAGGTGATAAATATTAAGGGTACCAAGTTAATTTGCATGGTTATTCACACCTTGTTTGTGATCATCGGCATCCCAGTCACAAACTTGAGAGGGCACAATCGAGATTTAAACATGCCATTGAAAAGTTCAATGAATCTCAAAAGATCTAGGAGTTTCAAACCAATTAAAACCCAATACCTATTTCGTTTTTCATGGTGGAAATTGGCGAATCGTCATTCGCCTACCTTCAAATATTTTATAGCTTGGATTACGGCATCCCTCTTCTAAGTTATAAAATGTTGTGTTGGGTCCTAGCCTTAATATTTCATATTGGGTGTTATATTAAGGACTTAAATCAACTAACTTGAATACCTCCCATTTTAGATGTCTGGTTCAGACAACTATGATCATCCCAAATCCCTTGGAACAAGCTTTCCTAATAAAGATGATGTCCCGTGGTTGGATCATGGAAATCATGCTTCAATTCCTCCACCACCTCCAATTATTCTCCCTAACCCACAAGTTCTTGAATAGTTCAAGGTCACTCAAGCCCTATTGGCAAGCAAAGTCTATGTGTGCTCACATCTTGGAGATGAAGTCACATATTGACAAGTCGGGAGAGTTGTGTGTCAAAGTCTTGAGGAAGTTGGTTATTGACTAGGTTCTTCAGTCACTTTCTAAGTCACATAGTGAGTTCCTTTAGGACTACTATATGACAGACCATGACATTACCCTTAATGATCTTACCTATTTGCTTGATGCTGCTGTATCAGCAATGATTTGGAGCACTGGTAAAGCAAATTTGATTGGAAGATCGACTTCCCAAACTTCCATGGAGATTGACAATGGTAAAATTGGAAATCCAGAAAAGATTTCTCTTCCCAATGGAAAGGGATCAGCCATAGTCAACTCGGTTAACCAAATGGTAAAGAGAAAGGCTAAGTCTGAGATAGTCCCGTGTACCATTCCCAAATAGTCCATATGTTTCTATTGCCAAAGGAAGGGGCATTGGTTGCGAAGCTGCCCGATTTACCTGAAAGATCATAAGGTTGGTAAAGTCAAAAAGTTTGACTATACTTCAGGTAAGGTCCACTATCTAACTCTATTAAGTTCCTATTTGGAGGTTCTTATTACATGATGTGACTCGGTCACATGTTGATGTTTTAAGAATCAAAGAAAAGAGGAAGCTTAAAGGAAGAATATGTTGATTCTGATCGCGAAGATGGATTTCAATCGCATAATCTGAAGATCAGAATTTTGAGCTGTTGCTTAAGAGTTGTGATAGATTGCCTATGAATAAATAACAACATTGTTTTCATATGCATTTGCGTTGTAAGGATAAGTTTTTCCGCAAAGTTTTAAAATAAAAGGAAAAAATTTTAATTTTATTTATTTTAAATATCCTTACAATGGCATTTTGTGAAAAATTGTTGTTTATATGATTCCATTGATAGCAATATTGGAAAATGGATTCGATTCTTTTGTTTGTGGTAGTGTCATAATTTACCAAATAAGGGAACATTCTCATCACCCAAGTTTCAGTTGGATAGAAACTTGGAATCATGCAACTTGTATTGTATGATGAATGAGAATTTTCATCTTTGGGAAAATAAGACTAATTCCTTGTTCACATGTATATGTGAGTCAAGTGAAGGGCTAGGATATCGGGTACACTTGGTTGTGCGCTGATCAGGTCCACCACAAAGAACGATAAGGTTGTTCGTCATGATTTACTAAAGTTTAGTAAATATGGTTGTACTTACAAGTTTAAGTATAATTCTGAAACATTGGAAAAGTTTCAATGTGTGGCAGAACAAATGAGAAGAATCAAATTAGGCAGAAAGATAAAAGTTTCTCAAATCTGAAAAGATGGGAGAGTACTTTAGTATCATGTTTTATGATTAAGATACCATATCACAATTGATCCTCAAAGGACATCTTAGTGCATTTGTTTCGCTAAGAAGAGGAATCATGGATTGTTGAAATGGTTAAAATCAAAAAGATGAATCATACTTCGTTCCAAAACAAGTCTTAGAGTCATACTCCAAGATTGTAACTTGAGTGACATAATCTTCAGAAGGTTTATAACACTTATCAAATGTAGAATAAGATGTTTCTTATTGTTTTACATTTGAAGTTGGCAAGTTGTGATGTCTTGGATAAGACAGAGACCAACTGTGACCAATTGTGTGAAGTGTTATCCTGATAAGAATCCGCACTAACTCTTGAATATTTTATTTGTCAAGGAATGGTTCTTGACAAGAGAATCTTATATGTCAAGAGGTCAGTGGGAGTCTTAAAGATCTTGAAAAGTTTCAAGAACTAATCAAGGGTATTGTTTATCACTAGCAAACGACTTGAGTTTTGTAACCTATCGTGTTGACATATTCTTGTTTTTGTGCCCATTCCAGTTAGAGTTGACTATGCATATGAGTTCTATGAGTTCTCAGATGTTTGCATAACTACTTGGAAGCAATGGTAGGCCTTTGTGCTGCCAGGTGGAAAGAAGTTAAGATTGCACAAGTTCAGTCCATATGAGTTTGGATTTTTCACTAACCTTGTCTTCTGATTATGGTTTTGACAAATTCACATGGATAGGAACACATACACCATAAAATCTAAGTGTCATAAGGTTTCTCTCCGATTCATGAAAATGATGGTGAGGAAACGCTTTCACTAAGTAGATTTTAAGTAGATAACAATTGTGATATTTCTCAAAGTTGTTAGTGGAGCATGTGTGGGTAACCGGCACACTAACATGGACTTGTGAGAAATGGCAAACGTCTAAACAATTGAGACTATGATTACGGCATCCATTTTCATAGTTCTAAAACTTGTTTAGACACTCATATGAGCTGTCTAAGGAAAGGTGTATGATTTTGATAAAGTTTTATCAAAGCATCATGTATCATAAATCTGAACTTTGGTAAGAAATTCAATAAAGTATTGATTTGTAGAAGTCCAGCTGATTTCTGGATACATGTCAAAGCTAGTGCGAGCATAAGTGTTATGCTAATAATTATCATGTTAGTGGGAGCATGATTATTATGTTAAGTGTTAATTATAGAAAACAAAAGTCTCAATTCGTGACTTTGCAGGGTTTGAAAAGTTGTTTTGCTATAATTAAGGGAGAGGAAATTATACTTCATTTCAATTCTAAAAGCTTAGATTGAGTTTAAATCATCTTTAGTCAAGGATATATATATGAATTTTATGTTGGAATGGTTCAACATAAGGAAATTATATATATATTGCGTTCTCAAAATTCTATTATGATTACGGCATCCCTCTTCATAGTCGAATTATGAAAACATGGAAAATAAAAAATATTATAGCAAAAGACTGGTCTAGGATCATTTCTTTATATGATACATCATGAATCGTGTCCCCTATGCTTCGGATATAGGATCGATTACATGTTCTATAATATTTATCCTTTCTAAATTTTCCAAATGCCTAGGGCATTAAGAGGGGAAAAGGTATAGAATTGGATATGACTAAAATGATTAAGCAATTGTCGAGGACAATCTGAGGTTTACCAAAGATTGGTTGCTCATGGACAGTTGGAAGTATGGTGTAAATTTCTGGAAAGGACCATATTGACATATTCTGAAAGAAGGGAACTCTTGTTCAGAAGTAATAGTCAAAATGGGAATATGGAAATGTTTCCATAAGTGGAAGTTATTTATTAAATCTGTGTAACATTAGAAGACTTAATGTAAGAAGGATGTTCAAAGGAATGTACTTTGAATTTGAGGCTTCGTTTCCATTGGAATACTCTATAATGTCTGTTGACAAGTCTTTGTGACTTTGTGCATAGTCATTAAAAGAGGATCAATGCATATAAGTTTAGAATCTAACAGATTTCGGTAAATGACAGGAATTTGGAATTCTTACATTTACGATTTGGATTGGGGAATGTGAAATGAGAATCATTGGAATCATGTTCAATTGGTCTATTTCACAAAGTAAGGATCATAGACAAACATAGTGTGTATACTTGGAGTATGGCATAACTATTGTTTGGAAAAACATAGTGTGCATGCTTGGAGCATGGCATGACTATTGTTTTGTTTCAAGTATAAAGTTGATTATTTGAAACATTATACAATGAATAATGAGTAATCAATATGGTGTTTAAATAAAAGGTGTTTTGTTTACTCTCAAAGGTGCTTGGGGCCATATAGGATTAGTATTATTCTTGTGTTTCACTTTGCATGTTTTGAATTCCCGAATAACTAGGTTATTCAAACTCTCCACAGTCAATCATACTTTGGAAGTAGGTATGAGGCAAGACTGTCATAAATGGGTCTGTAATTTGTCTAGGTGGCCTAGACACAGCTGCAGTATTCATGAGTGCTCCTGGATTAAGATTCGAGTATTGGATTAAACCCACACTCATTCGACTCACTTCATGGATTTTATCACGAGTGATCATGAGACGATAATATCTTATATTCTTCAAACGGAGACGTCTGAGTTGTAGTTGCGCATCGGTTGCACATTGACATATGTAAACGCAACTAGTAACTTGGTTGTTAGAGAACATATCGTTGTGTGTAATTTGATGAGTAAGTACAAGCGAACATTTGGGTCGAAGTTTATCCATTCCTTTTACCCTTAGAGGGATAAAAGCGATATATGTGGGCCCCTTGATGATTTGGTGATGACAAACATAAGTGCTCGGCCGGGCCTGGACTGATTTGATTTGTTCAATTAGTCGGTCGTCATAAATCGGAAATCAAGAAACAACAAATGGACAGAGAGAATGATTATAATCCATGTCTCAGTCCATATGATATCTAGAATGGAGGAATATATGATCCCTTATCTAATGGACATGTCATTGACTAGGTCAGAGTTCGACAACAGATTTTAAGAGCTACGATTGCTAGTCGGGATCTTGGAGTCATACACAATAATAGTTTTAGACTTATCCAATAGGAGACTGTTGGATTAGATTTCTAAGCCCATAACTATTATTGGTATGTATTCGACCCGAGAGTTGCATGGTCCATTTGGGTTGCATAACACCAGGACAATTTGTTAGGATGGACTCTTGAGAGAAAGTTATATATGATTCGTTAATATATTATAAGTTATAATATATTAATATTAAATCATATGTTTTAATTAGTATTGATCAAGAATTAATTTTGAATTAATTTAGTGATCAAAAGAGACTAATTAAATCTATGGGGACTAATTATGGTAATTAGTTATATTTATATGTGTTGGGCTTATGATCCATGTTGGACCAAGTTTATGTATGGATACATAAAGAGTTGGGCCACATGAACCATGGATCATAAAACCCATGGGTATGGACTTGGGTTATACCCATGACCCTTGGAATCCACCACATATAAATATGAAGTCCATTGCCTAAAAACGCGACTAGAAGTTCTTGGAGTCCTTGGAGGTGTTTTTGGTGCATGGAATTCTCTCTCAAGATTCACCTTTGTCCTAGGTGAGTTGTGATTCCATTTGAGGTGCAACACTTGGGGCACTAAGTTCTTAAAGGCCAAAGTCTTTCAAGCAACACCAAATACATCAAGACTTCAAGCCACATTAAAGGTATGTTACTCTAACTAGTATCTTGTATTGTTTATGACAATTTGCATGCTAGTTATAGGTTTAATGCCTTGGAAATCATTTGCATGTATAATTAGTGAAAACATAGATCCAAGGTATTTAGGGTTGTATGTGCACCATAGGATGTTGTAGTATACTAAAACCCATCATTATTCACATCTGACAAGGTGTCTTTACAACCAAATCTCCAACAACTACTACTGCTTATGCAATTTTAACACTGAGTCACTCCTAGAATTGAACTCTTGCCAATTTACGCTAGGGACTCTAAGTTAATCTTAATTGGTACTTCAACATCAAGACCATTTGGTTGAACTGGATTAACAACTTGACCTATCAATCCTATTATGTATACTTCTGATACATCTGCAATCCTTGGAAAGCACTACCCCTTCTCTTAATCTACATGTCCATCCCAAATGATTCTCTTCTAGGCGTCTCTATTCGTATTTTAGACGATGACTGGAAACATTCGTACTACCGAAATGCTTTCTCCTTGACATCGATCCTATGGTTACCGTCTTTTGGAATAGGGAAACTAGGTCCTTACTATCAGCATAACTAAGCTCTCAAAATCTGATGTATCCCTTGAGTACCCGACGCTCTCTATGGCAACTATATCATCTATTGAATTCCTGATCCTCTACTATGAGGTTGAATCTCTTATTCAGGAAGGTACAAAACCAGATGGTTCTCTTGGCTATCTGAGTCGTACCTAGGAATTTGGACAATTCCTTAATCCAATCAGACGTATTGGAAGGAAAGACCAACATTTCCCTGAGAATCAAGACACTCATAGCCTATGGGTAATCTTAGAAAATACTTTTTTCTTTTATTAATCGCATAAAGAATTGAAATTAACAACTTCCGCCTACTCATGCCGCCACTCTCTTGGACCTTGACGTTGAAATCAAAAGCCGAACTACTTTTCACACTTTCTCCTTAAGGTTCAGTTATCCAATACTTGGGTTCGACCCATCATATATTGCCGCTTGTCACTAGCCAAAGTCCAAGTTGGGTTTGCCTATGTGACTTCAATCTCCTTTTGACTTTGAAGAAACACCTGGTTGTCGTATTCAACGACCTTCAATATTCCTATCATCGTACTACTGCCAATGTCTATCGTAGTGATCTTCTTGCATAGCCCGACCAAAACAAGATAAGGTTGTGACAAGCACAATATTGTCTAGAAACGCACTAACACACATGTATGACTAATTGGTATAAGGTGATATTACTAACATAGTTGAACTACTAGCAACAATGACGGTTGCTAAATTCATTTCTTCTTTACCGTTTCTCTAGGATGATCACCTTGTTGCGTTCCAAATATCCTTCTTTATTCTCACGACTAAAGTTGGTACTACATCGGGCGAGGTTCTCAGAACCAACTCACTTATTCAATTCTACCTTATTCAGACTCGATATTTTTTGGCCATTTAGGCCCAAACTTAGAATCACTCTCCTAAACATCACTGTACATCAGGTAGTGACGTAATTAACGTAAAACGAATTTATAGTGCTGGCCACACTATCTACCTAACTACTAGTGCCTTAGCAACTTTGTGACTTTTCCTTATCCAAGTGTAAGTCCTATGCTTCAGGTATTATAGGCTTCTACTACCTTTCACACCCGCTCATACTTTTCCTAAAAGTTGTCTTTTAGTTTTCAAGCCACTTCCAATAGTAAACAAGATGACTGCTAAGCATATATATATATATATATATATATATATATATATATATATGTGTGTGTGTGTGTGTGTGTGTGTGTGAGTCCCATGAGCACATACAACAGGTTTTTCTAAACTTCACTAGGGCTTTTCGTCTTTACCGATGCCCTACCTTACGAATAGATGCCCTATCAAGCATATATTAAACATCCTAGACTCTCCTTCTAAGATTCCTTTCCACTCCACCCTACTACTATCTGAGGAAGAACTTCTACCAATATTACATAATTACAGGATGAATACAATTGAATGCCGCTAAAATCGAACAGTCTATCGACTGAAAGATCCGACACGATAACGGTTAAACTTAGACAAAAGCTGTGTAATAGCGCCGAATCGAGAAATCTAAAACTATTTAATTCTGGGAGAAGGCATACTAACATATTTGTCAAATAACTAATTAATATCAATATAGGTTTTAAGCAGCAAATCCCTAGGCTATAAGGCATCTCAATTATCAGAAAAATCTATTTATCATTTCTTAAAAAGATCCCTAACCTACATGCTAGCATGCTTTTCTAACATTTCACACATTGGCAATCATAACAATATGGATATTTTGGGAATCACTTTCCTTTCTGAGCTTTGGCTGACTGTACGCATCACATTCTTTGTATTACTCATTTTGTAAAAAGATTTACTAATTACTCAGATCCTTATTTTGAGTCTGGAATCACATGAATGTTGATCCAGTTCGCTCATAGCAGGGCTCTGATACCAACTTCTAATGTCCCAAATTTCAACAAAAATTTTTCATTTTTATTTATTTAAATATATCAGAGTATAATTATATTATGCGGAAACTTGTTGTGAATGTGTGTGTGTACAGTCGGACCTTGCCCTTCCCACGAACCGATGAAGTGCCTGAAAACATTTATAATCAAGTGGGTAAGCATGAAGCTTAATGAGTTCCCTAAAATACCATATACCACAATACATATACATGTATACAAACAATGGCTCCTGATCTGCCAATAATAGGTGTACTTACGACCTACACGTCATTCCGTTAACATCGATCTATGTGTACTTACAGTCTACACGTCATTTCGTTAACACGGGTCTATGTGTACTTACAAACTTCACACCATTTTGTTAACACAGGTCTGTGTTAGGTCATATTTTGTTGGTTTGAGCTAGGAATCAATCTGTATAGGTCTTGATAGGGTTTGGTCATGTAATGTAATGGGTGTACGGTTATGTGTTTGTGGCTGTATGGGTGTTCATGGCCGTGAACCTGTTTACGGTCGTGAACGTGTTCTCGGTCTTGGTCCCCTATTTATAGGTGTCAGATGTGTCAGAATGCACAGTTGTCGTGCTTGTGTGTGTATCCATCCATATAGGTTCTAAGCAGAAAATAACAAGCAAATCCCTAGGCTATAAGGCATCTTAATTATCAGAAAATTCTATTAGCAATTCCTATAAAGATCCCTAACCTACATGCTAGCATGCTTTTCTAACATTTCACACATTGGCAATCATAACAATATGGATATTTTGGGAATCACTTTCCTTTCTGAGCTTTGGCTGACTGTACGCATCACATTCTTTGTATTATTCGTTTTGTAAAAAGATTTATTAATTACTCAGATCCTTAGTTTTAGTCTGGAATCACATGAATATTGATCTAGTTCGCTCGAAGCAGGGCTCTGATACCAACTTCTAATGTCCCAATTTTCAACACAAATTTTTCATTTTTATTTATTTAAATATATCAGAGTATAATTATATTATGCAGAAAGTTGTTGTGAATGTGCTTGTGTACAGTCGGACCTTGCCCTTCTCACGAACCGATGAAGTGCCTGAAAACATTTAAAATCAAGTGGGTAAGCACGAAGCTTAATGAGTTCCCTAAAATACCATATACCACAATACATATACATGTATACAAACAATGGCTCATGATCTGCCAATAATATGTGTACTTACGACCTACACGTCATTCCGTTAACATCAGTCTATGTGTACTTACGGCCTACACGCCATTTCGTTAACACGGGTCTATGTGTACTTACAAACTTCACACCATTTCGTTAACACATGTCTGTGTTGGGTCATATTTTGTTGGATTGAGCTACGCATCAATCTGTATAGGTATTGATTGGGTTTGGTCATGTAATGTAATGGGTGTACGGTTATGTGTTTGCGGCTGTATTGGTGTTGACGGTCGTGAATGTGTTCTCGGTCTTGGTCCCCTATTTATAGGTGTCAGATGTGTCAGAATGCACAGTTTTCGTGTGTGTGTGTGTGTATCCATCAATATAGGTTCTAAGCAGCAAATGACAAGCAAATCCCTAGGCTATAAGGCATCTCAATTATCAGAAAATTCTATTTAGCAATTCCTAAAAAGATCCCTAACCTACATGCTAGCATGCTTTTCTAACATGTCACACATTGGCAATCATAACAATATGGATATTTTGGGAATCACTTTCCTTTCTAAGCTTTGGCTGACTGTACGCATCACATTCTTTGTATTATTCGTTTTGTAAAAAGATTTATTAATTACTCAGATCCTTAATTTGAGTCTGGAATCATAAGAATGTTGATCCAGTTCGCTCGAAGCAGCGCTCTGATACCAACTTCTAATGTCCCAATTTTCAACACAAATTTTTCATTTTTATTTATTTAAATATATCAGACTATAATTATATTATGCGGAAAATTGTTGTGAATGTGCGTGTGTACAGTCGGACCTTGCCCTTCTCACGAACCGATGAAGTGCCTGAAAACATTTAAAATCAAGTGGGTAAGCACGAAGCTTAATGAGTTCCCTAAAATACCATATACCACAATACATATACATGTATACAAACAATGGCTCATGATCTGCCAATAATATGTGTACTTACGACCTACACGTCATTCCGTTAACATCAGTCTATGTGTACTTACGGCCTACACGCCATTTCGTTAACACGGGTCTATGTGTACTTACAAACTTCACACCATTTCGTTAACACAGGTCTGTGTTGGGTCATATTTTTTTGTTTTGAGCTACTCATTAATCTGTATTGGTATTGATTGGGTTTGGTCATGTAATGTAATGGGTGTACGGTTATGTGTTTGCGGCTGTATGGGTGTTGACGGTCGTGAACGTGTTCTTGGTCTTGGTCCCCTATTTATAGGTGTCAGATGGGTCAGAATGCACAGTTGTCATCTGTGTGTGTATCCATCAATATAGGTTCTAAGCAGCAAATGACAAGCAAAACCCTAGGCTATAAGGCATCTCAATTATCAGAAAATTCTATATAGCAATTCCTAAAAAGATCCCTAACCTACATGCTAGCATGCTTTTCTAACGTGTCACACATTGGCAATCATAACAATATGGATATTTTAGGAATCACTTTCCTTTCTGAGCTTTGGCTGACTGTACGCATCACATTCTTTGTATTATTCGTTTTGTAAAAAGATTTATTAATTACTCAGATCCTTAATTTGAGTCTGGAATCACATGAATGTTGATCCAGTTCGCTCGAAGCAGGGCTCTGATACCAACTTCTAATGTCCCAATTTTCAACACAACTTTTTCATTTTTATTTATTGAAATATATCAGAGTATAATTATATTATGCGGAAAATCGTTGTGAATGTGCGTGTGTATAGTCGGACCTTGCCCTTCTCACGAACCGATGAAGTGCCTGAAAACATTTAAAATCAAGTGGGTAAGCACGAAGCTTAATGAGTTCCCTAAAATACCATATACCACAATACATATACATGTATACAAACAATGGCTCATGATCTGCCAATAATATGTGTACTTACGACCTACACGTCATTCCGTTAACATAAGTCTATGTGTACTTACGGCCTACACGCCATTTCGTTAACACGGGTCTATGTGTACTTACAGACTTCACACCATTTCGTTAACACAGGTCTGTGTTGGGTCATATTTTTTTGGTTTGAGCTACGCATTAATCTGTATTGGTATTGATTGGGTTTGGTCATGTAATGTAATGGGTGTACGGTTATGTGTTTGCGGCTGTATTGGTGTTGACGGTCGTGAATGTGTTCTCGGTCTTGGTCCCCTATTTATAGGTGTCAGATGTGTCAGAATGCACAGTTTTCGTGTGTGTGTGTGTGTATCCATCAATATAGGTTCTAAGCAGCAAATGACAAGCAAATCCCTAGGCTATAAGGCATCTCAATTATCAGAAAATTCTATTTAGCAATTCCTAAAAAGATCCCTAACCTACATGCTAGCATGCTTTTCTAACATGTCACACATTGGCAATCATAACAATATGGATATTTTGGGAATCACTTTCCTTTCTGAGCTTTGGCTGACTGTACGCATCACATTCTTTGTATTATTCGTTTTGTAAAAAGATTTATTAATTACTCAGATCCTTAATTTGAGTCTGGAATCATAAGAATGTTGATCCAGTTCGCTCGAAGCAGCGCTCTGATACCAACTTCTAATGTCCCAATTTTCAACACAAATTTTTCATTTTTATTTATTTAAATATATCAGACTATAATTATATTATGCGGAAAATTGTTGTGAATGTGCGTGTGTACAGTCGGACCTTGCCCTTCTCACGAACCGATGAAGTGCCTGAAAACATTTAAAATCAAGTGGGTAAGCACGAAGCTTAATGAGTTCCCTAAAATACCATATACCACAATACATATACATGTATACAAACAATGGCTCATGATCTGCCAATAATATGTGTACTTACGACCTACACGTCATTCCGTTAACATCAGTCTATGTGTACTTACGGCCTACACGCCATTTCGTTAACACGGGTCTATGTGTACTTACAAACTTCACACCATTTCGTTAACACAGGTCTGTGTTGGGTCATATTTTTTTGGTTTGAGCTACGCATTAATCTGTATTGGTATTGATTGGGTTTGGTCATGTAATGTAATGGGTGTACGGTTATGTGTTTGCGGCTGTATGGGTGTTGACGGTCGTGAACGTGTTCTTGGTCTTGGTCCCCTATTTATAGGTGTCAGATGGGTCAGAATGCACAGTTGTCATGTGTGTGTATCCATCAATATAGGTTCTAAGCAGCAAATGACAAGCAAAACCCTAGGCTATAAGGCATCTCAATTATCAGAAAATTCTATATAGCAATTCCTAAAAAGATCCCTAACCTACATGCTAGCATGCTTTTCTAACGTGTCACACATTGGCAATCATAACAATATGGATATTTTAGGAATCACTTTCCTTTCTGAGCTTTGGCTGACTGTACGCATCACATTCTTTGTATTATTCGTTTTGTAAAAAGATTTATTAATTACTCAGATCCTTAATTTGAGTCTGGAATCACATGAATGTTGATCCAGTTCGCTCGAAGCAGGGCTCTGATACCAACTTCTAATGTCCCAATTTTCAACACAACTTTTTCATTTTTATTTATTGAAATATATCAGAGTATAATTATATTATGCGGAAAATCGTTGTGAATGTGCGTGTGTATAGTCGGACCTTGCCCTTCTCACGAACCGATGAAGTGCCTGAAAACATTTAAAATCAAGTGGGTAAGCACGAAGCTTAATGAGTTCCCTAAAATACCATATACCACAATACATATACATGTATACAAACAATGGCTCATGATCTGCCAATAATATGTGTACTTACGACCTACACGTCATTCCGTTAACATCAGTCTATGTGTACTTACGGCCTACACGACATTTCGTTAACACAGGTCTATGTGTACTTACAAACTTCACACCATCTCGTTAACACAGGTCTGTGTTAGGTCATATTTTGTTGGTTTGAGCCAGGCATCAATCTGTATAGGTATTGATTGGGTTTGGTCATGTAATGTAATGGGTGTACGGTTATGTGTTTGCGACTGTATGGGTGCTGACGGCCGTGAACGTGTTCTCGGTCTTGGTCCCCTATTTATAGGTGTCAGATGTGTCAGAATGCACAGTTGTCGTGTGTGTGTGTATCCATCAATATAGGTTCTAAGCAGCAAATGACAAGCAAATCCCTAGGCTATAATGATGGGTTTTGAGCATTCTAACACTCCTATGGTGTACATGCAACCCTAGAAACCTTGGATCTATGTTTGACTAAGATACATGCAAATAATTATTTTTCCAAGGTTCTTATCCTAACTTGCATGGCATGGGATACTTGAATCAAATAAAACTAGTAGAATTACTTACCTTGTAGTAGTAGTTGATTGCTTGGAGTTTGAGAGCCTAGCACCAATAATGTGGATGCCTCAAATGGAAGTCACAAATCACCACAAACTTGGAAACTTGAGAGAATAGTCATAAACTTCTTGAAATCGGCCCTCTTGGTTTACACACATCAACTAGTGCAATTTCAAGAACCAAAGCCTCCTTTATATAGTGTGGTGGATTAGGGTTACATCCATGTAAACCCTAATACCCATGTCTTTTCATTTCCATGAGATCCATGGGTTAAAGCTCCATGGAGTATCCATGGACTTTCCATGCAAGCCTAGCCCATTCCAAATAAGCATTAGCCCACACTATATAAATACAAGAGCCCATATTTAATTAGTCATACTTTTGATCTCTAAATTAATTCTAAATTAATTATAGATCAACACTAATTAAATAATATGGTTTTATATTAATATATTAGAACTTATAATATATTAATAAATCATAACTTATACTATTCTCAAAAGATTATCCGTAAATTGTTCGGGTGAAGTGCAACCCAAATGGACCATGCCTGGTCGGGTCAAGTACATACCAAATATAGTTATGGACTTAGACACTTTATCCAACAGTCTCCCACTTGGATAAGTCTAATAACTGTAGTTGCAAGTATGACTTTAGGAACCGACCAGCAATCGTAGCTCTTTAAACTCTGTTGAACTATGAAGCGCCATTTTAGATAAGTGATCATATAATCCTCTGTTCTAGATATCAGCCGGACAAATACATGGAACATGGTCTTGCTTATTATCCAGCATTTGTTTCCCGATTTCCGATTTGTTTGACATAGAACTAAACTGAACACATCAATTTAGTTCTGACCGGGCCCGGTACATAGGTCAAAACAAAATCATCGAGGGGCCCAGATATCGCTTCTAATCCTAGAAGGAACAGATAAACTTCGACTCATATGTTTTCTCTACTACTTGTTGAACTACACACAAAGGCACGGTTTATAACATCGAGTTACCAATGCGTTTTCTTGCAATCAATGCATAACCAACTCATAGGCAACAAATCATATCTCTAGGTTTGAAGACTTATATGATATTACCGTCTCACGATCACTCGAGATAAATTCCATGAAGTGATACAAGTGAGCGTGGGTTGAATCCAATACTGAGAACTTATGAGCACTCATGAGTGTTGTAGCCCCGCTTTGTCTAACATCTTAGACCTCTACAAGCTAACACATGACAGTCTTGATTCATATCTACTTCCAACATATGACCGACTGTGGAGAGTTTGAATAATATGATATAAACCATAACATAATTATTCTGGAAGTCAAAACATGCAAAAAGAAATAATAGTAAACGATTGACAAGAGATAGCAACACTTTACTCATAAATAACAGCTTTTATTTATCATCAAATGTCAATTACATTTTACAAATTTCAAGATTATCTAACTACTAAAACTAATATCATCCTTCAGCCCTATGATCCGAGCATGCTGGAGATGCTTAGCCCGAGTCAGTCCCTTCGTGAGGGGATCTGTTGGGTTCTCATCCGATGATACCCTCTTTGCCACGAGGATTCCTTCTTCTATTCGATGTCTGATGAAGTGATATTTTATGTCAATGTGTCTGGATCTCCCATGATCTCTTGGTTCCTTGGCTAAGGCAACCGCACTATTGTTGTCAAAGAAAATCTCCATTGGCTCCTTTATAGCTGGTACAACTCCAAGGTCTCCGATGAAGTTCTTTAGCCATATAGCCTCCTTTGCTGCCTCGCTTGCTGCTATATACTCTGATTCACAAGTGGAATCAGCCACTGTCTCCTGCTTGGAACTTTTCCAAGTATTTGCCCCTCCGTTTAGAGTAAAGACCCAGCCCGACTGAGAGCCGAAATTATCCTTGTCAGTCTGAAAGCTAGCATCACTGTACCCTACAACTCTCAAGTCCTCACTGCCACCGAGGGTAAGGGCCCAGTCCTTAGTCCTCCGTAGGTACTTGAGGATATTCTTTACCGCAGTCCAGTGTGCCTTGCCAGGGTTCCCCTGATACCTGCTAACCATGCTCAAAGCAAATGCTACATCAGGTCGAGTACACGTCATAGCATACATGATCGATCCTACAGCTGAAGCATAAGGTATTCGACTCATTTCTGCTATCTCAGCCTCAGTACTAGGGCTTTGTGTCTTACTCAATCTGGCGTTACTCTGGATAGGTAACTCTCCTTTCTTGGAGTTATGCATGTTCAACCTTTTCAACACTTTGTCCACATAGGTGCTTTGACTAAGTCCAATTAGTCTTTTACTCATGTTTCTCAAAATCCTTATCCCTAGGATATAGGCAGCTTCTCCAAGGTCCTTCATAGCGAAACACTTCCCAAGCCAGGACTATACTTCCTACAGGGTTGGGATGTCATTTCCTATGAGTAGTATGTCATCCACATACAGTACCAAAAAACTGACTATACTCCCACTAGCCTTGATATAGACACAAGATTCATCTTCACTCCTTGAAAAGCCAAATTCTTTGACTTTCTCATCAATGCAAAGATTCCATCTGCGAGGTGCCTGTTTTAATCCATAAATGGATTTCTCGAGCTTACACACTCTACTGGGGTACTCTGTACTGACAAAACCCTCTGGCTGAACCATGTAAACATCTTCAGCCAAGTTTCCATTAAGGAAAGCGGTTTTGACATCCATTTGCCATATTTCATAATCATGAAATGCAGCAATGGCTAACAGAACCCTAATAGACTTAATCTTGGCCACTGGTGAAAAGGTCTCATCATAATCAACTCCCGGAGTTTGAGAATAACCCTTTGCAACCAGTCATGCCTTATAAGTGTGTACATTACCATCCATGCCGGTCTTCTTCTTGAAGATCCATTTGCACCCAACTATCTTACGATCAGGTACATTGTCAACTTGATTGTCATACATGGATTGTATCTCGCTATCCATAGCCTCTTTCCATTTAGCAGCCTCAGGGCCTGCCATGGCTTCCGTGTAGCTGTTAGGCTCATCCAGATTTACCAGTGTGTTATCACTGATAAGTGTCTCACCTTCTGCAGTAATATGAAAACCATAATAATGCTCAGGTGCATTCCTAACTCTGGTGGAACGCCTCAGATGTATAGATTCTTCAGTCGGCTCAACAGGAGTTTCCTCCTCAGGTTGAGGGCTAGGGTTTGAGGTTCCTTCACCACTTGACTCTTGAATTTCCTCAAGGTCAATTTTCCTCCCACTGTCTCCTTGGCTCGTGAATTCTCTCTCTCGAAAGAATCCTCTTCTTGCTACAAAGACCACATTATCACTGGGTCTGTAGAAGATGTAACCAAAGGATTTCTGTGGGTAGCCGATGAAAATACACCTTTCGCTTCGGGGTTCGAGCTTATCGTGAGTCTCGCGTCTCACGAAAGCCTCGCAACCCCAAATCTTGATGTGGTCTAGATTGGGAACTTTTCCAGTCCACACCTCGTGAGGTGTTTTTGCAACCTTCTTTGTAGGGACTAGATTAAGGATATGGGCGGCAGTCTCTAAGGAATACCCCCAAAATGAGATTCGTAGCGAAGCTCGACTCATCATGGAACGAACCATGTCCAACAAGGTTCGATTGCGCCTCTCAGCTACACCATTCAACTGTGGTGTCCTAGGAGGTGTTAATTGTGAGACAATCCCACATTCCTTAAGATAGTCAAGGAACTCAGTACTAAGTGTTGGGTTTTGAGCATTCTAACACTCCTATGGTGTACATGCAACCCTATAAACCTTGGATCTATGTTTTCTCTATTATACATGCAAATATTAACTATTCCAAGGTTTCATCCTAACTAGTATATTATGAAGCACCTATACTACAAAGTTCTAGTTAGATGACATACCTTTTGATGTAGCTTGATGTCTTCAAGCTTTAAGAGCTTAGCCTCAATAGTGTGGAAGCCTCAAATGGAATCACAAATCACCAAAACACCTTGGAAGAACTTGAGAGAATATGTATGCAAACTAAAATCGGCCCACTCTTATTTTCACACACTTGTGCCAATTTTGTGAGCCAAGGACCCCTTTATATATTATGGAGGATTAGGGTTACATCCATGTAAACCCTAATACCGATGACCTTTCATTTACATAGGATCCATGGGTTAAAAGCTCCATGGACCATCCATGAAAGCATAGCCCAACCTAAATGAACTTGGCCCATTCCATATATATAAGAGTCCATATTTAATTAGTTCTTTTTGATCACTTAATTAATTCTTGATCAATACTAATTAAATAATATGATTCCATATTAATATATTAGAACTTATAATATATTAATATAAATCATAAATATACTATTCTCAAAAGACTATCCATATAAATTGTGACGGTGAAGTGCAACCTAAATGGACCATGCCGGGTCGAGTCAAGTACATACCAAATATAGTTATGGACTTAGACATTAATCCAACAGTCTCCCACTTGGATAAGTCTAAAACTATTATTGAGTATGACCTCAAAACCTAACTGGCAATCGTAGCTCTTAAAGCCGATGTCGAACTCTAACCTTGTCAATGACTTGTCCATTAGATAAGGGATCATATATTCCTCCATTCTAGATATCATATGGACTGCGACATAGATTATAATCATTCTCTCTGTCCATTTGTTGTTTCCCGATTTTCGATTTATGATGACTGACTGATTAAACAAATCAAATCAGTCCTGGCTTGGCCAAGCACTCACATGTGTCATCGCTAAATCATCGAGGGGCCCACAGATATCGCTTTTATCCTGAAGGTAAAAGGAATGGATAAACTTCGACTCATATGGCTTGTTCTACTACTTGTTGAATCATACACAAAGGCACGTTTTATAACATCGAGTTACCAAATTCGTTTTCGTGCAATCAATGTATAACCAATTCATAGTAACAACTCATATCTCTAGGTTTGAAGAATATAAGATATTATCGTCTCATGATCACTCGTGATAAAATCCTCGAAGTGATTCAAATGAGCGCGGGATGAATCCAATACTCAGAACTTATGAGCACTCATGAGTGTTGTAGCACCACTTTGTCCACCAACTTGGACCTCTACAAACCAACCCATGACAGTCTTGATTCATATCTACTTCCAACATATGACCGACTGTGGATGGTTTGAATAACTTAATCATTCCGGAAGAGCGACTTAGTTATTCTGGAAGTCAAAACATGCAAAGTGAAACACAAGAATAAATGAATCAAATATGGTATCAAACCCTATGAATATAAATAAACACTTTTATTTATCACCATACTGATTACTCATTATTCATTGTTTCGGTTTTATCAACTTTATACTTGAATTAAAAACACTAGTTGTCCCATGCACCAAGCATGTACACTATGTTTTTCTTAAACAATAGCTTTGCCATACACCAAGTATGAACTCTATGTTTGTCTATGATCCTTTTCTTTGTGAACTAGATCAATTGAACATAATTTCAATGATTCTCTTTTCACACTCCCAAATCCTTGTCTTAAATGTAAAAATTCCAAATTCCTATCATTTATCGAAATCTGTTTAGATTTTAAACTTATATGCAATGTTCCTCTTGTAATGATTATGCACAAAGCCACAAAGGCTTGGCAACAATCATTACAGAGTATCCCAATGGAGATCAATTCCATGGAAACGATGTCTCAAACTCAAAGCGCATTGCCTTGGACATGCTTCTTGCATTAAGTTTCTTTAACCTTACACAGATTTCTTCCACCTATGAAGACAACTCAATATTCCCATTTTGACTACCGCTTCTGAACAAGAGTTGCCTCTTTTCAGACTATGTCAATATGGTCCTTCCAATATTAAACAGTATACTTTCAACTGTCCTTGAGCAACCAATCTTTGGTAAACCTTAGATTGTCCTCGACAATTGCTTAATCACTTTAGTCATATCTAATTCTAGACATTGTTCCCCTTAATTCCCCAAGGCATTTGGAAAATTCAGAAAGGGTAAATATTATAGCACATGTAATCGATCTTGTACCCAAAGTAAATGGGACACGATTCATGATGTTTCACATAAAGACATGGTTCTAGTCTTTTGCCATACTAATTTTTTGTTTGCCATATTCTCAAAATTTGACTATGAACAGGGATGCCGTAATCATAATCGAATTTTGAGAACGCAATATATAGAATTCCCTTAAGTTGAACCAATCCAACATGAAATTCATATATATATATATATATATATATATATATATATATATATATTCTTGACTAAAGATGATTAAAATCTCAATCTAAGCTTAAAATCTCACTCTAAGCCTTTTAGAATTGACATAAAGTATAATATCCTCTCCCTTAATTATAGCAAAACAACTTTTTCAACCCCTGCAACCTCACGAATTGAAACTTTTGTTTTCTATAATTAACATTGCTAACTTGCAATACTTATCATAATTATCATGTTCCCACTAACATGATGATTATTAGCATAACACTCATGTTCCCACTAGCTTTGACATGTATCCAGAAAACAGCTGGACTTCTAGAAGTCAATACTTTATTGACATTCTTACCAAAGTTCAGATTTCTGATACTAGATTGCTTTGATAAGACTTTATCAAAATCATACACCTTATCTTAGATAGATCACAGGTGTGTCTAAACAATTTCAGAACTATGAAAAGGGATGCCATAATCATAGTCTCAATTGTTTAGACCTTTTTCCATTTCTCAAAAGTCAATGTTAGTGTGCCGGTTAACCACGCACGCTCCACTAACAACTTTGAGAACTGAAAATATCACAATTGCTATCTACTTAAAATCTACTTAGTGAAAGAATTTCCTCACCATCATTTTCATGAATCGGAGAGAAACCTTATGACACTTAGATTTTATGGTGTATGTGTTCTTATCCATGTGAATTTGTCAAACCATAATCACAAAACTAGGTTAGTGACAAATCCTAACTCATATGGATTGAACTTGTGCAATCATAACCTCTTGCCACCTGGCAGCATAAGGGCCTGCCATTGCTTCCAAGTAGTTATGCAAACAATTGAGAACATGTAGAACTCAAATATATATAGCCAACTTAACTGGAATGGGCACAGAAATGTCAACACGATAGGTTATAAACCTCTAGTTGTGTGCTAGTGATGAAATACATGTTTTATTCTTGATTACTTCTTGAAACCCTTTCAGGATCTTTTAGACTCTCACTGTCTCCTTGACCTATAAGACTTTCTTGCCAAATATTCAAGAGATAGTGTGGATTCTAATCAAGACAAACACTCAACACAATTGGCCTAAGTTGGTCTCTGTTTTATCCAAAACATCACAACTTACCAAAATCAAATGTACAAGAGTAGGACACTTTTACTCTTACATTTGACAAGTGTTTTAAACCTTTCTTTAAGATATGTCACTCAAGTTACAATCTTGGAGTATGACTCTAAGAATTGTTTTGGAAAGAAGTATGACTCATCTTCCTGATCTAACCATTTCAAAAATTCATGACTCCTCTTCTTAGTCATAAGAATGCACTAAGATGACCTTTAGAGGACTAATTGTGATATGATTTCTAAATCATTAAGATGATCAGAAACATGATACTAAAGTACTCTCCCATCTTTTCAGATTTGAGAAACTTTTATCTTTCTGCCTAATTTGATTCTTCCCATTCGTTCTGCCATACATTGAGACTTTTCCAATGTTTCAGAATTATACTTAAACTTGTAAGTATAACCATATTTACTAAACTTTAGTAAATCAAATATTCTTAACGAGCTTTGTGGTGGACATGACTAGTGCACAAGAATGTGTACTCGATCCCTTTAGTCCTTCACTTGACTCACACATCCATGTGAACAAGTAATTAGTCTTGATTTTCCAATGCTTAAAAGTTCTCATTCATCATACTATTCAACTTGCATGATTCCAAGTTTCGGTCCAATTGAAACTTGGGTGATGAGTAACTTTCCTGATTTGGTAAATTTAGACACTACCACAAATGAAAGAATCAAATCCATTTTCCAATATTGCTGTCAGTGGAATCATATAAGCAACAATTTTCCACAAATGCCATTGTAAGGATACTTCAAATAAATAAAATTAAACAATTTTCTTTTATTTTAAAACTTTGTGGAAAAACTTATCCTTAAAATCCACATGGAAAATTGTTGTTATCTATTCCTTAGCAATATATCATAACTTCTTAAGCAACTGCTCAAAATTCTGATGCGATCGAAATCCACCTTCGCGATCAGAATCAGCATATACTTCCTTTAAGATTTCTCTCTATTCTTTGATTCTTAAAACATCAACATGTGACCCACTCACATCATGTAATGAGGATCTCAGATTAGAACTTAACAGAGTTAGATAATGGGCTCTACCTGATGTAGAGTCAAACTTATTGACTTTAACATCCTTAGGTAAATTTGGCAGCTTTGCAATCAACGCCCCTTCCTTTGGCAAAATAAACATATGGACCCTTTGGTAATGGGACTATCTCAGATTTAGCCTTTCTCTTTACCATTTGGTCAACCGGGTTGACTATGGCCAATCCCTTTCCATTGGGAAGAGAATGCTTTTTCTGGACTTCCAGTGTCACCATTGTCACTGTCCATAAAGTTTTTGGGAAGTTGATCTTCTAATCAAGTTTGCTTTACTATCGTCCAAATCATTGCTGATTCAGCAGCACCAAGCAAATAGATATGATCATTAAGGTTCATGTCATAGTCTGTTTCATAGTAGTCCCAAAGGAACTCACTATGTGACTTAGAAAGTGATTGAACATCCAACTTTCTCAAGACTTTGACACCCAACTCTCCCGGCTTGTCAATATGTGACTTCATCTCTAAGATGTGATCACACATAGACCTTGCTTGCCACTAGGGCTTGAGTGACCTTGAACTTGTGGGTTAGGGAGAATAATTGGAGGAGGTGGAGGAAGAGAAGTATGACTTCCATGAGCCAAACTCGGGAAGTCATATTCATTAGGAAAGCTTGGTTTGGGAAGATCATTGTTGTCTAAACCAGACATCAACAATGGTAGAAATTCACGTAAAGTTGATTTAAGTCCTTAATATAACACCCAATATGATATATTAAGGCTAGGACTCAACAAACTATTTTATAACTTGGAAGAGGGATGCCGTAATCCAAGCTATAAAATATTTGAAGGTAGGTGAATGACGATTCACCAATTTCCACCAAGATAAACGAAATGTATTATTAGGTTTTAATTGGTTTTGAAACTCCTAGATTCTTTTAAGATTCATTGAACTTTTCAATGGCATGTTTCAATCTCGAGTGTGCCCTTCAGGTTTTGTGACTGGGATGCCGAGGATCACAAAACAAGGTGTGAAGTAACCATGCAAATATACTTGGTACCATTAATATTTACCCCTCAATCGATGTGCCGGTTAACCACACACGCTCCAACGATACTATGATAAACATTAAGTTACCCTTTGCCTACCTTGTTAAGTCCAGGTTAGTGTGTCGGTTAACCACACACGCTCCACTAACAGCTTAAACAAAGTGCAAAGTGTAATTTCATGGATTAGCACCTTATTCACATTTTCCTAAGTAACTAAGATTGGGTATTTATAAGTGTTTAGTTACTTAATATTTATCATTATACTTATAATGAAGGGAGAATTATAGTCCTTGTCCTACCTGTTCGGCTAACGACCCTCCACCGGTCAAGGAAGCGGTGAGTGAGAGTGGACACCCATTAAACTGCCATTTTATAGGTAGTAACCTTATACCCCCCTTATAGACCGGCTTCGTGAATGAGGCCTACTAATGGTAAGACGACTTGCTCTTATACATATAATATATTAAAATTTTAATATTATAATAGTATAAGGGTGTATTTTAGACATTTAAAATACTTGGTGGTTTAATCTATTAATTAAACTAGACTTTTAATTTAATTAAACTCAAACCATATATTTATAGATTAATAATACTCTTTTAATTCCATAAGAGTTAATTTGAACTATTCAACAAAACATCATAATTCCAATTATTAAACTCAAAATTAAAACCATTTAATTAATTGTTTAAGTTATGAACCTAAGAGTTTTAGAATTCAATTCTTTTTTTCATAAAAAACTTTTCTCAAATTCCAAAACTTGAGGGCAAGTTTTGTAATTCTTGAAAACCTTTGGATTCCATAACTTATGGAATTAATTGTGTTTTATGATGAAACTTTCCGTGTTCCATAACTTAAGAACAAGTTATGGAATTCTTTAAAACATTAACACCACATTTTGTAACTCCATAAAAACTTTGAATCAAATTTTTTTTTTTAAAAAAAAAACTTTCATATCCATAACTTATGGAAGTTTCAAAAACCCTTAAGATCACAACTTTAAAAAAAACTTTTGAGCTCCACAATTTTATGACAAAATATGTAACTCCTTAAAACATTTAGATCAAACTTTTAAAACTAATAAAATAATCATATCGTTTGATCTTTTACTAAATTTGACCTAATTCAACTCATATAGCAAATGATTCAAATTTTACAAATAATTAGTTTTTCACAAAACAAATAATTATCTTAAAATTTGACAAACTTCATGTTTTTTTTTTCCTTTTTTTTCCACTTGAAAATCAAACATTTGCATGAATATAACAGAAAACAACCCATGGCTCTGACACCACTGTTGGGTTTTGAGCATTCTAACACTCCTATGGTGTACATGCAACCCTATAAACCTTGGATCTATGTTTTCTCTATTATACATGTAAATATTAACTATTCCAAGGTTTCATCCTAACTAGTATATTATGAAGCACCGATACTACAAAGTTCTAGTTAGATGACATACCTTTTGATGTAGCTTGATGTCTTCAAGCTTTAAGAGCTTAGCCCCAATAGTGTGGAAGTCTCAAATGGAATCACAAATCACCAAAACACCTTGGAAGAACTTGAGAGAATATGTATGCACACTAAAATCGGCCCACTCTTATTTTCACACACTTGTGCCAATTTTGTGAGCCAAGGACCCCTTTATATATTATGGAGGATTAGGGTTACATCCATGTAAACCCTAATACCCATGACCTTTCATTTACATAGGATCCATGGGTTAAAAGCTCAATGGACCATCCATGAAAGCTTAGCCCAACCTAAATGAACTTGGCCCATTCCATATATATAAGAGTCCATATTTAATTAGTTTTTTTTTATCACTTAATTAATTCTCAATTAATTCTTGATCAATACTAATTAAATAATATGATTCCATATTAATATATTAGAACTTATAATATATTAATATAAATCATAAATATACTATTCTCAAAAGACTATCCATATAAATTATGCCGGTGAAGTGCAACCCAAATGGACCATGCCGGGTCGAGTCAAATACATACCAAATATAGTTATGGACTTAGACATTAATCCAACACTAAGATACTCACCACCACGATCGGATCGAAGCATCTTAATGTTCCTGCCGAACTGATTCTCCACTTCTTACTTAAACTCTTTGAATTTCTCAAAGGTTTCTGACTTATGCTTGATTAAGTAGACATATCCATATCTACTAAAATCATCAGTAAAAGTCACATAGAAACGATTAGCATCTCTTGTGGCAGTTCTGAAGGGTCCACACACATCCGTGTGTATGAGGTCCAACAAATCTTCACCCCTAGCACAAGTGCCAGTAAAAGGTGACTTTGTCATTTTACCAAGCAAACAAGATTCACAACTATCATCTGACTTTAGGTCAAATGACTCCAAGACTCCATCCTTTTGGAGTTGGCCTATGCGTTTCTTGCTTACATGTCCAAGACGACAATGTCATAAGGATGCTTTATCTAAGCTAGTGGAAGAGTTAATACACAATACATTATTTCCTAGATTATCTACAACAGATACAGTTTCATACACGCCATCACAAGGTAATGCTTTAAAATAAAGAACATTATTAAAGAAAGCATCAATACTACCATTATTATTATCAAAATAAAAGGTAAAACCTTGTTTATACAATGCATGAAAGGAAATAACATTTCTTGCCATTTCTGGCGAATAATAACATTTATTCAAATCTAATGTAAACCCACTATTTAGCACTAAGGAATAAACTCCTATCTTGGTGACAGGTGAAGCTTTCCTGTTTCCCATGATCAAGTTTATCTTTCCCTGCTCCACATTCTCACTTCTTTTTAGTCCCTGCAAATCACAACATATGTGAATACCACAACCTGTATCAAGGACCCAAGACTTAGAATGAGGTGAGTTATTAGACAATATAGTGTATATACCTGCATGGTTGGGTTTTACTTTCCCATCCTTCAAATCTTGCTGGTACTTTGGGCAGTTTCGCTTCCAGTGCGACTTTTCATGGCAATAGAAGCATTCAGCCTCATTAGGGTTAGTAGAAGGAGTGACAAAACCTTTCTTCGTTTTGCTTGAAGAGGAGCCTTCAAGGGTCTTACCCTTGGTACCTTAGAAGGGTTCTTTCTCTTCTTCCCTTTGCCATGCCCGATTGCCAAGACATTGGCCGCAGTTTAGTAGGAGTAGGAGTAGTAACAACCGACTTACCCTTTAGACCACTTTCGGCGGTCTTCAAGAGTCCTTGAAGTTTGCTGAGGGTGACTTCTTCCTTGTTCATGTGATATGTCATGCAGAATTGATCATAACACGATGGCAAGGAGTGCAAAATGATGTCTATTGCTAACTCCTCAGGGAAGTTCACATTCAGCTTCAGTAAACGGTCCACATACCTTTGCATTTTCTGCATGTGGCCCGTGATGGGTTCACCATCCTTCATTCGGGTTGTTATCATGGAGGAGATTATTTCATATCGCTCTTGACGAGCACTTTGATGGTAGCGGTCCATCAAGTCCTGGTGCATCTCAAAAGGATAATAGTCCTCATAGGACTTTTGGAGCTCGGTTGTCATGGTCGCCATCATGATGCATGCCACTTTTGTAGCATCTCTTTCATGTACCTCATATTCAGCAAGCTCTTCAGGAGTAGCAGTTGGCTCGGGTACCTTCAGCTCCTTGTCGAGAACATATTCTTTGTTCTCATACCGAGTGACCATCCTGATGTTTCTGATCCAATCTGTAAAGTTGGACCCATCAAAGATGACTCTCCCACAAAGATTCATGAGAGAGAAGGAGCTAGTAGGGTTTGAGCCAGAAGCATTGTTATTGGAAGACATCTGAAAAGAAGAGGGAATAGATTAGATTAGATATAGAGATAGTCCGTAACAAAACACCCAAATGTAATATTAAGGCTAGGACCCAACACAATATTTTATAACTTAGAAGAGGGATGCCGTAATCTAAGCTATAAGATATTTGAAGGTAGGTGAATGACGATTCACCAATTTCCACCATGAAAAACGAAATATTTAATTAGGTTTTAATTGGTTTAGAAACTCCTAGATTCTTTGAGATTCATTGAACTTTCTTCAATGGCATGTTTAAATCTCGAGTGTGCCCTTCAAGTTTTGTGACTGGGATGCCGAGGATCACAAAACAAGGTGTGAAGTAACCATGCAAATTACTTGGTACCCTTAATGTATTACCCCTCAATCGATGTGCCGGTTAACCACACACGCTCCATCGATACTATGATAAACATTAAGTCACCCTTTACCTACCTTGTTAAGTTCAAGTTAGTGTGTCGGTTAACCACACACGCTCCACTAACGACTTAAACAAAGTGTAAAGTGTAATTTCATGGATTAGCACCTTATTCACATTTTCCTAAAATAACTAAGATTGGGAATTCAATAAAGTTTAGTTACTTTAGTATTATCATTATACTTTTAATGAGAATTTATAAGTCCTTGTCCTACCCGTTCGGCTAACGACCCTCCACCGATCAAGGAAGCGGTGGGTGAGAGTGGACACCCATTAAGTTGCCATTTTATAGGCAGTAACCTTATACCCCCCTTATAGACCGGCTTCGTGAATGAGGCGTACTAGCGGTAAGACGACTTGATCTTATACATATATAAATATTATTAAACTTATAATATTATAAAGTATAAGGGTTGAATTTTAACTTTCAAAATTCTATGGGTTGGAACTAAAGTTTTTAATATGACTTTACATGTTCCAAAACTTGAGGGCAAGTTTTGTAAACTTTCAAAACTTTTCATTTCTCATAACTTATGAGTTAATGGTTATTAAAAATGAAGACTCTTCATTTTTTGTAACCTATGTGTTCTTTTAATGGTTATTTATAAATGTGACTTTTGGTTATCCATAACTTAAGAACTAGTTATGGACTCCATTAAAACACATAAAGATCAAGAATTAATCTAATCAATTATTAGCACATAATTTCTATGATCTTCTAAACTCATATGTTTATGAGTGTTCATATCAAAAATTTCAAGAATCGTAAGTACATGTACAAAACTTGAAATTTTGATACGAGCTTTTGAACAAAACTTCGATTTTCAAGTTTTTTTTTTGCATCAAGTATCAAATAAATAAACCAGGCTCTGATACCACTGATGGGTTTTGAGCATTCTAACACTCCTATGGTGTACATGCAACCCTAGAAACCTTGGATCTATGTTTGACTAAGATACATGCAAATAATTATTTTTCCAAGGTTCTTATCCTAACTAGCATGGCATGGGATACTTGAATCAAATAAAACTAGTAGAATTATTTACCTTGTAGTAGTAGTTGATTGCTTGGAGTTTGAGAGCCTAGCACCAATAATGTGGATGCCTCAAATGGAAGTCACAAATCACCACAAACTTGGAAACTTGAGAGAATAGTCACAAACTTCGTGAAATCGGCCCTCTTGGTTTACACACATCAACTAGTGCAATTTCAAGAACCAAAGCCTCCTTTATATAGTGTGGTGGATTAGGGTTACATCCATGTAAACCCTAATACCCATGTCTTTTCATTTCCATGAGATCCATGGGTTAAAGCTCCATGGAGTATCCATGGACTTTCCATGCAAGCCTAGCCCATTCCAAATAAGCATTAGCCCACACTATATAAATACAAGAGCCCATATTTAATTAGTCATACTTTTGATCTCTAAATTAATTCTAAATTAATTATAGATCAACACTAATTAAATAATATGATTTTATATTAATATATTAGAACTTATAATATATTAATAAATCATAACTTATACTATTCTCAAAAGATTATCCGTAAATTGTTCGGGTGAAGTGCAACCCAAATGGACCATGTCGGGTCGGTTCAAGTACATACCAAATATAGTTATGGACTTAGACACTTTATCCAACATATAAGGCATCTCAATTATCAGAAAATTCTATTTAGCAATTCTTTTCTAAAAAGATCCCTAACCTACATGCTAGCATGCTTTTCTAACATGTCACACATTGGCACTCATAACAATATGGATATTTTGGGAATCACTTTCCTTTCTGAGCTTTGGCTGACTGTACGCATCACATTCTTTGTATTATTCGTTTTGTAAAAAGATTTATTAATTACTCAGATCCTTAGTTTGAGTCTGGAATCACATCAATGTTGATCCAGTTCGCTCGAAGCAGGGCTCTGATACCAACTTCTAATGTCCCAATTTTCAACACAAATTTTTCATTTTTATTTATTTAAATATATCAGAGTATAATTATATTATGCGGAAACTTGTTGTGAATGTGCGTGTGTACAGTCGGACCTTGCCCTTCTCACGAACCGAGGAAGTGCCTGAAAACATTTATAATCAAGTGGGTAAGCCCGAAGCTTAATGAGTTCCCTAAAATACCATATACCACAATACATATACATGTATACAAACAATGGCTCATGATCTGCCAATAATATGTGTACTTACGACCTACACGTCATTCCGTTAACATCGGTCTATGTGTACTTACAGCCTACACGTCATTTCGTTAACACGGGTCTATGTGTACTTAGAAACTTCACACCATTTCATTAACATAGGTCTGTGTTAGGTCATATTTTGTTGGTTTGAGCTAGGCATCAATCTGTATAGGTCTTGATAGGGTTTGGTCATGTAATGTAATGGGTGTACGGTTATGTGTTTGCGGTTGTATGGGTGTTCACGGCCGTGAACGTGTTCTCGGTCTTGGTCCCCTATTTATAGGTGTCAGATGTGTCAGAATGTACAGTTGTTGTGTGTGTGTGTATCCAAGTGTACCTGATGTTTGCGACCTAATAGACGTGTGCATTATTGGATCATTCTTTGCTTCTACTCCTTATTCTTATTCGATTACTACTTGATTGTTTGTTTGATTACTGGTTGGATCCGGATTTGTGGACTTACAGTTTGTGTGTACTTACGGCCTTCACGTCATTTCGTCCACATGCAGGCCTATAGGCTCTTGACCTCTTTAACCGTTCCACCATCATCCCCTATCTAATTCTAATATCACAACGATTATGCACATAGAGACTGCACTCTAGATTCTACTAGTTTAGGCACATTTATACTTTCTACTCTACGTAAGCACAGAAAGATTATACTATTAGTTCCTACTATACTAGTATTCTATCCTAATAGACATGGATTTATATTGTGCTACATGGTATAATGAGATAACTCACCTGGACAATTAATCAGACGATCGACAACTATCTGGGTGATTCTACTGGCGATCTAACTGGCGGGTAATGTGCGTAACGAGTATTAACCTATAATATTATTACTTATTAATCCTTATGACAATATGGTAAAGGAAGCTAGATCTTTCACTCATCCCAACGAATACTGAGAGTTCTATCAAATAAGGATCATTCAGGCCGAATAGTTGGGAGGCAGGACCATTTCAAAATATAGCCTTTCTGAAATCCAACAACCAAGCCAACGTGACCATTCTAGACACGTCTCCCGTAAGTAGATCAATATGTATTATAACTGGAATTAATGATAAATCTTATTTATATATTCATAACAATGAATATGAATACAAATATAAGTTATACTTAAAGTAATATAAGTGTAGCTTAACTTACAGAGACCTTCTAACGAAAAGTCGGATTTGCACTTGTAGAACTCCGAATCGAGAGCTTCCACTTGTCGGGCTCTCAGAGACTCCAGAGCCTTGTTAGATTACCCTAAAATCTACGAAAATTTCGGACTAAAGAACTGGTTTTCGCCAGATGAAATAAAGGAAAAGTGTGGAAATGAATGAAGGGTGGCTGCCCTTTTATATGATGAAATTTGGGTTTATGTGTCGTCACGCCATTCTCATGCAACGTTCCTCTCACCTTCTGACACGTGTCATGCTCAGAATGGTTCAAAGTGGCCCCCTTCTTGAATTGTGCGTCGCGCCTTTGTGCGCGTGGCGCAAAACGCAAATCTTGTAAATTCCATAAATTCTTCATATGAGCTATATTTTTACGTTCTTTATATCCGCACGTAGGTATCGACGGGATTTGCAACTTTCATTTAGACTCCGTCAGCAAATTCTCAATTTATTTTTTAAATTATATTTTTATAGGCTTAGACTGTTAAAGTCCGTATAAAAATCATAACTCTCTCATATGATATCCATTCTCTACAGTCTTTATATCGACAGATAGGTATTGACGAGTTCTTTAACTCTCGTTTATATTATTTTTCCTGAAAATCAACAGATCTTAATTTCGGTTTCTATGTCGCACGTTGTTGTGTTGTAACTTCTAAAAATCATAACTTCCTCTTATGAATTCAAATTTGGACATTCTCTATATGCATGCTCTCGGTTTTACGATTACTACGAATTTCTTCAATACTATTTATACTAATTAGTTATTTATAAAAAAATGTCTATTTACGTAACTGGTCGTTTGTAACAACGTAAATTCCCAAAATAATTTTTCATTTTTAAAGCATACTTTTATTCATAAGGTAATATCAAAACATAATGTATCCAATGTTATCATAACAAAACATATCCTAGAATCTCAAGACATAAACTCCATGAGTGTGTACGGATCATGCCGGCGCCTTCCCGCGATCCTCGCTAGTACCTGAAACACATAACACAACAACTATAAGCATAAATGCTTAGTGAGTTCCCCAAAATACCACATACGCACATACGCCACTAAAGGCTATAAGTCCTTCCAGTCACTGTGTCTCAGAGGACTTCTGTCCCACAACCCTTGTAGACCTTCTGGTCCTACCCGTAATCACCTTCCGGTCCATATCATCTTGACCTTCCGGTCCATATCATAATGACCTTCCGGTCCTTAGCATTCATAACATACATAACACATCAATATCCTATAACAACATACAGCACATACATCTCATAGCATATAAGACCTTCCGGTCACACATAGGTACCACTCTAGGTACAGTATAGTGAGAAGACTCACCTCGTACGAAGTCGGATAAACTCTCGTGCTTGACGTCCCGACCTAGCCTCCTCTTATCACACGAATAACATTCCTGATCAATACCCTCTCATAGCCTCATCTCTAAAGATTGGGTAGAAGGCCATCCTACCCCTCCCTGAACTCTCCTGAATCAGTTTGACCAAAACCCTAAGGTCAACTGAAGTCAACGGTCAAACTTTGACCCGACTCGTCGAGTGCACATGGTCGACTCGGCGAGTCCATGCGGGTCCTCAGAATCCTTCTAGCCTCACTTGGCACGTCGAGTCATCCCTTCACTCGACGGGTTACACCTGTCACGAATCGCGGGGCAACCCCGACTCGACTCGTCGAGTCCCCATATGGACTCGGCGAGTTCCCTCCATGGCAACACTCAAATGACCTTCTGAGGTCAGATCTGTTTCTCCAAGTTATAGATCTGACCTTCTTACACCCAATAATCACATAAAGGTTCAATCTTTAAGCTCATGCAACACTCTTATGCCCTTATATGAAGAAATAGCTCCTAAAATGGCAACCTAGATCCATAACCCCAAAGAGACTGCATAAAGCTGGAAGATTGGGACTCTCTAGACCTCTTAAGGTCCAGATCTAAAGCTTATTCCACATTGGGACCTCATATACTCCATATTCTCTATAAGAAAAAGGGTCAAGAAACCCTAGACACATGCCATCAACATCATACAGAAGTAAAGGTCCGATTTATTACCTCAAAGTGAAGCTACTTGCTTCAAAATCTCAGGATATCAACCTCCTCTGGTCCCTCATGCTAGAACCCTCCTTCTCCTTTGCAATGTCACACCAAAAAGGCTCAAGATGGCTCTTCTTCACTCTCTAAGCTATCTGGTTCGAAAGGAGTCTCTCAAGGGTGTAGGTGGCCGCCACTACAGGCCATAAGGACCTTTAAATAGGTCCCAAACCCGGACAATTAGGGTTTTCCTTAACAGCGCTGACTCGGCGAGTCCGATACTCGACTCATCGAGTCCCTTCATTAAACTGGTCAACGAGTCATGATTCTACTCGACGAATCGAGGCGTCAACTCGTCGAGTCACTTCTCATAACTCAAGAGGAAATACTCAAATTGTCATGCCTAGAAATTCGGATGTTACAATTCTCCGCCACTTGAAATAGATTTCGCCCTCAAAATCGCTCCTAAAACCACATAGATAGAAACCAAACACTCGAAAAGCACCACTGAGAGGTTCTCACACCAAAACGATATCTTTCTCCATGAATACCTGGATCCGACCAGGAACTCCAAATTTGGAACAAAACTAGCCCCTCTGTCGCTAAAATCCCTTTTCTGACCTTCCCAGAATCGGGAAACTCTAGTGGCCTGGCCCGCCGCCAGACCGCCCACTCACGCTATCACCATGATATTCGCTCCTCGAACATCAAACCTTGATAACTCACTGCTCCGCTGATTTTCACAAAACAAAATCTGACAAACGGCTACCGATCACTCGTACCAACGTACCAAAACAGTCTGAATCACGCCCCAAGGAACGAAAGGGTTCACATCCCACCAAGGCTCATCCACTGAACTACTATCAGAATCCATCTGATCAATAAACTTTCAACATCCTGTTCTCTTCCACATGAAAATCATGCTCGCTCAGAAGTCCTCAGACATCTAAAATCATAAGCCTCAGTTGCATCCCTCGTATCCCTTTTTAACACTGAGTACCAGGTCTGATCTTGAGCCAACAGTTGAACCTCCAGGTCATCCGTTGCATTATCCCAACCGTCTTCATGGTTTCCTTCTTACTAAAACCACATCCGCCCAATGTGACACTCAAGTAACGAACTTCGCTTAACCCTAAGCGAATGCTACCTTCCCTGCAACTTGCGGTACCTCCCGTACCCGAGTACTGACCCACATGGTCTAAGACATCATATGACAAACAATACTCTTCAACATGGAACCCACCTCAGAATCCAGAATCTCATCTCACCTATCCAACGCACCACCAGAGCCAAACTCAAACACAAGAGTTTGGTCCGACCCAGAGTTGGAACCACTCGTCCCAATGAAGCACTCAACTCAAACCTCATTTCCCGCAACCCATGCGTACCTCACTTATCCCATTCTTTTGGATTGCGATTACTACCTTACTCAGAACATAATAACTCTCTATCATTGAGGAGACCCCGGTCTCGCCCCTGGTCCGACCACCAGGTTCCCAAGAAAACTCATAAATTAGAGCCACCCCATGACTAAAACTCTTCTGCGCCCTGCTCTGATCAAAGAGTACTTTATCATGACAACTTCTCGCTGACTAGTGTGTACTACGTCTTCCCGTAGCATCACATCAACCTCTCACTGACTGGTGAGTACTACGGCTTCCCGCAGCATCACAACAACCTCTGACTAGTGAGTACTACGGCTTCCCGTAGCATCACAACAACCTCTGACTAGTGAGTACTACGGCTTCCCGTAGCATCACAACAACCTCTGACTATTGAGTATTACGGCTTCCCGTAGCATCACAACAACCTCTGACTAGTGAGTACTACGGCTTCCCGTAGCATCACAACAACCTCTGACTAGTGAGTACTACGGCTTCCCGTAGCATCACAACAACCTGTGACTAGTGAGTACTACGGCTTCCCGTAGCATCACCACAACCTCTGACTAGTGAGTACTACGGCTTCCCGTAGCATCACAACAACCTCTGACTAGTGAGTACTACGGCTTCCCGTAGCATCACCACAACCTCTGACTAGTGAGTACTACGGCTTCCCGTAGCATCACAACAACCTCTGACTAGTGAGTACTACGGCTTCCCTTAGCATCACCACAACCTCTGACTAGTGAGAACTACGGCTTCCCATAGCATCACCACAACCTCTGACTAGTGAGTACTACAGCTTCTTGTAGCATTACAACAACCTCTTACTTGCTGTCATTAACCGAAGGGCTCCCACTGGAATCATCGATGCTTGACCCACCACTTGCCGTCTCCACTCAAGACTCAAACTTATCCGAAATCCACTGCATTAAATTCGGATACCTCGATACACCACATAGAACCTCACAACGTCTCGTCTCATCCACTGATCTTCCTGTTCCACAACCTGAAATTGGTTGTCTAATCAACTTCTGCTCTTCCCACGCTGAATAACAGCCCCATCATTGAACCAGAATTTCTCAACCGCCGAACTCACCCTGCAAGTCGACCATCTCGAATTCACCATTATGACCTCGAAGAATTCCTGTGCACCCCAAGGTCTCCGACCAACGGCCACTTCCCGTGGAGGCACTCAAACATAACACATGCATTATCTCGCTCTACACCTCGTCTCAATCACCAATAACCCTGGGCTCATGAATTCGCACCGCCGGTCTCTATATCCAGATCTCTAACCATCCTCGATCGAATCTTTGATCTCCTCAACAAAATACCCGGTTCTCCCCCACTTAGGGTTCGAACCATCCCCAATCGGCGCACCAGCAATCTATCCCACAGACTGTTTCCACCAGTAACATCGCACCTACTCTTGGAAGGTGCTACGCAACGCTCGATGATCTCCCGGCAGAGATTGAGCAACTCCAAATGCCCCGAAACTCAGATGAAATCCTCAGAACTTCCCACCATGACTGCCTCTAGTCATTCAGAATCTCACACCATTCCATCACCGGACCTCCCAACTGTCCAGTATTAACCCTGACTCTTAGTCTGTAAGTAATGATCTACCGTACTCCTCATCATCGACTCCTTAACCAACGTTCCATCACGTCACTTATCATAAGAGCAGAAACCATATTTCCACTCTTAATACCCATCAGAGACAATAAGGGCCACCGCCCTGATATATTCCTCTTGATCGTCCGACGTTGCAGCTATCACATGCCCTACTATACTCAATTAGGGTGTATCCTGGTCCTTGACCCATCTCAGTCCCCACTGACGACCTGTTCAAGCTATATCTTTACCTCGCGGCAGACCTACTGCCATATACTCTGGTTGAAGATCACCATCCGTGCAATCCCACAGGGCTCACCCCCAAACTCAAAAACCGAAATCTCAACACCTTTTACGTCTCCCACAGGAAACAGAAATAGCACCACTCGGGTCACAGAAAGTGACATCTCCACTATCGGCCTGTCGCCCAACCCAGACCGTATTCTCCCATAACGCACCATCCCTAGTCATCCCTGAGTCTTGTGACTCCAACTGGTATATCACCCACAATCCCTTGGAGCTCACTCGATTTCCCTTTTCAAGGGATGCTCCACTAAAACTTGTTCATCGTGGCCTTCTGGCCCCATACTCATTCACCTCTGATCTCAGTCTAGACAATCCTCACAGAATAACCGGTAAAAACCAGAAACACTAACTGCCACATGTCATGGTACTCAAACTGTGTGACCACCTCTCAATCTGCTATGAATCATGGTACCTGAACCATGTTATCTCCTCTTAATCTTCTACGAATCATGGTACTCGGACCATGTTCCCTCTTCTCATTCCACCTCACATCATGGCACTCGAACCGTGACATCACCTCTCGACCTGCTACAACTCATGGTACTCGAACCATGACGTCACTTCTCAATCCGCTACTTATCATGGTACTCGAACCATGACATCACTTCTCAATCCGCTACTTATCATGGCACTCGAACCCTGTCATCACTTCTCAATCCGCTACTTTAAAACCCTCCGGATTAGCCTTCCGGATCGCCGTGGTCATCTCGTCATGAATCATACTGTGAATCTCATCATCGCTATCACCGCTGCTCTCCGTTGTGTGTGGTGTACCAACCATGATGTCTCTGAAACACAACACAAAGATACCAGAGACTCGATCGAGTATACTCGCACTCGATCACCCAACCCTACTTGTTCCTTGGTACCCTAAGGATTTTTACTTGGACTGCTCGCTGATCCGGTGTTTCCAGTAGTACGGGCCCTATACGACCTTTCACACCGCATCAATATTCATCCCAAGTCCTCCTCTTAGGATCCCAGATCACAAGTACTCTACATCTTGCTAAGCATAGACTACCCTTCGGTAGACTTCTCGTAAGCTCCTCACTGCTACCTACTCACTCTCGAAGCATCCCATAGTAGCAGTAATCTCCTAGGCTAAGGCATCACAAATCAGGCCACTCTAGTCCTAATATGAATACCTAGCCTACTCTATCATGCATATCATATCATATCATATCTCATAATACATAATGTAAGGGTAATTTGGGAAATCACCATTCGGGCGCTGGCTAATCGTACACACTGCATCTTTCTGCTTTTCTCAAAGTCTTTTACCCTTTTAGAAATATTGTTCCTTTTTATGAAAAACTTTCTCAAATCCTCAGTTTGAGTTCCGATACGCCCGAAGGTGCATCCGAATCCCTCAAACCAAGGCTCTGATACCAACTTGTAACAACGTAAATTCCCAAAACAATTTTTCATTTTTAAAGCATACTTTTATTCATAAGGTAATATCAAAACATAATGTATCCAATGTTATCATAACAAAACATATCCCAGAATCTCAAGACAGAAACTCCATGAGTGTGTACGGATCATGCCGGCGCCTTCCTGCGATCCTCGCTAGTACCTGAAACACATAACACAACAACTGTAAGCATAAATGCTTAGTGAGTTCCCCAAAATACCACATACGCACATATGCCACTCAAGGCTATAAGACCTTCCGGTCACTGTGTCTCAGAGGACTTCCGTCCCACAACCCTGGTAGACCTTCCGGTCCTACCCGTAATGACCTCACCTCGTACGAAGTCGGATAAACTCTCGTGCTTGACGCCACGACCTAGCTTCCTCCTATCATACGAATAACATTTCTGATCAATACCCTCTCATAGCCTCATCTCTAAAGATTGGGTAGAAGGCCATCCTACCCCTCCCTGAACTCTCCTGAATCAGCTTGACCAAAACCCTAAGGTCAACTGAAGTCAACGGTCAAACTTTGACCCGACTCGTCGAGTGCACATGGGCGACTCGGCGAGTCCATGCGGGTCCTCAGAATCCTTCTAACCTCACTTGGTACGTCGAGTCATCCCTTCACTCGACGGGTTACGCTTGTCACGAATCGCGGGGCAACCCCGACTCGACTCGTCGAGTCCCCATATGGACTCGGCGAGTTCCCTCCATGGCAACACTCAAATGACCTTCTGAGGTCAGATCTGTTTCTCCAAGTTATAGATCTGACCTTCTTACACCCAATAATCACATAAAGGTTCAATCTTTAAGCTCATGCAACACTCTTATGCCCTTATATGAAGAAATAGCTCCTAAAATGGCAACCTAGATCCATAACCCCAAAGAGACTGCATAAAGCTGGAAGATTGGGACTCTCTGGACCTGTTAAGGTCCAGATCTAAAGCTTATTCCACATTGGGACCTCATATACTCCATATTCTCTATAAGAAAAAGGGTCAAGAAACCCTAGACTCATGCCATCAAAATCATACAGAAGTAAAGGTCCGATTTATTACCTCAAAGTGAAGCTCCTTGCTTCAAAATCTCAGGATGTCAACCTCCTTTGGTCCCTCATGCTAGAACCCTCCTTCTCCTTTGCAATGTCACACCAAAAAGGCTCAAGATGGCTCTTCTTCACTCTCTAAGCTCTCTGGTTCGAAAGGAGTCTCTCAAGGGTGTAGGTGGCCGCCACTACAGGCCATAAGGACCTTTAAATAGGTCCCAAACCCGGACAATTAGGGTTTTCCTTAACAGCGCTGACTCGACGAGTCCGATACCCGACTCGTCGAGTCCCTTCATTAAACTGGTCAACGAGTCACGATTCTACTCGACGAGTCGAGGCATCAACTCGTCGAGTCACTCCTCATAACTCAAGAAGAAATACTCAAATTGTCATGCCTGGAAATCCGGATGTTACATCGTTTACACTATAAGACGAAAATGGGGTGTTACAACATTTATGCCTCATCGTATGTTTTCCTCTCTCCATACCCTAGAGTCTTATAATTTAGAACAACGTTATTCAATGAGTCCATTTTATATATGATTAGGACCTTGTTTTTATTATTTAAGTAGCTTTTTTTAACTGATCTATTTTATTTTCCATGGCAAATTACACAAAAGACACTGTTTACATAAAATTTTCTTTTTGACATTGTGTTTTTTCTCAATTAAGCCATTAAGTTTACAATTTTGTTGCAAATTTAACTAATCGATCGATTTGTTTCAGATGTTTCACATTTCTCACTAGCTGACTAGGCAAAAAGCTGATGTCGCTTCCACGTATGATCTTAGTTGGAAAACATTTGGGTTAATAGAACCCTTACGTAGACCTGTTTTTACTTTCCCTCATTTCTTCTTCGATTATTCTCTTAGAGCATCATGAGTTTGGGTAATGGTCTGTGAAGGTTGCTAAAGTGGTTCATCATCTATACGTGGTGTAAGCAAGGCATGAAAGGTTCTCCATAGTCACATCTCCTAAACAAAACCTTCCATGCATTGCTTAAACCACTCTCGGATGGTGAACCACTTGAGTGACCTTTAGAAGCCATTGCACAAACTCGTGATGCTCTGAGAGAAGAAAATAAAAAGAAATAGGGGAAAGTAAGTACCGATGTACATAAGGGTTCAATTTAACCCAAATATTTTGCAACTAGGATCATAAATAGAAGCCACATTAGCTTTTTCCTAGTCAGGGGATTGAGAAACATGAAACAACTAAAGCAAACCAATCGATTGGTTATATTTACAATAAAATTGTAAACTTAGTGACTTAATTGAGGAAAAAATAGTTTCAAAATTAAAATCTTTTGTAAACTTGGTGTTTTTTTTATGCAACTTGCCCTTGTTTTAATATTAAGAAATTAATTTCCTGATATGCGTATCATTATTGATCCCTACTATTTTAAATTATTCTTAACTCAAAAGTATGTTTTCCAAATACGAGTAACATCTCCTAAGCTACACATAATTCCACAATTACTCCTAATTTCACCAATACTTCTAATTCCATTTATGTCCCTGATAGGGATGTCAACGAGACCAAACGAGGACGGAATATAGTTACTCCCGCCTCAGCCCCCTAAATCGTCTTTTCCCCAAACCCCGAATTCCCTCGTTTTCTCACCCCTAATCCCGCTCCCAAATTTGATGATCACCCCCGATTCCGCCCTTGTTTCCCCGTTTCCCCCAAATCCCCCATTAACCCCATTTGGCCTGATCCCGCCTCTATTTCCCCGACTAAAGATTTTTGACATTCTTAGTCCCAGACGGGACTTGAAGCTTCGACTTCAAAAAAAGATAGCAAACCTGATACCTTTAGCCTAAAATCACTTTAATCCAAATAGTTAGTTTGTTAATTAGGATAAATCAAAATTATTTTTATTAAAATTTTATATAATAAGACTGTTGATGGAAAATGATAATATTATAATATTAATAATTAAAACTATGGTGGGTTTTGATTATGGGCCGATCGAATTATATTTTATATAAAATTCATAATTAAAACTATGGGTGGGTTTTGATTATGGACCGATTGAATAATATTTTATATAATCGTAAGCGATTTCAGTAAGATAGAAGGTGGGTTCTTTGAGCCGTTTAAAATTTTAAATTTTATACTTATTTATATATCAAAAAATTGTGAACTATCTTAAAAAATTATAAGAAACTACCTTATTGTATTTCGAAAAAAGAAAAATAAATGTTACTTCACAATTTTGATGCCTATAACTAGGTTAAAACTCGTGGAAACCACGGTTAATATGATTAAATATTTTGTATAGACAAAAAAAATTAATAACTGTAAAAAAAAGCATCAGATTTTCGATGGTAAATGAAATTAATTCAAAATATTTTATCAATTTCAAAATTTAAAATAAGATAGGATTTGTATTTTGAGAAAGGTAGGAGGATATTTAATTTCTCTAATTGAAATCCTGAAGCATTTAGAATGTTATAATTTTATCAATTTCAAAATTCAAAATAAGATAGGATTTGAATTTCAAAAATTAAACAACATTTTCTATTGTTAACAAAAAAGTGGAATTAATTCGAGTATTTTTTATATTATTTCTGGATTACTATTAATAATTCTTTATTTATGATTTTGAAACGGAGGAATTAAAGGAATTTCAAAAAAAGATACGATTTGTATTTAAAAAAAATGAACAGCCGTTGGTATTGTTTCCAAAGAAAGTGGACCTAATTAAAGGAATTAAAGGTATTTTTTGATATAATTGTGGATTTATGATTTATTTTTTGGAAAATAAAAGAATTATGTAGAAATGTGTCATGTGGCAATATGGAATGGTAGAATATGGACATGTGGCATATCATGGTTTTGTTTATTAGAAGACCGAGATTTATAATTGTATATCAATTGCCCAACTAAATAACCAATCCATCTAAAAATATAACTCAATAAATAATAGCTCACTCTAATTAAATTTTATAATTATACAAAAAAAACCATACTAATATACATAACAAAATAATGATCAAATTTTTAGTTATAGTTTAATGTCATATGTTAAAAAAATATTTTAGAAACTATCAGTTAAGAAATATTCCAAAAATATAAGACCTTATTGGATACTATTGTAAGAAATTTAATTTTTTTTTTTACTTATAAGGCCTGTCCGTTATTAGTATTTTTGAATTTATTTTTATTAGGTTTTTTTTTTGTTTGTTTAGATCTAACCCACTATTAGCACTTTTAACTATTAATTTTTATTGGTTTTACTTAAATAAAAAATCATTTAGTTTCTGTTATTGCCACTATGGGTGGAAATTGATGACACGACACGACAAAAATATATGACAGAAAAGAAATCAGACAAAACTGAAATTTGAATCAATGTTCGTATCGTGTTCGTGTCAAATGTAAAAAACATAATGTCGTATTGTGTCGTGTTCGTGTTCGAAAATTGATTTAGCATTTGTTTGTCGTGCTATGTATGATTACATATTAATTAAATAAGTTAGTTGTTATTTTTTGTTATTTTTGTTATGTCGAGTCATGTTTGTCGTTTTTTAATTGGTTCGTTTTTGTTTTTTGTTAAAAAAATATTGCATTGTGTTGTATTGTGATCGTGTTAGATAAAACATTGTTGTGTCGTGTCAAACAAAAACACGATACGGTTGTCCGATTTGTGACCCCTATTTGCAAATGCATATAATATATGTTGAAATGATAATAGCTTTTAATAGCGGTATTAATAAAAAGCAGTTCATCTGAATTACTTGGTCATTAATAATTTAGCAAGATAGTCACTACCAATTTCTAACGAAGGTCCCACTTTAAAGACAAGTCTTTCGGGTAATTACCGGTTTTGCTCGCAATTAGTTTAATTAGAATATCATTAAAAGCGTATGTTGCTTTTGCTTGTTGATTTTAAGAGCAAATTATTAAAGGCGTATGATGCTTTTGTTTGTTGATTTTAATAGAAAATTGTTGAAAATATTTTTGTGTTTCCGCTAAAATTGCAAGTTATTTTTAGCGAGAATGACTTTTTAAAAAGTAATATATTTTTTTTATTTGTATATATTTGATCGTTTTTTTCATTCATATTTACTCCTTCAATTTATTTAATTGTAGACATTCAGTCCTTATGATATGACCGACCACTCCATATAAGCCGAAAAAAATAACTTAATAGGGTAATATATTTCTCTCCTTATACATATTCAATCATTAATATATTTTTTTTGCACATTTAGTCATTCATATTTTTTTTTGTAAAATGAGTCTTTGTTGTTTTTCTACATATTCAGTACTTAAGACCATTTTTTTAAAGTTTTTCTCATGACATCCACCGTGGTACAATCATTAATCAGGTGTTCGGAGTTGTTGATGCTTATGGCCACCATGACGTTTCTTAGGTCTTGTGTTCTGAATGTTATAACTTATTCATACGATTTTGGATTATATTGATCTTTATATCCACGCGTTCTTATTTGAGTCTACTACAATCTTCATTTATATTACTCTCATTAGAAAGTAGTATATTTTTACTTACAATTTTAGAAGAAAAAAAAACATTCATACATAGATACATAACGAACGCAGAGATATAAAAATCGTAAGTAAACAATTTTAGGAAACCAACGGAAAACAAAACAAGAGGTGGCTAGGGTTCGATGCCGGAGCGTTATCGATATCAGGAAAAAAAAGAGACGGATAGGATTCGGTGGCCACAACGTTGTCACCGTGAACAAAGCTACAATTATGGAGCTACCCTCCCCTTCAGTATCTTTCAACCGGTAACCAGGAGCTACCCTCCCCTTCGGTATCTTCCAACCGGTACCCGGGAGCTAACCTCCCATTCGGTATCTTCCAACCGGTATCTGGGGACTATTCCCCCCCCCCCCGCCTTATCCCTATCACATAATCCATAGCATAAACATATTGGTTTCATGATCATAACATAAGCATACTAAATCATACAATAACATATCATAAAAATACTACTATGCATGCGTGGGTTCTGTCCACCCCTTCGGTATCTTTCAACCGGTAACCGTCTTCGGTATCTTTCAACCGGTAACTAGGGACTAGTGCGCCCTACTACTACTAGCACATATCTCAGCACGATCATATCAACCAGATAATTATCACAAAGATAATCATCTCAACCATAATCACCTACTGGTGGGCCGACATTGGTGTCGTAGACCCACCCCTACTGGAAGGTAACCCACCTCGTAAGGCTGACTAATGAAATGCTGATCGGGAAATGTCTGACTGCTGCTCCGGTAACTCCCGGGCTGCAATTCCCATAAACACACTTAGTCAAACACTGCTAACTAATCTTTTGGTAAAGTGACTAATTTACCCCTGGACAAGGTCAAAGCCTTGGTCAAAGTCAACTTCCAGTTGACCTGACTCGCCGAATTGGGCCGCCAACTCGTCGAGTCCCTTTCCTTTCATCTGACCCCCCCCCCCCGACTCTACTCGTCGAGTTTAGGAAAGACTCGACGAGTTCCCTTCTATAATATCATCGAATGGACTTTCATCCGACTCGCCGAGTTGTATGAACAACTCGTCGAGTTCTCATTCATCCTATGAACATGTCCAGTCTGCGACTCGCCGAGTTGTATGAACAACTCGTCAAGTTCATCTTCAAAAGTTGGGAGATTGCCTTGGACTCGCCGAGTCTATTCATACACTCGCCGAGTCCTATGATTCCCAGGTCCATGGTTAAGTCTAATATGTTGAGTCACTCCCCTAGATCCCTCTAAGACCCTTCTAACGCTCAACTGGGTCCCTTTGAACCTCAACAGACTGGGGACTCAAGCCCTGGACTCATCGAGTTCCATGAACAACTCGCCGAGTCGATATTGTCCAAGTCTTATTTCTCGATTTCTGATGTACAACACTTATCCAAAAGATAGATCTGGGCTTCTAAGATCGATCTAGCAGGTAAAGTTACGAACTTTACGTGCATGCATGGGAGTATAAGCTTAATGGACCCAAAAATAAGGTCTAAAGGTGCATCTGGCTCTTTATGGCTACAAAGTTGGGAACTTTACTCCATGTAGTCCCCTAAGGACCCTGGATCTGGAGTCTTAACCCCCAACCATGCTTGCACTCATGATTGGTCACCAACAGTGGTTCCTAAAAGCCCTAATTCACTCCAAAAAGGGATCTAGAACATGAATGAACAAGGTATAAGCTTTATACCTCTAAGGAACCGTAGATGCTGCACAAACTCGAAATCTTCTGGTTTCTTTTTGGCTCCTCAAGCTTTTCCTTCTTTCTTGTGATTACAAACCACCAAAATCACCAAAAAGGGCCTTAGATGTCACAAAACGATTAGGGTTTCAGTATGAGGTGTTCTGGGAGCATAAGGGATGATGGAGGTTGTACTAAGTCGTTTAAATAGGGTGCAATCCCTCAGATTTATGGTTTTGTCCAAACAGCGCCTACTCGCCGAGTCAGTCTCCGACTCGTCGAGTAGGTCACTTAAACTTCCCGCGGATCCCGTCTCTACTCGATGAGTTGGGCCATCAACTCGTCGAGTCCCAGAGAAAATACATCCAATTCTTAAATAAAATACATACCAGAAACCCGGTGTTACAAATCTGCCCCATTTATTTTATACTTCGTCCTCGAAGTCTGCTGCTGAATCTGGAAAAAGCTCGGGGTAGTGCTCCCTTATCTCTTCCTCCAGCTCCCAAGTCCATTCCGATCCTTTGCGATGCTACCATTGCACCTTCACAAGCTCCACTTGTTCCTCAGGTCCTTCGACTTCCTGTCGAGGATCGCCACTAGTCGCTCGATGTAATTCAGGCTGTCATCCACCTGAATGTCCTCCAAAGGTACCACCGCCGAATCGTCCACCAGGCACTTCCGTAACTGGGAGACGTGGAACGTGCTGTGAATCTGACTGAGTTCGGTTGGCAGGTCCAGCCTATACGCCACCTTGCCCACCCGGGATACAACCCTGAAAGGTTCAATGTACCTGGGGCCCAACTTGCCCCGCTTCCTGAATCGGATGACGCCTTTCCAAGGCGACACCTTCAGGATGACCATATCCCCGACCTGGAACTCCAGGTCTGATCGGCGCTTGTCGGCGTAACTCTTCTGCCGACTCCGTGCAGTCTGAAGCCTGCTCCTAACTTGCTGAATCCTCTCTGTCGTATTGAGCACCACTTCGGTGCTCCCCATGACCCTCTGGCCCACCTCACCCTAACATATCGGGGTCCTGCACTTCCTCCCGTATAACATCTCAAAGGGGGGGGGCGATCGATACTCGTGTGGTAGCTGTTTTTGTAGGAGAACTCAGCTAATGGGAGATAGGTATCCCAACTTCCACCGAAGTCTAGCACACATGCCCGCAGCATATCCTCCAGAGTCTGGATGGTCCGCTCACTCTGTCCATCCGTCTGCGGGTGAAAAGCGGTGCTAAAGTGTAGACGAGTACCCAACTCGTCATGGAATTTCTTCCAGAATATGGACGTGAACCGCACATCCCTGTCTGAAATCACGGAGACTGGCACTCCGTGTCGAGCCACCACCTCTCGAATGTAGATGTCGGCCAGCTTCTCGGCCGATATACTCTCCTGGATCGGCATGAAATGGGCACTCTTGGTCAATCGATCCACGATGACCCATATGGAATCCACTCCCCGTGCGGTCCTGGGATGTTTGGTGATGAAATCCATGGTAATCTCTTCCCATTTCCACATGGGAATATCTAGCGGCTGTATCTTGCCGTGTGGCCTCTGGTGCTCGGCCTTGGCCTTCCTGCAGGTCAAGCACCGGTCCACATACCATGCTACATCCTGCTTCATGCAGGGTCACCAATAGTCAAGACGAAGCTCCCTATACATCTTTGTCGCCCCGGGATGGATAGAAAAGTTGGATTTGTGCGCCTCCTCCATCAATATCTGGCGCACGCCTCCATGATAGGGGACCCACACCCTACGGTGAAGGGTCAATAACCCTCGGCTATCATAGTCGAAGGAGGAAACCTGACCCACAATATGCTCGCTTTTCCGATGTTCCTCCTTCATAGCCTCCTGTTGGGCCTCTCGGATCTGCTCCAACAGTGGATTCACTACTGACATCCGCATGCAAATGTCTCTGATCGGCGCTGCCTTACGACTAAGCGGATCGACCTTCCCCGGGTGGTAAAGGATCTCACAATCATAATCCTTTACCACATCTAACCACCAACGCTGCCTCATGTTCAGATTCGGCTAATCCATGAGGTATCTCAAACTCTTATGGTCCGTGTAAATAGTACATCGAACCCCATAGAGATAGTGTCACCAAATCTTGAGGGCGAAGACAACTGCCTCCCAACTCCAAATCGTGCGTCGGGTAGTTCGCCTCGTGGGGCTTCAACTTCCTCGAGGCGTAGGCGATGACATGCCCTCTCTACATCAATACTGCACCCAAACCCAAAATAGACGCGTCACAGTACACTACAAAATCCTCTACGCCCTCTGGCAGGGCTAAGATCGGCGCTTCGCACAATCTCTGTCTTAGTGTCTCGAACGCTGCCTGCTGCTCAGGACCCCAACGAAAGACTACGGCCTTCTTCGTTAGCCGAGTCAAAGGTACAGCTATCTTGGAGAAATCCTGGATGAATCTCCGATAGTAGCCGGCTAACCCCAGGAAACTCCGAATTTCAGATGGAGACTTCGGAACCTCCCATCTCATCACGACCTCCACCTTGGCCGGATCGACCAAAATACTGTTCTGGTTGACAAGGTGCCCAAGAAACTGTACCTCGTGCAACCAGAACTCACACTTGGAGAACTTGGCATACAAGCTCTCCCTCCTCAGAGTGTCCAAGACCTCTCGCAGATGCTCCTCATGCTGCTCCTGCATCGTGGAGTAGACCAATATATCATCAATGAAAACTATTACGGACCGATCCAGCATCGGTCTGCACACGCGGTTCATAAGATCCATGAACGCGGCAAGAGAATTGGTGAGCCCGAAGGGCATCACCACGAACTCGTAGTGACCATAACGTGTCCGGAAAGCACTCTTCTGCACATCTTCCTCTCTGGCCCTCATCTGATGATAACCTGAATGCAAATCAATCTTGGAGTACCAAGATGCTCCCTGTAGCTGGTCAAAGAGGTCATCAATCCTCGGGAGTGGGTAACGGTTCTTCACCGTTACCTTGTTCAGCTCCCGGTAATCTATGCACATGCGATGCGACCCGTCCTTCTTCTTGACCAAAGAGGATCGGCGCTCCCCAAGGCGAGCTACTCGGTCTGATGAATCCCTTGTCTAGCAGCTACTGCAGCTGCGTAGACAACTCCTGCATCTCGAGAGGAGCCAACCGATATGGTGCCTTGGCTATTGGAGCCGCACCAGGGACTAGGTCGATCCTGAACTCCACCTGTCGCTCCGGAGGTATCCCAGGAAGCTCCTCTGGGAACACATCCGCGTAGTCTCGCACCACCGGAACATCGCTCGCTGTCACCGTACCCACCTCCCAAGTATCCATAACATAGGCGACATACCCAGCGCAGCCCTGCTGTAGGTAGTGTCTCCCTCTCGCTGCTGAACATAAAGTTGGTCCTCGCTGTGGCCTCTCGCCCTGGATCACCAGCTTTCCCCCACTTGGGGTCCTAATCCGCACCAACTGTTGCGCACAGTCGATCACCACCCCATTGGGGCTTAGCCAATCCATACCAATAATAACCTTGTTTCCCCGCAAAGGTATGGGAACCAGGTCTACCAAGTAGCATTCCTCGAATAACCTCAGGACGCAATCTCTGAAAACTGCTGATGCTCGCACTGATCGGTCATCGGCAATCTCAACCTCTAAAGGGCAATCCAACATTCCCGGAGACTCAGGGAACTTCTTGCTAAGCGCAAGAGAGACAAACGATCGGGTGGCGCCCGAATCAAATAATACCTGAACTGGGATACCGTTCACATGGAACGATCCTAAATAAAGCATACATATAACATATTAAAATCGCAACAATCATAAAAATAAGTAATAAGGAGGAGGAGCCATACCCGTCACCACATCGGGTGCGACGCGTGCCTCTTTGGCTGTCAGCTGAAACGCTCGGCTCCGCACCACTGGAGCCTCTGGCTTGGCCTTCCGGCTATCCATAACCCTCGCATTCGCCTAAGTTGGCGCCGCTGCCGGCGCCGCCGCCGCTGCTGCTGTCAATCTGGGGCAGTTGGCCTTTTTATGGCCCCTCTGATTGCAATGAAAGCAAATCAGGTCTGATGTATGAACCGTGGAAACAGGGGCAATACAATCCCTACCGAAATGCCCAGTCTTGCCGCACTTATAGCAGTCGGAACCCGACCCAGTGCGGCAAACTCCCTCATGTGACCGACCGCATTTCCCACAGCGGTCCCGGCCCTGCGACCTAGAGTCGAATCCTTCGGGTTTCTTCCCCGAAACCCCTGTAACCTGCTCAGTCCCTGCCTTCCTCTTCCTGAGGTGCTCCAAATCTATCTCCCTCTCCGGCGCCCTGGCAATCTGTTGGGTTATGAGCATTCTAACACTCCTAGGTGTACATGCAACCCTAAATACCTTGGATCTATGTTTTCTCTATTATACATACAATTATGAACATCCAAGGTATTATCCTAATCTAGCATACAAAATAATAAATATAACAAGATACAATACATACCTCTTTGATGTAGAATGTATTCATGATGCTTTAGTGCCTAGTGCCCCAAGTGTGACACCTCAAATGGTTCACACAACACCAAATACACTTGGAATAACTTGAGAGAAACTTGAACACTCCTTGAAATCGTCTAGCCCTCACACTCACACATTAGTGCACGATTTCTTGAGCCATGGGATTCTTTTATATGGTGGCTATTAGGGTTACACCATGTAACTCATAACTTTACCCATTCCTTATGCTCCATGGATTTTAACCTCCATGGAGTATCCATGGGTCACCCCATGGACTTAGTCCAACATAAGGAATCTTGGATCACAAGCCCACATATATAAGAATGAATGATTTACACAATCAACCCATATATTTAATTACTCTCCTTTTGATCACTTAATTAATTCCAAATTAATTCTTCATCAATACTAATTAAATAACCTTATTAATATATTAGAACTTATAATATATTAACCAACCTTAAGTGTTATTTCTCTCATTATAGACTATCCAAATGCATGATGCCATGCAACCCAAATGGACCATGCCGGGTCGGGTCAAGTCTTACCAATTATAGTTATGGACTTAGACATTAATCCAACAGTCTCCCACTTGGAAAAGTCTAAAACTATTATTGCGTATGCCTTCAGGAACCGATCAGCAATCGTAGCTCTCAAAAGCTTCTGTCGAACTCTGGCCTTGTCGATGAACTCTGACCTTTGTCAATGACTTGTCCATTAGATAAGGGATCATATATTCCTCCATTCTAGATATCATATGGACTGAGACATGGATTATCAATCATTCTCTCTGTCCATTTGTTGTTTCCCGATTTCCGATTCATGATGACTGACTGATTGAACAAATCAAATCAGTCCTGGCTTGGCCAAGCACTCACATGTATCATCTTTAAATCATCGAGGGGCCCACAGATATTGCTTTTATCCCGAAGGTAAAAGGAATGGATAAACTTCGACTCATATGGCTTGTTCTACTACTTGTTGAATCATACACAAAGGCACGTTTTATAACATCGAGTTACCAATGCGTTTTCGTGCATTCAATGTATAACCAACTCATAGTAACAACTCATATCTCTAGGTTTGAAGAATATAAGATATTATCGTCTCATGATCACTCGTGATAAAATCCATGAAGTGATTCAAATGAGCGCGGGTTGAATCCAATACTCAGAACTTATGAGCACTCATGAGTGTTGTAGCACCACTTTTGTCCACCAACTTGGACCTCTACAAACCAACCCATGACAGTCTTGATTCATATCTACTTCCAACATATGACCGACTGTGGATGGTTTGAATAACTTAATCATTCAGGAAGAGCGACTTAGTTATTCTGGAAGTCAAAACATGCAAAGTGAAACACAAGAATAAATGAATCAAATATGGTATCAAACCCTATGAATATAAATAAACACTTTTATTTATCACCATACTGATTACTCATTATTCATTGTTTCGGTTTTATCAACTTTATACTTGAATTTAAAACAATAGTTGTCCCATGCTCCAAGCATGTACACTATGTTTTCTAAACACTAGTCATGCCATACACCAAGTATGAATACTATGTTTGTGTATGATCTTTACTTTGTAAAATAGATCAATTGAACATCACTCCAATGATCCTCTTTTCACAGTCCCAAATCCTTACTGCAAATGCAAGAATTCCAAATTCATGCCATTTACTGAAATCTGTTAGATTCTAAACTTATATGCATTGATCCTCTTAATGATTATGCACGAAGTCAGAAAGACTTGACAACAATCATTACAGAGCATTCCAAAGGAGATCAGCTCCTTGGAAACATCCTTCTTTCATTAAGTTTCCTAATCTTACACAGATTGAATAATTTCTAACTTTGAAACATTTCCATATTCCATTTTGACTATCACTTCTGAACAAGAGTTGCCTCCTTACAGATTATGTCAATATGGTCCTTCCAGAATTAACATTATACTTCCAACTGTCCTTGAGCAACCAATCTTTGGTAAACCTTAGATTGTCCTCGACAATTGCTTAATCATTTTAGTCATATCCAATTCTAGACCTTTTCCCTTCATAATGCCCCAGGCATTTGGAAAATTTTAGAAAGGATGAATATAGCACATGTAATCGATCCTATATCCGAAGCATATGGGACACGATTCATGATGTCTCACATAAAGACTAAACCAGTCTTTTGCTATAATATTTCCATTTCAATTTGCCAAGTTCTCAAAATTCAGATTATGAAAAGGGATGCCGTAATCATAATCGAATTTTAGAACGCAAATAATGGACCCATATATAGAATTTCCTTATGTTGCGCCATTCCAACATGAAATTCATATATACATCCTTGATTAAATACGATTAAAATCTCAATCTAAGCTTTTAGAATTGAAATGAAGTATAATTTCCTCTCCCTTAATTATAGCAAAACAACTTTTTCAACCCCTACAACCTCACGAATTGAAACTTTTGTTTTCTATAATTAACATTGCTAACTTGCAACCTTTGTCATAATTATCATGCTCCCACTAACATGATGATTATTAGCATAACACTTATGCTCCCACTAGCTTTGACATGTACTCAGAAATCAGCTGACTTTCTTACCAAAGTTCAGATTTCTGATACTAGATTGTTTTGATAAAACTTTATCAAAATCATACACCTCTCTTAGATAGCTCACATGTGTGTCTAAACAATTTTAGAACTATGAAAAGGGATGCCGTAATCATAGTCTCAATTGTTTAGACCTTTGACACTTCTCACAAGTCCATGTTAGTGTGCCGGTAAACCAGACACGCTCCACTAACGACTTTGAGAATGCAAATATCACAATTGCTATCTAGCTAAAATCTACTTAGTGAAAGTGTTTCCTCACCATCATTTTCATGAATCGGAGAGAAACCTTATGACACTTAGATTTAATAGTGTATGTGTTCTTATCCATGTGAATTTGTCAAAACCATAATCAGAAGACAAGGTTAGTGACAAATCCAAACTCATATTGATTAAACATGTGCAATCTTAAATTCTTGCCATTTGGCAGCTCAGGTGCCTGCCATTGCTTCCAAGTAGTTGTGCAACCAATTGAGAACTCTCAGAACTCCTATGCAAAGCCAACTTGAATAGGCACAAAAATTTCAACATGATAGGTTATAAACCTCAAGTCGTGTGCTAGTGAAGGACTTTAGGTTTTATTCTTGATTAAGTCTTGAAACTTTCAAGAGCTTTAAGACTCCCACTGTCCTCTTGACATATAAGACTCCCTTGTCAAATATTCAAGAGATAGTGCGGATTCTTTATCAAGACTAACACTTTACACAATTGGCCTAAGTTGGTCTCTGTTTTATCCAAAACATCACAACTTACCAATTTCAAATGTACAAGAGTAGATAACCTTTTACTCTTACATTTGACTAGTGTTAACAAACCCTCTTTAAGATATGTCACTCAAGTTACAATCTTGGAGTATGACTCTAAGAATTGTTTTGGAACGAAGTATGACTCATCTTTTTGATTTAACCATTTCAACAATTCATGACTCCTCTTCTTAGTCATAAGAATGCACTAAGATGACTTTAGAGGACCAATTGTGATATGGTATCTTAATCATTAAGATGATCATAAACATGATACTAAAGTACTCTCCCATCTTTTCAGATTTGAGAAACTTTTATCTTTCTGCCATACTTTGATTCTTCTTATTCGTTCTGTCTCACATTAAAACTTCTCCAATGCTACAGACTTATACTTAAACTTATAAGTATAACCATATTTACTGAACTTAAGTAAATCATGACGAATAGTCTTCTTGATCTTTTGTGGTGGACTTGACCAGTGCACAAGAATGTGTACTCGATCCCTTAGTCCTTTCCTTATTCACATAAGGAATTAGTCTTAATTTTCCAAGCTGAAAGTTCTCATTCATCATACTATACAACTTGCATGATTCCAAGTTTCGGTCCAATTGAACCTTGGGTGATGAGAATCTTTCCTTATTTGCTAATATTAGACACTACCACAACCGAAATAATCAAATCCATTTTTTCCAATATTGCTATCAATGGAATCTTATAAGCAACAACTTTTCACAAATGCCATTGTAAGGATACTTAAAATAAATAAAATCAAAACCTTTTTCTTTTATTTTAAAACTTTGCGGAAAAACTTATCCTTACAATCCATATGAAAACCTTGTTGTTATCTATTCCTAAGCAATATAAATATCATAACTCTTAAGTAATAGCCCAAAATTCTGATCACCGAACCATGCGATTGAAATCCATCTTCGCGATCAGAATCAGCATGTACTTAATAGAGTTAGACAATGGACTTTACCTGAAGTAGAGCCAAACTTATTGACTTTAACATCCTTAGGTAAATTTGGCAGCTTCGTAACCAATGCCCCTTCCTTTGGCAATAGTTACCTATGGACCCTTGATAATGGGACTATCTCAGACTTCGTCTCTCTCTTTACCATTGGGTCAACCGAGTTGACTATGGCCGATCCCTTTCCATTGGGAAGAGAGAGCTTTACTGGATATCCAATGTCATCATTGTCAATGTCCATAGCGTTTTAGGAAGTTGATCTTAGCAAATAGATAAGATCATTAAGGGTCTTGTCTTAGTCTGTTTCATAGGATTCCCAAAAGAACTCACTATGTGACTTAGAAAGTAGTTGAGCCACCAACTTTCTCAAGACTTTGACACCCAACTCTCCCGGCTTGTCAATATGTGACTACATCTCCAAGATGTGATCACACCTAGACCTTGCCTTGCCAATAGGGCTTGAGTGACCTTAAACTTTTTAGGAACTTGTGGGTTAGGGAGAATAATTGGAGAAGGTGAAAGAAGTATGATATCCATGGGACATCATCTTCATTTAGGAAAGCTTGTTTCAAGAGATTTGGGAAGATCATAAATGTCTAGACCAGACATCTTTTTGGGAGATATTCAAGATAGTTGATTTAAAGTCCTTAATATGACACCCAATATGAAGTATTAAGGCTATGACCCAACAAACTATTTTATAACTTAGAAGAGGGATGCCGTAATCCAAGCTATAAAATATTTGAAGGTAGGTGAATGACGATTCACCAATTTCCACCATGAAAAACGAAATAATTTATTAGGTTTTAATTGGATTTGAAAGTCCTATATCTTTTAGATTCATTGAACTGTTCAAAGGCATGTTTCAATCTCGAGTGTGCCCTTCAGGTTTTGTGACTGGGATGCTGAGGATCACAAAACAAGCTGTGAATAACCATGCAAATATACTTGGTACCCTTAATATTTACCCCTTAATCAGTGTGCCGGTTAACCACACACGCTCCACCGATACTATGATAAATATTAAGTTACCCTTTGCCTACCTTGTTAAGTCTAGGTTAGTGTGCCGGTTAACCACACACGCTCCACTAACGACTTAAGCAAAGTGCAAAGTGTAATTTCATGGGTTAGCACCAAATTCACATTTTCCTAAGTAACTAAGATTGGGTATTAATAAGAGTTTAGTTACTTAGTCTTTATCATTAATACTTCTAATGAAAGGAGAATTATAGTCCTTGTCCTACCTGTTCGGCTAATGACCCTCCACCAGTCAAGGAAGCGGTGGGTGAGAGTGGACACCCATTAAACTGCCATTTTATAGGCAGTAACCTTATACCCCCTTATAGACCGACTTCGTGAATGAGGCCTACTAACGGTAAGACTGACTTTACTCTTATACATATATATAAATATTATTAACTTATAATATTATAAAGTATAAGGGTTGAATTTTAACTTTTAAAATTCTAAGGGCTAACTTGGAATTAAAGTATTCATAAGTGAAAACTTTTCAAATTCCAAAACTTGAGGGCAAGTTTTGAAACTATTCAAAACTAATTAATTCCATAACTTATGAGTTTAAAGTAGTTTTAATTTAAAAAAAAAAAAAAAAAAAAAAATTCTTCAAGTTCCATAACTTGAGGACAAGTTATGGAAGACTTTAAACTAATTAACAAAAAGATAAACTTTTTTTTTATTGTAACTTATGGAACTAATTAAGGTTACATTTTTTTTTTAATTTAATGAAGAGACTCTTGAACCTCCATAACTTGAGGACAAGTTATGGAGTCATAAAACCATTTAATTAGAACTAGACTCTTCATTTTGTAACCTTTGCTAACTTTTATGAGTTTTATGATTCTTAAATGTGACTCTTCATATAACTTGAGGACAAGTTACAAAAACACACTTTGGAATCAACTCTTAGATTAAAATGGATTGAAAACAACTATTTCACACAACTTTTCTATTAATCTAAGAACCTCATAAGAACAAGATAATTCAAATCATCAATCTTCAAGAAATTAGCATGAACATACAAACTAATACAAATCTTGAAATTATGACAATTATCTTAGAAATTGGATTAGCATGAACATTACCACATCAAAAACAAGTTTATAAGTCCAAAAACATCTTAGGGTAATGTTCCTAGTCCAATTCTAGCCAAAACAATCGAATATATGCATCCAACTCGATTTTTCAGCTACTTTTGCAAGTATAACAAGAAAACAAGCCTAGGCTCTGACACCACTGTTGGGTTATGAGCATTCTAACACTCCTAAGTGTACATGCAACCCTAAATACCTTGGATCTATGTTTTCTCTATTATACATACAATTATGAACATCCAAGGTATTATCCTAATCTAGCATACAAAATAATAAATATAACAAGATAGAATACATACCTCTTTGATGTAGAATGTCTTCATGAAGCTTGAGTGCCTAGTGCCCCAAGTGTGACACCTCAAATGGTTCACACAACACCAAATACACTTGGAATAACTTGAGAGAAACTTGAACACTCCTTGAAATCGTCTAGCCCTCACACTCACACATTAGTGCACGATTTCTTGAGCCATGGGATTCTTTTATATGGTGGCTATTAGGGTTACACCATGTAAGTCATAACTTTACCCATTCCTTATGCTCCATGGATTTTAACCTCCATGGAGTATCCATGGGTCACCCCATGGACTTAGTCCAACATAAGAAATCTTGGATCACAAGCCCACATATATAAGAATGAATGATTTACACAATCAACCCATATATTTAATTAGTCTCCTTTTGATCACTTAATTAATTCCAACTTAACTCTTGATCAATACTAATTAAATAACCTTATTAATAGATTAGAACTTATAATATATTAACCAACCTTAAGTGTTATTTCTCTCATTATAGTCTATCCAAATGCATGATGCCATGCAACCCAAATGGACCATGCCGGGTCGGGTCAAGTCTTACCAATTATAGTTATGGACTTAGACACTAATCCAACACAATCATGGAGTCCAGGGTTGGACATGCCGAGAAGCTGACATGCTCCCTGATATCGGCTCTCAACATGTCGTGATAACGGGTCCTCCTCATATCCTCATCTCCTGCGTACTGGGGCACCAATAAAGCCCTCTACCGGAACTTGGCGGTGATCTCCGCCACAGTCTCCGTAGTCTGTCTCATATCCAAGAACTCCCTGGCCAGCTGCTGAAGCTCCACAGCTGGCGCGAACTCAGCCCTGAATCTGGTCACAAAGTCTGACCAGGTCATAGCCTCGATGGTTGGGGCTCCCAGCGAGTCACCAACTGACTCCCACCAGTCTCTAGCTCTATCCCTCAAACATCCGGCGGCAAAGCGGACCTTTGACCCTTCCGGGCAGAAGCTCGCCAACTGCGCAGACTCGATGTCTGCGATCCATCTCCTGGCAGCAATGGGGTGCTTCACCTCGTGAAAGTCTGGCGCTCCACTCCCCCTGAAGTCCTTGAAGGATAGTGTGCGCGTACCCGTCTGGGTGGACGCCAGATCACTCCTGAATGCCCGAAGGCGGTCCTCCATCAGCTCAATGATCCCTTCCTTGATTGACCCGAAAATAACCGGGGTCGCCTCAAGGATGCCTCTCGTGATCTCAGACGCGATGAACTCGCGTAGCCCATCATCAACCTGCTCGGATCCTACACCCGAACCTGATCCCGATCCTGACCCAGATCCTGAACCTCCTGCTCCATGTCGCGTGATAGCCATACTGAAACAAACACATAAACGTCAGGATCATACACATTCTAGAGAGGCCTCACAAACTTTCCAAGTTCCCCGGTTCTATCTCGGCCCCCTCGACTCGAGTACGGATCCTCTGTTTCCAGTAGTACGCGTCCATACTACCTTCCACATATATCCGTACTTTCCTCAAGGATTGCTTCAACTTCACCAAGTCCCTTTACTGATACCCCTTTCCACTAATCTCATCCGAGGCTTTCCTAGGGCACTCTCCGACCTACTCTCCGCCATCAGCTGCACTAGGAGTCCTTACCATCTCCCCCTAACTAGCTTGCGAATACTGTTACATATCAACTCACTAGTTAGTTAAAGTTGGCCAGAACCCATATAACACAAAACAAGCAGCATTCGTGCATTGAGTAACCGCGTCAAGCATAACCTAATCAGGCTATCCTACCGCTGGCTAAGCGGTCCTAGCATACAGCTCATACAACAGGCATTCAAGGCACCCTTCCCAGATCCTTAGCCCTATTCTTGCATGCAGTTCTCAGAATCATATATCAGGCATACCATGCATCCTCCTAGATCCTTAGCCCTAATCTAGCATGCAATTCTCAGAATCATAAACCATATAATATAATATAACAAATATGGGTATCTTGGGAAAACTTACTTGAACTCGGCCGGTCGCACGCATCACACAACTTGTTCTTTCTCAAAATTCCTTAATTTAGATTTTAGAAAACCATTTTCTTTTTAAAAACCTTTTTAATCCCTCGGTTTGAGTCCAGACATCCCCGAGGGAGTGTCCGAATCCCTCAAACCAGGTCTCTGATACCAACTTGTAACACCCCAAATTTCGAGGCCAAAAATTTCGTTTTTAAATTACTTAATTCACAAATCAGTTTGCCAAAACATCATCAATCTCATATTACTTGTAAAAACATAATGTCATGTCTCAAAACCATATAATCAAGAACAGTGTAAATCAGAGTATAATCCCAGAAATCCGGTGCGGAAACCATGTATGTGTGTGATGCGCTGCTACACCGCTAGATCCTTCCCTTTAGACGAAGAGGTACCTGAAACCAAAACTGAAACTGTAAGCACGAAGCTTAGTGAGTTCCCCCATCATACCCATAGCACAGAATCTTCGGTATCTTTCAACCGGTAACCGGGAGCTACCCTCCCCTTCGTTATCTTTCAACCGGTAACTGAGAACTATCCTCCCCTTCGGTATCTTTCAACTGGTAACCAGGAGCTACCATCCCCTTCGGTATCTTCCAACCGGTACCCGGGAGCTAACCTCCCCTTCGGTATCTTCCAACCGGTATCTGGGGACTATTCCCCCCCTTATCCCTATCACATAATCCATAGCATAATTATATTGGTTTCATGATCATAACATAAGCATACTGAATCATACAATAACATATCATAAACATACTACTATGCATGCGTGGGTTCTGTCCACCCCTTCGGTAACTTTCAACCGGTAACCGTCTTCGATATCTTTCAACCAGTAACTAGGGACTAGTGCGCCCTACTACTACTAGCACATATCTCAGCACGATCATATCAACAAGATAATTATCACAAAGATAATCATCTCAACCATAATCACATACTGGTGGGCCGGCATTGGTGCCGTAGACCCACCCCTACTGGAAGGTAACCCACCTCGTAAGGCTGACTGCTGAAATGCTGATCGGGAAATGTCTGACTGCTGCTCCGGTAACTCCCGGGCTGCAATTCCCATAAAGACACTTAGTCAAACACTGCTAACTAATCTTTGGGTAAAGTGACTAATTTACCCCTGGACTAGGTCAAAGCCTTGGTCAAAGTCAACTTCCAGTTGACCTGACTCGCCGAGTTGGGCCGCCAACTCGTCGAGTCCCTTTCCTTTCATCTGACCCCCCCCCCGACTCTACTCGTCGAGTTTAGCAAAGACTCGACGAGTTCCCTTCTATAATATCATCGAATGGACTTTCATCCGACTCGCCGAGTTGTATGAACAACTCGTCGTGTTCTCCTTCATCCTATGAACATGTCCAGTCTGTGACTCGCCGAGTTGTATGAACAACTCGTCGAGTTCATCTTCAAAAGTTGGGAGATTGCCTTGGACTCGTCGAGTCTGTTCATACACTCACCGAGTCCTATGATTCCCAGGTCCATGGTTAAGTCTAATATGTTGAGTCACTCCCCTGGACCCCTCTAAGACCCTTCTAATGCTCAAATGGGTCCCTTTGAACCTCAACAGACTGGGGACTCAAACCCTGGACTCGCAGAGTTCCAAGAACAACTCGCCGAGTCGATATTGTCCAAGTCTTATTTCTCGATGTCTGATGTACAACACTTATCCAAAAGATAGATCTGGGCTTCTAAGATCGATCTAGCACGTAAAGTTACAAACTTTACGTGCATGCATGGGAGTATAAGCTTAATGGACCCAAAAATGAGGTCTAAAGGTGCATGTGGCTCTTTATGGCTACAAAGTTGGCCACTTTACTCCATGTAGTCCCCTAAGGACCCTGGATCTGGAGTCTTAACCCCCAACCATGCTTGCACTCATGATTGGTCACCAAAAGTGGTTCCTAAAAGCCCTAATTCACTCCAAAAAGGGATCTAGAACATGAATGAACAAGGTATAAGCTTTATACCTCTAAGGAACCGTAGATGCTGCACAAAGTCGAAATCTTCTGGTTTCCTCTTGGCTCCTCAAGATTTTCCTTCTTTCTTGTGATTACAAACCACCAAAATCATCAAAAAGGGCCTTAGATCTCACAAAACGATTAGGGTTTCAGTATGAGGTGTTCTGGGTGCATAAGGGACGATGGAGGCTGGATTAAGTCCTTTAAATAGGGTGCAATCCCTCAGATTTAGGGTTTTGTCCAAACGGCGCCTACTCGTCGAGTCAGTCTCCGACTCGTCGCGTAGGTCACTTAAACTTCCTGCGGATTCCGTCTCTACTCGACGAGTTGGGCCATCAACTCGTCGAGACCCAGAGAAAATACATCCAATTCTTAAATAAAATACATACCAGACACCCGGTGTTACAGAGGGTTTTTCTAGATGGTGTGTTTTTTTGGATTTTTTTATAAGTTTAAGTATCTTTGGTGGTGGATTCATTGTTCAATGAAAAAGGTGATGGTGTTGGTGTGCAATGGCAATGTTGATGGATAATGAGGAGAGAGGGTTTTGAGGGTTATGGCGGTGAATGTAGATTGTGGAGTGCCAAGGTCTATATATTTCATTAAACATTTTTAGTAGATTAATGCTCTACAAATAAAAGAACCAATAGATAAGCGTTATGTGGTCTTTTTGTATTTAGAATGAACAGAATTCGAAACAAAAACATAATAATGGTCAAAGTGAAATAAAATATAGGGACGAAATTTAAAAAAAATATAAACGATTTCAATAATGTAGGATATTGTCAACAATTCATACAATTATATTTGAAAGATGTATAAAATTTATCTTAGAAAAAAATAGTTTATAAAAATGTCAAAATAAAGACGGATTTTATAAAAATCATGGTGGCATGATCCTCTCTGTCTAGCTCGGTTCATTAAATGTACCGACTCCTGAGCACGGCAGTGAGTGCAAGTGAAAAACTGTCAGTCGGACCGGTGGCTGCGGCGCGCAAAATCAGGCTATAAAATGAGGCTCAAGCCTCCACGTTTCTTTGCATCATTCTTCTCTGCTCAAGCCTCCACTATCCTCTCTCTCTCTCTCTCTCTCTCTCTCTCTCTCTCTCTCTCTCAAGCATTTCGGTCCCTCGTGATTTGACTTCTCGTTCAGTAGTTTCAGTACCAAAGCGTTAGAGGTTTCAGAAGGATATAAGAAAGTAAGTGTCGAAGTTCTTCTTGTGGTTATTCGGATTCCGTCAATCGGATAAGTTACATTTTCATTTAAGTATAACTTGATAAGTATAATCATTGTCGTTATTATGAACATGTGTATTAGATTAATCATTAATCCCGATTACTATATTGATTGATCTACTTATAGATGTGGTGTCTATGATAGACATGTTTGCGTGATTGTTGGATTTCAAAAAATCTATATAACGAAAGATGTATAAAAATTGTCTTAGAAAAAACGGTTTATAAAAATGGAAAAATAAATAATATATAGTTTAAAGAATGAAAGTGTAAATTAAAATTTTGGGTACTTTAGTTTCTTTGGTTTAGGTATATAAAAAAGATTGTAATTTTATTTCACGATTTATAAAAGTTTTTTATTAAAAGACGAATGGTTTTATAAATAAAATAAAACAGAGGCCAACAAAACACTAATAAGTTTTACATAAACCAGAGGCTAGCAAAAAAATAGTAAGTTTTGCATAAAGTTACAATTAAAAAGAAGAGAGTTGTTCCATGAAATCAAATCCAAATTTGAAGCTTTACTTCACCAACCATTTTATTTATGTTGATCTTTATTTTCCAATTCTATATTTCCAAATTATCCAGATTGCAACCCCAATGACAAAATCTAAGAACTTCAGATATTTTCTCCCATTTCCAGCATATATCTTCACCACATTGCATCGCAGCTATAGATAGGCTCTCAAAAAAAATAAATGATATTTGTTAGAAATTAAACAATTACCATACATCTTTCCAAAAAAAACATCCCACTACAGATATTAACCTTCCTCTTAAAACAATTTAGGAAGGTCCACCCATAATTCCAATATATCAAAAACCCCAAAATTGACGTAAACTGAAACACTTCCGTCAGGATCGTCGATTAGTCCCAAAACCTGGAAAAAAAAACTTAATAAATTCATGTTAGAACAGATGTATGACACTCGTAATTCAGTTACGATGACGAATCAGTGAACATTTTGATGAAACGCAAAGGAAAAATGATGAATCGACCAACAAATCGTTAGAGAGAACGAGAGAGAAAGAGGAAGCGATTTCGGTGGAGGCGTGAAAAGAGAGGGAGGAGCCGAAATCCCTTCTTCTATTTCCTTTTTTTTAAATGAGATCTTTTGAAGATTTAAAAAAATAAAATAAAAGGAAATTGGACTATTTTGTTAAGAAGGATTTGTGTTTTGGGGTGAGACCCATCGGGTTTAGCCTTATGGGCCGAAAACCCTAATTAGTGTGTAAAAGGTGGGATTTCGGTTCCTCCCTCTCTTTCCACACCTCCACCGAAATCACTTCCTCTTTCTCTCTCGTTCTCTCTAACAATTTGCTGCTCGATTCATAATTTTTTTTAAAATTTTTTAATCGATTAAAAGTAAAACTGTCCAAAAATCAATGAGTGTCACACCGAAAACTCAGAAAGTCAACATATGAGGTTGACCGAAAACAATAGATTTCGGTTGAAAACATGATTTCTGCCTAAAAAATGATTTCTGCCAAAAATGGTCGATTTCGGCCGAAAACAGTAGACGGTCCACCGAAATCACCCACCGAAAATTTAAGACGCTCCACCGAAATCTCGTACCGAAAACACCCAGATCCACTGAACACGAAGATTTCAAACAGATTTTCTATTCTTTTGCCTTGAATCCTCGATGAACACCAAGAACACAGCAGCAACAGCAACAACAACGAATAATTTCTAACAATAAACTCAAAACAGTTTTCGAGCAAAAGCTTAAATCAAATAAAACAACCAAATTCGAGCTTCTTGAACACGGTTGACACTAGATTGGCTCTGATACCAACTGTATGTCCCAAACTATGAACCAACTAGTGATCAATCGAATAAGCTAAACAAAGGCAGAAACAATGTAAAGCAAATCAAGAAGAAGAAGCAACAAAATCAATCCAATCCAATGCACACAATTATATTCAATAATCGTCTTGTACAATGGCTTCACAACGCTATGACCGAAAACTGCTAACACTCTAACCGATCATCTGAGTCTCCTTTTATATGGAACACAAATGTACAAGCCAACCCAAAACCGAAAACACCAAGGGACCGAAATCAAGGCTGATTTCGGTCCAACCAACCGAAAACACAAAATAAGCGCTAACAAACAATAACAAAGCCTACAAAATATATATGTCTAGCACAAACCAACAAAATAGGTCCTAACAACAAGAAACATGTGCATAAGTCCCATGTGCATGCATTTGTTAAGAAAGTGTCACACATTACCTAGGGCTCCAAACTTGTTTGGGTCCCTAAACTAACCCACTGATTGTGTAGGCAATGTGCAAGGAGGAACAAGAAGAAGAATGGTTAATCGATAGCGCCTGCTCCTTGCACATGACTGGAAGGTTGGAATACCTTCACGATTTCAAGCCAATTAGTGGTGGTGTACATGTCACTTTTGGAAATAATGCAAACGGGATGTCTCCTTGATCATTGGCAAACTACAATTGTGTTTTCTATTAAAGGTAGTGTCTGAAGTGAGTTGGTTATGGCACCCCAAACTGCTTACCTCAACTTCAGATACATCAACAACCTGGTAACCGAAGAGTTAGTCCGTGGACTACCAATCTTGAAGTACAATAATGATACGTTATGCCCATTCTTTAAGTGTGGTAAACATACAAAGGGTAGCCATCCTCTGATAATTGATTCTTCAAACATTGAACCTTTAGAGCTACTTCACATTGATCTCTACGGTCCATCAACCGTAGCTAGTCTTCACCATAAGAAATGTATTATGGTCATAGTTGGTGACTTTACTCGCTTCACTTGGGTCTTCTTTTTGAGACTCAAATCAGACACACCGCAGATCATGATCAACTTCATCAAGGAAATAGAGCTCCAAATCAAACTACTAGTCAAACAGATAAGAAGTGATAATGACACTGAATTTACTAATCAACTCTTAAATAGCTTCTTAGTCTCCAAGGGCATCCGTCACAACTTCTCGGCACCCTTCACACCACAACAAAACAAAGTAGTAGAGCGAAGAAATAGAACATTGGTCGAAGCAACTAGATCGACGCTTAATTTTGCCAACCTTCCTCTCTACTTCTGGGTAGAAGCAGTGTCAACTTCATTCTTTGTTCAGAATCGAAGCATCATTTGTAAACGCCTCAACAAGACTCCCTAAGAAGGTCTCAACAACCGCAAACCCAATGTCCGATTCTTTCACATTTTTGGTTGCAGATGTTTTGTGATCAACAACAAGGATCATCTTAACATGTTTGCACTGAGGTAAGATGAAGACATTTTTCTGGGTTACTCAACCAACAAAGTTGGATATAGGGTACTCATACGGTGTACAAGACTAATAGTCAAAAGCTTTGATGTTAAATTTGATGACTATTACGTCTGCACCACTGCTCCTTCAACAGAAACAAAGTTCATTTTGGAAAGTGATATACCAACCTCATCAGGTCTATTAATTATAGTTGAAGTAAACTATGATGACCTCTTAGATCCCGCATAGACAACTCATCTTTCAAAAATTTTGGTGTCTCCGGTGGCCCAACAACAACACGTTGAAGTATCTGGACTGATCCTGTCTGAAGACTCGTCGCTCAATACTTCCACCTTGCCGGTTGAGGGGGAAAGTTCAACTCCTTTGGAAGTGACAACCATCGACGTTCCAGTACTAGAAGATGCTGCTCTAGTACCTACCTGCAGAGTAAACAACCAACCAACTGTTTCTGAAGACTGTGAGGATGAAAAAGTTGAGAACATTGATACAAGAACGGATCCAAGGGTTATTAATGACTCACCGGTCCAAGGGGAACCGACGTCACTAGTTCAGGGGGAACTCCCATATTCAATCCAAGGGGAACCTCCTTCAACAGCTGCAGAACAAATCCCTACAGTCTAAGACACATCTGCGGGCCACATTCAAATCGAGGGGGAACTACCTTCTCCAGCCGCAGAGTCCTCTGACGTAGAGGACCTTCCCTCCACCGCAGCCGTAGACCACCAACAGACTCGTGTCACATTTGGACGAAGGATCACCCACCGGGTCAAATCATTGGCAACCCATCTTTAGGTATTCAAACTCGTTCCTCCTCTGATTTAAAAAACCATTGTTATTATGCAACATTCATGTCTTCGGTCTAGCCCAGAACAACAAAAGAAGCGCTTATGGAGCGCAATTGGATTATTGCAATGCAAGAGGAACTAGCTAAATTTGAAAGAAATAAAGTTTGGAAATTGGTACCGAAGCCAAAAGGTCACACAATTGTCGGTACAAGATGGGTGTATAAGAACAAGTAAGATGAATCTGGTGCGGTGGTAAGAAACAAAGGACGTTTAGTTGCAAAGGGGTATAGCCAACTCGAGGATGTTGACTACAATGATACATATGCCCCTGTAGCAAGAATGGAAGCCATACGTATCTTCTTAGGATATGCAACTCATAAAAATGTCAAGCTCCATCAGATGGATGTGAAAAGTGCTTTCCTAAATGGCGAACTGAAAGAGGAAGTATATCTATAACAACCTCCAGGCTTTGAAAATTTAGAATTTCCAAATCACTGTTACAAGCTGGAGAAGGCGGTCTATGGTTTAAAGCAGGCACCGAGAGCATGGTATGAGACTCTTTCAGAGTTTCTTGTTTCTTCAGGGTACAAAAGAGGTGTGATTGATCCCACTTTATTTAGACGAGAAAATGACAAACACTTGATGCTTGTTAAAATATATGTGGATGATATCATCTTCGGTTCAACAGATCAGTTAATTTAGACGAGAAAATGACAAACACTTGATGCTTGTTCCCTATGGCCTTTGGATATAAAATCTCAACTGATCCTACCAGAGAGTCAGTTAATCACAAGACCTACCGAGGAATGATTGGGTCACTAATGTACCTCACTGCTAGTCGACCAGATATTGTGTTTGCTACGGGTTTATGTTCTAGGTACCAGGCTGATCCCAAAATATCTCACTTGACCGCAGTCAAGCAGATCTTCAGGTATCTAAAAGGGAGTAAAGCCATGGGTATTTGGTACCCTGCGGGTAACAACTTCAGTCTTCAAGCATTTACAGACGCAGATCATTTCGGTTGCAGACTTGATCGAAAAAGCACTTCGGGTGGATGTTAGTTTTTGGGTGGAAGATTAGTTAGCTGGTCTTCAAGGAAACAAAATCGTGTTTCATTTTTTACCGCAGAGGAAGAATATGTGGTCGCAACCAGTTGTTGCTCCCAAGTCCTTTGGATGAAGACACAACTTTTGGATTACGGGTAAAGGATGTTGCGGGTGCCCATCTATTGTGATTCAGAAAGTGAAATAGCGATTTCTCATAATCCTATTCATCATTCGAAGATGAAACACATAAATCTACGGTACCACTTCATCAAAGACCACATTCTCAAAGGTAACATCGAACTTATTTTTTTGCCAACTGATGAAGAAATAGCTGATGTTTTCACTAAAACACTCGACTCCACAAAACTGAATGGATTTTTGGAAATGTTAGGGATGATGAACCCTGACCCGCAATTCTTCCTAAAAGGATAGGTACCACAGACCTCACTAGGTCCCCGAGTGTGAATAAATTGTTTCTTTTCTTTCCAAAACAAAACTCTTGAAGCACTTTATCCACTGTAGTCCATTTCTAGAATAACAGAATAAGTACATCCTTCATAATTGCTCTTCGGTACACCTTGTATACTGAAATCACTTATGATCTATATACTCTTCAGGTCACTCTACTTCTTTTATTTCTAACCTTCATGATCTAGTTTGTCTTTCAGATACCACAGGCACATTAAATGCTACCACAGATGCATTAAATGAACCCGCTGTCACCACTCCATAAATATCTTAAAATCTATTATGTGCTAGTTAATGAATTTAACAAACATTGTTCAAACATTCATTTTGTCGCACATGATTTTTTAGTCATTCTTAAAAAAAACCTTTCCTCAATCAGGTCTATTTTTGGATAAAAACAAAAAAAAAATCGATTTTCCATAAACAAATCTTTTTGTAAAATCCTTTTCCTCATCCAATCATGTCACGCAGCCTTTGGGGTCTATTCCGTTCCACTTCCCCATTTCCTATAACAGATAAATCATTTCACACCCCACGTTTAACCGACGTGTCATCATGGGCCTGCAAAACAATTAATTCTCCGCTTTTCCCGTAATAAACATTTCTTTTTGATTTATTTAATTTAATCTGGTAATGGTAAAAACCCAAGGGTTTTTAACTTTGACAACATTAGTTAAATCAAATTCAATAACTTTTGAAATCCGGAGGTATAAAAACCCCTCTTTTCTTCCCAAGATAGCTTTTATGCTATCTGAACTCTCTTCGACGAACTCCTTCATCTCTTTCACCTTCTTGCTAAAAACCATTTTCAAGCAAGTTCACAAACTGTTCTCTATAATCATGGTGAAATCAAGCATATCGAAGAAACAATCCAAAGCCTCTAGAGCAGCACGTCCAACAGGGTCTGAATCCACTATCAAAGACCTAACTCCATCGATTGTACCCAACAATTAAAAAGGGATCACTGAAGATCATCCATCATACAATCATGCCATCAAACTGATGATCAAGTTCCTTCCAACTCACCCTTTATTTGGTGTGTTCGATTTGTTTAGTGAAGCTGTTCATTTGGTGGTTCTTTTCAAGTGTGCTTTCTCTGCCTTCAGACCTAAAAACAATCCTCAGGAAGTTCACCTCAACCTCATTGATGATTCTTTGGTGGTTTTGACCAAAGAGAAGTTTCTTACTGCAATCAAACTAAGAGTCCTTCCATCAACAAAGTTTTACTTTCCAAGCACAACTGATGTGTTCTCTACAATTTACCAAATTATCTGTTGTTTGGCAATTTGTTTGTGACTACGTGATCAGGTGTCTCTCAGGCAGAACAGGAGAGACAGATAACATGGGAATAAAACTTATGGACTTCATATAGAGTATCTACACTGGAAATACAGTCAATTACGGGCAAATCATCTGTGATGATTTTCTACAATACATCTCCAAGTGTTAGGGTCGAAGTATGTTGTAATATGTCGAAGTTTATTTTACCCTTCGTATGTTTTGTAAAGTTTATTTACTAAGGTGTATTTTGTACGTAGCTTAATTGTCAATGCCTTAGTATTTTTTGTATGCTTTCACTGTTCCTATAAATATGGAACTTTACTCGAGTTAGATAAGAGTCCTTTATAGAACCTGTCTATTTTCTCTGTAAAAGTTGGAAGCATAAATAAGCAGAAACCAGATCTTATTTACATCGTTTTGTTCAATCTGAATTTGTTTAACTCTGATTTCGATTAATACTTGATTCCGAGATTCATCAATTGGTATCAGAGCAGGAATCATGATTTGAGATCTAATTTTCATTATGTTTCAAAAGGTTTTTGAATCAAAATTTTGATTCAAAAAATTCCGCATCTTTTGACGTGAAAAAGCTTTCTAGATCTTGAGTTGTGATTCGATTCTGCAACAGATTTTTTGAATCAAGTATTCTACTTTGTTTTTTCTGTTCAATTCAGCAATTTTCTCTCTAATTCTCTTTGATTTCTCATAAATTTTCAAAAATTTTATTCCGTACATTAATGGCGAACTTCAATCTCATCTCGATGACTTCATACTCCCATTTGCTAGGATCTTCAACTAAGATTCCTATAATCATACCTGAATACTATGATCAGTGGTCTGATCGTATGCATGATTACTTAAATGGAATCGATGAAGAGCTTTGGACTTGCATCTCTAGGAATGTTACTCTTCCAACGAACCTTCAACCAATTGGATCTTCATCCAGTACTACGAGTGTGGAAAATCAAATGATCGTATGAAGAAACTTGAAAAACGATGCATAAGGGAGTTGCGTGGTGCATTGCCTCCAGTGGTGTATAACTATGTCAGAAGTTGTACAAATGCAAAGGAAATCTGGAATAATCTCAAATAAAAGTTTCAGGGCAGCGAGAAGACGAAAATCAATTCAGTTAAGCAATGTTTGATTGAATTGAAGGATTTCAAGCAAAAAGATGGTGAAACAATTGAAAGTTACTATGATAGGCTGAATGAGCTGATATACAAATGCAATCGTTATGGAATCACAAGGTCTGCCATGGAATTCAATCTCCCCTTTGCTATGGGACTCCGTAAAGAATGGAGAAGTGTTAGCATGATGGTGAAAAATCAACAGAGTTTCGACACATCTTCTTTGAATGATTTGTACAATCAACTGAAAACTCACGAAAGTGAAGTGAATGAAATGGCAGAAGAGTCGAAGCTCAGTCTGCGAGGTCCATTAGCACTTGTCTCAAAAGTGACTGAAAAAGAAACTGTCTAAAAAGATGATTCTGATGAAGAAGAGGGGTTTATAATGAATTCGGATGACGAGGCAATTGCTTTTTACTCTAACAATCGAGTCAAAAAGTTTTTCAAGAAACCGTTTAATTCGAAGGTGAAGCAAAGTGAAGGAAAAGGAAGTTTCGTGAACAAAGCTGCAGGAGAAGAGAAAAAGAAGTATGAGAAGAATGATGTGAAGGGTACTGAGGAAAAGAAAGAAAAGAAATTGAAAGGAGATTCTGGTATGGATTGTCACTATTGGAATGGAGCCAATCATTTAGCAAATGATTGCATGCTTCGAAAGAAAGATGAGAAGAAGAATAGAGTGAAGGATGAGGTATATTATGTGGAGAGGTTAGAAGAGGTACGTACGAAGGTGAAAAATCTGTCTTTGGTGGCTCAAGGTTAACACGAGAATGATGGCACATATCAAATCTGGTCTTCGGGCTCGGATGATGAGGAAATGCGTAATCCTACGCATGGAGCTATGTATGCGAAGCTGGAGGAATATTCAGACGAAGAGGTCAAGGGCCGTTGCTTTGTGTCAAAATCTGCTGATAAGTCTCCAATGACAACAAAGGTACGTAACATTCTTCAATCTTTCAATATTCCTTTGAGTGCATATGATTATAAAATTGTTGCTTTTGATGACACTGTTGCTTATTTCGATAATTTGGTTGTTTCTGCTAGCAATGAAGCTAAGAAATTAAGCAATCAGTTGTTAGAGACACAGAAGAAGTTAGATTCGAAAGTGGTCAAGATAGAATGTTTAGAATTGCAAATAACAAACATTACGTGTGATCGTGATTCGTTATCTAATGATGTAAAACTTTTGTTAGCTCAACGAAATATCTACTGCAATTCTGCTAAACGTCTATATGCAAAATTAACTGCATTGCATCATTCGTGTGATATTAGCAAGGAACAACATAGGAAATTATTACCTTTTCTAGCATACGAAAGAGTGAAGGTAGATAATATTTCGTATGATTGTGAGAAAAACATTGCTGAGTTTGACAAAATTCCTGATGATAGATATGCTTATGGAATTGTCAAAATTGATGAATGTCTTCATACAAATGAATTGGTTAACATTGTGAATGATACTTTAACAAAGTCAGAACAAACAAAATTTTGAAAAAGACTGAGAATTCGACATCTGATTCTCAATCTAATTTTGCCGATATTGAAGATAACTCTGACAATATTAGCGAAATTAGTGATATTGAGGATGTTGATTGTTCTCAGTTGTCTGTCATTAATGTTGCATCAAAATCTAAAGGAAAAGAAAAACTTAAGGATTTGGAAGTTAAGATTGACACTGACAAACCTTCAACTTCAAAAGATTGTGATTCTAAGTTTGTGGATATCCGAGATAGTCAAACGGATACCAGTGATGATGAAAATGATGATGATGAATCGGACAAAAAGGTCTCTACAAACAAAGATTCGATAGAAAAATAAATTCCTCGTGTTGTTGTTGATCAAGTATTTGGAGACACTGAAAATTTTGACAAAGTGTTGTCTGAAAAAGGAGCCCATTATTTGGAAACAAATCAAGTGGTGTATCCTAATTTCAAGTGTACCGATGATGTTGTCTTTCCAAACCAAGTGTTTGTTAAAACTGGAAATGTTGAAAACATTAAACCAGAATTCACTAAAATGGTCGAAGATGATAACAAGAAGACAACGAATGAAAGATTCTTTTCAAATCAAAGCACAGTCGAAAATACCTTAACAAAGAATTCGTATATTTTTCAAAGACAAAAACCACAACGCAAATGGGTTGAAAAATCGAAAATTGTGAAAGAAGTTACAAAAGAAGTTGTTGTGGAAAAAGAAACTATTGTCAAATTGAATTCTAAAGAATTTAAAGAACAAATTGACAAGTTTTCAAAAGAAAATGCTATTTCAAAAAGACAAGATCGAAAGAAATTTTTTTGGCAAACCATGGAATTTCGAAAACAACAAAATTGGTTGAATTTGAAAACAACTGAAAAGAAAAAGATTAAATCTGTTGAAAACAAGTCTTCTCATTCAGAAATTTGTTCAGATCTTAAGCAAAATCCCGTTCAAACAAATAAATCTAAATCTGAATTTCAACCAAAAACAAAGTTTTCGAAAGTTTCAAACTCATCATTTTCAAGAGATAACAAAAATACATCAAAGACTGTTCAAAATCAATCATCACGTCAACGATTTTCTTCTAATCAACAAACAAGGTTTTCTCAAAAACAAAAATCTCCAAATCGATTTTCTCAAAATTGAAGTGTTGACAACAATGATGGAGTCGATACGCTATGGCATTTCGACCTAAATCAAATATTGATTTCTTTCCACAAAAACCGAATTTTCCAAATCCTACAGGAAAACAAAATTTAAAAGTTTCGTACACAAAAGGGTTGTCTCGTGACAAAAACATCGATCATTGGTTGGAAGGAAAATGTCGAAAATATCAATCAAGGAAATTTTCTCAACAACAAATTTACGAAGCTTATGAGAATTATGTGAATTCTTCGTCAACTGAAAGCTCGTCATCAAAAGATTCGAATGTTTCGGTTAAAACTTGGCAACCGGTTTCGAAAGACAAGCTTGATCATACTCAATTTAAAAAGACGAAGGCATGTGTCAGTGACAATCCCAAACTAACAAACACTTATGTTTCTGTTTCTTTAAATAATGATGTGGACTTAATTGATAGTTTCAAAACTAAAGTTTGTGATTGGGTTAAAAGTTCTTCATTCCATTCTGTTTTCAAAACTAATTTCCAAGGACCCAAACAGCCTTGGGTACCTAAATTCTTTCATTGATCGCAGGTACTATGTGACGAGCAATATGATGAGAAATGGTATATTGATAGTGGTTGCTCATGTCACATGACTGGACGAAAGGAAAACCTATGAGATTTTCGTAGCTTGGAGAATGCAGGAGTTGTGAAGTTTGGAAATAATCACAAATGCCAAGTGAAAGGCTATGGAAAAGTCACGAATGGAAAATTCACTGTTAATCGGGTGGCTTATGTCGAAGGTCTTCAACATAACTTGATAAGTGTTTCCCAACTTGTTGTGGGCACTGGCAATCAAGTGGTGTTTAACGAAGAAGGTAGCATCATTTCAAAATTTGAAACTAACGAAGTCTTGCTTAAATCCAAACGACATGGTGATATGTTTACTGTTGATATCAAACCAATCATCGGAAAACCCTTAGTGTGCGTACTTTCGAAAGCTTCCTCTGACATCAGCTGGTTATGGCATCGATGTTTATCACATTTAAACTTTCGAAACCTGAATAAATTGGTTGTTGGTGATCTTGTTTGTGGTTTACCTGTACTAAAATTTGATAATGATACATTGTGTGCAGCTTGTGAACAAGGGAAACAACAAAGGAAAGGCCATCCAATTGTGATAGATTCGAAAATTGTCGAACCGTTGGAACTTCTACACATTGACCTTTGTGAACCATCGACTGTTGAAACTCTCAACAAGAAACGGTACATTTTGGTTATAGTTGATGATTTTTCACGATTTACTTGGGTATATTTTCTCAGGTTAAAATCTGAAGTTGCTCAAATAATGATCGAGTTTATTAAGAATATTGAGATAAGTCTGAAGAAACATGTTCGAAAGATCAAAAGTGACAATGGATTTGAGTTTAAGAACAATGTGTTGGATTCGTACTTAACAGAAAAAGGAATTTCGCATAATTTCTCTTCGCCTTATACACCGCAGCAAAATGGTGTGGTTGAACGGAGAAATAGGTCACTTTGTGAAGCAGCAAGAACTATGTTGACATATGCGAATCTTCCTCAATATCTATGGGCTGAAGCAGTTTCGACAGCTTGTTTCACTCAAAATCGATCTTTCATTCATCGTCGATTCAATATCACTCCGTATGAAATTATCAATAATCGGAAACCTAATGTCAAATTCCTTCATCTTTTTGGTTGCAGGTGTTTTATCATGAATCTTAAAGATAACCTTTCAAAATTTCAAGCTAAAGCTGACGAAGGCATATTTTTGGGATATTCGCACAATTCGGTTGCATATAGAGTGTTCAATAAGCGAACACGAAAAGTCGAACAAACTTTCAATCTTACTTTCGATGATTATTATGTCAAACAAGTTGAAAAGCAATTTGAACAAAACCAATTATTAATGGATCATCTGATGAAACTGAAGAATTCAATTCATCTGATTTTGATTATGATTTAATTTTTGGTATTCCTGACAGGGCTGTGGATGCTGAAGTTCATGCGAATGATAATCATCACTCTGAATCTTCGAAGCATAATGATGACTTGGAAATTCCTCAAAACATAGTAGATGTTAATTCAACAACGAATTCTTTTGGACTTGGCGAAAGTATGCTTGATAATCCAATCGAAGGAGAGCACTTGGATTCGAATACTCTAGTTGAGGGGGAGCATTCTTTCGAGCGGGAGAATGGGAGAATGGATGATGTTATTGAGGGGGAGCATCTAGTTGAGGGGGAGCATCAAAATGATAATAGTTTTGAGGAGGAAAATGATACAATAAATTTTAATCAAAATGATGATTTTCATGATCTAAATGATAATGTTTCTGTTGTAGGATCTGAAAATGAAGAGATGTACGAAGATGCACCTTTGGAATTTAATCCGGCCTATCCACCATTAGAGAAATGGACAAAGACTCATCCAATAGATCAAGTCATTGGAAATCCTCAAGATTGAGTATTAACAAGAGCTCAGATTCGTGCGAAGAATGAGGTATTAAATACTCGTCAAGAATTTTTCATGTTCAATGTTTTCATATCTAAAATTGAGCCAAAGACAGTTAAGATGGCAATGGAACACTCAAATTGGGTTGTTGCAATGCAATCAGAACTGGCTGAATTTGAAAGAAACAAGGTTTGGAGATTAATTCCTAAACCTGAAAATGTTTCGATTGTCGGGTTGAAATTGATTTTCAAAAACAAAACCGCAAAGATGGAAATATTGTACGAAATAAAGCACGTTTAGATGTAAAAGGATATCCGCAACAAGAAGGAATTGATTATGAAGAAACCTTTACCCCTATTGCAAGACTCGAGGCTGTTCGAATATTCTTAGCATATGCAGCTCATAAGGATTTTGATGTCTATCAAATGGATGTGAAATGTGCCTTTCTCAATAGAGAACTCGAAGAAACTGTTTACGTAGAATAACCTCCAGGTTTCGTAAATGAAATGCATCCTGATCATGTATATATTTTAGATAAAGTTGTATATGGGTTAAAACAAGCACCAAGAGCATGGTATGCAACTCTTACCAGTTTCTTAAAACAGTCGAAATTTAAGCAAGGATCAGTTGACCCCACATTGTTTCGAAAGAAAGTTGGGTGTCATCTGATGCTTGTTCAAATTTATGTTGACGATATTATTTTTGGCTCTACTGACCCTGCTTTGTCTAGAGAATTCGAAAACTTGATGAAAAGCCAATTCGAAATGAGCATGATGGGTAAAATCAATAAATTTCTTGGCTTAAACTTATGTCAGAACAGAGAAGGCATATTCATCAATCAAGAGAAATATACAAGGAATTTGCTCGAAAAGTTTGGATTGACAAATAGCACGAAGTTAAGAGTACCAATGGCAGTTGGCACAAGGCTAACACCTTCCTTAGAATCGCCTGCGGTTGATCTTACTTTATACAGGAGCATGATAGGTTCATTGCTTTATCTTACTGAAAGTAGACATGATATCATGTTTTTTGTATGTAATTGTGCTAGGTATCAAGCAAATCCTCGAGAACCACATTTAACAGCTGTGAAGAATATCTTTCGTTATCTCAAGGGAACAATTTCGTTAGGATTGTGGTATCCTTCGAAAACAGGATTTTTCATTCAGGCATTTTCAGATGCAGATCTAGGAGGGTGTACATTGGATCGAAAAAGTACTAGTGGTGGTTGTCAATTTTCGGATGGAAAGTTGGTTAGTTGGCATTCGAAGAAGCAAACGTGTGTTTCGATCTCTACTGCTGAAGCCGAATATGTAGCAGCTGCTGCTTGTACGCCACAAATTATTTGGATTCAAAGTCAGTTGAGGGATTATGCAGTGAATATGAAAAAGATTCCATTGTATTGTGATTCTCAAAGTGCTATACCCATTTGTCATAATCTAGTACAACATTCGAAAAGAAAACATATAGCTCTTCGTTATCACTTTATCAAAGATCATGTGGAAGATGGAAACATTGAAGTTCATTTTGTAAAAACAACTGATCAGCTTGCTGATATTTTTACAAAAGCTTTGGATGAAAAATCATTTGTTCGAATTTTGACAGGTTTGGGAATGATTGAAGCGAGTTCAGTTCCAGGACAGATTTCGAATGTATAGCAAAGGCGTGTTATACAAATGTGTCGATTCAGAGGCAATAAGACGCCATTCAGCGGTTACTGTTCATAGTCAACGCTTCGACACGCTTCGAATTTGACAATTTGCATGTTGGCTGAGTGGTACAAAATTTTCGTTCGTTTGTCAAAATTTTTGTAAGGTTGTCCAATTTTCGTTAGTTTGTCAAATTTTCGTAAGAATGGCGAATTGTAGTTTGTTTACAAATTTTCGTTTGTTTGTAAAAATGTTTTTCGTAAGTTTTGTATTTTAGTTTTCTTTTCGGAAAATCAAAAACTCCAAAAAGATTTTATTTTCGTTTTGTTGTTATCTTTTCGAAAATTCAAAAACTCCAAAAAGATTTTAGTTTCGTTTTGTTGTTATATTTTCGAAAAATCAAAAACTTCAAAAAGATTTTATTTTCGTTTTGTTGGTATATTTTCGAAAAATCAAAAACTTCAAAAAAGATTTTATTTTCGTTTTGTTGTTATCTTTTCGAAAAATTAAAAAAACTCCAAAAATATTTTCTTTTGTTAATTGTTTCATTTTTCGAAAAATTCACAAAAACTCAAAAATATTAAAAAAAAAGCAAAACTATCAAAAAGATTTTTGTTATTCTATTTGTTTCTTTTTCATTGTGCAGATAACACGAACATTTTTTCAAGGGTCATGCTTATGTTTCTATGGGAAGGTAACCTTTCGTCAACTATGTACTAGTTAGGTTGTCCCTAGAAGCATGTTGCAGCATGTTGACCCAAGCCTCTGTAGACTCAATGTGTGTTTACGAAAGCCTTAATGAAATCTTTCATACAAAAATTTCTTCCTAAGTCAGGCTTATATTCACATTAGTCGATTGAGCTACATTACTCTTCTCACATGAGTTAAGAGTAATCTGTTTTGTCCGAAAATAACAGAGGTACAATTCGCTCTTCGAAACCAATCTTTTTCATCTTAAAATTTCTTACACATGCACACACAAAGACATATATCCAAGAGATCTTTGATTCAACCCATCAAGATTTAGATATATCAAAATTATGTGTTAAGGATCTGACATCATGAGGCCATGATGAAAGTGAAACCCAACTTCCTATCTTAATAAGGAATTGATGGGGAACTATGTTCCAGATTTGACGAAACATTTGTTTCAGTACCATTTTTCGAAACTCAAAATCATATTCTATTCTTATGCGTGATCTTGATCGAACTATCGAAACCCACGATGTTTGTTACCCAACAGGATCCAGAACACATTTTTTTATGAATATGATTTCTGTATGAGTTTCATGTGCTTTCCACGTTACTATCAATATATTTCAAAGCATAATTGTCAATGACTACACTGGTCAAACAAGTAATTTCGGTTACAATTACTCACCTTATGTTTAGGATGATATGAAACGAAATTCTAAACCACCCAATAAGCCTAACAAAAGAAGCCCTTCGATACTTCTCTACAAGTATTTGATTGTAATTCACGGGAACATACACAAGCAGTTGATTATCTCTCTTGATAATTAATGAAGTAACCTTTGCCCGGGGTTTCTATGCTTTTGTGTCAATTTTTTTTTGACATCAACAAATCCAAATTTTCGTTAATTTGTTTCTTATCTTTTCTTTGGCACACAGCACACACGAAATCCTTGAGGTTCTGAGTACTACCAACTCAGGCTGATGATTTCGACAGTCTAGCATATGAATTCGTCTCTAAACCCAAAGACGAAAGAGCTTAACCTCCATCCGAAGGTTGATGACGGTTACTATTCCTTGAGGTGACACGAATAGACTGTGTAAGGCAACGTTTCCTGGTTTCAAGGCGATGTAACAGTTACTTTTTGACGCATGGCAACTTTATTGGCAGACTGGTGCGACTTTTAAGGTGCCATGTCAGATCTCAATCAATGCCTATCCCGCGTTCAATTCAAATTAAGGGTTACATATAAAAAGGGCATTTACGGATTATTTATCTTTTTACGCTCACAAAAGAACTCAAATACCCAAATTCTCTCTGTTCTTCAAAGCTTCTAAACCCTAATCATGGCTGGCGTTGATTCTACTTCTCGCACAACTGAAGACATTACTTCTCATCCGATCATGAAGATTCAAAGCACCAATTATCAAGTGAAAGGGGATGTGTCTTTATATCCAGAAGAATTGAAGATGCTAATTGTCGCATTGAAGAGTTCTGTTCTTTCCAAGGCGATGTTCAATTCTTTCTCAGTTCCTCTCTCATGGCTTTCTCTGGCAGGATCCACTGCTACTTATAGCAAAGCAATGGATATCATCACCTTTCAACTGGTTAATGACAAGAAAATCCGTTTGTCCAAGAAGATCTTTTGTCAGATTCTGGATATTCCCAATTCTCCAATTGTTACTGATCTTATATCTGCAAAAGTTATTCATATGTTTAATGAGATGGGTCATCAACCCCCACTCACAAAGATCAGTGATTTCAAGAAATCAGCCCTGCCAATTGTTTGGAATTTCTTGTTTGGAATTTTTCTTCGATGCTTGACAGGTCGAAGTGTTGGTTTAGACAAAGGTCGCATGGAGGTTTATGCGATGGTGTCAGGATTGTATTATGATATCTCTGTCGATTACTCTACACAACTGTGGAAGGAATTCCAAAAGAGTGTCGAAAACACGAATGTGGTTCAAGGCATTTTGTGTGCTAGGTATTGGAGCTTAATCCTTGGTTATTTCTATGATAAGGAAGGAATTGCTGTCCCTGCTGATGAAGAAAATGCTGAGTTTCTGAAGTATCACTTCCCAAAGGAAGTTTCGGATGATATGGAGGTATTCACAAACATTGCTCGGATTCCTGATGCAATGTTAAAAAGGGTTGACCCAACAAATTCAGTGTTGGTTGAGTACTTGAAAACCATTAATCCAGATGTTGAGACTGGAAAATTTTCGTCGAAAGAAGAAGTTGGTCCTTCCAAGAAGTCTAAACGTTCTAAAAAGGATGCAAAGGCTACACCAGAAAAGCCAGTGCACGAATCAAAGAAGTCTCCTGAGAAGATTGTGCACGAATCTACGAAGTCTCCAAAGAAGCCTGAGACGACTGAAGTGAATGTTTCTACTATTATCATCACACCAGTGGAACCTGTTGATGCTACTGTAGAGAAAATTCCTTCGAAAACTAGTGTTTTTCGACGATTGAAGAAAAGGGCTAGGGGTCACAAAAATCTTCTGATGGTGTGTTAAAATCTACTCCTTCTAATGTTCGTAAACCACAACTCTCTCATCAAGGAGTCATTTTTCGAGAGGTACCAGCTCCAGTTTCGCCTCTGTCCAAGAAACGTCGAGCTGAAGATGTGGCCAAACACATTTCAAAGAAGAAGAAACGGCAACGCAAGTTGGTAATTCAAGAGGCGTGTTCCGAAGAAGAAGTAGTTCCTGACACACCAGAACCAATTTTTTCTCAAAGTGTATCTACTCCTGAGCAGACTATTGTCATACCACCCGAAGTCTCGTTAACTAAATCAAATACTGACGAGGTTCGAACTTCAGGCATTTCTACACACGTATCTAATACGGATGTAAATGTCAACATGGGTGAGGGAGAGTCGAACAAAGAAGTTGCGGCTACTACTCAAGGTATTCATGTATCTTCAATGGCAGATACTTTCGTGTCCTTACCTCCTTTTCTTATTCCAAATAATACAAGTTCTCCAACCTTTGAACACATACTTCATCAACCCTTTACAACTCTTTTCCATCTCAATCCACTGATTCACCCAAGATTGATTCAGCTGTTAAAACTTCACCTGTTGTTGAAAGGGAAACTGACAATGAAGGTTTTGGAGGCACATTTGAAGATTTACAGTTTGATGATGAAGAAGATCACTTTCCTGATCATATGTTGATGACAATGAAACAATTCAAGATTCTCAACAAGAAATTGAATTCTATTCTTCAATCTCAAGTAGATTTAGGGAGTCATTCGTCTGTTTCTAATATGGAAGTTGATAGTATGCTGAAAACTTTCGAAGCCAAGGTGGTGAGTAAAGTCTCTGGGATGATTCGAGATTCAGAGATTCGACTCTAGGAGAAGATTGATCACAATGATCAGAATAACAAATTAAGGGTGAATTCTCTAATTTCGATGTTTAAAAGGGAGGTGAAAGAATTCAAGCATTTGGTGAAGGAAAGACACATGCTATTTGTTCAAGATGTCAAGAAGGTGAGGGAAGATGTAAATTTGCAAATTCAAGAGCTTCGACAGGATATGCAAAAGGAAATCTCAATTGTTCAAAGGGATTATGCTTCAATTAATCAGGAAATTGACGTTATTTGTGATGCTGTTACCAAATATGTCAAATTGTACGAAGATTTGAGTCCTCAACTTACTCAAATGTCAACATCGGAAACTCAGAGCTTTGTGGAAGTGTTCAAGTTGCTGAAGGAGCTCAAAGATTTAACTGATCAATCAGTTTCCTCTCCGTTCATCACTCCGGATTTTTTGTCTCAAAAGTTTGTTCATTTTGAAGCTATTTTACACAAACAACTTGCTCCTCTTTCTCATATTTCTAGCCTTCTTCCGATGAATGCCCCGCCTATTTTCACAGGGGTGCAAGGGGGAGAAAAGGGGGTTGGTATTACGAAGACTAGTGGTGAAAATTTGCATGCAGATGCTAAGGTTATTGGAAAGGTGTTTTCTTCGAAGATTCCGATAACAAAACCAATTTTGTCAACCGCTGAGCCAGTTATTTCGACTATTGTAACAACAATGCCAATTTCAACGAAGCCAATTTCAAGACCAATTTCTAAAGGAATTGTGATTGGGGAAGGTGGCAGCAGTTTAAAGCCTAAGGAAAGTGTTGATAATTCATCTGTAAAAGACAAAGGCAAAACTGTTCTGGTCGAAAAGTCACAGGAAGAAAAGAAAGCTGAAGCGGAGGCTGAAGTTGAAAAGCTCCGAATTGTACAAAGCATTATGCGACTTCGTGAAAATGATCCACCTGCGATGAACAAGGGTGATCCTTCAAAGCACTACAATTATGAAACAATAGAGTCGAAAATTGCATATAATCATATGTATGCTTTCGAAAAGAAGCCAAAGAAAAGCTATGTTGTTCTCAACACTGATATGAGTCAATTGGATTTTCCCATCAATGAGATGATGTTCATCATGGCTCAGTACAAAATTGCTGAGAAATTTGACAATGATGATGAGTACACTTACATGAAGATCAGATTTCATGCTGTACTTGGAAAACTTCCAGAGGAGATTTGGTCACTGGTGAAGATAAAGAAGGTATGCTGTTTCTTGCACTGCCACGACACCAGCCTATCTCCAAGGAATTGGCACCCTCCTGATGTAGATTTCCTGTCAAGCTCACAGCCTCCATAATTACTGTCAGCAAAAACATATAAATCAAATTCAGAATTCTTCGGATACCAAAGACCCAATTTTGGGCTCCCTTTGATATACCGAAAGATCCTTTTGACAGCAATAAGATGTGAAAGTTTAGGATTAGCCTGATAGCGAGCGCATTGACAAACTGCAAACATGATGTCGGGACGACTTGCAGTAAGATACATCAACGATCCGATCATCGATCTGTAGTGTGTCTGATCTACAGATTCGCCATCAATATCTGGATTCAGCAGGGGTCTTTCAGCCATTGGTGTCGATGCAGGTTATGCGTCTTGAAACCCGAACTTCTCAAGAACATCCTCCACATACCTAGCTTGATGTAGCAGGATTCCGGTTGAATTTTATTTGACCTGAAGCCCCAGAATCATGGTCATTTCGCCCAGTGAACTCATCTGAAACCTCTTTTTCATCACGCCTTCAAACTCTTTGCATAGATGTGGACTGGTAGACCCGAAGATAATGTCGTCAACGTAGATCTGTACTAGAATCTGATCATTACCAACATGCTTGATGAACAAAGTTTGATCAATAGTGCCGCGACAGTATACATGCTCGAGCAAGTGCTTTCTTAGAATCACATACCATGCTCGAGGAGCTTGATGTAACCCATACAACGCCTTGTCCAACTTGTAGACATGATTAGGAAACTTTGAGTTAAAAAACCCAGGGGGCTGATCAACGTAGATTTCTTCCTTCACCTTGCCATACAAGAAGGCAGTCTTGACATCCATTTGGTAAACCGTGAATTTCATGTAGGAAGCATATGTAAGGAAGATACGAATAGCCTCCAAGCGAGCCACGGGAGCATAAACCTCAGTATAATCAAGACCCTCGACTTGTCGAAACCCGCGAACCACCAACCTTGCTTTATTGCGCACTATTACACCAGAATCGTCCTGCTTGTTACGATAGACCCAACGCGTGTCAAGAGACCTTTTCCCCTTTGGTAACTCAACCAAGTTCCAAACCCCGAGCTTTTCAAACTGATTTAGCTCTTCATGCATCGCATCTACCCAGCTGGGCTCATTCAAAGCCATTTCAACGTTCTTGGGCTCTATTTGAGATATAAAGCAAGAATAGAGACATGCATTGACATCTCCACTCTGACTTCTGGTTTTAACTCCATCACCCAGCTGGCCAATGACGTTTTCGATCGGATGATCGCGTTGAATTCTTGAAGGTATGTCTTGGCTGATATCATTGAGTGAAACAGGAAGAGTGTGAATGTTGAAACCTCCATCATTTGCTGATTGATCCACATTAGATGAATCTGCTACAAACTCATTAGCAAGTTCTTCAGGAAAGAGTATTTCCATAAAAGTTGGAGTGACAGCGGAAGCATCTCTAGACATGAACTCTCTTTCAATAGGAGTAAGAGGTATAGCGTCAGCATCAGGAGTTTCCTTTTGAACTTTAGACTCTGGACTATCAAGTCGAACAGATGACTCCCCTTCAGGTGGAGTAGAGGACTCCCCTTCAGATGGAGCAGAGGACTCCCCCTCAGATGGAGCAGAGAACTCCCCCTCAACCGTTGGAGGTCTGTAAGCAACTTCTTCGTCTTCGTCTTCAGAAACAATCTTCGAACCAAAAGAGGATCCATTTGAACCATCTGAAGACACAATTAAGGATTTGAAAAGCGATGTGTAATCAAATAACCAGTCAGGACCCACTCGAGCGTCTGTTTCATTCTCCTCCAACCAGCACACGTCATAGGATTCAACAATCTGCTTAGTCTTCTTGTTGTAAACCCTATACGCGGTGCGCGCAGCATACCCTACAAAATAACAATCATCGGCTTTGGCATTGAATTTAGGGTTGGATTGCAAGTGAAGAAGGGTGCAAGGGTAGCCAAATACACGGAAATGGCTGACTGAAGGCTTGTGTCCATAGAGAATCTCGTACGGTGTCTTCATCTGAGCTTTGTTGATTAGAACACGATTCTGCACGTAGCAACCAGTGTTAATTGCCTCGGCCCAAAAGAAAACAGGTAATTTAGAATCACAAAGCATTGTCCTTGCAGCGTATTTTAAAGTTCTATTTCTCCTTTCAGCAACACCGTTTTGTTGAGGCGTGTGAGCAGAGCTGTATTGACGCACGATCCCTTTTTCTGTGCAAAAATGGTCAAGAACCGCATTCTTGAACTCAGTTCCATTGTCAGTACGAAGCGCCTTCACCTGGTTGTTGGTTTGATTTTCAATATCACAATGAACTTCTTTATCAGATCATCAACCCCAGCTTTGTTGGATAAGAAGAAGACCCACGTAAAACAAGAGAAATCATCGATCACAACTAGACAGTACGAACTTCTGTTGATGCTCAGGACGTTGACCGGACCAAATAAGTCCATATGCAATAATTGGAGCACCTGACTGATTGAGTTGACTTGCTTTAGCAGGTGTGGTTTTCTATGATGTTTTCCTTGGGCACAGGACACACACTTCTCAAATGTAATAAAGTCTCTGACAGGTAAGCCTCGGACCATCTCATTCTTAGCAAGGCGATTTAGGTTTTTCGCGTTAGCATGTCCGAGTCGTCAGTGCCACAACATTGCGTTTTTTTCGGAGACTTTTGAAAATAGGCAAGTGACTTGTTCAAGTATGTTACTGTTCATGTCAATAATGTAAGCATTCCCATCCCGCTTAGATTTGACGAGAATCCACTCTTCCGGGATGACAATACCTGGCTTGAGAATCATGCATTCTTTATCGGTAAAATGGGTAGAATAGCCTTTGTCGCAAATTTGAGAAACACTCAACAAGCTATGCTTTAACTCGGGAGCAAAGTTGATATTTTCAAAGCTTAGCACTCCATTTGTAACGGTTCCTCTCTGAGTGATCTTGCCACCATCTCCGCCCGCGAAGGAAACATACCCCCATTAAAAGATTGAATGTCGCTCAATTGGGAGATGTCTCCTGTCATATGCCGGGAGCAGCCGCTGTCGACGTACCAAGGTCTGACGACATTCCTCCGCAACTGTCCCTGTAAAATGAGCGGGATTATTTAGATTTAGGAACCCAGGTCATCACTGTCCTGGGTTTCCTTTTCGCTTTCTCTGATTCATCTTTTAAAGTTTTCAATTTAGGATCCTCATATCTAATCATTTCAGAGGATGCTGATGGTTGATTGGAAGTTGATTTGGGCATCCATTGGTAGTTTGGTTTTCTAACAGTCACCGGTGAAATGCATTTCTTATCAGTTTGCACTGAGCATCTGGATGTTTTATCAGAAGAGATAGAAGATCCAGAAGTACTCTTTGACGAAACCGATTTTGGCGGAGCCTTGTTGTCACACCCCAAAACCGAGAACGACGGAATACGTTCTGGGGTGGAGGACGTCATGTACAGTATCATAACAAAGCATAATAGTAAAGACAAGCAACAACATCCATTGCATTAAGATAATAATTGTAATACAAACGTGTTCAGTACAAATGTTAGACACCAAAAATACAATCAAAATAAAGTGGAGTCTTATGTGTGCTCCGTCTTCTCAAAAGCTGCATCCGTACCTGTCTACTGATGACCTGAGAATACAAGTTATTTTGAAAACGTTTATCAGCATAAAGCTGGTGAGTTCATAAGTATTTAGTGTCATTTCCTGTATAAAAATATTCACAATTATACATTGTAAAAGAAAGTTTCGGTGTTCGAAAATAGTATGAGCCCTAGAAAACCCTATGTTTTCCAGAAAAAGTAGTCTTCACCAAGACCCGGTGGTTTGTTTGTTCCTTTGATAATGTACAAGTTTTCCCAGTAGTTATTAGTTTGAAAATATAGTTTTAGACTTTATTCATGTATAGTAATGAGAAAAATGTTTTACCCCAACAGTATCACTGTCGGCCATATGTAATGAAATGCAGGCTCCAGGTAGTATTAAATGTACAATACTCCTCAGGGAGTCTGTTGCCTTTAATTCTTAAAGTATTAATTAAAGGTTTGAATGTGAACTCGTACGTAACCATGCTGATTGACGATCGAATCCCTTTGACCCTCCGAGTCATATGTAGATGTGACATTTTGTCACCCCTGGGCCTAGACGGCTCGGACTGTAGCTAGCAGTCGGGATGTGGGAGTGTCTGTCCCGTATAGATCTATACACATAATGCCCGCTCTCCCTCCAGGAGACTCTGGTTACGCGGTGATAGCACAAAGATGTGTCGTATCGAGAAATAGTATGTCACATTCTGTTTTAGTAAGTTCTCTTGTATAGTATGTAGTGTTCTCTTTGTATAGTACATAATGTTCTCCTCGTATAGTATATAGTGTTCTCTTGTATAGTATATAGTGTTCTCTTGTATAGTACATAGCATATATTGACTCACAACTGAACTGACTCTAGTAGTTGTCATGGCAATAGTAGTAGTGAGTAGTATCCCTTAACTATACCTATTATAGTTAAATAGTATTGTTGGTTGCATGTCTTTGATATCCAAAGGCATTGAACTGATATGAAAACTTTTATATCTGACACAAATATATGAGATATATAACTAAGAATTCAACGAGAGTCAGAGTAATAACAAGATACCCTAAGCCCACAATCAAACAAGAACAGGAAATAAGGTGAGCTATTAGTCCTAAGTCCTTCAAGTCTTACTTATATAAATATATTGGTGTAGATATGGTTTGAGAATAAAAATAGTTTAAACGAATTTTGGAAAATAGTTTTATAGTGATTTACACGAAAATGAATTTGGAAGGCATTTGAAAACAGTTTAATTGGCAATATAGTTGAAAGTATAGAAAATCCCTTTTTGGTGGTAAAAACAGTTAATAGTGTAGAAAATCCTTTTGGTTGCAAGTTATAACTCACATGCGATTGTTACTATAACTTATTTGGTTCAACTTGTATTCCCCCCCATAAAACAGTTAAAAACATTTAAAAAGGTTCATTTAGGGGTATGAACTCACCTGTAGTGAGTGAAGTGGATGGAAACGCCGGGTAGGATGCTAGGTGTCAAGTGAGGACTTGAACACACACACGGATCCTATGTAACATGTAGTGATGTATAAAGTATCCAATTAGTTGTGTAATCGCCAATTAAGTGAGTAAAGGCACTTTAATGTATGAAAACACTTTGTTTCAAGTGTTAGGAGTGCTAAAGGTTGCATCTAAGGAGTGTATGGCCTCACTATGGAGTTTACACTTCACTTTGCCTCACTTAAGTGTGTTTACGGTTGGAAGACCATTTCCCCCATGAGTTTACGGCCGTAAACTCATGGAAATGGTGAGTTTGTGTGTCTAAAGGTCTCATGCATCACAAGGAAGGCTCCTAGGATCAATTCGAGGGCTTGGGAAGTGATTAGGGTTCAATTGGGTACTCCCTTGGAGTTTACGGTCCTTGGACCACTCTTTGGGAGTTTACGGTCGTAAACTCTAGGGTTTACGGTCGTAAACCCTTGACCACTTCTTGGGAGTTTACGGTCATAAACTCTGCGGTTTACGGCCGTAAACCCTTGACCATTTCAACCATTTCATGTTTTGGGGTCCTAAGCTCATCTACACTAGTTTCATGTTCATCAAACAAGCTAAGGAAGGGTTTAGGGGCATCAAAACACCATTTGAGGTGTTTACGGTTTTGGGTTTACGGTTCTTGAATGTTCAAGAACCGTAAACTCAAGTTTATGGCCAAAAGTCACGATTTTGGGTTCCTTAGTTCATGCATGCAAGTATCTAAGCTATATCTAAGCATTAGAGAAGGTTTGGAAGTGTTTTGGGGCTTCAAAACCCGCATATAGGAGTTCACGGTTTTGGGAGGCTCCCCAAACCGTAAACACATGCATGTTGAGGTGTTTGGATGATTCAAACTTGAGATGGCATGAATACTAAGTTAAACAACAAGTTAGGAAGATTACCTTTGATTTTTGAGGCTTGAAAGTGGTGTTCTTGAGCCAAACCCGATTTTAGAGAGAGAAAGTAGAGAGAGAAAGCTCCAAGGTGGGGAAAAGGCTCTAAAGGTGGACACTCTTCCTTTATATATGGCTGCCTAGTGGGGACCCACCATACACTGTCGTTTAAACGGAGCTAAATGTTTTTACCCGGTAAACTAACCGTAACCCGACTTAGTTGTTTTTATTCCGTCATTAAATATATATTATTTTAATAACTCACAATGAATTATTTTAATAAATAAAAGTTAACGGAAAATTTTAATAGGACTAACTTTTATTAACGGAAACGGGTTACAGTGACGGAGTAGATTTCGGGTTGTCACATCATCCCCCCGTTAGAGGGAATTTCGTCCCGAAATTCAGAATTCAAGCAGTTACGTTATTACAACACAACAAAGCAAAGAGATGAGGATAGTTAAGTTTCATTTGATCCTCGCGCTCCCAAGTGAACTCTGGTCCTCGTTTGGCGTTCCAACGAACCTTCACAATCGGGATGCGGCTTTGCTTCGTTCGTTTGACCTCTCGGTCCATGATATCCACAGGTTCTTCCACGAAGTTGAGGCTCTCATTGATCTCGATTTCATCGAGTGGAATTATGAGAGTCTCTTCGGATAGGCACTTTTTCAAGTTCGAGACGTGGAAGGTAGGATGCACATTACTAAGTTCGCGGGGTAGATTGAGTTTGTAAGCTACGGGGCCGATTCTAGCGAGAATCTCAAAAGGACCTATGTATCTTGGATTCAGCTTTCCGCGCTTTCCGAAGCGTATCAAGCCTTTCCAGGGTGAGATTTTCAAAAGGACTCGGTCTCCCACCTGGAATTCCAAGGGTTTCCTCCGTTTGTCTGCGTAGCTTTTCTGTCGGTCTCTTGAGGCTTTAAGTCGTGCTCGGATTTGTACGATCTTTTCGGTGGTCTCGCGGATGATTTCTGGACCGGTGAGAGTGCTGTCAGGAACTCGTCCCTTAGCTAATTGAGTGTCGCCTACCTCGGCCCAGCACAGAGGGGGTCTGCACTTCCGGCCGTATAGGGCTTCGAATGGGGCAGCTTTGATGCTTGTGTGATAACTGTTGTTTTAGGAAAACTCGACTAGGGGTAAGTGGGTATCCCATGCCTTACCAAAGTCGATTACACAAGCTCGCAGCATATCCTCCAAGGTTTGAATAGTTCTCTCACTTTGTCCATCGGTTTGAGGATGGTATGCTGTGCTCATATCCAGCTTAGTTCCAAGAGCCTTCTGTAGGGACTGCCAGAACCTCGAGGTGAACCTGCTATCCCGATCGGAAATAATGGACACAGGTACACCGTGCAGTCGGACTACCTCTTGGATGTAAATTCGCGTAAGTCTCTCCATTTTGAAATTTTCCTTGATAGGAAGGAAGTGGGCGGATTTGGTTAGCCGGTCGACAATCACCCAAATGGTGTCGTACCCACTCGGAGATTTGGGCAATTTGGTAATGAAATCCATAGTAATTCTCTCCCACTTCCACTTAGGTATCTCTGGCTGTTGGAGAAGACCCGAGGGTTTCTGGTATTCGACCTTGACCTTAGCGCAAGTAAGGCACTTATTCACGAAGGTAGCGATTTCCGCTTTCATGTTAGGCCACCAGTACGATTTCTTGAGATCCAGGTACATCTTATCTGAACCTGGGTGAATGGAATATCGAGTGTTGTGCGCTTCTTTCATGACCAAGTCTCTGAAGCCACCGTGTCGCGGTCTCCAGATCTGGTCCATGAGGTAGTAAGCTCCGTCATCCTTGACTACCAGATTCTTATCCATTCCTCACAGGGACTCTCCCGCCACATTTTCCGGTTTCAAAGTTTCAAGCTGTGCTTCCTTAATTTGTGCGGGTAGATGCGAATGGATAGTCATGGTTAGGGACTTGACTCTTCGCCCAGAATATTCCTTCCGACTTAGGGCGTCTGCTACTACATTGGCTTTACCCGGGTGGTAACGAATTTCACATTCGTAGTCATTGAGTAGCTCGACCCACCGTCGTTGTCTCATGTTGAGCTCCTTCTGGTTGAAGATGTGTTGGAGGCTTTTGTGGTCGGTATAGATGGTGCTCTTTGTACCATACAGATAGTGTCTCCATATCTTTAGGGCGAACACGACCGCTCCTAGCTCGAGGTCGTGCGTGGTGTAGTTGACTTCGTGTGTCTTCAGCTGTCTTGAGGCGTAGGCGATGACCTTACCTCGTTGCATCAGAACACAGCCGAGCCCCTGATTGGATGCATCGCAATATACTACGAAGTCATCTGTCCCTTCGGGGAGGGACAGTATCGGCGCAGTGCACAAGGCTTGCTTCAGGGTTCAGAATGCCTTCTCTTGTTTTTCTTCCCAGTCAAAGGTCACGCCTTTCTCGGTCAATGCCGTAAGAGGCTTCGCGATCCGAGAGAAATTCTGAATGAATCTTCGGTAGTAGCCAGCGAGGCCTAGAAATTGGCGAATTTCTGTAGGCGTCTTCGGTGCTGACCAGTTCTCAATAGCTTTAATCTTGGATGGGTCCACGTGGATTCCTTCTTTGCTAACCACGTGTCCTAAGAATTCGACTCTTCGGATCCAAAATTCGCACTTTGAGAACTTTGCGTAAAGCTTCTCTGATCGTAGAGTTTCTAGGACCTGTCGCAGATGATCGCTATGCTCTTCCTCACTTCTAGAGTAGATAAGTATATCATCAATGAAGACGATGACGAACTGATCCAAGTAAGGACGGCATACTCTATTCATCAAGTCCATGAAGACTGCGGGCGCATTGGTCAGTCCGAACGACATCACTACAAACTCGTAGTGCCCGTAACGAGTCCGGAAGGCCGTCTTCGGAACATCCTCCTCGAGCACTCGCAACTGGTGATACCCGGACCTTAGATCAATTTTGGAAAAGTAACTCGCCCCTTGCAGTTGATCAAATAAATCGTCTATACGAGGAAGGGGATAACGGTTCTTGATTGTCAGCTTGTTGAGTTCTCTGTAGTCGATGCACATGCGGAACGATCCGTCTTTCTTCTTTACGAACAAGACTGGTGCTCCCCAGGGTGAGAATCTTGGTCTTATAAAGCCCTTGTTGAGCAGTTCGTTAAGTTGGCCGGATAGTTCTTGCATCTCAGCAGGCGCTAGACGATAGGGCGATTTAGCTACGGGGGTAGCTCCTGGAATTAAATCGATTCTGAACTCGACTTGACGTTTGGGAGGTAGGCCTGGCAGTTCCTCTGGAAAGATGTCAGGGAAGTCGCACACGACGGGGAAATCCTTGAGTTCTTTCGTTTTCCGGCTCGTGTCGACAACGTGTGCAAGGAATGCGCGATATTCCTTGCGCAAGTATTTCTGAGCTTGAATGCTCGAGATGATGCGAAGGCTCGTACTGGGTTTGTCTCCGTAGATCATCAATGTTTCATTGTTGGGCAAGTTCAAACGGATGGCTTTGTCGAAACACAGGATGTCGGTATGATGGAGACTCAACCAGTCCATGCCTATGATGACATCAAAGCTCTTGATCGCTACTGGTATGAGATCGATAGGAAACGAATGATTATCTAGCGTGAGGGTACAACCTATGTAGATTTCGTTAGAACTTTCCGTCTTGCCGTTAGCCATTTCTACGACGAAGGTTTCTTTCAGTGATTGCGGTGATTGTTTGAGTAAGTGTTTAAAGTTTTGATTTACGAAACTTCTTTCTGCCCCACTATCGAATAGAATACAAGCATAATAGTTATCGAGAAGGAACGTACCCGTGACTGCGGTGGTCTGCTACAGCCTCTTTATGGGCAATAACAAGTAGTCTACCTGCTCCTCCCGCGTTGCCAGCCTTTGGACAATTTCTTTTGAAATGTCCGACTTCGCCACAGCCATAGCAGGCCTGGCTCGCTCCCGAACTGGGAATTTGGGAAATAGGTTTGGGAGGTGCTCTGCAGAACCGGATGGTGTGGCCCTTCCGGTCGCAATTGGTGCAGTGCATTTCACGGCATGGGCCGTTATGATGGAAGGCGCACTTATCGCACTTGGGTAGATTCCCCGCATATGTTTTGGCGGGCACAGGGGCAGTAGGAGTAGTGGCAGCATGGACAGCCACCATTTGCTGGTTACTGGAAGAGGATTTGACTGACTTCCCCTTCTTTCGATCTCCCCGTTTTCTCTTGTTGTCGGAGGCGTGAGTTGGAGCAGTAGTGATGGTTGTGGTTGTTGATGGAGCACGGGGAACTTCATAATCGATAAGCATTTGGGCCAACTCCTTGGCACTTTCAAATGTCGTTGGTCTTGATGATAGAACGTTCCCACGATACGGAGGCACTAGGCCCCCGATGTATCGCTCAATCTTCTTAGCTTCCGAGGGAATCATGTTAGGGCATAGGGCTACCAGCTCGCAGTACCGGGTGGTGTAAGCTACTATATCAGAACCCTGCATTTTGAGATTCCAGAGTTCCTCCTCCAATTTCTGAATTTCTCCCTTTGGGCAGTACTCTGTCATCATTAGGTCTTTCAGTGTATCCCAACCCATGGCGTTAGCTGCTACCAGGGAGAGTGCTTTGACATGGCCATTCCACCATGTTAGGGCCCTTTGGGTAAGGGTACAAGTAGCAAACTTTATCTTGCTCCCTTCGGGGCAGGAGCACATTTCGAAAACTGCTTCGGTTCTTTCGAACCATTGGGTTAGGGCGAGGATTCCCCCGGTCCCGTTGAAGTAGGTAGGCTTGCAACTGATGAAATCTTTGTAGGTGCATTCCCGAGCACGGGGGTGGGTTTCACCCTGGCTAGAGTTAGTTCCCAGTCCACCTCCACTGGCACCACCAGAATTGACTTGTGCCAGAGCGGCAGTCACGGCTGCAGTCACGGCTGTTTGGAACAACACCGGGTCGAACTGCGGAGGAACCGGCGGTGTAGGTGGTAGGGTGGAGTTCGAGTTGCGGGAGTTCTCCTGGTTGGACGCTTGCGAGGCGGCATCCTGTACTGAAAGATTACGAAAATGATGACAATAGTAAGAATTGGTTTGTAAACAGGATAAGAGTGTTTCTTGGACTAAATCTCTATAGTCCGAAAAACAAAAGGGGAATGTACTACTAGGTTAGGGACACCCAAAAGCATAACTTCCCCATCGATTAGATACTGCCAATATTACTGGTATTACTGATGTATAATGAGTTCGGGAAAGAAAATGACCTAACAGGAGGTCTTACATCAAACCATCAAGGAAAAATGTTGGCAGTTTAGTAGTCTGGCTAGAGTACTTCCAAAGTTAGGAATGTTTACAGGCATGTACTCTATCAATTATAGAAAAGAAGGCTATTCCTTAGTCAAAAGGGAAGGATGAGTTGGCATCTTTTACTGGCGACGGGGATCCTTTGGGGCAAACCCTAAGATCAGCCAGTTGGCGCACAACTCCCTGAAGATGTCGCTCGTGCGTCCTCTGACGTGCTCGGAGTTCCACGGCTTCCGCTCGGGATGCGGTGATGCCATTTACGCGAGAATGGGGAAAGAAATTGATAGGTGCGCTAATCTAGATTACTTATAAGGTGATCGTTATTAGTCGACCCAATATTTGCATAGTGCATACCAATTACATGTAATCGAAGCAGAATAGACCTTCGAATAAGTGACCCTAACTCCAAGCCCATAATCAAACAAGAACAGGAAATGAAGCAAAGGTCACAGATTCTAAGTCTATAACGCCTTAGTCACATGTAACCGTGGTGTATCCACTTAGCAACTATTGCCCTACTAGTAACGACCCTTTTAGTTCTCACATATGTTGTAACTAAAATGTAGAATACTCCTATAGTATTCTTGTTCTGATGTTCTTGTAGCAGTATTGGTAAGTTTTAGACTTGTTGCAACACCACAACCATTCTTAGGCACATGCTAGCCACTCCTAGGAAAATGTAGTTGATCAGGCTACATCCGCCTAGTTTTGGCCATATGTCTCTAAGCCTAACTATGATGTTCAACAATCTTAATACTTTTGTTCTGTTCTAGTATGATACTGACCCTTTGTATGAATGAATGTATATATATACTTAGTTAAATATTTTATTATTTAAAAGTATATATTCTTGTTCAGAGTGTTTTAGTCCCGATGTGTTTATAGTTTGTATATCTTTTATGGGTTGATATACTTGATTCACTATAAACAGTGCTCTGATACCAATCTGTCACACCCCAAAACCGAGAACGGCGGAATACGTTCTGGGGTGGAGGACGTCATGTACAGTATCATAACAAAGCATAATAGTAAAGACAAGCAACAACATCCATTGCATTAAGATAATAATTGTAATACAAACGTGTTCAGTACAAATGTTAGACACCAAAAATACAATCAAAATAAAGTGGAGTCTTATGTGTGCTCCGTCTTCTCAAAAGCTGCATCCGTACCTGTCTACTGATGACCTGAGAATACAAGTTATTTTGAAAACGTTTATCAGCATAAAGCTGGTGAGTTCATAAGTATTTAGTGTCATTTCCTGTATAAAAATATTCACAATTATACATTGTAAAAGAAAGTTTCGGTGTTCGAAAATAGTATGAGCCCTAGAAAACCCTATGTTTTCCAGAAAAAGTAGTCTTCACCAAGACCCGGTGGTTTGTTTGTTCCTTTGATAATGTACAAGTTTTCCCAGTAGTTATTAGTTTGAAAATATAGTTTTAGACTTTATTCATGTATAGTAATGAGAAAAATGTTTTACCCCAACAGTATCACTGTCGGCCATATGTAATGAAATGCAGGCTCCAGGTAGTATTAAATGTACAATACTCCTCAGGGAGTCTGTTGCCTTTAATTCTTAAAGTATTAATTAAAGGTTTGAATGTGAACTCGTACGTAACCATGCTGATTGACGATCAAATCCCTTTGACCCTCCGAGTCATATGTAGATGTGACATTTTGTCACCCCTGGGCCTAGACGGCTCGGACTGTAGCTAGCAGTCGGGATGTGGGAGTGTCTGTCCCGTATAGATCTATACACATAATGCCCGCTCTCCCTCCAGGAGACTCTGGTTACGCGGTGATAGCACAAAGATGTGTCGTATCGAGAAATAGTATGTCACATTCTGTTTTAGTAAGTTCTCTTGTATAGTATGTAGTGTTCTCTTTGTATAGTACATAATGTTCTCCTCGTATAGTATATAGTGTTCTCTTGTATAGTATATAGTGTTCTCTTGTATAGTACATAGCATATATTGACTCACAACTGAACTGACTCTAGTAGTTGTCATGGCAATAGTAGTAGTGAGTAGTATCCCTTAACTATACCTATTATAGTTAAATAGTATTGTTGGTTGCATGTCTTTGATATCCAAAGGCATTGAACTGATATGAAAACTTTTATATCTGACACAAATATATGAGATATATAACTAAGAATTCAACGAGAGTCGGACTAATAACAAGATACCCTAAGCCCACAATCAAACAAGAACAGGAAATAAGGTGAGCTATTAGTCCTAAGTCCTTCAAGTCTTACTTATATAAATATATTGGTGTAGATATGGTTTGAGAATAAAAATAGTTTAAACGAATTTTGGAAAATAGTTTTATAGTGATTTACACGAAAATGAATTTGGAAGGCATTTGAAAACAGTTTAATTGGCAATATAGTTGAAAGTATAGAAAATCCCTTTTTGGTGGTAAAAACAGTTAATAGTGTAGAAAATCCTTTTGGTTGCAAGTTATAATTCACATGCGATTGTTACTATAACTTATTTGGTTCAACTTGTATTCCCCCCCATAAAACAGTTAAAAACATTTAAAAAGGTTCATTTAGGGGTATGAACTCACCTGTAGTGAGTGAAGTGGATGGAAACGCCGGGTAGGATGCTAGGTGTCAAGTGAGGACTTGAACACACACACGGATCCTATGTAACATGTAGTGATGTATAAAGTATCCAATTAGTTGTGTAATCGCCAATTAAGTGAGTAAAGGCACTTTAATGTATGAAAACACTTTGTTTCAAGTGTTAGGAGTGCTAAAGGTTGCATCTAAGGAGTGTATGGCCTCACTATGGAGTTTACACTTCACTTTGCCTCACTTAAGTGTGTTTACGGTTGGAAGACCATTTCCCCCATGAGTTTACGGCCGTAAACTCATGGAAATGGTGAGTTTGTGTGTCTAAAGGTCTCATGCATCACAAGGAAGGCTCCTAGGATCAATTCGAGGGCTTGGGAAGTGATTAGGGTTCAATTGGGTACTCCCTTGGAGTTTACGGTCCTTGGACCACTCTTTGGGAGTTTACGGTCGTAAACTCTAGGGTTTACGGTCGTAAACCCTTGACCACTTCTTGGGAGTTTACGGTCATAAACTCTGGGGTTTACGGCCGTAAACCCTTGACCATTTCAACCATTTCATGTTTTGGGGTCCTAAGCTCATCTACACTAGTTTCATGTTCATCAAACAAGCTAAGGAAGGGTTTAGGGGCATCAAAACACCATTTGAGGTGTTTACGGTTTTGGGTTTACGGTTCTTGAATGTTCAAGAACCGTAAACTCAAGTTTATGGCCAAAAGTCACGATTTTGGGTTCCTTAGTTCATGCATGCAAGTATCTAAGCTATATCTAAGCATTAGAGAAGGTTTGGAAGTGTTTTGGGGCTTCAAAACCTGCATATAGGAGTTCACGGTTTTGGGAGGCTCCCCAAACCGGAAACACATGCATGTTGAGGTGTTTGGATGATTCAAACTTGAGATGGCATGAATACTAAGTTAAACAACAAGTTAGGAAGATTACCTTTGATTTTTGAGGCTTGAAAGTGGTGTTCTTGAGCCAAACCCGATTTTAGAGAGAGAAAGTAGAGAGAGAAAGCTCCAAGGTGGGGAAAAGGCTCTAAAGGTGGACACTCTTCCTTTATATATGGCTGCCTAGTGGGGACCCACCATACACTGTCGTTTAAACGGAGCTAAATGTTTTTACCCGGTAAACTAACCGTAACCCGACTTAGTTGTTTTTATTCCGTCATTAAATATATATTATTTTAATAACTCACAATGAATTATTTTAATAAATAAAAGTTAACGGAAAATTTTAATAGGACTAACTTTTATTAACGGAAACGGGTTACAGTGACGGAGTAGATTTCGGGTTGTCACATCATCCCCCCGTTAGAGGGAATTTCGTCCCGAAATTCAGAATTCAAGCAGTTACGTTATTACAACACAACAAAGCAAAGAGATGAGGATAGTTAAGTTTCATTTGATCCTCGCGCTCCCAAGTGAACTCTGGTCCTCGTTTGGCGTTCCAACGAACCTTCACAATCGGGATGCGGCTTTGCTTCGTTCGTTTGACCTCTCGGTCCATGATATCCACAGGTTCTTCCACGAAGTTGAGGCTCTCATTGATCTCGATTTCATCGAGTGGAATTATGAGAGTCTCTTCGGATAGGCACTTTTTCAAGTTCGAGACGTGGAAGGTAGGATGCACATTACTAAGTTCGCGGGGTAGATTGAGTTTGTAAGCTACGGGGCCGATTCTAGCGAGAATCTCAAAAGGACCTATGTATCTTGGATTCAGCTTTCCGCGCTTTCCGAAGCGTATCAAGCCTTTCCAGGGTGAGACTTTCAAAAGGACTCGGTCTCCCACCTGGAATTCCAAGGGTTTCCTCCGTTTGTCTGCGTAGCTTTTCTGTCGGTCTCTTGAGGCTTTAAGTCGTGCTCGGATTTGTACGATCTTTTCGGTGGTCTCGCGGATGATTTCTGGACCGGTGAGAGTGCTGTCAGGAACTCGTCCCTTAGCTAATTGAGTGTCGCCTACCTCGGCCCAGCACAGAGGGGGTCTGCACTTCCGGCCGTATAGGGCTTCGAATGGGGCAGCTTTGATGCTTGTGTGATAACTGTTGTTTTAGGAAAACTCGACTAGGGGTAAGTGGGTATCCCATGCCTTACCAAAGTCGATTACACAAGCTCGCAGCATATCCTCCAAGGTTTGAATAGTTCTCTCACTTTGTCCATCGGTTTGAGGATGGTATGCTGTGCTCATATCCAGCTTAGTTCCAAGAGCCTTCTGTAGGGACTGCCAGAACCTCGAGGTGAACCTGCTATCCCGATCGGAAATAATGGACACAGGTACACCGTGCAGTCGGACTACCTCTTGGATGTAAATTCGCGTAAGTCTCTCCATTTTGAAATTTTCCTTGATAGGAAGGAAGTGGGCGGATTTGGTTAGCCGGTCGACAATCACCCAAATGGTGTCGTACCCACTCGGAGATTTGGGCAATTTGGTAATGAAATCCATAGTAATTCTCTCCCACTTCCATTCAGGTATCTCTGGCTATTGGAGAAGACCCGAGGGTTTCTGGTATTCGACCTTGACCTTAGCGCAAGTAAGGCACTTATTCACGAAGGTAGCGATTTCCGCTTTCATGTTAGGCCACCAGTACGATTTCTTGAGATCCAGGTACATCTTATCTGAACCTGGGTGAATGGAATATCGAGTGTTGTGCGCTTCTTTCATGACCAAGTCTCTGAAGCCACCGTGTCGCGGTCTCCAGATCCGGTCCATGAGGTAGTAAGCTCCGTCATCCTTGACTACCAGATTCTTATCCATTCCTCGCAGGGACTCTCCCGCCACATTTTCCGGTTTCAAAGCTTCAAGCTGTGCTTCCTTAATTTGTGCGGGTAGATACGAATGGATAGTCATGGTTAGGGACTTGACTCTTCGCCCAGAATATTCCTTCCGACTTAGGGCGTCTGCTACTACATTGGCTTTACCCGGGTGGTAACGAATTTCACATTCGTAGTCATTGAGTAGCTCGACCCACCGTCGTTGTCTCATGTTGAGCTCCTTCTGGTTGAAGATGTGTTGGAGGCTTTTGTGGTCGGTATAGATGGTGCTCTTTGTACCATACAGATAGTGTCTCCATATCTTTAGGGCGAACACGACCGCTCCTAGCTCGAGGTCGTGCGTGGTGTAGTTGACTTCGTGTGTCTTCAGCTGTCTTGAGGCGTAGGCGATGACCTTACCTCGTTGCATCAGAACACAGCCGAGCCCCTGATTGGATGCATCGCAATATACTACGAAGTCATCTGTCCCTTCGGGGAGGGACAGTATCGGCGCGGTTCGCAAGGCTTGCTTCAGGGTTCGGAATGCCTTCTCTTGTTTTTCTTCCCAGTCAAAGGTCACGCCTTTCTGGGTCAATGCCGTAAGAGGCTTCGCGATCCGAGAGAAATTCTGAATGAATCTTCGGTAGTAGCCAGCGAGGCCTAGAAATTGGCGAATTTCTATAGGCGTCTTCGGTGCTGACCAGTTCTCAATAGCTTTAATCTTGGATGGGTCCACGTGGATTCCTTCTTTGCTAACCACGTGTCCTAAGAATTCGACTCTTCGGATCCAAAATTCGCACTTTGAGAACTTTGCGTAAAGCTTCTCCGATCGTAGAGTTTCTAGGACCTGTCGCAGATGATCGCTATGCTCTTCCTCACTTCTAGAGTAGATAAGTATATCATCAATGAAGACGATGACGAACTGATCCAAGTAAGGACGGCATACTCTATTCATCAAGTCCATGAAGACTGCGGGCGCATTGGTCAGTCCGAACGACATCACTACAAACTCGTAGTGCCCGTAACGAGTCCGGAAGGCCGTCTTCGGAACATCCTCCTCGAGCACTCGCAACTGGTGATACCCGGACCTTAGATCAATTTTGGAAAAGTAACTCGCCCCTTGCAGTTGATCAAATAAATCGTCTATACGAGGAAGGGGATAACGGTTCTTGATTGTCAGCTTGTTGAGTTCTCTGTAGTCGATGCACATGCGGAACGATCCGTCTTTCTTCTTTACGAACAAGACTGGTGCTCCCCAGGGTGAGAAGCTTGGTCTTATAAAGCCCTTGTTGAGCAGTTCGTTAAGTTGGCCGGATAGTTCTTGCATCTCAGCAGGCGCTAGACGATAGGGCGATTTAGCTACGGGGGTAGCTCCTGGAATTAAATCGATTCTGAACTCGACTTGACGTTTGGGAGGTAGGCCTGGCAGTTCCTCTGGAAAGATGTCAGGGAAGTCGCACACGACGGGGAAATCCTTGAGTTCTTTCGTTTTCCGGCTCGTGTCGACAACGTGTGCAAGGAATGCGCGATATTCCTTGCGCAAGTATTTCTGAGCTTGAATGCTCGAGATGATGCGAAGGCTCGTACTGGGTTTGTCTCCGTAGATCATCAATGTTTCATTGTTGGGCAAGTTCAAACGGATGGCTTTGTCGAAACACAGGATGTCGGTATGATGGAGACTCAACCAGTCCATGCCTATGATGACATCAAAGCTCTTGATCGCTACTGGTATGAGATCGATAGGAAACGAATGATTATCTAGCGTGAGGGTACAACCTATGTAGATTTCGTTAGAACTTTCCGTCTTGCCGTTAGCCATTTCTACGACGAAGGTTTCTTTCAGTGATTGCGGTGATTGTTTGAGTAAGTGTTTAAAGTTTTGATTTACGAAACTTCTTTCTGCCCCACTATCGAATAGAATACAAGCATAATAGTTATCGAGAAGGAACGTACCCGTGACTGCGGTGGTCTGCTACAGCCTCTTTATGGCCAATAACAAGTAGTCTACCTGCTCCTCCCGCGTTGCCAGCCTTTGGACAATTTCTTTTGAAATGTCCGACTTCGCCACAGCCATAGCAGGCCTGGCTCGCTCCCGAACTGGGAATTTGGGAAATAGGTTTGGGAGGTGCTCTGCAGAACCGGATGGTGTGGCCCTTCCGGTCGCAATTGGTGCAGTGCATTTCACGGCATGGGCCGTTATGATGGAAGGCGCACTTATCGCACTTGGGTAGATTCCCCGCATATGTTTTGGCGGGCACAGGGGCAGTAGGAGTAGTGGCAGCATGGACAGCCACCATTTGCTGGTTACTGGAAGAGGATTTGACTGACTTCCCCTTCTTTCGATCTCCCCGTTTTCTCTTGTTGTCAGAGGCGTGAGTTGGAGCAGTAGTGATGGTTGTGGTTGTTGATGGAGCACGGGGAACTTCATAATCGATAAGCATTTGGGCCAACTCCTTGGCACTTTCAAATGTCGTTGGTCTTGATGATAGAACGTTCCCACGATACGGAGGCACTAGGCCCCCGATGTATCGCTCAATCTTCTTAGCTTCCGAGGGAATCATGTTAGGGCATAGGGCTACCAGCTCGCAGTACCGGGTGGTGTAAGCTACTATATCGGAACCCTGCATTTTGAGATTCCAGAGTTCCTCCTCCAATTTCTGAATTTCTCCCTTTGGGCAGTACTCTGTCATCATTAGGTCTTTCAGTGTATCCCAACCCATGGCGTTAGCTGCTACCAGGGAGAGTGCTTTGACATGGCCATTCCACCATGTTAGGGCCCTTTGGGTAAGGGTACAAGTAGCAAACTTTATCTTGCTCCCTTCGGGGCAGGAGCATATTTCGAAAACTGCTTCGGTTCTTTCGAACCATTGGGTTAGGGCGAGGATTCCCCCGGTCCCGTTGAAGTAGGTAGGCTTGCAACTGATGAAATCTTTGTAGGTGCATTCCCGAGCACGGGGGTGGGTTTCACCCTGGCTAGAGTTAGTTCCCAGTCCACCTCCACTGGCACCACCAGAATTGACTTGTGCCAGAGCGGCAGTCACGGCTGCAGTCACGGCTGTTTGGAACAACACCGGGTCGAACTGCGGAGGAACCGGCGGTGTAGGTGGTAGGGTGGAGTTCGAGTTGCGGGAGTTCTCCTGGTTGGACGCTTGCGAGGCGGCATCCTGTACTGAAAGATTACGAAAATGATGACAATAGTAAGAATTGGTTTGTAAACAGGATAAGAGTGTTTCTTGGACTAAATCTCTATAGTCCGAAAAACAAAAGGGGAATGTACTACTAGGTTAGGGACACCCAAAAGCACAACTTCCCCATCGATTAGATACTGCCAATATTACTGGTATTACTGATGTATAATGAGTTCGGGAAAGAAAATGACCTAACAGGAGGTCTTACATCAAACCATCAAGGAAAAATGTTGGCAGTTTAGTAGTCTGGCTAGAGTACCTCCAAAGTTAGGAATGTTTACAGGCATGTACTCTATCAATTATAGAAAAGAAGGCTATTCCTTAGTCAAAAGGGAAGGATGAGTTGGCATCTTTTACTGGCGACGGGGATCCTTTGGGGCAAACCCTAAGATCAGCCAGTTGGCGCACAACTCCCTGAAGATGTCGCTCGTGCGTCCTCTGACGTGCTCGGAGTTCCACGGCTTCCGCTCGGGATGCGGTGATGCCATTTACGCGAGAATGGGGAAAGAAATTGATAGGTGCGCTAATCTAGATTACTTATAAGGTGATCGTTATTAGTCGACCCAATATTTGCATAGTGCATACCAATTACATGTAATCGAAGCAGAATAGACCTTCGAATAAGTGACCCTAACTCCAAGCCCACAATCAAACAAGAACAGGAAATGAAGCAAAGGTCACAGATTCTAAGTCTATAACGCCTTAGTCACATGTAACCGTGGTGTATCCACTTAGCAACTATTGCCCTACTAGTAACGACCCTTTTAGTTCTCACATATGTTGTAACTAAAATGTAGAATACTCCTATAGTATTCTTGTTCTGATGTTCTTGTAGCAGTATTGGTAAGTTTTAGACTTGTTGCAACACCACAACCATTCTTAGGCACATGCTAGCCACTCCTAGGAAAATGTAGTTGATCAGGCTACATCCGCCTAGTTTTGGCCATATGTCTCTAAGCCTAACTGTGATGTTCAACAATCTTAATACTTTTGTTCTGTTCTAGTATGATACTGACCCTTTGTATGAATGAATGTATATATATACTTAGTTAAATATTTTATTATTTAAAAGTATATATTCTTGTTCAGAGTGTTTTAGTCCCGATGTGTTTATAGTTTGTATATCTTTTATGGGTTGATATACTTGATTCACTATAAACAGTGCTCTGATACCAATCTGTCACACCCCAAAACCGGGAACGGCGGAATACGTTCTGGGGTGGAGGACGTCATGTACAGTATCATAACAAAGCATAATAGTAAAGACAAGCAACAACATCCATTGCATTAAGATAATAATTGTAATACAAACGTGTTCAGTACAAATGTTAGACACCAAAAATACAATCAAAATAAAGTGGAGTCTTATGTGTGCTCCGTCTTCTCAAAAGCTGCATCCGTACCTGTCTACTGATGACCTGAGAATACAAGTTATTTTGAAAACGTTTATCAGCATAAAGCTGGTGAGTTCATAAGTATTTAGTGTCATTTCCTGTATAAAAATATTCACAATTATACATTGTAAAAGAAAGTTTCGGTGTTCGAAAATAGTATGAGCCCTAGAAAACCCTATGTTTTCCAGAAAAAGTAGTCTTCACCAAGACCCGGTGGTTTGTTTGTTCCTTTGATAATGTACAAGTTTTCCCAGTAGTTATTAGTTTGAAAATATAGTTTTAGACTTTATTCATGTATAGTAATGAGAAAAATGTTTTACCCCAACAGTACCACTGTCGGCCATATGTAATGAAATGCAGGCTCCAGGTAGTATTAAATGTACAATACTCCTCAGGGAGTCTGTTGCCTTTAATTCTTAAAGTATTAATTAAAGGTTTGAATGTGAACTCGTACGTAACCATGCTGATTGACGATCGAATCCCTTTGACCCTCCGAGTCATATGTAGATGTGACATTTTGTCACCCCTGGGCCTAGACGGCTCGGACTGTAGCTAGCAGTCGGGATGTGGGAGTGTCTGTCCCGTATAGATCTATACACATAATGCCCGCTCTCCCTCCAGGAGACTCTGGTTACGCGGTGATAGCACAAAGATGTGTCGTATCGAGAAATAGTATGTCACATTCTGTTTTAGTAAGTTCTCTTGTATAGTATGTAGTGTTCTCTTTGTATAGTACATAATGTTCTCCTCGTATAGTATATAGTGTTCTCTTGTATAGTATATAGTGTTCTCTTGTATAGTACATAGCATATATTGACTCACAACTGAACTGACTCTAGTAGTTGTCATGGCAATAGTAGTAGTGAGTAGTATCCCTTAACTATACCTATTATAGTTAAATAGTATTGTTGGTTGCATGTCTTTGATATCCAAAGGCATTGAACTGATATGAAAACTTTTATATCTGACACAAATATATGAGATATATAACTAAGAATTCAACGAGAGTCGGACTAATAACAAGATACCCTAAGCCCACAATCAAACAAGAACAGGAAATAAGGTGAGCTATTAGTCCTAAGTCCTTCAAGTCTTACTTATATAAATATATTGGTGTAGATATGGTTTGAGAATAAAAATAGTTTAAACGAATTTTGGAAAATAGTTTTATAGTGATTTACACGAAAATGAATTTGGAAGGCATTTGAAAACAGTTTAATTGGCAATATAGTTGAAAGTATAGAAAATCCCTTTTTGGTGGTAAAAACAGTTAATAGTGTAGAAAATCCTTTTGGTTGCAAGTTATAATTCACATGCGATTGTTACTATAACTTATTTGGTTCAACTTGTATTCCCCCCCATAAAACAGTTAAAAACATTTAAAAAGGTTCATTTAGGGGTATGAACTCACCTGTAGTGAGTGAAGTGGATGGAAACGCCGGGTAGGATGCTAGGTGTCAAGTGAGGACTTGAACACACACACGGATCCTATGTAACATGTAGTGATGTATAAAGTATCCAATTAGTTGTGTAATCGCCAATTAAGTGAGTAAAGGCACTTTAATGTATGAAAACACTTTGTTTCAAGTGTTAGGAGTGCTAAAGGTTGCATCTAAGGAGTGTATGGCCTCACTATGGAGTTTACACTTCACTTTGCCTCACTTAAGTGTGTTTACGGTTGGAAGACCATTTCCCCCATGAGTTTACGGCCGTAAACTCATGGAAATGGTGAGTTTGTGTGTCTAAAGGTCTCATGCATCACAAGGAAGGCTCCTAGGATCAATTCGAGGGCTTGGGAAGTGATTAGGGTTCAATTGGGTACTCCCTTGGAGTTTACGGTCCTTGGACCACTCTTTGGGAGTTTACGGTCGTAAACTCTAGGGTTTACGGTCGTAAACCCTTGACCACTTCTTGGGAGTTTACGGTCATAAACTCTGGGGTTTACGGCCGTAAACCCTTGACCATTTCAACCATTTCATGTTTTGGGGTCCTAAGCTCATCTACACTAGTTTCATGTTCATCAAACAAGCTAAGGAAGGGTTTAGGGGCATCAAAACACCATTTGAGGTGTTTACGGTTTTGGGTTTACGGTTCTTGAATGTTCAAGAACCGTAAACTCAAGTTTATGGCCAAAAGTCACGATTTTGGGTTCCTTAGTTCATGCATGCAAGTATCTAAGCTATATCTAAGCATTAGAGAAGGTTTGGAAGTGTTTTGGGGCTTCAAAACCCGCATATAGGAGTTCACGGTTTTGGGAGGCTCCCCAAACCGGAAACACATGCATGTTGAGGTGTTTGGATGATTCAAACTTGAGATGGCATGAATACTAAGTTAAACAACAAGTTAGGGAGATTACCTTTGATTTTTTAGGCTTGAAAGTGGTGTTCTTGAGCCAAACCCGATTTTAGAGAGAGAAAGTAGAGAGAGAAAGCTCCAAGGTGGGGAAAAGGCTCTAAAGGTGGACACTCTTCCTTTATATATGGCTGCCTAGTGGGGACCCACCATACACTGTCGTTTAAACGGAGCTAAATGTTTTTACCCGGTAAACTAACCGTAACCCGACTTAGTTGTTTTTATTCCGTCATTAAATATATATTATTTTAATAACTCACAATGAATTATTTTAATAAATAAAAGTTAACGGAAAATTTTAATAGGACTAACTTTTATTAACGGAAACGGGTTACAGTGACGGAGTAGATTTCGGGTTGTCACATCATCCCCCCGTTAGAGGGAATTTCGTCCCGAAATTCAGAATTCAAGCAGTTACGTTATTACAACACAACAAAGCAAAGAGATGAGGATAGTTAAGTTTCATTTGATCCTCGCGCTCCCAAGTGAACTCTGGTCCTCGTTTGGCGTTCCAACGAACCTTCACAATCGGGATGCGGCTTTGCTTCGTTCGTTTGACCTCTCGGTCCATGATATCCACAGGTTCTTCCACGAAGTTGAGGCTCTCATTGATCTCGATTTCATCGAGTGGAATTATGAGAGTCTCTTCGGATAGGCACTTTTTCAAGTTCGAGACGTGGAAGGTAGGATGCACATTACTAAGTTCGCGGGGTAGATTGAGTTTGTAAGCTACGGGGCCGATTCTAGCGAGAATCTCAAAAGGACCTATGTATCTTGGATTCAGCTTTCCGCGCTTTTCGAAGCGTATCAAGCCTTTCCAGGGTGAGACTTTCAAAAGGACTCGGTCTCCCACCTGGAATTCCAAGGGTTTCCTCCGTTTGTCTGCGTAGCTTTTCTGTCGGTCTCTTGAGGCTTTAAGTCGTGCTCGGATTTGTACGATCTTTTCGGTGGTCTCGCGGATGATTTCTGGACCGGTGAGAGTGCTGTCAGGAACTCGTCCCTTAGCTAATTGAGTGTCGCCTACCTCGGCCCAGCACAGAGGGGGTCTGCACTTCCGGCCGTATAGGGCTTCGAATGGGGCAGCTTTGATGCTTGTGTGATAACTGTTGTTGTAGGAAAACTCGACTAGGGGTAAGTGGGTATCCCACGCCTTACCAAAGTCGATTACACAAGCTCGCAGCATATCCTCCAAGGTTTGAATAGTTCTCTCACTTTGTCCATCGGTTTGAGGATGGTATGCTGTGCTCATATCCAGCTTAGTTCCAAGAGCCTTCTGTAGGGACTGCCAGAACCTCGAGGTGAACCTGCTATCCCGATCGGAAATAATGGACACAGGTACACCGTGCAGTCGGACTACCTCTTGGATGTAAATTCGCGTAAGTCTCTCCATTTTGAAATTTTCCTTGATAGGAAGGAAGTGGGCGGATTTGGTTAGCCGGTCGACAATCACCCAAATGGTGTCGTACCCACTCGGAGATTTGGGCAATTTGGTAATGAAATCCATAGTAATTCTCTCCCACTTCCATTCAGGTATCTCTGGCTATTGGAGAAGACCCGAGGGTTTCTGGTATTCGACCTTGACCTTAGCGCAAGTAAGGCACTTATTCACGAAGGTAGCGATTTCCGCTTTCATGTTAGGCCACCAGTACGATTTCTTGAGATCCAGGTACATCTTATCTGAACCTGGGTGAATGGAATATCGAGTGTTGTGCGCTTCTTTCATGACCAAGTCTCTGAAGCCACCGTGTCGCGGTCTCCAGATCCGGTCCATGAGGTAGTAAGCTCCGTCATCCTTGACTACCAGATTCTTATCCATTCCTCGCAGGGACTCTCCCGCCACATTTTCCGGTTTCAAAGCTTCAAGCTGTGCTTCCTTAATTTGTGCGGGTAGATGCGAATGGATAGTCATGGTTAGGGACTTGACTCTTCGCCCAGAATATTCCTTCCGACTTAGGGCGTCTGCTACTACATTGGCTTTACCCGGGTGGTAACGAATTTCACATTCGTAGTCATTGAGTAGCTCGACCCACCGTCGTTGTCTCATGTTGAGCTCCTTCTGGTTGAAGATGTGTTGGAGGCTTTTGTGGTCGGTATAGATGGTGCTCTTTGTACCATACAGATAGTGTCTCCATATCTTTAGGGCGAACACGACCGCTCCTAGCTCGAGGTCGTGCGTGGTGTAGTTGACTTCGTGTGTCTTCAGCTGTCTTGAGGCGTAGGCGATGACCTTACCTCGTTGCATCAGAACACAGCCGAGCCCCTGATTGGATGCATCGCAATATACTACGAAGTCATCTGTCCCTTTGGGGAGGGACAGTATCGGCGCGGTGCACAAGGCTTGCTTCAGGGTTCGGAATGCCTTCTCTTGTTTTTCTTCCCAGTCAAAGGTCACGCCTTTCTGGGTCAATGCCGTAAGAGGCTTCGCGATCCGAGAGAAATTCTGAATGAATCTTCGGTAGTAGCCAGCGAGGCCTAGAAATTGGCGAATTTCTATAGGCGTCTTCGGTGCTGACCAGTTCTCAATAGCTTTAATCTTGGATGGGTCCACGTGGATTCCTTCTTTGCTAACCACGTGTCCTAAGAATTCGACTCTTCGGATCCAAAATTCGCACTTTGAGAACTTTGCGTAAAGCTTCTCCGATCGTAGAGTTTCTAGGACCTGTCGCAGATGATCGCTATGCTCTTCCTCACTTCTAGAGTAGATAAGTATATCATCAATGAAGACGATGACGAACTGATCCAAGTAAGGACGGCATACTCTATTCATCAAGTCCATGAAGACTGCGGGCGCATTGGTCAGTCCGAACGGCATCACTACAAACTCGTAGTGCCCGTAACGAGTCCGGAAGGCTGTCTTCGGAACATCCTCCTCGAGCACTCGCAACTGGTGATACCCGGACCTTAGATCAATTTTGGAAAAGTAACTCGCCCCTTGCAGTTGATCAAATAAATCGTCTATACGAGGAAGGGGATAACGGTTCTTGATTGTCAGCTTGTTGAGTTCTCTGTAGTCGATGCACATGCGGAACGATCCGTCTTTCTTCTTTACGAACAAGACTGGTGCTCCCCAGGGTGAGAAGCTTGGTCTTATAAAGCCCTTGTTGAGCAGTTCGTTAAGTTGGCCGGATAGTTCTTGCATCTCAGCAGGCGCTAGACGATAGGGCGATTTAGCTACGGGGGTAGCTCCTGGAATTAAATCGATTCTGAACTCGACTTGACGTTTGGGAGGTAGGCCTGGCAGTTCCTCTGGAAAGATGTCAGGGAAGTCGCACACGACGGGGAAATCCTTGAGTTCTTTCGTTTTCCGGCTCGTGTCGACAACGTGTGCAAGGAATGCGCGATATTCCTTGCGCAAGTATTTCTGAGCTTGAATGCTTGAGATGATGCGAAGGCTCGTACTGGGTTTGTCTCCGTAGATCATCAATGTTTCATTGTTGGGCAAGTTCAAACGGATGGCTTTGTCGAAACACAGGATGTCGGTATGATGGAGACTCAACCAGTCCATGCCTATGATGACATCAAAGCTCTTGATCGCTACTGGTATGAGATCGATAGGAAACGAATGATTATCTAGCGTGAGGGTACAACCTATGTAGATTTCGTTAGAACTTTCCGTCTTGCCGTTAGCCATTTCTACGACGAAGGTTTCTTTCAGTGATTGCGGTGATTGTTTGAGTAAGTGTTTAAAGTTTTGATTTACGAAACTTCTTTCTGCCCCACTATCGAATAGAATACAAGCATAATAGTTATCGAGAAGGAACGTACCCGTGACTGCGGTGGTCTGCTACAGCCTCTTTATGGCCAATAACAAGTAGTCTACCTGCTCCTCCCGCGTTGCCAGCCTTTGGACAATTTCTTTTGAAATGTCCGACTTCGCCACAGCCATAGCAGGCCTGGCTCGCTCCCGAACTGGGAATTTGGGAAATAGGTTTGGGAGGTGCTCTGCAGAACCGGATGGTGTGGCCCTTCCGGTCGCAATTGGTGCAGTGCATTTCACGGCATGGGCCGTTATGATGGAAGGCACACTTATCGCACTTGGGTAGATTCCCCGCATATGTTTTGGCGGGCACAGGGGCAGTAGGAGTAGTGGCAGCATGGACAGCCACCATTTGCTGGTTATTGGAAGAGGATTTGACTGACTTCCCCTTCTTTCGATCTCCCCGTTTTCTCTTGTTGTCGGAGGCGTGAGTTGGAGCAGTAGTGATGGTTGTGGTTGTTGATGGAGCACGGGGAACTTCATAATCGATAAGCATTTAGGCCAACTCCTTGGCACTTTCAAATGTCGTTGGTCTTGATGATAGAACGTTCCCACGATACGGAGGCACTAGGCCCCCGATGTATCGCTCAATCTTCTTAGCTTCCGAGGGAATCATGTTAGGGCATAGGGCTACCAGCTCGCAGTACCGGGTGGTGTAAGCTACTATATCGGAACCCTGCATTTTGAGATTCCAGAGTTCCTCCTCCAATTTCTGAATTTCTCCCTTTGGGCAGTACTCTGTCATCATTAGGTCTTTCAGTGTATCCCAACCCATGGCGTTAGCTGCTACCAGGGAGAGTGCTTTGACATGGCCATTCCACCATGTTAGGGCCCTTTGGGTAAGGGTACAAGTAGCAAACTTTATCTTGCTCCCTTCGGGGCAGGAGCACATTTCGAAAACTGCTTCGGTTCTTTCGAACCATTGGGTTAGGGCGAGGATTCCCCCGGTCCCGTTGAAGTAGGTAGGCTTGCAACTGATGAAATCTTTGTAGGTGCATTCCCGAGCACGGGGGTGGGTTTCACCCTGGCTAGAGTTAGTTCCCAGTCTACCTCCACTGGCACCACCAGAATTGACTTGTGCCAGAGCGGCAGTCACGGCTGCAGTCACGGCTGTTTGGAACAACACCGGGTCGAACTGCGGAGGAACCGGCGGTGTAGGTGGTAGGGTGGAGTTCGAGTTGCGGGAGTTCTCCTGGTTGGACGCTTGCGAGGCGGCATCCTGTACTGAAAGATTACGAAAATGATGACAATAGTAAGAATTGGTTTGTAAACAGGATAAGAGTGTTTCTTGGACTAAATCTCTATAGTCCGAAAAACAAAAGGGGAATGTACTACTAGGTTAGGGACACCCAAAAGCACAACTTCCCCATCGATTAGATACTGCCAATATTACTGGTATTACTGATGTATAATGAGTTCGGGAAAGAAAATGACCTAACAGGAGGTCTTACATCAAACCATCAAGGAAAAATGTTGGCAGTTTAGTAGTCTGGCTAGAGTACTTCCAAAGTTAGGAATGTTTACAGGCATGTACTCTATCAATTATAGAAAAGAAGGCTATTCCTTAGTCAAAAGGGAAGGATGAGTTGGCATCTTTTACTAGCGACGGGGATCCTTTGGGGCAAACCCTAAGATCAGCCAGTTGGCGCACAACTCCCTGAAGATGTCGCTCGTGCGTCCTCTGACGTGCTCGGAGTTCCACGGCTTCCGCTCGGGATGCGGTGATGCCATTTACGCGAGAATGGGGAAAGAAATTGATAGGTGCGCTAATCTAGATTACTTATAAGGTGATCGTTATTAGTCGACCCAATATTTGCATAGTGCATACCAATTACATGTAATCGAAGCAGAATAGACCTTCGAATAAGTGACCCTAACTCCAAGCCCACAATCAAACAAGAACAGGAAATGAAGCAAAGGTCACAGATTCTAAGTCTATAACGCCTTAGTCACATGTAACCGTGGTGTATCCACTTAGCAACTATTGCCCTACTAGTAACGACCCTTTTAGTTCTCACATATGTTGTAACTAAAATGTAGAATACTCCTATAGTATTCTTGTTCTGATGTTCTTGTAGCAGTATTGGTAAGTTTTAGACTTGTTGCAACACCACAACCATTCTTAGGCACATGCTAGCCACTCCTAGGAAAATGTAGTTGATCAGGCTACATCCGCCTAGTTTTGGCCATATGTCTCTAAGCCTAACTGTGATGTTCAACAATCTTAATACTTTTGTTCTGTTCTAGTATGATACTGACCCTTTGTATGAATGAATGTATATATATACTTAGTTAAATATTTTATTATTTAAAAGTATATATTCTTGTTCAGAGTGTTTTAGTCCCGATGTGTTTATAGTTTGTATATCTTTTATGGGTTGATATACTTGATTCACTATAAACAGTGCTCTGATACCAATCTGTCACACCCCAAAACCGAGAACGGCGGAATACATTCTGGGGTGGAGGACGTCATGTACAGTATCATAACAAAGCATAATAGTAAAGACAAGCAACAACATCCATTGCATTAAGATAATAATTGTAATACAAACGTGTTCAGTACAAATGTTAGACACCAAAAATACAATCAAAATAAAGTGGAGTCTTATGTGTGCTCCGTCTTCTCAAAAGCTGCATCCGTACCTGTCTACTGATGACCTGAGAATACAAGTTATTTTGAAAACGTTTATCAGCATAAAGCTGGTGAGTTCATAAGTATTTAGTGTCATTTCCTGTATAAAAATATTCACAATTATACATTGTAAAAGAAAGTTTCGGTGTTCGAAAATAGTATGAGCCCTAGAAAACCCTATGTTTTCCAGAAAAAGTAGTCTTCACCAAGACCCGGTGGTTTGTTTGTTCCTTTGATAATGTACAAGTTTTCCCAGTAGTTATTAGTTTGAAAATATAGTTTTAGACTTTATTCATGTATAGTAATGAGAAAAATGTTTTACCCCAACAGTATCACTGTCGGCCATATGTAATGAAATGCAGGCTCCAGGTAGTATTAAATGTACAATACTCCTCAGGGAGTCTGTTGCCTTTAATTCTTAAAGTATTAATTAAAGGTTTGAATGTGAACTCGTACGTAACCATGCTGATTGACGATCGAATCCCTTTGACCCTCCGAGTCATATGTAGATGTGACATTTTGTCACCCCTGGGCCTAGACGGCTCGGACTGTAGCTAGCAGTCGGGATGTGGGAGTGTCTGTCCCGTATAGATCTATACACATAATGCCCGCTCTCCCTCCAGGAGACTCTGGTTACGCGGTGATAGCACAAAGATGTGTCGTATCGAGAAATAGTATGTCACATTCTGTTTTAGTAAGTTCTCTTGTATAGTATGTAGTGTTCTCTTTGTATAGTACATAATGTTCTCCTCGTATAGTATATAGTGTTCTCTTGTATAGTATATAGTGTTCTCTTGTATAGTACATAGCATATATTGACTCACAACTGAACTGACTCTAGTAGTTGTCATGGCAATAGTAGTAGTGAGTAGTATCCCTTAACTATACCTATTATAGTTAAATAGTATTGTTGGTTGCATGTCTTTGATATCCAAAGGCATTGAACTGATATGAAAACTTTTATATCTGACACAAATATATGAGATATATAACTAAGAATTCAACGAGAGTCGGACTAATAACAAGATACCCTAAGCCCACAATCAAACAAGAACAGGAAATAAGGTGAGCTATTAGTCCTAAGTCCTTCAAGTCTTACTTATATAAATATATTGGTGTAGATATGGTTTGAGAATAAAAATAGTTTAAACGAATTTTGGAAAATAGTTTTATAGTGATTTACACGAAAATGAATTTGGAAGGCATTTGAAAACAGTTTAATTGGCAATATAGTTGAAAGTATAGAAAATCCCTTTTTGGTGGTAAAAACAGTTAATAGTGTAGAAAATCCTTTTGGTTGCAAGTTATAATTCACATGCGATTGTTACTATAACTTATTTGGTTCAACTTGTATTCCCCCCCATAAAACAGTTAAAAACATTTAAAAAGGTTCATTTAGGGGTATGAACTCACCTGTAGTGAGTGAAGTGGATGGAAACGCCGGGTAGGATGCTAGGTGTCAAGTGAGGACTTGAACACACACACGGATCCTATGTAACATGTAGTGATGTATAAAGTATCCAATTAGTTGTGTAATCGCCAATTAAGTGAGTAAAGGCACTTTAATGTATGAAAACACTTTGTTTCAAGTGTTAGGAGTGCTAAAGGTTGCATCTAAGGAGTGTATGGCCTCACTATGGAGTTTACACTTCACTTTGCCTCACTTAAGTGTGTTTACGGTTGGAAGACCATTTCCCCCATGAGTTTACGGCCGTAAACTCATGGAAATGGTGAGTTTGTGTGTCTAAAGGTCTCATGCATCACAAGGAAGGCTCCTAGGATCAATTCGAGGGCTTGGGAAGTGATTAGGGTTCAATTGGGTACTCCCTTGGAGTTTACGGTCCTTGGACCACTCTTTGGGAGTTTACGGTCGTAAACTCTAGGGTTTACGGTCGTAAACCCTTGACCACTTCTTGGGAGTTTACGGTCATAAACTCTGGGGTTTACGGCCGTAAACCCTTGACCATTTCAACCATTTCATGTTTTGGGGTCCTAAGCTCATCTACACTAGTTTCATGTTCATCAAACAAGCTAAGGAAGTGTTTAGGGGCATCAAAACACCATTTGAGGTGTTTACGGTTTTGGGTTTACGGTTCTTGAATGTTCAAGAACCGTAAACTCAAGTTTATGGCCAAAAGTCACGATTTTGGGTTCCTTAGTTCATGCATGCAAGTATCTAAGCTATATCTAAGCATTAGAGAAGGTTTGGAAGTGTTTTGGGGCTTCAAAACCCGCATATAGGAGTTCACGGTTTTGGGAGGCTCCCCAATCCGTAAACACATGCATGTTGAGGTGTTTGGATGATTCAAACTTGAGATGGCATGAATACTAAGTTAAACAACAAGTTAGGAAGATTACCTTTGATTTTTGAGGCTTGAAAGTGGTGTTCTTGAGCCAAACCCGATTTTAGAGAGAGAAAGTAGAGAGAGAAAGCTCCAAGGTGGGGAAAAGGCTCTAAAGGTGGACACTCCTCCTTTATATATGGCTGCCTAGTGGGGACCCACCATACACTGTCGTTTAAACGGAGCTAAATGTTTTTACCCGGTAAACTAACCGTAACCCGACTTAGTTGTTTTTATTCCGTCATTAAATATATATTATTTTAATAACTCACAATGAATTATTTTAATAAATAAAAGTTAACGGAAAATTTTAATAGGACTAACTTTTATTAACGGAAACGGGTTACAGTGACGGAGTAGATTTCGGGTTGTCACACTTGTTCGATTTTGGCAAACTGTTTGGGACTGTGTTCTTAAAAACCTTTTTATCCTTTTGGGACCTTCCTCAAGATTCGTTCTCTCCTCTTGGCAACATATAGTTCACAAAGATCCTATTTTGACAATTCCTAGCTATATGACCACCAACACCACAATTAAAACAAATCTGTTTATTATTTGAACTTGTAATGCATTTCTCAGATTTATTTTCTTGACAGACACTCTTACTCTTCTCAGAAAAACATGCATCAGAAATAGGTTGTGAGATAAGTGAGGGTGCCTCAGATGGTGTGACTTGAGGAATTGATGGATTTTCATGAGAATCACAAGCATCAGAATTACCAAACAGTTCATCAAACATATCAAAGAAATTAAGTTCAACAGTAGCAGATGTGGAAGCATCACAAGAAACATTCTCAGTTCTAATATCAGAAACAAAAACTTTTTCATTTGAAACAAAAATATCAGAATCAGAAACAAAAACAGATTCTCCAACTTCATGCTTTGCCTGATCTAAGGATTGATCTGCATGGGAAGTAGAAACGTTAGTACTTTCAACACTAATAAATCCTCCTGAAACAAAACCAGATGGCTTGCCATAAACCATGAATGGTTCGTTGGCAATCTCATCCTTGGATAGGGGTTGATACTGATATGTATGATTATAGGAGGAGGTACACTATCATATCCTAAACCCTTTTGCTGGTTTCTTTTAAACTGCATGCAGTGATCAATCATGTTGGTAACTACCTTGCTTGATCCATCAAATTTTATAAAATCAAAATTTGCAGTTTCAAATTGTCTCTTTAATGTATCAAGCTCGGTAATTAACTCATCATTTTGTCTCTTAATATAATCATAAAGTTCACATTTTTCACTGTATTCTGTCTGAATTCTCTTGAAGTCCTTTATTTTTGTTTCTAACTGGGCCTTAAGTGGTTTTTGTCCTTTCCTGAGTTGATAGCCCTCATATCTAAGGTCCTCTACTTCTCTATGTAATAATTGAATTTCATCATGAAGAAGTTTAACATATTCATTACATGCCTCAGAACAAGAAGGTAGATTTACCTCACTCTTCCTGGGCTCGGAAGCAGAAGACACCATCAGAGCAAACTACAGCTCCATTATTTCTGCTTCAGGATCAGCTACATCATTCTTCAGGGGAGCATCATCAATTTGAGCTAGGTGAGCGTTTTCTTGCCCTGAAATATTCAGAGCCTGAATCTGGTCCTCCCAGTTAAAGGACTGAGCGACCATAGCAGTTTCACCATTAACCGCAGCACCTGCACGATTCTTTCCCACTGCAACCATTGTCATGTTGTTGTTCGTCCTACGATCTGGTTTTGGACACTCACGAGCAAAGTGACCCGGCTCGTGGCAGTTGAAATATCGCAGCATGCCCTTGTTGAACCCCACCTTCTTGTCAGCATTCATGCCCTAGTTGTTCTTCCCTGTTTTTTTTTTGCAAACTGCTTGGCCCTGAAAACAGCCATAGCAATCTGCCATGTAATGTCCATCTCTTCCACGTCTTCTGGATGAATCTAATCCAGGTCAGCAAATGACAGCTGAGGTGGAAGCTCTCCAGCTACAAAAGCATTGTAGCAGTTAACAAGCCCAGTGGCTAGAGCCAGATTTTCATCAGTGTCTTTCGTGTTTGAGGAAGAGGCTACAACTGACACATTTGGAGGTGGAACAGCTTGTGGAGTGTCAAATGGCTGGCTTTGTGAATGAGGAATGGATGATGCAGCAGCGAAGGTCTGAATCTGAGGTTGTTGAGCAGCAAATACTTGACCTGAGGAAGACATGATTGATGAGAGAGCATTGTTGGATGAGATTCCAAGATTTGAAGTTGAGTACGAGTTCACATGGTTAATCTCTCTCTGTTTCTCATCAATATCACAAGCTTTGATGATCGCCATGATTTCAGCAAGAGTCAGGCGATTTAGATCCTTGGTCTTCTTAATCACAGCAACATTCATGTCCCATGACCTAGGAAGAGCATTCAGAAGCTTCTTGTTAATCTCTGACTTGGTTACGAAAATCCCAGATATATTCATGTCAGTGGTGAGAGTTGTGAACCGCTGCACCTGTGCCTCAAGAGTCTCTCCAGGAATGTAGTTGAACATATTGAACTTTTTTTACAACATGTCCTGGCGACTCTCCTTCATATCTTCATTGCCTTCAAATACCTCAATTAGGGCTTCCCACAAATCTTTACCTGAAGTATACTCTCAGAAACCTTGAGCAATATCAGGAGATAATGCCATGGTTAGAGTAGCTAAAGCCCTTTCCTGTTCTTCCACCTTTTCAAACTCTTCATCTGTGTAGTTTTCAACAGCTTTGTCAATCACTTGTCCTCCAACTGTCATAATGATTCTAACAGGGCCTCTAAGAATGTTTCTCCAGACTTTAAAGTCCTTCATTTTAATGTCCTTTTCAATCCTGTATTTCCACTCAGGAAAACCATCTGCAGACATTAATCTTGGAATACACGTAGTAGTGCCTATGACAGTATCAAGTTCGTGAAAATGAGTTTGACTTTGAGATTCCATCAGAAAATTAAAGCAAATTAATGTCAGAAAGAAGTTTACGGTTGATGTGATTACGACCGTAAACGGCGTTTACGGTTAATGTGTTTACGGCCGTAAACTGAGTTTACGGTCGAATGATTACGGTTTGGATATTTACAGTTTAAGTGTTTACGGTTATTGAAGCTTAGTTTACGGTTAATGAAGATTCACAGTGTAAAATACCCTTCATTTTTGCGTCTTTTAAGGAATTTGATGATATTGACTTGACCCCTTCTTGAAAATTTTTGTTTGAGTCAAGAGGTTTAGTCACAGGACATGACTTTTTGCATGATCCATCAACTGCAGTGGATTTTGAAAGGATTTTTGCAGTAGTGGATTTCTCAATGCTCTTTTTGTTTGAAAATGTGGTTTGTTTTTTGAAAGTTTTGTTTTTAAAGTCAGCTTTCCGCTTTTCACGTCGGGATCTGATCTTCTTTTCTAGAGCCAATTTTGCTTCCTTCTTTGGGGTAACAAAATCAAAACCATTTAGTTGATGTTTCTTGGAATTATTTGTTTGAGGTAAAAATCGAGGACTTGAATCATTATAACTAGAGCGTTCATGACCTTGAGAACATTGTCAAAATTCGAAATTATCAATGGGAAGTTCATGCAAAATGGGTTGAAGAGTAATTGTGCTTGTGACTGGGGTCTGCGGTAGAGAAGACTGGACTACCGTAGAGTAAGTATTTGGTGACTCTTGGTTGGGACATGTTTTGGAGGACAAAGATGGACAATTTACAAATAATTCAGGTCCTTCCAAAACAATTTCTTCATCCACATTTGAACTGTACTGGGAACTGGGACAAATTATGCCAGTGATGGGTAAGAAATTATCTACGTTAACCGAGGATCCAGGAAGAATTTCCTCAATGAAACAATTGTTGCTCAGTTCATGAAGTCTACCAAAGTGACATCTTATGTCTTTAGGATAAGTTTGTCATTAACTGGGTAGTGAAAAGTCCGGTCTGGTGGGACATAAGGACGATCAACATCAAACCGAGGAGGAGTGTTTTCATCAGTAGAATACCCATTTGACCATCCCCAATTATACGTGTTGTCAAAATTGGTTAAAAATTCAACGGTCAATGCAAGTCTACGAAAGTCAAAGACCAAGGCTGCTAAGTACGCCCAGCATACTTAACGTACGCCCAGCATACTTAACGTACGCCCAACATACACGACTTGTTCTCACTCCTTCATTAAGCACTTTATCTAATAATGCCTTTTGTCCAGATCTCAGATCTAGACTCAGAACACCTACTTAAGTCATAACGTTTCAACCTTTATGACTTTCCATGGCTAGAAAAGGTCCAAAAGCTAAAACCCCAACTTATTAATCCATTAAGACATCATAACTCTTTCGTGGAAGGGATAGAAGGACCAAGATCACATTTTATGGTTCCTAAGAGCTCCATAATGGATAAAATTTCCAACTTTATCCATTAGGATGGTCCAAATAACCAAGATCTAGTCTTTAAGTCTCCAAGGGACCAAAATTGTATCTTTCTCAACTTAATCCATTAAGTCCAAGTCCCCACCCTTCATTTCTGAATCAATATGATATATATATGGATAAAGTTTCCAACTTTATCCATAACAAGGTCACAAACTTTCAAGATCTAAACTCTATGCAGTAAAGTGACCAAAAGCTCATAACACCCAAAGCTAGCTAGATCTAACAAATGCATCATCAAGATTCAAGATTTATACCTCTAGAAGAAAGATCAAGGTGAACAGGGTCTGGATGTTCAACCTTTCAATGCAACCAACACTTCTCCAATGAGCTCCTTCTTCTCCAAGATGCACCAAGAACAGTCTAAAGCACTAAAAACTCAAGGATCTCACAAATGGGCTAGGGTTTCGAAATTAGGGTTAGAGGATGGAGGCTGAAGGTAATAAGGGTTTGGAATGAGTTAAGGTCTTTAAATAGGGTCCAAAACCCAAATATTAGGGTTTGCATCAGGGTTGCGTACGCCCAACGTATTCCTGGTATGCCCAGCGTACCAGGTTGAATCTCTGTGATCATCATTTCTTAGTACGCCCAACGTACTAGGCTAAACCCAAAATTCTCTTAACCTCTAACGATCATAACTTATTCGTTCCAACTCCATTTTCGACAATTTTTATATACACAGAAATGTATTGAATAACCACACAATATTATCTAGATATCTTGGACTTAAAACCTCTCGAAAAAAATCAATATTTCATGCAAGACCTCGGCCTATGACTTTCCCTTTTCTACCCTTCGGCCTAAAACACAATTTAGAGATTAAGATCTCGCAACCATTATTGCCTCCTTCCAAAATCTCTAAACATTACCTCCTTAAGGCCCAAATCCTTTACACAATCGAATTTGGGCCCACGACCCTGAGATAAGAAATGACAAGAAACAGGATGTTACAATTCCCCCCCATTTAAATTAAATTTTGTATTGGAAAGCAACACTCGCTTCCACTTCATGATGGAACCCCTCACATCAACCAAATTGTCCGAAAATCCACAAATTTAATCGGCTCAAGACCTTCTCGGCCAAATGTCGTCATTTCCAATCCTGCACATAAGTGCACCATCACGATGAAAACCAACTGGTCACAACCTAGCTTAGATATTTACTGACAACACTCAGGCTTACCCCTGATCAACTAACCGACAACAACATTCGGGATTACCCTTGATCCACTAACCAACAACAATACTTGGGCTTACCCATAATGCACTAACCAACAACAGCACTCGGGTTTACCCACGATCCACTAACCGACAACGACACTCAAGCTTAACAAGACTTAACTAATCCTAGCAGGTCTTTGAGTCGTGACTTAGACCTCTAAGACCAAATCAAACAATAACAGACAAGTAAGCCCTCATCATATCCCTCAACCTGGGCTCCTAACACCCTAGAGTCTAAAGCACAAGCACACTCTACAAATGTTAACACAACTAAAACTAATTTTACTCAAAGGGAAATCCAAAAGCTGACGATGATCTTGACGCGAAATCAGAAGATTCAACAGCTGCACGAAAGTCTTGAACTTCGAGAAATCCGATTGAGAACCAAACCTTGGCACAAGGTATCCCTGCTGCGAGGTTCCACTCTCCCCTAATTGAGATATTCTACAATCTGAAAACTTCACAATCCTTCGATACTCAGACTAACTTAAACTCTACCACTTGATCCCAACCACTGATATCCTAATACATAAGAGAATCTGAACCCATACAACATTCATAAATTCCAACACACATGCATTCCGAGGAAAATGATAATTAATCCATTCATAACAAAAATCAATTTAAACAAAGCTAAATAAGATAATTCCATTCAACTGATCATCCGAGATTACAAATGAACTGCGAAACACAAACAGAAATTACGGATGGATACCGATACTTCAGAAATTGCTAAATAGAAGAACTGATAACTCAAACCTCGGTCTCCGGGACTCCGGACGTCCCATGACGATTGTCGGGTAACTAACAAGCTAGGGGTGTAGGGTCCATCACCTCACTAAAAATGAGAAAGGGACAACGAGCTCTGATGTGGCCCTCCTGTCAGAAATGGAAACAAGCCCACGAACTCCGCCTGTAATTCCTACCAAAATGACACTCCTCGCCACAACTGCGACATACAAACGATCGACACCTCCCATTATGAAACTTCCCGCACCTGCCACACTCGGAACTCCTCCCTCAACTAATCCTGAACCCGGGTCGGCGGACTTGACCCGCTTCGCCATCGGCTGATATTGTCTTGAAGTTGTTCCCTCTTCCTTCTGCTAAATCTCCAACTCAATATCCCTCCTCCTGATGCTTGACTGCATCTCGGTCAAGGTCTGATACTGCTGAGTAGATACAAATCTCAAATCTTCGTCTTGAGCATACTCAAGTATCACGACATCTGCGCATGCTTTGAAACGACATACTTATGGCAGAAAAGAGCTCTCTCTGTGAACATCTTGGTGATCTTCGTCACCGATTTAGTCGTCTGCTTAAGAGACACATATTCATGTACGAGTCGCTCCCGCTCCACAAGAGGAACATACTCCGCTTGGAACATATCCAGAAACTGCTTCCAAGTCACTGTGGCTCATGCTGCATACAAGAAGCCATGGGTCACAAACTCCCACCAATCCTTCGCACCCCAATGAAGAAGATGTTAGGTTATGAGCATTCCAACACTCCTAAGTGTACATGCAACCCTAAATACCTTGGATCTATGTTTTCTCTATTATGCATACAATTATGAACATCCAAGGTATTATCCTAATCTAGCATACAAAATAATAAATATAACAAGATAGAATACATACCTCTTTGATGTAGAATGTCTTCATGAAGCTTGAGTGCCTAGTGCCCCAAGTGTGACACCTCAAATGGTTCACACAACACCAAATACACTTGGAATAACTTGAGAGAAACTTGAACACTCCTTGAAATCGTCTAGCCCTCACACTCACACATTAGTGCACGATTTCTTGAGCCATGGGATTCTTTTATATGGTGGCTATTAGGGTTACACCATGTAACTCATAACTTTACCCATTCCTTATGCTCCATGGATTTTAACCTCCATGGAGTATCCATGGGTCACCCCATGGACTTAGTCCAACATAAGGAATCTTGGATCACAAGCCCACATATATAAGAATGAATGATTTACACAATCAACCCATATATTTAATTAGTCTCCTTTTGATCACTTAATTAATTCCAAATTAATTCTTGATCAATACTAATTAAATAACCTTATTAATATATTAGAACTTATAATATATTAACCAACCTTAAGTGTTATTTCTCTCATTATAGTCTATCCAAATGCATGATTCCATGCAACCCAAATGGACCATGCCGGGTCGGGTCAAGTCTTACCAATTATAGTTATGGACTTAGACATTAATCCAATAGTCTCCCACTTGGATAAGTCTAAAACTATTATTGCGTATGACTTCAGGAACCGATCAGCAATCGTAGCTCTCAAAAGCTTCTGTCGAACTCTGACCTTGTCGATGAACTCTGACCTTTGTCAATGACTTGTCCATTAGATAAGGGATGATATATTCCTCCATTCTAGATATCATATGGACTGAGACATGGATTATCAATCATTCTCTCTGTCCATTTGTTGTTTCCCGATTTCCGATTCATGATGACTGACTGATTGAACAAATCAAATCAGTCCTGGCTTGGCCAAGCACTCACATGTATCATCTTTAAATCATCGAGGGGCCCACAGATATCGCTTTTATCCCGAAGGTAAAAGGAATGGATAAACTTCGACTCATATGGCTTGTTCTACTACTTGTTGAATCATACACAAAGGCACGTTTTATAACATCGAGTTACCAAATGCGTTTTCGTGCAATCAATGTACAACCAACTCATAGTAACAACTCATATCTGTAGGTTTGAAGAATATAAGATATTATCGTCTCATGATCACTCGTGATAAAATCCATGAAGTGATTCAAATGAGCACGAGTTGAATACAATACTCATAACTTATGAGCACTCATGAGTGTTGTAGCACCACTTTGTCCACCAACTAGGACCTCTACAAACTAACCCATGACAGTCTTGATTCATATCTACTTCCAACATATGACCGACTGTGGATGGTTTGAATAACTTAATCATTCAGAAAAAGCGAAACACAAGAATAAATGAATCAAATATGGTATCAAACCCTATGAATATAAATAAACACTTTTATTTATCATCATACTGATTACTCATTATTCATTGTTTCGGTTTTATCAACTTTATACTTGAATTAAAAACACTAGTTGTCCCATGCTCCAAGCATGTACACTATGTTTTTCTTAAACAATAGCTTTGCCATACACCAAGTATGCACTCTATGTTTGTCTATGATCCTTACTTTGTGAAATAAACCAATTGAACATAATTTCAATGATTCTAATTTCACACTCCCAAATCCTTATCGAAAAATGTGAGAATTTCAAATTCCTATCATTTATCGAAATCTGTTTAGATTTTAAACTTATATGCACTGACCCTCCTGTAATGAATATGTACAAAGTCACAAAGACTTGTCAACAGTCATTATAAGGTATTCCAATGGAGATCAACTCCATGGAAACTAAGTCTCATATTCAAAGTACATTGCTTTGGACATGCTTCTTGCATTAAGTTTTCTAATCTTACACAGATAACTTCCACCTATGGAGACAACTCCATATTCTCATTTTGACTATCACTTCTGAATAAAAGATGCCTCTTTTCAGAATATGTCAATATGGTCCTTCCAAAATTAGCACTATACTTCCAACTGTCCCTGAGCAACCAATCTTTGGTAAACCTCAGATTGTCCTCGACAATTGCTTAATCATTTTAGTCATATCCAATTCTAGACCTTTTCCCTTCTTAATGCCTCTGGGCATTTGGAAAAATTTAGAAATGACAAATATTATAGCACATGCAATCGATCCTGTACCTAAAGCAAATGGTACACGATTCATGATGTCTCACATAAAGACATGATTCTAGACCAGTCTTTTGCTACAATATTTTTATTTGCCATGTTTTCCTTAAGTTGAACCAATCCAACATGAAATTCATATATATATTCTTGACTAAAGATGATTAAGGTCTCAATCTAAGCCTTTAGAACTGAAATGAAGTATATCCTCTCCCTTAATTATAGCAAAACAACTTTTTCAATCCCTGCAGCCTCACGAATTGAAACTTTTGTTTTCTATAATTAACATTGCTAACTTGCAACACTAACAATAATTATCATGCTCCCACTAACATGATGATTATTAGCATAACACTTATGCTCCTACTAGCTTTGACATGTACTCAGAAATCAGCTGGACTTCTAGAAATCAATACTTTATTGACTTCCTTACCAAAGTTCAGATTTCTGATACGAGATGCTTTGATAAAACTTTATCAAAATCATACACCTTTCCTTAGATAGCATGCATGTGTGTCTAAACAATTTCAGAACTATGAAAAGGGATGCCGTAATCATAGTCTCAATTGTTTAGACCTTTTGCCATCTGCTTCAAATCTACTTGGTGGAAGTGTTTCCTCACCATCATTTTCATGAATCGGAGAGAAACCTTATGACCCTTAGATTTTATGGTGTATGTGTTCTTATCCATGTGAATCGTCAAAACCATAGTCACAAGACAAGGATAATGACAAATCCAAACTCATATGGACTGAACTTATGCAATCTTAACTTCTTGCCACCTGGCAGTACAGGGCCTGCCATTGCTTCCAAGTTGTTATGCAACCAATTGAGAACTTTCAGAACTCCTATGCAAAGCCAACTTTAACTGGAATGGGCATAGAATATGTCAACATGATAGGTTATAAACCTCAAGTCGTGTGCTAGTGAAGAACCTCAGGTTTTATTCTTGATTAGTTCTTGAAATTCTTTTTAGCATCTTTAAGACTCCCACTGTCCTCTTGACATATAAGACTATCTTGCCAAATATTCAAGAGATAGTGCGGATTCTTTATCAAGACAAACACTTCACACAATTGGCCTTAGTTGGTCTTTGTTTAATCCAAAACATCACAACTTACCAACTTCAAATGTACAAGAGTAGGACACTTTTACTCTTACATTTGACAAGTGTTATAAACCTTTCTTTAAGATATGCCACTCAACTTATAGTCTTGGAGTATGACTCTAAGACTTGTTTTGAAACGAAGTATGACTCATCTCCTTGATTTAACCATTTCAACAATTCATGACTCCTCTTCTTAGTCATAAGAATGCACTAAGATGTCCTTAGAAGACCAATTGTGATGTGGTTCTTAAATCATTAATATGATCACAAAACATGATACTAAAGTACTCTCCCATCTTTCAGATTTGAGAAAACTTTTATCTTTCTGCCTAATTTGATTCTTCTCATTCGTTCTGCCATACATTGAGACTTTTCCAATGTTTCAGAATTATACTTAATCTTATCGATCTTTGTGGTGGACTTGACCAGTGCACAGGAATGTGTACTCGATCCCTTTAGTCCTTTACTTGATTCACACATCCATGTGAACAAGTCTTAATTTTCCAATGCTTGAAAGTTCACATTCATCATACTATTCAACTTGCATGATTCCAAATTACGGTCCAATTGAAACTTGGGCGATGAGGAACTTTCCTGATTTGGTAAATTTAGACACTACCACAAATAAAAGAATCAAATCCATTTTCCAATATTGCTGTCAGTGGAATCATATAAGCAACAATTTTCCACAAATACCATTGTAAGGATACTTCAAATAAATAAAATTAAACAATTTTGTTTTATTTTCAAACTTTGCGGAAAAACTTATCCTTACAATCCACATGGAAAATTGTTGTTATTTATTCCTTGCTCAAAATTCTGATGCGATCGAAATCCACCTTCGCGATCAGAATCAACATATACTTCCTTTAAGATTTCTGTCTATTCTTTGATTCTTAAAACATCAACATGTGACCCAGTCACATCATGTAATGAGGATCTCAGAATAGAACTTAACAGAGTTAGATAATGGGCTCTACCTGATGTAGAGTCAAACTTATTGACTTTAACATCCTTAGGTAAATTTGGCAGCTTTGCAATCAACGCCCCTTCCTTTGGCAAAATAAACATATGGACCCTTTGGTAATGGGACTATCTCAGACTTAGCCTTTCTCTTTACCATTTGGTCAACCGGGTTGACTATGGCCAATCCCTTTCCATTGGGAAGAGAATGCTTTTTCTGGATTTCCAGTGTCACCATTGTCACTGTCCATAAAGTTTTTGGGAAGTTGATCTTCTAATCAAATTTGCTTTACTATCGTTCCAAATCATTGCTGATTCAGCAGCACCAAGCAAATAGATATGATCATTAAGGTTCATGTCATAGTCTGTTTCATAGTAGTCCCAAAGGAACTCACTATGTGACTTAGAAAGTGATTGAACATCCAACTTTCTCAAGACTTTGACACCCAACTCTCCCAGCTTGTCAATATATGACTTCATCTCTAAGATGTGATCACACATAGACCTTGCTTGCCATTAGGGCTTGAGTGACCTTGAACTTGTGGGTTAGGGAGAATAATTGGAGGAGGTGGAGGAAGTAAAGTTCCAAGAGATTTGGGAAGATCATAGATGTCTGAACTAGACATCTTTTGGGAGATATTCAAGATAGTTGATCTAAAGTCCTTAATATAACACCCAATATGAAATATTAAGGCTAGGATCCAACAACCTATTTATAACTGGAAGAGGGATGCCGTAATCCGAGTTATAAAATAGTTGAAGGTAGGTAAATGACGATTTACCAATTTCCACCATGAAAAACGAAATAATGTAATTAGGTTTTTAATTGGATTTGAAACTCCTAGATCTTTTGAGATTCATTGAACTTTTCAATGGCATGTTTCAATCTCGAGTGTGCCCTTCAGGTTTTGTGATTGGGATGCCGAGGATCACAAAACAAGGTGTGAATAACCATGCAAATATACTTGGTACCCTTAATATTTACCCCTCAATCGATGTGCCGGTTAACCACACGAGCTCCACCGATACTATGATAAATATTAAGTTACCATTTGCCTACTTTGTTAAATCCAGGTTAGTGTGCCGGTTAACCACACACGCTCCACTAACGGTTTAAACAAAGTGCAAAGTGTAATTTCATGGATTAGCACGTTATTCCCATTTTCCTAAGTAACTAAGATTGGGAATTTATAAGTGTTTAGTTACTTAGTATTTATCATTAATAGTTTTAATGAAGGGAGAATTATAGTCCTTGTCCTACCCGTTCGGCTAACGACCCTCCACCAGTCAAGGAAGCGGTGGGTGAGAGTGGACACCCATTAAACTGCCATTTTATGGGCAGTAACCTTATACCCCCCTTATAGACCGGCTTCGTGAATGAGGCCTATTAACGGTAAGACTGACTTGCTCTTATACATATATTTATTATTAACTTATAATACTATAAAGTATAAGGGTTGAATTTTAACTTTTAAAATTCTAAGGGCTAACTTGGAATTAAAGTATTCGTGGGGAAAACTTTACAAATTCCAAAACTTGAGGGCAAGTTTTGAAAATATTCAAAACTAATTAATTCCATAACTTATGTGTTTAAAGTAGTTTTAATTAAAAAAAAAACTCTTCAAGTTCCATAACTTGAGGACAAGTTATGGAAGACTTTAAACTAATAAAAGAATGTAACTTTTCTTTATTTTTGTAACTTATGGAACTAATTAAGGTTACACATTTTATCATTTAATGAAGTGACTCTTGAACCTCCATAACTTGAGGACAAGTTATGGAGTCATAAAACCATTTAATGAAGACAAGACTCTTCATTTTTGTAACCATTGCCAACTTTTTATGAGTTTTATGAAACTTAAATGTGACTTTTCATATAACTTGAGGACAAGTTACAAAAACACATTTTAGAATCAACTCTTAGATTAAAATGGATTGAAAACACATAATCAATTAACTTTTTTATTAAACTAATAAACTCATATGAACAAAGATAATTCACATCAAATTTTTTTTTCAAGTAATTAGCATAACTTTTAAACTAATACAATTCGATTTTTCAGCTAATTTTGCAAGTATAACAAGAAAACAAACCTGGCTCTGACACCACTGTTGGGTTATGAGCATTCTAACACTCCTAAGTGTACATGCAACCCTAAATACCTTGGATCTATGTTTTCTCTATTATACATACAATTATGAACATCCAAGGTATTATCCTAATCTAGCATACAAAATAATAAATATAACAAGATAAAATACATACCTCTTTGATCTAGAATGTCTTCATGAAGCTTGAGTGCCTAGTGCCCCAAGTGTGACACCTCAAATGGTTCACACAACACCAAATACACTTGGAATAACTTGAGAGAAACTTGAACACTCCTTGAAATCGTCTAGCCCTCACACTCACACATTAGTGCACGATTTCTTGAGCCATGGGATTCTTTTATATGGTGGCTATTAGGGTTACACCATGTAACTCATAACTTTACCCATTCCTTATGCTCCATGGATTTTAACCTCCATGGAGTATCCATGGGTCACCCCATGGACTTAGTCCAACATAAGGAATCTTGGATCACAAGCCCACATATATAAGAATGAATGATTTACACAATCAACCCATATATTTAATTAGTCTCCTTTTGATCACTTAATTAATTCCAAATTAATTCTTGATCAATACTAATTAAATAACCTTATTAATATATTAGAACTTATAATATATTAACCAACCTTAAGTGTTATTTCTCTCATTATAGTCTATCCAAATGCATGATGCCATGCAACCCAAATGGACCATGCCGGGTCGGGTCAAGTCTTACCAATTATAGTTATGGACTTAGACATTAATCCAACAGAAGATTCAACACAAATTTTCACCTTCTGGTCCTTGAGAGATGAACACGTGAAGAAACATCCCTCCATGTTGGGATTTCCATCTCGAAGCGATGATCAGGTCCCTATTGTTGGGTTTTAAGCATTCTAACACTCCTATGGTGTACATGCAACCATAGATGCTTTGGATCTATGTTTTCTCTAATATACATGCAAACTTTCAATTTCCAAAGCATCATCCTAACTAACATACAATGGAGTATAAACAACTTGAAACACAAGTTAGATGACATACCTTTTAGTGTAGTTGGAAACCTTGGACCTTTAAGAACGTAGTACCCCAAGTGTTGCACCTCAAATGGAATCACACAACACCACCAACAATGGAGGAACTTGAGAAGAGATTCCTTGCACACACAAAATTCGGCTAGCCCTCTTGCAACTCACTTAGGTGCCGATTTTGGTAGCTATGAGGCTTCTTATATAGTGTGACACAACTAGGGTTACACCATGTAAACCCTAATGTGCATGACTTTCCACATTCCTTAGGCTCCATGGGTTTTAACCTCCATGGAATATCCATGGGTCACCTCATGGGTTTAGCCCAACGTAAAGAATTATGGATCGTAAGCCCACTTTATAAGAATGAATGATTTACACAATCAATACTCATATATTTAATTAGTCTCTTTTGATCAAAAAATTAATTCCAAATTAATTCTTGATCAATACCAATTAAATAATATGATTTCATATTAATATATTAGAACTTATAATATATTAATAAACCATAAATAACCTCTTCTCAATTATACATCCTTCAGATTGTTCCGGTGCCATGCAACCCAAATGGACCATGCTACTCTCGGGTCAAGTACATACCAATTATAGTTATGGACTTAGACATTAATCCAACGGTCTCCCACTTGGATAAGTTTAATAACTATTATTGCAAGTACGACTCCACAACCCGACCAGCAATCGTAGCTCTTAAAAGCCGCTGTCGAACTCTGATCTAGTCAATGATGCGTCCATTAGATAAAGGATCATATATTCCTCCATTCTACATATCATATGGACTGAGACATGGATTATAATCATTCTCTCTGTCCATCCGTTGTTTCCTGTTTTCCAATTTATGATGATCGACTGATTGAACAAATCAAATCAGTCCAGGCTTGGCCAAGCGCTTAGGGTTGTCATCACTAAATCATCGAGGGGCCCACAGATATCGCTTTTATCCACATGGGGTAAAAGGAACGGATAAACTTCAACTCAAATGCTTGCTTGTACTTACTCATCAAATTACACACAACGATACGTTTTATCATACCAAGTTACTGGTGCGTTTACGTATGTCAATGTGCAACCGACTTGTAACTACAACTCACATGTCTCCGTTTCAAAAATATAAGATATTATCGTCTCACAATCACTCGTGATAAAATCCATGAAGTTATTCAGATGAGTGTGGGTTGAATCCACTACTCGAATCTTATTCCAGGAGTACTCATGAACACTGTAGCAAACCTGTGCTATGACTAAAACACCTCTTTAGACCCATTCATGACAGTCTTGCCTCAATACCTACTTCCAAAGTATGACCGACTGTGGATGGTTTAAATAACCTAGTTATTCGGGAAGTCAAAACATGCAAAGTGAAACACAAGAATAATACTAATCCTATATGGCCCCAAAACTTTTGAGTGTCATACTGATTACTCATTATTCATTGTATAATGTTTCGTTTTATCAACTTAATACTCGAATTAAAAAAATAGCTATGCCATGTCCAATGATGCCCACTATGTTTGTTTACGGTCCTCACTTTGTGAAATAGATCAATTGAAAAATATTTCAATTATGCTCATTTCATAATTCCAAATCTTTATTGCAAGTGTAAGAATTCCAAATTCTTGTCACAGCTAAACTATCATGTAATGTAGCCTTTGTCATGTCATGGTACCAAAAGTCATAGAGACTTGACCAATGATATTACAAAATTTTCCACTGGAGATTGTTGACAAAACAATTCCAAGGAAGTGAAGTCTCAAATTCAAAGTACATTCCTTTGAACATTCTTCTTGCATTAAGTTTCCTAATCTTTCACAGATTTAAAGAATAACTTCCACTTATGGAAACATTTCCATATTCCCATTTTGACTATCACTTCTGAACAAGAGTTACCTCTTCTCAGAGTATGTCAATATGGTCCTTTCCAAAATTTTAAATATACTTCCAATTGTCCATGATCAACCAATCTTTGGTAAACCTCAGATTGTCCTCGACAATTGCTTAACCATTTTAGTCATATCCGGTTCTATTCCTTTTTCCCTCTTAATGCCCTAGGCATTTGGAAAAATTAGAACACGAGAATATTATAGCATGTGCAATCGATCCTATACCCGAAGCATATGGGATGCGATTTATAATGTCTAACATAAAGACATGATACTTGATCAGTCTTTTGCTATAATATTTCTATTTGCCATGTTCTCATAATTCGAATTATGAAGAGGGATGTCGTAATCATAATCAAATTTTGAGAACGCAATTAACATTTCCATATAGAATTTCCTTATGTTGAACCATTCCAACATAACATTCATATATATTTGACTAAATTTGATTAAAAAACTCAATCTAAGCTTTTAGATTTTGAAATGAAGTATAAATTCCTCTCCCTTGATTATAGCAAAATACCTTTTCAAATCCACAACTTTGCAAATTTAACCTTTTGTTTTCTATAATTAACATTGCTAGCTTGCAACACTTACCATTATGCTCCCACTAGCATAATAATTATTATCTTACTAGCATAACACTTATGCTCCCACTAGCTTTGACATGTATTCAGAAATCAGCTGGACTTCTGGAAATCAATACTTATTGACTTTAATTACCAAAGTTCAGATTTTGATAGGAGATGCTTCAATAAGACTTTATCTAGGCATTTCAAACTCATACACCTTTCCTTAGATAGCTCACATGTGTGTCTAAACAATTTAAGAACTTACAGCAATAAGTCTCAAATGTTTAGACTTTTTTCCATTTCTCAGAATTCGAATTATGAAAAGGGATGCCGTAATCATAATCAAATTTGAGAATGCAAATATCACAACTGCTATCTCCTTAAAATCTATTTAGTGAGAGCGTTTCCTCGCCATCATTTTCAGCAATCGGAGAGAAACCTTATGACACTTAGATTTTATGGTGTATGTGTTCCTATCCATGTGAATTTGTCAAACCATAATCAAAAGACAAGGTTAGTGACAAATCCAAACTCATATGGATTGAACTTGTTGAATCTTAATTTCTTGCCACTTGGCAGCACAATGGCCTACCATTTCTTCCAGGTTGTCATGAAAACAATTGAGAACTCATAGAACTAACATGCATAGAAAACTTTAACTGGAATGGGCACAGAAATAAGAATATGTCAACACGATAGGTTACAAACCTCAAGTCGTGTGCTAGTGTTTAACAATAGGGGTACTCTTGATTAGTTCTTGAAACTTTCAAGATCTTTAAGACTCCCACTGACCTCTTGACATATAAGATTCACTTTTTCAAGGAACATTACTTGACAAATAAATATTAAAGAGTTAGTGTGGATTCTAATCAAGACTAACACTTCAAACAATTGGTCTTAGTTGGTCTTTGTTTTATCCAAATCATCACAACTTACCAATTTCAAATGTACAAGCGTAGAAAACATATTACACTACATTTGATAAGTGTTATAAACCTTCTTAATTTAATGTCACTCATGGCACAAGCTTGGAGTATGACTCTAAGACTTGTTTTTGGAATGAAGTATGACTCATTTTTTATATTTAACCATTTCAACAATTCACGAATCATCTTCTTAGCCATAGGAATGCACTAAGATGACTTTAGAGGATCAATTGTGATATTGTTTTCATAATCATTAAGATCATCATAAAATACGATACTAAAGTACTCTCCTATATTTTCAGATTGGAGAAACTTTTATCTTTCTGCCTAATTTGATTCTTCTCATTCATTCTGTCATACATTGAAACTTTTCCAATGATTCAGAATTATACTTAAACTTGTAAGCATAACCATATTTACTAAACTTTAGTAAATCATGACGAATAGTCTTATCGTTCTTTGTGGTGGGCCTGACCAACGCACACCCAGTGTACCCGATCCCCTAGTCCTTCACTTGACTCACATGTTCATGTGAACAAGGAATTAGTCTTAATTTCCCAAAGATGAAGGTTCTCATTCATCATACTATACAAGTTGCATGATTCCAAGTTCCTATCCAATTGAAACTTGGGTGATGAGAATCTTTCCTTATTTGGTAAATTATGACACTACCACAAACGAAAGAATCAAACTCATATTCCAATATTGCTATCAATGGATACATATAAGCAACAATTTTTCACAAATGCCATTGTAAGGAAATTTTAAAAATAAGATAAATTTCAAATTTTTTTCTTTATTTATAAAAATTGCGGAAAACTTATCCTTACAATGCAAATACAAGTGAAAATATGTTGTTATCTATTCCTAAGGAATCTATCATAACTCTTAAGCAGCAACTCACAAGCCTGATCATTGAACCATGCGATCGAAATCCATCTCTTCGCGATCAAACTCAACATACTCTTCCTTTAAGCTTCCTTTCTCTTCTTCGATTCTTCAAAACATCAAAATGTAATTACATTACATCATGTATTAAGAATCTCCAAATAGGAACTTAATAGAGTTAGACAGTGGATTTTGCCTGAAGTAAAGTCAAAAGTTTTGACTTTACCATCCTTGTGATCTTTCTGGTAAATATGGCAGCTTCGCAACCAATGCCCCTTCTCTTGGCAATAGAAACATATGGACTCTTTGGGAATGGCACATGGGACAATCTCAGACTTAGCCCTTCTCTTTACCATTTGGTCAACCGGGTTGACTATGGCGATCCCTTTCCATTGGGAAGAGAAAGCTTTTTGGGACTTCTAATGTTACCATCGTCAATATCCATGGAAGTTTGGGGTGTAGATCTTCCAGTCCAATTTGCTTTACCAGTGCGCCAAATCATTGTTGATTCAGCAGCAACAAGCAAATATGTTAGATCAATAAGGGTCATGTCGTGGTATCCCATATAGTAGTCTTTAAGGGAACCCGCTATATGACTTAGGAAGTGATTAAAGAACCCAGTCAACCGCCAACTTCCTTGAGACTTCGACACCCAACTCTCCCAGCTTGTCAATATGTAACTTCAACTCCAAGACGTGAGTACATACAGACTTTCCTTCCTGCCAATAGGGCTTTGAGTGACCTTGAACTTGTGGGTGAGGGAGAATTATTGGAGGAGGTGGAGGAAGTGAAGTTCCACTATAACACGAAGAAGGGCTTAATCTTACACCTTGATTGCCTGGTGGAAAATCATCTTTATAAAGAAAGCTTTTTTTCAAAAGATTCGGGAAGACCATAGTTGTCTGAACTTAGACATTTATGAAGGAGAAATTAAAGTTTAGTTGATTTTAGTCCTTAATACAACATCCAACATGAAATATTAAGGCTAGGACCCAACACAATACTTTACAATTCGGAAGGGGGATGCCGTAATCCAAATTGCAAAATATTTGAAGGTAGGTAAATAACGATTTGCCAATTTCCACCATGAAAAACGAAAAATAATTTTAGGTTTTAAGTGAACTGAAACTCCTAGATCCTTTGAGATTCATTGAACTTTTCAATGGCATGTTTAAATATCGATTGTGCCCTTCAAGTTTGTGACTGGGATGCCGAGGATCACAAACAAGGTGTGAATAACCATGCAAATTTTCTTGGTACACTCAATGTTACAACCACCTAATCAATGTGCCGGTTAACCACACACGCTCCATTGATCTATGATTAACATCAAGCTACCCTTTGCCACACACTGTCAGTCCCATATTAGTGTGCCGGTTAACCACACACGCTCCACTAACAACTTAACAAGGTGCAAAGTGCAATTTCATGGGTTAGCACCAAATTCACATTTTCCTAAGTAACTAAGATTGGGAATTTATAAATGTTTAGTTACTTAGTATTTCATTCTACTTTTAATGAGATTTTTTGTCATGTCAAACCCGTTCGGCTAACGACCCTCCACCAGTCAAGGAAGCCGTGGGTGAGAGTGGACACCCATTAAACTGCCATTTCGTAGGCAGTAACCTTATACCCCCCCCTTATAGACCGGCTTCGTGAATGAGGCCAACTAATGGTAAGACTGATTTTACTCTTATATATATATATATATATATATATATATATATATATATATATATATATATATTAAACCTATAATATTAAAATAGTATAAGGGTAAAATTTTAACTTTTAAAACTCTAGGGTTTGGAACTAAAGTATTCAAAAAGTGAAACTTTACAAATTCCAAAACTTGAGGGCAAGTTTTGAAACTCGTCAAAACTTTTCAAATCCATAACTTATGAGTTTAATATAGGTTTTAATTTAAAGACTCTTGAAAATCCATAACTTGAGGACAAGTTATGGAGTTCATAAAACCATTTATGGGAAAAAGACTCTTCAACTTCATAACCTATGATTTTAATGATATATTTAAAAGAAAAACGTTTCATTTTCCATAAATTGAGGAAAAGTTATGGAATTCATCAAAATCATTTAGATCAAAAATTCTAACAAGAAAATCAAAAAATTTGTCTATGGTCTAAATTAAACTCATAAGAACAAGACAATTCATATCAAACAAATTTCATGTAATTAGCCTAACTATATAAACTAATACAAAACATGAAACTTTGACAATTATCTTTTAAATTGGATAAGCATGATCATTACCACATCAAAAACAAGTTTATAAGTTCAAAAACAGTTTAGGGTAATGATCCTAGTCCAATTCCAGCCTTAGAACTCGAAAATCTACATCCAGGTGCACCAACTCGTCGAGTGCATGAACTGACTCGGCGAGTTGGTTAGATTATAGGGTGGACTCGTCGAATTCCCTAGTGGACTCATCGAGTCCACTGTCCAGAAAGCAGAAAATCGTTTTTTTTTTGGCTTTTGAAAGCAAGTAGCATCAAGTATATTGGAAAACAACCCTAGGCTCTGATACCACTGTTGGGTTTTAAGCATTATAACACTTCTATGGTGTACATGCAACCCTATATGCTTTGGATCGATGTTTTCTCTAATATACATGCAAACTTTCAATTTCCAAAGCATCATCCTAACAAGCATACAATGGAGTATAAACAACATGAAATACAAGTTAGATGACATACCTTTTAGTGTAGTTGGAAACCTTGGACCTTTAAGAACTTAGTACCCCAAGTGTTGCACCTCAAATGGAATCACACAACACCACCAACAATGGAGGAACTTTAGAAGAGATTCCTTGCACACACAAAATTCGGCTAGCCCTCTTGCAACTCACTTATGTGCCGATTTTGGTAGCTATGAGGCTTCTTATATAGTGTGACACAACTAGGGTTACACCATGTAAACCATAATGTGTATGACTTTCCACATTCCTTAGGCTCCATAGGTTTTAACCTCCATGGAGTATCCATGGGTCACCTCATGGGTTTAGCCCAACATAAACAACTATGGATCATAAGCCCACTTTATAAGAATGAATGATTTTTCCTCATATATTTAATTAGTCTCTTTTGATCACAAAATTAATTCCAAATTAATTTTTGATCAATACTAATTAAATAATATGATTTCATATTAATATATTAGAACTAATAATATATTAATAAACCATAAATAACCTCTTCTCAATTATACATCCTTCAGATTATTCTGGTGCCATGCAACCCAAATGGACTATGCTACTCTCGGGTCAACTACATACCAATTATAGTTATGGACTTAGACACTAATCCAACACCTATCGCCTCTGAACTCTGGAGGCTTCGTATAACTGAACTCTCGGTACTGCATCGCTTCGTGTCTTTGAGATCTTGCTATGACGACAACTGTTGTGGCTGCGACAGCAGCTACCTGTGTTACGGTGGCATAACGCCAGTCAAACTCCTTGATCAGTGTGGTCTTAACCAATCAAAACAACTAAGAAGTCACCTCCCTAATCACCTCGGCCACGCCAGCAGAAATGATCCTGCAGATCTCCTCCTCACTTAGACCTGCTCTCACAGAGCTGTCAGCTCCTGATCCTGAACCTTTAATACCCACTATACTAAAAAATACAGCATGTAATGATCAACCATCTAACACAGTGCTAAACACACCAGGCTACCCTCCTATTAGTTCCTTAGTAGCCTCGAGATTCCTCCTGAATCTCATACGGATCATGTGCTTTCAGTAGTACAGGCCCATACTACCTTCCACACCTATCCATAGTCGATTCATATTTCATCCCAAGGTCCTAATTCACTGCACTAGACTACTCTTAGGTGTGCTAACACCTATTTCTACTACGAGCTACAAATAACTTCCTAGGCAGTCTTCCTAGGATTATCCTCACTCCCGCACCATTGGTTGCTTTTTTTCATGCTTGTTGTACACAATACAGGGTTAGATAGAGTGTCGAATAATCAACTCTTGTCGAATTTTGAGCATTATAGCACTCCTATGGTGTACATGCAACCCTATAAACCTTGGATCTATGTTTTCTCTATTATACATGCAAATATTAACTATTCCAAGGTTTCATCCTAACTAGCATATTATGAAGCACCTATACTACAAAGTTCTAGTTAGATGACATACCTTTTGATGTAGCTTGATTTCTTCAAGCTTTAAGAGCTTAGCCCCAATAGTGTGGAAGCCTCAAATGGAATCACAAATCACCAAAACACCTTGGAAGAACTTGAGAGAATATGTATGCACACTAAAATCGGCCCACTCTTATTTTCACACACTTGTGCCAATTTTGTGAGCCAAGGACCCCTTTATATATTATGGAGGATTAGGGTTACATCCATGTAAACCCTAATACCCATGACCTTTCATTTACATAGGATCCATAGGTTAAAAGCTCCATGGACCATCCATGAAAGCTTAGCCCAACCTAAATGAACTTGGCCCATTCCATATATATAAGAGTCCATATTTAATTAGTTCTTTTTGATCACTTAATTAATTCTAAATTAATTCTTGATCAATACTAATTAAATAATATGATTCCATATTAATATATTAGAACTTATAATATATTAATATAAATCATAAATATACTATTCTCAAAAGACTATCCATACAAATTGTGCCGGTGAAGTGCAACCCAAATGGACGATGCCGGGTCGGGTCAAGTACATACCAAATATAGTTATGGACTTAGACATTAATCCAACAACTCTACCCTAAGTCCACAACCAAACAAGGAACATGAAGTAAGGCTAAGTCGATCATTCTAAGGCTATTTAATCCCAACCATATACAACTAATCAACATACACACAACAATCACACAATCAAGTAACATATAGCAAGAAATTCCCTATATCATAAGGCATCATCGAAATCGGGCACTTCTATCCAACAGTCCCTATAAGAACCCAAGATTATCCACTAGCATGCTTTTCTAACAGTTCGCATATCAACAAGGTCAAAAACTCAACACATATGATAAGTATGGATATTTTGGGAACCACTCTCCTATTCGGGCTCATGTTGACTATACATACCGTATCTTCCTATAAAAACCAAATTTAAGTCAAGGTCGACGTTCCCGATCCCAAGCCAACATTCAAACACGAACATGAGAAGAGACCGAGCCCATGTCCCTAATCCAACCCTTTTATTATAAGTTCTTTTTATAAACATTTATTGAAAATTCTCGAATCCTAGTTTGAGACCGGATTCACACAAGTGTTTATCAAATTCGCTCAAACCAGGGATCTGATACCAACTTGTACCCCCCTATTTTCACATCCAAAAATTTTCATTTTTATTAAACTAAAACTTCCCAATTACAAATCCATGATTAAGAAAACTGTTTATCCCAAAATACATTTATTGGAAATCAGAGTAATATAAGAAACGCGAAATCCTCAATGCCGCTGATGAATGTGTACAGTTCCGCCTTCGTCTTCCAACGATCACTGATAAAACCTGAAAACATAAACAATTGGGTAAGCACAAAGCTTAGTGAGCTCCCTCAAAATACCCCATACGATTCACATACAACCATGCATAACGGTCCACAATCATCGGATTGGAATGCCCAGGCCCAATCAGTCCTCGGACTGGAATGCTGTCACACCCCGCTAAAGCGGAAACACGAGGCGTGGCAGTATAAAGGGTTTCATAGCAAAAGTTAAAAGACAACACCAACCATAGTATTAAAAATCATTACAATTTTACAATGGGTTTGAACAACTTTTAAAAGAAATTACAATGTAAATTGAAATACAACACATGCGAATGCTCCTAAAAGTGAAGTGTCCCTAAGTGCCACTTACTCGATGATTCCTGAAAAAGCATGTAAAACGAGCGTCAACTATAAAAATAGTTTGGTGAGTACTCACAGATAAACAAAATAATATTGGTTCCATGAATTGAAATCAAAGTTTTGATAAAAGTTTCCAATAATAAAAGTATATTGTTAAAATGAGTAAATAAGTTTGTAAAAACAAAGTTCTTTGTCATCATGAGAGATAAAGTATGTTGCCCAAATAAGATGCAACATTCATATTCTCATGGAAGATAAAGTTCGTTACTCAAACGAGTAAACAAGTTTCATTGCTAAAATGAGCAATCAATTTCGTTGCTACAAGGAGCAAACAATTTCATTGCTAAAACATGTATATAAGTTTTCAGTAATAAAAGTTCGTTGTTGTAATGAGAAACAAAGTTCATTGCTATAATTAATAACAAGTTTATTGCTATAACGAGAAACGAGTTTGTATGTGTATGAGAAAACAATGAGTCTCAACCAAACCTATGACTGAAACCTATCAAGATCTATGCTTATCGTTTCATAGATGAATATGGTATCATGCACTCCAACAATAGGGCGAGTGAGGAGTTGTCAATTCCTAATAGCGCTATCCATAATGACAATTGGCTCAAAGAGTTAATGGTTAGAGATGAGGGAAGGGCCTTAGTACGATAAGTTCTCATGTTCCGTGTTGCATAGACATACATAGAGAGACATAGCAATAAAATAGCAATCATGTTTGATACAAATCAATTTAAATACAGCATTCAAATAATAGTTTTTCGGGACATGCTTTTCCACCCCAAAACATAAAAACTGAAAATAGGGGAGTGCGTGAATACTCACAATGCATTGAGATGATGCAAATGGTGCCTTGAACTACGCTCCACTCGTACCACTATCGTTTTCCTACAACGATGTTACACACTAATGAGTCTCTAATCGAAATCTAACACTAGTATACATACTACTACAATAGAATTATGTCAATATTGTGTCAAAATTTAATATAGATAAGTTACAAACATTCTTCTATGAAAATTTAATTTCAATGAATCAATTGTTATATAACAATTTAAGTGGAAAATTTCCATTATTGAAATGTTAATATTTAACATTTTAGAGGTGTTCCAATGATTAAATATTCAAAACTAAATCAATTTAGTTCTAAAAGTTCCCAAACTTTGCATTTCAGTTTTAATTGAAGTCAAAGACCTCAAGATAAATTTTCTTGAATTTTTGATTTGTCTAACTATTTTTCACCATTTTAGTTTCTTGAATAACCATAAAATCATGAAAAATAATAAACAATTAATAAAAATTACCAAACTTCAGATTTTGGTTCTAAATATGTTTAAAGACTTCTAGATAAATTTTCATGGATTATGGATATGCATAACCATTTTTCATATATTTAATTCTCTAAATATATAAAAATTCATGAAAAATAGAAATCAGTTATGAAAATACCCCAAACTTTTTATAGTAATGTCATTACACGTACTTAACCTGGGAAAAATATAAAAATAGATTTCCAGACAATTTAACCCAATTTTATGATTTTTGAGCATTTATTCTAATAAAAATTGAAATAAATAGAAAATAGTTTCCAAAATTGCCCAAAATTTTTGTAACACTGTTATTAGTCATTATTAAGCTAGGAAAAATATAAAAATGAATTTCTAAACTGTTTATCCCAATTTTATGATTTTTGTGTATGTATTCTAATAAAAATTGGGTTTAAGTGTATTTAATCTTGGGAAAATAGAAGAAAAATAGTATACAGAAGAGAAAAATTATCAAAATTTTTATGTAGCATCCTAATGTACTACAAGGTGTTCTGGTAAATTGTCATAATTTTTGGATGAGTAAAACTATTTTTCCTGTTTTTAGTCCATTATAAATACAAAAATCGGAGAAAAATAGGGATACATTATGAAAAATTATGGAAATAGTTTTCTAAGTCTTCCACAGAGAGTATAAGCTGCGAAAGTTATTAGATACCATTTTTATATTCCCTAATGTGGTTTATGATTTATTAGAGCTAAACAAAAAGAAAATTCAAAACCATATTAAACAGTAACAAAAATCGATGAAACTTAATGGAAGATGTTTATTAACTTAAAGGATCATCCAAGAATTTTTCCAGAATTTATTTACTAGTTTAAGTATTTTATATGATTTAACACTCTATTTTCTTATTATTTTCATGTAAAAATAAAGAAAATATATATTGAGCTGAAAATTTCCAGAACACATCTTCATACAATTTAATAACAATGAAAAAAATGTTTTCTTATTTTTGATGTCGAAAAACATGCCTAAAGGCTCAATAAATTATAGAGAAAACTTGGTTCTTGTGAGTTTGGTAAAGATTATTGATGTTACTTTGAGAATTTTTGCAACATGTTCCAAAGACTTTTAAATCAAGATCTTTTTCTACCTCTTAATATATGATGTTAAGAGTTCAAAATAATTTTTGAATGATTTTTAGTGATGAATAAGTCCTTTGAACATGCAACACAAAACAAATGTTCATAAGGAAAGTGCTGTTTGAGCAACAGTTTTGTAAAAATTGGTAAAAATCGAAATATTGGAATTTTTTAGTGAGGTCAGATGGGTTTGAAAGCTAACTCAAAATATTATATTTCAGAAAAAGAATCACGAATTTTGGCTAAGAAATGAGTGAGATATGACAGTTTAAAGTCAGGTAAAGAAATCTGGCGGATTGCATGCATGGTGATTGGTTAGAAAAGTGGGTTTTCATCATTTCCTTGAGTAAATCTTTTGAAGTATTTTAAATATATCATGATAACCTCATATTTTGGTCATGTTTCCAGAGATCAAAAGATTAAAACTTATCAAAATGTATACATGCATTTATGAAGAAAATTTTGTTTCTCAAAAACTCTTAACTTGAGTTTGATGTTTTAATCCTTAAAATCGATTTTTGCACTAAGATCATGAACATGCAACCTTGTTTATCATACATGCATGGTGTTAAAACACATCCATCATGTTCTAAAAACCATTTTAACAAAAAAGAAAACAAGTTTGAAGAAGATGAAGAAGGAGAAAGTGTAAGAAAAAGAGCAAAACTTGAAGGAAAAGTGAAGTAGAAATCGATTTTACCTTCAAGAATACCACAAGATGATGAAGATTTCGAGTTTGAGGAGTGTTCTTGGGTTTCTTTTCTGGAATATTTCTTGGTTCTTAGAGGGAGGAAGAGAGAATGGAGTGGTGTTTGGAGAGAAAAAGTAGAGAGAAGGTAGAGAGAGTTTTCTAGAGAGAGAAAGAAGAGAGATGTATGTGTTTGGAGAATGAGAGTGTGAGAGAGAGATATGGGGAGAGAGGGATCCGATTTTAGGGGAGGAGAGGCTCTCTCTCTCTTGTTTCTTTTATAAAAATTCAAATCTTTTATAAAAATATCCAACTTTTTATAAAATGTGCACCTTAACCTAGTTTTTATGCATAAAACTCTTGATTTTTGACTTATAAATCAAGGGTAAATGTTAATAACTAAATCTTTATTTTTCATTGAATTGTATTTCATAATAATTATTATGATAATATAATATTATAAGGTTCATAATTGTTTTTATAGGATTTTTAAGGTTAAAGTTTATAAATATGAGTTTTTAGGGCTTTTAGGGTTTTGGAGTTTCATAAACTTTGAATATCAAAATAAATAGAATATTTGAGACTTTAAATTATCTTATGGTGTTATAACTCTTTTATAGTTATAAATAATGTTTGTAATTTATTTTTATCGGTTTATTGGCATTCTATGTAGTGATTCCGAGATTCAAGCGAAATTGAGGAATCGAGTATACTAGTCCTAGTCTTCAACTTTGACTTAAGTTCCTACGAGACTCGGACCTAATTTATACCACTAGGTCAAGTGCATGATGTGTGTATATGATTCATAAAAAGGTGTTCGATTCAAAGAGCGACCCGTATATGGATAGTCACTACAGTTAAGTAGTTGTAGAATTCACATATCAATGTGAAATCTAAGTACACCATCCATTGTTTCTATCTGTTTCCAAGTTTCTACTAGGTTATAACTTAGCTTCTAATTACTAAGTCTAATATGTGTTGTGCCTATATGTGCAACTAATTCTAGTCAAATCTAGAACCGACTCGAATTTTGACGGTTGTCACAGTCTCCCCCGGTTGAAAGAATTTCGTCCCGAAATTCAATTTGTGACGAATTCTATTAGAACTAAACCGGATGCAATTGTATAATTGGAGAGGTGGTGACTTTGGGAACTCTTTGATTATTTTGGGTTAATTCTCCAAGGGAAGAGCCCACTTCTTTATCTATAATCAAAGTAATGTTTCCTTAATTCGAGTTCTACAGTCTAGATTGCAAGAAATTAGGATCATGGAAATCATGATCCGACCATGGCGACCTAGTTGAAAAGATTATCTAGTTAGATATTATCTGAATTAAGAGAGCGGTATAAGTTTCGATGATGCACCAACTGCACTGAGCATTAAATCCGCATTGATCTTTAAGTTGCATTCTAAATTTGCACTAAGTGTAACTTCGCCGCTTAATAAAGAAGAGATTAGGAACAATTTGTTTACTTCCGGGTTGGCTACTACATCTGGAAAAGATATATTTTGAAATAAGAAGGGTAGCACGAATGAAAATAAATGATCAAGGGTAAGTTCCTAAAGATACGTACTAAGGGTAGGCAACGAAGTTTTGGTACCTCTCGAATGTAAAGGCTTTTTAAGTGTCGTCTACAAAATAAGTTACGAAATGATTGAGGATCTCTGATGCTATAATTACTACTACGGTTACTCTTACATTAATGGAACTATACTCGAAGAATATATATAATTAGAGAGTCATTGTTTCTAATGAAGGCGGTGAAAGTTTATGATATTTTAAATCACATTGTGTAGATAGCATTTTAAGTGTTTAGAAGTGATAGAAATCTCACTGTTATCAAAATGTGTAATAATTCCAAGATAATGAAAATACATGTGTGGCGATCAAACGAAGTAGTAAAATAATATAAAGATTAATTAAAGTTAAATGTTTAAGTCGTTATTAAGGGATTTTTTTTAGAAATATTGACATTACGCTTTTTGTAAAATTGACTAATTGTCTAAGTCCAAACAAATACAAGTTTAAGAGGAGTCAGAATACTTATGAAAACAAGTTTGAGAGTTTTAGGAACTCACTGAAAATTGCAAAGTAAAATACTATTTTAAGAAAGGTGTACAAATGTCAATCTTTGAAAATAGTGCATTCATAGTTTAGTGTTTCTACAAAACAATCATTTGGAGAATAAATAATCGTAAAATTCAAAACTTTTGATGTATTTAAAGAAAAGAAGAAACATAAGGATACATATCCTTCACATATATTTTTCAGATATAGAAAAATTATAAGCATAAATGTATTCATCTTGTGTATTACTTATAAGGAAAAATACAATGAAGATTGCATTTTATATCAAGTTTTTGAATTTAGAACGAAAGCGTAAATGTAAATAAGGATCACTTGCTTATAGTAGATTTCAAAATAAAAACAAGATGTATATGGTAAAAGGCGTAATTGAATATATCAAAGTTGACTAAAATTAAAGTATGCCTCATGACTATACACGTATTAATCGCTCAAAACGAAAGGGTAGACTTCTAGTCTTTATGTATACGAACATGATACCACGAGAAGCAAAATAGACAGAAACAAAGTTAGACAATGTATTATGTTAATATTATGGTGTGCGAGATCTAAAATCAGAAGGAGAGCGAGACATAAAGTTTGGGGGAAAGAAAAAGGAAGGTAGCAGCGACAATGATTGTTATTGTTAAAATTATAAGAACAATACCTATAGGTAGATTTAAAACCACGTTGAGATATATTTCAAACTTCAATATTTGATGTATATTGATGACTAAATAGAAATGTAGAAGTTCTAAAGTATTTTCTAAGTTTTGCTAAAAATCCACGAGTTATCTATTAAGTTAAACTCCATTTGTGAAAAAGAAGAAACACTAAAACTCGTAATTGAAAATTTTACAGTTTTGATCTTTTGACTGGGGTCCAACAATGGTTAAAACGGATAAGGTAAAGACTTAACATATTTAGATGAATAATTGTGCATTGTCAAAAGTACGTCACTGAAAGTTTAAAAGTGAACACTAAGTTTTGCAATGTTGTAAGTTTTATAAACACAAATTATAAAACTAATTTGAAATGAAATAAACAAATAAGGTGTGTTTTTAAATGTAGGAACCATTGATGTCTTGTAAACACATTTGGATTAGAAAGTTGTAAAAATATCATGTTGGGTTTCAAGAAAACACATTTAAGTAAAGCATAATGCCTAAATGAGGAAGTGGTCAACCAAAACAAAAGTGGTTTGAAAGACCCAGTGAAGCTTTTACACGTAATATGAACTTCAATGTCATATGTTTAAGTTTTATAGCATAGAGTCTAAACACTTTTATAAAAGAAATTGTTTCTAAGTTTTTCGAAAACGTGTCAAAATGGTAAGCAAGGTTTAAAATGGTTTATATGCGCTTAAAAGCACATTTATCCATTGAAATGGATTGAAATGAAATTGAAATAGCAATGTCAAAACAAATATTGGTTAAATTGAGTTTTGAAGAAAAGTGTTAAATTAAAGCAAGTTGTCAAAAGATTTTTAGCGAGTATATGACGTAAATTGTTAGGAAAGGTCTAGTAAGTTGTATAAAGTGGTTATAAAGTATTTTATCGATGATAAAATAAAACCGATGAAACGAAATAACTTTTTGATGGAAGATTAAGAAATAAGGAATAAGTATGTTAGTGTAGCCGATCGTACCTAAATACTAAGGTGAGAACAATGCGAGTGCCGATGTCTTTTCCCCCAAGATAAAAGACAAGAAAAATTGTTTGAAAAACGTTTTATGGTGTCAATACAGTTTACGACCTTTTATAGAGGTCAAAGGGACATCCTATGTTAAGTTTTAAGCTCAAGGTGGAAACAACGTAGAGCTAAATCGTAGCGTAGTAATAAGGTCTCACGTATGCGTTAAACCTCCGTGTCTCCTCGTGAGTCAAATCCGGAATGCCCACCAATGGTATCCAAGTGATTACTTAGTGGCGAATCATCTACCTCCTTACGCGATGCTCCAATTATCATTCGTGTCGGTATCGAAACGCTTTTTTTTCCTAGTTGTAACTCTAGTACGAAGACGATGAAGAGGTATTGAGGAATAATTGGTATAGGTTTCGACTTATGATTATTACTAGTGTATATCTAGCTACTAACCTTATATCTAAAGTCAATAGCTACTGAGGAATACCCATTCGTAGTACTATGTGCATTGCTCCTAGAGTGTCTAGTGATATAACCTAAGTGGTTAACCTAGCACTTGATAAGGGACATGAATATTTCTAAATAAAGGCATTTTTATAAAAGTGCACTTAGTTTCTAAGTGTATCTAGATGAATGCCTATAATATGCAATGCCCGTACGCACACCGAAAAATTTTGTTTTTCAAAACTTTAAGTTGAAAAACGTTTTGAACATAATTCTACTATAATCGTTTCAAGCCTCACATTAAGTTTCCTTAATTAAGCATAGTTGGTCAGACTATACTTAATTAAAGTCCAATAATGCGTACTCGAATTAGTTATACCAGTAGTATGTTCTATATTTTAAAAACGTTTAGAATTTTTTTTTTTTGGCTATAGTTGTGGTTTTCCAAAGGAAAACCGGTATTCTCTATAACCTTCGGCTCTGATACCATTTTCTGTCACACCCCGCTAAAGCGGAAACACGAGGCGTGGCAGTATAAAGGGTTTCATAGCAAAAGTTAAAAGACAACACCAACCATAGTATTAAAAATCATTACAATTTTACAATGGGTTTGAACAACTTTTAAAAGAAATTACAATGTAAATTGAAATACAACACATGCGAATGCTCCTAAAAGTGAAGTGTCCCTAAGTGCCACTTACTCGATGATTCCTGAAAAAACATGTAAAACGAGCGTCAACTATAAAAATAGTTTGGTGAGTACTCACAGATAAACAAAATAATATTGGTTCCATGAATTGAAATCAAAGTTTCGATAAAAGTTTCCAATAATAAAAGTATATTGTTAAAATGAGTAAATAAGTTTGTAAAAACAAAGTTCTTTGTCATCATGAGAGATAAAGTATGTTGCCCAAATAAGATGCAACATTCATATTCTCATGGAAGATAAAGTTCGTTACTCAAACGAGTAAACAAGTTTCATTGCTAAAATGAGCAATCAATTTCGTTGCTACAAGGAGCAAACAATTTCATTGCTAAAACATGTATATAAGTTTTCAGTAATAAAAGTTCGTTGTTGTAATGAGAAACAAAGTTCATTGCTATAATTAATAACAAGTTTATTCCTATAACGAGAAACGAGTTTGTATATGTATGAGAAAACAATGAGTCTCAACCAAACCTATGACTGAAGCCCTATCAAGATCTATGCTTATCGTTCCATAGATGAATATGGTATCATGCACTCCAGCAATAGGGCGAGTGAGGAGTTGTCAATTCCTAATAGCGCTATCCATAATGACCATTGGCTCAAAGAGTTAATGGTTAGAGATGAGGGAAGGGCCTTAGTACGATAAGTTCTCATGTTCCATGTTGCATAGACATACATAGAGAGACATAGCAATAAAATAGCAATCATGTTTGATACAAATCAATTTAAATACAACATTCAAATAATAGTTTTTCGGGACATGCTTTTCCACCCCAAAACATAAAAACTGAAAATAGGGGAGTGCGTGAATACTCACAATGCATTGAGATGATGCAAATGGTGCCTTGAACTACGCTCCACTCGTACCACTATCGTTTTCCTACAACGATGTTACACACTAATGAGTCTCTAATCGAAATCTAACACTAGTATACATACTACTACAATAGAATTATGTCAATATTGTGTCAAAATTTAATATAGATAAGTTACAAACATTTTTCTATGAAAATTTAATTTCAATGAATCAATTGTTATATAACAATTTAAGTGGAAAATTTCCATTATTGAAATGTTAATATTTAACATTTTAGAGGTGTTCCAATGATTAAATATTCAAAACTAAATCAATTTAGTTCTAAAAGTTCCCAAACTTTGCATTTCAGTTTTAATTGAAGTCAAAGACCTCAAGATAAATTTTCTTGAATTTTTGATTTGTCTAACTATTTTTCACCATTTTAGTCTCTTGAATAACCATAAAATCATGAAAAATAATAAACAATTAATAAAAATTACCAAACTTCAGATTTTGGTTCTAAATATGTTTAAAGACTTCTAGATAAATTTTCATGGATTATGGATATGCATAACCATTTTTCATATATTTAATTCTCTAAATATATAAAAATTCATGAAAAATAGAAATCAGTTATGAAAATACCCCAAACTTTTTATAGTAATGTCATTACACGTACTTAACCTGGGAAAAATATAAAAATAGATTTCCAGACAATTTAACCCAATTTTATGATTTTTGAGCATTTATTCTAATAAAAATTGAAATAAATAGAAAATAGTTTCCAAAATTGCCCAAAATTTTTGTAACACTGTTATTAGTCATTATTAAGCTAGGAAAAATATAAAAATGAATTTCTAAACTGTTTATCCCAATTTTATGATTTTTGTGTATGTATTCTAATAAAAATTGGGTTTAAGTGTATTTAATCTTGGGAAAATAGAAGAAAAATAGTATACAGAAGAGAAAAATTATCAAAATTTTTATGTAGCATCCTAATGTACTACAAGGTGTTCTGGTAAATTGTCATAATTTTTGGATGAGTAAAACTATTTTTCCTGTTTTTAGTCCATTATAAATACAAAAATCGGAGAAAAATAGGGATACATTATGAAAAATTATGGAAATAGTTTTCTAAGTCTTCCACAGAGAGTATAAGCTGCGAAAGTTATTAGATACCATTTTTATATTCCCTAATGTGGTTTATGATTTATTAGAGCTAAACAAAAAGAAAATTCAAAACCATATTAAACAGTAACAAAAATCGATGAAACTTAATGGAAGATGTTTATTAACTTAAAGGATCATCCAAGAATTTTTCCAGAATTTATTTACTAGTTTAAGTATTTTATATGATTTAACACTCTATTTTCTTATTATTTTCATGTAAAAATAAAGAAAATATATATTGAGCTGAAAATTTCCAGAACACATCTTCATACAATTTAATAACAATGAAAAAAATGTTTTCTTATTTTTTATGTCGAAAAACATGCCTAAAGGCTCAATAAATTATAGAGAAAACTTGGTTCTTGTGATTTTGGTAAAGATTATTGATGTTACTTTGAGAATTTTTGCAACATGTTCCAAAGACTTTTAAATCAAGATCTTTTTCTACCTCTTAATATATGATGTTAAGAGTTCAAAATAATTTTTGAATGATTTTTAGTGATGAATAAGTCCTTTGAACATGCAACACAAAACAAATGTTCATAAGGAAAGTGCTGTTTGAGCAACAGTTTTGTAAAAATTGGTAAAAATCGAAATATTGGAATTTTTTAGTGAGGTCAGATGGGTTTGAAAGCTAACTCAAAATATTATATTTCAAAAAAAGAATCACGAATTTTGGCTAAGAAATGAGTGAGATATGACAGTTTAAAGTCAGGTAAAGAAATCTGGCAGATTGCATGCATGGTCATTGGTTAGAAAAGTGGGTTTTCATCATTTCCTTGAGTAAATCTTTTGAAGTATTTTAAATATATCATGATAACCTCATATTTTGGTCATGTTTCCAGAGATCAAAAGATTAAAACTTATCAAAATGTATACATGCATTTATGAAGAAAATTTTGTTTCTCAAAAACTCTTAACTTGAGTTTGATGTTTTAATCCTTAAAATCGATTTTTGCACTAAGATCATGAACATGCAACCTTGTTTATCATACATGCATGGTGTTAAAACACATCCATCATGTTCTAAAAACCATTTTAACAAAAAAGAAAACAAGTTTGAAGAAGATGAAGAAGGAGAAAGTGTAAGAAAAAGAGCAAAACTTGAAGGAAAAGTGAAGTAGAAATCGATTTTACCTTCAAGAATACCACAAGATGATGAAGATTTCGAGTTTGAGGAGTGTTCTTGGGTTTCTTTTCTGGAATATTTCTTGGTTCTTAGAGGGAGGAAGAGAGAATGGAGTGGTGTTTGGAGAGAAAAAGTAGAGAGAAGGTAGAGAGAGTTTTCTAGAGAGAGAAAGAAGAGAGATGTGTGTGTTTGGAGAATGAGAGTGTGAGAGAGAGATATGGGGAGAGAGGGATCCGATTTTAGGGGAGGAGAGGCTCTCTCTCTCTTGTTTCTTTTATAAAAATTCAAATCTTTTATAAAAATATCCAACTTTTTATAAAATGTGCACCTTAACCTAGTTTTTATGCATAAAACTCTTGATTTTTGACTTATAAATCAAGGGTAAATGTTAATAACTAAATCTTTATTTTTCATTGAATTGTATTTCATAATAATTATTATGATAATATAATATTATAAGGTTCATAATTGTTTTTATAGGATTTTTAAGGTTAAAGTTTATAAATATGAGTTTTTAGGGCTTTTAGGGTTTTGGAGTTTCATAAACTTTGAATATCAAAATAAATAGAATATTTGAGACTTTAAATTATCTTATGGTGTTATAACTCTTTTATAGTTATAAATAATGTTTGTAATTTATTTTTATCGGTTTATTGGCATTCTATGTAGTGATTCCGAGATTCAAGCGAAATTGAGGAATCGAGTATACTAGTCCTAGTCTTCAACTTTGACTTAAGTTCCTACGAGACTCGGACCTAATTTATACCACTAGGTCAAGTGCATGATGTGTGTATATGATTCATAAAAAGGTGTTCGATTCAAAGAGCGACCCGTATATGGATAGTCACTACAGTTAAGTAGTTGTAGAATTCACATATCAATATGAAATCTAAGTACACCATCCATTGTTTCTATCTGTTTCCAAGTTTCTACTAGGTTATAACTTAGCTTCTAATTACTAAGTCTAATATGTGTTGTGCCTATATGTGCAACTAATTCTAGTCAAATCTAGAACCGAATCGAATTTTGACGGTTGTCACAAATGCCAACATGAAACGGGTCCAATCATCCATCAGGCTAGAATACTCAGGGTTTGTTGGCCTACGGCTTACAGTCGGAAAAGATCGGGTACCTTGGCCTACAAGACAAAGCAGGACCGCCTCAACCCACTACCACCATATGTCGACATATAAACAATCAAGGATCAAGTAGGCACATAATGCATGCAAACATCAATCATACAACTCACTACCGCCTAATATTCCTCTCACATCACATTATCCCGCTACCATCTAGCCTCCATGAAATGTGTAACTATAAGTAACTAGAGGTGAGATAGCCACCCGAACAGATGATCCTACTCTAGAGCCACAACCAAACAAGGAACATGCAAGAAGGCCTCGACAAGAGTTCTTAGGCTATCATACATGAATACATACAACCCCTAGGGCACTCCACCAGATGATAACCGATATACCACTACTACAACATCCAATCATATTAGGATATATACACATATTTAGCATATCAGTATAGCACAACAACATCCTATATACCAGGATACAGATCTAACATATCACCATAGCATAACAACATCCTATATGCCAGGATACATAACCTAGTGGGCCGACATTGGTGCCTTCGACCCACATGTACATTGAGGAAAAGTCACCTGAATCGAAGAACTCTGAAACACTGCGATATGATCCATTTTCAGCAATACTTGCACCCGCGAATCCACTAACACCAGAACTAGATAAACTCTTAATCATAAGCTAAAAATTATCAATTTTGACCTAAATTCAAACTTGGTCAAAAATTCAATGGTTAACGGAAATAAACCAAAGTCAGAGTCAAAGGCTGTTGAGTATGCCCAGCGTACTCAACGTACGCCGAGCGTACGCGGCCTATTCTCACTCCTGTATTAAGCACATTATCCATTAAGGTATTTTGTCCAAAGCTCAGATCAAGAATCAGAACATCGACTTAAGTCATTAATTTTCCACCTTTATGAGTTTCCATGGATAGAAAAGGTCCAAAAGCTAAAACCCTAAGTTATTAATCCATTAAGACATCATAACTTTTGCAAGGAAGGGATAGAAGGACCAAGATCACATTTTTATGGTTCCTAATAGCTCCATAAGGGATAAAGTTTATAATTCTATCCATTAGGATGGTCCAAACAACCAAGATCTAGTCTTTAAGTCTCAAAGGGACCAAAAGTGCATCTTTCTCAACTTAATCTAGTAAGTCCAAGTCCCCAACCTTCATATCTGAATCAATAAGATTTTTAGATGGATAAAGTTTCCAACTTTATCCATAAAAAGGTCACATACTTTCAAGATCTAAAATTTATGCTAATAACACCCAAAACTCTCTAGATCCAACAAATGCATCATCAGGATTCAAGCTTTATACCACCAGAAGAAAGATCAAGGTGAACAAGTTCTGGATGTACAAGCTCTAATGTAGCCAACATTTTTCCCATGAGCTCCTTCTTCTCCAAGATGCACCAAGAACACTCCAAACCACTCAAAAACTGAAGTATATCACAAATGAGGTTAGGGTTTCGAAATTCGGGTTAGAGAGGATGAAGGTTGAAGGTAATAAGGGTTTGGAATGAGTTAAGGTGTTTAAATAGGGCCCAGGACCCAAATATTATGGTTTGCATCAAGCTTGCGTACACCTAGCGTACTCCTGGAATAGCTAGCGTACCGGGTTGAATCTTCGTGATCATCCTTGCCTAGTACGCCCAACATACACCCTGTACGCCTACCGTACTAGGCTTAACCCAAAATCCTCCTAACTTCTAACGGCCATAACTTCTTCGTTCCAAATCCATTTTCGACGATCTTTATATACACAGAAAGGTCTTGAAGAACCCCACAATATTATCTAGATATATTGCACTAAAAACTTCTCGAACAAAAATCCATATTTCATGCAAGACCACAGACTATGACTTTCCCTTTTCTACCCTTCGGCGTAAAACACAATTCAGAGGTTAAAATCTCACAACCATCATTTCCTCCTTCAAAAGGTCTAAACATTAGCTCCTTGAGGCCCACAGCCTTTACACAATCGACTTTGGGCCCACGGCCCTGAAATAAGAAATGACAGGAAACAGGATGTTACTTGATGAAAATATGATGTGGCTATGATGGGGCAGACCGAAAGTATGGTAACGTATGGTACCACACCCATCGATCTTATTTTTGTGAATTTCTCACATTGAACACGACCAAAGCCCTTGATTTTCTATTTTAATTCTCCACGACCACTTCACTAATAGTGCTAGATTAAAATTTTGCAAACACTTAATACCAAGCCCTCATTTATCTTTTGGAGAGATTTTTTTGGCCAATACCAAATTAATTTTCTTTTTTATGCTATTACCTCTCCATATGAAATTCCTTTTAATGCTTTAAAGATTGGTAAACAACCAAAAAAGGCTTTTAACAAAGTTAATCTACCACCAAACAATGGTGTCTTGGACTTCCAATTTTTGAGTTTAGATTTGAACTTCACAATAATCAAATTCTAGTTCTTGGAGACTTTAATGTTCGCTCCAATTAGAACTCAAAGGTAAGTGAATGGAAAAGTTTTAGTCCCCTAATTTAAAATATTATCCATAGAAGATAAATATGAGTCTTCAATGTCGATACCAAAGACCTTAGTTTAAGAAAACTGACATTAATTTTGGAAGCATAATGGAAACATCTAAGGAGCCTTTTAAGATTTAAAAATTCTCCACCATTCTCCGATGAACATAACGTCACTGATATACATCAAATGAGATAAAGTAGGTTCGTAGTTAGGAAGAAGGATACCTTGGAGTAAATGCTTTGTATAAATTACCTCCATGACCACGTTTAGACCTTCCATGACTATACAAATATGAAATGTAACAAAGGGCGTGTTCGGAAAAACTAGCTGGTAGAGGATAGCTTGTAGCGGGTAGCTTATAGCATGTATCATTTTTTTAAATGCTATATGAAGTAGCTTTTGGATTTGGAGCATTTTGTTTAAACTAAACGCTAGAAGCTTGTAGTGCCAAACAAGGCTTTCTGTTCAAAACGGAGGGTTTTGCCAAACGCTAGAAGCTAGAAGCTCTCAAACGCTTCTAAAAGCTCTGTGCCGAACACGTCCAAAGGGATCCTATTGATGAACTTCCCTAATGAAAGGAAACTCCAAGGTGGGTGATCCATTTACAAGCATTGAAGCTTTACTGGTCTTGAGAATACCAAAATTCCATCTTCTCCACCTCTCCTCATACCAACTTCATTGATCACCAAATCTAGGTATTTTCCATATATGGAATCTAACCTTTGTGAGAAAGATTCCCTCTTATAGCTAATATTTTTAACGATATTCTACAAGTAAAAACATCAACTTAATGGAATATAAAAGAATTATGTCTATTTAACGTGTTGTTCGATATAAACAGGGTTAAATCAAGGAATTCTCTTGCCGGTGAAACTAAAAAAACTCACTTTCAGTTTAAGGTCCACTACCATTGATCATTAGAAATAAAAAAAACGTAAGGTTGCAATAAGGAAGTCAATTGATTCCATGATACTCTTCAGTATCTCTCTTGGTGGCAATGTAATCCATGAAGCCAAGATTATGGTGAGTCACTAGCAAACAATAGACATTAATTACTCATCTCTGGAGCATAAATACAAGAGAACGGTTGCTTCAATGGAAGGTTACATATCCAAGTGTCTCCTGATATTTAGTACTTTTACCATTTCCCACCTTTAAAGAACCAAAAAAAATCCAAACCTTTATCTTCTAAATTAACCATAGCTTTAACAATGTTCAACCAAGGACTTTTAGAAGCTCATCCAATTTTCAATCGACCAAAAGAACCATCATCTCCATTTCCATGTACAACTTTAATGGCCCGAACCCACAAAGCTTGGTTTTCCTACAAAATTTCTACCTCCATGTAAACATAAAAAATGATAAACCGTACTAACTGAGCATCCCATCTCAGCCCAATGCAAGGCCCACACAGGACATCAATCACCATACCCTAGCAATATTTTAGGTGTCCCAAGATTTGAACGTTGGGCCTCCTTTTTGGAATTTCACTCCTCAACCACTAGGCTTCCATCATAGGGCACAAAAAATATAAAGCCCACTAGAAAGAGAAAGAGTTTCCCACACCCAAATCTATCTCTTTTTTAATGGTCATCACCTTTTTCCGATTTACCCAAACAATATTTGTTTCATCCAAATATCCTCCATAAGAAAGAAACGACTTATTAAGGACCCCCAACACTTTAATATGCATCTATGGTGCCATAAAAAAGACATGTAGTAAATTCGTAAACTACCCAAAACCAACTTCAAAAGAGTAAGTCGTTCCCAAATAGATAAATCTTTTGCCTTCCATCCAGTGCGGTTTTTCAAGAATTTATTAATGATATCCTTCCAACTTTGAGTTAGACTCGTATTCGACCTTAAAGGTAAATAAGATAAATAAAACGAAACTGAGTGGTAGAGCACCCAAATCACAATTGCCAAGTCTTGGACATCATCAAATATAATTCCCACACTAACTAACTCACATTTATGTAAGTTAATTTTTAAAACCAGGAACAAGGAAAAATCATCGAAATTCAGAATTCTAACCACCACCCAAACATTATCAATCTAATAATTGTATAGAACAAAAATGAGACACATCGTACTTGTAGTTGCGAGCTGAAAACTATAGAGCATGTATCAAGAAGTCGCTTCTTGTATAGCTACATATAAACCTTTCATAACAGTTACGAGTAAGAAAGACTATAAATCTCATTAAGCTTTTAAGTTCATTTTATGCTGCAATCTCAATTAACATAAACTGAACATCCAAAATTTGTGGCTTCTAATGAATATCAACCGCTCCTTGCTAATAACATTTCCAATCACATAAGCAAACCGATCAACCAATAACTTTGTATTGTCCCCCTATGAAGCTAACATAAGTGAAATCTTTTATGGGTTGGGATCTTGAACCTCGACAATGAGAACAATGAAAGAAGGGTTACATCCTTTGGGAATAACACTAAACTCTTGAAATTGGGACACTAACTCACGACATTATTTACAATGAGATCCTTAAAGCGTTTGAAGAATTCAAAGGTAAACTTGTATGGACCGGAGAATTTGTGAAGACCACAATCCCAAACATTGTTTTTAATCCTAGTGTATGTGAAAGGAGACTAAGTGAGTTCTAGTTGATCAAATATATTTGTTTTATAAGAAAACTTCATTATTAAAAAACTTATAAAAAATGTTACTTCATATATTCATCACCAAAAATATAGTTGTGTATCCTTTTAGAAAATACAGATTTTACAGCCATGATTATATATATATATATATATATATATATATATATATATATATATATATATATATATATATATATTGTATTCAGGATGTCACTCATTTTTCACATGTTCAAAACCAAATTGTTCGTTTATATGATTTTTAACATTTAATACACAACTAGGAGAAAAGTCGGGCTTCGTCGCAGGTCATTTTTTGTTTATTTATTTGTTTTTAATTACCGTAAATACGTTATCTACAAGTCAATGATTTTTTTTTGTTTCGTATGTTGTTTTTATTAGTAAGTGTGGGCGGCATAGAGGTATGTGACAACTTTTGCATTGTCTTAAACCTCCTGAATCAACCATAATGCCTTTTTACCACCATCCCAAACCTAAATATAAAAAAAACCGAAAACCAATCACTCACAACAAATTTTTTTAAGAAGAATGAACTACGTTGCTATTTCTTACACAATTTAAGGGTTCCATCATAATGGTTTTTTATGTCCTTTGTTTCTTCCATGAATTTGTGTTGTAATGTAATGCCATTTCAAACTTTTTCCTCTGTTTTTTTGCATATTTCCTTATGTTTCTATTTTTTGACCACCATTCTCAGCCACAGACACAGACACAGCCTACATATTTAGCAGCCTACATATTTACATCCATTCAATAATATTTATTATTCGTTGATGTACATGGTTGTTGTATTTATAAAAAATAATTATATGGTTATTACGTATAGTAATTTAAGAAAATATCAAAAATAGAAAAGGCAAACAACATAAAAAAAGGGTAAAGAAAAAGCAGAAGCTAGTATGAGAGAATCTTCATCCCATGGAGTTTTTAGTGGCTAAGAGGAAAAGTTATACACCCACAAATACACAAATTTATTAGCATGAAAACAATTAGAAAATAGCATTAAACATGAAAATTATAGAAAGCTTGTCTCTTTCTCAGTAGCAGTCACAAACCCAGCCGTATATGCAAGATTGTCGGACTCTATATCATCTATCACTTTTCTTAATCCCCCGAATGAATGTAGTAATATAGAAACGACATTGGAAATGAAAAGAAGAAGGTACTTACCAACAGTAACTGCCTTTGAACCAATTTGTTGAAAACAACAATACCCCTAGAAATAATTATGAAACTCATGTATAGCATTTATTACCCCTTACAAACAATACACCAACTCATCTAGTTCCCTAACAAATAATTTATTTCCAAAAATTCGAAAAAACTAACCTGTAACAAAGATATCCCTCCCCACACCCGCGATGTGACTGTGAGCTCCTTCGGTTGGGCCTCTAGCTAGTGTCTTCTGCTAGTGTGAGCAAATCTGTAATGGTTGCCTCTTTGACTCTCTTCCCTAAACGATGAAAATAACCTTGATTTATATTTTTTTATTTTTCAAACTATTACCATAATAATGTACACTTCATGTAATTAAACTGAAACTTTTTGCGGTTCCTTTACATTTCTATGATAAACTTCCTTATTATGCGAATAACAAATTCATATTTCCAGCAACTTGTTACAAAGTGGATCAGTAGCAAGTTCCTGGACAAATACCAAATTAGATTCAATCGATTAATCATCATCATTCAGATTGCATAACTTTCATTTGCCACATGAAATTCTCCATGCCCAAAAGAATGCTGTGAATTCAATTTGTACATGATAAATATCAAATCATATTGAATTTTTATAATAATCAATTGCTAATGAGACAATAATCAAAAGTTTGTTGTGGATTCAAATTGTACATGTTACCTAATTATGGTTGCTTTGGTAATCCCTTTACGTAAGATCTATCCCTATACGGAAGATATGAAACACAAAATTTCTAAAATAAATATATGCAAAGACACACAAACACAAATATGAACATATATGTAATAAAAGCTGCCAAAAAAAAAAAAAAAAAAAAAAAAAAAAAAAAAAACTAATGATTTACCTCTGATTTTTTGCCGATATCGGGATAGAGAGGTAGACCATAGAAGGTGTAAAAAATCCCAGAAACATTTTCATTACAAACTGAATTTCAAGAATTGGACAATATCAAAAGGTTAATTTCATTGAGAATTTACCAAAAAAAAATGATATTATCATCCACTATATTCTGGAAGATGGGAATCACGGTCTCCAGTGTCCATATACTTTAGGTCAATTCAAATGGAACCTAACATTTTCAACGCAATAAAACAATGCATCGATCTGATTGTGACCCATATCGAACTACATCGTCAGAGCATGGGTCAGGTTTCAGTTTTAAGCAACGGTAACAGGAAATTTCAAGTCGGCGGAGCGTTTTTAAATGACGCAGTGGAGCTGGGGTGAGAAAAGTGGTGAGGATCAGTGGAACCCTAGTTGAATAAAGATGGAGCAGATAGGAAAATGGAAGAACTCTTGACTGGGTGAAGCAAAATGGATGAATGGTTACATACATGGATGAAAAAGCATTGGAGAATACAGGCGGTGCAACATAACGTGATACATAAACGACGAAGGCATAAGCGAAACGATACGATGGTAAACAGTAGCGAGACAGAGAGCGTTTATCTTTTGTCGAAGAAAAGTATTTTTTTATAATATCTATAGTGGTGGCGGTGACCAGGGACCAGAAGAGACAATCTACACAAAGTATGGTGACACAATTCTGAATTAGATATAATATACTGCTCATAAAGCCTTTGTGATTTAATAGTATATATAATTACACATGTAATAACAAACTTTAATATACAATTTAGCGTCTATCATACCTAAAGGATTGTGCCATATTTTGGGTAGACCCTTTCATTTTTCTATCGGTTTTATCGTTTCACGTATTTGTCATCATGTCAAGTACATATATACCATTGTTCTTAAAAAATTTAAAATAGTCTGTAAAAGTTACTCATCTGATTTCCTTATTTTGTATAGTCAGATAATGTTTTTAAAGGGAAAATAATATTTTAGGTTATATAATATTATTTTTTGAACACATTGAATCATTTTACTTATTTATCATTAAAACAAACTAGTGTTGTTCAAAATTTATTATTTTGACCGGATATTACAAGTTACTAAATTACGATTTATCATTAAACTTTTTTTATATACAGTTTACTATTAAAATTTCATCAACACACGATCTACTATTAAACACATAATTGCATAACTAAAAACCTATTTGCATCATTCTTTTAATACCAATTACCACTACTAAAAGATTAGATTGAGATAAAACCGATGTTATTATCTTCATTATTTGACTACCAGTTGAAGAAACGAAGCTTGAATTGCATTAGTGGAGGTGAAATAGGGAGCCTTACTCACTTCTTCAATGTATTCTTGAAGGATTTTAATGCAAGACTAAGTGATGTAGTGGTATCCATGTTGATGCATAGCTTGATGATATCAGTACTAGTAGGAATGAAAACGTGATGACATCTGCAAAAAATATGCACAAGTGATCTAACAACTTGGAATTGGACAAAACTTATGTTGGATTAAGTGTCTAAGATTCTAACTAAATTGGTATAATGTTGATGAATAAAAGTAAAATCCTTTTTGGGTTGCCCTTATAACCAGGAAATGATTTGGATTGATCAAAGGAGAGAAAGATAAAATGGTTTGTTAATATAATATGTGATTAATATATTAATTAGAAATTGTTAACTAATGACTAGTTAATTTATTATATGAATAATAAGTTAATTAGAAATAGTCAAACATATTAGTTATTAATCAGAATTAATCGTGTATTAATTTGGGATTAATTAGAATTAATTAAAGGTGCAATGGATGAATTGTAATTTTTCATAATTGAGCAAGGAAAGGCAATTCTATATTGTTCTATTAGGTGGACGGTTTTATGGAGCTCCTTAGGGTTTCTAGAAGCCTCCTAATGGTAAATAAGGAAAGGATTTATATTGGGATTAAATCTATTATTTAATCCTTTACATCTTGCTTTGTCCCTAAGTTACCTTGGACTGTAAATAGGACCATTGGTCAGCTAATTTTCTTGACTCTCGCATACCTTAAGGGGGAGAAAGAAATTCTCCTTCTCTGTCACTCTCTCCTTCAATCCTAAGGTTTCCTACGTTTTGGGTGTGAACAATTAGAGGCTCGCACACTATTGGAGCTAGGTTTTCCAAGGAGACTACAAAAAGACTTTGATTAACTTGATTGGGATCCATAAAAGGTATGTAACCCTCTATTCAATGTTAATCTCGATTTTATCTAGGGATTATAAGTTTTTTTGTTTAATAGTATGTTGCTTCAATAATGTTATGACATAGATCTATTAGGTTGTATGTACCATTAAGAGTATAAGGAATTTTCCGCATTATTACATATAAACCCATCAGTGGTATCAGGTCATTATTTTGTCTAACAATTGAATGTGCATTAGTTGAAGTTGAACAAATCAAAGAAAACCAAATCGTCATTCTGTCGCAGCCACAACGTGATCATCTTCTGCCACGTCGTGGCGATCTTCTAATCAACGTTTTTTTTTCTTTCTACCACGTTGTGAGGAGCCTCTGTTCAGCGAATTTGTTTTTCCTTGCCTTAATTCAAAAGATAGGATAAATATATTTTAATCCATGTTATTTTAAAAGTATAAAATATGAATAAATCAACTAGGTAACTTAGAATCGTAATTTGAATAAGAAAATAAGCTAAACGAGATAATTACCAATTATAAGATAGCATAATTATCCTAATAAGATCTAAGGAAATATAACTAATAGATAATTCTTAAATCATACTCAAATATTAATTATTAAAGGTTAATTGAATTAATATGATTTGAACCGTGTGATTTTTAAATATTTAAAATACACCCTCATACTTATATATTAAATGTTTAATACTATATGTATAACATCAGTCAGTCGAATCGGTAGTACGCCTCATTCACGAAGCCATACTATAAGAGGGGTATAAGGAATCATCCTATAAAATGACCGCCATTTGGTGTCCACTTTCACCCACCGCTCCCTTGTATGGTGGAAGGTCGTTATCCGAACAGATTCGATAGGACATAACCTCATTAAAAGTATAATGATATAAATTACTAGAACATTATATAAAATTTCACTCTAGTTACTTTAGAAATACGTGAAATTGCATGCTAGTCCATGAAAATTGTACATCAATCTTTATGATTCGTTAGTGGAGCATGCGCGGTTAACCAGCACGCGAATTTGGGACTATAAAGTTGTTCTGATGGCACAAATCGAAAACTATCATTAATTGATGGAGCGTGCGTGGTTTATCGGCACAACAAGTTTGAGATGATAAAAAACGTCGAGGTTGTGAAGCGGGTTTGCAGGGTTATTCACATCTTATTTGTGATCCTCGGCATCCCAGTCACATATCGAAGAGCATAATCCGAGATTAACACGCCATTGATTGTTCAATGATCTCAATAGATCCAGGAGTTTCATTATGATTAAAATTGGTAAAGTGCTTTGTCTACCTAAAATAGATTTCCAATGTGATTATAGCATCTGTCTCCATGTTACGAATCGTATTTATGGATCCTAGCCTTAATTTAAAATTGGGTTAATAATTAAGGATAAAATCGACTAATATAACTTTCTCCTTTAGGTTAAGTGGAATCCTCTCCCACCTCCTCACTCACTTTCTAATTCTAGATTATCTTTTTTCTCCCTCATGAATAGCTCAATTGTTATGGGATCTTCCTCATTTTGATATTGGGAAAGATGTCCATAATTAGCACACCTCTTAAATCAAAAATGCATCAACTTTAGATAAGTTTTTATTCCCATAAAATAAAGAATTGTTAAATAAGTTCTCTTGTAACATTATGTCTATGCTCTCGATGTTCCATAATAAACTTTTTGGTAAACATGTGAACATATGAAATAAATTTGCATTTGAGTGAAGTATTTCACCAAATAGCAAGATAAGAGTAATTCGAAAATCATTAAAATTACCTAATTGTATTCGAATTGAAGAAAAGAGTTTTGTATGTAATCAATGAGAACTGCATAGACAAACTGGAGAGTCTCAATGTTACCCTTGACAAAAGTCTTCCTATAGATCTTGTTCTTGGATCTTTCATTAGTTCCTATGATAACATTGACTTGATTTATCATATAAATAGTATGGAGGAAAACGTTGATGAGATTCTTAAACCTTATTCAAACTGGAAAACTTGAAAGAAATTAGATTTCTTATCAAATTCCAGTTATTACTTTTGAATGTTGGTGAAATGAATTAGAAATGTTCAAATCCTAAATGGAAAGGAATGGTTGCAGCTGGAATTTCCCATTATGAAGTAATGTAATTGGTGTGTTCTATATTCCACGCAACCATGATTCAAAAGACGCAAGTTCCAATTAATGCAATGACAAGGATCATAGGAAACGATGATTTCCCTAAGTATTTTGGGGAGTGTAAAGTCAAATGTTTGACTTTACATCAAGTACATAAATAATCAAACTCTAAATACATACAATTCATAGGTCCTTGATGCATGATGGAATTTGACGATCTATAGGAAAGAAGGAAGTTAAACATCGAAAGCTAAACCTAATCATTGGAATGTACAAATGTTGCATGTCTCAATGATTGAGGATTTTAAGCTTGTGTTTAGTAATGGAGTTAGGATAAATCTAGTCGCTTGCTGATACTCTTCGGAGATGTCTAGAAACCAAATTTCATCATATGTGTTGTATAAACATGAATTTCAATTTTCATTTAATAATGGAAATGTGATCATTCTAGTTTATAAAGATGATGGTTTTATGTTTAATAACAATGAAATTGTAGTTTATGTTTCTGTAAATAACAATGTTGACTTGAATATTGATTCTTCTAATAGTTTTGTCAGAACAATATATATGATCGATGGATTCTATAATAAATAATGTGAACAATTTGGGCATCAAATTCAAAAGGAGAGTGTTTACTGTTATCTTCCCCGCACGTTGAACAATTGGGGCATCAAATTCAGAAGCACATTTCGGATACCAAGATACCATTTGATTATATCTGAAAAGCATTTCTGGTCCGTTATTGTGTATGCCTTGCATGTTTCAACCATTGAGAGAATAGTCTTCAGAGAGGTGGTTCAGTAGAGAGAGAGGTGGTTCAGTAGAGATGTTTGTCTCTCCAAAAGAACATACTCTTCTGAATTGTATCACTAACCTTTCGGTTATACACAACGCTCCAATGTTCTTTCCGAAAAAACTCCCAACTTCAACTTCTGAACGCCCTTAGGGTGCTCTTCGCGTTTCAGAATGGGCCTTTTCTATAAAACCAACGTTATCTCTACATCCATCTTCGCAATCTTTAAAATATAACAGTTGATCATTATTTTCAGATGGGCGACGATGGGCTCGTATTTCTTTTCATCTTTCATGACAATGATGAACAATGAGATCCAGTCATACGGATTCATAAACGGAAAGTCTGCCAAAGTAAATTCATCCAAAACCTTATTGGTTCCCCGAAATCCCTTGAACTTTACATTCACAAAATCTTCAGTCGACACAGGCAAGCAAACCTTCAATCCTATAATCCTATTCAAGCTCCAAGTCTGATACTGAGGCTAGACATACTTCAAGTAGAAATTGAAGAGTTTTTGATTCATCGCTTTGTCATAAATCAAAGCCTTTTCTATCGTCTCAAAACACAGAAACAGAAAAGCCCTCGGAGAAATGGGAAAATCAAATTGAGAGTCCGCTTTATTCAGATCAAAAGATACCGAAGGCTCAAGCCAATAGACGCTCGGATCATCAATGGCTTCTTTCTGAATTCTTTCAATCGGCCATGGAGTAAAGAGTGACTTCTGAGTTTCAAGAGTAATTTTCACACAAGCTTCTCAGATTCAGAAAGCTCTTCTTCTTCTTCATCATCATCAATAAGTTTCTATTTTCCTTTGTTTGATGCAGAAGCTTCATTACCCTTCTAATCATCAGTTTTCGGTTTTTGTTCATGTTCTTCAGTCGTTTTCTTTTCCTGTGGTTCTTCTTTGTCTCCCCCTTGTTTCAGAAGAGCACCGGTACCCAAAAAACCTTTAATCTGAATCAGCATTGAAAACACTGGTTGAAGTTTATCCGATAGTTGTTGTCGAACTGAAACGGTGAACAAGGAGTCACGAGTCTCCACAAGCCTTAGAAGATATTGATTTATTTCAGAAACACAACTTTTAATAATTGTTTTCTTAGTTTCCAAATCATCAACATGCTTGTTATATATTGCAGTTTTACCGAAGGACCTTTGCCTTCTGAGTCTTTTCAGCCAACTGATCGATAATGTTGTTTTCAGCTGCCAAGTCCTCCTGCAGCATTTCCATCTTTGTAAGAACGGAGGCGTTAAGTTCAGCATTGTCAACTTTTATTATTGAACGAATAACGGAGAGTGCCTCCTTCTCAGCTTGCAGAGAGGTATGCAACCCTACTATGACTTTGTTTATGGCTTCGGTATTTGAGTCAGAGGATGTTCTAAACTCATCCATAAAGTCTTTCACATCCTGGCATAGTTTTTCGACTTTTTCGGCCGTTTCCGAAAGAGTCTTCTCCGATGCTTTAATTGCCTTGGAAGAATCTTCAAGGACTTTGGCGTTTGCTTTGGTTAGCAGCTCCATTGTGGCCTTGTGGGTTGTCAACATGTACTCCCAGTTGGGTGAAGATGAAGATTTGGAAGACTCTAAGAGAGAATCCAAATTTTCATTAATATGTTTAAACTACCCTTTCGTCATCAGGTCATCATCATCTTAATTATTGACATTGACAGTGAAAGGACTAAAAAAGAAATCTGTAAAAGCTTCTGGATCATCTCCATACATAATTTCATTAGAGTTATCTGAAGGAGGAACAATGGATGTATCATGTTCTAATGTCGCACCAGTATGAACATTTTCCCCTGTATCAGATACGTTGACATGAATGTCCGAAGCCCTAGTCGCCTCCGGAATGGACTTGACAATCGGAAATTCTGGTGGAGTGGTAATAGATGATGTGATTGGAGGGGTGGAATTAGAAAAGATTGTGGAGGTTAATGGAATGGAGATCTGAGGAAGTGAAATTCCAATAGAAATATTTGCTTGTAGTGGAGGAATGGATGATACCGGAATGGTAGTTGTGATTGGTGAAGATGGTGGAGTGAAGGTATAAAAGAAATCCGAAATAGGAATAGATAAAGGAGGTGGAGAAGATACCTTCAGAATTGGTTCGGTGGGAGTGGTTTTCGAAGTCGTTGCAGTATCTTCTTCCTCATTGTGAATTGTACCTTCCTCTCTGACTTCGGTAAGAGTCATGGATTCCGAATCTTCCTGAAATACCGGAGATGGAGATCTCGATTTCTTTTCTTGCTTCTTGATTTTCTTTGGGGCATTGACTGTTTCGACGGAGCATCTTTTTCTTTTCGTTTGCCTCCCCTCTTCGGTTTGTTTCCCTCATCAATCAATCTCTGTAACTCATTCGGCATTGGACGAACACCATATGAAGGTAACTTCTGATATTCGTTCATAATCACATTATCTTGAGGAACCTTCACCACCATTTCCTCCAGAATAGACCCGATAAATGTGAAATTCCTTGGGTCAGACATCACAAACGTAGTCGTTTGGAGTATCAGAATAGCATCCATGACATAATTGGTTATCAATGGAACTTTGAAGTGACCTAGAGCTCGATTTACCACAATCGACCAAAATCGAGCACAAAAGATCTTGGTATGACGAGTAGAGGAGATTGTACTATGAGTAAGTTGAGTCCATAGGATTGAACCATAGTCGAGATTCACTCCATGAAATAACCTGTATATGAGAGTGTAAAATAGCTTACTTCCACTATTTGAACCTGCAACTATTTCTGAAAAGTTTTTGAACAGCAGTGTGAATATCCATTCCACATTGAATGAAGAAAGGTCTTCGTGAACTTGGAAAATAGGGATATGTCTCCTGTGTATCCCATCTGATAAAACATCTCGATTAGAGCAGTGGAGGAAATTGATTCTGGATCAATGAGAGCATCGAGGAAGCAAGCCCCAAAAGTCTGCAGAAACAGGGCTTGGTGATCGAGGTCTTTTGAGATGCAACCTCGAAGTGGATGATTTTGTCTCCTTTTTTGTAGATTGTAGAGGAGTAAGCCTTTGAAAGATGGACTAGTGGAACAGATTCAGCCATGATAAAGCTTGAGCCAGTGGCGAGAACTTGAGACATTAAAGCATCGGCCTAAGAGCTTCATTGTAACGTGATGAATCAAGATCGATTATCAGATTCTCGTTGGGCTTCACGTTTAGCGTGGTGATGGAGGCTGATTGATCGGCAAACGAAGTGGTTTCAGAAGATCCTGCCATTGAAGCAATAAAGAAGATGATGAATAGTGGAGAGCGTTTAGGGTTTTTGCCTTGAGGGTTTTGAGTACTATGTGAACAGTGAGAGAAAATGAACAGTCCAAAGCCCTTTTATACGGTTTGTTATGAGTGGTGAGAGAAAAGCGTCGCTTGACGTTCCTGTACCCCATAAAAGTAGCCTTGAAAATTATGACAGCTCATCAACTATGTCAGATAACGTTGTAACAGACACGCGTGATGTCAAGAAATTCAAAAATCACGCCTGATTTGAAATCTTATCTTCATGAAACCGTCGTTTCGGTTTTGACATATTCAGAATTATCAGCCAATCCACCGCCTTCAAATCAACACCTGTTCTCGAAATGAAGGTAACCAATCAGAATTAGAACCAAACTTTGAAAAATCACAAGGATTTTTGTGCAAGAGTGTTCCAAAGAAAAAGAAATAAAGAAAATTAAATTTGTAGGATTCCGTGATGTCAAACAATATTTACATGAAAACCAGATGGATCTCGGGCAACGATCTCTTCCTTCTGAGTCAAGAGAGAATCTGAAGTGCTTTTGTGGTATCCCGTTGAATTACGATCACCTATTTATTAAGAAACTGTGAAAGGCTTCTTTCAATAGGCTGTAAAGGTGGCTTAAGCTTCAACCAGATTCGTAAACTTAACATAAGTCTGAAGATCTGAATGAAGTACTTGTTTGACCAGTGTAGTCATAAGAACAAGTAAGCTTTGGATATTCTTTAACTGAGTGGATTTTATGGAAATCTCAAAAAAATAAAAACCCGAATCTTTTGGGAAGAAATGTATTGGGTCGAGAACATTTCATTAAGATAACTCAAAAAGAAAAATGAGATTTCATACTTGTAAAGGTACAAACCAAAAAGGCTTTATTCATCAATTCCTTGGTGAAAATATCTAGAACATTTAATTGTTCACCGTCAATTCAGAAATAGGTTTCGGATTTTGTGTCTCACTCAAAATCGTTGTGATAACGATTTCAATATCGAAAACACAGATGTTGTGTAACCATAAACCTCAGTTGTAATTTCTGAGAGTCTCAAGGGTTACGTTTATGAACACAAAACTGATGGAGAAATTGTAGATTGGTTCCGAGAAGAGAGTGTACCTCTTCTATAAATGAATGACAAAGCAGTCAACTCTTAACTCATTGTGAGAATAGAAAATGTAGATTTGTTAATTTTTGATTTTCTAAAAAAAAGATAAAACATAAATAAAGAAAAATATTTTTTAGATTTTGGATTTTCTGAAAAAGATAAAACATAAAAAAAGAAAAATATTTTTGTGATTTTGGATTTTCTAAAAAAATAAAACAGAAATGAAGAAAAATAATTAAGACAAGAGAATTCAGAAACATAAATGAACAATAAGTTTCGAATCATTCCGAAGCTCGGAACCAGTTGGAACAGTCTTAATGTACAAAGCATACATAAACATTATGAGATGAGGATGAACAGTAGAATTCGAAGCATTCCAAAGTTTGGAACCAATCGGAATGGACATAATGCATGAAGGATATAAGGTATTCAGAAACTCCAATGAACAGTACATTCTGAAACATTCCGAAGCTCGGAACCATTTGGAATATGAACAGTCAATTCCGATTACGAAGAGGATTTCGTAACTGACTCGGCTTCAATCATTCCTAGCCCTTGTAAAACTCGATTGAACGTGGGTTCAGGTAAGGCCTTTGTGAAGATGTCGGCTAACTGATCTGAGGACCTAACAAAATGAACTTCAACGGTACCATCCTCAACGTGATCCTTTATGAAGTGATATCTTAGTGCAATATGCTTCGTTTTTTAGTGTTGCACTGGATTATGGAAGATTCTAATTGCACTTTTGGAATCACAATACAATGAGATTCGCTTCATATTAATTCCATAATCCCTAAGGTGGTTCTTAATCCACATTACTTGTGATGTACATGATGCAGCAGCAATATATTCAGCTTCAGCGGTAGATAAGGAGACACAAGTCTGCTTCTTAGATTGCCAACTAACAAGTTTGCCATCCAGAAACTGACATCCCCCTGAAGTACTTTTCTGATCAACTCCACATCCGCCTAGGTCAACATCAGACTATGCTTGTACAAAGAATCTTGAATTCGATAGATACCATAGTCCAAGGGAAGTAGTCCGCTTTAGATAACGAAAGATGTTCTTGACTGCCAACATATGAGGTTATCTAGGGTTGGCTTGAAATCTGGCACAATAACAGACAACAAACATGACAACTAGAAGTTAAGTATAACAACGAGCCAATCATTTGACGATACAAATTCATATCAGTTACTGGTTTATCAAGAGAAGGTGTGAGTTTTGTTGCGAACGCCATTGGGACTTTGACTTTAGAATCACCCACCATTCCGAATTTTGCCAAAAAGGTGTTATATTCAATCCAAGGAAAAAGTTAATTTTACCCATTGAACTCATTTCTAATTTAGTTTCCATTAGCTTTCGGAATTCAGCTGTTAAGTTGGGATTAGTAGATCCGAAAATAATGTAATCAACATAAATTTGAACAATAATCAGATGGTTACCCTCCGTCTTACGAAAGAAAGTAGGATCAACAGTACCTTGTTTAAATTTAGATTGGTTAAGAAATCGAGTCAGAGTTTCATACCATGCCCTCGGTGCTTGTTTGAGACCATATACCGCTTTATCCAGAACATAGTAATATGTGGCATATTTTTCATACACAAAGCCAGGTGGTTGTTCAACATAGAAGGTTTCATCCAGTTCACCATTCGCATATTTTTCATTTGAAATACATCAAAGTTTTTGTGAGCTGCATAGGCGAGAAAAATCCAAACAGATTCCAGTCTGGCCACCGGTACAAATGTCTCTTCATAGTCGATACCTTCTTCTTGACAGTAGACTTTAACAACCAAGTATGCATTGTTTCGGATTACGTTTCCTTCTTTGTCCATCTTATTCCAGAACACCCATTTCATTCACACAACAGAACCATCCTTTAGAGTGGGAACAAATCTCCACACTTTATTTCTCTCAAATTCATTTAGTTCCTCCTGCATAGCTTGCACACAATCTCCATGATCTAGAGCAATTTTAACAGTTTTAGGCTCAATTTTAGAAATGAAAGAGTTAAACATGTAAAATTCCAATTTTGAAAATAATGCAGTTTGTTTCGCTTTTTGTTGAGCCCTTGTAAGTGTTGGATAAGGTGTCAAAGTCCATAACTTTATTTGGTATATACTTGACCCGACCCGGCATGGTCCATTTGGGTTGCACTTCACCCGAACTATTTGTATGGTTAATTCTTTGAGATTTGTATGTTTATGATTTATTAATATATTATAAGTTATAATATATTAATGTGAAATCATAGTATTTAATTAGTATTGATCATAAATTAATTTATAATTAATTTGATGATAAAAAAGGTGACTAATTAAATATGGGCTCTTGTATTTATATAAGTGTGGGCTAATACTCATTTGGAATGGGCTTGGCATGCATGGGAGTCCATGGATATTCCATGGAGCTTTTAACCCATGGATCCTTGGAAAGGAAGAGTCATGGGTATTAGGGTTTACATGGATGTAACCCTAATCCTCCACACTATATAAAGGAGCTTATGATGCTTGAAATGGCACTAAGTGTGTGTGTGTGTAAGAAAGGTGGCCGATTTCTACAAGCGAAACATACTCTCTCATAGTTTTTCCAAAGTTTGTGGTGATTTATGACTTCCATTTGAGGCATCCACATTATTGGTGCTTGGCTCTCAAACTCCAAGGAATCAACTCACTATTAAAAGGTATGTAATTCTTCTAGCTTTTATGTTTAATGTTCCCCATGCCATGCTAGATACGTGATGAACCTTGGAAAAAAAATTCATGTATTTTAGTCAAACATAGATCCAAGGTTTCTAGGGTTGCATGTACACCATAGGAGTGTTAGAATGCTCAAAACCCATCAGTGGTATCAGAGCCTAGGATTGTTTTGTTGAATACTTGATGCAAACTGTTGAAAAATCGAAAAATTGAGTTGTCTGGACAGTGGACTCGCCGAGTCCATAGGGGGACTCGACGAGTCCAAGTGCAAATTCATCCTACTCGTCGAGTAGGTTCCTGCACTCGACGAGTACGAGGCTCTGACTGCAGTTTTTCGACTTTTGCTGCTGGAAATGGACTAGAAACATTTCCCTAAACTGTTTTGGTGTTTTAAAACTTGTTTTAGATGGTGTAATGGTTATGCTAATCCATTTACAATGGCTAATATCAAAATTCCATGTTTTATATGTGTTCATATGATTCTTGAAATTTTGATATGATATTAATGTTCTTATGAGTTATTGTTAGATCATAGGAATTACTTGCTAAATTATTTAATGATTAATTCTTGATCAATTATGTGTTTTAATGGAATCCATAATTTGTCCTCAAGTTATGGATTTCCAAAGGTCACTTTCTTTAATGTCCATTTAAAACACATAAGTTACATAAAAATGAAGAATCTTTACTTTTATGAACCATTAACTCATAAGTTATGAAATGAAAAGTTTTGAATAGTTTCAAAACTTGCCCTCAAGTTTTGGAATTTGTAAAGTCGCACACACTTTAAAATACTTTAATTCCAACCCTTAGGATTATAAAAGTTGGAATTCAACCCTTATACTATTATAAGATTAATGGTTAATATCTATATATATATATATATATATATATATATATATATATATATATATATAAGATCAAGTCGGTTTACCGTTAGTAGGCCTCATTCACGAAGTCGGTCTATAAGGGGGGTATAAGGTTGTTGCCTATAAAATGGCAGCTTAATGGGTGTCCACTCTCACCCACCGCTTCCTTGATCGGTGGAGGGTCGTTAGCCGAACGGGTAGGACAATGACTTTAATTCTCATTAAAAGTATAATGATTATTATAAAGTAACTAAATATTTTTATAAATTCCCAATCTTAGTTACTTTAGGAAAATGTGAAAATGGTGCTAACCCATGAAATTCACACTTTGTACCTTACCAAGTCGTTGGTGGAGCGTGTGTGGTTAACCAACACACTAACTTGGACTAGTAAGGATTATAAAGGGTGACTTAATGTTTATCATAGATCGGTGGAGCGCGTGTGGTTAACCGGCACATTGATTAGGTGATAATATTAAGGGTACCAAGTGAATTTGCATGGTTATTCACACCTTGTTTTGTGATCCTCGGCATCCCAGTCACAAAACTTGAAGGGCACAATCGAGATTGAAACATGCCATTGAAAAGTTCAATGAATCTCAAAACTTCAAGGGCACAATCTCAATGAATTTCAAAACCAATTAAAACCTAATAATTTATTTCGTTTTCATGGTGGAAATTAGTGAATCGTCATTCACCTACCTTCAAATATGTTATAGCTTAGATTACGGCATCCGTCTTCTAAGTTATAATATATTGTGTTGGGTCCTAGCCTTAATATATTGTGTGGAAATTGGTGAATCGTCATTCACTCAGCAAGCTTCAAGGACTTCTGAAGACCGTCGAAAGTGGTCTTAAAGGTAAGTCGGTTGTTACTCCTACTACTCCTACAGCAACCCCTGTTTTGGCTATCGGACAAGGCAAAGGGAAGAAGAGGAAGAACCCTTCAAAGGGTACCAAGGGAAAGTCTCTTGATGGATTCTCATCAAGTGGAACCAAAGGTGGTTCTGCTACTCCTTCTGCCATCCCTAAGGATGTTGATTGCTTCTATTGCCAGAATAAGGGGCACTGGAAGCGAAACTGCCCAAAGTACTTGCAGGATGTCAAGGATGGGAAAGTGAAACCATCCCATGCAGGTATTTACACTATATTGTCTAATAACTCACCATATTCTAACTCTTGGGTCCTTGATACAGGTTATGGTATTCACATATGTTCTGATTTGCATGGCCTAAGAAGAAGTGAGGATGTGGAGCACAGGAAGATAAACTTAATCATGGGGAATAGGAAGCTTCACCTGTTACCAAGATTGGAGTTTATACTTTGTTGCTAAGTAGTGGGTTAAAGTGAGATTTGAATAAATATGTTTACTCATCTGAAATGGCGAGAAATATTATTTCCTTTCATAGTATGTACAAACAAGGGTTTACCTTTTCGTTTGATAATGAATGTGGTGGTATTAATGCTTTCTTTAGTAATGTTCTTTATTTTAAAGCATTACCTTGTGATGGTGTGTATGAAACTGTGTCGGTTGTAGATAACCTAGGAAATAATGTGTTGTGTATCGATTCCTCTACTAGCTTGGATAAAGCATCATTGTGGCATTGTCGTCTTGGACATGTAAGCAAGAAACGCAAAGGCCAAATCCAAAAGGATGGAGTATTGGACTCATTTGACCTAAAGTCAGATGTTAGTTGTGACTCTTGTTTGCTTGGAAAAATGACAAAATCACCCTTCACTGGTACTTGTGCAAGGGGTGAGGGTTTGTTGGACCTTATACATACTGATGTATGTGGACCCTTCAAAACTTCCACAAGGGATGCTAATTGCTATTATGTGACTTTTACTGATGATTATAGTAGATATGGTTATGTCTACTTAATCAAGCATAAGTCAGAGACTTTTGAAAGGTTTAAAGAGTTTAAACAGGAAGTAGAAAATAAATTGGGCAGGAACATTAAGATGCTTCGATCCGATCGAGGTGGTGAGTATCTTAGTATAGAGTTCCTCGACTATCTTAAGGAGTGTGGGATTGTCTCACAATTGACACCTCCCAGGACACCACAGCTGAGTGGTGTGGCTGAGAGGCGTAATCGGACCTTGTTGGACATGGTTCGTTCCATGATGAGTCGAGCTTCGCTACCAATCTCTTTTTGGGGGTATGCCTCAGAGACTGCCGCTCATATCCTTAATCTAGTCCCTACAAAGAAGGTTGCCAAAACAGCTCATGAGATGTGGACTGGGAAAGTTCCCAACTTGGACCACATCAAGATTTTGGGATGCGAGGCTTTTGTGAGGCGTGAGACTCACGATAAGCTCGAACCTCGAAGTGAGAGGAGCATTTTCATCGGCTACCCACAGAGATCATTTGGTTACCTCTTCTACAAATCCAGTGATAATGTGGTCTTTGTAGCAAGGAGAGGAGTCTTTCGTGAGAGAGAGAGAGAGAGAGAGAGAGAGTTCATGAGCCAAGGAAACAGTGGGAGGCAAATTGACCTTGAAGAAATTCAAGAATCAAGTGGTGAAGGAATCTCAAACCATAGCAATCAACCTGAAGAGGAAACTCCTGTTGATCCGACTGACAAGTCTGTACCTCTGAGGCGTTCCACGAGAGTTAGGAATGCACCTGAGCATTACTATGGTTTCCAAAGGGCTTTTCTCAAACTCCGGGAGAAAATGGATCTTCAAGAAGAAGACCGACATGGATGGTAATGTACACAATTATAAGGCGCGACTGGTTGCAAAGGGCTTTTCTCAAACTCCGGGAGTTGATTATGATGAGACCTTTTCACCAGTAGAAAAGATTAAGTCTATTAGGGTTATGTTAGCCATTGCTGCATTTCATGACTATGAAATATGGCAAATGGATGTCAAAACGGATTTCCTTAATGGAAAGTTGGCTGAGGATGTTTACATGAATCAGTCGGAGGGTCTTTTCAGTACAGAGTACCCGAAAAGAGTGTGTAAGCTTGAGAAATCCATCTATGTATTGAAACAAGCACCTCGCAGATGGAATCTTTGTTTCGATGAGAAAGTCAAAGAGTTTGGATTTTCGAGAAATGAAGATGAGTCATGCGTATATGTCAGAGCTAGTGGGAGTATAGTTAGCTTCTTGGTGCTATAAGTGGATGACATATTGCTCATAGGAAATGACATACCAACCTTGCAGGAGGTGAAGTCCTGGCTTCGGAAGTGTTTTGCTAAGAAGGATCTAGGAGAGGCTGCCCATATCCTAGGGATAAGGATATTAAGAGACGGGAGTAAAAGACTAATTGGACTTAGTTAGAGTACCTACTTGGACAAGGTGTTGAAAAGGTTCAAAATGCAAAATTCCAAGAAAGGAGAATTACCGATCCAAAGCAATGCCAAACTGAGCAAGGCTCAGAGCCCGAGTACAGAGCCTGAGATAGCTGAGATGAGTTGAATACCATATGCTTTCGCTCTTGGCTCGATCATGTATGTTATGACTTGTACCCGCCCTGATGTGGCCTTCGCTTTGAGCATGGTCAGCAGATATCAGGGGAACCCTGGCAAGGCTCACTGGACTGCGGTAAAGAATATTCTCAAGTAGCTGCGGAGGACTAAGGATTGGATCCTTACCCTTGGTGGGAGTGATGACTTGAGAGTAGTAGGGTATAGTGATGCTAGCTTTCAGACTGATAAGATAACTTCCGCTGTCAGTCGGGCTGGGTCTTTACTCTAAATGGAGGGGCAATAACTTGGAAGAGTTCCAAGCAGGAGACAGTAGCTGATTCGACCTGTGAATCAGAGTACATAGCAGCGAGTGAAGCGGCAAAGGAGGCGATACGGCTGAAGAACTTCATCGGAGACCTTGTAGTTGTACCAGCTATTAAGGAGCCTATGGAGATTTTCTGTGACAACAATAGTGCAGTTGCCTTAGCCAAGGAACCGAGAGATCATGGCAGATTCAGACACATTGACAGAAAATATCACTTCATAAGACAGAAGATAGAAGAAGGACTCCTCGTGGAAAAGAGGGTATCATCAGAAGAGAATCCTGCAGATCCCATCACAAAGGGACTGACGAGGGTTAGGCATTTACAACATGCGAGGCGCATCGGGCTGAAGGATGATATTAGTTTTACAGATTAGATAGCTATTTCTGAAACTTGTAAAATGTAATCGACATTTGATGATGAATAAAAGGTGTGGTTATTTATGAGTAAGGTGTTACTGTCTTTTGTCAATTATTTACTATTGTTTCAGCTTTGCATGTTTTGACTTCTAGAATAAATTACTTTATTCAAACTTCCACAGTCGGTCATATGTCGGAAGTACGTATGAATTAAGACTGTCATTAATTGGGCTTGTAGATGACTAAAGGTGTTTACCCATAGCAATGGTTGCTACAACATTCATGAGTGCTCATAAGTTCTGAGTATTGGAATAAACCCACGCTCACTTGAATCACTTCATGGAATTTATCTCGAGTGATCGTGAGACGGTAATATCATATAAGTCTTCAAACCTAGAGATATGAGTTGTTGCCTATGAGTTTGTTGTGCATTGATTGCACGAATACACATCAGTAACTTGATGTTATAAAACGTGCCTTTGTGTATAGTTCAACAAGTAATAGAAAAAGTATATGAGTTGAAGTTTATCTGTTCCTTCTAGTCATTGGAGGATTAGAAGCGATATCTGGGCCCATCGATGAATTTGTTTTGACCTATGTACCAGGCTCAGTCAGAACTTAATTGATGTGTTCAATTAGTTCTATGTCAAACAAATCGGAAATCGGGAAACAAACTGTTGGACAATAAGTACGACGTTGTTCCATGTATTTGGCCGGCTGATATCTTGAGAACAGAGGATTATATGATCACTTATCTAAAATGGTGCTTCATAGTTCAACAGAGTCTTAAGAGCTACGATTGTCGGTTGGTTCCTGAAGTCATATAGACAAATATAGTTATTAGACTTATCAAAGTGGGAGACCGTTGGATAAGGTGTCTAAGTACATAAATTTATTTGGTATATACTTGACCCGACCCGGCATGGTCCATTTGGGTTGCACTTCACCCGAACTATTTGTATGGTTAATTCTTTGAGAATTGTATGTTTATGATTTATTAATATATTATAAGTTATAATATATTAATGTGAAATCATATTATTTAATTAGTATTGATCATAAATTAATTTAGAATTAATTTGATGATCAAAAAGGTGACTAATTAAATATGGGCTCTTGTATTTATATAAGTGTGGGCTAATACTCATTTGGAATGGGCTTGGCATGCATGGGAGTCCATGGATAGTCCATGGAGCTTTTAACCCATGCATCCTTGGAAAGGAAGAGTCATGGGTATTAGGGTTTACATGGATGTAACCCTAATCCTCCACACTATATAAAGGAGCTTATGATGCTTGAAATGGCACTAAGTGTGTGCGTAAGAAAGTTGGGCGATTTCTACAAGCTAAACATACTCTCTCATAGTTTTTCCAAAGTTTTTGGTGATTTGTAACTTCCATTTGAGGCATCCACATTATTGGTGCTTGGCTCTCAAACTCCAAGGAATCAAGTCACTATTAAAAGGTATGTAATTATTCTAGCTTTTATGTTTAATGTTCCCCATGCCATGCTAGATAGGTTATGAACCTTGGAAAAACAAATTTGGATGTATTTTAGTAAAACATAGATCCAAGGTTTATAGGGTTGCATGTACACCATAGGAGTGTTAGAATGCTCAAAACCCATCAATAAGAACTCTTGAAGCCGAATCTCCGGTCACTTGAGAACTTGGATGATCTTTGGTCCATATTGTGATAAGAGGATAATTCTGATCATATACTGGATCGATTTCTGCAACAACTTCTTCAAATTCCGATTGTACATCGGAGTCATTATTTTCATTCTCCTCCTGAAAGTTTGCATATGACCCATGATTCAGAATCGAATTCTCCCCTGGAATGAATCATGGGTTTTGGAGTTTGAAGTGGAACCCTCCCCCTAGAATGGAGCATCACTGGGTTGTGTTTGATTTGGGAATTCAGAAGCATTCTAAATTGGTTGTTCCTGAGAAGTCTTGATGTTTTAGCAGCTTCATCAACTATCTTCTTTAATTCATCTTCTTTGTTGTCCTTGGCCTTCGATTCTGAGGAAATGGCTTTCCTGACTCATCAAATAAATTTAGAAATTCCTCATATAAATTCATAAGAGGAATTATCATAGAATTTGTTGATGGAAAGATTTGCCTAGACTGAGAATCTTCTTTATGAGTAGGTTTCTTCAATCTTTCTTGATTTCTTATTCAGAACCCTATATGCCTTTAAAGTTAAAGAATAACCCAGAAAAATTCCTTCGTCTGCTTTCACATCGAATTTATTCTGATTTTCTTTAGAGTTGAAAAGAAAGCACTTGGAACCAAATACATGAAAGAATTTAACGTTAGGTTTCCTATTGTTCAAGATTTCGTAAGGAATAATGAGAAATCTTTGGTTGATGTAAAAACGGTTTTGTGTGAAACAAGCAGTTGCAATAGCGTTAGCCCAAAAGTAGAGAGGAAGATTCGTAAATGATAACATCGTCTTTGCAGCTTCTTAAAGAGAGCGGTTTCGTATTTCAACTACACTGTTCTGTTGGGGAGTGTAAGGCGAAGAAAATTTGTGAGCAATCCCTTTGCCAGTTAAGAATTCTTCAAATTCTTGGTTTTTGAATTTCGAACCGTTTTCACTGCGAATTTTCCGAACATGCTTTCATAGTTGAAGCTCAACCTGCTTGATGAAATCTATCAACTTCGAGTTGCAACTGATTTCTGTCTAAGAAAGAACACCCATGTAAATCCAGAAAAATCATCAACAATAACCAGAATATATTTATTACCACCAATACTTTCGATGGCTGATGGACCACAAAGATCAATGTGCAATAATTCCAGTAGCTCAATGATTTTGGTATTGGTTATGGTTGAGTGACTCTTCCTGCTTTGGTTTTTGAGCTCACAGGCAGCACATAAGTGTTCCTTCTCGAATTTCAGAAGAGGTAGCCCACGAACAAGATCAACAATGACGAGCTAATTTATATCCTTGAAGTTCAGATGGGAAAGCCTTTTGTGCCATAGCCAACTATCATCCGAAGATGCTTTTGTAAGCAATCAAATAGATGGCTTCCCTTTGATTGAATTCAGATTCAGAGGATACATCTCTCCCTTGATTTTGGACTTTAGAAGCACTGCCTTAGATTTCTTTTCAGTTATCTACGAACCTTCTTCATCAAACGATACTTTTAGTCCTGTACCTATGTGACATCCCCTAATTTCTCGGCCAGAAAAGACAGATTTAATTTAGGCTTTTTAAAATAAAATCAGAGAAATCCTTTTAAAAGATGTTGCGGAATTGGTCCCCAAAACAAAACATGATAGAAGTTTATCAAAACCTTTCTTTAAGAAATATATATTTTCATTATATTTCAAAACCTCGGGATGTCATGTTCTGATACAGATCAAAAGCATAAACAAGACATTATGAGCCTTACAACATTTATTTACAACTACTGGCCTATAATCCAAAACCTCTCATCATCCTCCGACTATGCTCGGGGTCCACTACCTGTAATATAAAAAGCTGAGTGGGTCAGGCTTGGGTGCCTGGTGAGCATATAGGGTTTTCAACCCACAATAATAATAAACTTATTAAGTTCACCAATCAACAATAACCCTGATTACCCATTCCCGTTATCCTCACTTTACGTCCCTAAATACCTATCACAAGGGACCTAGCCTAAGGAACATCATCGGCATGGACACTACTGCTAAGGGGACTCCTCAGCCATACATGTCCTAAAGGCAACCATGAGGGGGATGGAGTACGCCAATGAACATTTAGTTCACCAACACCTACAAGTTGCGAACCTGCTAGTGTTCCACTGGACTGTCTAGAAAGGTCTGTGGTCGTCATCTATACTCCGCTAGACGACTACAACAACAACAACAACATCGAGGTCTCTCACCATTTTAACACACATCGACTATTTCGTCTACCCATGTTTTACCCAACATATTTGTAGATAAAATACATATACAGTTTAAAACTTGTATAAAACATCTATTCAACAGTCACCTCAAATAAACACTTAATATAATTACACATAGCACGTATTTTATAGAAAATACTTCATATCTAGGTGTAAGATGAAAGTGACTACACACTCACATAATTTACTGATAATCGGGCAGCACTTCGTTTCCTAAAACGATCGTTTCTAATAAAACCGGCAGTTTTATTGAGAAACCGGGCTCTGCGAGGGTCGGGCTTCAAAACCGAAAAGATAATTTATCGGGCTTCTCGGGCACTTCGGGACGTGTTTCGGGTGTTTGGTATGATACCGGGGCTTTGGGGGAAGTTGGAATGAAAGAAATATGGGTTTAGGGGTGCAAAATGTCAAGTTTCCAAATTATCCCCGGGAGGTCTCGCACCCTTCTATTTATAGGGGCGAGGCTTCTGATCGGACGGCTGAGAAGACTCCACATGGCAGCAGATCCGAAGAGAAGGCAGATGGCTCGCACGTGCGGGGGTCCAGGTGTGGGCTTTTGATTGGACCGAGGTCTAGGTCTGAGGTTCGGATCCGAAGCAAGAGGAAAGGGGGACATGTGGTGCGAAGGTCGGACACGCGGCAGGGAGAGCGAGGCTCGGACGAAGCTGCACACGCGTCGCTCCTCGGATGCGCCACGGCTTCGGATAACTCAGCAATTTCGGACACGTGGCGCACATAGAGGGAAGGTGACGTGGCCGAAGTATGACTATGCGAATTTTCTCGGATTTAGCATTTTTTCTCGATTTTTGTGCAAAAACTTCTAAAACCCATAACTTTCGCATACGAGCTCCGTTTTTGACGTTCTTTAGATGCACGTGTAGGTAAAATTACGCTCTACATCTTTCGTTTTGACTTCGTCGGCTAATTTTGATTTTAATTTTTATATTATTATTTTTAACAGACCGGGACATGAAATTCGTTAAAAATTCATAACTTCTTCGTCCGACGTCCGTTTTCGTCTGTCTTTTTACCGTTGTACTACTATTGATGACTAAGGCTAAAAAGTAGTTTATCAAAAACTCACTTTTTACGTCATTCGGCACCGTGCCAGTTTTGTCGCGAAACTTCGACAGGTCATAACTTCTTCGTTATAACTCGGATTTCGGTATTCTTTATATATCTGTAATCCTTTTCACGACTACTACAACTTTCTTAATAGATATCAGCTTTATCTAATATTTATTTTCGACGCTCATTTTTATTCTTAATTAATTAAATCCAAGTAATTAAGCATAAAACACATAATTCACATAATATTCACATAATTCCTTTTCATATCTTCAAAATGAGTTACAAATGTTAACCTAGACTATGACGTCAATATTAATGCCTAGCCTAGAAACACGGGCGTTACAATTCTCTCCCCCTTAGGATGATTTCGTCCCCAGAATCACACATCAACAAACAACTGTGGGTAGCGACTCATCATGTCACTCTCCGTTTCCCAGGTGAGATTTGGCCCATTCGTATGTTTCCAACGCACAAGCACTAAATCAACCATCTTGCGTCGCAACTTCTTAGTCTTACGGTCAACGATTGCCTTAGGTTCTTCAATTAACCTCTTGTTTTCATCCAACCTTAATTCAGAAATGGGAATTATGTCGGGCACATCTCCCGTGAACTTTCTCAAATAACACACATGAAAGGTATTATGAATAACCTCCAGTTCTTCCGGTAATTCTAGCTTGTAAGCTTGATTCCCGATCCCCTGAAGAACTTTAAACGGTTCAATAAACCTTGTACTCAATTTTCCCCTTTTACCAAATCTTATAAGTCCCTTCCACGGCGAGACTTTAAGTAAAACCGAATCTCCAACTTCAAATGATATCGGATGTCTTTTTTTGTCAGTATAGCTCTTTTGTCGATCTTGAGCTGCTAACATCCTTTCCCTAATCACTTTCAACTTTTCGGCAGTCTGGTGGACTATTTCAGGTCCCATAAACTGCTTTTCCCCAGCTTCCAGCCAACATGACGGCGTTCGACACTTTTCTCCATACAAAGCGTGATAAAGTGCCATCTTGATGCTCGAGTGGAAACTATTATTATAGGAAAATTCTACTAGAGGTAAGTGTTAATCCCAGTTACCTTAGAATTCCAGGGTACATGCTCTGAGCATATCCTCCAACGTTTGAATTGTTCGTTCGCTCTGACCATCAGTTTGCGGATGGTAAGCTGTACTCAAACACAACTTGGTACCCAATTCCTCTTGTAGACTCCTCCAAAACCTTGAGGTAAAACGGCTGTCACGATCAGATACAATCGTTAACGGAACACCGTGAAGCCTCACAATTTCCTTCACGTAAGAATTCGCAAGTTTATCCATAGACCATTTCTCGTTGGTTGCTATGAAATGCGCACTCTTAGTGAAGCGATCAACGACCACCCCAATCATGTCGTGACTGTTCCTTGTCCTGGGCAGTTTAGTCACAAAATCCATGGTGATGTCTTCCTATTTACCCATGGGTACAGGTAAAGGTTCTAAACTCCCATACGGCTTCTGATGTTGTGCCTTAACCCTAGCACATGTTACACACTCGGCCACATACTTAGCAACATCGAGCTTCATCGTCGGCCACCAGTAATAGGGTTTTAGATCCCTATACATTTTTGTACTGCCGGGATGAATCGAGTACATGGTCTTGTGCGCTTCCTCCATCAGAAGATCTCTTACTCCTCCCGTCTTAGGTACCCAAATCCTATCTTTGAATACCTTCAGTCCTTGACCGTTTGTATCAAACACTAACGTTTTACCCAAACGTTCCTCCTTTCGGACATTTTTCTCTAAAGCTTCCTCTTGAGCTTTCTTTATACTTTCCACAATTGTTGAGACAACTTCAATTCTCAACGCTCTTGGCCTTTTCTTTTCAAGATTTACCTTCCGATTGAGAGCATCAGCAACAACATTTGCTATACCAGGGTGGTAAAGTATCTCACAGTCGTTGTCCTTGAGTTACTCTAGCCAGCGTCGTTTCCTCATTTTCAATTCCTTCTGATTAAAGAGATATTGAAGACTCTTATGATCAGTGAAAAGTTTACATTTACTACCATAAAGATAGTGCCTCCATATCTTTAAGGCGAATACTACCGCTGCCAACTCCAGATCATGAGTGGGGTAGTTCTTTTCATGCTCTTTCAATTGCCTCGATGCATACGCTATCACTTTATCCCTTTGGGTCAGAACACAACCTAACCCAACTCCAGAGCATCATTATAAACTGCAAAGTCATCAACTCCTTCAGGTAACGAAAGAATCGGTGCTTCACACAATTTCTTCTTTAACTTCTCAAAAGCTTCCTTATGCTTCTCATTCCAACATAAGTAGCTCCTTTGTGGGTCAACGCTGTTAATGGAGTCGCGATCGAAGAAAAGCCTTGGATAAATCTGCGATAATATCCAGCTAATCCTAAAAAACTTCGGATCTCCGTAGGACTTTTTGGTTGTTCCCAGTTCATCACAGCTTCAATCTTCGTTGGGTCAACCATTATTCCTTCTTGGTTAACCACATGACCTAAAAATTGGACTTCTTTAATCCAAAATTCACATTTAGAGAACTTTGCGTACAACTTCTCCTTTTTCAGAACTTCTAGCACTTCACGCAGATGCTTGTCATGCTCCTGCTTGCTGTTTGAATAAATCAAAATATCATCTATGAACACTATCACGGATTTATCAAGGTATGGTTTACAAACCCTGTTCATCAAATCCATGAAAGCTGCAGGAGCATTGGTTAGTCCGAACGACATAACCAAGAACTCATAGTGTCCATATCTTGTTCTGAACGCAGTCTTTTCGATATCCTGCTCTCTTACCTTTAGTTGATGATATCCTGACCTAAGATCGATCTTCGAAAAATAGCTCAAACCTTGCAACTGATCGAATAGGTCATCGATCCTCGGCAACGGGTACTTGTTCTTTATTGTCGCTTTATTCAGATCTCTGTAATCGATGCATATTCTCATGCTCCCGTCCTTTTTCTTTACAAATAACACTGGGGCTCCCCAGGGTGATGAACTAGGTTGAATAAAACCTTTGTCCAATAACCCCTGAAGTTGTGTCATAAGTTCTTTCATCTCTGTTGGTGCTAGTCGATACGGTGCTTTTGCTATTGGCGTCGTTCCTGGTAACAAGTCGATACGGAATTCTACTTGTCGATCAGGGGGTAATCCGGGAAAGACTTCCGTATAGTCACACACCACCGGAATATTCTGCACCTCCTTCTTTTACTTCTTAGCATCGATCACGAACGCTAGATATGATGTACATCCCTTGGACAAACACTTTCTGGCTTTCATTAGGGAAATGATTCCAGAGTTTACTATGCGTTTGTCTCCATACACCATAAATGACTCTTTCCCTGGCGGGTTTACTTTTACTATCTTCTTCCTACACAATATTTCGGCATCATTGGCGCTAAGCCAATCCATTCCTAAAACTATGTTGAAACCATTTAACTCGATAGGTAATAATTCCTTGTGGAACTTATTCCCATTCAAGTCAATGAGGATGTTTTTCATACGATGGCTAACAGGTATAAACTTGCCACTAGCAATCTCGACTATTAAAGCATTAACTAGTCTATCAACAAGCAAAGCTAGTTTTCTACCAAATTCATGTGAAATAAAGGAGTAATTGGCTCCAAAATCAAACAAAATTTGGGCAGGCAATTCGTTTACGAGAAAGGTTCTCGCCTTCGGCTTTTGTGGAAGATTGGGCTTTGCTGCATCCTTCTTCTTCGGGCAATCCCTCAAAATATGCCCTTCTTCATTGCACCCAAAACAAATGTTCTTATTGAAGGTGCATTCATTGGCATAATGCCCTGGCTTTCCACATTTGTAACAAGTGACTTCCACGCTGCATTTCCCAGCATGTTTCTTCTTACACTTGTCACACCACTTGGCTTCGGCTCCTCCTCCAAATTTCCTCGAACCAGTCTTCGAGAACTTGTTCTTTTTATTGGAACCTGAAGTTCCTTCAAACTTTCTCTTTTCGCCAACTTCAACCTTGCTGGCGGCTCTCCCCTTAATCATATCTTCAACAGACTTGGCAGCCCAAATAGCTGCCTCCAAAGTAAGTGTCTGACGTACTGGCACCGCATACTCCCATGGAAGTCCCTTTGCGTACCTGTCAATTTTTGCCAGCTCATCTGGGATAATACGCAAAGCAAACTCCATTTTGTCTGTGAAGTTATTTGTATATTCATCAACGGTCATACTTACTTTCTTCAACGTTAGAAATTGGTTTTCTAGTTCAAGCACATTTTGGGTCGAGCAGTACTTGCGCTTGAAGTGCATCAAGAACTCTGCCCATGTCTGTTGCAGTGGCTCATTAGGGCTTAGGGTTTTCCCCAGAGTGCTCCACCATCGAGTAGCGCTACCTCTGAACTGCCGCACTGCAAATGTGGTTTGTAACTTGCCTTGGCAACCACAAGTCATGAAAGCCAATTCCATTTCCGAGATCCAATCCAATACTCCGACGGGATCTTCTTTTCCAGTGAAGGTCGATGACTTGCAAGTCATAAAGTCTTTATACTTGCACCCATTTCTCTCCACTCTATCCTCGTGGTTATTTCTCCCAACCACAAGCGGTTCACTATGACCAACAGATCTACTGTTGTTTCCTTTTTCAGATTGATCGTCATTTAATTCACGTTGTTCAACAGGAATTGAAGGTTCATTCCGGTTGTTCAGCAATATTTGCCTCATTTCCTCCCTTTGTTCAGCCATCATTGTCTGAATCATGGCTCGTACTCCAGCCATGGTGATGGGTTCTGGTGCAGCTCCTCCTATAGGCACCTGTTCCACCACTTGAGGTTGAGGTTGTTGCTTTCTATTTGCATTTCCCGCTCCACTTCGGGTTCTTGCCATTATAATCTATATACCGAATAAGGCGAATTTAGATCTTTATCCTCGATAGGTACTTAAATTATCCTTATCACTCCGAAACGTTTATATGTTAGTTCTAATATCGTAATTGTATGCTTAGAATCCTACATACATAAGGTTTCCAGATCCGGTCGGCAATAGACCATAGATCCGAACAAATAATGGCATATATGGCAAACATATAGCATTTAACACATAAAAGCATTTTAGCCATCTTTCCTAAAATAAACTAATGCTCGTGTCTAAAATATGGTAGACACTGATCTCACAATCATCACTTAGCATTCTAAGTTCAAGTCTAGAAATCCTACAAATTCCTAGTTCGCTTAAATTAATGCTCCGATACAGGAATTGAAGGTTCATTCCGGTTATTCAGCAATATTTGCCTCATTTCTTCCCTTTGTTCAGCCATCATTGTCTGAATCATGGCTCGTACTCCAGCCATGGTGATGGGTTCTGGTGCAGCGCCTGCTATAGGCACCTGTTCCACCACTTGAGGTTGAGGTTGTTGGTTTCTATTTGCATTTCCCGCTCCACTTCGGGTTCTTGCCATTATAATCTATATACCGAATAAGGCGAATTTAGATATTTATCCTCGATAGGTACTTAAATTCTCATTATCACTCCGAAACGTTTATATGTTAGCTCTAATATCTTAATCGTACGCTTAGAATCCTACACACATAAGGTTTCCAGATTCTGTCGGCAATAGACCATAGATCCGAACAAATAATGGCATATATGGCAAACATATAGCATTTAGCACATAAAAGCATTTTAGGCATCTTTCCTAAATAAACTAGTGCTCGTGTCTAAAATATGGTAGACACTCATCTCATAATCATCACTTAGCATTCTAAGTTCAAGTCTAGAAATCCTACAAATTCGTAGTTCGCTTAAATTAATGCTCTGATACCAACTGTGACATCCCCTAATTTCTTGGCCAGAAAAGACCGATTTAATTTATGCTTTTTAAAATAAAATCAGAGAAATCCTTTTAAAAGATGTTGCGGAATTGGTCCCCAAAACAAAACATGATAGAAGTTTATCAAAACCTTTCTTTAAGAAATATATATTTTCATTATATTTCAAAACCTCGGGATGTCATGTTCCGATACAGATCAAAAGCATAAACAAGACATTATAAGCCTTACAACAGTTATTTACAACTACTGGCCTATAATCCAAAAATCTCTCATCATCCTCCGACTATGCCCGAGGTCCACTACCTGTAATATAAAAAGTTGAGTGGGTCAGGCTTGGGAGCCTGGTGAGCATATACGGTTTTCAACCCACAATAATAATAAACTTATTAAGTTCACCAATCAACAATAACCCTGATTACCCATTCCTGTTATCCTCACTTTACGTCCCAAAACACCTATCACAAGGGACCTAGCCTAAGGAACATCATCGGGATGGACACTACTGCTAAGGGGACTCCTCAGCCATACATGTCCTTGCTCGACCTCAGACATAGGGATTCTCGGACCGGAACAATGGGATTCTCTCGACCGAAGGGAACGATGCGTAGCGCCATAGGGAGAACCTAGCGTAGCAGAGCCAGTCGCGACAAAAGGTATGCCGTTAGAGTGAGTGCGCTTGACTAATATAGAAAGTCAAGGCTCTAAGCTCCGCTCCTTCGACTGATTGTTCGCATCGGATCTCAGGTTCTCTATTGCACTCCCTTACTTCCTCACTCAACTCACTCAGACGCTCGCCTCACGTCACTTCGCTCGCCTTGGGAGGAAGGCTACTGACGGTAGCGAATCTCAGAATACGAAGAAGATCATAAAGGCCATCATAAGAGCAAACAAGGCAATGGCTTCCGTGAGAGCAAAGCCTAACACAACCATGAGGGGGATGAAGTACCCCAATGAACATTTAGTTCACCAACACCTACAAGTTGCGAACCTGCTAGTGTTCCATTGGACTGTCTAGAAAGGTCCGTGGTCGTCATCTATACTCCGCTAGACGACTACAACAACAACAACAACAACAACATCGAGGCCTTTCACCATTTTAACACACATCGAGTATTTCGTCTACCCATGTTTTACCCAACATATTTGTAGATAAAATACATATACAGTTTAAAACTTGTATAAAACATTTATTCAACAGTCACCTCAAATAAACACTTAATATAATTACACATAGCACGTATTTTATAGAAAATACTTCATATCTAGTTGTAAGATGAAAGTGACTACACACTCACATGATTTACTGATAATCGGGCAGCACTTCGTTTCCTAAAACGATCGTTTCTAATAAAACCGGGAGTTCTATTGAGAAATCGGGCTCTGCAAGGGTCAGGCTTCAAAACCGAAAAGATAAATTTCTCGGGCTTCTCGGGCACTACGGGACGTGTTTCGGGTGTTTGGTATGATACTGGGGCTTTGGGGGAAGTTGGAATGAAAGAAATATGGGTTTAGGGGTGTACAATGTCAAATTTCCAAATTATCCCCGGGAGGTCTCGCACCCTTCTATTTATAGGGGCGAGGCTTCTGATCGGACGGCTTAGAAGACTCCACGTGACAGCAGATCCGAAGAGAAGGCAGGTGGCTCGCACGTGCGAGGGTCCAGGTGTGGGCTTTTGATTGGACCGAGGTCTAGGTCCGAGGTTCGGATCCGAAGCAAGAGGGAAGGGGGACAGGTGGTGCGAAGGTCGGACACGCGGCAGGGAGAGCAAGGCTCGGACGAAGCTGCACACGCGTCGCTCCTCGGATGCGACACGGCTTCGGATGACTCAGCAATTTTGGACACGTGGCGCGCATAGAGGGAAGGTGACGTGGCCGAAGTATGACTATGCGAATTTTCTCGGATTTAGCATTTTTTCTCGATTTTTGTGCAAAAACTTCTAAAATCCATAACTTTCGCATACGGGCTCCGTTTTTTACGTTCTTTATATGCACGCGTAGGTAAAATTACGCTCTACAACTTTCGTTTAGACTTCGTCGGCTAATTTTGAGCTTAATTTTTATATTATTATTTTTAACAGACCGGGACAGGAAATCCGTTAAAAATTCATAACTTCTTCATCCGACGTCCGTTTTCGTCTGTCTTTTTACCGTTGTACTACTATTGACGAGACCTTCGATTCTCGTTTATTAGCGGTTGGAGGAAGTGAGGGCAAAGTCGAAAGGGATGTCATTGGTCGCAATAGGAGAAGATGAGGATGAAGGTAAATACCAGATATGGTATTCCAGCTCGGATGATGAAGAGATGAGAAATCCGACCCACAGAGCCATGTTTGCAAAGTTTGAGGAGGATGAAGAAGAAAAGATAACTGGTCATTGCTTTGTTTCGACATCAGCAGACAAAGTACCAATGACTTCGAAGGTACATTCTTTACTTCAATCCTTTAATATTCCTTCAAATGCTTATAGTTCTATGTTAACTGAGTTTGATGATGTTGTTACTTATGTTAATAATCTGGTGATCTCTGATAGCAATGAGGCTAAGAAATCTAGTACTCAGTTACTAGAAACCCGAAGGATGTTGGAGGCGAAGAAGGCTAAAATAGATCGTCTAGAGTTGCAAATAACGAATATCATGATCGATAGAGATAGTTTGAATACACATAATAGGATTTTGTTAAAACAAAGGAATATTTACTATAATTCTGCTAAACGACTGTATTGTAAACTGACTGAATTACATCACTCTAGTGACATAAGTAAAGAACAACATAGGAAACTTCTACCATTCTTATCTTTTGAAAAGGAAAAAGTTGATGCCACAACTTATGATTGTGAGATGACTATCTCAGATTTTGATAAAGTCCCTGATAATAGGTATCCCTATGGAATAGTGAAAATTGATGAACATTTGGATGCTAATGATCTTGTTGATATAGTAATAAGACTTTGATTGTAAATGAACAAATCAAGATTTTGAAAAAGACTGAGAATTCGACTTCTGACTCTCAAAACAACTTTGCTAATATTGAAGATAACAATATCAGTGAAATTGAGGCAGAGGAAGTAGTTGATTGTTCTAAGTTATCTGTCATTAATGTCATGTCATTAGCTAAGGGTAAAGAAAAATGTATTGATTCGAATGTTAAAGTTGACAAAGACCAGCCCTCAACTTTGAAATTTTGACCCTGACCATGTGACTGTCGAAGATAGTCAGACTGACAGTGATGATGATGATGAGGTTTCGAAAGAAACTAAAGGTCCAAATGTTTCAAAGGAAACAAATATTCCTCGCGTTGTTGAAGATCATGTGTATGAAGAGACAAAGAAATTTGATAAAATCATGAAAGAAAAAGGTTCTCATTATCTTGAACCTAATTCGGTGGTTTATCCAAACTTCACATGCTCTGACAATGTTGTCTTTCCAAACCAAGTTTTTCTTACAAAGGGTAATGGAGACAGTGTGAAACCAGAAATTAACAAATTGGTTCAAGAGGACAACAAGAAAGCTTCAAAGGATGGATTTTTCTCAAATCAAAGCACAGTTGAGAAAAATCTTACTAAAAACTAATACACTTTTCAAAGACAAAAACCAAGTCGATCTTGGGTGGTTAAAACTGAATCGTCAAAGGTTGAGAAATAAACAAACGATAAAGTTTTTGAAAAACCAATTAATAAAATTCAAAGTCAAAAAGAAAAGATTCAAAAGATTTCACAAGAAAATGGAATTTCAATGAATAAGGCTCGAAACAAAGCTTATTGGGAAACTTACAGGTCTAAAAAGAAACAACATAATTTTTCTTCCTAAACATCAGAAAAGAAAAAGACTGAGCCTGTTAAGACAACAACACAAAAGTCACTTTCTAGTAAAAAGACATCAATGTCAAAACCCTCGAAATCACAAAAAGATTTTTCCAAGGAGAAGGAACAGATTTCGAAAACAACTCAAAAGTCAAAAGCACAAACTTCTTATCATGAGAATATCTGAACTATCAACAAAAAGGTTTTGTTAAGAATTCGAACAATCCAAGGTTTTCACAAAATAATTTTCAAAGAAATAATTTTCAATCAAACAAACAAAAGACTTATCATCGTGTTCCTTATCAAAGTCAGTTTTCAAATTCACAAACAGTTTTTCCAAAGAAAAATGTTGGTTATCAAGACCGATTTCAAAATCATTTTAATCCTCATGTTTCGACAAGAAAGCCACCAAGACACTTTGATAAATTCAAAGTACAAGGGAGAAGAGATGAATCTTTCAAGCCTAGTCAACCTCATTTTCAAAATCCACCTTCGAAACAAACCACAAAGGCTACATTTGTGAAAGGAAAAACAAATGTGCAAAATATCAATCATTGGTTGGAAGGAAAGGGAAAGAGTTTCCAATATGGAAATTCACTCAAGAACAAATCAAGGATGTATATGAAAAGTATCTAAATGAATCGTTAAATGGAAGTTCTTCTTCGAAAGAATCATCTCCTTCTGTTCAAAAATGGAGAGCAGTTTCGACAGAAAAAGTCAGTAAGAAAGAAACTAAGAAGAATGAGGTGCATGTTGATGCTGACTTTAAATCTTCGAATGATTACATTTCAATACCCATAACTAATGATGTGGACTTAATTGATAGTGTCAAAACAAAAGTTTGAAACTGGATAAATGGATCTTCGTTGCATCAAGCAATTTATTCTAATAACCAAGGACCCAAACAGCCTTGGGGACCTAAATTCTTTAAATGATTGCAGGTTTTGTGTGACGAGCAATACGATGACAAATGGTATATCGACAGTGGTTGCTCTCGTCACATGACTGGGAAAAAGGAAAACCTGAGAGATTTTCGAAGTCTGGACAATGCTGGTGTAGTGAAGTTTGGAAATAACAACAAGTGTCAAGTCAAAGGTTACGGGAAAGTAACAAATGGGAAGTTTACAGTCAACAGAGTTGCTTATGTCGAAGGTCTTCAACACAATTTGATCAGTGTTTCGTAACTTGTTGTGGGCACTGGCAATCAATTTGTCTTTAATGAAGAAGGAAGTGTTATCTCCAATATCGAAACAAAAGAAGTTCTCCTTAAATCAAAACGAAAAGGAGATAAGTTTACACTTGACATCAAACCCATTGTTGGTGTTCCTTTAGTCTGTCTACTTTCGAAGGCTTCCTCTGATATAAGCTGGTTGTGGCATAGAAGATTGTCTCATTTGAATTTTAAAAATCTAAACAAACTAGTGGTCAAAGATCTTGTTCGAGTTTTGCCAGTATTAAAATTTGATAATGAATCTCTTTGTGCAGCTTGCGAACAAGGTAAACAACATAGACAAGCTCATCCGATTGTGATAGACTCAAAGATTTTCGAACCTTTGGAACTTCTTCATATCGACCTTTGTGGTCCTTCGACAGTTGAGACACTCAACAAAAAGAGGTACATTTTGGTTATTGTTGATGATATTTCTAGGTTTACTTGGGTATATTTTCTTCGTTTGAAATCAGAAACAGCTCAAGTGATGATCGACTTTATTAAACATATCGAATTAAGTCTGAATAAAAAGGTTTTCAAAATCAAGAGTGATAATCGATCTGAGTTCAAGAATAAGGTTCTCGATTCATTTTTGGTTGATAAAGGAATTTCTCACAACTTCTCTTATCCTTACACACCTCAACAGAATGGTGTTTTCGAAAGGAGAAATCGTTCATTGTGCGAAGCTGCAAGGACGATGTTAACATACGCGAATCTTCCACAATATCTCTGGGCTGAAGCTGTTTCCACTGCTTGTTTTACTCAAAATCGGTCTTTTATTCATAGAAGATTCGATATCACCTCTTATGAGATCATTAAAAATAGGAAACCAAATGTAAATTTTTTCCATGTTTTTGGTTGCAAGTGCTTCATTATGAATCTTAAGGATAATCTTTCGAAATTTCAGTCAAAGGCTGATGAAGGAATATTTTTAGGATACTCTCATAATTTTGTGGCATACAGTGTGCTCAACAAGCGAGCAAGGAAGATCGGAGAAACCTTTAATCTCACATTTGATGATCACTATGTCAAAAGTGTTGATAAACATTTTGAACAAAAACCAATTATTAATAAATCAAATTTTGAATCTGACAATGTTACTTCGTTAGATTTTGATTATGATTTAATTTTTGGTACTCCTGATAGGGCTATTGATGCTGAATCTATGCTGAGGATAATCGAATTCCTGAAGCTTCGAGACAATCTAATGATTCGACAATAATTGTACAAAGTGTTGATAACCACTCGACAACGAATTCTCCGGTTTTTAACGAAAGTCTGCCAGTTTTACAAACTGATCAAGTAGAGGGGGACCACTTGACCTCGACTACTCCTGTTGAGGGGGAGCATCTGAAGGGTCCATGTTATGGTTTGGGCTAGGCTTTATATGTATAGGTCATTTAGTATTGTAATAGAAGTATTTTGGTATGTTTACGGCCAAGAGTATGTTTACGGCCGTAAACATGTTTACGGCTATGACCCTGTTTACGGCCATGACTAGTTTACGGTCAGGTCTTCCTTCCTATATATAGGACCAGTCTGTGTCAGTTAGTTGTTGTTGATTTATAGCAGTTTGCGGCCAGTCAGAGTTGTACCAGAAGTTTCCTTAATACAAACGTGTGCAAGCTTTGATTCATCATTTTTCTACTCAATTCTCTTCTTGTTTGATTGTTAGATTGCTTGATCACTAGTTAAGATCCTGTTTCTAGGACCTTACAATTGGTATCAGAGCAAGTCTAGTGTCAAAACATCTTTCAATTACGTTTTCGGTCAGAGAAGTTCAGTTTCATCGTTTTTCAAGACTGCATTTGGTGTTTTCGTGACATTAGGGGATTAGATCTGCTTGCAATTCAAGTTTTCAACAAATTCTGGGTGTTTACGGTCAACAGTTTACGACCATAAACAGTCAATCTTCATTGACCGTAAACAGTCAATCTTCATTGACCGTAAACAGTCAATCTTCATTGACTGTAAACTCAACCGTGAACCTCCAACCGTAAACTCAACCGTGAACCTCCAACCGTAAACTCAACCGTGAACCTCCAACCATAAACTCAACCGTGAACCTCCAACCGTAAACTCCAACCTCCAACCTCCAACCGTAAACTCCAACCATAAACTCAACCGTGAACCTCCAACCGTAAACTCCAACCATAAAATCAACCGTGAACCTCCAACCTCAAACTATCTTTTTGGTAGTTTAGTCATTGTCAATTAAAAAAATATATATATAAATAAAAAAAAAGGATTCTCAAGGTCAAGCACATCATCATGAATTGGATTCCATCATGGGAACAACCACTCGCATTCCCCGATTGTTGTCCGCAGAAGGGTTCCCAGAATAGAAGTACAGAATCGAGAAATACATCAAAATGAAAGATTTCAAGGTTTGGAGAAGTATTTTAAGGGGACCAATTCGTATCACTACAACACTCGAAGATGAAACAGTTGTTGAGAAAAAGATTGAACACTACACCGATGAAGATTTTGAAAAGATTGAAGAGCAAGAAAGAGCACTGGCTACTCTTACAATGGCACTATCTCCTGAGATTGCACAAGGATTTAGAGAATACACTTCAGCAAAGGCTTTGTGGGAAGCTTTGATTGAAGTTTATGAGGGTAATGAAGATATGAAGCAGAGTCGCCAAGACATGTTGAGGCAAAAATTCAATATGTTTAATTATGTTCTTGGAGAAACTCTAGAAGCCCAGTTGTAGCGCTTTACGACACTTACCACTGAAATGAGTTCAGCCGGGGTTTATGTGACTAAGTCTGAGATAAACAAGAAGTTTCTGAATTCAATTCCTAAGACATGGGATATGAACGTGGAGGTCATTAAAAAGACGAAAGATCTTAATCGTATCAATCTTGCTGAAACTATGGCAATCATCAAAGCCTATGATCTTGATGATAAGCAAAGAGAAATCAATCACGTGAATTCCTATTCGACTGCAAACCTTGGGATTTCTTCAAATAATGCCTTTTCATCTTTTACCTCTCCAAGTCAAACTTTTGCCATTCAACAGCCTCAGAATCAAACATTTATCACTCCATCAGTTACACTATATGTCACTTCAGCATCTGTCTCCCATCCACATGTTGCTCCAGTATCTGTTTCTCATCAACAAAGTTAATCTTCTGTTGTTCCTCAAGCTGTTTCTTTCTCAAGTGCATCATCTATGGCTCCAGCTCCCCATTCCAAAGAAACTAATGAGAACTTAGCTCTTGCTACTGGACTCGTAAATTGTTACAATGCCTTTGTAGCTGGAGAGCTCCCACCTCAACTCTCATTTGCTGACTTGGATCAAACTCATCCAGAGGATGTGGAGGAAATGGACATCACTTGGAAAATTGCTATGGCTGTGTTCAGGGCTAAGCAATTTGCTAAGAAAACAGGAAAGAATAACTGGGGAATGAATGCGGATAAGAAAGTAGGGTTTAACAAGGGAAAGTTGTGCTGCTACAACTGCCACGAGCTGGGTCATTTTGCTCGTGAGTGTCCCAAACCAGATAGAAGAGTAAACAGTGATCGAACAATGGTTCCAGTGGGCAATAATCATGGAAGTGCTGCTATCAATAGTGAAACTGCTAATCTGGCAGTAGTTGCTCAGTCTTTTGGTTGGGAGGATCAGATTCAGGCACTGAATATTTCAGGACCTGAAATGCTCATCTCGTCCAAACTCATGATGTTGCTGAAGAAGAAGCTGAAACAGACCCAAAATCAGAAATGATGGCACTCCAATTTGCATTTATGGTTCAAACCACGCCGGAGCCTACAAAATCGGAGGTTAGTGAAACTGTCTGTTCTCAATCTTGTATTAAGACTGTTAAATTCTTACGTGATCAAATTGAATTGATTAAAAGAGAAAATGAAGATTTAAAATATGAGAGATATAATATTAGGAAAGAACAAAAGCCATTAAAAGAAAAATTAGAGGCTAAAACAAAGGATTTCAGGAAATTGCGAGAAGATTACAGCAACAAGTGTGTAAATTATGATCACATTAAAGACAAACTTGTTGTTGTAACTGCAGAACTTGACACATTGAAAACTCGTTTTCAAAATGCTGATTTTAATTTCAAAAAATTTGATGTGTCAAGTGAGAAGGTTGCAACTATTATTGAAAAACAAATGAAATGGAAGGATAGTAAACAAGCAGGAATAGGATATGAGAATGTCCCCCCTCCATTTAATCATTCATATTATGTTACTCCTTTAACAAAAGAAGAGATCGACAGAGAACCTTATATGGTTTATGGCAAACCTGCTGCTGAACAGGCTACATGACCTAGTGTTAGGGTTTTGGATACTAACATTTCTACTTCAAATGCAGATGTGTCAGTAAACCAAGGAAAGCAAGAGGATGAGAAGTTTGAGTCTAATAATTTAGTGTCTAAGTTTGGTGTACCTGTTTGTGATGAGTTTGTGTCTGATGTTAAACCTGATGTTTCTAATTGTGAGAAAATGATGTCAAACTTAAATGCTTCTGATGTGTCTGATGTGTCTGATGTTGTTTTTGTAAAATCTACTGTATCTGGTGCTAACACATCTACTTCACCAAGCACACAACCTGGTTCACCCCCACCTATCACACAATCTGATACTTGCACATGTTCTTGTGGTACAAGTAAGAGTGTCAATAAAGAGAGCAAATCAGACAAAGGAAGTACCAGTTACAATAATAATAAGCAAATTTGTTTTAACTGTGGTACTGCCGGTCACATCGCTAGGAATTGTCCTAATAGGGCATTTGTGCATTTTTTTATCTCAAAGACGAGAGAACGAGTCTCGAGAAAGGTCTTTAAGTAGAAAGTCTTCGAGATCTCATCCTCGAGATGATGATTAGAGGGCTAATAAAAACAAGAAAAAGGCAGTTTTTTAAAAGAACAAACAGGTTTTCAATAACAAAGTCACAAACAGTTTGCCAAAATCGAACTCGGCTAAGCCAAGGTCGGTTTCGTTAAAGAGTGAATCTGGATTTTCAACCACTTCTAGTAGAAAATCCAAATGCTCAAAGCAAACTAAAAAGAAATGTGTTTCAAAATCACCCGTGAATGTTATGAAACCTAAATGTCAGTGGGTGCCCAAACTATCTTCCAACCAATCATCATCATCCTCTGAAAAAGTTTTACATGATGACACAAAATCAAAAGGATTAAAAGATAAATATGTGATCGTAAAGGGTCCACCCAGGAAAGAAATGACCTGGGTCCCCAAATCTAAATGATCCTGCTCATTTTGTAGGGACAGTTCCGGAGGAATGTCGTCAGACCATGGTATGTTGACAGCGGCTGCTCCCGGCATATGACAGGAGACATTTCTCAATTGAATGACATTCAGACGTTTAACGGGGGATTTGTTTCCTTTGCGGGTTGTGAAGGTGGAAAAATCACACAGAGAGGAACTGTAACAAACGGAGTGCTGAGTTTCGAGAACGTCAACTATGCTCCCGAGTTAAAGCACAGCTTGTTAAGCGTCTCTCAGATCTGCAACAAGGGTTATTCAACGCATTTTACTGATAAAGAGTGTCTAATCTTAAAGACAGGAATTGTCATCCCGGATGAGTGGATTCTTGTCAAATCGAAGCGGGATGGAAATGCTTACATCATAGACATGAATAACAACATACCTGAGCAAGTCACTTGCCTCTTTTCAAAAGTCTTAGAACACAATGCTATGTTGTGGCACCGACGACTCGGCCATGCTAACGCTAAAAATCTGAATCGTCTTGCTAAATACGAAATGGTGTGTGGCCTGCCTGTCAGAGACTTTATTACATTTGAAAAATGTGTGTCAGGTGCACAAGGAAAGCATCACAGGAAACCACACCTACCAAAGCAAATCAACTCAATCAGCCAGGTGCTCCAATTGTTGCATATGGATTTATTTGGTCCAGTCAATGTCCTAAGCATAAATAGAAACTTATATTGTCTAGTTGTGATTGATGACTTCTCTCGTTCACGTGGGTTTTCTTCTTGAACAACAAAGTTGGGGTATCTGATCTGATCAAGAAATTCATTGTAATGATTGAGAACCAAACAAATAACCGGGTGAAGGCGCTTAGAACTTATAATGGAACAGAATTCAAGAACGCCGTTCTTGATCATTTTTGCGCAGAAAAGGGAATTGTGCGTCAATACAGTTCAGTTCGCACGCCTCAGCAAAATGGTGTTGCTGAACGAAGAAATCGAACGTTGCAAGACGCTGCAAGGACGATGTTGTGTGACTCAAAGTTACCAGTTTTCTTTTGAACTGAGGTGATTAACACTACTTGTTATGTTCAGAATCGTGTTTTAATCAACAAAGCTCAAATGAAGACTCCATACGAAATTATATACGGTCACAAGCCATCTGTCAGCCATTTCCGTGTATTTGGCTGCCCTTGTACCCTTCTTCACCTGGAGTCCAAACCGAAGTTTAATGCCAAAGCTGATGACTGCTATTTCGTGGGGTATGTTGCTCGCACTGCATACAGGGTCTACAACAAAAGAACAAAGCAAATTGTAGAATTCTTTGATGTGCGTTGGCTGGAGGAGAATGAAACAGATGCTAGAGTGGGTCCTGATTGGCTGTTTGATTACACATCTTTGTTCAAATCGGTCAATATGTGTTCAGATAGTGTATCTGGTTCTACTTCTGGTTCGAAGATTGTACCTGAAGATGAAGACGAAGAAGTTGTTTACAGACGGTCGATTATTTCTTCTGCAATTCCTTCGGTGGAGTCCTCTGTTCCAATTCCTAGTCCAGAATCTCCTAGTCAACAACAAACTCCAGATGCTGATGCCACTCCTCTTACCCCTGATGAAAGAGAGTTCATGTCACGAGATGCTTCCGCTGTTACTCAAACTTTTATGGAACTTCTCTTTCCTGAGCAAATTGCAAATGAGTTTGTGGCAGATCCGACTAATGAGGCTGATCCTTCTGATGTGGATCCTTCGGCAGATGATGGAGTTATTAATGTTCACAATCTTCCTGTTTCACTTAATGACATCAGCCAGGAGATACCTTCACGTATTCAACGCGATCATCCGATCGAGAATCTCATTGGCCAGCTGGGTGACGGTGTTAAAACGAGAAACCAGAGTGGAGAAGTCAATACATGTCTCTATTGTTGCTTTATCTCTCAAATAGAGCCCAAGAACATTGAAATGGCTTTGAATGAGCCCAGCTGGGTAGATGCTATGCATGAAGAGCTAAACCAATTTGAAAAACTTGGGGTTTGGAAGCTGGTTGAACTTCCTAAAGGCAAAAAGTCTCTTGACACTCGTTGGGTATACCGCAATAAGCAAGATGATTCCGGAGTCATAGTGCGTAATAAAGCAAGATTGGTGGTTCGTGGGTTTAGACAAATCGAGGGTCTTGACTACACTGAGGTTTATGCTCCGGTGGCTCGCTTGGAGGCTATCAGTATCTTCCTTGCATACGCTTCTTACATGAACTTCACTGTTTATCAGATGGATGTCAAGACAGCTTTCTTGTATGGCAAAGTGAAGGAAGAAATCTACGTTGATCAACCCCCTAGGTTTGTTAACTCAAAGCTTCCCAATCATGTCTACAAGTTGGACAAGGCGTTGTATGGGTTACATCAAGCTCCTCGAGCGTGGTATGCAACTTTAACAAAGCACTTGCTCGAACATGGATATTCTCGCGGCACTATCGATCAAACTTTGTTCATCAAGCATGTGGGTAATGATCAGATTCTAGTCCAGATCTACGTTGACGACATTATCTTCGGGTCTACAAGTCCACAACTTTGCAAAGAGTTCGAAGACGTGATGAAAAAGAGGTTCGAGATAAGCTCGTTAGGCGAGATGACCATGTTTTTGGGGCTTCAGGTCCAACAAAGATCAACCGGAATCCTGATTCATGAAGCAAAATATGTAGTCGATATACTTGAGAAGTTCGGGTTTCAAGACGCAAAACTTGCCTTGACGCCAATGGCCAAGAGACCCCTACTGACTCCAGATACTGATGGCGAATCCGTAGATCAAACTCTTTACAGATCAATGATCGGTTCGTTGATGTATCTAACTGCAAGCCGACCAGACATCATGTTTGCAGTTTGTCAATGCGCACGTTATCAGGCTAATCCTAAACTTTCACATCTTATTGCTGTCAAAAGAATTTTTCGGTACCTCAAAGCCACCCCAAAATTGGGTCTTTGGCATCCGAAAAATTCTGAATTTGATTTATATGCATTTGCTGACAGTAATTATGGAGGCTGTGAGCTTGACAGGAAATCTACATCAGGAGGGTGTCAGTTCCTTGGAGACAGACTGGTGTCGTGGCAGTACAAGAAACAACACACCGTCTCAACCTCAACAGCAGAAGCGAAATATGTTGTTGCCTCTGCCTGTTGTTCTCAAGTTATATGAATCCAACATCAGTTGTTGGATAACGGTTTGAACTATCTAGAAACCCCTATATTCTGTGATAATGAGGCTGCAATTCAGATTGCTAAAAATCCTGTCCAGCACTCGAAAACCAAGCACATTGACATCAAAATTCATTTCATCAGAGATTGTTATTGTAACATCCGGATTCCCAGGTATTCTATGATATTCTTTTATTTTAAGTTATGAGGAGGGACTCGACGAGTTGACGCCTAGACTCGTCGAGTAGGATCGCGATTTGCTGACTGGATTAATGAAGGGACTCGACGAGTCGATGGGTGGACTCGACGAGTCCGCGCTGTGGAAAGAAACCCTAAATCTTTGGGCCTGTGCCCTATTTAAGGGTCCTTATAGCCCTCAATTGCGGCTACCAGTCCAGAGAGAGAAAACCTAGAGAGCTTGAACGAGTGGTATAATAGAGAGAGCCTTTTTGATCCTTATTAGTGTGATTTTGCAAAGAAGAAGGTGTTTCCAGCAAGAGGAGGTCAAGGGTATTTTTATTCTGTGGATTTCCAGCTTGGATCTGCAACTTTGAGGTAGTAAATCGATCCCTTCTTCTGTTTAGTATGAGATCCTTGAATTTAGGGTTTTCTATACCCTTTTATTGGCTTGAAATGATGAGTATATTGTCCCTTTGAGTGTTAGACTCTGGATCTGGACCTTTAGAGGTCCAAAGAGCCTTATCCAACCTGCTTTATGTTGTTCCATGGAAGAAATGATCTTAGGTTGCCTTTTTAGAGATGATTTCACCAAAGAGAGCCCTATGTGTGTTGTATGAGTGTAAAGGTCGGACCTTTACGTGATTATTGTAGTTGGGGAGGGCAGATCTATAGATTAGAGAAGCGGATCTGACCTCAGAAGATCATTTGAGTGTTGCCATGGACGCTACTCGCCCAGTTCATAAGTTGACTCGACGAGTCGAGTCGGGGTTGCCCCGCGATTCGTGACAGGTGTAACCCGTCGAGTGAAGGGATGACTCGACGTGCCAAGTGAGGCTAGAAGGATTCTGAGGACCCGCATGGACTCGCCGAGTCGCCCATGTGCACTTGACGAGTCGGGTCAAAGTTTGAACGTTGACTTCAGTTGACCTTAGGGTTTTGGTCAAGCTGATTCAGGAGAATTCAGGGAGGGGTAGGATGGCCTTCTACCCAATCTTTAGAGATGAGGCTATGAGAGGGTATTGATCAGGAATGTTATTCGTATGATAGGAGGAGGCTAGGTTGGGACGTCAAGCACGAGAGTTTATCCGACTTCGTACGAGGTGAGTCTTCTCACTATACTGTACCTAGAGTGGTACCTATGTATGACCGGAAGGTCTTATATGCTATGAGATGTATATGTTGTATGCTGTTATATGATATGGATGTGTTATGTATGTTATGAATGCTAAGGACCGGAAGGTCATTATGATATGGACCGGAAGGTCAAGATGATATGGACCGGAAGGTCATTATGGGTCGGACCGGAAGGTCTACCAGGGTTGTGGGACGGAAGTCCTCTGAGACACAGTGACCGGAAGGTCTTATAGCCTTGAGTGGCGTATGTGCGTATGTGGTATTTTGGGGAACTCACTAAGCATTTATGCTTACAGTTGTTGTGTTATGTGTTTCAGGTACTAGCGAGGATCGCGGGAAGACGTGGGCATGATCCGTACACACTCATGGAGTTTATGTCTTGAGATTCTGGGATATGTTCTGTTATGATGAGATTGGATACATTATGTTTTGATATTACCTTATGAATAAAAGTATGTTTTAAAAATGAAAAATTGTTTTGGAAATTTACGTTGTTACAAGTTGGTATCAGAGCCTTGGTTTGAGGGATTCGGATGCACCTTCGGGTGTATTTGAACTCAAACTGAGGATTTGAGAAAGTTTTTCATAAAATAAACAATTTTCTAAAAAGTAAAAGAATTTGAGAAAATAGAAGGAAGCAGTGTGTACGATCAGCCAGCGCCCGAACGGTGATTTCCCAAAATACCCTTACATTATGTGTTATGAGTTATGTTATGATATGTTACGCATGCTAGAGTAGGCTAGGTATTCATATTAGGACTAGAGTGGCCTGATTTGTGATGCCTTAGCCTAGGAAGATTTCTGCTGCTATGAGATGCTTGAGAGTGAGTAGGTAGCAGCGAGGAGCTTATGAGAGGTCTACCGAAGGGTAGCCTATGCTAGCGAGATGTAGAGTACTTGTGATCTGGGATCCTAGGAGGAGGACTTGGGGTGAATACTGATGCGGTGTGGACGGTAGTATAGGGCCCGTACTACTGAAGACACCGAATCAGTGCCCAGTCCAAGTAAGAATGCTTAGGGTACTAGGGAACAAGTAGGGTTGAGTGATCGAGTGCGAGTATACTCGAGCGAGTCTCTGATATTTTATGTTCGTATTTCAGAGACATCATGGTTGGGACACGCCACAGACCTGAGACGAGCGGCGTGAGTGACGAGGTGCTTCGTCAGATGATCCACGATGAGGTGGCTGCGGCGATCCGAGCCGAGATTCCGGAGATGTTAGGGTCTATCAAGACCACATTGATTGAGACCTTTGATGAGCGGTACGCAGCGGTTACTGAGGCTGCGGCTGCTGCAGCTACTGCAGCTGTTGCTGCTGCTAGACCTCAAGGGGGTGACTCGATGTTGTTCTGGGAGTTCAGCAACACAAAGCCACCGGAGTTTGATGGGACGCAGGATCCGATTGCTGCGATGAGATGGATTTCTGATATCGAGGGATGCTTCTACACCTGTTCGTGTCCGGAGCATTTGAGGGTTCGGTTTGCACTGAACCAGCTTCGCTTGGGAGCGAAGGACTGGTGGAAGTTTGTGACGGCGAACTTCATTCTTGCAAAGATTTCGGAGGTGACCTGGGAGAGGTTCACCATCATGTTCAGAGACGAGTACGTTCCCCCGGTGGAGAGGGAACGGTTGGCACAGGAGTTTTTGTCCCTCAAGCAGGGGACAGAGTTAGTGACCGTGATCACACTGATGTTCCATGAGAGGGAGTTGTTTTTCCCTGAGCATGTGTTGTCTGAGCAGGCACGCATGTCACACCCCGCTAAAGCGGAAACACGAGGCGTGGCAGTATAAAGGGTTTCATAGCAAAAGTTAAAAGACAACACCAATCATAGTATTAAAAATCATTACAAATTTACAATGGGTTTGAACAACTTTTAAAAGAAATTACAATGAAAATTGGAATACAACACATGCGAATGCTCCTAACAGTGAAGTGTCCCTAAGTGCCACTTACTCGATGATTCCTGAAAAAACATGTAAAACGAGCGTCAACTATAAAAATAGTTGGTGAGTACTCACAGATAAACAAAATAATATTGGTTCCATGAATTGAAATCAAAGTTTTGATAAAAGTTTCCAATAATAAAAGTATATTGTTAAAATGAGTAAATAAGTTTGTAAAAACAAAGTTCTTTGTCATCATGAGAGATAAAGTATGTTGCCCAAATAAGATGCAACATTCATATTCTCATGGAAGATAAAGTTTGTTACTCAAACGAGTAAACAAGTTTCATTGCTAAAATGAGCAATCAATTTCGTTGCTACAAGGAGCAAACAATTTCATTGCTAAAACATGTATATAAGTTTTCAGTAATAAAAGTTCGTTGTTGTAATGAGAAACAAAGTTCATTGCTATAATTAATAACAAGTTTATTGCTATAACGAGAAACGAGTTTGTATGTGTATGAGCAAACAATGAGTCTCAACCAAACCTATGACTCAAGCCCTATCAAGATCTATGCTTATCGTTCCATAGATGAATATGGTATCATGCACTCCAGCAATAGGGCGAGTGAGGAGTTGTCAATTCCTAATAGCGCTATCCATAATGACCATTGGCTCAAAGAGTTAATGGTTAGAGATAAGGGAAGGGCCTTAGTACGATAAGTTCTCATGTTTCGTGTTGCATAGACATACATAGAGAGACATAGCAATAAAATAGCAATCATGTTTGATACAAATCAATTTAAATACAACATTCAAATAATAGTTTTTCGGGACATGCTTTTCCACCCCAAAACATAAAAACCGAAAATAGGGGAGTGCTTGAATACTCACAATATGCAAAATATAGCAACCAAGTTTATACGAGTCAAATAAATACAACGAATATAAATAGTTTAGGACATGCTTTTCCACCCCAAAACATTTAAAAACCGAAAATAGGGGAGTGGTGAATACTCACAATGCATTGAGATGATGCAAATGGTGTCTTGATCTACGCTCCACTCGTACCACTATCGTTTTTCCTACAACGACGTTACACACTAATGAGTCTCTAATTGAAATCTAATACTAGTATACTTACTACTACAATAGAATTATGCCAATAATGTGTCAAAATTTAATATTGATAAGTTACAAATATTTTTCTGTGGAAATTAAGTTTCAAAGAATCAATTGTTATATAACAATTTCAGTGGAAAATTTCCATTATTGAAATGTTAATATTTAACATTTTAGAGGTGTTCCAATGATTAAATATTCAAAACGAAATCAATTTAGTTCTAAACTTTCCCAAACTTTGTACTTCATTTTTAATTGAAGTCAAAGACCTTAAGATAAATTTTCTTGAATTTTTGATTTGTCTAACTATTTTTCACCATTTAATTCCATGAATAATCATAAAATCATGGAAAAATAGTAAATTATCATGAAAAATTCTTGGAATTTTTGTGTAACTATTTTACAGTGTACATAATCTAGGAAAAATATTAATATGTGTTTTCAATAAGTTTAACACAATTTTTCTGATTTTTGTACATTTAAGTGTATTAAATCTTGGGAAAATAGAAGAAAAATAGCATACAGAAGATAAAAATCATCAAAATTTTTATGTATCATCCTAACATATTATAAGAGTTTCTGGTAAATTTTCATGAATTTTGGATGAGTAAAACTATTTTTCCTGTTTTTAGTCCATTAGAAACACAAAAATTCAAGAAAAATAGATATACATTTTCCAAAATTCCCAAAATATTTTTCGGAGTCTTAAATATAAGGTACAAGCTGCGAAAAATAAGAAATAATATTTTCACATTCCCTAAAGTGGTTTTATGATTTATTAGAGCTAAATAAAAAGAAAATTAAAAACCATACTAAACAGTAACAAAAATCGATGAAACTTCATGAGAGATGTTTATTAACTTAAAGGGTCATCCACAAATATTTCCAGAATTTATTTACAAGTTTAAGTATTTTATATGCTTTAACACTCTATTTTATTATTATTTTCATGTAAAAATAAAGAAAATATATATTGAGCTAAAAATTTGCAGAATGCAACTTCAAACAATTTAATAACAATGAAAAATTGTTTTCTTATTTTTGATGTCGAAAAACATGCCTAAAGGCTCAAACAATTATAGAGAAAACTTGATTCTTGTGATTTTGGTAAAAATTATTGATGTTACTTTGAGAATTTTTGCAACATGTTTCAAAGGCTTTTGAATCAAGATATTTTTATACCTCTTAATACATGATGTTAAGTGCTCAAATTAATTTTTCCTTGATTTTTAGTGATGAATAAGATCTTTGAACATGCAATACAAAACTAGTATTCACAAAAAGGTGCTGATTGAGCAACAGTTTTGTAAAAATTGCTAAAAATCGAAATATTTGAATTTTCCAGTGAGGTCAGATGGGTTTGAAAGCTAAATCAAAATATTATATTTCAGAAAAAGAATCCCGAATTTTGGTTAAGAAATGAGTGAGATATGATAGTTTAAAGTCAGGTAAAGAAATCTGGCAGATTGCATGCATGGTGATTGGTTAGAAAAATGAGTTTTCATCATTTCTTTGAGTAAATCTTTTGAAATATTTTAAAAGATATCATGATAAACTTATATTCTAGTCATGTTTCCAGAGATCAAAAGATTAAAACTTATCAAAATGTATACATTCATTTATGAATAAAATTTTGTTTCTCAAAAACTCTTAACTTGAGTTTGATGTTTTAATCCTTAAAATCGATTTTTGCACTAAGATCATGAACATGCAACCTTGTTTATCATACATGCATGGTGTTAAAACACATCCATGATGTTCTAAAAACCATTTTAACAAAAAGAAAACAAGTTTGAAGAAGATGAAGAAGTAGAAGTCGGTTTCTGAAGTAAAATGCACATGCATGGCTTAAATCATTGTTGTGGATCTTCAAGAGATGTATGTTCTTTACCTTAAATTTATTTATGGCTTGAAAAACCCTTATGAATCTCCATAATTTCGTGGTTAAGAGGCTGTGGTTGTGGTGTTTGGAGAAAAAAATTAGAGAGAAGGTAGAGAGAGTTTTCTAGAGAGAGAAAGAAGAGAGATGTGTGTGTGTTGGAGAATGAGAGTGTGAGAGAGAGATATGGGAAGAGAGGGGTCCGAAATTTTGAGTATAATAACCCTTTCTCATTCATTTTGTTTTATAAAATTTAAGTTATTTTATAAAATATCTAAATTTTATATAAAATGTGCACTAAAATCAAGTTTTTATTCATGAAACCTTGATTTTTGACTTATAAATTAAGGATGAATGTTAATGACTTAAATTTTTATTTTCCTTGATTATATTTCCCTGAATTTAATTGTTTTAAGATAATATTATAAGTTTCATAACTATTTTTATAGAATTCTTGATGTTAAACTTTATAAAATTTAAGTTTTAGGCTTTTTAGGGTTTTTGAGAGTTTGTAAAAATTTGGATATCAAAATAAATAGAATATTTGAGACTTTAAATTATCTTATGGTATTATAACTCTTTTATAGTTATAAATAATGTCTGTAATTTATTTTTATCGGTTTATTGGCATTCTATGTAGTGATTCCGAGATTCAAGCGAAATGGAGGAATCAAGTATACTAGTCCTAGTCTTCAACTTTGACTTAAGTTTCTATGAGACTTTGACCTAATTTCTACTTCTAGGTCAAGTGCATGATGTGTGTATATGATTCATGAAAAGGTGTTCGAGTCAAAGAGTGACCCGAATATGGATAGCCTCTACAGTTAAGTAGTTGTAGAATTCACATATCAATGTGAAATCTAAGTACATTATCCATTGTTTCTAGTTGCTTCCATGTTTCTAGTAGGTTATAACTGAGCTTCTAGTCACTAAGTCCAGTATGTTTCGTGCCTATATGTGCAACTAAGTTTATTCAAATCTAGAACCGACTCGAATTTTGACGGTTGTCACATTCTCCCCCGGTTGAAAGAATTTCGACCCGAAATTCAATTCGTGACGTATTCTATTAGAACTCAGTCGAATACAATTATATAGCTGGAGAGGTGGTGACTTGCAATGTTCTTTGATTATTTCGGGTTTATTTCCTCAAGGGAAAAGCCCAATTCTTTAACTATAGTCAAATTAATGTTTCCTTAATTCGAGTTCTACAATTTAGATTGCGAGAAATTAGGATCATGGAAATCATGATCCAAACATGGCGACCTAGTCGAAAACGATCATCTAGTTAGATATTATCTGAATTAAGAGAGCTATAAGTTTTGCTGAAGCACTAACTGCACTGAGCGTTAAATCCGCATTGATCCTTAAGTCGCGTTCTAAATTAGCACTAAGTGTTAATTCGCCGCCTAATAAAGAAGAGATTAGGAACAATTTGTTCACTTCCGGGTTGGCTACTACATCTGGAAAGGATATATTTTGAAATAAGAAGGGGTAGCACGAATGAAAGAGAAACATTTGAGGGTAAGTTCCTAAAAATACGTACTAAGGGTAGGCAACGAAGTTTTGGTACATCTCAAATGTAAAGGCTAATTAAGTGTCGTCGACAAAATAAATTACGAATGATTGAGCATCTCCGAGGCTATAATTACTACTACGGTTACTCTTACAATAATAAAACCTTATTCGAAGAATAAATATATTTAGAGAGTCATTGGTGCAAATGGAGGCGATGAAAATTTATGATAAATTAAATCACATTGTGTATATAGAATTTTAAGTGTTTAGAAGTGATTAAAAATCTCATTGTTATCAAAATGTCTGTTTAGAAATGATAATTAATATCACTATTATCAAAATGTGTAATAATTCCAAGATAATGAAGATACATGTGTGGCGATCCAACAAAGTAGTAAAATAATATAAAGATTAATTAAAGTTAAAGGTTTAAGTCGTCATTAAGGGAAATTTTTTTTTATTGAAATTATTGATATTACGCTATTTGAAAATTTGACTAATTGTCTAAGTCAGGACAAATCTAAGTTTACGAGGAGTCAAAATACTTATGAAAACAAGCTTGAGAGTTTAGGAACTCACTGAAAATTGCAAAGTAAATTACTATTTTAAGAAAGGTGTAAAAATGTCAATCTTCAAAATAGGGCATTCATAGTTTAGTGTTTCTACAAAAACAATCATTTAGAGAATAGATAATCGTAAAATTCAAAATTCTTGATGTATTTAAAGAAAAGAAGAAACATAAGGATACATATCCTTCACATATATTTTCCGGATATAGAAAAATTATAAGCATAAGAGTATTCATCTTGTGTATTAATTATAAGGAAAAATACAATGAAAATTGCATTTTATGTCAAGTTTCTGAATTTAGAACGAAAGAGCAAATGTAAATAAGGATCACTTGTTTATAGAGATTTCAAAATAAAAACAAGATGTATATGATAAAAAGGCGTAATTGAATATATCAAAGTTGACTAAATAAAAATTATTCCTCACGGCTATACATGTATTAATCGCTCAAAACGAAAGGATAGACTTCTAGTAAGTATGTGTACAAACATGATACCAGGAGAAGCAAAATAGACAGAAACAAAGTTAGACAATGTATTATGTTACTATTATGGGTGTGCGAGATCTAAAGTCATAAGGAGAGCAAGAAATCAAGTGCGGGGGAAAGAAAAAGGAAGGTAGCGGCGGCAATGATTGTTATTGTTAAAATTATAAGAACAATACCTATAGGTAGATTAAAACCAGGTTGAGATATATTTCAAACTTTAATATTTGATGTATATTGATGATTAAATAGACATGTGAGAGTCTTAGAATGTTTGCTAATAATCACGAGTTACCTTATTAAGTTAAACTCCATTTGTGAAAAAGAAGAAGCACTACAAACGGTAGTTGAAAATCTGACAATTTGACTTTTTAGAATGGAGTTCAATAATAGTTAAAACATATAAGGTAAAGACTCAATAGATTTAGAAGAGTAATTATACATTGTTGAAGGTGTCACTGGAAATTTAAAAGTGAACACTAAGTTTTGCAATGTTGTAAGTTTTATAAACACAGATTATAAAACTAATTTGAAATAAAATAAACAAATAAGGTGTGTTTTGAAATGTAGGCATCAGTGATGTCTTGTAAACACATTTGGATTAGAAAGTTGTAAAAATACCATGTTGGGTTTCAAGAAAACACATTTAAATAAAGTACAATGCCTAAATGGGGAAGTAGTCAAAAGTCTTAAAACAAAAGTGGTTTGAAGATCCGATGAAGCTTTTACACATAATATGAACTTTCACGTCATATGTTTAAGTTTCATAGTAAAGAGTTTAAGCACGATTATAAAAGAAAATGTTTCTAGTTTTTCGAAGACGTGTCAAAATGGTAAGCAATGTTTAAAATGGTTTATATGCCCTTAAAAGCACATCAATCCATTGAAATGAATTTGAAATGAAATTGAAATAGCAAGGTTAAAACCAATATTGGTTAAATTGAGTTTTGAAGAAAAGTGTTAAGTTAAAGCAAGTTGTCAAAAGATTTTTAGCGAAAATATGGCTTACATTGTTAGGAAATGTCTAGTAAGTTGTATGAAGTGGTTATAAAGTATTTTATCGATGATAAATAAAACCGATGAAACGAAATAATTTTTCGATGGAAGATTAAGAAGTAAGGAATAAGTATATTAGTGTAGCTGATCGTACCTAAATACTAAGGCGAGTACAAGGCGAGTATAAGACGAGTACCGATGTCTTTTTCCCTAAGATAAAGGGCAAGAAAAATTGTTTGAAAAACATTTTATAGTGTCAATGCAGTTTCGTGGCCTTTTATAGAGGTCAAAGGGATATCCTATGTTAAGTTTTAACCTGAAGGTGGAAACAACCTAAAGCTAAATCGTAGCGTAGTAATAAGGTCTCACGTATTAGTAGCAATAGGTTAAACCTTTGTGTCTCCTTGTGAGTCGAATCCGGAATGCCCTCCAATAGTATCCAAGTGATTACTTAGTGGTGACTCATCTACATCCTTACGCGATGCTCCAATTATCATTCGTGTCGGTATCGAAACGCTTTTTCCTAGTTGTAACTCTAGTACGAAGACGATGAAGAGGTATTGAGGGATAATTGGTATTGGTTTCGACTTAAGATTATTACTAGTGTATATCTAACTACTAACCTTATATCTAAAGTCAATAGCTACCGAGGAATACCCATTATCAGTACTATGTGCATTGCTCTTAGAGTGGCTAGTGATATAACCTAAGTGGTTAACCTAGCACTTGATAAGGGATAAGAATATTTCTAAATAAGGGCATTGATATAACAGTGAACTTAGTTTCTAAGTGTATCTAGATGAATGCCTATAATATGCAATGCCCGTACGCACACCAAAAATTTTGTTTTTCAAAAGTTTAAGTTGAAAATTGTTTTGAACATAATTCTACTATAACCGTTTCAAGCCTCGCATTAAGTTTCCTTAATTAACCATAGTTGGCCAGGCTATACTTAGTTAAAGTCCAATAATGCGTACTCGAATTAGTTATACTATTAGTATGTTCGGTATTTTAAAAACCTTTTGAAATTTTTTGGCTATAGTTGTGGTTCTCCAAAGGAAAACCGGTATTCTCTATAACCTTCGGCTCTGATACCATTTCCTGTCACACCCCGCTAAAGCGGAAACACGAGGCGTGGCAGTATAAAGGGTTTCATAGCAAAAGTTAAAAGACAACATCAATCATAGTATTAAAAATCATTACAAATTTACTATGGGTTTGAACAACTTTTAAAAGAAATTACAATGAAAATTGGAATACAACACATGCGAATGCTCCTAACAGTGAAGTGTCCCTAAGTGCCACTTACTCGATGATTCCTGAAAAAACATGTAAAACGAGCGTCAACTATAAAAATAGTTGGTGAGTACTCACAGATAAACAAAATAATATTGGTTCCATGAATTGAAATCAAAGTTTTGATAAAAGTTTCCAATAATAAAAGTATATTGTTAAAATGAGTAAATAAGTTTGTAAAAACAAAGTTCTTTGTCATCATGAGAGATAAAGTATGTTGCCCAAATAAGATGCAACATTCATATTCTTATGGAAGATAAAGTTCGTTACTCAAACGAGTAAACAAGTTTCATTGCTAAAATGAGCAATCAATTTCGTTGCTACAAGGAGCAAACAATTTCATTGCTAAAACATGTATATAAGTTTTCAGTAATAAAAGTTCGTTGTTGTAATGAGAAACAAAGTTCATTGCTATAATTAATAACAAGTTTATTGCTATAACGAGAAACGAGTTTGTATGTGTATGAGCAAACAATGAGTCTCAACCAAACCTATGACTGAAGCCCTATCAAGATCTATGCTTATCGTTCCATAGATGAATATGGTATCATGCACTCCAGCAATAGGGCGAGTGAGGAGTTGTCAATTCCTAATAGCGCTATCCATAATGACCATTGGCTCAAAGAGTTAATGGTTAGAGATAAGGGAAGGGCCTTAGTACGATAAGTTCTCATGTTCCGTGTTGCATAGACATACATAGAGAGACATAGCAATAAAATAGCAATCATGTTTGATACAAATCAATTTAAATACAACATTCAAATAATAGTTTTTCGGGACATGCTTTTCCACCCCAAAACATAAAAACCGAAAATAGGGGAGTGCGTGAATACTCACAATATGCAAAATATAGCAACCAAGTTTATACGAGTCAAATAAATACAACGAATATAAATAGTTTAGGACATGCTTTTCCACCCCAAAACATTTAAAAACCGAAAATAGGGGAGTGGTGAATACTCACAATGCATTGAGATGATGCAAATGGTGCCTTGATCTACGCTCTACTCGTACCACTATCGTTTTTCCTACAACGACGTTACACACTAATGAGTCTCTAATTGAAATCTAATACTAGTATACTTACTACTACAATAGAATTATGTCAATAATGTGTCAAAATTTAATATTGATAAGTTACAAACATTTTTCCGTGGAAATTAAGTTTCAAAGAATCAATTGTTATATAACAATCTAAGTGGAAAATTTCCATTATTGAAATGTTAATATTTAACATTTTAGAGGTGTTCCAATGATTAAATATTCAAAACGAAATCAATTTAGTTCTAAACTTTCCCAAACTTTGTATTTCATTTTTAATTGAAGTCAAAGACCTTAAGATAAATTTTCTTGAATTTTTGATTTGTCTAACTATTTTTCACCATTTAATTCCATGAATAATCATAAAATCATGGAAAAATAGTAAATTATCATGAAAAATTCTTGTAATTTTTGTGTAACTATTTTACAGTGTACATAATCTAGGAAAACTATTAATATGTGTTTTCAATAAGTTTAACACAATTTTTCTGATTTTTGTACATTTAAGTGTATTAAATATTGGGAAAATAGAAGAAAAATAGCATACAGAAGATAAAAATCATCAAAAATTTTATGTATCATCCTAACATATTATAAGAGTTTCTGGTAAATTTTCATGAATTTTTGATGAGTAAAACTATTTTTCCTGTTTTTAGTCCATTATAAACACAAAAATTCAAGAAAAATATATATACATTTTCAACAATTCCCAAAATATTTAGGAGTCTTAAATATAAGGTACAAGCTGCGAAAAATAAGAAATAATATTTTCACATTCCCTAAAGTGGTTTTATGATTTATTAGAGCTAAATAAAAAGAAAATTAAAAACCATACTAAACAGTAACAAAAATCGATGAAACTTCATGAAAGATGTTTATTAACTTAAAGGGTCATCCACAAATATTTCCAGAATTTATTTACAAGTTTAAGTATTTTATATGCTTTAACACTCTATTTTATTATTATTTTCATGTAAAAATAAAGAAAATATATATTGAGCTGAAAATTTGCAGAATGCAACTTCAAACAATTTAATAACATTGAAAAATTGTTTTCTTATTTTTGATGTCGAAAAACATGCCTAAAGGCTCAAACAATTATAGAAAAAACTTGATTCTTGTGATTTTGGTAAAAATTATTGATGTTACTTTGAGAATTTTTGCAACATGTTCCAAAGGCTTTTGAATCAATATATTTTTATACCTCTTAATACATGATGTTAAGTGCTCAAATTAATTTTTCCTTGATTTTTAGTGATGAATAAGATCTTTGAACATGCAATACAAAACTAGTATTCACAAAAAGGTGCTGATTGAGCAACAGTTTTGTAAAAATTGCTAAAAATCGAAATATTTGAATTTTCTAGTGAGGTCAGATGGGTTTGAAAGCTAAATCAAAATATTATATTTCAGAAAAAGAATCCCGAATTTTGGTGAAGAAATGAGTGAGATATGACAGTTTAAAGTCAGGTAAAGAAATCTGGCAGATTGCATGCATGGTGATTGGTTAGAAAAATGAGTTTTCATCATTTCTTTGAGTAAATATTTTGAAATATTTTAAAAGATATCATGATAAACTTATATTCTAGTCATGTTTCCAGAGATCAAAAGATTAAAACTTATCAAAATGTATACATTCATTTATGAACAAAATTTTGTTTCTCAAAAACTCTTAACTTGAGTTTGATGTTTTAATCCTTAAAATCGATTTTTGCACTAAGATCATGAACATGCAACCTTGTTTATCATACATGCATGGTGTTAAAACACATCCATGATGTTCTAAAAACCATTTTAACAAAAAGAAAACAAGTTTGAAGAAGATGAAGAAGTAGAAGTCGGTTTCTGAAGTAAAATGCACATGCATGGCTTAAATCATTGTTGTGGATCTTCAAGAGATGTATGTTATTTACCTTAAATTTATTTGTGGCTTGAAAAACCCTTATGAATCTCCATAATTTCGTGGTTAAGAGGCTGTGGTTGTGGTGTTTGGAGAAAAAAAATTAGAGAGAAGGTAGAGAGAGTTTTCTAGAGAGAGAAAGAAGAGAGATGTGTGTGTGTTGGAGAATGAGAGTGTGAGAGAGAGATATGGGAAGAGAGGGGTCCGAAATTTTGAGTATAATAACCCTTTCTCATTCATTTTGTTTTATAAAATTTAAGTTATTTTATAAAATATCTAAATTTTATATAAAATGTGCACTAAAATCAAGTTTTTATTCATGAAACCTTGATTTTTGACTTATAAATTAAGGATGAATGTTAATGACTTAAATTTTTATTTTCCTTGATTATATTTCCCTGAATTTAATTGTTTTAAGATAATATTATAAGTTTCATAACTATTTTTATAGAATTCTTGATGTTAAACTTTATAAAATTTAAGTTTTAGGCTTTTTAGGGTTTTTGAGAGTTTGTAAAAATTTGGATATCAAAATAAATAGAATATTTGAGACTTTAAATTATCTTATGGTATTATAACTTTTTATAGTTATAAATAATGTCTGTAATTTATTTTTATCGGTTTATTGGCATTCTATGTAGTGATTCCGAGATTCAAGCGAAATTGAGGAATCAAGTATACTAGTCCTAGTCTTCAACTTTGACTTAAGTTTCTATGAGACTTTGACCTAATTTCTACTTCTAGGTCAAGTGCATGATGTGTGTATATGATTCATGAAAAGGTGTTCGAGTCAAAGAGTGACCCGAATATGGATAGCCTCTACAGTTAAGTAGTTGTAGAATTCACATATCAATGTGAAATCTAAGTACATTATCCATTGTTTCTAGTTGCTTCCATGTTTCTAGTAGGTTATAACTGAGCTTCTAGTCACTAAGTCCAGTATGTTTCGTGCCTATATGTGCAACTAAGTTTATTCAAATCTAGAACCGACTCGAATTTTGACGGTTGTCACAACGTATGAGTCGGTACTTGAGCATTTTGAGGAGGGATATCAGGGAGTTCGTGGCGAACTCATCATACCGGACATTTTCTGAGCTCCAGGCAAATGACCGGAAGAGGGAGATTTAGCTGGACACTCAGGCCCGGGAGGAGGTCGAGTCTCAGGGAAGGGACCGGCGGCCGGCACAGTCTCAGCCGGCAGCCAAGCGGGCAAAGCCCGCCGATTCGAGATCTGGAAGCTAAAAGGGCCGCACTTGTGGGAAGTGCGACAAGGGACATGATGGGGTTTGTCGATCAGGTGCTTGCTATAAATGTGGCAAGGAGGGGCACATAGCCTAGGATTGCCCCAAGGGGTTCATGGTTTGCTTTCATTGCAACCAAAACGGACACTGGAAGGTCGAGTGTCCGCAGCTGCGGGGGACAGCACAGGGAGCACCACAGGGATCTGCCCCTGCTACCGTGCGAGCTACTGAGGTTCGGCCAATGAAGGCCGAGGCACCGAAGGCTCGCGGGAGAGCCTTCGAGTTGACAGCGGAGGAGGTCCGCGCAGCGCCCGATGTCGTGGCGGGTATGTATTCTTTCATTTATTTATGTTGAGTTTGAGATATTGTGCTTATATTATGATATGCGTAGGTACTTTTCTTGTGAGTTCTGTACCTGCTTTGGTGTTATTTGACTCGGGTGCGAGTCGGTCATTTGTGTCGTTAGCATTTAGTCAGCACATCAGTATCCAGCGGGAGGCGTTGAGTCAACCTCTACGAGTTTCCATAGCTGAAGAGCGAGCGGTGTATGCTACGGATGTGATTCGAGGATGTGTACTCGAGATCTTCGGTGTTGAGTTCCCGATAGATCTAGTCCCGATTGCGATGGGGGACGTGTGTGTCATAGTGGGCATGGATTGGTTGAGCCGATTTGGGGCTGTTATAGACTGCGAGCGACAGTTGGTGACGATACGAGACCCTAGTAGGGGATTACTTACGGTGTACGGCGAGGGTACCCGTTCTGGGTCAGCATTTTGTTCGGCTGCTAGAGTGAGACGGAGCCTACATCAGGGCTGAAGTAGGTTTGTGGCTTATGTGATGGATTCACGGGTGGCCGCAGAGGGTCCGGGTTCGGTTAGTGATGTACCGATAGTGCGTGAGTTCCCGGATGTTTTCCCCGAGGAGTTGCCGGGTGTGCCTCCCGAGAGGCAAGTGGAGTTTCGCATCGATTTGGTTCCGGGAGCGGCGCCTATCACCAAGGCGCCCTATCACCTTGCGCCACCAGAGATGCAGGAGTTATCCTCACAGCTTCAGGAGCTGTTAGGGATAGGATTTATCAGACCGAGTAGCTCACCTTGGGGAGCGTCGATCCTTTTTGTCAAGAAAAAGGATGGTTCACACCGGATGTGCATTGATTACCGGGAGTTGAACAAGTTGACGGTCAAGAACCGTTATCCACTACCGAGGATTGATGATCTGTTCGATCAGTTGTAGGGAGCATCTTGGTTCTCCAAGATAGATTTGAGGTCTGGATATCACCAGATGAGGGTTCGAGATGAGGATATCCAGAAGACGACGTTTAGGACTCGTTATGGGCACTACGAGTTTGTGGTGATGCCTTTTGGGCTCACCAATGCACCAGCAACATTCATGGATCTCATGAACAGGGTATGCAGACCGATGTTGGACAGGTCGGTAATTGTATTCATCGACGATATTCTTGTGTATTCGAGATCTAGAGAGCAGCATGAGGAGCATCTGAGAGAGATTCTCGGAGTTTTGAGATCGGAGAGGCTCTATGCCAAATTCTCCAAGTGCGAGTTCTGGTTATGGGAGGTCCAGTTCTTGGGGAATCTCGTTAACCAGAATGGGATATTGGTCGATCCGGCCAAGATTGAGGCTGTGATGAGTTGGGAGGTGCTGAGATCACCCACCGAGATCAAGAGTTTTCTGGGGTTGGCCGGCTACTATCGGAGATTTATCAGGGATTTCTCCAAGATTGTCGTGCCTCTCACCAAGTTGACCCGGAAGGGCATTGCTTTTTCGTGCGGTCCGGAGCAGCAGACCTCGTTTGAGACTCTTTGCCAGAGGTTGTGCGAAACCCCGGTGTTATCCCTTCCAGAGGGAATGGAGGATTTTGTGGTGTACTGCGACGCATTGATATTGGGGTTGGGGGCGGTGCTTATGCAGAGAGGGCATGTGATAGCGTATGCATCGAGGCAGCTGAAGCCTCATGAGACGAGGTATCCCACCCACGATCTGGAGTTGGGGGCAATGTGTTCGCCCTTAAGATCTGGCGTCACTATCTGTATGGGGTTCGGTGTACCATATACACGGACCACAAGAGTTTGAAGTATTTGATGGATCAGCCCAACCTGAATATGCGCCAGAGGAGATGGTTGGATGTGGTAAAGGATTACGATTGTGAGATCCTGTACCACCCGGGCAAAGCTAATGTCGTAGCTAATGCTCTGAGCCGTAGGGCAGAGAGTGCCCCGATTCGAGACACTTGTATGCGATTGACGGTGATGACTCCGGTGTTGGACACCATTCGGGAGGCCCAGGCAGAGGCCGTAATACCAGAGAACCACAAGAGGGAGCGGGTGATCGGGCAGGTGTCTGAGTTCGTTACCAATAGCCGAGGGCTGATGACCTTTCAAGGTCGGATTTGGGTGTCGTATACAGGAGGGGCACGTACCATTCTGATGGAGGAGGCGCATAGATCGAGGTTCTCGATCCATCCCGGAGCCACTAAGATGTATTTGGATTTGAAGAAAGACTATTGGTGGCCCTGTATGAAGAGGGATGTTGCGTGGTTCGTTGAGAGGTGCTTGACCTGTCGCCGGGTTAAGACCGAGCACCAGTGGAAGTGGGAACAGATTTCCATGGATTTTATCACTAAATTGCCAATGAACGCAAGGGGTGTCGATGTAATTTGGGTGATTGTTGACCGGCTGACGAAGAGCGCTCACTTCCTTGCTATCAGTGAGAGCTCTTCCACAGAGAGGCTGGCCGAGTTGTATGTGAGAGAGGTGGTATCGCGTCATGGAGTACCGATCTCGATTGTGTCAGATAGAGATGTACGTTTCACTTCCAGGTTCTGGAAGAAGTTCCATGAGGAGTTGGGTACGAGGTTGCATTTCAGTACCGCCTACCACCCACAGACGGACGGACAAAGTGAGCGGACGATTCAGACGCTCGAGGACATGCTTCGAGCATGTGTGTTGGACTTCGGAGGAAGTTGGGACACGTACTTGCCGTTGGCTGAGTTTTCCTATAACAACAACCACCATTCGAGTATTGGTATGCCTCCCTTCGAGTTGTTGTACGGGAGGAGATGTCGGACTCCCATTTGCTGGGGAGAGGTAGGGCAGCGCGTGATGGGTAGCACCGAGATAGTGCGTCAGACGACTGAGCAGATACAGCAGGTCAGGCAGAGGTTGTTGACAGCTCAGAGTCGCCAGAAGAGTTATGCGGATAGGCGACGATCCGAGCTTGAGTTTCAGGTGGTAGACTTCGTACTCCTGAAGGTGTCTCCTTGGAAAGGAGTGATCCGATTCAGGAAGAGGGGAAAGCTGGGGCCCCGATACATTGGTCCGTTCAGGGTGACCGCGAGGGTGGGCAGGGTAGCATATCGTTTGAATCTACCTGCGGAGTTGAGCCAGATTCATGATACCTTCCACGTGTCTCAGTTGAGGAAGTGTATAGCCGACGAGTCGGCGGTGGTGCCGCTGGAGGATATTCAGGTGGATGCGAGCCTGAATTATGTTGAGAGACCAATCGCGATCCTGGATCGGAAGATCAAGGTTCAGAGGAACAAGGAGGTGCCCCTGGTTCAGGTGCAGTGGCAACATCGGAGAGGGTCCGAGCTGACTTGGGAGCCGGAGTTAGAGATGCGGGAGCGGCATCCAGAGTTGTTTGCCGAGCGAGACTTCGAGGGCGAAGTCTGATTCTAGTGGGGGAGAATTGTAACATCCGGATTCCCAGGTATTCTATGTTATTCTTTTATTTTGAGTTATGAGGAGGGACTCGACGAGTTGACGCCTAGACTCGTCGAGTAGGATCGCGATTTGCTGACTGGATTAATGAAGGGACTCGACGAGTCGATGGGTGGACTCGACGAGTCCGCGCTGTGGATAGAAACCCTAAATATTTGGGCCTATGCCCTATTTAAGGGTCCTTATAGCCCTCAGCTGCGGCTACCAGTCCAGAGAGAGAAACCCTAGAGAGCTTGAACGAGTGGTATAAGAGAGAGAGCCTTTTTGATCCTTATTAGTGTGATTTTGCAAAGAAGAAGGTGTTTCCAGCAAGAGGAGGTCAAGGGGATTGCTATTCTGTGGATTTCCAGCTTGGATCTGCAACTTTGAGGTAGTAAATCGATCCCTTCTTCTGTTTAGTATGAGATCCTTGAATTTAGGGTTTTCTATACCCTTTTATTGGCTTGAAATGATGAGTATATTTTCCCTCTGAGTGTTAGACTCTGGATCTGGACCTTTAGAGGTCCAAAGAGCCTTATCCAACCTGCTTTATGTTGTTCCATGGAAGGAATGATCTTAGGTTGCCTTTTTAGAGATGATTTCACCAAAGAGAGCCCTATGTGTGTTGCATGAGTGTAAAGGTCGGACCTTTACGTGATTATTGTAGTTGGGGAGGGCAGATCTATAGATTAGAGAAGCGGATCTGACCTCAGAAGGTCATTTGAGCGTTGCCATGGACGCTACTCGCCGAGTTCATAAGTTGACTCGACGAGTCGAGTCGGGGTTGCCCCGCGATTCGTGACAGGTGTAACCCGTCGAGTGAAGGGATGAGTCGACGTGCCAAGTGAGGCTAGAAGGATTCTGAGGACCCGCATAGACTCGCCGAGTCGCCCATCTGCACTCGACGAGTCGGGTCATAGTTTGACCGTTGACTTCAGTTGACCTTAGGGTTTTGGTCAAGCTGATTCAGGAGAGTTCAGGGAGGGGTAGGTGTTGGGTTTTGAGCATTCTAACACTCCTATGGTGTACATGCAACCTTATAAACCTTGGATCTATGTTTTCTCTATTATACATGCAAATATTAACTATTCCAAGGTTTCATCCTAACTAGCATATTATGAAGCACCTATACTACAAAGTTCTAGTTAGATGACATACCTTTTGATGTAGCTTGATGTCTTCAAGCTTTAAGAGCTTAGCCCCAATAGTGTGGAAGCCTCAAATGGAATCACAAATCACCAAAACACCTTGGAAGAACTTGAGAGAATATGTATGCACACTAAAATCGGCCCACTCTTATTTTCACACACTTGTTCCAATTTTGTGAGCCAAGGACCCCTTTATATATTATGGAGGATTAGGGTTACATCCATGTAAACCCTAATACCCATGACCTTTCATTTACATAGGATCCATGGGTTAAAAGCTCCATGGACCATCCATGAAAGCTTAGCCCAACCTAAATGAACTTGGCCCATTCCATATATATAAGAGTCCATATTTAATTAGTTCTTTTTGATCACTTAATTAATTCTAAATTAATTCTTGATCAATACTAATTAAATAATATGATTCCATATTAATATATTAGAACTTATAATATATTAATATAAATCATAAATATACTATTCTCAAAAGACTATCCATATAAATTGTGCCGGTGAAGTGCAACCCAAATGGACCATGCCGGGTCGGGTCAAGTACATACCAAATATAGTTATGGACTTAGACATTAATCCAACAGTAGGATGGCCTTCTATCCAATCTTTAGAGATGAGGCTATGAGTGGGTATTGATCACTCGTGCAATCAATGTATAACCAACTCATAGTAACAACTCATATCTCTAGGTTTTAAGAATATAAGATATTATCGTCTCATGATCACTCGTGATAAAATCCATGAAGTGATTCAAATGAGCGTGGGTTGAATCCAATACTCAGAACTTATGAGCACTCATGAGTGTTGTAGCACCACTTTGTCCACCAACTTGGACCTCTACAAACCAACCCATGACAGTCTTGATTCATATCTACTTCCAACATATGACCGACTGTGGATGGTTTGAATAACTTAATCATTCAGGAAGAGCGACTTAGTTATTCTGGAAGTCAAAACATGCAAAGTGAAACACAAGAATAAATGAATCAAATATGGTATCAAACCCTATGAATATAAATAAACACTTTTATTTATCACCATACTGATTACTCATTATTCATTGTTTCGGTTTTATCAACTTTATACTTGAATTAAAAACACTAGTTGTCCCATGCTCCAAGCATGTACACTATGTTTTTCTTAAACAATAGCTTTGCCATACACCAAGTATGCACTTTATGTTTGTCTATGATCCTTACTTTGTGAAATAAACCAATTGAACATAATTTCAATGATTCTAATTTCACACTCCCAAATCCATATCGAAAAAATGTGAGAATTTCAAATTCCTATCATTTATCGAAATCTGTTTAGATTTTAAACTTATATGCACTGACCCTCATGTAATGAATATGTACAAAGTCACAAAGACTTGTCAACAGTCATTATAAGGTATTCCAATGGAGATCAACTCCATGGAAACTAAGTCTCATATTCAAAGTACATTGCTTTGGACATGCTTCTTGCATTAAGTTTTCTAATCTTACACAGATAACTTCCACCTATGGAGACAACTCCATATTCTCATTTTGACTATCACTTCTGAATAAGAGATGCCTCTTTTCAAAATATGTCAATATGGTCCTTCCAAAATTAGCATTATACTTCCAACTGTCCCTGAGCAACCAATCTTTGGTAAACCTCAGATTGTCCTCGACAATTGCTTAATCATTTTAGTCATATCCAATTCTAGACCTTTTCCCTTCTTAATGCCTCTGGGCAATTGGAAAAATTTAGAAATGACAAATATTATAGCACATGCAATCGATCCTGTACCCAAAGCAAATGGTACACGATTCATGATGTCTCACATAAAGACATGATTCTAAACCAGTCTTTTGCTACAATATTTTTATTTGCCATGTTTTCAAAATTTGACTATGAAGAGGGATGCCGTAATCATAATCGAATTTTGAGAACGCAATATATAGAATTTCCTTAAGTTGAACCAATCCAACATGAAATTCATATATATATTCTTGACTAAGGATGATTAAGGTCTCAATCTAAGCCTTTAGAACTGAAATGAAGTATATCCTCTCCCTTAATTATAGCAAAACAACTTTTTCAATCCCTGCAGCCTCACAAATTGAAACTTTTGTTTTCTATAATTAACATTGCTAACTTGCAACACTAACAATAATTATCATGCTCCCACTAACATGATGATTATTAGCATAACACTTATGCTCCCACTAGCTTTGACATGTACTCAGAAATCAGCTGGACTTCTAGAAATCAATACTTTATTGAATTTCTTACCAAAGTTCAGATTTCTGATACGAGTTGCTTTGATAAAACTTTATCAAAATCATACACCTTTCCTTAGATAGCATGTATGTGTGTCTAAACAATTTCAGAACTATGAAAAGGGATGTCGTAATCATAGTCTCAATTGTTTAGACCTTTTGCCATCTGCTTCAAATCTACTTGGTGGAAGTGTTTCCTCACCATCATTTTCATGAATCGGAGAGAAACCTTATGGCCCTTAGATTTTATGGTGTATGTGTTCTTATCCATGTGAATCGTCAAAACCATAGTCACAAGACAAGGATAATGACAAATCCAAACTCATATGGACTGAACTTATGCAATCTTAACTTCTTGCCACCTGGCAGTACAGGGCCTGCCATTGCTTCCAAGTTGTTATGCAACCAATTGAGAACTTTCAGAACTCCTATGCAAAGCCAACTTTAACTGGAATGGGCACAGAATATGTCAACACGATAGGTTATAAACCTCAAGTCGTGTGCTAGTGAAGAACCTCAGGTTTTATTCTTGATTAGTTCTTGAAATTCTTTTTAGGATCTTTAAGACTCCCACTATCCTCTTGACATATAAGACTATCTTGCCAAATATTCAAGAGATAGTGCGGATTCTTTATCAAGACAAACACTTCACACAATTGGCCTTAGTTGGTCTTTGTTTTATCCAAAACATCACAACTTACCAATTTCAAATGTACAAGAGTAGGACACTTTTACTCTTACATTTGACAAGTGTTTTAAACCTTTCTTTAAGATATGTCACTCAAGTTACAATCTTGGAGTATGACTCTAAGAATTGTTTTGGAGCGAAGTATGACTCATCTTCCTGATCTAACCATTTCAACAATTCATGACTCCTTTTCTTAGTCATAAGAATGCACTAAGATGACCTTTAGAGGACTAATTGTGATATGATTTCTAAATCATTAAGATGATCACAAACATGATACTAAAGTACTCTCCCATCTTTTCAGATTTGAGAAACTTTTATCTTTCTGCCTAATTTGATTCTTCCCATTCGTTCTGCCATACATTGAGACTTTTCCAATGTTTCAGAATTATACTTAAACTTGTAAGTATAACCATATTTACTAAACTTTAGTAAATCAAATAGTCTTAACGAGCTTTGTGGTGGACATGACCAGTGCACAAGAATGTGTACTCGATCCCTTTAGTCCTTCACTTGACTCACACATCCATGTGAACAAGTAATTAGTCTTGATTTTCCAATGCTCCAAAGTTCTCATTCATCATACTATTCAACTTGCATGATTCCAAGTTTCGGTCCAATTGAAACTTGGGCGATGAGGAACTTTCCTGATTTGGTAAATTTAGACACTACCACAAATGAAAGAATCAAATCCATTTTCCAATATTGCTGTCAGTGGAATCATATAAGCAACAATTTTCCACAAATGCCATTGTAAGGATACTTCAAATAAATAAAATTAAACAATTTTCTTTTATTTTAAAACTTTGCGGAAAAACTTATCCTTACAATCCACATGGAAAATTGTTGTTATCTATTTCTTAGCAATATATCATAACTTCTTAAGCAACTGCTCAAAATTCTGATGCGATCGAAATCCACCTTCGCGATCAAAATCAGCATATACTTCCTTTAAGATTTGTCTCTATTCTTTGATTGTTAAAACATCAACATGTGACCCTGTCACATCATGTAATGAGGATCTCAGAATAGAACTTAACAGAGTTAGATAATGGGCTCTACCTGATGTAGAGTCAAACTTATTGACTTTAACATCCTTAGGTAAATTTGGCAGCTTTACAATCAACGCCCCTTCCTTTGGCAAAATAAACATATGGACCCTTTGGTAATGGGACTATCTTAGACTTAGCCTTTCTCTTTACCATTTGGTCAACCGGGTTGACTATAGCCAATCCCTTTCCATTGGGAAGAGAATGCTTTTTCTGGATTTCCAGTGTCACCATTGTCACTGTCCATAAAGTTTTTGGGAAGTTGATCTTCTAATCAAATTTGCTTTACTATCGTTCCAAATCATTGCTAATTCAGCAGCACCAAGAAAATAGATATGATCATTAAGGTTCATGTCATAGTCTGTTTCATAGTAGTCCCAAAGGAAATCACTATGTGACTTAGAAAGTGATTGAACATCCAAATTTCTCAAGACTTTGACACCCAACTCTCCCGGCTTGTCAATATGTGACTTCATCTCTAAGATGTGATCACACATAGACTTTGCTTGCCATTAGGGCTTGAGTGACCTTGAACTTGTGGGTTAGGGAGAATAATTGGAGGAGGTGGAGGAAGAGAAGTATGACTTCCATGAGCCAAACTCAGGAAGTCATATTCATTAGGAAAGCTTGGTTTGGGAAGATCATTGTTGTCTAAACCAGACATCAACAATGGGAGAAATTCACGTAAAGTTGATTTAAGTCCTTAATATAACACCCAATATGATATATTAAGGCTACGACCCAACAAACTATTTTATAACTTGGAAGAGGGATGCCGTAATCCAAGCTATAAAATATTTGAAGGTAGGTGAATGACGATTCACCAATTTCCACCAAGATAAACGAAATGTATTATTAGGTTTTAATTGGTTTTGAAACTCCTAGATTCTTCTGAGATTCATTGAACTTTTCAATGGCATGTTTCAATCTCGAGTGTGCCCTTCAGGTTTTATGACTGGGATGTCGAGGATCACAAAACAAGGTGTGAAGTAACCATGCAAATATACTTGGTACCCTTAATATTTACCCCTCAATCGATGTGCCGGTTAACCACACACGCTCCAACGATACTATGATAAACATTAAGTTACCCTTTGCCTACCTTGTTAAGTCCAGGTTAGTGTGCCGGTTAACCACACACGCTCCACTAACAGCTTAAACAAAGTGCAAAGTGTAATTTCATGGATTAGCACCTTATTCACATTTTCCTAAGTAACTAAGATTGGGAATTTATAAGTGTTTGGTTACTTAGTATTTATCATTATACTTATAATGAAGGGAGAATTATAGTCCTTGTCCTACCTGTTCGGCTAACGACCCTCCACCGGTCAAGGAAGCGGTGAATGAGAGTGGACACCCATTAAACTGCCATTTTATAGGCAATAACCTTATACCCCCCTTATAGACTGACTTCGTGAATGAGGCCTACTAATGGTAAGACGACTTGCTCTTATACATATAATATATTAAACTTTTAATATTATAATAGTATAAGGGTGTATTTTAGACATTTAAAATACTTGGTGGTTTAATCTATTAATTAAACTAGACTTTTAATTTAATTAAACTCAAACCATATATTTATGGATTAATAATACTCTTTTAATTAAACGCTTTAATTAACTATTAATAAAGTCCATAAGAGTTAATTTGAACTATTCAACAAAACATCATAATTCCAATTATTAAACTCAAAATTAAAACCATTTAATTAATTGTTTAAGTTATGAACCCAAGAGTTTAGAATTCAATTCTTTTTTTTTTCCAAAAAAAACTTTTCTCAAATTCCAAAACTTGAGGGCAAGTTTTGTAATTCTTGAAAACCTTTGGATTTCATAACTTATGGAATTAATGGTGTTTTATGATGAAACTTTCCATGTTCCATAACTTAAGAACAAGTTATGGAATTCTTTAAAACATTAACACCAAATTTTGTCACTCCATAAAAACTTTGAATCAAAATTTTTTTTTTAAAAAAAAAACTTTCATATCCATAACTTATGGAAGTTTCAAAAACCCTTAAGATCACAACTTTAAAAAAAACTTTTGAGCTCCAAAATTTTATAACAAAATATGTAACTCCTTAAAATATTTAGATCAAACTTTTAAAACTAATAAAATAATCATATCATTTTACCTTTTACTAAATTTGACCTAATTCAACTCATATAACAAATGATTCAAATTTTACAAATAATTCGTTTTTCACAAAACAAGTAATTATCTTAAAATTTGACAAACGTCATGTTTTTTTTTCCTTTTTTTCAACTTGAAAATAAAACATTTGCATCAATATAACAGAAAACAACCAGGCTCTGATACCACTGTTGGGTTTTGAGCATTCTAACACTCCTATGGTGTACATGCAACCTTATAAACCTTAGATCTATGTTTTCTCTATTATACATGCAAATATTAACTATTCCAAGGTTTCATCCTAACTAGCATATTATGAAGCACCTATACTACAAAGTTCTAGTTAGATGACATACCTTTTGATGTAGCTTGATGTCTTCAAGCTTTAAGAGCTTAGCCCCAATAGTGTGGAAGCCTCAAATGGAATCACAAATCACCAAAACACCTTGGAAGAACTTGAGAGAATATGTATGCACACTAAAATCGGCCCACTCTTATTTTCACACACTTGTTCCAATTTTGTGAGCCAAGGACCCCTTTATATATTATGGAGGATTAGGGTTACATCCATGTAAACCCTAATACCCATGACCTTTCATTTACATAGGATCCATAGGTTAAAAGCTCCATGGACCATCCATGAAAGCTTAGCCCAACCTAAATGAACTTGGCCCATTCCATATATATAAGAGTCCATATTTAATTAGTTCTTTTTTATCACTTAATTAATTCTAAATTAATTCTTGATCAATACTAATTAAATAATATGATTCCATATTAATATATTAGAACTTATAATATATTAATATAAATCATAAATATACTATTCTCAAAAGACTATCCATATAAATTGTGCCGGTGAAGTGCAACCCAAATGGACCATGCCGGGTCGGGTCAAGTACATACCAAATATAGTTATGGACTTAGACATTAATCCAACAGTAGGATGGCCTTCTATCCAATCTTTAGAGATGAGGCTATGAGTGGGTATTGATCAGGAATGTTATTTGTATGATAGGAGGAGGCTAGGTCGGGACGTCAAGCACGAGAGTTTATCCGACTTCGTACGAGGTGAGTCTTCTCACTATACTGTACCTAGAGTGGTACCTATGTGTGACCGGAAGGTCTTATATGCTATGAGATGTATGTGATGTATGCTGTTATATGATATGGATGTGTTATGTATGTTATGAATGCTAAGGACCGGAAGGTCATTATGATATGGACCGGAAGGTCAAGATGATATGGACCGGAAGCTCATTACGGGTAGGACCGGAAGGTCTACCAGGGTTGTGGGACGGAAGTCCTCTGAGACACAGTGACCAGAAGGTCTTATAGCCTTGCGTGGCGTATGTGCGTACGTGGTATTTTGGGGAACTCACTAAGCATTTATGCTTACAGTTGTTGTGTTATGTGTTTCACGTACTAGCGAGGATCGCGGGAAGGCACCGGCATGATCCGTACACACTCATGGAGTTTATGTCTTGAGATTCTGGGATATGTTCTGTTATGATAACATTGGATACATTATGTTTTGATATTACCTTATGAATAAAGTATGTTTTAAAAATGAAAAATTGTTTTGGAAATTTACGTTGTTACAGTTATGAGCGTTCGCTCATTCGGCTGGAACAGGTTCCCACTGCTAATAATGTGGCGGATCTATTCACAAAGTCGTTCAACAAAGATCGATTCGATGTGCTTGTGAGCTTTTTGAAAATGCTTCGTTTTGAGGACTAATTTTTTTTAGGTTAGTTTAAATTTGCGCATTTTTATTTCATTCTCACCCATGCACAAATTTAGGGGGAGAAATAATCAAAAACCAAACAAAAAAAATTAAAAACTTAAAAAATCCAAAAATAGTGTTATTTCTGTTTTAATTTTTTTAGAAAAATTTTCCAAAAATCCAAAAACATTAAAAATCAGAAAATCCAAAAATATATTGTTAATGGAATGTGTTTGCAGGTGATGTGTGGGAAGTGATATAATCAAGTGATAACGGACAGCCTGAATCTATGTAAGGTGCCAAAGTCGAATTGTTTGTGCTCTGTGTTCGATGCACGGGTAGGCACGAAGGGTTTTTAAATGGACTTGACTAGGATAAGATGAACTTTAGGAGTTTTAAGACTTGACAAATCTTAACCTAGATAGTTCTATTTAGCCTGACAATACGACGTTTGGGTAGGTTGAGCAGAGAGATATACATGGGAATCTGCGGATACATTAAATGATCTGTATCTAGAACTGTGGATTAACTTTTCCTCGATGTGCGGACTTTGTCCTTAATTCCGGTATTGACGGGGCGACTGGGGAATTCCGATAAATTAGGTTTGTAGAAAGTTTTTTTCTTTCTTTCTTACTGTCAGTCATATGTTACCTCCTCTGTGTGATCGAAAGATCCGACCTGGACTGTAACATATGCAATTATGTCTCTCTACATCTTCTATGCTATTCTTTCTACCTGTTAGCCACATGCAGTCTCCTTTGCGTGATTAAGAATCTGACCTGGTACACAGCATATGCAACATTCTACTTCTCAATCCATCTAAACTCTAGTTAGTCATATGTTTCACTCTCTGTGTGATTGGAAGAGATCTCACATGAGTGTACAACATATGCATTCTAAATCTGACTTCTTCCTTAATAATTGTCTGCTCATCTGAAGTAAGGAGTATTCTGGAAGCCTTGATTATCGGGGCATATCAGGAAGCGGGAAACACGTTTGAGTGCAACTAAAATTGAACACTTATAGGTTGTCTGTAGATTTCGCTGCTCAATTTAGGTGGACAACAATATTCTTGGTCGTCGTCAGCTGAATGGTCTTTTAGGAAATTTTATCTAAGTTCATAGGATCTAATGTCTTGTCACTTATAGTTTATCCTTAAATTTGTCACAACCTTTCGTGTTTAAGTGGACCACAATACCGGCGATCGACCAGACATAGACATGAAGGTAGAAGTACCAACAAGCGGAGTAAGACTGTCTAAAAACATTGATCCCAATATCACAAAATCTTATCAGCGTTTGTTAAAGTGAAAGTAGTTTAAAATTTCTGTTATTTTTTAAATTTCTGCATTTTATTTTTCATTTTAATAATTTCTATTTTTTTATTATTACTTTTACATAAAATTTTTAGTTTAGTTTTAGAAATTAGTTTTATTTTTTATTTAATTTTTATTGTTATTTTTGTCCTCAAAATGTTTTATTCTTTATAAAGGTTTTTGGGTATTGGACTTTATCATTGTGGATTGCGGCCCATAAAATTTTTGGTCCAGGTATATAAAGGAATGGAGTCAGCCGAAAACCCTCTATTCCTCATTTTCTTCTTCCTGGCCGCAAACTCTCCCGTTTCTCTCTCTCTCTCTAAAATTTTTTCGTGAGTTTTGGTGAAATTGATCTGATAACTTCAAAGGTATGCCATTTCTGACCACAGATATGCAAATCTCGCATCAAACCGACATGATTTCAAGCTTTAATTGAAGAAAAACTAACTGTCGGCGTTTACGGCCAATGGCAGTTTACGGCCAATGGCAGTTCACGGCCAAGGCTGTTCACGGCCAAGGCTGTTCACGGCCAAGGCTGTTTACGGCCAAGACTGTTTACAGCAAAATTTTAAATGTTTGCATATGTTGTTTTCTCATTTGGCTTGTTTGATTGCAGATTCAAATGGCAGAGCTCAAGTTTGCTGACAGTCACAACCTGGATATCATCCTGGCTGATCCTCCGGCTGCTCACGGAGAATTCAAGTCTATGATGCATGGATTGCTAGAGTGTTGCTTGTCTACGGCATTGACTGTCAATCCAAACATTTATCAAGGATTGATTAACGATTTCTAGAAGTCTGCATCGGTGAAGAAAGGAAGTGATGGAGCTGTTTGTGTTGAGGCTTCTGTCAACAACTGCAAAATCATCATCAATGAGCAGTTCATCAGAAGTACGCTCAAAATTGACGATCAATCAACCTCCTCCTCTGAGATCGAGATTTCCCACGCTGAAAAGTTTCTTGCCAAAATGGGATATGAAGGTGTCTTCCCTCCAATCATAAAGAAGTTACTGCCACCGTTCTGGAGATTTTTAGCTCATGTCTTCGTGAGCTGCATTTCCAGAAGAAAATCTGGTGCAGATGAGATATCTCTAAGAAACACTGGTGTCATCATCGCTCTGTCTGCGGGACTGAATTTCAACTTCTCGATGTTCATTCTCGAAGAACTGATTACAAACATCAAAGGAAAAACTAGGGATAAGTTCTGGTTGTACCCTAGGTTCATTCAAGTATTCATTGATGAACAATTTCCCGATATGGCTAAAGATGGAGAAATCCTCGACATGAAGTCTTTAGGGCCACACACCGTCGGATTAATAAAGCAAAATAGAAAGGGAAAAATAACTTTCCAAGGAAAGTTCCCCTTGGTGAAGTTTGGCTTGTTTGCCGATTCAAGTGAGGCATCTGAGTCTCATGTTTCATCTGATCATGTGACTTCTGAAGATGATATTTTTTCTGAAGACGACGTCATTCCGGTTTTCTGATCACGAAGATGATGAAGCTACTCCTGCTGCCATTGTAGCTAAAGAGCATGACCTTCACTCTGTACAAGTTGAGAGTGATTTTAACGAAGAAAATGATTCCTCTAAGGACTTGGATCTTTCGGGCTTTGACAAGGATGATATTCCCCTGAATCTTGGAGAAAATGCAAACCTCTTGTCAAATGAGGATCTTGATTCTTTCTTTGACACTATCCATGATGTTGCTCATCCAGCAACGGAGATAAGGGAGTCAGAAGACGTTTTTGAGACTCCGCCTCCTTCCCCAAAACAACTGGCTGAAACCTCAACTCCTATGGAGACATCTTCGTAGATTCCTCCCTCTAATAATGTCATTCCTACCATTGAGCCAGTAGTAAGTGAACCTCTAACAACTCAGACCTCCTCGCTTTCTTTGAAGAGGAGAAGACTTGATCCTAGACTAGGTGTATTCGTGCCTGAACTATCTCATGGCCTGTCAACTCCACCAATTACTACTTCCGTTGCTACTTCACCTATTCCATCCAATGAAGGTCCAAGCACATTTTATGAAGCTGGTGGTTCGTCTGTTCCTTCAGGATCCTCTCCTCTTAGGCCTCATCACGATATTGTCTCTGAGAGACTCGCTCTACATTTGGCCCATGAACAAAGCTCAGTGCCTTCCTCCCGAGCTAAGGGAATATTTATTGAGTAAGGCCACTCAAAAGAGGATGATCCCACTATACCTGGACTTCAAAAGGAAATCAGCGTGCTCAATCAGAAAAATATTGAGCTTGATATCCGGGTGGCTGATCTTGAAGCTCAAAAGGCCCAACTCAAAATTCAGGTTGTAGATCTTGAGGCGGATAAAACTTTAAAGACTCAACAAATTTCTGATCTGCAAACTCACATGGGAAAGTTGACTGCATGTTACTTTGATTTGAAGGAGAAGATGACAGAGGAACTTAGCGACAAGTTCAATTCATCTGTTCGACATCTCAATGCAGGCCAGCCTTCTTCTCAACAAGTTGAAGACCCCCCTGTTGACCCGCCTACTCAAAGAAGAACTACGATTGTCGATCGATTCGATAAGGAACCAGCTCAAGCACTAAGCGTTGTTGCACTCAAACGTGCCAAGTTAGCAGCTTCTGACAAGAAAAAGCAACTTCTCTTCAAGAAATCTTCGGATCAAAATGCTCCTAGAAATAAACCCACTATCACGGTCACTGATCTTGAACAGAAGAAATTTGGTCACAAGTATGGTGACAGAACGGGAATTATGTCATGAGGCTTCCATGACAGGCTCAACATGTGGATCGTAAAGCGCAAAAGCAAAAATGTGGAGTACTACAAAGATTTCCATGATTTCCATTCATGGACAAGAGTGGATCTCTCAGAATTATCCAGTGCTCCTTTTTTCAAATCCATCAGGTGATCCAAAGGCTTCGCATTTCAAGTTATTCTTGGAGGATCAAGTAAAGAAGGGATTCCCTGGCATGAAGACTGCTGAGTCTTTCATCAAAAGCTTCCTTAAAGTGCTGGATCCCAAGACCAACAAGCCCTTTCAGACTGTCATGTGGCCGCCAACAAATCAAGTCAGACAAGTTCCAGTGTTGCAGACCTTCAGTGATGGATCTCTCGCAAACATGCATTACTGGGTCTATGATGAAACTATTGCGTCTGATGTCATCAAGTTCGAAGATGGTTGTTTTCGCTTGTACGATAAACAAGACCTACTTCAATTTGGGAAGTGGGATATTCATCATCTGGCCCTACATCAGATCAAGGTTGCTGAAGATATTTTCGAGCCTGTTGCGAAAGAGTACACAACAATGGTCGCCGAGATTATTGCTAAGGGGATGTGGCAAGGGGCAATGGGAGGGTCTGATGTTCTTGTAATTGAGAAAGACTGAGTTACAGCTAGCCCCAAACTAAGGGGGGGATTGAAGGGTCCATGTTATGGTTTGGGCTAGGCTTTGGATGTATAGGTCATTTAGTATTGTAATAGAAGTATTTTGGTATGTTTACGGCCAAGAGTATGTTTACGGTCGTAAACATGTTTACGGCTATGACCCTGTTTACGGCCATGACTAGTTTACGGCCAGGTCTTCCTTCCTATATATAGGACCAGTCTGTGTCAGTTAGTTGTTGTTGATTTATAGCAGTTTGTGGCCAGTCAGAGTTGTACTAGACGTTTCCTTAATACAAACGTGTGCAAGCTTTGATTCATCATTCTTCTACTCAATTCTCTTCTTGTTTGATTGTTAGATTGCTTGATCACTAGTTAAGATCCTGTTTCTAGGACCTTACAGCATCCTTTCGAGGGGGAGCATCAAGAAGATAATTTTGTCAAGAGTGTTGTCTTTTTAGAGGTCCAAATGAGTCTTGAGTACATGTCAAAGCTAGTGGGAGTATCATTGTCTACCTGGTATTTCATGTAGATGACAATAACCCTCATAGGAAACATTTTCCTAAGTTGCAAAGTGAAAAGGGTTGGAATTTTTTCGCTATGATAGATAAGGGAAAGTGAGATTCATATTTTATATTTGAATATGAAAGTATAGATTGAAATGTTTAATAGGATTCAGTCAGAGCACAATGTCTTGAAAGGATTCAACATAGAAAATTCTAAGAAATAGATTGTTTATATGCTTCATAGCATGAACTTGACTTAATCTTAAAGTCTTATGTTCTAGTCATGAATTTGATAAAATGAGTCGAGTCTCATATGCCTCAGATATAAGATCGATCATGAATGCTATGAATTTTGCTTATTCTAATGTCTCGGATGTTTTGAGCATCATGAGATTGGGTCATAAATTGTTTGACCAAATTATTAGATAACTGTCAAAAACATTGTAAAGTATTGAAAGATACCAAAGAATGGTTGCTTGTAGACAGTAGAGAACAAGATTTGGAAGAGTTATAGTAACATGAATTTTAGAGATGACTTTGATTCATAGTTTAAATGGATATTCATTTTGAGTTGTAGCATGAAAGGTTTCATGTAGGAGATGGTGGTAGATGCGACAATGTGGGTAAGACTGCATTGGTACAAGTGAAGTATCCAAGGAGCGTACATGGTCTAGAAAACTTCGTTGTTGACATTCGATTTGTTTTAAGTAACAAATTGCCATTAGAAACATTTTGTGACAGTGCATTCGTATTGACTAAGGATTCTTGAGATCACAGAAGGTCAATGCACAGTCAGCCATACTTTTGGGAGTAAGTACTGATTTAAGACTGTCATGAATTAATTATAGATTATCCATATGGATTGGATATTGCATACGGATTGTTGGAATATTCATGAGTACTTCGAAAATTGAGATTTTAAGTATTGGTTAAACTCGCACTTAGAGATTACTTCATGGATTCAATCAAGAGTAATTATAAGATGATAACATCTTTTATTATTCAAACATAGATATATAAGTCATATTTTGCAAATTTGTTGTGCATTGGTTTACACCAATGCATCTCGTAAATGGGTGTTATAAAGTGTTATTCCATGTAGGATCTGGTGAGTGAAATTGGTGATTATATAGTCAAAGTTTATTCGTGTCACACCCCCAAACCAAGGATGGCGGAAACGTCCGGGGGTGGAGGACTTCATGTATAGTATCACAACAACGAGTATAATAGTGCTCAAAGTAAATACAACCATCATAAATATAATTGAAAAGGTTACACCATAGTATATGTTTACATGTTTCAAAATCAATTACATTATGATGACAAAATGAACTGTTTGACGATTTAACGTCCCATCCTCAAAGTGCTGATGTTTTCCTGTTTCACTGATTTCCTGAGAATACAAGTAGTTTTGAAAAGTCTCAACAATTAAGTTGGTGAGTTCATAAGAGTTTTGTTTGAGAAAGAAACCGTTTTCCTTGTAAAAGCGACAAAGTATGTTTCCAGAAAATCCAATATTTTCTTTATTAAGTGAAATGAATGCTTCTATGTTATGCGATAATGAACCCTAGAAGGACCCATAGATTCCTTCTATAATCGCCCAGCGTATATAAGTTATATAAATTTAAGTTAAATAAACCGTTGAATATAATGGGTCTGCCCTAGGTCCACAACCAAACAAGGAACAGGAGATGAGGCGGGCCCACCAATTCTAAGTCGATTGTGACTAGATTCTTATATAACCCTATCATATACACTTAGCAATTATAGCTGAAGTCTAACAATTCTAGCTTTATGTAGTTTTAATAGAAATATGTTCCAAAGAAAATCCAATATTTTCCTTATAAAAGTTAGGTAGTCCTAAATCCCAGGACCGAAAATGAACAAGTATTTTCCATACTTAAAGATATAAAAGTGATTTTAAATCGGCATAAAACCCTTTTTAAAGTTAGGTAGTCCTAAATCCCAGGACCGGGAATAAACAAGTATTTACCATACTTAAAGTAATTCTTGCAAGTTTAAATCGACATAAACTCGTTTAGTTTAGAAGTAAAACCCCTTTTCAAAGTAGAAGTTTCCATGTAAACTTGAAAGATTGTTAACTAGCTATGTGAGTCGCTATAACCATACTATGACGACAAAATAATCTGCACAACGTTTTTCAGACGTTAAGATACTATGACTTTTGTCACCCGTAGACCTGCAGGTTCCGCTGTAGCTAGCAGCAAGGTGTGGGGTGTCAAACCCAATATAGATCTATACACTATTATCACGCTCTCCCTACAAGAGACTCTGGTTATAACTTACAGGAATTGGGATCCCGTACTCGAACGTACGGGGAGAGAATTGCCTCACAACCTAAGTTAACTAGTTTACACATAGTTTGATATTAAAACCTCTTCCGTGGAGGAAGTAAAATCACCTTTTCTGAATAAATTAGTGATATTAAATCCTTAAACTAATACTATTATAGTTTATCACGTAGGATATGAAAAACCCATTTGTTTTGAGAGTAAAACCTTTTTCATGAAGTAAAAATCCATAAACTATGTTTATTGAAGTTTATTATATGTGTTCGAAATGAATGAGTAAACCTTATCATGAATGACTAAATTTCAGTTTATGATGATAAACTAACAAGAAAATACATTCAATATTTAGAACTTATGGTTATACACTTTGCTCAACATACTACAAAGTGTTATGAAAGTTGTAAGCTGTTAACTAGTTTTTAATCTTTCTACACTGTTTTAGAAAAATTATAGAAAAATCATACGAAGTCGAAAACTAAATCCGTAAATTCTGAGAGTTCATAAAATGTGTCTAGTTTATTTGTAATTTTTATTATGATTTTTAGAAGTCTTTAACTTGTGTTAAAATGTTCATACTCACAGACTGGTCCGAATTCGTTTCTGAAATGATAGGCAGTTTTGTAAAAATCACCATAAATCATAGAAAAATCGTATGGTGATGTGAAAATAGTCATTTTAAAGGTATGAACCTGAACTATTTGTATCTAATACAGTTTTGAAAACTAAAATTTTTAAGTTGTCCAAAACAGTCCGTGAATGGAGTTAAACTTTTCTGATGAAAGCTGTTGAATGAGTTTAGTTGTGTTCTTGGTGTTTTAACTTGTATTCCCCCCCTTAAAACTTAAGAAAAACATGAAAAGATAGGGGTATGAACTCACCTTGAGTGATTTCAGTAGATAGATGATGAAGAAGAGAACTGTTCAGCTCAAGAACACTTAGATGATGCTTGAAGATTCGAAGATCTAACACAAATATGACGATATTTGTGTAAGCAATCTATGATTTGGATGAAGGGTAGTAGAATATCTAAGTGTAGGAGGAAGATACTTACCAAATGTGGGGGAACAACCCAAGACCAGCCTTTGAATCTCGAATTTTAGAGAGAGAGAAAGTGTAAGAGAGGTGTTTGTTCTTTTTGAGAAAGAGTGAATAAAATGGGAGGAGAGATAAGGATTTCTCCAGCTTTTGTTCAAGATTATGGCTGAACAAGAGTGTAAAAAGGACAATGATTGACTAGGTATGGGTTAATAGTGACTAGGGGTTGTACTATGAAGGTATGGGGAGGTTGCTTGTGTCCTTGTCCAAAGGATAAGTCAACACTCCTCCTAAATATCTTACCAACTAGATTTTATTCTTAGGCAAAGATTTTCCCCAAAATATAATTAAAATATGAATATTTGGGGTTTATTATGTTAAAATACGAGTTTGGGTGAAAATCCCGCGTTAAAATCTCGCAAAACGGGCTTAAAACGAAGTTTGGGTCAAAAATCGGCAATCTGGACCGAACCTGCGAGGTTCGGCTCTAAGGGAGTGAGAACCGAGAGTGGAGAAGGAAGGAACCGAGAGTGGAAGGGAGGACCGAAGGTGCGAGGGTTCGGTCGTGGCTCGCATCTCGGAACCGAAGGTCAAGTCCTCGGACCGAAGGTCAGGTCCTCGGACCGAAGGTGTAGTCCTCTCGGACCGAAAGTGATAAGAGAGGAGCAGAAGGTCAGGCTCGGTTCGGAATGATCAGGGGACCGAAATAGACAGAGCGCTCGGTCCATTTCGGTTGAGAGGGTTTCGGTTCTCAAGAGGTTCGACTCTAAGAGGTTCGGCTCCTAAGAGGTTCGGCTCCTAAGAGGAGTTTCGGTTCCTAAGAGGAGTTTTGGCTCCTAAGAGGAGTTTCGGTTCCTAAGAGGAGTTTCGGTTCCTTAAGGCTGTTTTTTGCGTAGACTTCCGTTTTCGAGCGGTGTTCGACTAAATTAAGGGTCGGGATGCCCCGAGTGATTATAAGGAGTTGAGAGAGATTTTGAGAGAGATTTGGGAGAGATTTGACATACTTGGAGAGATTTGACATATAGAGAGAGATTTGGGAGAGATTTCACATTCTTGGAGAGATTTCTCATACAGAGAGAGATTTGAGAGAAATTTCACATTCTTGGAGAGATTTCTCATACAGAGAGAGATTTGGGAGAGATTTCACATTCTTGGAGAGATTTCTCATACAGAGAGAGATTTGGGAGAGATTTCACATACTTGGAGAGATTTGGGAGAGATTTCACATACGTGGAGAGATTTGGGAGAGATTTCACACACTTGGAGAGATTTCTCATACAGAGAGAGATTTGGGAGAGATTTCACACACTTGGAGCGATTTCTCCTACTTAGAGAGTTTTGGGAGAGTTAGAGTGAAAGAGATTGGGAGAGACTTCTTTTGTGACCTTTTTGATTGTTTCGCTTCGCAATGCGAGGTTTGTACATCCCGTTCAGTCTCGTTATGATTGTTATATGCCCCTGAGGGTTAAGGAATAATGTTTTATCGAGTAGTTTCATCACTTTCCCTAATTAGGGTTTAGAATTTCCAAACACGTGAAAACTCTAAGTGATACTTTGTATTAAGATTGCGAGTTGTTCAATAAGAAACATAATGGAAACCCTAATGTACATGGGTTAGATGAGTTGACCGGTTTGACTCTGACTTTAGTTGGCTTTGACTTGGCCAAAAATTGACGGTTGTCACAATTCGTTCCTTTTTGCCTTAACAAGAAAAGTAATATCTTTGGGCCCCTCGATGATTTGTTGCCGACATCTGAAGTGCTTGGCCGAGCCCAGGCTAAATTGATGTGTTTAATTAGTAGTTTTAATTTCAATCGTCATAAATCGGGAAATCGAGAAGCAGAATCTTGGACAGTGAGATTGATTCTAATCCATGTCTCCTGTCCATATGATATCTTGTAGAACGAAGGGATAGCTGATCACTTATCTTAGGACCAACGTCTAATAAGAGTTTGGTAGTGTCTTTGGAAAACACTCTTTACTGGTTATTTAGAGTTGTACTTGCAATTGTAGTTAGCGACTTATCTGTAACACCCGGTTTTTCGTAACAGGTGTTATTTTATGAAATATAGATATTATGAAAGGGATAGGTGAGATAAACCCGAGAAAGGGTTAATTTTTATAAATGTTAACTATTAAAATAATATTGAAGAATGTTGTAGTTCATGTGATGAGGATTCCGTGGATATAAAGTTTGCTGAAAACGGAGTCTGTATGATAAAGTTATGGCTATTTGAAGTTGAGATGAAAGTAGGATGCTATTATTAGAAAGTCAACGGAAGTCAAGTCAAAGGTAAACCTTTGACCACCACGACGTGAAACATGATTTTCACGGCGTGACATTTGACTCTCACAACGTGAGATGCGATGAATCGACGAGACACGTGGCGGGAGAGTGTGATGTGTGGCACGACCATGTCTAGACACTGCTCACGACGTGAGCTTATAATGCTCACGACCTGAGAGCTTGCAGAGTTTAAAAACGAGTGTTTTAGTGTCATTTGGAAGGTTCTGGTGCACGTAAGCGAAGCACTATCGGGAATCGGTTGAACAAGATCGTATAAAGTGATTTGTGCTGATATATGGGAGATACGAGGCTTGCGGAGGTATAATTTACCCCATTATTATGTAATTGTTTTATACATAATTATTGTTGGGATTTGATAGATTTGAATATGTAACGCCCCGATTCCCAGGTATTGTTTAAATAAGAATTTAATTGGTTTCAAGGCCTACTCGACGAGTTGGTTGCCCTACTCGTCGAGTAGCAACGGGTTTGATACGCGTGTTTAGTGACCTCCTCGCCGAGTCCATGAAGGGACTCGACGAGTAGGAGCTGGCAGAGGAAACCCTAAATCCCGGGGTTTTGCACCCTATTTAAAGGAGCCTCAGCCTCCTTTGGCCTTTTTACAGTCTTTGAGAGCTCAGTGAAAACCCTAATTCGTGTGGTACTCTTCTTGGTGTGATTTAAGCCTTGGAAAGAAGGTTGGCTAGGAGGGAAAAGCTTGAAGAGCAAAGGAGTTGAAGCAAGGAAGGTGTGGGAAGCAGAACTTACCTCATCTAGCATCTTCTGGAGGTATCAAGTTGCAATCTTTACTTCCCTTTCCTTCTAGATCTCTTTTCTTTTGGATGAGTTTTAGGGTTTTATGGATTTTGAGTTGATATGGGAAGCTATGGGCTAGATCTGAAGTTGTAACTTCAGATCTGGACCCTTCCTAAGTCCTAGAGTCATAAAGTTGCGGGTTTGGGGGTGATTGAGACCCTCCTTGTGCATGAAACCCCATTAAGAGGTTAGAATTGCCATTAAGAGCCATTTTAGCCATGCATACACATAAAGTTTGCAACTTTACGTGAAAAGCATGCTCTAGAAGCTTGGATCTGTAATTTGGAGCCATTGCATGGCTTAAATGAGTCTGTATGGCTTAAGGGCTGAAGGAACTCGGCGAGTCGCAAGGTTGACTCAGCGAGTCGTATGAAGATTGCCATAGACTCGGCGAGTTGTATGAGCAACTCGGCGAGTCTGATGAAGATTGCCATAGACTCGGTGAGTTGTATGAACAACTCGGCGAGTCGGATGAGTTTTCTCCAGGATATGTATTCGTGTGTATCCGTCGAGTTGCAAGAAGGAAACTCGACGGGTGGCCTTAAAGTTTGATCGAGAATCTGAGGAACTCGACGAGTCACCTCGATGACTCGGCGAGTTGGAAAGTGCTTCAAGGAACTCGGCGAGCAGCCGAGGGTACTCGGCGAGCAGCCGAGGGTACTCGGCGAGCAGCCGAGGGTACTCGGTGAGTTAAGGTCAACATGGACTGTTGACCTTGACTGAGGACATTGACTTTGACCAGGGGTTGACTAGTGGGTTATGGAATACCTTATAAGGTTAAGGACTTATGAGTATATTGTACTATGGTAATAGGTGGTGGAGCCTGTGTCAAGTGATTCGAGGGTTGAAGTTTATCTACCGAGTCGGCATCTGCAAGGTGAGTTATCCTCACTATATCGATAGGGTCTAAGGCACCAAGGCCGGCCCTTTTAGTTGTTATCGTTATGGTATGCTACATGTGGATATGATCTGTTAGATCGGAATCAGGAAAGACAGTACGTTATGCTGTTATGATCCGTAGGGATTGATATGTTAGTGACCTGTTAGGTCAGTGCTCTAGTTATGAGAAATTGATATGTTGGTAATCAGTGAGATAGATATGTTCGTTGTTTGTATATGCCAGTAGATGTTAGTTATGCGCACATGGTTATTTGTTTGTTGCTTGGGTTGAGGCGGTCCTGCTTTGTGCTGAAGGCCAACACACCCTATGAGCGGTCCGGGGAGACTGTAGGCCCATGTGGCGGTCCAGTCATGCCGAAGGCTCGGTATAGATTCAGTTGAACTGAAGGCCATATAGGGCGGTCCAGTCAGGCCGATGGCCCAGTATGCATGATGATTGATTGATTATTACAGATATGGTATTATCAGTGTGGTATTGGTATTTTGGGGGTAGCTCACTAAGCCCTCGGGCTTACAGTTTTCAGTTTATTGTTTCAGGTACTTCAGGAGTTCATGGCAAGGCGAAGGCGTGACCGTACCGCTCCTCATCCTTATGATCTGGCTTTTGGGACACTCTGATTGAATAATGAATTGAAAACACTTTTTGTAAACAATTACTATTTGGTTTTATTATGCTTGAAAAGTTTAAATTTGGTGTAAAATTTTGGATGTGACAAGTTGGTATCAGAGCCTTGGTTTGAGCGAATTGGAGGAACACTCGTGTGAATCCAGTCTCAAATCAAGGAGATTTTCGGAAAGTAAAATTTTTAAAATGGTTTTCAATGTAAAGGATGGAGGATGCAGAGGGTACGATCAGTCGGAGCCTGTAAATGAACCCCAAAATACCATACAGTTATTTGATATTTTGATATGTTAGAACAGCATGCTAGTGCTAGGCTAGGGATCTTCAGGAATCGCATGATAGATTTGCCTGATTATATGATGCCTATTATCCTAGGGTTTCTTGTATATGGAATTGACATCATAACTGTAGATGTTTAGTGTATGCATCACGACTGTGCATAATAAAGACCTTATAGCCTGAGAATGTTGATTCGGCCTTCGGGTAGGATTGGATATTCGAAAGTCTATTGGGTCCAACGTTATGTGCAGCTAGCATACACTAGCGCTGCAAGGGATGATGAAAGTTTCATGGATGTGTGGGTTGTGAGGAGCTGTGAGATCAGTTGGGGGATGGGCGATGTTTCCCTAGGAGTAAGGGTTGAGCGCATATTATGTTGATGATAGTGTTAGGGTGTTGTGGTGATACTTGAGACAAATATGGGTAGGTGTGGAAGGTAGTATGGGCCCGTACTACTGAAAGCACAGGACCCATACGCGTAGAAAGGAAGTCACAACCCCTAGGGTTTATGGGTTTTGGTCTCCCGATATTATGCTATTAATCTGATGACTTGAATACATATATATATATATATATATATATATATATATATATATATATATATATATATATATATATATATATTTCAGTATGGTGGTGACGAGACGTGTTGCTTCTAGAGCCGGATCAGGATCAGGATCAGGATCGGGAGACGGAGGGTCAGAGGTGCCGATAGCACCTGAGCCCGTGGTACAGATAGGGACCGAGGAGTTGGATGCCAAGATCCGGGAGATTTTGCACGACGAGATTGATGCAGCGTTCCGAGCGCAGCTGCCAGAGATGTTTGGGTCGATTAAGACCGCGATGGTCGAGTACTTTGATGAGCGATATGCAGCTCTAGCAGAGACAGTTGCCGCTGCAGCCACTTCGGCTGTAACTGCGGCAAGGGTTGGAGGAGGAGCTAGCAGGGCTTTCCAGTACCGGGACTTCGATAATACGAAGCCCCCGACGTTTGATGGTACATAGGATGCGATCAGGGCTATGAGGTGGTTATCTGACGTGGAGGGATGTTTCTTCACGTGTTCATGTCCTGCGGACCAGAAGGTCAGGTGTGCCCTGAACTTGCTGAGGCCTGGGGAAAAGGACTGGTGGAGATTGACGACAGGGTCGTACACGGATGATCAGCGAGCTGCTGTTACTTGGGAGCAGTTCAGGGATATGTTCCGCACCCGCTACGTTCCGCGCGTTGAGCGGGAGCGGCTTGCTCAGGAGTTTTTGACATTGAGACAGGATGGGGAGTCTGTGATGGAGATTACCCGTATGTTCACGGAGAGGGCTATGTTTTGCCCGGAGTTTGCTTCAGAGCAGTCCCAGATGACTGTTATCTGAGTATGCTCAAGACTGATATTCGACAGTTTATGTCTACACAGCGGTGTGATACCCTCATGGATCTCCAGGAAGCCGCGAGGCGGCGTGAGTTGGAGATAGAGATGCAGTTGAAGGAGCAGCGTCAGGCACCGGAACAGTCTCAGCCGGCGCCTAAGCGGTCTAAGACCGCTGATACTCGGACTGGGAATCCGCAGAGCCGCACTTGTGGAAAGTGTGGCAAGGGTCATTCAGGGATTTGTCGAGCAGGAGGTGGGTGCCACAAATGTGGCAAGGAGGGGCACTATGCCAGGGACTGCCGTCAGTCCTCCCCTCCAGCAGATATGAGGATTTGTTACCATTGTCATCAGGTTGGTCATGTGAAGACCAACTGTCCGCAGCTCGCCGCCAAGCTGGCGCAGGGATCCACACCGGCTACTTTGAGGATTGGGGATGGGAGGCCAGTTAAGGCGGAGCCTCCGAAGGCTCAGGGGCGCGCCTTCCATCTCACGGCCGAGGAGGCCAAGGCAGCACCGGATGTGGTTGCTAGTATGTTTCTATTTTTTGTTTCAGTCATTTTATCTATGTTGTGCTTATCATTGGTGCCTGTGTTTAGGTACGTTTTTAGTAAACTCTTTGCCTGCTTTGGTTTTATTTGACTCGGGGGCGAGTCGGTCGTTTGTATCTCAGACTTTCAGTAGAGAGTTCAGTGTGTCGGTAGATGAGCTTGAGTGTCCGTTGCGAGTTGCGATCGCCAACGAGCACGGGATTTCTGCTTCTTCAGTTTACCGGAGATGCGAGCTGGAGATTTTTGGGGTATCATTCCCGATAGATTTGATTCCTATTCCCATGGGGGAAGTGTGTGTGATCGAAGGGATGGATTGGCTCAACCGGTTTGGCGCCATGATCGACTGTGAGGGACAGCGAGTAGTAGTTCGAACCCCAAGTGGGGGAGAACTGGTGGTATATGGTGAGGGCACCAGAGTAGGATCAGGGTTTTGTTCGGCCGCCAGGGCACGACAGTATATTCAGCACGGATGTGCAGGTTATTTAGCGTGTGTGGTGGACATGCGGGTCAGGGATCAGACTTCAGTTTCAGAGGTCCCGGTGGTTAGAGAGTTTGCTGACGTGTTTCCGGAGGAGTTACCTGGAGTGCCTCCGGAGATGCAGGTGGAGTTCAGGATTGATCTGGTGCCGGGGGCGGCCCCTATCGCTAAGGCACCGTACCGACTGGCACCGCCAGAGATGCAGGAGTTGTCATCTCAGCTGCAGGAACTACTGGGTAAGCAGTTTATTCGTCCGAGTAGTTCACCTTGGGGAGCACCGATCCTTTTCGTAAGGAAGAAGGACGGTTCGCACAGGATGTGCATTGACTATAGGGAGTTGAATAAGTTAACGGTGAAGAACCGTTATCCACTCCCGAGGATAGATGATCTTTTCGATCAACTGCAGGGTGCATCTTGGTTTTCCAAGATCGATTTGAGGTCCGGATATCACCAGGTCAGGGTGAGGGAGGAAGACGTGGAGAAGACTGCGTTTCGGACTCGTTATGGTCATTACGAGTTCGTGGTGATGCCGTTTGGGCTCACCAACGCGCCGGCAGTGTTCATGGATTTGATGAACCGGATCTGCAGACCGATGCTTGATCGCTCGGTCATTGTGTTCATAGACGATATATTGGTGTATTCCAAGACCCGAGAGCAGCATGAGGAGCATCTCAGGGAGCTGCTGGAGGTTCTGCGGCGAGAACGGTTGTATGCCAAGTTCTCGAAGTGTGAGTTTTGGTTACGATAGGTCCAGTTCCTCGGACATCTTGTTAACGAGGAGGGGATTTTGGTCGATCCGGCCAAGGTGGAGGCGGTTATGCAGTGGGAGACTCCGAAATCTCCCTCAGATATCAGGAGTTTCTTGGGTTTAGCAGGGTACTACCGGAGATTTATTCGAGATTTCTCCAAGATCGCAGTACCCCTAACTCGTCTTACGAGGAAGGGGGTGGATTTCCGGTGGGGCCCTGAGCAGCAGAGGGCGTTTGAGACCCTCCGGCGATGTTTGTGCGAGGCGCCAGTGTTGACGCTCCTCGAGGGAGTCGAGGATTTCGTTGTATTTTGTGATGCGTCCATCACAGGTCTGGGGGCAGTCCTCATGCAGAGGGGACGGGTGATAGCCTATGCATCGCGGCAGCTGAAGCCGCATGAGACGAGATACCCTACGCACGATATTGAGTTGGGAGCGGTGGTTTTCGCTCTCAAGATTTGGAGGCATTATCTGTACGGGGTCCGATGTACTATTTACACGGATCACAAGAGTTTGAGGCACATCATGGATCAGCCGAACCTGAATATGAGGCAGCGCAGGTGGCTGGATGTATTCAAGGACTATGATTGTGAGATCCTTTACCATTCTGGTAAAGCGAATGTGGTTGCGGACGCTTTGAGCCGCAAGTCATCTGGGTCTTCTACCCCGGCAAGTTGTATGAGGATAGCGGTGGATTCCCCGCTTGTGAGCTTGATTAGGGATGCCCAGGTCGAGGGCATGAGACCAGAGAACTGAAAGATGGAGCAGATTAAGGGCGAGAATGCCCGGTTTGTTCAGGATAGCCGCGGATTATTGACCCGACACGGTCGGGTTTGGGTTCCGATGACCGGAGGGATCCGGCAGACAGTGATGGAGGAGGCTCATAAGTCTCACTTTTCTATACACCCGGGGGCCACCAAGATGTACCGGGATTTGAGTTTGAGCTACTGGTGGCCGTGCATGAAGCGAGAAATCGCCTGGTACGTCGAGAGGTGCTTGACTTGTAGGATGGTCAAGGCCGAGCATCAGAGGCCGCATGGAAAACTGCAGCCCCTGGAGATTCCCATGTGGAAATGGGAACAAATCACGATGGACTTTATTACCAATTTGTCGAGAACGGCGAAGGGGCTTGATGCTATATGGGTCATCGTGGATCGATTGACCAAGAGTGCCCATTTCTTGGCCATACGGGAGAGTTCGTCGGCCGAGAAATTGGCCGATATGTACGTCAGCGAGATTGTCTCTCGCCATGGGGTTCCAGTCTCCATTGTCTCCGATCGGGATGTCAGGTTTACTTCCCGTTTTTGGCAGAAGTTCCACAAGGAACTGGGTACACGGCTGCACTTTAGTACAGCTTTCCACCCGCAGACCGACGGTCAGAGCGAGCGGACCATTCAGACCCTCGAGGATATGTTGAGGGCGTGTGTTATTGATTTCGGTGGGAGCTGGGATTCTCACCTACCGCTGGCAGAGTTCGCCTACAACAACAGCTATCATTCCAGCATTGGCGTTGCACCTTTTGAGCTGTTGTATGGTCGGAGATGTAGAACCCCGGTCTGTTGGGGTGAAGTTGGTCACAGAGTGATGGGTCGAACAGAGGTAGTCTTGCAGACTACTGAAAAGATCCAGCAGATCAGACAGCGGCTGCAGACCGCTCAGAGTCGGCAAAAGAGTTACGCTGATAGACGCCGATCGGATTTAGAGTTTCAGGTTGGTGACATGGTACTTCTGAAGGTCTCGCCCTGGAAGGGTGTGATCCGCTTCAGGAAGAGGGGAAAATTGGGTCCCCGTTATATTGGGCCATTCAGGATTATTGCCAGGGTGGGCAAGGTGGCTTATAGGCTTGAGCTACCGGAGGAGCTCAGCCGAATTCATAGCACATTCCATGTTTCGCAATTGCGGAAGTGTATTATGGACCAGGAGGCAGTAGTATCTATGGATGATATTCAGGTCGATGAGCGCCTGAATTACGTAGAGAGGCCTGTAGCCATCTTGGAAAGGAAGAAGAATATTTTGCGGAATAAAGAGATACCTTTGGTAAAAGTGCAGTGGGAGCATCGGAGAGGATCCGAGTGGACGTGGGAGCCGGAGGCGGAAATGCGGGAGCATTACCCGGCATTGTTTATTCCAGCGGACTTCGAGGGCGAAGTCTGGTTCAAGTGGGGGAGAATTGTAACGCCCCGATTCCCAGGTATTGTTTAAATAAGAATTTAATTAGTTTCAAGGCCTACTCGACGAGTTGGTTGCCCTACTCGTCGAGTAGCAACGGGTTTGATATGCGTGTTTAGTGACCTACTCGCCGAGTCCATGAAGGGACTCGACGAGTAGGAGCTGGCAGAGGAAACCCTAAATCCCAGGGTTTTGCACCCTATTTAAAGGAGCCTCAGCCTCCTTTGGCCTTTTTACAGTCTTTGAGAGCTCAGTGAAAACCCTAATTCGTGTGGTACTCTTCTTGGTGTGATTTAAGCCTTGGAAAGAAGGTTGGCTAGGAGGGAAAAGCTTGAAGAGCAAAGGAGTTGAAGTAAGGAAGGTGTGGGAAGCAGAACTTACCTCAGCTAGCATCTTCTGGAGGTATCAAGTTGCAATCTTTACTTCCCTTTCCTCTAGATCTCTTTTCTTTTGGATGAGTTTTAGGGTTTTATGGATTTTGAGTTGATATGGGGAGCTATGGGCTAGATCTGAAGTTGTAACTTCAGATCTGGACCCTTCCTAAGTCCTAGAGTCATAAAGTTGCGGGTTTGGGGGTGATTGAGACCCTCATTGTGCATGAAACCCCATTAAGAGGTTAGAAGTGCCATTAAGAGCCTTTTTAGCCATGCATACACGTAAAGTTTGCAACTTTACGTGAAAAGCATGCTCTAGAAGCTTGGATCTGTAATTTGGAGCCATTGCATGGCTTAAATGAGTATGTATGGCTTAAGGGCTGAAGGAACTCGACGAGTCGCAAGGTTGACTCAGCGAGTCGTATGAAGATTGCCATAGACTCGGCGAGTTGTATGAGAAACTCGGCGAGTCCGATGAAGATTACCATAGACTCGGCGAGTTGTATGAACAACTCGGCGAGTCGGATGAGTTTTCTCCAGGATATGTATGCATGTGTATCTGTCGAGTTGCAAGAAGGAAACTCGACGGGTGGCCTTAAAGTTTGATCGAGAATCGGAGGAACTCGACGAGTCACCTCGATGACTCGGCGAGTTGGAAAGTGCTTCAAGGAACTCGGCGAGTTAAGGTCAACATGGACTGTTGACCTTGACTGGGGACTTTGACTTTGACCAAGGGTTGACTAGTGGGTTATGGAATACCTTATAAGGTTAAGGACTTATGAGTATATTGTACTATGGTAATAGGTGGTGGAGCCTGTGTCAAGTGATCTGAGGGTTGAAGTTTATCTACCGAGTCGGCATCTGCAAGGTGAGTTATCCTCACTATATCGATAGGGTCTAAGGCACCAAGGCCAGCCCTTTTAGTTGTTATCGTTATGGTATGCTACATGTGGATATGATCTGTTAGATCGGAATCAGGAAAGACATTACGTTATGCTTTTATGATCCGTAGGGATTGATATGTTAGTGACCTGTTAGGTCAGTGCTCTAGTTATGAGAAATTGATATGTTGGTAATCAGTGAGATAGATATGTTCGTTGTTTGTATATGCCAGTAGATGTTAGTTATGCGCACATGGTTATTTGTTTGTTGCTTGGGTTGAGGCGGTCCTGCTTTGTGCTGAAGGCCAACACACCCTATGAGCGGTCCGGGGAGACTGTAGGCCCACGTGGCGGTCCAGTCATGCCGAAGGCTCGGTATAGATTCAGTTGAACTGAAGGCCCTGTAGGGCGGTCCAGTCAGGCCGATGGCCCAGTGTGCATGATGATTGATTGATTATTACAGATATGGTATTATCAGTGTGGTATTGGTATTTTGGGGGTAGCTCACTAAGCCCTCGGGCTTACAGTTTTCAGTTTATTGTTTCAGGTACTTCAGGAGTTCATGGCAAGGCGAAGGCGTGACAGTACCGCTCCTCATCCTTATGATCTGGCTTTTGGGACACTCTGATTGAATAATGAATTGAAAACACTTTTGTAAACAATTACTATTTGGTTTTATTATGCTTGAAAAGTTTAAATTTGGTGTAAAATTTTGGATGTGACAGAATATATGTTATGTATATATACTCGTATCTGTGATATGGTGCTGTTACGGACCTGTTGGTGAGATTTGTAAGTAAATCTCACGGTAAGATAGTTAGTTGTGACTGTCAGGGTTATAAACCGTAATCTACTGAAATGTCCCGATATGGTAGATTTGGTTATTGGCTTATGGGGTTAAGTATATTATTGATATATTATTGTATTTAATGAGCTTGGTGACAAATAGTTACAGGGTGTAGTTAAGTGTAAATTATAACATGTTCTAAGGAACTTGGAAATTGTTGGTTAGGTACCGGTATATGACAGACGGGAAGGTTGTATTGGTCAAGGGCCGAAGTAGTGTGTCAACCAAGTGATCAGTTGAGTAACACTACGCTAACATCCGTTCTTATTGGTACCTGCACATTTTGGTATATGTGTATTGGTGATTATTATGACATGATATGGTACCTCATGATGGTATAATTATTTAAATATGTTATCTCGGATAGGAGATAAGGTACTTGATTAGTTAAATTAGTTATAATGAAATATTAATATATTGGTTTATATTTGTATCGGTTTGGAGATAACATCAATTATGACAGGGTTGGGCTTAGTGCTTTACTAAGCATGGGATTATTATGCAAAAAGGTTTTTGTTAGATCTGTTAGGAGATATTGTGCATATATGGATTATTTCTTATTTGGATTATGTGTTTATGTTATTGTATTTTTTATTCACTAAGTCGTGAGGCTTACGTCGTTTGTTTGTAAATTTTTTGCAGGTTAAAGATTGTAGCGCCCGGCTCGATCATGTGCTTGCTGCCAACACGATCCTTGTGATAGCTTCTTGTGCTCCAGTGTGCCAGTGTATGCCAAAATGTTTGGTAAATTTTTTATAATAATGGAATGTATTTTGGGGTATACCTGGTGTGAAAAAAATCTGATCGTTACATTATACAAGTGGGAGACTAGTGAATTAAGTGTTTAAGGTCCTAAATAATTTGGTATAATGTTGAGGGATAAAAGTCATTTTTGGGTTGCCCTCATAACCAAGAAATGGCTTTGATTGATCAAAGTAGAGAGAGATAAAAAGTTTTGTTAATATATTATGTGATTAATATATTAATTAGAAAATTTTAATTAATGATTTTGTTAATTTATTATATGAATAATAAATAAATTAGAAATAGTCAAAATTGATTAATTAGTAATCAGAATTAATCTGGTATTAATTCGGGATTAATTGGAATTAATTAAAGATGCAAGGGGTGAATTGTAATTGTTCATAATTGAGCAAGGAAAGACAATTCTAGATTGTTCTATGAGGTGGACGGTTTTATGGAGCTCTTTAGGGTTTTTAGAAGCCTCCTAATGGTAAATAAGGAAAGGATTTAGATTGAGATTAAATTTATTATTTAATCTTTTAGATCTTGCTTTGTCTCTAAGTTACATTAGACTATAAATAGGACATTTTGGCACCTAATTTCGTGACTCTCACATACCTTAAGGGGGAGAACGAAATTATCATCCTCTCTCTCTTCTCTCCTTCAATCCTAGGGTTTCTTGTGTTTTAGGTGTGAACCATTAGAGGTTCGCACACTATTGGAGCTAGGTTTTCCAAGGAGACTACAAGAAGACTTTGATTAACTTGATTTGGATCCACAAAAGGTATGTAACCCTCCATTTAATGTATATCTTTATATCATCTAGGGTTTATACGTTTAGTTGTTCAATAGCATCTTGCTTCAATAATATATCTATTAGGTTGCATGTACCTTTAAAAGTATAAGGATTTTTCCGCAATATTACATGTAAAACCCATCAACTTACACACGACAATTAAAATGATCCGATTAAGATAACTCATTTCCCATGACGTGTGGTGTTTTTTATCCATTCAGGATCGTTTAGGGCCTCAAAAACGCTTTTTTCTGTTTTTATTTTATTTTATTTCGAACAACTTTATTTTTTGAGATTTGATTTTGATAATTGATTGTTGATGTTATCCTAACCAAGTAAGATCTCCTAGGGTTAGGATGGAAGATTTTCTTCTCCTCGTTATAAGTATATCGTGTTCATTGTTTATTAGATAATTTTTCCGATTATTAATTAAAAATTAAGTTTTGAAGTTATCTTTTGTTCTTTGTGTTCTTGTTGGTTGTACTTAATATTCAATCATTCAATTATTAATTAAGAATCATATTTTTGAGTTAACTTTTGTTCTCTGTATTATTGTTGATTGTACTTTGCTATTCAATCCAATCTTCACGTCATCACTAAGGGTTTTAAACGTATTTTAGAACTAGTGACCCAAAATAATTAATATATTGTTTTTATGTCATGAGTAGTGTTAACTATTATTATTTCAAAGACATAAAAAAATATATTTTACAAAAACATATTTTTTATATGAAAACGTATTTTTTAAAGAAATAAAAAAAATATATTTTACGTAAAATAAATACATAAAAATACATACAAATTGTTTGTAAAAAACTATTTTTTTGTAATACGACTAAAATACATTTTGTTTTATTTAAAATAAATTATGTAAAAAAATGTTTTTTTAATTTATTTATTATTTAAGTATTAACGTTTTCGTTATTATATAAACTAGTTTTAGGAACTTATAATCAAGTGAGCGATCAGCTTAGTTGGTTAAGGCTTTTGTTGCAATAAAGGGGGTGGAGGTCATGAGTTCGAGCCATCCCCCTTTCCTTTAGCAAATTAATATATTTTTTCAAAGAAATTTCAAAAATGGTCTCTAAGGTTTATCAAATGTCACGAATTCAGTCCATTTATACTTGAAAAGACGAAAATGCTCTTACAGATTCAGTCCCTAACGGCGTTTTACTAACGGTGTTAGTAAAAAGGACCAACTTTGCAAGTTTTGCAAACCACAAGGACCATTTGCATCAAAAACAATTAGCAGGGACTGACTTTGTGACTTTTAGTAAACTACAGGGACCATATTTGTAATTTTGTCTATAAAATTTTAAATAAGAAGAATATTAAGGATCATAGTATTATCCATTCATACTTTTTTTAATCATATTATTTTTGGATCATAAAATTTTGAATCATGGTATTTTGAATGATAACGATATTAATTCGAATCGTATTCATTTGGATCATAATATATTGAATTAAATATTGTTTTTGTTCAATACAATATTTGGATCATTATATTTTTTGAATCATTTAATTTTGAATCATAAAAAAAAATATAAAAATTAAGGATCATTAAATATTTGAATCGAAATATTTTTAGAACATAACAAGTTAAGGATAATAAACATATTGAATCATAATATTTTTGAATCATAAATATTTTGAATCGTCTCTATTTGCATTATATTATGTTCAACATTTTTCATAAAAACTTTTAATCTTTTAAAATCAAATTTGGTATCTAAAACATCATATTTTTTAAAAATTCTTTTTACAAAGTCATTAGAGTAGTGAGTAGAAGTATTCCTTCAATTTTTATATTTTTTGGAGAATTTTTTTTCTTGATTTTTTTATAAATATAAAAAATAAAAAATATATTTTTTTTTCAAATTTTCATGATTGTGCTCATTTGTAAAGAATTAAATTTGAAGAACTATGGTTTTTTTTTGACTTTTTTCAGATTTTTTTTTTCAAAGAAAAAAAAAGTATGGTCGAAAAACTAAACGGGTGGGAAAAAACCTATCAGCCAATAAGGGCTTGATACTTGTCATGTTAGGAGTGGGGGCATGTGTCAGCTCCAGGAAAGGCCACATGGCCGAATTTTCCTTTTCTTTTTACTTTTTTCTTTTAATCTTCTTGCTTTTGTCACTTGTACCATCCAAACAATAACCCTCCTCGAAAATTATCAAAATTTCACAATTAATTATGAAAATGTCATACCATCTCGCGAGATTTTTCACGATAAATAAAATCAAATCCTGGGCATTTATGTTTTCAATCTTAAGGCCAACAATTGTACTCACGATTCCTACCATTTTTTGAGTTCATATTTGATCTTACTTTTATATATAAAAGTTAATTTTGCTGCATCAAAACTAAAACACGTTTGCATGGTTATTTTACTATGATGTAGAGCCTTTTTTTAAATATAAATATACTTTATTAATAATTTTTTTTGAAGAGTATTTATTAAAATGTAATGTCATTTCTCAAAAAATATCCACATATATTAAATGGAAGGTAAACAAAACGTTCATATATTTTAATATATTGTCTTCCAGTTATTTGAATTAACTTAAGTCAAATAGCAATGACAAATTACAAAAAATATGTATATCAATGATTTAATTAAAATAACATAAATATGTTGAATAATAACATGATTTTAAATAATATAAAAAATTACTCTCTCCGTTCCAATATTATTGTCCATAGACAAAAAAACATACAGATTATGAAAAACATTAATTACCATTAACTTTATATAATAAAATGACAGTTTTATCCTTACTTTGCATTTAATGTTCCATTAAATGCTTAGTTGGTTAAGTAATAATGAAGGGGTATTTTGATAAAAATGTTATTTATTTTTATAAATAGACTATTATTTTGAGACAAACTAAAAAGGAAAGATGGACTATAACTTTGGGACGGAGGGAGTATTTAATAAATATAAAAAAGTTACTATTTATAGAAATTAATTTTAAAATAGCTAAAACATGGTTTTTAACACTTTGTCGGATTAGCCTACATAAAATGTTCAAACGTCATAAAAAACTTTACAAAAACATTCATAAGATGTAAAAAATAGCTAACAATTTGGATTTGGATTATCCGATTTTTTAAAAGTTGGTTAAGAATAAACTTAGAAAACCTGAAAAAGTTAAAAACATTTCTGAGTAATAAAAAAGTTTACAAAAAACATTCTAAGTTGTAAAAAAATTACGAGTTCAGATAATCCAGTTTTTTAAAAATCGATTTCATATAAATGGACAAAATGTCAACAAAATAACAAAAAAAACGTTAAAAAACAAAAAATAAATAAAAAAATAAACGAACAAAACTAAAAAAAAAAAACAAATAAAAAATATTATTAAATATATATTCGAATAAAATTTCAAAAAGTTAAAATGTTTGTAAAATAGAAAAATAATATTAATAAATAAATAAATAATAATAATCTAAAGACAAATAAGATAATTGATTTGAAAAATAAAGAGTATATATACTAAAAGTATATTAAATTTATTAAAACTAAAAAGAAATATAAAACATGTTAATATGTTACACAGAGGTTTTTTAAGATTTGAGGAGGGTTTTCAGGGGTTTTCTTAAAAATTTCTCAAAAATCTTAATAAACCTACCATCTATCATTTCAATCATATTAAAACCTTTAATCATTATTTTTTTTAATAAAATTAATATTCATTACTTATAAAAAAAATTTAAATCAGTTATATAAATTGTAAAAAATCATATTTTTAAAGTTCTTTTATTGTGTCTTTAATTTTCCAATCAATTTTTTTTTACTATTTTACTTTGTGATCGGATATACTATTTTTTTTATGTTTTATAAGTTTATATTATATAACGTTGTTTTATGACATTTTTTTTATGTTTTATGACATTTTGATCGAATACACAAATAATTACCGATAATCTAGTACAGTTAGTTAACCTTGATTTTTATTTTAACGTTTTGTTCGTTTATATGTTTGTATTCGTCTATGGCCTAAATAGTGATTTTTAAATGGATGATCTTATACGGTTTTAAAGAAATAATTTCCAAATATCCAAACATTTATTAATTAATATCTTAATGTTGGATAGAAATACATCTTATATTTTATATATGTTAATTCGAAACCGAGTTCTAAAACACTTAATCATGCAAATCCGTAACTTTTATTTACAACTTACAAAAGTTATTTCGAAAAAAAATTAATGTAAAGAAACGTATTAAACAGGAAAAATATAAGTATAAAGATTGAAACGTTAACAAATTTAAAAAATGCTTGAAAATGTAAGTAAAAAAATCTAGAAAAACTTAAGAAATAAATTAGAAAAAATTAGAAAAGCTAATTCTTTTATAAAAAAACTAAAAAAACTTGAATCGGGTAAGTTAAAATGTTAATTATTTAATCATAACTTTAACGTTTTATTCATTTATTTTTTATCTTATTGATGTATCATTCGTTTACATTATTTAATCATAACTTTTCGATGATTTTCGTTTATTCGAAACCGGCTTTTAAAAAAATGGATCATCCAAAATTGTTACATATGTTTACAAATTATGAATGTTTTATGTAAATGTTTTCCTGTAAAAAAAAGTGTAAAAGTATGTTAAACATGAAAAAAATATATTAGTGAAAAGTTTGAATGGTTATAAAAAGTTTAAAGAAAACCTGAAAAGAAAAGTAAGTAAAAGAATATAAAAAAACACGAAAACTGTGAAAACGTAAAAATTGTACCAAAAAATAAAAAACTTAAAACATTATAAAAAAAATTTAGAAAAATATGAACGATCTAAGTAAAAAAAGCTTTAAAAATATGAATTGCGTTAACGAAATTTGAAACGTCATTAAAAGTTTAATTAAGGAAAGTTTCAAAAAAAAGAGCAAATAAAATATTATAAAAATATAAAAAAAAAACAATGTACATAAAAAGTTATACAAAAATTAAGAAAGCTCAAAACATTTTAAAACTTAAAAATAGATAAACAAATAAAAAAACGTACATAAAAAGTTATACAAAAAATTAAGAAAGCTCAAACATTTTAAAACTTAAAAAATAGATAAACAATAAAATAAAGAAAAACTAGAATCATAGAAGTAAAAAACAAAAGTTTGAAAAAAAATTTGAAAAAAAAAATTAAAAAGTTTGAAACATCAAAAAAAAAAAATTTAAATGATGAATCTACAGGAAGATGTTCATCTACGCAACCACAAAATACAAAATCTATACAAAAAATGTACTAAATTTAATAAGTAGTAAATGAATTAAAATGGTAAAACCTAAAGAATAGTCCACAGAAACTCTAGCTGGATTAGAATGAGATATTAGTAAATTTGTTCCTGATACTTCACCAGCTATAGTATCAGGTGAAGCAGTAACATATACAAATAAGTTAGGAAAAACAAGTTTAAGATTTTTCAATTACAACTTCATCCCTAATCAAGAATTTGAAGAAACACAAACATAAACATAAAATAGTTTTGTCAATATATAAATACCAAAAAATAAAAAAAAAATTATATTCCCAAAAGAATTAAAAATTAAATTAAATAAAGAAAAACTTCTTCAGATAGAAGATCAAATGTTTTTAAATAAACAAATAGGTGAAAATGAATATTTAGAATATGATAATATAAGAAACATTGTTTTAAAAGAAAATAATATAATAGAAGAAGAATTAATATTTTCTGATAATAGGTCAAATATTTCAGAAATAAGTTATCAAAAATAATTATAAAATATAGATACAACAGAGGCTAGTACAAGTTATTTTTCATCAGGACACACTCCTTTTAATAAATATGAAATAAAAGAACATTTTAATTATTTTGACTTTCCATCAAGAACACCTTATACTAAATATAACAATCCACCAAAATATTTTGAATATGTAGCAAAAGGGACAGAAAGACCCCTAGAACAACCAATAATGTTTCAAGCAGACCATAAAGAATATATTTTAAATCTAACAACACATGATCCTCAAACATGAACAAATGTTATAGAGGTTTGGAAGAGTACTCTAATAGGAAATTACTATAGAAATTTCAAGAATTAGAATCAGAAGAAATGTATAAGTATTTAGAAACATTTTTAGGAGAAAGTGTAAAAGCAATATGGGAAGCTTATAAAAATGAACACACAGAAGAATATATAAAATTAAGAAATTTAGGAAGTAATCCTTATAATTTGTTAACAAAATACATGCTTTAATAACTGGAGCATATCCAAATTCTGGACATGTAGAAGTCCAGAAAAAGGCTATGTGAGACTTAGAACAATTAAGTTTAAAAAATTGGACTAGTGGCTTCTATGTTAAAAAATTTGTAAATCATTATGTTTATCTAACTACTATTACAGGAAACACTTTTAACAAAGAAATAAGAGAAAAATTATTTTATAAATTATCTGGACCCTTAGGACTAGAAATCCATACAAAATAGAAAGAATTACCAAAGGTTAAAAATAATCTAACTAATTTATGCACTATAACACAACGAGCTCAATTTATAAGAAAAATATTAGAAGAAAAATGCATAGATTTACAAATACAAAAACAATTAAAACAGACTAATTACAAATTTTTTAGTGAAATATATACATCCCAAACTTATGGATTAAGAAATAAACCACAAAGAAATAATAACTATGTAAAGTATAAGAAAACTAACCAAAAGAAATATTATTTAAGAAAATCTAATATAAGGAAACCATATTTAGATGAAAAAGACATGTTAGAAAATTCAAACCAGAAAGAAATTATATTATAATAATAATAATAATAATAATAATAATAATAATAATAATAATAATAATAATAAACTTAGTTGTATTGTTTGTAATAGTACTGAACATCTAGCTAGAACTTGTCCAAAAAGACAAAATAATCATGAAGATTCAATACATATAGATGAAGTATTAGTGATAATGAATCAATTTATAGTATAGTCTCAATAGATGAAACCATTCCGATACAAAAGAAGAATACATGATGTATACCATTAAAGAATTTTCAAAAGAAAATATAAAATATGAATATTCAACTAGTGAAGAAGGATATGAATTAATGAATATAGAAGAATGTAATTATAATTGGAAAAATAGTTTAGGATCAGATAATATCTCATGTTTTATTTGTAAATTTTATCCTCATAAAAATCTAAGAGCCCGATGTGAAACATGTTTTTTAGAAGCCTCTAAGTTGTCATCGAAAATGGAATCTTGGAATAGTAGTTACGATGGTCTTGTGTATTATTGTTGACTAAAGTTTCCTTTCTTATCTTTAAAGAATCTTCAATGGTAATTTTTTCTTTTTTTATCTTCTAGAGAATCTTCAATAGTAAAAAATCTTCAAGTGTCGAGATTGTGTCTGGCAATCGAATGAAAAGAAAATGCACCATCTGATTGATTGTTGTCTTCATCTGGATCAAATTGGTTTTCTGAATTATTGCTTCCACTTTCTTTATTAGAGACGTTAGCATTTAAGCATGACAAATACGCTGGCAATGGACTATTTTTTCTTGATTTATCTTCAACAATAGTTTTTTCTGAATTATCATCTAAACTAGGAATCATAGTCTTTAATATTTCTTGAACCGTCTTATTAACTACTTCATGGAGAGTTTCTTCATTGAATTTTTTCTTTTTTTGGATTTTTTCTAGAGGAAGAGGCTTCATAATATTTTTTATAGTCTTCTATCTGATTTTTAATATTTTGGAGGCTTTCTTGGGAATAATTTGGATTTTGGGCATCTTTAAAAATAGAGGAATCTGGGTTTTCTGGAATTAAGGTGAAATAGGGAAATTTTGTATTATTTGGACGGGGTGTAGTACTATATTTGACTAAAAAATCTCTGTGTTTTCCGGGTTCTCCAAGTGAATCCCAAATTTTTATTGTTTGTTTATTTTTATTTGTAGAGGAAAATGGAGTCCCCTGTGTCTCCTTATTTTTGTTTGTAGATGAATCAGGAGTCCTCTGTGTCTCTTGAGCTTTAGCAATCCCATAGGTATAACAAGATTTGATAAGTCTTTACCAGTTGTCGGACTCACTGGACTAGCTAGTAACTTCTCTGGCTTACTAGTACCTTCTGTATCACTCATTCGGGAGTGAGTACCCATTTTACTCTTCTTTTTTCAGGAACATAAGAGGAACCGCTAGAAAGATTTATTATTTATGTTTGTTGAGAATGAAAACTTTTTGGTAAATTGTTAGTTCTATTAATTAGATCTAGTTTTTCGTTTCTAAGCTTGTAGATTTCTTCATTTAAAAGTTTGTAATTATTTTTCATGGTTTCACAGTGATCACAAAACAAAATTTGACTTGAATCTCTGGTTACTGAATAAGTAACTGGAGGTTCTACATAATGCTTAAGAGAGTCTGATATATAAAAAGTCATGCCTAAATGCATTCTTGCTATTGTTAAAGCTTTTTGATAATCATTAAATCCTTTATATAATGGATCAGTAAATCCTTGTATGGCTTCAACTACTTCTATCCATGTGTGGAAGAAACCTGTCTTCCTACCCTTCAAAACAACATAAAACTTATAAAAACAATTGTGAGTCTAGTTAAAAGGTTCTGATAAAGCATTTAAACATGCAATAAAATATTTTGTTTTTAGGATCTCGTCCATAAGTTATCCATAATGAGAAGGGGGGGGGGGGTGTTAAAGGTGTTGTGTGTTGTAGTGTGTTTTTATATCATGTGTTGTGTGTTTAAATGAAGGGGAGGGGGGAGGGAGGGGTGCTAAAGGTGTTGTGTGGTATAGTGTGTTTATATATTATGTGTTGTGTGTTTATATGGTGTGTATAATTCGTACTCGGTACATCCTTTAAGTTGGTTCCTAAATATCAAAATAATTTTACTCTTGTTCCTTATAATTTTTTTATTTGCATTTTTTAAAAAAAAATTTAAGTTTATTATTGTGTGTATGTATAATGTCTATTAAACACCTTTCCCCACTACAAATGACTTTATAATAGGCTCACTCTGGCCTTTTGTATGTCTAATAGGTGGGTCACTTAGTAAGAATAAATACTATAAACACTATTAAGATGCACATTATAAAAAAATTTAGAAAAATATGAACGATCTAAGTACTAAAGTTTTAAAAATATGAATGGCGTTAACGACATTTGAAATGTCATAAAAAGTTTAAGGAAAGTTTCAAAAAAAAGAGCAAGTAAAGTATTATAAAAACATAAAAAAACAATGTACATAAAGAGTTACAAAGGAATTAAGAAAGGAACATTTTAAAACTTAAAATAGATAAACAAATGAAATAAACGTACATAAAAATTTATACAGAAATTAAGAAAGCTTAAAAAGTTTGAAAAATAATTTGAAAAAACAATTAAAAAAGTTTGAAACATCCAAATTTTTTTTTAAAAAAATGACTGAATCTACTAAATTACGGCATAAAATAATAAAAGAATTTAAAGTATATATATATATATATATATATATATATATATATATATATATATATATATATAGAGAGAGAGAGAGAGAGAAAAGTTCTTTTGGGAACTAATATTTACGAGATATGGTTTAGACTATATATATATATATATATATATATATATATATATATATATATATATATATATATATATATATATATATAAGGAAATGATCAAATGAGAACACCTAAAAGGTTGAGAACACGAGAACAGTTGTGAACCAATCATCATATAAGGGCATAAAATGAATTTTACAATATAATTAATTATGGATAATTTATGGGTAGTTAATTAATTCCTAAAATCATGGAATTTAATATGATTAATAGATTTTTTTACCTAAATATTAAGAATTTATATAATCTATTTTTAATTAACAAAATCAATAAAATGATTTTAAAAAACGTTTTTGCCATAATTTTAAAAAATAAAACGTTATTTTTTTTTGCTTTAAGTTATTTTTTTACCAACCACATCAAAAATACTGACACATTAATCATTTTATCCGAATATTTATCAAGTAGTGTCATATTCATAAGTGAAGATGCCATGACTAGACTCGTTTTTTTTAATGAATTGAAAACAAAGAATGTTTAAGAATTCATCATTTCATTCGAAAAAAATAAACCACTAATCATAATCATAAATGAATACAACTCTAAACAAATTAATTTATTACAAAAGAATGAACCTCTAATCATAATCATACACGAATACAACTTTAGCCATACATTTTTAACCATATATGAATATATTTTAACAAAATACAAATGACATCTAAATTGCTACATTTCCAGCGGTTATATTCATTGATAAATATACCACTAATCATAAATGAATTCAAAGAGGGTCGCCCTTGATCATGTTGTCGATTTCCTTAGTTACAGTTAGCCTTATTCAAAATATCAAGCTCTTTCATTAAACCTGTTCAAAACATCAATCATTAAAACACATGCAATTATAATATAGTTCTATTCATTGATGATTAAACTCAAACAACCTATTTATAAAATCTGATTTATCAATTTTGACGTTCACTTGAGAGTCTTCTAAATAATCTTGAATGTTTCCTAAAAGTCATCCACCATTCATCCCAAGGAATCGTCACAATAATTTCCTCACCCTACAAGATTCAACATTCAAAATGATAAATTGATATCTCTACCATAGATATATGAAGAGCAGAGACACAATACATTTTAATTATCGTGTCCTGATTCCCTAACCCAAAGATTACCGAATTCATCCTTCAAACAAATTGTTGTATGACCAGCAAATAAGCCTGTGACCCACTTCTCCAATGTTTCAAAGCCATCTCATCTTCCACGAATCTTTGAAAACACTAAAAAATCACCAGAATGGACATCAACCAGATTGATATATGTCTTCCATGGCCTAGACCTCTTCTCAAAAGCCTTGAAAACTGCATCCATTGATTCGGGCATTTCATCGAGCACCTTATGTGCACAATCGTATCTTCTTCCCCTGTTAAAAAAGATGGAATTAGACATCCCCAATTATACATCAGATATTTAGAGATACATTCTTAAACCAATCCATTATTTCAAACCAATCCATTATTTCAAACCAATTTAGAATGATGTAAAGAGTAAAGATCCATTTCATCGAATCAAGAAACTAATCAACTCAACTGATCAGACTCTAAATTGAAGATGAATAGAAGAAATAATACATAAAGAAGGGAAATTTGAAGATGGGAAAGTGTTTTATTAACCGAGAATATACCAAGTTTGTTGTCGATTTGTTGCGTTGTTGCGACAGAGTAGAGGCTGGGGGGCTTTCTGCCTCGTCTCGCCGGGCCGGTCTGAACATGCCTTTCTTCGCAGGTGAGATAGTCGGCATCCCTCATTCCGTCGTGCTTTGTCAATAACAATGCAGATCAGTCATCGATGAATGTGCTAATCTGAACAAACTCCTTGATTGTTTCTTCAATGTCTCGAAGCAGTCTCCCCTATTAACCCTTATTCTGCTTATTTTTTTCACGATGACGATGGCGCAAGGACGTAGGGCAGCAACGAGAAGATAAGAAGAGAGGGGAGCACAAATATGCTACTGATGAAATTTAGATGATGGAGGAGGGACGATGATGGTTGTGACAGATTGTGTTCTGAGATAAAGATGGTGGCGTGCCCTAGATTTCAAAGACAGATGAAGAGAGTGATGGAAAATTAAAGGAAATATGTGAGTGATTGAGAGGTTATAGGAATTATTTAATGTTTCTAAAGCTATAATTACTGTAATACCCTTTTCACCATTTCAAAGATATACTTTAATACCAATAAATTTCAGAATTTACGTAAATGGTCCGCCTGATAATAGCCTTAGATTTGAATATTTAGATGATCTAGATCTGTTCTCGCGTTCTCAACCTTTTAGGTGTTCTCATTTTATCCTACTCCTATATATATATATATATATATATATATATATATATATATATATATATATATATATATATATATATATATATATATATATATATATATATATATATAGATTCTATGGAAAACAAAAAACCCTAAAAATCATAAAAATGCATAAAAAAAATACTTAGAGATCACAAAACTTTTTTTTGAATTTTTTTATAAAAAATCGCAGCTTTTTATTAAAATTAGCTGAAAAAAAATCAATTTTTTTTTTAATAAAAAAAAAGTCTTTTTTTCAAATTTTTTTTCAGCGAATTTCTTTAAAAACCTGCGATTTTTTCGTAAAAAATGTCAAAAAAACATTTTGTGATCTCTAGGTATTTTTTTTATGCATTTTTATGATTTTTGGGATTTTTTTAGGGTTTTTGTTGAGAGAAAAACTTAGAGATACACTTGAACAAAACGTTAGAACAAATATATTGCGGAATAGTTAATCTCAAAGGATCTGAAAGCTCAACAATAATATAAATAAGTTAGAGTTAAATAGTTAGAGAGTTAGTTGCGGAAATGTAAAGAAATAGAAATGACTACAATTGTTATATCAAGAAAACACACAAGTTGATTCATAACAAGGAATGCATTCAATCCGAGTTAATAAGGTAGATCAAACTTGGTGATTAAGTCTCAAAGACTTGCTCCGAAGAGAGGTTATAATCAGTTATGTTCCAGTAACAAGTAAGAAGTGAAGAGTAGAAAGATAGAGAAATAGAGAAGATAACTTCAGAGAAATGTATTTAGAATAGAAGCATAAATTATCCGTATTGGATACAAGAGAATAAGTCTCTATTTATAGAAACTCAGAAATGCACCGTGACAAACGTCAAATTTCGGTCAAGTCAAAGTCAAACAAAGTCAACAAGTCAAACTGGTCAACTCCATTAACCCTTGTATGTTAGGGTTTACATTATACAATTCGCTATTTCAATGAGAAAACATCATTTGAAAAATTCATGTGTTTGATTTTCCTTAGCCTTAACAGTGCTAAACAACGAACCAAAGCGATAAAACACTATTGCACAATCATCGGGATTGTGTAAGACACTAAATCATGGCTTAACGGGGTTTATGGACCTTTCGTTGCGAAGCCGGACACTCAAAAAGATCACAAACGAAACCTCTCACAATCTCTTTCACTCAACCTCTCTCTATTAAAATCTCTCCCAAATCTCTCCCGAATCTCTCCCAAATCTCTCTCAAAAGTTCCTTCAACTTTTTGTAATCATTCGGGCCATCCCGCCCCTTAACTGGGTCAAAAACCACTTGAAACGGGGTAAAAACGGGTAAAATAGGCTTAAGGACCCAAAACTGAAGCTTCAGGACCGAAGTCCCTGTCATAAAGGAAGACGACACACATTTGTCTGTCGTAACCTTACGACGCGCGTGTTGATGACACGCAATGAGTATCAAGGAAGCCCCTGTCATAAAAGAAGACGACATGCATTTTTGAGTATCATAACTTTTCCGGTTTTTCGACTACGACTTCGTTTTAGGCCCGTTTTTCATCATTTTAACGCGGGATTTTCACCAAAAACTTTATTTTTACAGTTAGAACTCTATATTTCAGTAATCCCCACGTTTTTAGGGCCATTCATACCAATAATTAGTGGGGGAGGTGCTTGAGGTGGAAAGATGACTTTACTTTACTTTATGTCACATGTCACCACTCACACCCACTACATGGCCAACTCTTTCCCACTACATGACCAGCTCTTACCCACTACATGACCAACTCATACCCACTACATGACCAGCCCTACTCCTTGTCTAAGTATAAAAACCCATCCCTTCATACTTCTTTCATTCTCTCATTTTCCTCCAAGGATCACACTCCAAATTCTCTCACCATTCTCTCTCAATTCCAAGACTTCCAAGGCTGATTATCAAGCTTTCTTCCACTCTTGGTAAGTATAATTCATTCTTCTTATGATTATTACACATCCTTCTACTCAAAATCATAAGAATCTTACACAAACATCGTCACCTTCATGTTAGGTTCTCGATTCGTCAATGCATCTTCTAAGTGTTCTTGGGTTGAACACTTCTCTTCTCCAACATCCATCCTCTAATAACACATAAGGTGAGTTCATACCCCTATATTTTCATGTTTTTCTTAAGTTTTAAGGGGGGGAATACAAGTTAAAACACCAAAAACACAACTAAACTCATTTAACAGTCTTCAACATAAACGTTTAACTCCATTCACAGACTGTTTTGGTCAACTTAAACATTTTAGTTTTCAAAACTGTTTCAGACACATATATTTCAGGTTCATACCTTTAAAATGACTACTTACACATCACCATATGATTTTTCTACGATTTATGGTGATTTTTACAAAACTGTCTATCATTTCAGAAACAAAACCGGACCAGTCTGTGAATATGAATATTTTCACACAAGTTGGAGATCACTAAAAATCATGAGAAAATTTATGAACAAACTAGACACACTTTATAAACTCTCAGAATTTGCGGTTTTTGATTTAGACCTTTGATGAGTTTTCTATAAATTTTCTAAGAACAGTAACAGAAACGTTATTACTAAAAAAATACCATCAATTTCATTTACGCCTTGTAACTCGTTGAGCAAGGTGTATATTATTATGTAATCATATATTATTACATTATATGTCATTTTGTCTTGGTAATTAGACATACATCAGAAAACAAATGGATTTTTACCTTCACAAGTATGGTAAATAATTAATTTTTATAAACAAAGTTTACATCCGTTATACACAAACATTTGGTAAACTATGACAATTATAGTTTATGAACACTACTACTACCCTTGTTGTGATAAACTATAATAGGTATAGTTTATGATACATTTACATAACAAACTATAATTTGTATTAATACTCTATTCTCGTTTAGCAGTTCCTAAACCAAAACTATTAATTATATTAGGTTCTACGCCATTTTGACCCGAACCGTCTATCGTACGACACACGCATTTCGTTTTGGGACTAATGTGAGTAATCTACCCCATATTTTATAATTTTCAATACTTTTGGGGTGTATCATGTGGTTCTAATATGTTCCAACTTCATTTTATTGTTTTATCACAATTGAGACATTGTTGGGACATTTATACGTGAGTCATTAATTGTATAACTATTGTTCGTTTACGCTACATGTACTTGTAGTGCATTATCATTTTTAGTCTAATCTCCATGACTATGCCCGTATTCTTGAGGTACGTTATGGACAATAATAGCGCTATTGGGTTGACCACCCCGCCTTGGGAGGCTAAGGTGATTGATCGCACATGGTTGAGTGTGTTTCATGATTAGATGCTCCATCCTATATATATATATATATATATATATATATATATATATATATATATATATATATATATATATATATATATATAGGGTGAGGACTTATTGTTGTTGTTATCATTTGTTAATCAATTTTGGATTTATAAACGGTTATCTCAAATACAATTGTTTGCCGACTTCAAAAGAAAACAAATTTCAAATTATAAATGTTTCAACTTCACAAATTTTCTCTACTAAAATTAGATTACTCACCAACTCTCGTAGTTGACCTGTTTTTACCCATGATGCAGATTTGAAGAATGAAGTTGATGAAAAATAGGTTGTGCCTTAGAAATCCACAAGACTATTTAAATTTGATGTAATAAATGTTGTTCGTATTTGGATTTGTATTTGTATGTTGTGGATCTTGTTTGCATACTTAGTACTTAATTGAATCTAATCATATTATAACATAGTTGTCATGAGACTTTGAACAATATATCACGCCTCGATCGATTCCGACAAGGATCGGGGTGTGACAGATTGGTATCAGAGCCCTTGACTATAGGGAATTAGGTTAATTGCCTTGACCTAGTCTATAGCCTCTAGGGTCCTCTTGTATGCTAGTTTATAAAATGCACACACAACTGCATGCAATTCACACTTAGAAAATCCTAGGAATACCTTTATGTGTTAATTGCTCCCTTAAGTGCATACGTATTACTCCTGACGCTTATATGTGTGCATACACTGGTGAATATTCTCCTCTTTCTCTGAAAATCACACACATATTCAAGTGGTTTAAAAAAAAATGTATATACATATATATTCCTTAGAGCTCATAGGAAATTCAAAGTCATCCACTCTAGTTGGGTAGGATCATAGTAATGGACGCGTAGTAACTGGAAGGGGGAGGTGCCGGTAGCCTGAAAGTCCTGACTAGGCAAGCATTCGTATACATCCCAATCAACTGAGGGACCAGTTTGCTTACCTGGGGACCAAAGGCGAGAGTTCCCAAACCTATAGGCCAAAGCGTGTCATTCACATTACTTTTGAGCCATCAAAATACCCGACCTTATCAAACGTATCCAAAAGGATACACTCCAAAATGGCCAACTCATTGGACTATTAAGTTCCCTAATGGGCCTAGAAGTGGGAAAGACATGTGAAAACTTAGTTTTGTGGGGGCCCACGCAAGTGCTACATGTTTCACATTTAGTAACCATGGAAAGCCCAAAAGGTGCCCAACACTCCTAACCATGGCCCAACAAGTGTTTTACAATTATTTTACCCAACAATGTCTAAAAACTTTATTTCCATAATCAATTTACAAATAACTCACAAGTCCATATGCGTGTTTCTCGTAGATAGCATTACGACCCCCATACGCTGCTCGCAACAACCGAAGGCTAGCTGCCCTTATCGCCAAGGAGGTAGCAAACGTCATCCCAACAATTGCAACCCAACTTCATTCTCTTCAGCCACAAGCTCCAACAACCACTCCTCGTTGCTCGTTCAAGCACTTTCGTAACTGCAATCCGCCTTACTTCAAAGGCATCGAGGGTGCCACCGCACTCCTCACATGGATTGAAGAAATGGAGAGTACTTTCATCCATAGCGAGTGTCCTGAGGACCTGATGGTCCGTCATGCTACAGGGTGCCTCCAAGGTTATGCTCTCACATGGTGGAACCTAGAAAAACGGGCAAAGGGAGAGGCTGTATGCCTTGGTATATGTGAATCAAGTCTGGGAAGGATATAGCCTGATCAACTATATCTGTCCGAGGAGTGACTTGCATATACTGGGGGATAGTCATAATGGGCAACAAATCTAACAACCTAACTACATCCTACAGGGAATACTTTAAGAATCGAATCTAAACACCTAAAAATATTATAGGAGTATTTGGTGATACTATAACCAACTTATGTGAAAACTAAAGACCTCTATTAGTAGGCCTATGATAACTGAGTGCATACGCCAAGGTTATACATAATTAAAGATATTATAGACTCAGAATCTATGCCTATTGCTCTACTTCTTGTTCCTTGTTTGGTTGTGGACTTAGGGTAGACTCATTAGGATCAACAGTCTAATAAAATTTTAATTACACATAATTGGGGGCATGTCGAGTGAATCTTAGGAGTGGATCAGACATGGAACAAATCACAAGATTATAATCAAATTATTCCTACTAAATTCATAAGTCTATGTATAAAGACCTCTGGTATAGAGTCGTCGGCGTAGTCGTGTCGGCAATCTAGAATATAGTTAAATACATAATACAAACTATAATACCCAAATTATACAAAATTTTCTGCATTAAAAATCAATAGATAAACACAATGAAACTGAAAAGGGTATCAAACTATCAAGAGAAAAACACATACAATGTAGATTAAAATCCACTAATTATAACAAAATGGCTAAAAGAAAAGGTAAGGACTAAGGATTGTTAAGTCCTCTCTTCTTATAAATAGCTTTGAAGCAAGTTTGCCTAAGCTTCTTTGTTCCTTCTGTCAATTCCATATCTGGCAATTTCTCCATCATCTTCTTGTGCCCTTCTAACGTCTCTATCTTCTCCTTTAATCCCAACTCCTAGTTTTTTTAAAGGTAGATGTAATATATTTTTTCGTGTGAGTTCAAAAAAAAAAAAAATTTACAATGAGTTAAGTTTATATAAATATAAATCAGGAAATCGTAGTAAATCCATTGATTTGATGTGGCATATGCCTAGGGCCTATGTTTATGTTATAAAGAAACTAATAATTAAATTTTTAGAAAATACCAAAACTACTTTGTTTACCAAGTGCATGCATACATGCATGAGTAATGTATAGAAGGTTATTATCGTAGTTTACCTTGGCATTTTGAATGAGGGATTGAAGGCTCTTAAGTTTTCTATGAGGCCATCTGTTTATGTTTAGCTCTCTGCATCTTTTCTTCAACACTGTTAACCCTATCCCTAGTTCCTTTGCTGCCATGATTATCGGCATCTCAAAGTACTTCTCTATCTCTTCAAACTCCAATGGTCTCAATCTCTTTGCCATCTTCCGGCCACCGTGATCAGTGGTGGCAGCACTAGAACTACATGTAGCCTCACCACCAGATTTACAGTCTTCACTGAAACTAACCAATGGTAAATTACCATCCTCCCAACAATCCCATAAGCTTATGTCTTCAAGGGGATCAAAATCGTGAAACTCATTTCTAGAAATGATGTTTTGATCTTTGTTAAGTACTGTGGAAACGTTTTGATTGAGCACTTCATGCAATTTTTCTGACAACTCGTAATCTTGATGGTCGAGCATGTCACCACTGCAAAAAAAAAAAAAAAAACTCAAGATAATCAAATCCAACACGATGAAAGACTCTTTTTGATCCCTACAAATCCAAACCATGTTTTGATCAATGTCGACAAAATCACTTTTCTGTGCGAAAGATGGTGTAATGAGTGACGTTTATATATACCTGAAAAGATCTTGATGATCAAAGTACTGAAACCAATCGAGGTCATCTATGGGGTTTTGATGATCTGCAGGTGGATCCATTTGTGAGGGAGAAGTTAAAAGTCGCGGTAAGAATGTGATGATTTATATAAGTGAAGTGGGAGAAGTAATTAATAGCAAATTGTTGGGAATGCAACAAAACAAGTTAAGCACTTCTGAAAAATTGATAAATGATTTCGGTAACACTCGCGGAATATAAACTAGTGAAAATTACAAACGAAATTGAATATATATAGTCTATGATGTTATGGTTATTGTGTATCTAACAAATGAAGAGAAAATGAATATATATATTCTTTAAGCCGTAACCTTCTTCTTCAATTCACACACATATACGTATCTGTTGCTGCAAATGATGACTTGTGTGCCTCATGCATTTAATGCATCACATGCCTACTGCATATTCTTGACTTTGAAGCTACGTATCAGTTTCCAATTTCCCCAGTAGCACACTTTTCATTAGAAAATACTCCAAGTCTTTACACATGAACCAGTTAGAAAGTACTCCAAGTCTTCACACATGAACCAATTAGAAAGTACTCCAAGTCTTCACACATGCAAACTATGACTTGTGTGTCGCTATAGGTATGTCGTTGGCTCTTGTTAAAAACCTATAGCGACAACAAGTCATCGTAATAGATTAAACCTGTGGTGACGACGAATGCCCATGCAATCTTAATGATATACGACTAATTTACGCCAAGCGACTATAAAAGAACTGGTAGGACTTATAATGCAAATTTCGTCAAAATTTGTTGAAACATTCGTAATGATGGAACTCGCTAACTATAAAATATTCATAGTGGTAATACCAAGGATAAAACAGGGAGTATAAAAGCACACATAGAATACTCTATCATCCTAAAACAATAAACTCCTTTTAAATTGACTCAGCTCAAGTTACAATAAGAAATTTCCAAGGTCGTCATGTGACATCAGGCGGGTTGTTCCTCACCATAATCAATTTCTTGTACTACGAGAAGTTTTCCACATCTTTTTCCAAACTCTTGAAGTCCCAGTCAAAATGCAAATTTCGGGACGAAATTCCCTCTAACGAGGGGATGATGTGACAAACGTCAAATTTCGGTCAAGTCAAAGTCAAACAAAGTCAACAAGTCAAACCGGTCAACTCCATTAACCCTTGTATGTTAGGGTTTACATTATACAATTCGCTATTTCAATGAGAAAACATCATTTGAAAAATTCATGTGTTTGATTTTCCTTAGCCTTAACAGTGCTAAACAACGAACCAAAGCGATAAAACACTATTGCACAATCATCGGGATTGTGTAAGACACTAAATCATGGCTTAACGGGGTTTATGGACCTTTCGTTGCGAAGCCGGACACTCAAAAAGATCACAAACGAAACCTCTCACAATCTCTTTCACTCAACCTCTCTCTATTAAAATCTCTCCCAAATCTCTCCCGAATCTCTCCCAAATCTCTCTCAAAAGTTCCTTCAACTTTTTGTAATCATTTGAGCCATCCCGCCCCTTAACTGGGTCAAAAACCACTTGAAACGGGGTAAAAACGGGTAAAATAGGCTTAAGGACCCAAAACTGAAGCTTCAGGACCGAAGTCCCTGTCATAAAGGAAGACGACACACATTTGTCTATCGTAACCTTACGACGCGCGTGTTGATGACACGCAATGAGTATCAAGGAAGCCCCTGTCATAAAAGAAGACGACATGCATTTTTGCGTGTCATAATTTTTCCGGTTTTTCGACTACGACTTCGTTTTAGGCCCGTTTTTCATCATTTTAACGCGGGATTTTCACCAAAAACTTTATTTTTACAGTTAGAACTCTATATTTCAGTAATCCCCACGTTTTTAGGGCCATTCATACCAATAATTAGTGGGGGAGGTGCTTGAGGTGGAAAGATGACTTTACTTTACTTTATGTCACATGCCACCACTCACACCCACTACATGGCCAACTCTTTCCCACTACATGACCAGCTCTTACCCACTACATGACCAACTCATACCCACTACATGACCAGCCCCACTCCTTGTCTAAGTATAAAAACCCATCCCTTCATACTTCTTTCATTCTCTCATTTTCCTCCAAGGATCACACTCCAAATTCTCTCACCATTCTCTCTCAATTCCAAGACTTTCAAGGCTGATTATCAAGCTTTCTTCCACTCTTGGTAAGTATAATTCATTCTTCTTATGATTATTACACATCCTTCTACTCAAAATCATAAGAATCTTACACAAACATCGTCACCTTCATGTTAGGTTCTCGATTCGTCAATGCATCTTCTAAGTGTTCTTGGGTTGAACACTTCTCTTCTCCAACATCCATCCTCTAATAACACATAAGGTGAGTTCATACCCCTATATTTTCATGTTTTTCTTAAGTTTTAAGGGGGGGAATACAAGTTAAAACACCAAAAACACAACTAAACTCATTTAACAGTCTTCAATAGAAACGTTTAACTCCATTCACGGACTGTTTTGGTCAACTTAAACATTTTAGTTTTCAAAACTGTTTCAGACGCATATATTTCAGGTTCATACCTTTAAAATGACTACTTGCACATCACTATATGATTTTTCTACGATTTATGGTGATTTTTACAAAACTGTCTATCATTTCAGAAACAAAACCGGACCAGTCTGTGAATATGAATATTTTCACACAAGTTGGAGATCACTAAAAATCATGAGAAAATTTATGAACAAACTAGACACACTTTATAAACTCTCAGAATTTGCGGTTTTTGATTTAGACCTTTGATGATTTTTCTATAAATTTTCTAAGAACAGTAACAGAAACGTTATTACTAAAAAAATACCATCAATTTCATTTACGCCTTGTAACTCGTTGAGCAAGGTGTATATCATTATGTAATCATATATTATTACATTATATGTCATTTTGTCTTGGTAATTAGACATACATCAGAAAACAAATGGATTTTTACCTTCACAAGTATGGTAAATAATTAATTTTTATAAACAAAGTTTACATCCGTTATACACAAACATTTGGTAAACTATGACAATTATAGTTTATGAACACTACTACTACCCTTGTTGTGATAAACTATAATAGGTGTAGTTTATGATACATTTACATAACAAACTATAATTTGTATTAATACTCTATTCTCGTTTAGCAGTTCCTAAACCAAAACTATTAATTATATTAGGTTCTACGCCATTTTGACCCGAACCGTCTATCGTATAACACACGCATTTTGTTTTGGGACTAATGTGAGTAATCTACCCCATATTTTATAATTTTCATTACTTTTGGGGTGTATCATGTGGTTCTAATATGTTCCAACTTCATTTTATTGTTTTATCACAATTGAGACATTGTTGGGACATTTATACGTGAGTCATTAATTGTATAACTATTGTTCGTTTACGCTACATGTACTTGTAGTGCATTATCATTTTTAGTCTAATCTCCATGACTATGCCCGTATTCTTGAGGTACGTTATGGACAATAATAGCGCTATTGGGTTGACCACCCCACCTTGGGACGCTAAGGTGATTGATCGCACGTGGTTGAGTGTGTTTGATGATTAGATGCTCCATCCTATATATATTTATACATATGTATATATAGGGTGAGGACTTATTGTTGTTGTTATCATTTGTTAATCAATTTTGGATTTATAAACCGTTATCTCAAATACAATTGTTTGCCGACTTCAAAAGAAAACAAATTTCAAATTATAAATGTTTCAACTTCACAAATTTTCTCTACTAAAATTAGATTACTCACCAACTCTCGTAGTTGACCTGTTTTTACCCATGATGCAGATTTGAAGAATGAAGTTGATGAAAAATAGGTTGTGCCTTAGAAATCCACAAGACTATATTTGATGTAATAAATGTTGTTCGTATTTGGATTTGTATTTGTATGTTGTGGATCTTGTTTGCATACTTAGTACTTAATTGAATCTAATCATATTATAACATAGTTGTCATGAGACTTTGAATAATATATCACGCCTCGATCGATTCCGACAAGGATCGGGGTGTGACATGCACTAGATTACATCTCTATACGTAGCCATGCAAGGCATACTGGATAATAGAGTGTATTACAATAAAGACAAATGAAGTAATCTAGCTAGGTTGACTGCGGTAGCAAGAGTCCGGTTGCGGTTGCTAATGAAAAGACTGACTGCGGGTGCTGAAGTGGCTGCGGTAGCAAAGTTCAAGAGGATCACTTTCATGATTCAACAATTTCCCCCTAAGTGACCTCTTTAACTTCGGTTCAGCTATCAAGTTTGAGAAACTTGATCAGAATCCACCAAAACTTCCTGATGTTTTCCAGCCAGGTGATTCTTCTTGAGAGCTCGAACTTGACTTCTGCGGTGGTGTGCTTCGATCTTTCGACTGCGGTTCGGCAGATGTCAAGTTTTTTTCTGGTGAGGCGATGCATGGCAGTCATAGGAATGAAGTATTTGACATTGTCGGTCTTCCTTTTGAATATGACTCCAAGTTCAGGAAAGTTTGTTGCGCCTAGAGATCTTTCTTGAAAGCCTTCAGTAGGCATTGGCACATGTTCAAGAGGTGGGAGATCAAACTTCTTGAGGATGGTGGGGTAGATATCCGCATCTATCTTGGCAAAATCGCAGACAGTTTCCTTCAGAAAAGTGTTGGCCTTTTCAAGCGCAATTTTCATTTTGGGGTGCTTTTCTGATTTGTTTTGAAACACCTTGGCAATGAGGAAGATTTCTTCCGGATTCATGAAAGGAAAATCTGCCTGGCTGTGGACGTAGTCATGTTCCCTTCTTGTGAGGGTGTACTGGATGTATTCAGCCTTCATAAATTTCCGGACTTTGTAGTTCTTGACTGCGGATGGTCTGTCGTTAGACCATATGTTCTCAATGGAGGAGGCATTTTTAGCATGAAAAAGACTAAGTCTCTCAAACTCCATTGGCAGTCTCTTGTGGTCAGGAAGGCTGCGGTCGAATTGCTCAAATACTGGGAAGTACTTGGCATTTGGAGAAATTGGTACATCCCAGTACCCGTCCGAGGGAGGTTCAGCGTAGGTAAGGTCGGGTCGATAGTCTTCATCCAGCAACCTGCGGTGAGTATTGATCCAAGAATTTATCAAGGATTCATCCATCATGGTATCAAAACCGCATTCTCTCCAGATAAGCTCTGCCAGTTTGGCTGCCTTCCAATCGTGTTTTCTTTGTGCGGTGGCAGGAGAGTCTGTTGAGCTTGGAGATGACATGTTCTCCGCAAGGTTTTTGAAGTGGGGAGAAGTTTCTGGCTTGTTGGGAGTGAACTCCTTTCGAGGTGAAGTGTGAGGAGATGGAGTATGTTGAGATGGTTGCGGTGAAGGCTACGGTGTGGGGATTTTTTCTGTGGTGATGGGGGGACTCTGATGTTGAGAAATGGATTCAGAGTGATGGACTTCCTCTTCTTCTTCTTCTTTACTTCCCCGTCTTGAGGGATGCAACGGAGGAGCTTCCTCAAGCCATTGCTTAAGTCCATCAACCTTGGCACAGACTTCTTGGAATTGAGCTTTTAGAGCTTCTGCCAATTGTTGATTGTTAGGTGTGGAGGAGCTGAAGAGCAGCTTGTGGATTTCCTTTGTGAGCTGGAGGATCTCTGGACCATGGAAGTTGGAGGACAGGGATTTCTGCAGTCTGTTAATTGTGGCTTGAAGAACAGAGATAGTGGACTCATAAGCAGTATGAGTCTCATCTATCAATTTCTTAGACTGAGAGGCTTGATCCGCGATGGCCGCTTGGAGATCCGTTTTGATTGCGGTCACCTCAGAGATGAGGCGTTCCGCTGCAGCTATAAATTCCTTGTGGTCTGCCTTGCGATTGTTGTCAAGGGACCGGATTCCCATCTCTACTTTGAGAGAGATTCTTTCAGCAGCCATGCGTTCCCTTGTTTCCAGACGTTCAATACGTTCGATCAGGGACTGCGGTCCTGGAGTATCTTCAGGTTGCGGTTGAGTGGGCTTGACCGCAGCCAAAATATGATCAACTTTGGCTTGTAGGCTTAGGAACTCTTTTCTGGAGACCGCATTCTTCTTCTTTTTCTTCTTTTCTTTAGGCTTGGAAGTTGAATGGTGGGAACCGCTGGACTCCTCTTCCTCATCAAACATCATTAAGTCATCATCTGAGGGGCTTGGCTTGTTGACCTCTTGGATATCTTCATCATCAAGACCAAAGGTGGGTGCAGAACTGACTTCGACTGCAGTACCTTCGTCTTGGGATTCACGGACTGTTGGAGTGGGAATTGGATTGGGAATTGGAGTAGGAGGGACGTTGGAGGTACCCGTGGCTGCACCTGAAGCTTGAGCTTTTAAAATTGTTTCAGCTATCTCATCCATCCAAGCTTGAACCTTTTGAATGGTGGCTACGGTACTGGCAATTCTGATGGCATTTGCCCAATACTTAGCCACGAGCTGGATTTCCTGCTCCTTTTGCTGCTGCTGCTTGATCTGTTGTTCCTTGCGGGCTTGGAATGCCCTTCTGAATGCATCATATTTCTTTTTATCTGACTCGGTTACTGGTGTGTACCGTAACCAAGAATCATTTGAATCTTCTCCGTCAAATCCTGAAAAACGCACCGAAGTGTCCATCGGGTCTACGGATCCTAGCACATTTGTGCTCACCGTGCCTAAACCACCTATAAAAGATGTAAGCAGAGTAGGATTTCCTGAGCTTCCTCGGTCTCCTTGACCCGTGGTCAAGTGTGGCCTCGGCTCAGTTCTGGCATGGGTGGAAGAAGTGCCCTGCTGGTGGGAAGGTGTTTGTAGTGTATGGGTGACGTTCAAAAGGATGGAGCTCAACTCCTCTGGTGAAAAGAAATGCAGTCGGGAAGCCCTGGAGACCTTAGGGCGTGCACCAGTATCATCCCCTTGGGAGTGAACTGGGGGGGAGTCTCCACGATGTTGTGAATCAGACTCAGTTTCTGAGTCTCACTGGAAAATGATGGTGGTGTTGGATGGGTCTGCGGCCACCCCAAGGACTACTGGAGCCTTTTGAGAGGCTTCAGCATCGGTCCGGTCACGCATTTGGCTAGGGGAATTGGTTTTTCTTTTCTTGAGGATAGAAATCGGTTGCCTATCCTCATCAGAATCACTGCTAGATGGAATTGGGGTAGGTTTGGTTTTTTGTTTCTTCGTGGGTGCGGTTGGTTTGGGAGCATTTTTCTTTGGGGTTCTCTGCTTCTTGGTTGCCAACTGCTTTCTTCTTTGAGAAAGATTGGATAGTGTAGTGGCAGAGGGGACTGCGGTACCCTCAGGGTTTATAATTGCGGATATTTGAGGAAGAGGCGGGGTAGGAGGGTATGGGGCAATACCTTCCGTAGCCTCAATGTGGTCTGAGACATCAGCAATCTCAAGACCAAGAGTTGAAAGAATGTGAGTAGGGAGTCTGCGGATTGGTCCAAAAACAGATTGATTGGAAGAGGGATTGTACCTTTTGAGATCCTTAGTGACAAAGAAATTGATGTCACTACCCATATCTAGTCCAATGTCTGCATGTAGGTCTGATATGCAGAGAGACCAGAATCGAGCAAATGTGAGCTCTGTTGGGTTCTCCTTTGGGCTCTCCTTGGGAATGTACTGAAGAAAATCGTCCCAAAGGATCTGCCCGTAGTTGACGTCATGTTCGGTGAATATGCTCCATACTAATTCCAAAAGCTTTAATCCCATGTTGTCAATGCCTCCGGTTCTGCCAGATAGACAGCGGATGACAAAGTGGCATACGTACTGCCAAACCGCAGGTAGCTGGTTCTTCTTGAACTCACCAATCCCTCTGATTGGTTTTTGATACCCCATTTGATAGAGTGCAGATGTAACGTCCGCCATTGAAGGTGAGAAAATCTTGATGGATGGATGAACCAGAAGATTAATGGCAGATAAGAACTTTTCTTTGGACAAGATGACCAAAGAATCGTTAATGAGGTTGAGGTGAACTTCTTGGGGGTTTTCTAGTGGGCGATAAGCAGAAAAGGCACACTTGAAGAGAGTTGAAACTGGAACAACATCTGTGAATGCGTCAAATGGACCAAATAGGGGATGGTTCTTCAGAAATTTGATCATGAACTTGGTTGGAGCATTGTATGAGGGATGATCTTCAAACACTGCTCGAAAGTTGCTTGATGCGATTGTTGGAGTGTCTGATCCAGTGGGGTTTACTGAGCCTGAAGCCTTAGATTGCTTCTTTGATGCACCTGATTTCACCATTTTTGAGAGCTTGAGAGAAGAAGTAGAAAAACAGAGTTCTTGAAGTTTTTTTTGAGAGAGGGGGAATGATCGATGTTCAAAAAGCGTGAAGTGAATTTGGAGAAGAAGATGGGTTTTGAAAGATTTTAACCCTAGGTAAAAGATAAAGATAGGGTAAAAACGTCATTTGGTATTTGGGGGGAATCTTTGAATTTGGGGTTAAATCTCATCCACAAATAATTAAAACGGTTTAAAAAAGATTTGGGAGATTTACTAAAAGGGGTTTGCATTTAATGAAAATTCAGGCCTCAATCGATGTGTCAGGTGATCGTGGGGGTGATGGGAGAGGAAGTTGTAACGGATGGGACGTATTAGGGAGAGGAAAGGACAAATTAAGGATGAGTTTATGGGAAAACGTTCTTTTTGTCATCATCCCTAAAATAGGTCTGACACAAGGATTATGCATAAAGAGAATGAGACAGTTTCTAAGGGAATGTTTTTTATTTAATGTTTTATTTAATGAAAGATCATTAAATAGCACACAAAAGATTTAGGAGTTGATGAAACAGTTGAGAAATGAGTAACGTGATCGCGGATGGAAGCTGCATTGCGGTTGGAAACGTCATCGCGGATGGAAATTTCATTGCGGTTGGAAAGTCATCGCGGATGGAAATTTCATTGCGGTTGGAAAGTCATCGCGGATGGAAATTTCATTGCGGTTGGAAAGTCATCGCGGATGGAAATTTCATTGCGGTTGGAGAGTCATCGCGGATGGACAAGGAAAAGACTGCAGTAAGGAACTGAGGAGAAACACTTGTACAAAGATTAGTAATAATAGACAATAAAGACCCATGAGAGATAAGTATAATATATGGTTGCGGTACCTAGACTGCGGTACCATAACCATCTATCATAGATAACTCTTAATTAGAACCGCAACGGAGACCAAGGATGGTCTGCGGTAGCTAACAACTCAAAAAGAATTACGGGTCTGGATTCATCATTCCTAACATTTGTAGGAAGGTGTTAAGCTTTGTGGAATCGAGCGCTTTTGTGAACACATCAGCAATCTCTTCATGAGAAGGGACAAAGATGAGTTCAATGTTACCTTTTAAGATGTGGTCTTTGATGAAGTGATACCGTAGTTCAATATGTTTAGTCTTGGAGTGCTGAATTGGATTGTGAGAGATAGCAATAGCACTTTCAGAGTCACAATAGATCGGTATCCGCAACATTCTATACCCGTAGTCCATTAGTTGAGTTTTCATCCAAAGGACTTGAGAGCAACAACTGGCTGCGGCCACATACTCAGCTTCTGCAGTAGAAAGAGAAACACAGCTTTGTTTTCTTGAAGACCAACTGACAAGTCTTCCACCCAAAAATTGACATCCTCCTGAAGTACTTTTGCGGTCTAATCTGCATCCGGCATGATCCGCATCTGTGAAAGCTTATAGGCTGAAGTCATTGCCTACAGGGTACCATAGACCAAGAGATTTGCTTCCTTTCAGGTACCGTAGTATCTGTTTGGCTGCGGTCATATGTGACACTTTTAGGTCCGCCTGATATCTTGCACATACACCAGTTGCAAAAACAATGTCTGGCCTGCTTGCGATGAGGTACATCAAAGAACCAATGATACCTCGATAAGTCTTGTGATCCACAGATTCGCCTGCGGGATCAGCAGAGATCTTATAACCGAAGGCCATGGGGACCTTAGCAGAAGAACAGTTGTCCATGGAATATTTCTTTAAAAGTTCAGTGGTGTATTTCTCTTGATGAATGAATATCCCTTGCGGAATTTGTTTCACTTGAAGTCCTATAAAGAAATTGATCTCTCTATTCATGCTCATTTTGAACTTGTTGGTCATGAGCTTAGCAAATTCATCCACCATGCCTTGATCAGTCGAACCAAAGATGATATCATCCACATATATTTATACAAGCATAAGGTGGTCACCATTAGCTTTTCTAAATAACGTGGGGTCAATCACTCCTCTCTTGTACCCGGATGAGACGAGAAATTCAGAAAGAGTCACATACCATGCTCTTGGGGCTTGCTTCAGACCGTAGACTGCTTTTTCAAGCTTGTAGCAGTGGTCTGGGAATTCAACGTTTTCAAACCCTGGAGGTTGCTGAAGATAGACCTCTTCTTTTAGTTCCCTATTGAGAAAGGCACTCTTAACGTCCATTTGGTGTACCTTGACGTTCTTGTGGGCTGCGTATGCAAGGAAGATCCGGATAGCTTCCATGCGTGCTACTGGAGCATACGTTTCATCGTAGTCAATGCCTTCAAGTTGACTATACCCCTTTGCAACTAGCCTTGCCTTGTTTCTGACTACCGCACCAGTTTCATCCAGCTTGTTTTTGAACACCCATCTAGTGCCAACAATGGAGTGACCACGTGGCTTTGGAACGAGCTGCCAAACTTTGTTTCTTTGAAATTCTTCTAGCTCTTCTTGCATTGCAACTATCCAGTCAGGTTCAAGCAATGCTTCTTTGATCGTTCTGGGCTCTACCGAGAACATGAATGTTGCGTAGTGGCAGTGGTCAGATAGGTCCTAGGAAGATCGAGTTTGGATGCCTGCGGATGGGTTGACGATGATTTGACCTGGTGGGTGGTCCTTCATCTATACATGTAGATGGGGCTGCAGATGATTAGCAGCTGCGGTAGAGGGAATATCTTGAATATCAGAAGAAGCTGCGGTGGGGGATGGCAGTTCCCCCTGGATTTGAGAACATCCTACTGAGTCATCTTGGTTTGTTGGAACGAGAGTGGAGTTTTCTTGAACGGTTGGGAGAGGTTCCCCCTGGATTGATGATGGGAGTTCCTCTGGAACCTGAGAAGGTTCCCCCTGGACTGCGGATGGGAGAGTGATAATCCTTGGATCGGTGCTGGTGTCAATGTTTTCTATGATTTCATCATCCGAATCCGAAGATACGCTTGATGGTATTGCTTCTCTGTGGGTGGGACTTTGAACAGCATCAGGTACTGGAACCTCAACGGTTGTTGCTTGATCCGGAGTAGGGCTTTCCCCCTCAACCGGAGAGGTGAAAGTATTGAGAGATGCTACTTCAGATAGAGATGGTCCAGAGACATCAGCGTGTTGTTGTTGAGCTGCGGGTGACACAAGAACCTCAGGTAGTTTTGCCGTTTCAACAGGATCGAAAAGATCATCATAATTGACTTCAACTAGATTCAAGGGTCCTGAAGAACCAGGAATGTCACTCTCCATGATTGTAGTGGTTTCAGTGGATGGAGGGGCGTTGCGGATGTGAGAATCATCAAATTTCACATCGAAGCTTTCAATGATCAGCCTTGTACGCCTGATGAGCACTCGATAAGCAACCTTGTTAGTGGAATAACCAAGAATATGCCTTCGTTAGACTTCGGTGCAAATTTGTTAAGCTGATCGCGGTTGTTGATCACGAAACATCTACAACCAAAGATATGAAAGAAGCGAACATTTGGCTTGCGGTTGTTAAGGCCCTCATATGGTGTTTTATTGAGGCGTTTGCACACAATGCTTCGGTTTTGGACAAAGCATGCGGTTGCTACAGCTTCAGCCCAGGAGTAGAGAGGAAGATGGGCAAAGTTAAGCATAGATCTGGCTGCTTCTACTAGAGTGCGGTTCCTTCTTTCAACTACTCCATTTTGTTGCGGTGTATATGGGGCTGAGAAGTTGTGAGTGATGCCCTTTGACACCAAGAAACTGTTGAGAAGATGATTAGTGAACTCAGTGCCATTATCACTGCGGATGCGTCTAACTCGAAGCTTGATCTGAAGTTCGATTTCTTTGATGAAGTTGATGAAAATCTGCGGTGTCTCTGATTTGAATCTGAGAAAGAAGACCCATGTGAAGCGTGTATAGTCATCAACAATAACTAGTATGTATTTCTTGTGGTGGAGACTGGCTACGGTTGATGAACCGCAGAGATCAATGTGCAATAGCTCCAGAGGTTCAGAAATAGAAGAGTCCATTATCAGAGGGTGACTTGCTTTGGATTGTTTACCACATTCACAAGCCGGACAGATAGTATCGTTGCTGAATTTGAGAATAGGGAGACCTCGGACTAGTTCTCCTGTGACCAAGTTGTTGATGTACCTGAAGTTGAGATGAGCTAGCTTGCGGTGCCATAGCCAGCTGGCTTCTAATACAGCATTGGACAGGAAACATAACTGCGGTCTGCCAATGATCAGAGAGACATCTAAGGGGTACATGGTACCTTCGGATCGGGATTTGATCAGGCATGTGTTCCTGTCACTTGTCATTAGGTGACAAAATTGATCATCAAATTCAACACGATGTCCTGCTTTACATAGTTGGCCAACACTGATGAGATTGTGTTTAAGGCTTTCTACGTAAGCAACCTTTTGAATAGAAAAGTTCCCCGTAGTGAGAACACCATAACCTCGGATGACCCCATTCGCATTGTTGCCGAATGTGACATTTCCACCGTTGCAAATTGGCCTGGAATCCCGAAGGTATTCTAACCTTCCGGTCATGTGCAAGGAGCAGGCACTGTCGATTAACCATTCTTCTTCTTGTTCCTCCTTGCACAAAGCCTGAGAATTACACGGTTAGTTTAGGCATCCAAACTAGTTTGGAGCCTGGGGCAACTGATGTGTTTCTGAATGATGCATGGACCGAGGTTGCAGGGACATGTCTCTTGTCAACTTCTAGTCCTAGTCCTGGGTGTTTGATCAGATCTGGAGTGTTGTGAGTTTTGGAAAAAGTACTAGGTTTCTGACTCTGATTGGATTTGACATAAGGTAAATTCTTCTGACAACTGAACTGACATTTACAAAAGGAGGTTTTGTTTTTTGTTTTGACATTATGTTTGGTCAGTGGTTTAAAGGATGAATTGGACTTGTTACCGGTCCGAGGTGGGTAATTCCTGACATGAGTGTTGTTGGATTTCGAAAAAGTACATTTTTGAAAAGATTTTGCACATGTAGATTTCTGAGTTCCTTTTGGTGGAGTTGGTAGAATACCCTTCCATTTGTTGAAATTTTGACGTGACTTTAAAAGTGTTGGTGTGGGTAAAATACCTTTCCATTTAGGATCATTTGAGGAATAGACCTGAAAACCATTGTTTTGAAAAGACTGAACACCCCTTTTTGTTTTGACAGAGGAAGCAGGAGTGACTTTTGAAGCTGAACTTTCCTTTTTGTTTGTTTTCTTGATAGGAGAGTTTTTTGACATGTAGTGTGAGAAAACAACTTTTTCTGGACTCTTGGACTTAGGAATTCTGACATGCTTCTTATTTTTTGAAAAACTTTGTCTGTTTGTGCCTCGAGATCTAATTTCCTCTTTGAAGGCCTTTTTGGCCAAGGATTTTGGTGAACCGCAGTCATTGATGTTCAACTGCGGTTTCCTGGAATTCTTAGGATAATTTTGAAAACGTGGGCTTGAGTAATCCGAACTTGAAGATTCTGGGATCTGAGAGCATTGTCCGACTTCAAAGTTCTCTATAGGTAATTCATGATGAATCGCCTGAAGAGTCACAGTTCCTTTTGCTGAGGACTGCGGTAGTGATGTTTTAACTACTGCAGAGTAAGTCTGAGTTGAGACTGCGGTGGGACTTTTGTGAGATTTTTGACTGCAGTGTGATGAACTGTGGTCTGAGGACAGAGGTGGAATTAGATCACATGTGTGACCCTCAACAACGATTTCTTCGTCAACTACGGATGATGTTTGAGAATTTGGATAAACGGTGCCACAGATAGGAATTAGATCACATGTGTAACCCGAAACCTCAGGCACTATTTCCTCAATGACACAGTTATTGCTTAGACTATGCAGTCTACCGAAGTGAGTTTTGATATCTTCGGGAAAGGTTTTGTCATTGACAGGGAAATGAAATTCTCGGTCCGGAGGGACATACAGTCTGTCTTTGTTGAACCGGGGTGAGGAATCCATTGCGGTAGGATATCCATTTGACCAACCCCAATTGTATGTATTGTCCACGGTTCCATTGTTCACCAAATTTTCAATAGCTTCACTTTCATTAAACAATTTTTCAATTAAGAGATTTAAGCGTACAATTTCACTCTGAGCTAAATCTCTCTGATTCAAAGCTATCTCTAATTGGGTTTCACTTAACATTCTTGCATCTTTTTCTAACTCTAGGTCCTTCTCTAACATAGCCATCTTAAGTCTTTTGTTATCTAGTCGTCCTGTTACGTGGAACATCTCTTGGGACGCAATGTTCTTTTCATCTAAGGCTTTGTTATAGTCTGAAAGGACGGCAGCACACGTGTTATTAAGATCATCTATGTAGGGTTGACAGTCATGCATGCTATAATTTAGAGTTTGGATCATGAGTTTTACCTGTTCGACGATGCTTAGAGTTCCATCTTTTGCCATGTAGCAGTAGTTCTTGTTCAGCGTTGTAGACCCATCATCATCCACAGTGGCCAGCATGCAGATTTTCCCTTTTCCTTTGACATTGCTGATGGCTTCATCTTCGTCTCCGGATGACCAAACTTGATGGTCTCTTTTGACATGGGCCACGTATGCCCTTGCCTTTTCCGCCTTTTCTTTGTCTTCCAGTTCTTGAGCCATTCTAAGGTAGAAGGCTCGGTCTTTTACTACATTGGCCTTACAATCTCTTGCAAAGTGATTCTCTTTGTTGCATTTGTGACAAATTACAACATCAGTCTTGTCTTCTGAGGGAGTACCGGAGTCAGTGGTTTGAGGAGACTGCGGTACCTCCTTTGGTTGATTATTTTGAGATTGCGGTGGTGGATGAGAACTTTTGGGATATCGAGAGTGGTTATTCTGGGAACCGAAGTTACGGTTGAATGGAGGTTTGTTGAACTGTTGATTCTTGCGGAAGGAAGGAGGTGGTAGACGGTTGAACTGTTGGCTAACCAGAGAAATAGCCTTCTGAAATTCTTCTTCATCATCATACTCTGAATCAGCTTCGTATGACTGTGGTGGAGTGTCATACGAGGAAGAGTAAGGTGACTGCGGTGGAGTTTGTGCTATGAGAGCAAGTGGTCCTCCAAAGTCAGCACAATCCTTGAGTACGATGGATTCTTGTGCTTGCAGCTCTCTATAGAGCTTATAGAGTGACACAGAGTGAATCTTTCTATCGCCTTGGACTATCATCTTAGCCGTAGTCCAATGTCTTCCCAAACCATTAAGAAACTGAAGATTGGTTTCATGGTTACTGTGGATGGTGCCCGCATTGGATAACTTGGTGACTATCAGGTTGAACCTTTTGAAGGAGTCTTCCAAACTTTCACTAGTATGAGCTTTGAAGTTGTTGAACTCATTGAGTGCGGTAGTAAGCTTCTTGTCTTGTGCTTGTTCTGAGCCTTCGTACAAATTCTTGAGAAATTCCCAGATCTCTTTTGTTGATTTGCAATTTATGATAATATCGAAGTTGTCAGGAGCAACTCCACAGGAGATTTCATAAAAAGCAACAACATCATTTTCCATTTTATCGAGATCATCCTTGGTGGGACGGCTCATGACTAGTTGACCTCCTCCTAATCTGGTTGTAGCGCCGTCGGTTTGAACAAGTGTAAGTACTGGGACATGTGGTCCTTCTTCTACGGATCGCCATACATCTCTACCAAGTCTTCTCAAGTACCTTTCCATTCTTTGTGACCAGTGATGATATTCATTTGCTACCAGTATTGGGGCTCGGTTAGAACCACCAACACTGTTGGAAACATTCAGAGATAACGATTGAGCCATTTTGAAGTTGTTTTTTTTGAGATATGAGCTTAGGTGGTATAGAAAGCCTTTTGAAAAATCAGAGTTCCGTTTTCAAAAAGCAACCACTATGGCTCTGATACCAATTTTTGAGAGAAAAACTTAGAGATACACTTGAACAAAACGTTAGAACAAGTATATTGCGGAATAGTTAATCTCAAAGGATCTGAAATCTCAACAATAATATTAACAAGTTAGAGTTAAATAGTTAGAGAGTTAGTTGCGGAAATGTAAAGAAATAGAAATGACTACAATTGTTATATCAAGAAAACACACAAGTTGATTCATAACAAGGAATGCATTCAAACCGAGTTAATAAGGTAGATCAAACTTGGTGATTAAGTCTCAAAGACTTGCTCCGAAGAGAGGTTATAATCAGTTATGTTCCAGTAACAAGTAAGAAGTGAAGAGTAGAAAGATAGAGAAATAGAGAAGATAACTTCAGAGAAATGTATTTAGAATAGAAGCATAAATTATCCGTATTGGATACAAGAGAATAAGTCTCTATTTATAGAAACTCAGAAATGCACTATATTACATCTCTATACATAGCCATGCAAGGCATACTGGATAATAGAGTGTATTACAATAAAGACAAATGAAGTAATCTAGCTAGGTTGACTGCGGTAGCAAGAGTCCGGTTGCGGTGCTGATGAAAAGACTGACTGCGGGTGCTGAAGTGGCTGCGGTAGCAAAGTTCAAGAGGGTCACTTTCATGATTCAACAATTTTTTTTATTTCCAAATAACCCTTCCATATATATATATATATATATATATATATATATATATATATATATATATATATATATATATATATATATATATATATATATATATATATATATATATATATATATATGTAGGTTGAGGTTCAATAGAGAATCATAATTAACCAAGGAACCAATGAACCAATCGTGAGCGTCAGAAATCATAACGATCAATGACCAATGAAATAGATGTACACTTTTACATTGGACGCACACACACCGGATTATACCAAAAAATCCACAATTTACAAAAAAACTCACCACTTTTTTTCGTTTAAAATTTTTTTAGGCCATGTTTTTTATCAAAAAAAAACCGAATGTTGTTCACGATTTTTCGTCCTCTTTCCATAGATCCAGATGATATATAAAAAACGAACTTTTTTTTTTCGAAAAAAACTCCATTTTCTTTGATGAAAAAAGTTAAAGTCTATTTTTTATAGAAAAAAATTAATAAATATATCAAAATTCATATTTTTTGTACTTTTTAAACATAGATTCATATTAATGTTAAAAAAAACGATATTTCAGTTCAGATTCACATTGTTAACCTGTTCAGATTCATATTGTGAACCTGTTCAGATTCACAGTGTGCATAATAATAAGTCAGATTCATAGTGTGAATCTGAACTGATCGGAACTTTTTCACATTGTGAATGTTAAAATTTGAAATATTTACAGTTTAGATTCACAGTGTGAATCTACACTGATCGAGGTTTTTTTTTTTTTTTTTGTGAACATTCTCAGATTTACAGTGTGCATAAGTAATTCACATTCACAATGTGAATCTGAATTGTTTGAGATTTTTCATATTGTGAATGTTAAAAATTGAAATATTTACAGTTTATATTCACATATGAATCTACACTGTTTGAGGTTTTTTTTTATTATTATTATTATAATCGGTGTTGATGTTTATTAATAGTGTATAAAAAATTACTATTTTTGGTATAATTAGTTTTTTTTTGATAAAAATAAACTTAAATATTGAAAAAACTAAGAAAATTAAGTTAGTTTTTTTCGAAAAAAAAAGTTCGTTTTTTATATATCATCATAGATCTCTATGGAAAGAGGACGAAAAATCGTGAACAACGGTATATTCGGTTTTTTTTTCGATAAAAAACTTGGCCTAAAAAAAATTTTAAATGAAAAAAGGAAGTGAGTTTTGTTATAATCCAGTACATGTGCGTCCATTATAAAAGTTTACAACCTTTCCTTTTTTCGTTGATCGCTTTAAATTCCGACGCTTTGGATTGGTTCATTGGTTCCTTGTTTAATAATGGTTCTCTATTGAACTTTTCAATATATATATATATATATATATATATATATATATATATATATATATATATACACACACACATAGAGGTGGGTTCAAGAACGAACTTAGTTGAGGAAGAGAACCAACGAACTAACTGTTAACCATCAGCGTAAACTTCTTAAGATAATTTGATATGATTAAATTAGGAACGTAGAGACAAATTTCTGATTAAACATAAATTAAACGAGAAATTGCATATGTTTATATCATAACTACTGATAGATTAGAACAATAAAATTTCATTAAATCAAAGATTAATCTAAAGAAATTATCAAAACGTTCGAAATCAATATATATATATATATATATATATATATATATATATATATATATATATATATATATATATATATATATATATATATATAGACAAACAGAGGTGGGTTCAAGAACGAACTTAGTTGAGGAAGAGAACCAACGAACTAATTGTTAACCATCAACGCAAGCTTCTTAAGATAAATTGATATGATTAAATTAGGAAGGTAGAGACAAATTTCTGATTAAACATAAATTAAACGAGAAATTGCATATGTTTATGGCATAACTACTGATAGATTAGAACAATAAAATTTAATTAAATCTGAATCATTCCTCCATGAATTATGTTCGAAATCAAAGATTAATCTAAAGAAATTATCAAAACGTTGAATCTTTGTTAAAAAAAAACTTTGATGCACTGTTTTTTTTCTATTTGTTTCATAGAAGTCTTCAAAATCAAACTAATAGATGTTTTTTTTCTTCATATTATCGTAACTCAATTTATAACATCTGAATGATAATTGAGTTCAATTTTTTATTTTTTGGTAAAAACATAAAAATTCACCATGCATATATCAGATGCGCAGTTAGTTGAAAATAAAAAATTTCAATTTAATGTTTTATAGTTATATATAAAAGCATATACATGAATAAACAAATAAATGGAATAAGTGATTCCATTCCAGTAAACGATCATGTTTGGATGAGTTTGTGTTACTTATAAGAAATATAATATAAATAGATGAAAATTGGCAATGAGTCAGTATCAAGTATCAGGTTAATTCTATTACATCATTAAAAACATTTCAATTTCATGTTTCATTATTATTGTTTATTGGAGAACTTGTGATGTTATTTATTGGGAACTGATTACTGCTTGAGATTGTTAATGATGGACTCATACAAATTTAGGTTCAGATTGAGGTGTAGATTGATTATGGACGACTTTACCCTTAGTAATGATTTGGTTAATAATAATGATAAGAGTTGTGTCCTGTTCAGCTTCAGATTGGAATGCTATCGTAAATACAGATACATAAACATAAACAAGTCTTAATAGACCTTACAACAATTTATTATACTAATGGCCTACAACTCCTCAAATCACTCATCATCCATGTTTCTTTGTATCGCTACCTATGATACAAAGAAACTGAGCAGGTCAGACATAGGTTTTTCAACCGAAAATAATTTAGTTCTTTAATTATATAATTCACATCAAATAATTTACTCGATTACCCATTCAAGTTATTCTCACATATCGATCCTAAAATACTTATCTCAAGGGACCTATCCTAAGTATCATCATCAACAATGGGTAAACAATACTATTTAGGGGAATCCTTTAGCATTATATATAAATAAGGAAACCATGGGGCATAGATTACATCAAATGAACAGTTAGTTCATTAACACCTATAGGTTATGAGCCTGCTAGCATTTCCTCAGACTGTCTAGAATAGTCTTTGGTTGTCATCTATACTCTGCTAGATAATGGTTCATCAATAGTCAAATCCTCTCATCATCATCTCATCATTTTCATCACCCATCACTACCAATTATATTTTATATAATATATGAAAATACATAGATGATTAAATCAAGTAAAAATCATATAATTCTTTTAACACAGATATCAAGTAATACAGATATAGGCACACATAACATTCAATCATCTAGATATTTTATATCTATTTATAAGCTGAAAGTAACTATGCACTCACATGTTAAATTGATGACTCGAAACACGGACAACGCTTCGCTTCCGCTCTTAGCCTTTCTTTTGATGTTACCTAGGTTCAATTATCACTAAGTCTTAGTTTATTAATTCATTTGACTAATTATTAGTCTAGACTCCTCAAAAATACCTTATATCTACATCAAGATTTATCAAGTAAGGAGCAACCATGTAAGATCATATTGGAGGTAGGGTCCGTTTGGTATACATAGTATACTGTTTGGAAATCCCACATTAAACACCTCACAAAATCTAGCCTAGACATCACCCCCGTAAGTAGATTAGTTAGTATAACGACATGGAATTACTAATAAATTTAATTTATAAGTTCATAATAACGATTTATGATTATAAATATAAGTTACACTAAAGCAATATAAGTGTAGCTTAAGTTATAGAGAGGGATAATGACTTAATCACTAAGTTTGATCTCACTTATTAACTTGGCTTGAGTGCATTCCTCGTTATGAATCAACTTATGTGTATTCTTGTTATAGCAATTGTTGTCATTTCCATTTCCTTACATTTCCGCAACTAACTCTCTAACTATCTAACTCTAACTTATTAATATTATTGTTGAGCTTTTAGATCCTTTGAGATTAACTATTCCGCAATATACTTGTTCTAACGTTTGTTCAAGTGTGTCTCAAAGTTTTTCTCTCAACAATTGGTATCAGAGCCATAGTGGTTGCTTTTTGAAAACGGAACTCTGATTTTCAAAGGGCCTTCTATACCACTGAAGCTCATCTCTTAAAAAAAACTTCAAAAAAAAAACAAGGAAAAATGGCACAATCTTTATCTCTGAATGTTTCCAACAGTGTTGGTGGTTCTAATCGAGCCCCAATACTGGTAGCAAATGAATATCATCACTGGTCCCAAAGAATGGAAAGATACTTAAGGAGACTTGGTAGAGATGTATGACGATCCGTAGAAGAAGGACCTCATGTCCCAGTTCTTACACCAGTCCAAACTGACGGCGCTACAACCAGACTAGGAGGAGGTCAACCAGTCATGAACCGTCCCACCAAGGATGATCTCGTTAAAATGGAAAATGATGCTGTTGCTTTTTATGAAATTTCTTGTGGAGTTGCTCCTGACAACTTCGATATTATCATAAACTGCAAATCAGCAAAAGAGATCTGGGAAGTTCTCAAGAATCTGTACGAAGGCTCAGAACAAGCACAAGACAAGAAGCTTACAACCGCACTCAATGAGTTCAACAACTTCAAAGCTCATACTGGCGAAAGTTTAGAAGACTCCTTCAAAAGGTTCAACCTGATAGTCACCAAGTTATCCAATGCGGGCACCATCCGCAGTAACCATGAAACAAATCTTCAGTTTCTTAATGGTTTGGGAAGTCATTGGACTACCGCTAAGATGATAGTCCAAGGCGATAGAAAGATTCATTCTTTGTCACTCTACAAGCTCTCTGGAGAAATGCAAGCACAAGAATCCACCGTACTCAAAGACTGTGCTGACTTTGGAGGCCCACTTGCTCTCATAGCACAAGCTCCACATAATCAATCTTACTCTCCCTCGTATGACACTCCACAACAGTCATACGAAGCTGACTCAGAGTATGATGATGAAGAAGAATTTCAGAAGGCTATTGCTCTAGTTAGCCAACAGTTCAACCGTCTGCCACCTCCATCCTTCCGCAAGAATCAACAGTTCAACGAACCTCCATTCAATCGTAACTTCAACCCGCAGAATAACCATCCTCGATATCCCAAAAGTTCTCATCCACCACCGCAATCTCAAAATACTCAACCAAAGGAGGCACCGCAGTTTACTCAAACCACTGACTCCGGTACTCCCTCAGAAGACAAGACTGATGTTGTGATTTGCCATAAATGCAACAAAGAGAATCATTTTGCAAGAGATTAAAAGGCCAATGTAGTAAAAGACAGAGCATTCTACCTTAGAATGGATCAAGAGTTGGAAGATAAGGAAAAAGCAAGGGCATACGTAGCCCATGTCAAAAGAGACCATCAAGTTTGGTCATCCGGAGACGAAGATGAAGCCATCAGCAGTGTCAACGGAAAAGGGAAAATCTGCATGCTGGCAACTGCGGATGATGATGGGTCTACAAAGCTGGAAAATAACTACTGCTACATGGCAAAGGATGGAACCCTAAGCATCGTCGAACAGGTAAAACTCATGATCCAAACTCTAAACTATAGCATGCATGACTGTCAACCTTTCATAAATGATCTTAATGACACGTGTGCTGCCGTCCTTACAGACTATAACAAAGCCTTATATGAGAAGAACATTGCGTCCTAAGAGATGTTCCATGTGAGAGGACAACTGGATAACAAAAGACTCAAAATGGCTATGTTAGAAAAGGACTTAGAGTTAGAAAAAGTTGCAAGAATGTTGAGTGAAACACAATTAGAGATAGCTTTGAACCAGAGAGATTTAGCTCGGAGTGAAATTGTCCGCTTAAATCTTTTAATCGAAAAATTGTTCAATGAAAGTGAAGCTATTGAAAATTTGGTAAATAATGGAACCGTGGACAATACATACAATTGGGGTTGGTCAAATGGATATCCTACCACAATGGATTCCTCACCCCGGTTCAACAAAGACAGACTGTACGTCCCTCCAGACCGAGAATTTCATTTCCCAGTCAATGACAAGACCTTTCCCGAAGACATCAAAACTCACTTCGGTAGACTGCATAATCTAAGCAATAATTGTGTCATTGAGGAAATTGTACCTGAGGTTTCGGGTCACACAAGTGATCAAATTCCTATCTGTGGCACCATTTACCCAAATTCTCAAACCTCATCTATAGTTGATGAAGAAATTGTCATTGAGGGCCCCGAAGTCTCGAAAGACTTCCCATCTTTGCCCTCAGACCGTAGTGTCTCACACTGGAGTCAAAAGTCCCACAAAAGTCCCACTGAAGTCCCAACTCAGACTTACTTTGCGGTCGTCAGATCATCACTACCGCAATCATCAGTAAAAGGAACTGTGAATCTTCAGCCAATTCATCATGAATTACCCATAGAAAATTTTGAAGTGGGTCAATGATTTCAAACCCCTGAATCTTCAAGTTCGGACGACTCAAGCCCACATTTTCAAAATTTGTCTAAGAATTCCAGGAAACCGCAGTTGAACATCAAAGACTGCGGTTCCCCAAAAACTTTAGCAAAAAAGGCTTTCAAAGAGGAAATTCGATCCCGAGGCACAAATAGACAAACTTTTTCGAAAAACAAGAAGCATATCAGATTTCCAAAGTCCAAAAGTCCAGAAAAATTTGTTTTCTCACACTATTTTTCGAAAACCTCTCCCATCAAGAAAACATACAAAAAGGAATGTACAGTTTCAACAGTCATTCCTAATTCATCTGACACAACCCAAAAGAGTGTAAAGTCCTTTCGAAACAATGGTTTTCAAATCTACTCCTCAGATGACCCAAAATGGAAGGGTATCTTACCCACTCCAACACTTTTAAAGTCACATCAAAATTTTAACAAGTGGAAGGGTATTCTACCAAATCCAACGAAAAGGACCCAAAGATCTACACGTGCTAAACCTTTTTCAAAACAAACTTTTTCAAATTCCAACAACACTCATGTCAGATATTACCAACCTCGGACCGGTCACAACCCCAACTCATCCTTTAGACCGTTGACCAAATCAGGTGTCAGAACAAAAGACAAAATCTCAAACTGTCAATGTCAATGTAGCTGCCAAAAAGATTCATCCTATGTCAAATCTAGTTGGAGTCAGAAACATCGTACTTTTTCAAAAACACACAACACTCCAAAACTGCACAAACACCTAGGACTAGGATTAAAAGTTGACAAGAAACCAGTCCTTGCAATTTCGGTCCATGCATCATTCAGAAACTCATCTGTCAGGCTCCAAACTAGTTTGGATGCCTAAACTAACCGTGTAATTCTCAGGCTTTGTGCAAGGAGGAACAAGAAGAAGAATGGTTAATCGACAGTGCCTGCTCCTTGCACATGACCGGAAGGTTAGAATACCTTCGGGATTCCAGGCCAATTTGCAACGGTGGAAATGTCACATTCGGCAACAATGCGAATGGGGTCATCCGAGGTTATGGTGTTCTCACTACGGGGAACTTTTCTATTCAAAAGGTTGCTTACGTAGAAAGCCTTAAACACAATCTCATCAGTGTTGGCCAACTATGTAAGGCAGGCCATCGAGTTGAATTTGATGATCAATTTTGCTATATAATGACAAGTGATAGGAACACATGTTTGATCAAATCTCGATCCGAAGGTACTATGTATCCTCTGGATGTCTCTCTGATCATAGGCAAACCGTAGTTCTGTTTCCTATCCAAAGCCGTATCCGAAGTCAGCTGGCTATGGCACCGCAAACTAGCTCATCTCAACTTCAGATATATCAAAAATTTGGTCACTGGAGAACTAGTCAGAGGACTCCCTATTCTCAAGTTCAGCAATGATACTCTCTGTCCTGCATGTGAATGTGGAAAGCAATCCAAAGCAAGTCACCCCATGGTGATTGACTCTTCAATTTATGAACCACTAGAGCTCCTGCACATTGATCTCTGCGGTCCATCCACCGTAGCCAGTCTCCATCACAAGAAGTACATATTGGTTATAGTAGATGACTTCACACGCTTCACATGGGTTTTCTTTCTCAGACTTAAGTCAGAAACACCGCAGATTCTCATCAACTTCATCAAGGAAATATAACTTTAGATCAAGCTGCCAGTACGACGCATCCGCAGTGATAATGGAACCGAGTTTACTAATCATCTCCTCAACGGTTTCTTGGTGTCCAAGGGCATCACTCACAACTTCTCATCTCCCTACACACCGCAACAAAATGGGGTAGTAGAGAGAAGGAACTGCACTCTAGTAGAAGCAGCGAGATCCACGCTCAACTTCGCACACCTTCCTCTCTACTTCTGGGCTGAAGCAGTAGCCACCACATGCTTTGTTCAAAACCGAAGCATTGTGTGCAAATGCCTCAATAAAACACCGTATGAGGGCCTTAACAACCGCAAGCCAAATGTTCGCTTCCTTCATATCTTTGGGTGTAGATGTTTTGTGATCAACAACAAAGATCATCTTAACAAGTTTGCACCGAAGTCTGATGAAGGCATCTTCCTTGGCTACTCCACTAACAAGGTTGCTTATCGAGTTCTCATTAGACGTACAAGGTTGATCATTGAAAGCTTCGATGTGAAATTTGATGATTATCACACCCGCAACACCCCTCCATCCACTGAAACCACAACAATCCTGGAAAGTGATATTCCTGTCTCTTCGGGTCCATTAAACTTAGTTGAAGTCAACTATGACGATCTCTTCGACCCTGTAGAAACAACCAAATTATCCGAAGTTCTTGTGTCTCAAGAAGCTCAACAGCAGCACGCTGATGTATCTGGTCCATCACTATCCGAAGTAGCATCTCTCAATACTTCCACCTCGCCGGTTGAGGGGGAAAGCTCTACTCCGGATCAAGCAACAACCATCGAGGTTCCAGTACTTGATGCAGCTCAAGTTCCCATCCGTAGAGAATCATTACCATCCAACGTTTCTTCCGACTCGGATGATGATAACATAGAGCACATTGACACAAGAACAGACTCTAGGATTATCACTCTTCCATCCGCAGTCCAGGGGGAACCTTCTCAGGTTCCAGAGGAACTCCCATCAGCAATCCAGGGGGAACCTCTTCCAACTGCTTAAGAAAATTCCATTCTCCAAGATGATTCCGCAGGATGTTCTCAAGTCCAGGGGGAACAGCCATCTCCAACCGCAGAGTCTTCTGATATCGAAGACATTCCCTCTACCGCAGCTGCTGATCATCAGCAACCCCGTCTACACGTATGGACGAAGGACCACCCACCAGGTCAAATCATTGGCAACCCATATGCAGGTATCCAGACTCGATCTTCCAAGGACTTATCTGATCATTGTCACTACGCAGCATTTATGTCCTCGGTCGAGCCCCGAACGATCAAAGAAGCATTACTAGAACCTGATTGGATATCCGCAATGCAAGAAGAGATAGAAGAATTCAAAAGAAACAAAGTGTGGCAGCTCATCCCGAAGCCACATGGTCACGCATGGAAGCTATCCGAATCTTCCTAGCATACGCAGCCCACAAGAATATCAAGGTTCATCAAATGGATGTAAAAAGTGCCTTTCTCAATGGGGAATTAAAAGAAGAGGTTTATCTTCAGCAACCTCCAGGTTTTGAAAGTATTGAATTCCCAGACTACTGCTACAAACTTGAAAAAGCAGTATATGGTCTTAAGCAAGCCCCAAGAGCGTGGTACGAGACTCTCTCTGAATTTTTTGTCTCATCCGGATACAAAAGAGGAGTGATGGATCCCACTTTATTTAGAAAAGCAAATGGTGATCACCTCATGCTTGTACAAATATATGTGGATGATGTCATCTTCGGATCAACTGATCAAGGAATGGTGGATGAATTTGCTAAGCTCATGACCAACAAGTTCCAAATGAGCATGAATAGAGAGATTAACCTCTTTCTAGGACTTCAAGTGAAACAAGTTCTGCAAGGGATATTAATTCATCAGGAGAAATACACCACTGAACTGTTAAAGAAACATTCTATGGACAACTGTTCTTCGGCTAAGGTCCCCATGGCCTTCGGATATAAGATCTCTGCTGATCCCTCAGGCGAATCTGTGGATCACAAGACTTATAGAGGTATCATAGGCTCTTTTATGTACCTCACCGCAAGCAGACCAGATATTGTCTTTGCTACAGGTGTATGCGCAAGGTATCAGGCTGACCCAAAAGTGTCACATATGACCGCAGCCAAAAAAATACTACGGTACCTGAAAGGAAGCAAGTCTCTTGGATTATGGTACCCCGCAGGCAATGACTTCAGCCTTCAAGCATTCACAGATGCGGATCATGCCGGATGCAGACTAGATCGAAAAAGCACCTCAGGTGGATTTCAATTTCTGGGTGGAAGACTCGTCAACTGGTCATCAAGGAAACAAAGTTGTGTATCTCTGTCTACCGCAGAAGCTGAATATGTGGCCGCAGCCAGCTGTTGTTCACAAGTTGTATGGATGAAGACACAACTTATGGACTACGGATACAAAATGCTGCGGATACCAATTTACTGTGACTCTGAAAGTGCTATAGCGATTTCTCATAATCCTATTCAGCACTCCAAGACCAAGCATATTGAACTACGGTATCACTTCATCAAAGACCACATCCTGAAAGGTAACATTGAACTCATCTTTGTCCATACTCATGAAGAGATTGCTGATGTGTTCACAAAGGCACTTGACTCTACAAAGCTCAACACTTTCTTACAAATGTTAGGAATGATGAATCCGGACCCACAATTCTTCTTGAATTGATAGGTACCGCAGACCATCCTTGGTCTCAGTTGCGGTCCTAACTGAAGTTACTTATGATAGATGGTTTTGGTATATCCTGTGTACCGCAGTCTATGTACCGCAACCATATATCATATTTATCTTTCACTGGTCCTTATTGTTTGTTGTTACTAACTTCTTGTACAAGTTCTCTCCTCAGTTCTTCTACTGCAGTCATACATCTATCCATTCGCAATGAATGATCCATCCGCAATAGCAAAGGATCCATCAGCAATGAAGTTTCCATCCGCAATCACATTAATAATTTCTCAACTGTTTCATTAATCTTTGAATCATGGTGTGCTATTTAATGATCCTTCATTAAATAAAACATTAAATAAAAAACATTCCTTGAGAAACTGTCCCCTACCTTTTTGAATAAACCTTGTGTCAGACCTATTTTAGGTATGATGACAAAAAGAACGTTTTTCCATAAACAAATCCTTAATCTGTCTTTTCATCTTGCCCAACTTGTCCAATCCGTTACAACTTCTTTTTGCACAACAGATCAAACAAACCCTCACCACACGATCACCAGACGTGATGTTGTATGTCTGACATTTCATTAAATGAAAACCCCTTTTTGGTAAAATCTCAAAAATTTAAACCTTTTCATATTTTGTGGCTGAGATTTCACCTTCCAAAATCAAAAGAACCCCCAATTTTTTTTACCTTATCCTTTTTCACCTAGGGTAAAAAACGTTTCCCGCTTCCATAAGCCCCTATAAAAACCTTTCTTCTTCCCCAAGAACAGTTTACGCTCTCTGAACTTTGAATCCTCTCTCTATTTTCGTACTCTGTTTCTTCACTTTCTCTCAAACTGATACAATGGTGAAATCTGGTGTATCCAAGAAACAATCCAAAGCTTCTGGATCAGTGAACCCTACTGGTTCAGACTCTGCTTCAAGACATCCCACTCCTACGATTGCATCAAGCAATTTCAGAGCGGTATTCGAAGATCATTCATCTTACAATGCTCCAATCAAGCTGATGATCAAGTTCTTGAACAATCACCCCCTGTTTGGCCCCTACGATTCGTATACAGACATTGTTCCGCTTTCAACCCTATTCAAATGTGCCTTTTCAGCCTATCGACCACTCGAGAACCCACAAGAAGTGCATCTTAACCTAGTAAACGATTCTCTGGTCATCCTGTCTAAAGAAAAGTTTCTTTCTGCCACTAACCTTCTTGTTCATCCTTCCATCAAGATTTTTACTCCATCCATGGCGGACATCACTTCTGCACTTTACCAAATGGGATATCAGAAGAAAATCAAAGGCATTGGAGAATTCAAGAAAAACCAATTGCCTGCGGTCTGGCAATTCGTTTGCCATTTTGTTATCCGCAGTCTATCCGGCAGAACCAGAGGCACGGATAATATGGGACTCAAACTCCTAGAGTTGGTATGGAGTATCTTCACAGGCCATGACGTGAGCTACGGTCAGATTCTATGGGATGATTTTCTGCAACGACATTAACTACTTTGTCACCAAGGATCTCAAAAGGTACAATCCCTCATCTGATCAATCTGTTTTTGGACCAATTAGAAGACTTCCAACCCACATTCTCACCACTCTTGGTGTTGAGATTGCTGATGTCTCAGATCATATTGAGGCTACGGAAGGTATTACCCCATACCCTCCTACCCCGCCTCTTCTAACCCCATCCGCAATCATTACCCCTGGAAGTACCGTAGTCCCATCTTCCACTACTCTCTCCAATCTTTCTCAAAGAAGAAAGAAATTGGCCTCAACTCATCAAGGCCCCCGCAATGTCTCCAAGAAACAAAGAACCCCAAAGAAAGATGCTCCCAAACCAACCGCACCCTCAAAGAAACGCAAAACCAAACCAACCGCACGCACAAATGATAGTGACTCTGATGAATATGCGCAACCAATTGCCATCCTTAAGAAAAGAAAAACCAATCCCACTGGCCAAATGCGCGACCGGACTAATACCCTAGCCTCTCAAAAGGCTCCGGTAGTCCTTGGGGTGGCCGCAGACCCATTTAACACCACAATCGAATACCACTCAGGCTCAGAAAGTGAGTCTGTTTCACCGTAACGTGGAGACTCCCCACCAGTTCAATGCCAAGAGGATAACACTGGTTCTCGCCCTAAGGTCTCCAAGGCTTCCCGATTTCATTTCTTTTCTCCCGAGGAGTTGAACTCCATCCTCTTGAACGTAACCCAAACACTAGAAACACCTTCCCAACCGCAGGGCATTTCTTCCGCCCTTTCCGGAACTGAGCCGAGGCCAAACTTGAGTACGGGTCAAGGAGACCGAGGAAGCTCAGGAAATCCTACTCTGCTTACATCAGTAACAGGTGGTTTAGGCATGGTGAGCACAAATGTGCAAGGATCCGTGGACCCGAAGGACACTTCGGTGCGATTTCAAGGAATTGACAGAGAAGAATCTAATGACTCATGGTTGCACTACACTCCCGTGTCTGAGGCCGACATCAAAAAATATTCCGCTTTCCGTAGGGCATTCCAAGCACGTAAAGATCAACAAATCAAGCAACAACAATAAAAGGAACAGGAAATCCAATATGTGGCTAAGTATTGGGCAGAAGCGATTAACAATGCCAATACCGTAACCACCATACTGAAGGTCCAAGATTGGATGTCTGAGATGGCTGAGACAATCCGCAAGGCCCAGTCCACTCATGACGGTGCCGGTGCTTCCAAAGTCCCTCCAACTCCACCTGTTCAAGACTCACAAGACAAAGGAACCACAATAGAAGTCAGCTCTGCTCCCACCTTCGGTTTTGATGATGTTGATCTTCAGGAGGTAAATCAACCCTCTCCCTCTGATGATGATCTTATGATGTTTGATGAAGAAGAAGAATCCAGTGGCTCTCACCATTCAACTTCCAAGCCCAAAGAGAAGAAGAAGAAGAAGAATGTTGTAACAAGGAAAGAATTTTTGAGCCTGCAAGCAAAGTTCGATCAAATTCTTGCTGCGGTCAAGCCAACTCAACCGCAACCGGAAGACACACCCGGACCGCAGTCATTGATCGAAAGAATAGAGCGCTTGGAAACTCGTGAGAGATTGGCTGCTGAAAGAATTTCTCTCAAGGTCGAAATGGGAATTTGGTCCCTGAAAGCAGATCACAAGGAATTCATGGCTGCTGCGGAACGCCTCATCTCTGAGGTGACCGCAATCAAGAAAGATCTACAAGCAGCCATTGCAGACGAATCATCCCAATCTTAAAAGCTGATAGCTGAGACTCACACTGCATATGAGTCCACTATCTCAGCCCTTCAAGCTACTATCAACCGCCTGCAACGATCTCTGTCAACCAACTTCCATGGCCCTGAAATCCTTCAACTCACCAAGGAAATTCACAGGCTGCTATTCAACTCCACCATCCCTAACAATCAACAACTGGCGGATGCCCTTAAAGCCCAGTTTCAGGAAGTTTTTGCCAAAGTTGATGGACTCAGAAAATGGCTTGAGGAAGCTCCTGCGTTGCATTCCTCGAGAGGGGGAAGTAGTGAAGAAGAAGTCCATCACTCCAATCACTCCATCTCACAACATCAGACTTCCCCCATCACTACAGAAAAAATTCCTACACCGCAACCCTCACCACCACCATCTCATCAGACGCCCCCCATCAGTACAGAAAGAATTCCTACACCGCAACCCTTACCGCAACCATCTCATCATACTCCACCACAAAAGGAGATCACTCCTGAGAAACCAGAGACTCCCCCTCACTTCAAAAATCTGGTGGATCACATGTCCTCTCCAAGCTCTAATGACTCCCCTGCCATCACCCAAAAGAAAAAAGACTGGAAAGCAGCTAAACTTGCTGAGCTTATATGGAGAGAATACGGTTTTGACACTGTCATGGATGAATCCTTGATAAACTCTTGGATCAATCCCCACAGCAGACTTCTGGATGACGACTACAAACCATATCTCACATATGCTGAACCCCCTTCGGATGGCTACTGGGATGTTCTAATCTCCCCAAACGCTAAATACTTCACAGTGTTTAAGCAGTTCGACCGCAGCCTTCCAGATCACAAAAGACTGCCAATGGAATTCGAGAGACTTAACCTTTTTTATGCAAAGCATGCCTCTCCCATTGAGAAAATATGGTTTAACGATAGACCATCCGCAGTCAAAAACTACAAGCTCTGGAAGTTCATGAAGGCAGACTTCATCCAATACACTCTCACTAGAAGGGAACACGACTATGTCCGCACGCAAGCTGACTTCCCCTGCATGAATCCTGAAGAAGTATTTCTCATAGCAAAGGTGTTCCAGAACAAGTCGGAGAAGCACCCGAAGATGAAGATAACGCTTGAAAGAGCTAGTACGTTTTTGAAGGAGACTGTCTGTGATTTTGCTATAATCGACGCAGACATCTACCCCACCATTGCCAAGAAGATCAATCTACCACCACTCGATCCTACACCAATGCCTACCGAAGGCTATCAAGAAAGATCCTTAGGTGCAACCAACTTCCCTGAACTCGGAGTCATTTTCAAAAGGAAGACCGATAAAGTCAAATACTTTATTCCTTTGACTGCCATGAATCGCCTCACCAGGAAGCAACTTGAAATCTGTCGAACCGCAGTTGAGAGATCAAAGCACACAACTGCCGAAGTCAAGTTCGAGATTTTAATGAGGATCATTTGGTTGGAAAACGTTAGGAAGTTTTGGTGGATCCTGATCAAGTTTCTTAAACTTAATAGCTGAACAAAAGTTAAAGAGGTCACTTAGGGGAAATTGTTTAATCATGAAAAGTGACCCTCTTGAACTTCAGCTACCGCAGCCAACAAGCTACCACAGTCAAGCTCCCTCTTCAGCAACCGCATCCGAAGTCATCTAGTCAACCGCAACCATTGTTACTTTACTTAGTTTATTTGTCTTTCTGTAATACTCTCTATTGTCCAGTATGCCTTGCATGGCTACTCTTAGAGAGTGATTCAAATGTAACTTCTTGAGTCTCTATAAATAGAGCTCATTCTCACTTATTATCTATCAATCTGAATACACATCTCTGAAGCTATCTTTTCTATCTCTCCATCTACACATCACTTCTTACTCTCAAATCTTGCTAGAATATAACTGATTACAATCTCTCTTCGGAGCAAGTCTCTTGTGACTTAATCACTAAGTTTGATCTCACTTATTAACTTGGCTTGAGTGCATTCCTCGTTATGAATCAACTTATGTGTATTCTTGATATAGCAATTGTTGTCATTTCCATTTCTTTACATTTCTGCAACTAACTCTCTAACTATCTAACTCTAACTTATTAATATTATTGTTGAGCTTTTAGATCCTTCGAGATTAACTATTCCGCAATATACTTGTTCTAACGTTTGTTCAAGTGTGTCTCAAAGTTTTTCTCTCAACAGTACACATTTAGTCCTTATGACCGGCTACTCCAGATTAGCCGGTAAAAATGACTTAACATGGTAATATATTTCTCACTTTGTACACATTTAGTCCTTATATATATATATATATATATATATATATATATATATATATATATATATATATATGTATATATATATATATATATATATATATATATATATATATATATATATATATATATATTGCAAAATAAGTCATTTTTGTTTTCGTACTCATTCAATCTTACGAATGATTTCTTTAGATTTTTCTCACGGCATCTTATGTGGGATAGCCATATGGTGGTGGGATAGGTTGAGGTGGTCCTGTTATATGCTGTAGGCCAAGATACCTGGTACGGGCCGGTTGTAAGCTGTAGGCACGGAGGCTCGAGAAGAGTGGTTGGGTTAAGGCGGCATACCGACAAACCCTGGGTATTTCAGTCTGATGACTAATTGGACCTGTTGCATGTTGGCATTCCAGTCCGATGACTGATTGTGCCAAGGTATTGCGGTCTGATGAGTGTGGTCTCGTTATGCATGATAATACATTTGTTGTATCGAGTATTTTGGGGGAAACTCACTAAACTTTGTGTTTACCCAATTGTTTATGTTTTCAGGTTATATCGTTGATCGTGGGAAGGCGAAGGCATGACTGTACACACTCATCAACAATATTGAGGATTCCGTGTTTCTTATATTACTATGATTTTCGATAAATGTATTTTGGAATAAACGTTTTTTCTTAATAATGGATTTATAATTAGGGACTTTTGCCTTATTTAAAAGTAAAAATTTTTAGTTGTGAAAATGAGACGTTACACATAAATATCAACAGTCCCACACAATTCATCAATGATTGTCCCACATAAGATGTCGTGAGAAAAACCTAACGAAATCAAGTACTGAGTGAGTACAAAAACAAAAATGACTTATTTTGAAACAAAAAAATATTAAGGACTAAATGTGTAACAAAATATTAAGGACTAAATGTGTACAAAATGAGAAATATATTACCCTATTAAGTCATTTTTCCCGGCTAACCTGGGGTAACCGGTCATAAGGACTGAATGTGTACAGTTTAACAAGTTGAAGGGGTAAATGTGGACGGAAAAAAACTCAGTGACCAAACGTGTACAAATCGAAAAATATATTACCCTTTTAAGTCATTATCCCTTATAGAGATTCTCCTGGACAAAATTTCGGAAATTCCACTAGCATAGCTTCTACTTGTCGAGCACCCAGAGATCGTAAGGCTTCGTTGGAGTACCAAAAACTAAGGGAAAATGGGGTAAAAGGCTGGAAGACTCGAGAGAATTTGTTTGTAGGGGTGGGATATGAGAAGCTTATACGGAGGCGGGTATTTATAGCCGAAAAACATAAGCGCGCTGCAACAAGACAGGGGGCACGCCGCGTCTCTATCCTGGTCGGTCGTTGAGTTGCTGAAACATGTTCCAAAGCTGGTGGGGTTGCGTTGCATCTTCTAGAACCCTATGCGCGCCACGCATTGCGAGCGTATTGATTTTCAGCTTTTTAAAATTGTGTAACTTCATACGAGCTTTGTTTTTATGTTCTTTATATCCACGCGTTGCTATCAACGAGATCTACAACTTTCCTTTAGACTCTGTTGGCTATTTTTGATTTATTTATTTCACACAGACTTACACTGTTAAAGCCCGTATATATCGCATAACCCTCTCATCCGGCGTCCGTTTTCGATTGTATTTATATCAGTTGACTACTATTAACGAGATCTATAACTCTCGTTTAGATTGTTTTGGCTAAATATGAATCGATCTGAAATTCGATTTCTGTGTCGGCACTGCTATGCTGAAACTTTGAAAAATCATAACTTCCTCATACAATATTAGATTTAGGCGTTTTTTATATGTACGATCTCGGTTTTATGATTACTACGATTTTCGTTTAGATTACGTAGGCTAATAAGTACCTATCTAAAATTCACTTTTTACAACGCGCGTCGTCGTATCGGGTAGAACACAAAACTTCAAACGATCATAACTTCTTCGTTATATTTTGGATTGGATCGTTCCTTATACCTCCGAAATCGTCATCACGACTAATTCATCTTTCATCAAGGATATTCGGCCTAATTATTATTCTGTTTTACCATTACAATTACATAAATTTATTAATGGTTAGCGAAGAAACGCGGGCGTTACAATTCTCTCCCCCTTAGGATGATTTCGTCCTGCAATCATGTATCAACAAACAGATGAGGATAGCGACTCATCATGTCGTCCTCTATCTCCCATGTGAGGTTCGGCCCAGTCAAATGCGTCCATCGCACTAGCAGTAATTTGACCATTTTACGTCGTAACTTCTTCGTGTTACGGTCACCAATCTCTTCAGGTTCTTCAATCAACCTTTTTTTCTCATCGATCCTTAACTCCATAAGTGGAATTATATCAGGAACTTCTCCCGATAACTTCCTCAAATAACACACGTGAAAGTTGTTATGAATACCTTCCATTTCTTCTGGCAATTGCAGCTTGTAAGTTTGGTTCCCAAACCTCTGAAGAAAGTTGAATGGTCCAATGAATCTTGGACTCAGCTTTCCGAATCTAATAAGTCACTTCTATGGAGAGAATTTAAGCAACACTTGGTCTCTGATTTCAAATGTAATCGGTTGTCGCTTCTTATCTACATAGCTTTTCTGATGATTTTGAGCTGCTACCATCCTTTATCTAATCACTTTCAACTTCTAGGCAATCTTATGGACGATCTCGGGACCCATAAACTTCTTCTCTCCAGCTTCAAGCCAACAAGATGGTGTACGACAGTTCTGAACGTAAAACGCATGATAAGGTACCATCTTAATTCTCGAATGGTAACTATTGTTGTAGGAAAAATCTACTAGGGGTAGATGCTCATCCTAGTCACTTTGAAATTCCAGGGTACATGCTCTCAACATCTCTTCCAGTGTTTGATTTGTTCTTTCACTCTGACCACCAGTCTGTGGATGGTAGGTTGTATTCAAACAAAACTTTGTACTCGTATCTTTTTGTAGGCTCTTCCAAAACCTATAAGTGACACGATTGTCACGGTCTGACATAATTGTCAATGGAACACCAGGAATTCTCACTATATCCTTCACATAAACATTTGCATGCTTTTCCATAGACCACCTCTCATTGGCCGCTATGAAATGTGCACTCTTTGTTAATCGGTATATTATTACCTAAATCATGTCGTGACCTTCCTTCGTTCTGGGTAACTTGGTCACAAAATCCATGGTGAAGTTTTACCATTTACCCATGGGTACTGGAAAAGGTTCCAAATTCCCATACAGTTTTGAGTGCGAGAGGTAAAGAAGTCTTGTGGAGAAGGGTGGTTGATCGATTGTAGCTGGAGCCCTAGTTGAGAGATGATTTATGGCTCTTGCTGAACAACAATTCAACACTAAACTGAAATCAGTCCAAACTGATGGGGGGGGGTGAATTCAGAAATTTGTCACAATTTTTCACCTCACTTGGGGTTCTTCACCGTCTTTCATGTCCCCACACTAATGAACAAAATGGGCTGGTTAAAAGATGTCACAGACATGTCATCGAGAATGGTGTGACCTTACTCTCACAATCTGGTGTTCCTACTAAATTTAGGCACTTTGCTTATGACACAACAATTTATATTATAAACCAGATGCCATCTCGTAACCTTGCCAACAAGTCACCATTTTAACATATCTTCAACCACAAATCGGATTACTCCTTTTTGAAAGTTTTTGGGTCTCAATGTTTTCCATATATACGCCCCTACAATAAGCACTACATGGATTTTCGCTCGGTACCTTGTGTTTTTCTTGGGTATAGACCCTCCCATCATGGGTATCGATACCTTGACATAGCCATTGGCTGACTATACATAGCCCAACATGTTTGTTTTTAACGAACAATGATTCCCTTTTTTAGAATTCTCATCTCCTACCCTACCTACCGAAACCTCACAACCAGACCCATATGTGTCTAGCTAACCATCCACCTTCGTCACATCGAACCTGCAAACTACACCTAACCTCCACCAGCCTATGGTTCCTCTCCGAAAATACAATCGACGCTCCAAAACTACCACCACCACCATTCCCCCAGAAATGGTTGTTCAATCGTAACCCGCTGCTCCACCGGAGTCGGATGCACCTCTCGACATAGTTGCTCCTCCCCGGGTTCGCCCTCCTACCTTGAGACCTCACCAAAAACCGAGAGTTCCTTATGATCCCTCAACATACCATACTTCTGTCTCCACTAAAACTGAGCCCACCTCGTTCTCGGTTGCTAACCGTGACCCTAACTGGAGAAAAGCCATGGCTGAAGAGTATGATGCCTTAATTCGAAATGGCACTTGGTCTTTAGTTCCTCCGGTACGTAATGCAAACATTTTTTATTGCAAGAGGGTCTACAAAATCAAAAGGGATCAATCTGGTTCCATCAAAAGGTACAAAGCAAGGCTTGTTACCAAAGGATTTCATCAACAACTGGGAATCGGTTACCATGAATCTTTTAGTCCAATGGTAAAATTCACCACTGTTCGGGTTGTTCTCTCTCTAGCTGTTTCACAATGATTGTCGCTTTGTCAACTAGATGTTCAAAATGCATTCTTGCACGGTGATCTTACAGAGACAGTTTATCTAAGGCAGCCTCCCGGTTTTGCTGACCCACAAAGGCCGGATCATGTATGTCACCTTCACAAGTCTTTATACAGGCTCAAACAAGCACCTCGAGCCTGGTTTCACCGTTTATCTCGGGCTCTTCCGTCTCTCAGATTTAGAGGGTCCAAAACTGATCCTTCACTCTTCATTTACTCATCTGGAGACACACTCTTGTATATGCTGGTATATGTTGATGACATCATTTTGACAGGTAACATTTATACAGTCATTGATCAAATTGTCAATAATTTGAGCAATATGTTTGTCGTTAAGATATGGGTATTGATGTTACTCTACGAGGTTAAGATGTGCTTCTTTCCCAAATATATATATATATATATATATATATATATATATATATATATTGGAATTTCTCAAAAAAGTTGGTCTCTTACAGGTTAAACCTGTTAATAAACAATCACCACATATGCTAACTTAGGTCTTGATGATAGTCCACCTTTTGACAATCATGTGCATTATCGACAAATAGTTGGAGCTTTACAGTATGTTACCATGTCCAGACTAGACATTAGTTATGCAATCAACAAAGTCTGCTAGTTTATGCATGCTCCAACATAAAATCATTGGTCGACTGTCAAAAGAATCCTCCGGTATCTACAAGGCACAACGGATTATTGGCTTCTATTCAAAAAGCCTCTAATTCCACCTTACATGCCTACACTGATGCACACTATCCTTTTCTGAATGTCTATTCCGATGCTGATTGGGTTGGTTTCCCGGATGACCGTCGATCTACCTGGGGATATGCTATCTATCTTGGTTCTAACCTTGTCTCATGGTCCGTAAAGAAACAAAAAATGTATCTCGTTCATTAACAAAATCTGAATATATAGCTTTAGCAGATATGGTGGCTGAGGTAACTTGGCTGGAAGCTCTTCTTCGAGAACTACGAGTTCCTATTATTACAATCCCTACTTTGAGGTGTGAAAATGTAGGAGCTACCTATTTATCAGCCAATCCAGTCTTCTACGCTCGTACAAAACATGTTGAAGTGGACTTTCATTTTGTTAGAGAAAAGGTTGCAGAAAGGAAGCTCTCAGTTCAACACATATCCACTGATGATTAGATAGTTGATGTTTTACCAAGCCATCATCCTCTCATTTTTTTGAATGTCTTCGGTCCAAGCTGTAGGTCGCCTCCCGCCCTTAGCTTGCGGGGGAATATTAGACAGTTATTATATTCTAGAAGGATACAATGTGTAATTATGTAAACTATATATACCTATGTAACCTGTCATTATCAATACAAGAGATCACAATACATTTACCAAGTTTAACTATGAAAAGCCCTGGATAAACTTTTTGTAATATCCCGCTAATCCTAGAAAACTATGAATCTCAGTGGGACTTTGTGGTCGTTCCCACTTCGTTACTGCTTCAATCTTTGCTGGGCCAACCATTATGCCTTCTTAATTGACCACATGACCCAAGAACTACACCTCTTCGATCCAAAAATCACATTTTGAGAACTTTTCATATAACTTCTCCTCTTTCAAAACTTCTAACACTATGTGCAAGTGTTTGTCATGCTCGTTCTGGAACTTTAAGTATATGATAATATCATCGATGACCATTATTACAAATTTATCGAGGAATGGTTTAAAAACCCTATTCAACAAAACCATAAATGTTGATGGAGCATTGGTTAGTCTGAATGACATAACAAAAAACTCATAGTATCATCTTTTCTAAAAGTTGTCTTCTCGATGTCTTACTCTCTCACCTTCAACGAATGATACCCAGACTTAAGATTAATCTTCGAAAAGTATCTTGTGCCTTGAAATTGATCAAACGGGTCATCAATTCTAGGAAAATGGTATTTATTATTCACCGTTACTTTATTCAGATCTCTGTAATGTATGCAAATCCTCATTCTTCCATCCTTCTTCTTCACGAATAACACCGGAGCACCCCAGGGTGAGGAACTACGTCTTATGAAACCTTTGTCCAACAACTCATAAAGTTAAATTGTAACACTCGGAATCTTGAGGAGCAATTGTAGGGGAATGAATCCCCTTTTGGTGATTGGAATATGACATGTTGGAGGAACCAACACGCGTGTCTAAGTTAAGTACAATCGCAGTTTTCATTAATACAAACATGGCGTGTTGGTGTCTAAACACGACGTGTTGGCAGTAGGGAAGGAAAACCTAATTTGCACCCTATATAATCTCCTTAAGCCCCAAGGGCTGGTCTCCTTACCAGCCTCCATTTCCACTTAAACCCTAATTCATCCCTCAAGTTTTCTTGGTGGTGTTTCTGAGCCTTGAGTTGATTGTTTTGGTTATTTTTCTCATTTCCAAAGGAAACTTTGAAGATTGAAGTTGCTTAGCTCGGATGGAAGATCATAGATCCAGAATCTCTCCATTTCTTGCAGTCTCTTTGAGTTATCAAGTTTGCATCTTGGCTTGTGTATGATTAGATCTCTTCATGGCTTGTTTATTATGATTTTGTTCTCCTTTTTGGTTCTTTGGATGGGTTGGGTTGTTTAAGGGCTCGTTCTTTCAGATATGGATTGTTTTGGTGTCCTTGAGCATAAAAGAGCAAGCTTTATGTGAAGAATGGTCGAAGGGTGAGTCTCCTCACTATTCTATGGGCCGAGGGAACCAATGCCGGCCAATTTGGTTTATGTATTATAGGAAGACCCGGGGTGACCCTTGGCATTTTGTATGAAAGACCAGGAGGCGGCTCCTGGCAATTTGTATTCAAGACCAGAGTCTGAACTCTGGCAGTTATTAGCTAAGTAGTTGTAGATTGTATGTCAGTTGTGTTTGTGATGCTTGCATGGAAGACCAGGAGGTGGCTCCTGGCACTTATCAGTAAGACCCAAGGTTTTGGCCCCCGGCCTTGCAAGGAAGACCACGAGGCGGCTCGTGGCATAATGGCAAGACTATGGTTGACACATAGCACTTTTATTGATTGATTGGATATGTATTATATGTATGGCTCGTTTGATATGTATGGTATGTGGTATTTGGGGAACTCACTAAGCTTTGTGCTTACAGTTTGTGGTTTATGGTTTCAGGTACTTCCGGTTCGAAAGGGAAGGGTCCGGCTTGATCGCAGCGCATACACCCGTGTTTTCAACAATATGTGATTTTTGGAATGAACTCTGATAAATGTTTTATTTTGAAATGCTTTTAAATGTTTGGATAAAAGTTACATTAGTGTTTTGATTATAATAAAAATGAAGTTTTTACCCTTGTGTTTTTCAGGATTTTACAAGTTGGTATCAGAGCCTTGGTTTGACCAATTCGGGCATACTCTCGGTGTTCCTGAACTCAAACTGATGGTTTGGTGAAATTTTTTATAAATTTAATTTTAATTAAAAAGAAACTTCTAATCAATGAAAGGGGTGTGATGTGTGCAATAGGCCGAGCTCAAGTAAGTGGTTCCCAGAATACCAATACATGTTTATTATGATATTTGATATGATTATGAGAATTGCATGCTAGATTAGGGCTAAGGAACTGCTCAGTATTATATGATAGGATAGATGCCTTTACATGCCTGATTGTATGAGCTTTAGAATTGCATGCTAGTATGGATTCCAGATAAGTGGATAAAATGTCTTGATTAGTGTATGTTGGTTAGATTTTTTGTTGCCTGAATGCTGCTTGCTTTGTGCTTTGTGGGACTCATAGTGATGTTAATTGACCGGTAAGTGAATATGCTAAGTCACATGTGGCACAAGTTTAATAATATTAGAGTGATGGATTTAACCCTATTACGCAGCTCTCGTTTGAGTCCAACCGTTCTTGGGTTGAGTCTTTTACTCGTAGGATTATCTGATCTCTGTTGCATGTGACTATATTCATGAGGAAGCTAGTTGACATTGGTGGGAGTCCTTCAGCAGCTGAGGGCTGGGTGAGGTCGGTAACCTAGGAGGCATCGGGAATGCTTCATTGGGTTTATTGGCGCGGTTTAGTAAGTTCTTGGTGCATCAGTTTGAGAATGTGACTTAGAGGATTCGGGATTATTGCTGAGGAAAGTATGGATAGGTGTGGAAGGTAGTATTGGTCTCGTACTACTGAAAGCACATGATCCATACTCGAATCGGCGAGAGTCTTGGGAATTTTAAGAAGCTTATGGGAGGAGGATTTTTGGATATGTTCTGATCATTGGCATGTCGTATTTAGTTTGGTGATGAGCACTTAGGGAGGAGGTTCTAGTTCTGGTTCTGGTTCCGGATCAGGAGCAGGCACTGAGCCGATTGGCGAGCAGATGCGGGAGTTCATCTCATTGGAGATTTCTCGCAGTATTTCAGATATTTTGGATGGGCGATGGGGTGCGTTCCGTGCCGAGGTTATGGCTATCTTTGGAGCTCGAACTCTTTCTTTCCGGGAGTTCTGTGCTTGTGGAGCTCTTGTGTTCCATGGGGAGAGGGACCCCATTGCTAGTAGGAGGTGGTTAGCGGATATGGCTAATGCGTTCAGGATGAGTTTCTGCCCCAAAGAGGCGAAGCTCAGATATGCTTTCTGCCTATTGAAGGACAGGACACGAGATTGGAGGGAAGATGTTGGTAGTGAGATTGGTGATGATGTTGTTGATGCTATTGATGGGTTTTGAGCACGATAACATCCCTATGGTACACATACAAACCCTAATGCTTTGGATCTAAGTTTTCTCAAGTTATACATGCAATTTTCATTTTTCCAAAGCATATACCCTAGATAGGATGCAATTGGAGATATACAACATAAAAAACTAGATATATAAGTACCTTTTATTGTAGCTTGTAGTCCTTGGCCTTTCAAGAGCTTAGTACCTCAAGTGTGATACCTATAATGGAGTCACAAACACCATGAACAAATGGAGGATAATGAGAGAGAAGCTAGGAGGTACACAAAATGACTACGGTTCTTCTTGGAACTCTTAGGAGACATTTTCGTGGTGCTAGGGGTTACATTTATAGTACGAAATTCCTAGGGTTTCAAATTTTAAACCCTAATTCACTTCCTTGGGCCTTTAGTGAAATAATCGATATGATAAGCCCTTTGCACTAACTCTTCATGGACTCCCAAATAAAATTAGTCCATCCTAATAAACATGGATCATTAGCCCAAACTATATGTATTACTGATTTACTTAATCAATCCCCGTTAATTTAATCAGTCTCTTTTGATCACTAAATTAATTCCAAATTAATTCTTGACCAATACTAATTAAATAATATGATTCCTCAATTAATATATTATTCTTATAGTATATTAATAAATCACAAATAACCTCTTTCTGAAATATCCATCCTATCAAATTGTTCCGGTGAAGGCAACCTAAAAGGACCATGCTACTATCGGGTCAAGTACATACCAATTATAGTTATGGGCTTAGACACCTAATCCAACAGTCTCCCACTTGGATACGTCTAATAACTATTATTGCAAGTACGACTTCAGTTCCAATTAGCAATCATAGCTCTCAAAAGCCGTTGTTGAACTCTGATCTTAATAGTAATGCGTGCTTTACATAAGGGATCAAATATTCCTCCGTTCTATAATATATCCTATAGACATGAGACTTGGATTTTGATCATTATCTCTGCCTAAGTTTTGTTTCTCGATTTCCGATTTATGATGACTGACTAATTGAACAAATCAAATCTGTCCAAGCTTGGCCGAGTGCTTAGGGTGTCATCACTGAATCATCGAGGGGCCCACATATATCGCTTTCATCCTATTAAGGGTAAAAGGAACGGATAAACTTCGACTCATATGATTGTACTATTTACTCATCAAATCACACACAACAATACGTTTTATAACACCAAGTTACTGGTGTGTTTACGCATTATCAATGTGAAACCGACTCGTAAACGACAACTCATATCTCTCCGTTCCAAGAATATAAGATATTATCATCTCAGAATCACTCGTGATAAAATCCATGAAGTGATTCACATGAGCGTGGGTTTAATCCAATACTCAAATTCTTATTTCATGAGTACTCATGAACACTGCAACAAACATTTGCTATGTCTAAGCTTTTAGACAATCTGCAGACGAATTCATGACAATCTTTCCTCATTACTTACTTCCAAAGTATGATCGACTGTGGATATTCGAATAACCTAGTTATTCAGGAAGTAAAACATGCGAAGTGAAACACAAGAATAATTTAATCCAATATGGTCTCAAAACTCTTGAATATAAATAAAAAACACTTATTATTTGATCACCATATCGATTACACATTATTCATTGTATAATTGTTTCGACTAATCAACTTAATACTTGAATTAAAAACAATAGTTATCCCATGCTCCAAGCATGCACACTATGTTTACCTATGGTCCTTTCTTTGTAAAACAGATCAATTGAAACATTTCCAATGATGCTTATTTCACAATTCCAAATCTTTATCATAAGTGTAAGAATACCAAATTCTTCCACTATTAGAATGTGTAAGATTCTGAGCTATCATGAAATGATCATTTTGTAATGACCAAGCACTAAAGTCACAGAGACTTTGCCAATTACAAAACATTCCATTGGAGATACGAAGTCTCATATTCAAATTTCATTCCTTTGAACATCCTTCTTGCATAAAAGTTTCTAACCTACACATAGATTCTTAATAACCAACTCCCATTATGGAAACATTTCCATATTTCCATATGACTATCCATTCTTAACAGAATCCTATCTATTAAGAATCACGTCAATATGTTCCGTCCATTACTGTACTTCCATCTGTCCATAAGCAACCAATCTTCGGCGAACTTCAGATTATCCTTGACAGCTGCTTAAAAACTTTCAGTTATATATTGTTCTAGATCTTTTTCCCTCTTAATACCTTAGGTATTTGGAAATTAGAACAATTAAATATTATAGCATATGTAATCGATCCTATATCCGAAACATATGGGATATGATTCATAATGTCTTACATAAAGACATGATACTAGACCAGTCTTTTGCTATAACATTTCTTTATATATAGAATTTCTAATGTTGAAAACATTTCAACATTACATTCATACATATATCCATGACTAAGTCCCATTAATTCGAAATGAAGTATGAGCTCCTCTCCCTTAAATATTTCTATAGCGAAACAACTTTTCAAATTTTGCAACTTTGTAAATTAAAACTTTGTTTCCTATTAATAGTATTGCTAACTCGCAACACTTAACGTAATAAGTGTGCTCCCACTAGCATAATAGTTACATACTTATAAGCATAACACTTATGCTCCCACTAGCTTTGACATGTATTCAGAAATCAGATGGAGTTCTGGAAATCAATACTTATTGACTTTCTTACCAAAGTTTAGATTTCTGATATAATAAGCTTCGATAAGACTTTATCCAGGCTTCTCAAACTCATACACCATTCCATAGATAGCTCATATGTGTGTCTAAACTATTTCAGAACTTACAACAGTAAGTCCTGAATGTTCAGACTATTTGCCATTTTCTCACAATTCGAACTATGAAAGAGGGATGCCGTAATCATAATCGAATTTGAGAACGCAATTAACACAACTGTTAACTCCTTAAAATCTACCAGTGAAAGCATTTCCTCACAGTCATTTTCATGAAGGAGAGAAAACTTTTCCCACTTAGATTTTATAGTGCATGTGTTCCTATCCATGTGAATTTGTCATAACTATAGTCACAAGACTAGGTTTGTGACAAATCCAAACTCATATTGACTGAACTTGTTCAATCTTAATTTCTTGCCATCTAGTAGCACAAGGGCCTACCATTGCTTCCAAGTTGTTGTGCATCTCACCCCTATCGATCAATGTACTTTCATTGACCAAGGTGCTTTGCCTTATGAAATCAAATGTGAACTCATAGAACTCACACGCATAGTTTACTTAATTGGAATGGGCACAGAAAACAAGAATATATCAACATAATAGGTTGGAAACCTCAAGTCGTGCGCTAGCAATTAACAATAGGTTTATTCTTGATTAGTTCTTGAAACTTTTCAAGATCTTTTAAGACTCCCACTGACCTCTTGGTATATGAGATTCTCTTGTCAAGAAACATTCTTCGACAAACAAATATTCAAGAGTTAGTGTGGGTTCTTATCAAGAAGAACATTACACATAATTGGTCTTAATTGGTCTTTGTCTTATCCAAGACATCACAACTTACCAATTTCAAATGTACATGAGTAAGAAAACTTTTTTACTCTACATTTCATGATGTGTTTATAGACCTACTTAGGATATGTCACTGAAGGCACAATCTTGGAGTGTGACTCTAAGATTTGATTTTGAAACGAAGTATGATTCATCTTCTTGATTTAACCATTTCAACAATTCCTGATTCCTCTTCTTAGCCATACAAATGTACTAAGGTGTCCTTAGAGGATCAATTGTGATATGGTTTCATAATCACTAAGATGATCATAAAACACGATTCTAAAGTACTCTCCTTTCCATTCAGATTGGAGAAACTTTTATCTTTCTGCCTAATTGATTCTTCTTATTCGTTCTCCTTTACTTTTAAACTTTTTCAAGGTAATTAGAATTATACTTAATCTTGTAAGTATAACCATATTTGCCAAACTTTAAGTAAATCATGACGAATAGTTTTATCGCTCTTTGCGATGGATCTGACCAATTCACATCAATACATATGCGAATAGGGAATCAGTCTCAATTTTCCCAAGTACCAAGATTTTCATACATCATATAATTCAAGTCACATGATTCCAAATTTCTATCCAATTGAAACTTGGGCGATGAGAATGATTCTTTACTTAGAAAATTACGACACTACCACAATCGATATAACTAAGAATCAAATATTTTCAACAGTGCTATAAATAGAAACATATAAACAACAATTTTCACAAATGCCATTGAAAGGAAATATAAAATAGACAAAATCAATATTTTCTTTTATTTATAAAATGCACAAAAACTTGTCCTTACAATGCAAATACAAATGAAACTATGTTACTAAATATTTCTAAGCAATCTATCATAACTCTTAAGTAGTAGATTCAAAAATCTGATCATCGAACCATGCGATCGAAATCCATATCTTCGCGACAAGACTCAACTTACTATTCCTTCAAGCTTCCTCTCTTTTCTTCGATCCTACAAAACATCAAAATGCAATCTTATCGCATCATGTATTAAGAATCTGTAAATAGGAACTTAATAGAGTTAGATAGTGGACTTACCTGAATTAGAATCATACAATTTGATTTTACCATCTCTTCGATCTCTCACATTGTCAGGGAAGCTTCACTTCCAATGACCCTTCAAATGGAAGTAGAAACAAGTGGAATCTTTGGCATTTTCACATGGAGCTATCTCAGAACTGGCTTTTCTCTTATGGTTAAATCTTTTGACCATGGCCAATTCCCTTCCCATAGGAGAAGGGAATATTTTGGGACTATCTATGTGATTGCCTATGTCCATGGCAGCTTGGGAAGTAGATCTTCAAATCAATTTTGCTTTACTAGTGCGCCAAATCATTTCTGATTCAGCAGCAATTAGCAAATATGTAAGATCTATAAGGGTCACGTCGTGATCTGTGATATAGTAATCTTTAATGAACTCGCTATATGTCTCTGGAAGTGATTGAAGAACCAAGTCAATAGCTAGCTTCCTTGGGAAAACGACACCCAACATTCCTAGTCTATCAGTATGTAACTTCATCTCCAAGACGTGAGCACATACAAACTTTCCATCTTCGTGTTTACTTGCCAATAGGGCTTGAGTGATCTTGAAATTTTCAAGTCGACGAACACGTGGGTCAGGGAGAGTAATTGGAGGAGGTGGAGGAAGAGAAGTTCCACCAAATCACGAAGAAGGGATTTCTCTTTCACCTCGATCGTCATGTGGAATATCATCTTCGAATGGAAAGCTTTTCCCAAAAGGATAAGGAATACCACATTTATCAAAACTAGACATCTATAAGGGGAGAAATTCAAGTAAGTTGATTTAATCCTTAATATAACACCCAAATGAAATATTAAGGCTAGGATCCAACACAATAATTCACAATTCTGAAGAGGGATGCTGTAATCCAATTGCAAATTATTTGAAGGTAAGTAAATGACGATTTGCCAATTCCACCATGAAAACGAAATTTTAAACGAATTAGGTTTTAAATGAAATTCCTAGATCTTTTGAGATTCATTGAACTTTTCAATGGCATGTTTAATCTCGATTATTGTAACACTAGTCAAAATAGGTCAATAGACAATCACATGTGATTATGCCAATCATGTAATGTGATTATGTTAAACTAGTAATGTGGTAAGATTGTTATGTAGTTCATGATAAATTCTAATACAAATATGAACCTTCTTTATGATATAACTCAAAGTATATGTCCATACAATTCCAAAAATATAGAGAATGTTTGAATCTGACTTCGCATGAAGAAGTTATGATAAACCGAACACTATAAATCTCTATAATAAGAGGAATTTAAAATAGACTTAGAATTAGCTATTCAAGTCTAAAATAGACTTATAGTACTCGTAAATACCTACACGTGAATATAAAGAACGTCAAAAACGGAGTTCGTATGCAAAAGTTATGGCCTTCCGAAGATATCGCTGTCAGAAACCCTAATTTGACTGAACTCACGACGTGAGCATAAAAACTCACGACGTGAGGACTCAAACCGCCACATTTCGGATCTAGAAGGTGTGACGAGGCTGCGAGAGGATAAGATCCAAACTCACGACGTGAACAAGGACTTTTTCACGACGTGAGGAGTCACATGGCCACCTTCCGAAGCTACGGACGCAAATGGCAAGTCTACGGGATGAACATGCAGGACTCATGACGTGAGCCTTATAAAACTCACGACGTGAGGTTCTAAAATCATTAATATAAATAGCAGGTCCGACTTCAGCCATTCTTACACCTAAACTTCTTCCCTTTCTCTCCTTTGCTGAGGCCCTCTTGCATCCCGAGCCCCGATGACCTCGTACGCTGACCGGTTTTGCTTAGATAACATAAAATCACACTACTAGGGTGAGTTTCACGGCCCCACTTTCTAATATTTTGGGGGAAAACGCATGCTAGATATTATATATATGTTATTATTATGTCTATATGATAGTATATAGTTATAATAGCCGGGGTATAGTTGTTCTAAATATAATATTTTGAATATATACAACTATTATCAACTTATCAGTATGTTAATTTACTAATGTAGATCTTGAGTCATACTTAAGATTCTATATATATGTTGTGTGCGATATAGTTCCGAAGTTATATTCGGAAGATTTATATGTTAAGTTATAAAGTATGTTGCTATTAATAGTTTTATGTCAAGATAAAACTGGATATGTTATACATTGTTATTGTTAGTTTTATGTTAAGATAAAACTTGGTATTGTTATTGATAGTTTTATGTCAAGATAAAACTAGGAATGTTATATGTTGTTATTATTGGTTTTAGGTCAAGATAAAACATGGTTTTACTTCAAGATATAGCTGTTATACTGCCTAAATATTATGAAGTTAGGAGTAATGTTTAAAAGCATAGTCTAGTAACTTAGGGTTTTAGACATAAAGATACTTTTGTTGTTAAAGCTATAGGAAGCCGTCAAAGTCTACATGAGTAATTGTATTCATCAACTAAGATTGGGGATCTTAGTGGAAATCCTCTGAACTGTAATCGTTAATCCCGTGTGAGCGAGGAAGTCGTGTATAATTAGTATACGGGTTGACCACCCCACTTGTGACTGTTAGCTACAGTCAACCAAAAGCAAGTGATGAACTATCCTTTTATTTGTTATTGTTCCGGCGTCGATGAAGCGTACGGTGTTGTTTCTCATGGTAAATAATGAGTGTGTTTGTTTCTCATGGTAAATCATGAGTGTGTTCTATCAGAGGTATTATGTCATAGCAGCGGTTACAGGCTCATGGTAGCAAATTGTGAGAAACATTATACTTTGTCCTATACAAGTATTAATGTTAAGTATAAGTTTCCCCTACTTATACCTTAGGATTAAGGAATGTTTAGGTATAACACTTAATTGATAAGTAAACTATTATACCTAATATACATACTAAATGTTGGAGAGTCAAAATGATACTTTCAAAAACTATACTTTTGAATGTGGAAAATGTATTATTTTATGGAGTCAAAACCTGTGGACTCACCAACTTTATGTTGACGTATTTTAAAATGCATGTGTTTTCAGGAACTTGAAAAACGGGTATGTATTCGAACAGAAGAAGTTTTATTATTACCTTTATGTTCATTAAGAAGTATGCCATAGTCGGATATTATGTAATAGGTTCTAGAAAAACAGTTATGTAACTTTCAGTTATCAATAAAGGTATGTATTTTCTTTAGTACTGTTCAATGTATGTTATATAACTGTGATACGAAGAATAACGTTACACTACCCGGTGTTTCCGCCGATGGCTGGGGGTGTGACAGAAATTGGTATCAGAGCTATTAACTATAGTGAACTAGTACTTTCTTAGGAAAGCACGTCTATAGTTTAGGACTTACTGTATTAGGTTTAGGTATATCCCTTAGCCTATAAATAAAAAGTATTATTAATTATTCTACTGAAGGACTACTTACGGGAGCGGTGACAAGGATAGACATGTCGATTTGGGTTGCTGGATTTCAGAACGGCTATATGCTAAAATGATCCTGCCCTTTCGACTGTCCTGACTGGCCGGAGCCTTATCAGATAGACCTGAAGTAACAAACAATAATTAAAGCATGAATACAATAAATAAGAATATAGAGTCATATGTAAAGACTCAGACCCGCGATGAGAATACACCTTAATACCCGAAATGTTTTTGATCTCAAGGATTTAGATCAAATATTCCAACTAAAGTTTATATGTGCATATATCCTATCACAACTAGGTGTAGGTGCGCAACTACATTTTATTATGATCAGATCATATGAACTATTTAATTTGGGAGTAATATTTGATAGACTAAAACTTTTTGGTGATCCAAAACGTATAGGAATTCGGCATGGCATATTCAAGAGAATGGATAATCATCGAGGACACGGATGAAGAAGAGGAAGTTTCATTCCCAATGATGGTAGGCGATCCTTACTACCCTATAAATCCAACCACCTTTCATCCAATACCTTCTGACGATGGAGCACCTTTACCCTCCAACGAATGGGAAGAGAGTGAACCAATGGAAGGAAGTGAATCCATGGAGGAGACAGAGTCGGTGGCATCATCTTTACCACCACTGAACACTCTTTACCGTAAAGTTCCAGGAGGAGTAAAAATGAAACGCACGGCATGTAAATCCATACCGATATGGCAAAAGATTAAGAAGAGTCAGAAGGCGACATCTTCAGGAAGTCATAGAGTTCAAGATGAACCTACACGGATCGCACAAACCGTTGATAGGTGGGTGGCGGAAGAAAGAGCTGCCAAGATGTATGAGACTGGTTAATAATCTCGACCACATCTCCCACATTCTTCTGAAGATAACACTTTATCTCAATTGTTTGAGAAAAGTGTCAAAATTGAATACAAAATGGAAATTGTCGAAGGGAGGGCTACTCATCTCTCTGGAAGAGTGCGAAGGCTAGAGGGACAAAGGACACGAGATCAGGAATCGGTGAGGGATGTCCATCATCGTATAAATTTTGCTTATAATGACATGATTACTCACGATGCCAGGATTGCAGAGTTAGAGCTCTACAATCAAACCTCAAGAAATGAAGAACGCACGAGAAGTCTTGAGCAGAGAACTCAAGCACTTGAAGAGCAAGTGGTTAATGTCACTGACATGCTGGGTCATCACTTAGGTTTCTGGTAGATAAGCTCCAACTAGTGGTTATGTAAATAGAGAAAATCAGACTAGTTAAGGCGAAAAGAGGAAAGTTTATAGCAAGGATGTAGAAAACCTTGAAAATTTTGCAATGTTTATAGAAACTTTTCTCTTATAACCTAAATAAACTGATGTAACCACTGGTAATAATATGAAGCATATGTTACAGTAATCATTGTGTTGTCTATTACGTTTTACACTGTGAATAATAACTGGAGTATTTAGTACTCGTGTATTAAATGATTAACAAAACTCATAAAATTCTTATTATTTATAATAGGAACTAAAACAAAATGCCTAGAAGGAGTAATCGGCTAAACCCTAACCGACCATCAGCACCACAACAACAACAACTGCAACCACCACTAGAAATAAACCCCTCAATAAGTACAGTACAACTTGAAGAAATCATATCTCAAAGAATTGTTGCGGCTCTATCTAATGTCACAAGAGATGGAGTTAGAAATGAAGGCTATGTAGGGACCACTAGAACATGTACCTACAAAGATTTTATGAATTGCAAGCCAAAAAGCTTTCATGGAAATGAAGGGGTAGTTAATTTGACGAGGTGGATAGAAAAGACACAGTCCGTCTTTCAAATAAGATTCTGTCCAGATGATTGTAAAGTACGATTTACAGCATGTACTTTCGCTGATGCAGCACTCACCTGGTGGAACAACCATGTGAATACCATGGGAATTGATACTGCAAATTCCATGAAATGGGAGGAGCTAAAAATGATGCTAGTAGAGGAGTATTGTCCTAGGGAGGAGATACATAAACTGAAACAAGAACTGTGGACCCTAACCATGAAGGGTTTAGAGATAAAAGCTTATACCGCTAGATTTAATGATCATGCTGTAATGTGTCCAACACTTGTAACCCCTGAATATAAAAAGATTGAGCGATATATCTGGGGTTTAGCATCGCAAATTAAAGGCATGGTGATCGCATCAAAGCCTACTACTTATGACAGCACCAAGAGGATAGCTCATCAGCTAACCCTCACAGAGATCCAAGGAACAGAAGTGGTCTCAAAGGCTGAGTCTCCCAAATGTAGAACAAACAAGCGCAAGTTTAATAGGAAGAATCCCAAACAATCATCTGAGAAAAGACAAGAAGTGGTAATCAATTATGCAGCCACAACAACAGTACCTACACAACCAAAATCTTCATGGTGCAATCAGTGCAATCGTCATCATCCCGGTGACTGTTTTGTCTGCATGAAGTGCAAGAAAAAGGGCCATACTGCTAGTTACTGCAGGAGCACAACACCTGCAACAGTCGATCAACAAACCAATAATGGGACATGCCGTGGTGATGGAAGAAAATGCTACGAGTGTGGGGAGGTTGGACATATCAAGAAAGAATATCCAAAGTTAAGGAGTTAGGGAGGCATAGGACGTGGCAGGGCGTTTGTGATTGGAAGCAGAGAGGCTGTCCAGGACCCTTCGGTCGTATCTGGTACGTTTCTTATAGATAATTTATATGCTTCTATACTCTTCTACTCTGGAGCAGATTGAAGTTTTATAACTCCAACATTTAGAAAATTGTTAAGTCATAAGTCTAGCAGATTAAAAGAAATCTATGAAGTAGAAATCGCTAACGGTCAAACTGAGAAAACACATGAAATCCTAGAAAACTGTCTGTTAACTCTTAATAACTACCTTTTTCACGTCAACCTCATGCCAATGCCTATCGGTAGTTTTGATGTCATAATTGGCATGGATTGGTTATCTTCACACCGCGCCGAAATTCTATGTCATGAGAAAGCCATACGACTACCCTTACCAAATGGCGAAGCCCTGATTATCTATGGTGATAAATCTGGGAAGAACCTCAAAGTCATCTCTTGTACTAAGACCCAGAAATATCTACATAAGAAATATAGTGCATTCTTAGCCCACATTGTAGATAGGAAGAGAAAGACAAAAGAAATCAAGGACATACCTCAAGTATATTATTTCCCTGACGTGTTTCCTAAAGATCTACCTGGAATACCTCCCGTCCGACAAGTCGAGTTTCGAATCGACTTAATTCCAGGAGCAACCCCAGTAGCGAAATCTACTTATCGGTTGGCTCCATCTGAAATGCAAGAATTGTCTACCCAACTACAAGAACTTCTTGACAAAGGCTTTATCCGACCAAGTTTTTCACCTTGGGGAGCACCAATCTTGTTTTTCAGGAAGAAGGACGGATCCTTTCGAATGTGTATTGATTATCGGGAGCTAAACAAGCTAACGATCAAGAATCGTTATCCACTTCCGAGAATTGATGATTTTTTCGATCAACTGCAAGGATCCAGCTACTACTCAAAGATAGATCTTAGATCAGGATACCATCAACTCAGAGTACAAGAAGACGACATTCCAAAAACAGCATTTAGAACACGTTATGGTCATTATGAGTTCTTAGTTATGTCTTTTGGATTAACCAATGCCCCAGCAGTGTTTATGGATCTCATGAATCGTGTTTGCAAACCATACTTGGATAAATTCGTGATCGTATTTATCGATGATATATTGATATATTCACGAACCAAGGAAGAACGTGGTCAACACCTGCAAATAATCTTGGAACTACTAAGAAAAAAAAAGTTGTACGCTAAATTCTCCAAATGTGAGTTTTGGATTAGAGAAGTACAATTTTTAGGTCATGTAATTAGCAACGAAGGAATTCATGTTGACCCATCCAAAGTTGAAGCAATCAGGAATTGGGAAGCACCAAAGACGCCAACAGAGGTGCGTCAATTCCTAGGACTTGCTGGCTATTACCGTAGATTCATAGAGAATTTCTCCAAAATAGCCAAGCCACTTACAACACTAACCCAGAAGAATACGAAGTTTAACTGGGAAGACAAACAAGAAGCTGCTTTTCAGAAACTGAAGCAAATGTTGTGTAGTGCACCAATCCTATCCCTTCCAGGTGGAACAGAAGATTTCGTTGTATACTGCGACGCGTCAAATCAAGGATTGGGATGTGTGTTGATGCAAAGAGGAAAAGTTATCGCCTATGCATCACGACAACTTAAGATGCATGAGAATAATTACACTACCCATGATCTTGAATTGGGAGCTGTAATTTTTGCACTAAAAATTTGGAGACATTACTTATACGGTACTAAGTGTACTATTTTTACCGACCACAAGAGTCTCCAACACATCTTCGACCAAAAAGATCTTAATATGAGACAAAGAAGATGGGTTGAATTGTTGAATGATTATGAATGTGAGATTCGTTATCATCCCGGAAAGGCAAACGTGGTAGCAGATGCCTTGAGCCGGAAAGAATATATTAAACCCCGACGAGTACGAGCATTAACTATAACTATCCATTCTAACTTTACCGCACAAATTAGAGAAGCTCAGCTTGAGGCTCTAAAAGAAGAAAACACTAAGAACGAAGCTTTGCGAGGAATGGAAAAGCAACTTATACGAAAAGATGACGGAATACAATACTTTATGAACCGAGTTTGGACGCCTAGGTTCGGTGGAGTCAGGGACTTGGTCTTAGAAGAAGCCCACAAGTCCAGATATTCCGTGCATCCAGGTTCTGACAAAATGTACTTAGATTTAAAAGTACATTATTGGTGGCCAAACATGAAGGCTGAAATTGCTACTTATGTGAGCAAATGTTTGACTTGTTCTAGAGTAAAGGCAGAACATCAAAAGCCTTCAGGTTTACTTCAACAACCGGAAATACCTGAATGGAAATGGGAGCAGATATCAATGGACTTCATCACTAAGTTACCTAAAACTCCTAGTGGGTCCGACACTATTTGGGTGATAGTCCATAGGTTGACTAAGTCCGCCCATTTCTTACCAATTAAGGAGAACGACAAGATGGAGAAGCTGACTAGATTTTATCTTAAGGAAATTGTCAGATTGCATGGAGTTCCAAATTCTATTATTTCTGACCGAGATAGTAGATTCACTTCACGATTTTGGCAATCTCTACAAAAATCCTTAGGAACACGTCTAGACATGAGTACCGCTTACCATCCACAGACTGATGGTCAGAGTGAGAGAACCATTCAGACTTTAGAAGATATGCTCCGAGCCTGTGTAATAGACTTTGGAAATGCGTGGGATACTTATTTACCGTTAATTGAGTTTTCCTACAACAATCGTCATCACACCAGCATCAAGGCTGCACCATTTGAGGCTCTTTATGGACGAAAATGTCGTTCCCTAGTGTGTTGGGCAGAAGTTGGAGATACGCAGATGGCCGGATAACGTACAGGCGATACCTTATGTACTGGACCAGAAATAATCCACAAGACAACTGAAAAGATCATGCAAATTAAGGATCGATTAAAGGCTGCACGTGATCGTCAAAAGAGCTATGCTGACGTAAGACGTAAGCCTTTAGAATTCCAAGTTGGAGATAAAGTAATGTTGAAAGTCTCTCCTTGGGAAGGTGTAATTCGATTCGGGAAACGAAGCAAACTAAACCCACGATATATAGGACCTTTTGAAATTCTGGCAAGAATTGGTTCTGTCGCATACCAACTCAAGTTGCCTCAAGAACTAAGAAATGTGCACGATGTTTTTCATATATCAAACCTCAAATGATGTCTATCCAATGACACTCTTGTTATACCTCTCGAAGAGATACAATTCAATATGAAACTCAACTTTGTAGAAGAACCTGTTGAGATTATGGATCGAGAAGTCAAACGATTAAAGCAAAGTCGTATTCCCATAGTGAAAGTTCGATGGAACTCTTTGCGAGGACCTGAATTTACTTGGGAACGTGAAGATCAGATGAAAGAAAAATACCCCCAACTGTTTAACCAAACCCCATCCATAAGATAAATTTCGGGACGAAATTATTCTAACGGGGGGAGAATGTAACACTAGTCAAAATAGGTCAATAGACAATCACATGTGATTATGCCAATCATGTAATGTGATTATGTTAAACTAGTAATGTGGTAAGAGTGTTATGTAGTTCATGATAAATTCTAATACAAATATGAACCTTCTTTATGATACAACTCAAAGTATATGTCCATACGATTCCAAAAATATAGAGAATGTTTGAATCTGACTTCGCATGAAGAAGTTATGATAAACCGAACACTATAAATCTCTATAATAAGAGGAATTTAAAATAGACTTAGAATTAGCTATTTAAGTCTAAAAGAGAGTTGTAGCACTCGTAAATACCTACGAGTGGATATAAAGAACGTCAAAAACGGAGTTCGTATGCAAAAGTTATGGCCTTCCGAAGATATCGCTGTCAGAAACCCTAATTTGACTGAACTCACGACGTGAGAATAAAAACTCACGACGTGAGGACTCAAACCGCCACATTTCGGATCTAGAAGGTGTGACGAGGCTGCGACGGGCTAAGATCCAAACTCATGACGTGAACAAGGAGTTTTTCACGACGTGAGGAGTCACATGGCCACCTTCCTAAGCTAGGGACGCAAATGGCAAGTCTACGGGATGAACATGCAGGACTCACGACGTGAGCCTTATAAAACTCACGACGTGAGGTTCTAAAATCATTACTATAAATAGCAGGTCCGACTTCAGCCATTCTTACACCTAAACTTCTTCCCTTTCTCTCCTTTGCTGAGGCCCTCTTGCATCCCGAGCCCCGACGACCTCGTACGCTGACCGTTTTTGCTTAGATAACATAAAATCACGCTACTAGGGTGAGTTTCACGGCCCCACTTTCTAATATTTTGGGGGAAAACGCATGCTAGATATTATATATATGTTATTATTATGTCTATATGATAGTATATAGTTATAATAGCCGGGGTATAGTTGTTCTAAATATAATATTTTGAATATATACAACTATTATCAACTTATCAGTATGTTAATTTACTAATGTAGATCTTGAGTTATACTTAAGATTCTATATATATGTTGTGTGCGACATAGTTCCGAAGTTATATTCGGAAGATTTATATTTTAAGTTATAAAGTATGTTGCCATTAATAGTTTTATGTCAAGATAAAACTGGATATGTTATACGTTGTTATTGTTAGTTTTATGTTAAGATAAAACTTGGTATTGTTATTGATAGTTTTATGTCAAGATAAAATTAGGAACGTTATATGTTGTTATTATTGGTTTTAGGTCAAGATAAAACCTGGTTTTACTTCAAGATATAGCTGTTATACTGCCTAAATATTATGAAGTTAGGAGTAATGTTTAAAAGCATAGTCTAGTAACTTAGGGTTTTAGACATAAAGATACTTTTGTTGTTAAAGCTATAGGAAGCCGTCAAAGTCTACATGAGTAATTGTATTCATCAACTAAGATTGGAGATCTTAGAGGAAATCCTCTGAACTGTAACCGTTAATCCCGTGTGAGCGAGGAAGTCGTGTATAATTAGTATACGGGTTGACCACCCCACTTGTGATTGTTAGCTACAGTCAACCAAAAGCAAGTGATGAACTATCCTTTTATTTGTTATTGTTCCGGCGTCGATGAAGTGTACGGTGTTGTTTCTCATGGTAAATCACGAGTGTGTTTGTTTCTCATGGTAAATCATGAGTGTGTTCTATCAGAGGTATTATGTCATAGCAGCGGTTACAGGCTCATGGTAGCAAATTGTTAGAAACATTATACTTTGTCTTATACAAGTATTAATGTTAAGTATAAGTTTCCCCTACTTATACCTTAGGATTAAGGAATGTTTAGGTATAACACTTAATTGATAAGTAAACTATTATACCTAATATACATACTAAATGTTGGAGAGTCAAAATGATACTTTCAAAAACTATACTTTTGAATGTGGAAAATGTATTATTTTATGGAGTCAAAACCTGTGGACTCACCAACTTTATGTTGACGTATTTTAAAATGCATGTGTTTTCTGGAACTTGAAAAGCTGGTATGTATTCGAACAGAAGAAGTTTTACTATTACCTTTCTGTTGATTAAGAAGTATGTCATAGTCGGATATTATGTAATAGGTTCTAGAAAAACAGTTATGTAACTTTCAGTGATCAATAAAGGTATGTATTTTCTTTAGTACTGTTCAATGTATGTTATATAACTGTGATACGAAGAATAACGTTACACTACCCGGTGTTTCCGCCGATAACTGGGGGTGTGACAATTATACCCTTCAAGTTTGTGACTGGGATACCGAGGATCACAAACTACTTGTGAATAACCATGCAAATTAGCTTGGTACTCTCGAAGTCATTTATCACATAATCAATGTGTCGGTTAACCACGCACGCTCCATTGATCTATGATAACCTACGAGCTACCCATTTCCATCCTTCATTAGTCCCATATTACTTGTATTTCATTATACTTATTAATGAAAGTGTGTGTCCTATCCTACCTGTTCGGCTAACGACCCTCCACTAGTCAAGGGTGCAGTGGGTAAGAGTGTATACCCAATGACGGTCATTTTACAGGCCGCTTCCTTAAACATTCCTTATAGACCAACTTCGTGAATGAGGCCTACTAATGGTAAGACTGACTTTTAACTTATACATATATAATTACACTTTTAATTTTATATAGTATAAGGGTATATTTTACACATTTAAAATACTTGGTGGTTTAATCTATTAATAAATTATACTCTTAATTTAATTAAACTTAAACCTTGTTATTATGGATTTAATAATACTCTCTTAATTAATCTTTTAATTAATTATTAATAAAGCCATAATTATTCCTTGTAGTTGTGTCCATTTAAATTTCTAAAAATTATAACTTTTAATTCTGAATTTAAATTATGAAACCAAAAGGATGTATTTTAAACATTTAAAACACTAGGGTTTTAGAATTTAATATTTCACAAAAGAGACTTTTCAAATTCTAAAACTTGAGGGCAAGATTTGTAACTCTTCAAAACCTTTTGAATTCCAAAACTTGATGATAAGTTTTGTAACTCTTCAAACCCTTTTGAATTCCAAAACTTGATGACAAGTTTTGTAACTCTTCAAAACCATTTAGATCAAATTTTAATCTTATAAAACAATCATATAATTTTATCTTTTACCAATTTGACCTAATTTAATTCATATAGCAAGATAAGTTCAAATCAAATAATATAAATAATTAGTTTATCATATAAACTAGTAATTATCTTATAATTTTGACAATTTATCTTTTGATTGGATGAGGATAAGCACTACCATATATGAAAAAATAGATTTTATGATACAAAAACGTTTATGGTAATGATCCTAATCCAAAACTGGCCAAAAAACTTGCAAATCTACAAACAGGGGATCCTACTCGTCTAGTTTATGGCATGGACTCGACGAGTTCATCACATATGATCCAACTTGTCGAGTTCCCTTATGGGACTCGAAGACACCCTAGTCTCTGATACCACTGATGGGTTTTGAGCACTATAACATCCCTATGGTGAACATACAAGCCTAATGCTTTGGATCTATGTTTTCTCAAGTCATACATGCAATTTTCATTTTTCCAAAGCATATACCCTAGCTAGCATGCTATTGGAGATATACAACATAAAAAACTAGATAGATGAATAGCTTTTATTGTAGCTTGTAGTCCTTGGCCTCTCAAGAGCTTAGTACCTCAAGTGTGATACCTCTAATGGAGTCACAAACACCATGAACAAATGGAGGATAATGAGAGAGACGCTAGGAGGTACACAAAACGGCTAGGGTTCTTCTTGGAACTCTTAGGAGACATTTTGGTGGTGCTAGGGGTTACATTTATAGTATAGAATTCCTAGGGTTTCAACTTGTAAACCCTAATTCACTTCCTTGGGCCTTTAGTGCAATAATCCATATGATAATCCCTTTGGACTAACCCTTCATGGACTCCCACATAAAATTAGTCCATCCTAATCAACATGGATAATTAGCCCAAACTATGTGTATTACTGATTTACTTGATCACAAAATTAATTCCAAATTAATTCTTTACCAATACAAATTAAATAATATGATTCCTCAATTAATATACTATTCTTATAATATATTAATAAATCACAAATAACCTCTTTCTGAAATATCCATCCTATCAAATTGTTCCAGTGAAGGCAACCCAAAATGACCATGCTACTATCGGGTCAAGTACATACCAATTATAGTTATGGGCTTAGACACCTAATCCAACAGCTATGTCATGGGATGACTTCTAAACCAGGTTCCAAGCTAAGTTTGCACCGGTGATTGAGGTGCAACAGTTGGCGTGAGAGTTTATGGAGTCATCAGGGTCGGAGTCAGTGCATCACGTGCAGTAAACTACACGATGGAGTTTGTCGTTCCAGGTGTATGGGCTGCTACAAGTATGGCAGGGTTGGTCACGTCAGCAGGGATTGTACTCAGGGGACAAGCCCGTTATGTTTTCACTACGACCAGGTGGGCTACAAGAAGGTAGATTGTCCGATGTTGAGAGGAGGAGCAGTGAGTGCGCCAGCCCCGACTACTTTGAGGATCACCGATGGACGAGAGGGTAGTGCAGGAGTCCTAGCAGAGAGGAGTCGAGTATTGCAGTGTCAGACAGGGGAGGTCAGGACTATAGCATGCGACCTTGAGGGTATGTTATCTTTTGCTTTCTTTTCGGTTTTTATTAGTATTTATGTTGTTTCGAATCTTGCATCGGTTTGGGTAAGCGTATATTTGGTTTATTTATCTGCTTATGTTTGGGTTATATCTTCAAGAAATGTTATACCATTTGCATGCCATGAATCATTATTGGTATAGTGAGGAGTTGTTTCTCATATAGCGGTTTCCAAAGTGTTCGGTTGTTATTATGGTTTTTGGTCGAGACCGGTTCAGAGGATTGTATGGAAGGTCTATGGTCAGGATCAGCGGGTTAGTTCTCTAGTATCATCAGGATTCAGTGGTTTTAGCAATTGTGCTTGGTTGGCTCTTGGGAGTGCCAAGGGAAATGGTCTTTTGCTGAGGTTTGGGTTTGAGCATCAGTTCAGAGGGCTTCAAGATTTGGTATTGTATCGTTAAAAGCGGTTGGGGTTATCAGTTTTGTTGGGATTCAGGGGTTGTGCGGTCTTTTGGGTTTGGCTATTGATGGATTACTAGCATTGGTAAGCGCAGGTTGTCAGCAGATCGATCATTGGAGGGTAAGAAGGATTGGGAATCCTTTAAATCTTGTGTGATGTAAGAGCAGATTCGAATCAAAGTGGGGGAGAATCGTTCAGGTATTCTGGAACAGAAGCAAGTGTGAAACAAGGATGACTTTCGCATCTCCGTAGGGGAGGAAGGCGGCCCAAGTGGTCGTCTAGATTCACGTTTGTGTGAGTTAAGAGTTCGGGAAACTTCCCAAAATTTTGGTTCGTGCCTTCTTGGTGTCAGATAGTAGGCCTTGGGGGACCCAGTTTGGGGTTCTAGTCATGACCCGAGTTCAGCTTGGGTGTTTGGTGGAGTGCATGCTCGACTCTGAATGTGTTCGGATTGATAGTTTAGCGGTAAGACATTAGGTGGCGGTTGTGGCAAAGTGGAAGTGTTGTAAGACTGCGGGGTGGCCCGTATCATTCACTAGTTAGCTGATAGTGTATAAGTGTTGTAAGACTACGGGGTGGCCCGTAGCATTCACTAGTGGTCAGTTAGTGTGGGAGTGTTGTAAGACTGCGGGGTGGCCCGTAGTATTCACCGGTCCCTGTGCAGCGGTAATATTGTGGCAAATATATGTTTTACTCACAAATTTCTTTAGATGGTTTAGACCAGGGTGGGTCAATTCGCAAGGTTGTGGGTGGGCCACAACATACTTGGAATCAGGAGATGGTGGGTCGTGGGAGACCGGGTATAATGTAAGACTACAGTTTGTCTTGTAGCATTCAGTTTAGCATCGAGTTTGGTGACGAGATGGTTCGGGTAATTATTGCCAATCGAGGTTTTCTTTCGGAAGTCGTGTGTGGCGACTGTGCGAATGTCTTTTGGTTCAACATCCGGGTAGGAATATGGTATTTCAGATAGTTGGCAGACAAGTTGGGACCAGGGAGGTCTAGGCTGGTTTTGGAAAGCAACTAGGCGGCATCGATGACTTGGGCAGTATTACTGATTTGGGATTCGTGTGTGAAGTCGCTTGTTATTTGGGAAGATGCTAAGTCACTTGCAATGGAATTAAATAATCTCAGAGTAATTTATTTGACCCTGTTACGCAGCTCTCGTTTGAGTCTAACCGTTGCAGGGATGAATCTTCTACTCGAAGGATTATCTGAGCCTTTTGTCAAGTATAAGCGACAACGTTCTGCAACTATTTATGGTCAGTGATTTTGTTCCCTATGGAAGCATCAGATAATCAGGGTTGGAAGTGTTTTGTTTGGTCTGGTATTTAATGAGGGTTCAGTATGGTAGTGATTCAGTATGGGCGGTCTGTTAGGGAGTCAGACTAAATCGAAAATTTGAGATTTCAAGTTACGGGTAAGCTAGGGCTGATTATCTGCATGGGATTATGGATTCGTCTTCTTCGGGTTTGGAGAGTTCTGCTATGGTTGGGTTCGGTAGCCTTAGGAAGGTCATGTGTGTTCGGGGGTTGTAATTGCATTCTTTAGGTTGTCTGGGCGCCTGGATGGTAAGGAACAATTTCGAGGATGAAATCTAGTTCAAGTGGGGGAGAGTTGTAACACCGAAAATCTTGAGGATCAATTGTAAGGAATGAATCCCCTTTTGGGGATTGGAACATGGCGTCTTGGAGCAACCAACACGACGTGTCTAAATTAAGGACAATCGTGATTTTCATTAAGACCAACACGGCGTGTTGGCAGCAGGGAAGGAAACCCTAATTTGCACCCTATATAATCTCCTAAAGCCCCAAGAGCTAGTCTCCTTACCAGCCTCCATTGCCACTTAAGCCCTAATTCGTCCCTCAAGCTTTATTGGTGGTGTTCTTGAGCCTTAAGTGGATTCTTTTGGTTATTTTTCTCATTTACAAAGGAAGATTTGAAGATTGAAGGTGCTTAGCTTGGAAGGAAGATCATAGATCCAGAATCTCTCCACTACTTGTAGTCTCTTTGAGGTATCAAGTTTGCATCTTGGCTCGTGTATGATTAGATCTCTTCATGGCTAGTTTATTATGATTTTGGTCTCCTTTTTGGGTCTTTGGATGTGTTGGGTTGTTTAAGGGCTTGTTCTTTCAAATTTGGGTTTTTTTGGTGTCCTTGAGCATAAAGGTGCAAGCTTTATGTGAAGAATGGTGTCATGCATGCTTCAAGTCCCCTATTAAGTCCCTTTTTAGATTAGGAGCTTCATTTAGTCATATATGGACGTAAAGTTGGCAACTTTACATGATAATCCAGCTCAAGGATGTCAGATCTATGTTTTGGGGATATGTCTTTAATGATTATGTACTTATTGGTTAAGTTGTTGAATCTTGAGCAAACACGGCGTGTTGGCTAGGGATTTCCCAATTATCTGGATGATGGAAGAACACGACGTGTCCAAGAGGCAACAGGGCGTGTTGGGTTAACATGGACTGTTGACATTGACTTTGACTTTTTCAGTTGACCAGGTTTGACCATTGGAAATTTTGGGTTTGGGGTATCTTTTTGGTTTGGATGTTTGGGGCATTTATGGGTCACCTGAGAACAAGTGTTTTTTATTAGGGTAATTATTGGGCTTTAGGATAAGGCCCATATGGGGGTTGGGCCCAATTTGGAAAATTAGGCCATTAGTGGGCCTTTGTGGATCTTTTTGGTTTTGGGCCTCAGTTTTTGGTTCAAGTTGGGCTAGGGGTAAATTGGTCATTTTACCCTAAGTATGGATAATGGACCATAGATTGGAACCCAATTGCTAATTGCGTGTGATTTTGTTCTGATGGCTCGAGGAGTCGTCAGGGCAGCAGCTAGGGATTTCTTTCAGTGAGCTTCAGCGTTCGACGTGAGTCTCCTCACTGTTCTATCGGTCGAAGGTACCAATGCCGGCCCATTTGGTTTATGTATTATAGGAAGACCTAGGGCGACCCTTGGCATTTTGTATGAAAGACCAGTAGGCGGCTCGTGGCAATCTATATTCAAGACCATAGTCGGAACTCTGGTAGTTATTAGTTAAGTAGTTGTAGATTGCATGCTAGTTGTCTTTGTGATGCTTGTATAGAAGACCAGGAGGTGGCTCCTGGCACTTTTCTGTAAGACCTAGGGTTTTGGCCACCGCCCTGGTAAGGAAGACCACGAGGCGGCTCGTGGCATAATGACAAGACTATGGTTGGCACATAGCACTTTTATTGATTGATTGGATATGTATGATATGTATGGCTCGTTTGATATGTATGGTATGTGGTATTTGGGGAACTCACTAAGATTTGTGCTTACAGTTTGTGGTTTATGGTTTCAGGTACTTCTGGTTCGAAAGGGAAGGACGCGACTTTATCGCAGTGCATACACCCGTGTTTTCTGCTATATGTGATTTTGGGAATGAACTCTAATAATTGTTTATTTGAAATGCTTTTTAATGTTTGGATAAAAGTTTCATTATTGTTTTGATTATAATAAAAATGAAATTTTTACCCTATGATTTTCGGGATGCTATATGCATGATAAGCTCTTTCATCTCTGTCGGTGCTAATAGGTATGGTGCTTTTGCTATTGGTGTAGTTCCTGGTAACAAGTCTATTCGAAATTCCACTTGTCTATCACGAGACAATCTGGGAAGATATCCTGCAATGATTCCGGAAAGTCACACACCACTGGTATTCTTTAATCTCTTTCTTCTCCTTCTTTGTATCGATCACGAATGCTAGATCTGATGTATATCCTTTGGCCAAACACTTTCTGGCTTTCACCATCGAGATGGTTCCATAGTTTACTCTACATTTGTCTCCGTACACCATAAATGGTTCTCTTCTAGGAGGGTTTACTCTTACCATATTCTTCCTACATAGTATCTTGACGTCTTTCGCACTAAGACAATCCATTCCTAATACTATGTCGAATCTGTTTAACTCAATGGTCAGTAATTCCTCGTGAAACTTATTCCCATTTAGGTCAATGATTATGTTCTTCATGCATTTGCTAACAAGTACAAACTTGCTACTAGCAATTGCTCCTCCCAGAGCACTATTTAGTATATCTTCAGGCAATGCTAGTCTTCTACCAAATTTATGCGAAATATAGCAGTAATTAGCTCTACAATCAAACAATATATTGGCAGACATTTCATTTACTAGAAAAGTACCTGAAGCGACATCCACTTCATCCTTTGTTGCTTCTAGAGTCACCTGGAATGCTCTCGGCTTTGGCTTTGGTAGCATATTTGTCTTCGCAACCTCCTTCTTCTTCGGGAAATCCTTCTGAATGTGCCCCTCCTCTCCGCATCCATAACACACTCTCTTGTTTAACGTACATTCATTGGAATAGGTCCCGTTCTTCCGTATTTGTAACAGGTCACTTCATCACTACACTTCACAAAGTGCTTCTTCTTGAACTTCTCGCACCAATTAGCTTCACTACTTCCCCTAAACTTCTTGTTGTTGGGGCCAAATTTTGAAAATCTGCTCTTATTATTGGACCTAGAAGATCCTTCAAACTTTCTCTTCTCTCGTACCTCAGCTCTCTCCAAACCATTTTCCCTAAATTAGGTCTCAACATTCTTGGCTGCCTAGATGGCGGCATTCAAAGTGGTTGCTTGTTTGACCATTAGAAGAAAATACTTTGGTAATCCATTAGGAAACTTATTGACCTTGGCAAGTTCAGTAGGAACCAAGTAAGGAACCAACTTCATTTTCTCGGTGAATGTTGCAGCATACTCACTCACACTCATCTTGCCCTTCTTCGGATTTTGGAACTCGTTGTTGATTTCTAGAAGGTCTTTCTCAGAGCAATACTCCTTCTTCAACTGCACAAGAAATTCTTCCCACGACATATTCTTTCATTCTTCTTTTGGCATAGAATTTGCCAAAAGGTTCCACCAGCTCAACACCCCATGCTTAAGTTGTCTATAATTGAAGATCGTCTTCTGCCTATCGTTGCAATCACAACTTTCGAACACCATCTCCATCTCGGAGATCCAATCCATCACTTGTACTGGTGTGGGCTTCTAGATAGGCTTGGTGGTTTGGATACCATAAAATCCTTATACTTGCAGCCATTCCCTTCAATCCCTTCCTCGGGGTCATTCCTCATAACCCTTGGGTGTCCAGCATAGCTAACTGTCCTACTGTAATTTCCTTCTTCTGATGGCTCCTCATTGAACTCAGGCTGCTCAACTGGTGCCATAGTCTCATCCATATTATTCCGTAATATTTGTCTCATCTTCTCTCTTTATTCGGACATCATATTTCGAATCATTTCTTGGACTCCCACCATTGTGGTTGGTTCTTGTGCATGCATTGCCCTGGTTCATGCTTCACTACATGAGGCTCAGGTTGTTGAGTACTGTTTCCTAATCCGCTTCGAGTTCTCACCATGTCGATCTATACACCAAAACAATGTTCAATGTACCGATACCATAATTTTAAAATAAGGAAGTTTTTAGATATGTTTAGACACATAAGACTTCCTTATCACTCCGAAAAGTTACATGCTAGTTCTAATACCATAATTACAAGTTTAGAATCCTGAACGCATAAAATTTCTAAGTCTATGTCGGCAACAGACCATCGATTTTCAAATAATAACATCATATGTAGGCAACCTAAAGTATGCTATAATAAAAACTAGTTTGCACATATCAACAAATTAGACATATTATCCTAAAATAAGCTATTGTTAGTGTCAATTTAGGCATACTACCAAAATATAGAACACACAACCCTCACAATCATTTCTTAGCATTCTAAGTTTAAGTCTAGAAATCCTCAAATATTTCTAGTTCGCTTAAACTACTACTCTGATACCAACTGTGACATCCCCATTTTCACGGCCAATTTAAAACTTTTTATTTATGCTTTATTTATTTCAGGGTATAAAACTTAATGCAAAATTTGTTCCCAAAATTATGTAAAAGTGTTTTATAGTGACCCGGATATGATGACTTATGCGGAATTGTAAAGATCAAGTAAATCAATCAATCATGAATAACACAAAGAGTAAATAAAATCGCTTTAATCTTCATTAGAATAGCAAGATATTACAAGTGGGTAATGTAAATTCTCTCAATAGAATAAACTCTCCAAATGGGTTCTTACATAAAATGGGAGGCACTCACTTCCTATTTATTGGAAAGGCTAAACCCATTACATATCACAAGAGGGTAAGCCACATCCACGGAGAACTTTGCACCCTAACATTTTTTCAAAGAAATATATTTCATTAATATATAAACAAAAACTTGGGATGTCATTGTCAATATAGATACATAAGCATAAACAAGTCTTAATAGGCATTACAACAACTTATTATACTAATGGCCTACAACTCCTCAAATCATTCATCGTACAAGTGTCTTCGTACCGACACCTGAGTGGGTCAGGCTTGGGGGCCTGGTGAGCATATAGGGTTTTCAACCCACAATAATTAAGTTCTTTAATTATATAATTCTCATCAAATAATTTACCCAATTAACCATTACAGTTATTCTCACATACTCATTCTAAAATACTGATCTCAGGGGACCTATCTTAAGGATCATCATTATCAACGGGTAAACACCACTTCGTAGGGGAATCCTTTAGCAACATATGCCAATAAGGAAGCCATCAGGGGATAGAGCACATCAAACGAACTGATATTTCATTAACACCTATAGGTTGCGAGCCTGTCAGTTTTTCTACTGGACTGTCTAGAATGGTATGTGGTTATCATCTATACTCTGCTAGATGCCTGGTTCATCAATAGTCTAGTCCTCTCATCATCATCATCATCTTATCATGTTCATCATCCATCATTACCCATTATATTTTATATAATATATGAAAATATATAGATGATTAAATCAAGTGCAAATCATATAATTCTTTTAACACATATATGAAGTAATGCAGATATAGGCACACATAGAATTTAATCATGTAGATACTTTATATCTATGTGTAAGCTAAAACTAACTATGCACTCACATGTTAAATTGATGACTCGAAACTCAGACAACGCTTCGCTTCAGCTCTTAGCCTTTCTTTTGATGTGACCTAGGCTAAATTATCACTAAGTCTTATTTTAAAAATTCTTATGACTAATTATTAGTCTAGATTCCTCAACAATTACAATGTCTACATCAAGATCTATCAAGTAAGGAGCAACCAGGTAACATCATATCGGAGGTAGGGTTCGTTTGGTATAGAAAGTACTATTTGAAAATCTCACTTTAAACACGTCACTATATCTAGCCTATACATCAGCCCTGTAAGTAGATCGGTCAGTATAAAGATGCGGAACTATAAATAAATCTTATTTATAAGTTCACGATAATGATTTATGATTATAAGTATAAGTTACACTGAAGTAATATAAGTGTAGCTTAAGTTACAGAGGTTATCCTAGACAAAAGTCCAGAAATCGCACTGGAAAAGCTTCCACTTGATAGCTACTACTTTCTGAGCACCCAGGGGTCGCAGGGCTTCGCTGGAGTAGCAAAAACTAAGGGAAAATGGGAGAAAATGCAGGAAGACTCGAGAGAATTTGTCTGTAGGGGTGGGATATGAGAAGCTTATACGAAGGCGGATATTTATAGCCTAAAAAATACAAGCACACTATGCCAAGACAGGGGGTGCCATGCCTTTGTCTTGATCGGCCATTGAGGTGCTGACACGTGTTTGAAAGTTTATGGGGCTGCGTAGCATCTTCTAGAACCCTATGTGCGCCACACACAACGCACGTACCATTTATTAGATTTTCAAAATTTCATAATTTCTTCATACGAGCTCCTTTTTTGACGTTCTTTATATCCACGCGTATCTATCGACAGGATCTACAACATTCCTTTAGGCTCCGACAGCTAATTTTGACTTTATTTATTTCACACATGCTTAGATTCTTAAATTTCGTGTTGTAACCTCGCAAAAATAGTACTAAATATTTTCATTTTAAAGTCTATCAAACCTTTCATCAATAGTTCAAAATCAACACTAAGTCATAATATTCAAAACATCAGAGTACAATTATTCATAATGAGAAAATCATGAGGGGAGGATGTTGTGTAATCACGTCGGGCCCTTCCCTTTCGAACCGGAAGTACCTGAAACAATAAACGTAAACTGTAAGCATAAGACTTAGTGAGGTCCCCAAAGTACTCCATACCAATCATACAACCGGGCTTAACCCTGGGGTATAATCCAACCCAATATACACATATGGGCCCTGCCCGGGGGTGTATTTCAACTCGATCAACACATATGGGCCCTGTCATGGGGTATCTTTCAACCCAATCATACAATAGTGGGCCTCGCCCTGGGGTCTCTTTCAACCCAATCATACAATAGTGGGCCTCGCCCTGGGGTCTATTTCAACCCAAACATACGATTGTGGTCCCCGCCGTGGGGTGTATTCCAACCCAACATTCAATCACATATAAGCCACATAACCGCTATCCTCCTAAATAATACAATAATGGGCCGACATTGGTGCCTTCGATCCATGGATACAGTGAGAAGACTCGCCTCTAAAGAAGATAATCGGGCCACACACTCGAGCTGCTGCTAATACGGCTCCTCATAGAAATGCTATCCCAAAGAAAATAACCCTAATTAATAATCTGGGTTTTTATTCCATAATAAATGGTCCAACCAACCCCATATTCTAATTAGGGGTAAAAAGGTTATTTTTCCCTTACCATTTGGTCCAGTCCTGAAAATCTCACACCTAATGATCCACGACCCAAAAGAATAACCCAATTGATGAACCTGGGTTGTACGCCCCACGTACCATCTTATACACCCCTTGCACACGTCCGATGCGAAAAGGGGATCGGGGTCGAGGTGCATTACACACAACGTACCGGATTTTACGCCCAACGTACGCACCCTAAAGCTAAAACTCCCATTAAGGTCATGATGCCTTAAGACCTTACGTTCAGACTTCAGATGTGAGCTTATTAAAACCTCCAAGGCCATAAATTTGCAAACATTATGCCTTTGCACAGCTACAAGGAGCCCAACACTAAAAACCTAACTTGGTCAATCATTTTCTATACCATAACTCTTGCATGGGAACAAACGAAGATCCAAGCTTGCATTTTTATGACTTTAAATACCCTAAAATGTCTGAAAAGAACAATTTAAAAGCTTTGGATTACCTCATACTTACAAAGACCTAGGTTTGGGAAAAAAGGTATGAAAATCTAAGCTTAACCAATATCTATAGAATAACGAGTCAAGGTTGGAGCTTTATACGTCAAAATGGTGCACAATGAAGAGAAAATGTTGGATCCAAGGTCTTGAGAGCAAAGCCACTTCTTTTATGATCTTCCTGTTAGATTTGGTGTCTAAGTCCATAACTATAATCAGTATGTACTTGACCCGATTGTAGCATGGTCCTTTTGGGTTGCCTTCACCAGTGCAATTTGATAGGATGGATTTTGAGAATAAGGTTAGTTATGGTTTATTAATATATCACAAGTATAATATATTAATATGAATTTATTTACTTAGTATTGATCAAGAATTAATTTGGAATTAATTTTGTGGTCAAAAGAGACTAATTAAATATATGGGGATTGATTATATAAATCAATGATTCTTGTAGTGTGGGCTAATGATCCATGATTATTTAGATAAGTAACTTATTCTCTTAAGCCACATTTTGCATATTGGTGTTTGTGAACCATTAGAGGCATCACACTTGGGGTGCTCAAGCTTTCAAACGTCAAGAACTACTATTCCTTCTAAAGGTATGTCTTCTATCTAGATGTATTATTCATTTGGCAATTTGTATGCTAGTTAGGACAATGCTTTGGAAAAATTAAAAATATGCATGTGTAATAGAGAAAAAATAGATCCAAAGCATTTAGGGTTGCATGTGCACCAATATGAGTGTTATAGTGCTCAAAACCCAACAGTGGTATCAGATCCTAGGATTGGTTTCTATTATATTTGATGCTTACTAGTTCTTTCAAAGCTGAAAAAGTCGAAATTTTGGCCCCTGACTGGTGAACTCGCTGAGTCCATGAACAGACTCGACGAGTCCACTCAGTAACAGAGCAACTCGCCGAGTCCAGTTCATGCACTCGACGAGTTGAAGGCTCTGTTTGCAGAATTTCGAGTTTCTTGGCCTGGTTTGGATTGGGAACACTACCACAAACTGTTTTAAATAATTGGAAATGTTTTTTATTATATGGTAGTGCTTGTACTCATCCAACCACAAGATAATTGTCAAAGTTTTAAAACAATTGTTGTTTTTATATGATAAACAAAATTCCTTTCAAATTGTTGACTAGAAATTATCTTGATTATGAGTTTAGTTATTTCATATATTATGTGATAATTTTAGTTATTAGAAAAATGATCTAGATGAATTTTAATGACCTCCATCACTTGTCCTCAAGTTATGGAAAATCAAAGGTCTCATACATTAAAATCCAATTAAACTCATAAGTTATGAATGTGAAGAGTTTTGACAAGTTTCAAAACTTTCCCTCAAGTTTTGGAATTTGTAAAGTCGCACTAATGAAACTTTAATTCCAAACCCTAGAGTTTTAAAAGTTAAAATTCAACCCTTATACTTTATAATATTATAAGTTTAATAATATATATATATATATATATATATATATATATATATATATATATATATATATATATATATATATATATATATATATATAAGACAAGTCGTTCTTACCGTTAGTATGCCTCTTTCACGAAGCCGTTCTATAAGGTGGTATAAGGTTACTGCCTATAAAATGGTAGTCTAATGGATGTTCACTCTCACACATCACTTCCTTGACTGGTGGAGGGTCATTAGCCGAACGGGTAGCATAGGACATTAATTCTCCCTCATTAAAAGTATAATGATTAAAAACTAAAGTAGCAAAACTTTTATTAAAAATTCCCAATCTTAGTTACTTTAGGAAAAATGTGAAAATGGCGCTAATCCATGAAATTACACTTTGCACCTTGTTAAGTCATTAGTGGAGCCTGTGTGGTTAACCGACACACTAATATGGGACTAACAATGTGTGGCAAAGGGTAACTTGATGTTAATCATAGATCAATGGAGCGTGTGTGGTTAACCGGCACATTGATTAGGTGATTTGTAACATTGGGTGTACCAAGCTAATTTACATGGTTATTCACACCTTGTTTGTGATCCTCGGCATCCCAGTCACAAACTTGAAGGGCACAATCGAGATTTAAATATGCCATTGAAAAAGTTCAATGAATCTCAAAGGATCTAGGAATTTCAATCCAATTAAAACTTAATAATCTATTTCGTTTTTTCATGGTGGAAATTGGTAAATCGTCATTTACCTACGTTCAAATATTTTACAATTGGATTACGACATCCCTTTTCGACATTGTAGAATATTGTGTTGGGTACTAGCCTTAATATTCCATATTGGGTGTAATGTTAAGGATTATCATCTAATATAAACTTTGTTCTTCTTCTTTTACAGATGTCTATCCCAAACAATGCTTCCAACCCAATCCCTTCAGGCTCTTTCTCCCTCATGAACCTTTGTGGGAGGGTCATTTTCGATGGCTCGAACTTCAATCACTAGATTCGAAACATCAGAATGGCTATTCGCTATAAGGCCAAAGAATATGTCCTAGACAAAGAGCTGAAAGAGATTGATGTCGCCACTCCTACTCCCAAACAAATTGTTGACACACTACTCATGAGAGGGATACGAAAAAGGTGTCGTGTCTTATGATTGCAACCATGACTGCTGAGCTGCAGAAGTCCTATGAGGACTACTATCCTGTTGAAATTTATCAAGATTTGATGGAAAGATACAATCAAAGTGCTCGGCATGAGAGGTATAAGATCATTGCCTCAATGATCACAACCAAAATGAAGGATGGTGAACCCATCACGGCCCACTTGCAGAAGATGCAGAGATTCGTGGACCGCTTGCTTAAATTGAATGGTAATTTTGATGAAGAGTTGGCCATATATATCGTTCTACACTCTTTACCTTCTTGTTATGATCAGTTTCATCTGACTTATCATATGAACAAGGAGGAGATCACTCTTAGCAAGCTTCAAGGCCTTCTTAGGACTGCAGAAAGCAACCTGAAAGGCAAGTGAGTTGTGTCTACTCCTACTACTACTACTTCCTCTCCTGTTATGGCAATCGGACATGGGAAGGGAAAGAAGAGGAAGGCTCCCTACAAGAGGTGCAAGGGAAAGTTTCTTGATGGATGCTCTTCGAGTGGGACCAAAGCTGGTTCTGCTAATCCCTCTTCCAATCCGAAGGAAGCAGAGTGCTTCCACTGTCATGAAAAAGGGCACTAGAAACGAAGCTTCCACATGTACTTGCAGGACATAAAGGATGGAAAGATCAAGCCCTCCTTTGCAGGTATTTACACTATTCAATCTAATAAATCATCACATGCTAGTTCTTGAGTCCTTGATACAGGTTGTGGTATTCACATTTGTTTTGATTTGTAGGGACTAAAAAGAAGTAGAGATGTGGAGCACGGGAAGATAAACTTAATAATGGTAAATGGGAAAGGGTCGCCTGAGTTTTATGGTTTCCATATTACTACTGAAGGTGATACATTTATCAGTGATAGCATACTGGTAAATTTGGATGAACCTAACAACTACAAGGAAGCCATGGCAGGCCCCGAGTCTGCAAAATGGAAAGAGGCTATGGACAGCAAGATTCAGTCCATGTATGACAATCAAGTTTGGAACTTGGTTGATAATGTACGGGGTCGAAAGACAGTCGGGTGCGAATGGATCTTCAATAAGAAGATCAACATGGATGGGAAAGTACACACATATAAAGCGCGACTGGTTGCAAAGGGCTTTACTCAAACTCTCGGAGTTGACTATGATGAGACCTTCTGACCAGTAGTGAAGATTAAATCTATAAGGGTTATGTTGGCCATAGCTGCATTTCATGATTATGAAATATGGAAAATGGATGTCAAAACCGCTTTCCTTAATGGAAATTTGGCTGAAGATGTTTACATGAGTCAGCTAGAGGTTTTTGTCAATGCAAAGTACCCTCATAGAGTGTTTAAGCTTAATAAATCCATTTATGGATTAAAAGAAGCATATCGTAGATGGAATCTTTGTTTTGATGAGAAAGTCAAAGAGTTTGGATTTTCGATAAGCGAGGATGAGTCATGTGTATATGTCAAAGCTAGTGGGAGTATAGTGAGCTTTCTGGTATTGTATGTAGATGACATACTGCTCATAGGAAATGGCATGCCAACCTTGCAGGAGGTTAAGTCCTGGCTTGGGAAGTGCTTTGCTATGAAGGACCTTGGAGAAGCTGCTTATATCCTGGGGATAAGGATATTGAGAAACAGGAGTAAAAGACTAATAGGACGTAGTCAAACTACCTACTTGGACAAGGTGTTGAAACGCTTCAGCATGAAGGAGTCCAAGAAAGGTGACTTACCTATCCAAAGCAATGCCAAACTGAGTAAGACTCAGAGTCCGAGTACAGAGGCTGAGATAGCAGAAATGAGTCGAATATCATATGCTTCCGTACTTGGCTCGATCATGTATGCTATGACTTGTACTCGCCCTGATGTGGCATTTACATTGAGCATGGTCAGCAGATATCAAGGGAATCCTGGTAAAGCTTATTGGACTGCAGTTAAGAACATTCTTAAGTACCTGCGGAGGACTAAGGATTGGGTCCTTACCCTCGGTGGGAGTGATGACTTGAGAGTGACATGGTATAGTGACGCCAGTTTTCAAACCGACAGAGATAATTTCCGCTCTCAGTCGGGTTGGGTGTTTACCTTGAATGGAGGAGCAGTGACATGGAAAAGTTCCAAGCAGGAGAATGTAGTTGATTCAACGTGTGAATCAGAGTACATAGCAGCAAGCGAAGCATCGAAGGAGGTGATATGGTGGAAAAACTTCATTGGAGACCTTGGAGTCATTCCATCCATAAAGTAGCCTATGGAGATTTACTGCGATAATGAAGGGGCGGTTTCCTTAACCAAGGAACCAAGAGATCATGGTAGATCCAGACATATCAACATAAAATACCACTTCATAAGACATCAAGTAGAAGAAGGACACCTCGTGGTAAAGGGGATATCGTCGGAGGACAACCCAGCAGATCCCCTCACAAAGGGACTGACTAGGGTTAAGAACTTGCAGCAAGCGAGGGGCATTTGGCTAATGGACGATATTAGTTTTAGTAATTAGATAAATCAAAACTTGTAATAGCTAAATTGTAATTGAAATTTTGTGATTAAATAAAAGGAGTTTTATTTATAAGTAAAGTTACTGTCTTGTGTCGATTATTTACTATTGTTTCACTTTGCATGATTTGACTTCAAGAATAATAAAATTATTCAAACTATCCACATTCGATCACACGTCGGAAGTAAGTATGAAAGAAGATTGTCATGAGTTGCCTTGTAGATTGTCTAAGGAGTTAGACATAGCAAAAGTTTGCTACACCATTCATGAGTGCTCCTGAAATAAGATTTGAGTATTGGATTCAACCCACGCTCACCTGAATCACTTCATGGAATTTATCACGAGTGATTGTGAGACGATAATATCATATAATCTTCAAACGAAGATATATGAGTTGTTGACTACGAGTTGGTTGTGCATTGATGGCATGAAAACGCATCAGTAACTTGATGTTATTGTTGGGTTTTGAGCAGTATAACACTCCTATGGTGCACATGCAACCCTAAATGCTTTGGATCTATGTTTTATCTATTACACATTCATATTTTCAATTTTTCCAAAGCATTGTCCTAACTAGCATACAAATTGCCAAATGAATAATACAGCTAGATAGATGACATACCTTTAGAAGGACTAGTAGTTCTTGACCTTTGAAATCTTGAGCAACCCAAGTGTGATGCCTCTAATGGTTCATAAACATCAAACATGCAAAAGGTGGCTTTAGAGAAGAAGTTACTTATCTCAAAGAGAAGGTGTAGCCGATTTTGGCTCATAGAGGGTTCTATTTATAGTGTTGCACATGCTAGGGTTACACTTTGTAAACCCTAATGCTCCATGACTTTCCATATTATTGTGCTCCATGGGTTTAACCTCCATGGACTATCCATAGATTAACTTATTGGTTTAGCCCATCTAAATAATCATGGATCATTAGCCCACACTACAAGAATCATTGATTTACATAATCAATCCCCATATATTTAATTAGTCTCTTTTGACCACAAAATTAATTCCAAATGAATTCTTGATCAATACTAATTAAATAATATGATTCCATATATTAATATATTATACTTGTAATATATTAATAATTCATAAATAACCTTATCCTCAAAATCCATCCAATCAAATTGCACTCGTGAAGGCAACGCAAAAGGACCATGCTACAATCGGGTCAAGTACATACCAATTATAGTTATGGGCTTAGAAACCAAATCCAACAGTCTCCCAGTTGGATACGTTTAATAACTATAGATGTCAATGTGACTTCAGGATCCGACGTAACAATCGTAAGCTTTCAAAAGCCGCTGTCGAACTCTGACCTAGTCAGTGACGCGTCCTTCAGATAAGGGATCATATACTCCTCTGTTCTCAAGATATCTATGCGGACAAATACATGGAACATAGTCATACTTATTGTCCTGCAATTTGTTTCCTGATTTCCGATTTGTCTGACATAGAACATAACTGAATACATCAATTTAATTCTGCCCGGGCCCGACACATAGTCAAAACAGAATCATTGAGGGGCCAAAGATATCGCTTTTAATCCTCTTAGGATAAAAAGGAACAGATAAACTTTGACATTATATACTTGTACTAACTACTCATCAAATCATGCACAATGACATGTTTTATAACATCAAGTTACTGATGCGTTTTCATGCCATCAATGCACAACCAACTCATACTCAACAACTCATATATCTTTGTTTGAAGATTATATGATATTATCGTCTCACAATTACTCGTGATAAATTCCATGAAGTGATTTAGGTGAGCGCGGGTTGAATCCAATACTAAAATCTTATTTCAGGAGCACTGATGAATGGTGTAGCAAACTTTTGCTATGTCTAACTCCTTAGACAATCTACAAGCCAACTCATGACAGTCTTCTTTCATACTTACTTCCGACGTATGATCGACTGTGGATGGTTTGAATAAATTTATTATTCTGGAAGTCAAAACCTGCAAAGTGAAACAATAGTAAATAATTGGCACAAGACAGTAACTTTACTTATAAATAAAACTCCTCTTATTTAATCATAAAATAACAATTACAATTTAGCTATTACAAGTTTCGATTTATCTAATTACTAAAACTAATATCGACTGTTAGCCCAATGCCCCTCACATGTTGCAAGTGCTTAACCCTAGTAAGTCCCTTTGTAAGGGGATCTGCTGGTTTGTCCTCTAACGATATCCCCTTTACCACGGGGTGTTCTTATTCTACTTGATGTCCTATGAAGTGGTACTTTTTTTAGATATGCCTAGATCTACCATTATCTCTCGGTTCCTTGGTTAAGGAAACCGCCCCTTCTTTATCGCAGAAAATCTCCATAGGCTTCTTTATGGATGGAATGACTCCAAGGTCTCCGATGAAGTTTTTCAACCATATCGCCTCCTTCGATACTTCGCTAGCTGCTATGTACTCTGATTCGTACGTTGAATCAGCTATAGTCTCCTGCTTGGAACTTTTCCATGTCACTGCTCCTCCATTCAGGGTAAACACCCAGCCCGACTGAGGGCGAAAATTATCTATGTCAGTTTGAAAACTGGCATCGCTATACCCTGTCACTCTCAAGTAATCACTCCCACCAAGGGTAAGGACCCAGTCCTTAGTCCTCCGCGGGTACTTTAGAATGTTCTTAACTTCAGTACAATGAGCTTTACCAGGATTCCCTTGATATCTGTTGACCATCCTCAAAGCAAAGGCCACATCAGGGCGAGTACAAGTCATAGCATACATAACCAGATTCTCCGAGGTCCTTCATAGCGAAACACTTCCTAAGCCAGGACTTACCCTCCTTCAAGGTTGGGATGTCGTTTCCTATGAGCAGTATGTCATCTACATACAATACTAGAAAGCTCACTATACTCCCACTAGCTTTGACATATACACATGACTCATCCTCGCTTCTCGAAAATCCAAACTCTTTGACTTTCTCTTCAAAACAAAGATCCCATCTGTGAGATGCTTGTTTTAACCAATAAATGTATTTCTCAAGCTTACACACTCTATTAGGGTACTTTGCATTGAAAAAACCTTCTGGCTGATTTATGAGAACATCTTCAGCCAACTTTCCATTAAGGAAATCGGTTTTGACATCCATTTGCTATATTTCATAATCATGAAATGCAGTTATGGCCAACATAACCCTTATAGATTTAATCTTCGCTACTGGTGAGAAGGTCTCATCATAGTCAACTCCGGAGTTTGAGTAAATCCCTTCGCAACCAGTCGTGCTTTATATGTGCCTACTTTCCCATCCATGTCGGTCTTCTTGTTGATGATCCATTTACACATGATTATCTTACGACCCGGTAGATTGTCAACCAAGTTGCAAACTTGATTGTCATACATGGACTGAATCTCGCTGTCCATAGCCTTTTTCCATTTTGCAGACTCGGGGCCTGCCATGGCTTCCTTGTAGTTGTTAGATTCATCCAAATTTACCAGTGTGCTATCACTAATAAATGTATCACCTTCAATAGTAATATGGAAACCATAAAACTCAGGTGTATTTCTAACTCTACTAGAATGCCTCAGAGGTAAGGACTCGTTAATTGGATCAACTGGAGTTTCCTCCTCGGGTTGATTGCTAGTGTTTCAGGTTCCTTCACCGCTTGACTCTTGAAGCTCTTCAAGGTCAATTTGCCTCTCACTGTGTCCTTGGCCTATGAGTTCCCTCTCGCAAAAGACTCCTCTCCTTGCAACGAAGACAACATTGTCACTCGGTTTATTAAAGAGATATCCAAAGGATTTCTATGGGTAGCCGATGAAAATAAATCGCTCACTCCGAGGTTTGAGCTTGTCGTGAGTTTCTTTTCTCACAAAAGCCTCGCAACCCCAAACTTTGATGTGGTCTAATGTGGGAACTTTCCCTGTCCACATCTAGTGAGGTGTTTTGGAAACTTTTTCGGTAGTGACTAGATTAAGGATATGGATGGCAGTGTATAAGGCATACACCCGGAATGAGATAGGTAACGAAGCTCGACTCATCATGGAACGAACCATGTCTATAAAGGTTCTATTGCACCTCTCAGCCACACCATTAAGTTGTGGTGTCCTTGGTGGCATCAATTGTGAAATAATTCCACATTCCTTAAGATAGTCTAGGAACTCAATACTAAGATACTCTCCTCCATTATCGGATCGTAGCATCTTTATCTTCCTGCCCAATTGATTCTCCACTTCGTGCTTAAACTCTTTGAACTTTTCAAAAGTTTTCCACTTATGCTTGATTAAGTAAATATACCCATATCTACTATAATCATCAGTAAAAGTCACATAGAAGCAGTTAGCATCCCTTGTGGCAGTTCTGAATGGTCCACACAAATCAGTGTGTATGAGATCCAACAGACCTTCACCCCTTTCACAAGTACCAGCGACGGGTGATTTGGTCATCTTTCCAAGTAAACAAGATTCGCAAGTGTCATCCGACTTTAACTCGAATGACTCCAACACTCCATCCTTTTGGAGTTGGGCTATGCGCTTATTGTTGACATGTCCAAGACGACAATGCTACAAGCATGCCTTATCCAAATCATTGGAAGAATCAATATTCAACACATTATTTCCTAAGTTATCTACAACCATCACAGTTTCATATATACCATTGCAAGGTAATGCTTCAAAATAAAATACACCATTACAATAAGCATAAATACCACCATTTTCATTATTGATGGAAAAGGTAAAACCTTGTTTATACAAATTGTGAAAGGAAATAACATTTCTCTCCATATCGGCCGAGTAACAACAATTATGCAAATCTAAATTTAAACCATTACTAAGCAATAAAGAATGAACTCCAATCTTGGTCACATGCGACACTTTCCTATTTCCCATGATTAAGTTTATCTTCCCGTGCTCCACATCCCTACTTCTTTTTAGTCCCTACAAATCAGAACAAATTTGAATACCACAACCTGTATCAAGGACCCAAGAATTAGCATGTGATTAGTTATTAGATTGAATAGTGTAAATACCTGCAAATGAAGGCTTGATCTTGCCATCCTTTATCTCCTGCAAGTACTTGGGGCAGCTTGGTTTCCAGTGCCCTTTTTCATGATAGTGGAAGCACTTTGCTTCCTTCGGATTGGAAGAAGGATTCGCAGAACCAACTTTGGTCCTACTCGAAGAGGATCCATAAAGAGACTTTCCCTTGCGGCTCTTGTAAGGAGCCTTCCTCTTCTTTCCCTTCCCATGTCCGATTTCCAGAACAGGGGCAGAAGTAGTAGTAGTAGGAGTAGTCACAACCAACTTGCCTTTCAGGTTTCTTTCTGCAGTCCTAAGAAGGCCTTGAATCTTGCTAAGAGTGACCTCCTCCTTGCTCATATGATAAGTCATACGAAACTGATCATAACAAGAAGGTAAAGAGTGTAGAATGATATCTATGTCTAACTCTTCATCGAAATTGACATTCAATTTAAGCAAGCGGTAAACAAATCTCTTCATCTTTTTCAAGTGGGTCGTGATGGGTTCACCATCCGTCATTTTGGTTGTGATCATGGAGGCAATGATCTCATACCTCTCATGTCAAGCACTTTGATGGTATCTTTCCACCAAATTTTGATACATTTCAAAAGGATAGTAGTCCTCATAGGACTTCTGCATCTTAGCAGTCATGGTTGCAATCATAAGACACTAAACCTTTGTCGCATCCCTCTCATGAGTAGTCTGTTCAACGATTTGTTCGGGAGTAGCAGTGGTGACATCAATCTCTTTGAGCTCTTTATCTAGGACATATTCTTTGTCCTCATAGAGAATAGCCATTCGGATGTTTCGAATCCAGTCATTGAAGTTTGAGCCATCGAAAATAACCCTCTCACATAGGTTCATGAGGGAGAAAGAGCCTGAAGGGATTGGGTTGGAAGCATTGTTTGCGATAAACATCATAAAAGAATAAGAACAAAGTTTAGGTTAGATGATAATCCTTAATATTACACCCAATATGAAATATTAAGGCTAGGACCTAACACAATATTCTACAATTGCAAAAAGGGATGCCGTAATCCAATTGTAAAATATTTGAAGGTAGGCAAATGACGATTTACCAATTTCCACCATGAAAAACGAAATAGATTATTAAGTTTTAATTGGATTGAAATTCCTAGATCCTTTGAGATTCATTGAACTTTTTCAATGGCATGTTTAAATCTCGATTGTTCCCTTCAAGTTTGTGACTGGGATGCCGAGGATCACAAACAACGTGTGAATAACCATGAAAATTAGCTTGGTACACCCAATGTTACAAATCACCTAATCAATGTGTCGGTTAACGACACACGCTCCATTGATCTATGATTAACATCAAGTTACCCTTTGCCACACATTGTTAGTCCCATATTAGTGTGTCGGTTAACCACACACGCTCCACTAATGACTTAACAAGGTGCAAAGTGTAATTTCATGGATTAGCACCATTTTCACATTTTTTCCTAAAGTAACTAAGATTGGGAATTTTAATAAAAGTTTAGTTACTTTATATTTTTAATCATTATACTTTTAATGAGGGAGAATTAATGTCCTATCCTACCCGTTCGGCTAACGACCCTCCACCAGTCAAGAAAGCGGTGGGTGAGAGTGGACACCCATTAAACTACCATTTTATAGGCAGTAACCTTATACCCCCCTTATAGACCGCCTTCGTGAATGAGGCCTATTAACGGTAAGACCGACTTGTCTTATATATATATATATATATATATATATATATATATATATATATATATATATCTATATATATATATATATATATATATATATATATATATATATATATATATATATATATATTATTAAACTTATAATATTATAAAGTATAAGGGTTGAATTTTAATTTTTAAAACTCTAGGGTTTGGAATTAAAGTTTCATTAGAGTGACTTTACAAATTCCAAAACTTGAGGGCAAGTTTTGAAATTTGTCAAAACTCTTCACATTCATAACTTATAAGTTTAATTGGATTTTAATGTATGAGACCTTTCATTTTCCATAACTTGAGGACAAGTTATGGAGGTCATTAAAATTCATTTAGATCATTTTTCTAACAACAAAAATTATCACATAATCTATGATCTAACTAAACTCATAATAAAGATAATTTCTAGTCAACAATTTGAAAGCAATTTTGTTTATCATATAAAAACAACAATTATTTTAAAACTTTGACAATTATCTTGTGGTTGGATGAGTACAAGAACTACCATATCATAAACAACATTTCCAATGATCCAAAACAGTTTGTGGTACTGTTTCCAATCCAAACCAGGCCAAGAAACTCGAAATTCTACAAACAGAGCCTTCAACTCGGCGAGTGCATGAACTAGAGTCGACGAGTTGCTCTATTACTGAGTGGACTCGTCGTGTCTCTTAGCTTTGAAAAACTAGTAAGCATCAAATATAATAGAAAACAATCCTAGTCTCTGATACCACTGTTGGGTTTTGAGCACTATAACACTCCTATGGTGCACATTCAACCCTAAATGCTTTGGATCTATGCTTTCTCTATTACACATGCATATTTTCAATTTTTCCAAAGCATTGTCCTAACTAGCATAGAAATTGTCAAATGAATAGTATATCTAGATAGATAACATACCTTTAGAAGGAATAGTAGTTCTTGACCTTTGAAAGCTTGAGCACCCCAAGTGTGATGCCTCTAATGGTTCACAAACACCAATATGCAAAAGGTGGCTTGAGAGAATAAGTTACTTATCTCAAAGAGAAGGTGTAGCCGATTTTGGCTCATGGAGGGTTCTATTTATATTGTTGCACATGCTAGGGTTACACTTTGTAAACCCTAATGCTCCATAACTTTCCATATTCTTATGCTCCATGGGTTTAACCTCCATAGACAATCCATGGAGTAACATATAGGTTTAGCCCATCTAAATAATCATGGATCATTAGCCCACACTACAAGAATCATTTATTTACATAATCAATCCCCATATATTTAATTAGTCTCTTTTGACCACAAAATTAATTCCAATTAATTCTTGATCAATACTAATTAAATAATATGATTCCATATATTAATATATTATACTTTTAATATATTAATAAGTCATAAATAACCTTATTCTCAAAATCCATCCTATCAAATGGCACTGGTGAAGGCAACGCAAAAGGACCATGCTACAATCGGGTCAAGTACATACCTCTTATAGTTATGGGCTTAGACCATGCTATAATGTCAAAGTTTATCTGTTCCTTTTATCCTAAGAGAATTAAAAGCGATATCTTGGGCCCTCGATGATTTTGTTTTGACTATGTGTCGAGCCCGGTCAGAACTGAATTGATGTGTTCAGTTATGTTCTATGTTAGACGAATCGGAAATCGGGAAACAAAATTGCAGGACAATAAGTATGACTATGTTCCATGTATTTGTCCGCATATATATCTTGAGAATAGAGGAGTATATGATCCCTTATCTGAAGGATGCGTCACTGACTAGGTCATAGTTCGACAGCGGCTTTTGAAAGCTTACGATTGTTAAGGTAGATTTTGAAGTCACATTCGCAGCTATAGCTATTAGACTTATCCAAGTGGGAGATTGTTGGATTTGGTGTCTAAGCACATAACTATAACGGGTATGTACTTGACCCGATTATAGCATGGTCCTTTTGGGTTGCCTTCACCAGTGCAATTTGATAGGATGGATTTTGAGAATAAGGTTATTTATGGTTTATTAATATATTACAGGTATAATATATTAATATGAAATTATTTAATTAGTATTGATTAAGAATTAATTTGGAATTAATTTTGTGGTCAAAATTGACTAATTAAATATATGGGGATTGATTATGTAAATCAATGATTCTTGTAGTGTGGGCTAATGATCCATGATTATTTAGATGGGCTAAACCAATAAGTTAATCCATGGATAGTCCATGGAGGTTAAACCCATGGAGCATAAGAATGTGGAAAGTCATGGAGCATTAGGGTTTACAAAGTGTAACCCTAGCATGTACAACACTATAAATAGAACCCTCCATGAGCCAAAATCGGTTGCACCTTCTCTTTGAGATAAGTAACTTATTCTATCAAGCCACCTTTTGCATATTGGTGTTTGTGAACCATTAGAGGCATCACACTTGGGGTGCTCAAGCTGTCAAAGGTCAAGAACTACTAGTCCTTCTAAAGGTATGTCATCTCTCCAGATGTATTATTCATTTGGCAATTTGTATGCTAGTTAGGACAATGCTTTGGAAAAATTGAAAATATGTATGTGTAATAGAGAAAACATAGATCCAAAGCATTTAGGGTTGAATGTGCACCATAGGAGTGTTATAGTGCTCAAAACCCAACGCTTCCTTCACAAACAAGAATGCCCACAACTCACTCAAAAGCTCGAAATGCTCAAAATAGGTTAGGGTTTGCAAGAAGGGTCGATTTTAGGTATGGAGGTTGATAAGAGGAAGGGCTTTGAGGCTATAATGGTGCTTATATAGTGCACAAACCCTAAATATTAGTGTTTGGTCCAAACTGCGTACACCCTGCGTACCAGCGTAGCTCAACGTACACGCGTGAGACCAGGTACACCCAACGTACCAAAGTGTACGCCTAGCATACCCATGTTCCACCCAAATTACAAAAATGCCATAAAGGGCCACTTTGAACAATAATCTCTTACTAAGGGGATTAAGCGTAAATTCCTGGAAGAACAAATGTTACAAATCTCCCCCACTTGAACTAGACTTCGTCCTCAAAGTCCGCTGCCGCGAATAAATTAGGGTAATGATCTAGCATCTCCGCCTCAAGCTCCCACATCCATTTTGAACCTTTCTGATGTTGCCGCTGGACCTTGACCAGAGACACTTCTTTTTTGCGCAGAGCCTTTGTCTTCTGATCCAAAATCGGCACCAGCCTCTCCACATAATTCAGACGATCATTAACCTGAATGTCATGCAGAGGAACAACTGTGGACTCATCGGCCACACACTTCCAAAGCTGAGACACATGGAAGGTGTTATGGATCTGGCTGAGCTCATTAGGAAAATCCAGCCGGTACGCAACGTTACCCACCCGGACTAAAATCCTGAAAGGACCAATGAATCTAGGGCCCAGCTTGCCCCGCTTCCGAAATCGGATGACACCCCTCCAAGGAGACACCTTTAGAAGCACCAAGTCTCCTACATGAAACTCGAGATCCGAATGTCGCCGATCTGCAGAACTATTTTGTTGGCTTTGCACAACTCGCAACCTGCCGAGCACTTGTTGAATCAACTCTGTCATCTTTAGTACAACCTCAGTACTCCCCATGACCCGATGCCCGACCGCCCCCCAACAAACTCGGGTCCTGCACCTCCTTCCATACAACATCTCAAACGGTTGGTGGTCAATCTTTGCGTGACTACTGTTGTTGTAGGAGAACTAGGCCAGTGGAAGCTAAGTATCTTAACTCCGTCCAAAATCTAGTACATAAGCCTGGAGTAAATCTTCGAACATTTGAATCGTCCGTTCGCTTTGGCCGTTAGTCTGGGGATGGTATGCTATACTAAAATGCACTTGAGTACCCAAATCCTCATGAAACCTCCTCCAAAACCTGGATGTGAAACGAACATCCCGATCTGAAACCACCGAAACTGGCAACCTGTGCCAAACTACCACCTCCCGGACGTAGATGTCAGCTAACTTCTCAGCAGATGCGCTCTCTGGAATCGATATGAAATGCACACTCTTGGTCAACCTATCTACAATGAACCAAATAGAATCAACACCATGTGCCATCCTTGGCAGTTTTGTGATGCAATCCATGGTAATCTCTTCCCACTTCCACATGGGAATGTGTGAGGGCTGCATCTTGCCATGGGTCTCTGATGTTCGCCCTTGACTTTCCTGCAAGTCAAGAACTGCTCAATAAACCAAGCTATTTCTCTTTTCATACAAAGCCACCAATAACTCAACCTTAGATCCCTATACATCTTCGTGGCCCCCCTATGGATAGAAAACTTTGACTTATGTGCCTCCTCTGGAACTGTTGGCCTGACCCCACCCACTGTCGGAACCTAGACTCTACCACACTGAGTCAACTACCCCCAACTGTCTCTGACAAATAAGGGAATCTATCCTCTGATCCACTCAGCCTTCTAATTCTCCTTTTTCAATCCTTCCACCTGAGCCTTCTTGATCAAATCCATCAAAGGAGAAGTGACAACCATCCTTAAGCAGATATCACTATTGGAAGAACTCACTACCTTGCGGCTCAAAGCATCGACCACAACATTGGCCTTCCTATGGTGGTGCAGGATCTCGCAATCATAATCCTTTACTACATCCAGCCACCACCTCTATCGTATGTTCAAATTCGGCTGATCCATTAAATATCTCAAACTCTTATGGTCAGTGTAAACAATACACCTAACCCCATATATGTAGTGTCTCCAAATCTTGAGGGCGAAAACCACCGCCCCTAACTCAAAATCATGCGTAGGATAATTCGCCTCATGAGGCTTCAACTGCCTTGAAGCATAAGCAATCACGTGACCCCTCTACATAAGAACAACTCCCAATCCCGAAATAGAGGCGTCATAGTAACCCAAGAAATCATCTAAACCCTCATGAAGCGTAATAATCGGGGCCTCACACAATCTTTTCCTCAGAGTCTCAAAAACCAACTACTGATCTGGCCCCCATCGAAAAGTCACATTCTTCTTTGTTAAGCGTGTCAAAGGCACTACAATCTTGGAGAAATCATGCATGAATCTCTGATAATACCCTGCGATACCTAGGAAACTCTGGATCTCAGATGGGGCCCTCGGAACCTCCCATCGCATCATGGCCACGATCTCGGCTTGGTCGACCAAGATACCCTTCTTATTGACAATGTGCCCTAGCAACTGCAGTTTGGGCAACCAGAACTCACATTTGGAGAATTCGACATAAAGCCTCTCCCTCATCAGGGTCTCCAACACCTCTCGCAAATGTTCCTCATGTTGCTCCTTGGTCTTGGAGTATACCAAAATATCATCAACGAATACTATCACAGACCGATCCAACATCGGCCTCCAGACTTGGTTCATGAGATCCATGAACGTTGATGGTGCATTGGTTAGCCCGAATGGCATCACCACGAAGTCGTAATGGCCATAACGAGTCTTGAAGGTTGTCTTCTATACATCATAATCCCTGGCCGTCATCTGATGGTACCCCGATCGAAAATCAAGCTTGGAAAACCAAGATGCACCCTCAAGCTGATCAAAGAAATCGTTAATCCTCGGAAGTGGGTAACGGTTCTTCACCATTATCTTATTCAACTCTCGGTAATCAATGTGCATTCTGTGTGAACCGTCCTTCTTCACAAAAAGAATCGGTTCTCCCTACAGAGAGACTCTCGGACGAATAAAACCCTTGTCTAGTAGCGCCTGAAGCTGTGTAGACAACTCCTGCATATCTGGTGGTGCCAGGCGGTACGGTACCTTGGCTATGGGAGCGGCACTAGAAATCAGATCAATCTGAAAATCAACCTGCCTCTCAGGAGGAACTTCTGGTAAATCCTCATGAAAGACATTGGGGAAATCGCGAACAATGGGCACCCCACTTAACTCCGACGTTCCCTTAACTCGATTGTCTGCAACATAAGCTAGGAACCCATGACAACCCTATTGTAGATATCTCCTGAATCTCGCAGTGAACAAAGAGTTGGCCCATGTGAAGCTCTCTTGCTAGAAATAACAAATTCTCCCCCACTTGGGGTTCAAACTCTCACTAACTGTCACTCACAATCAATCATGGCCCCATTGGGACCCAACTAATCCATCCCAACAATAACCTTCGATGCTCTCAAAGGAATCGACACAAAATCAATAGAGTACCTCTCACTAAATAGAGTCAGGACACACCCGCGATGAACCCTCGAAGCACTCACGGTACGGTCATTCAAAATTTCAACCTCCAGAGGAAAATCCAAAGTCCTGGGAGCATCACAAAACTTCTTGCTAAGAGCAAGAGATACAAAGGATCGGGTAGCACCCGATTCAAACAGAACATGAGCGGTCATACCATTAACCAAAATGGTCCTTATACAAGATCAAAATAATCATAAGCCTAAACAAGGAAAGTAATAAAAGAAAGAGATAAGTCACATACCAGTGACCACATCTGCCGCTGCACGAGCCTCATCGGTGGCCAACTGAAATGTCCGGATCTTCACCATAGGTGCCTCCGCCTTGCCATGGCGGCCATCTGTAATCCTCAATGTAGCTGGCGCAAGCGCCACCATTGCTCCCCGCGACATTCTCAGACAATCAGACTATTTATGGCTGGTCTGATTATAATGAAAGCAAATCAGAGCACTCCTGGGCAGTCCCTACTCATGTGGCCGGGCTGACCACAACCAAAACATGTTGAACCTGACACTCGACACACCCCACCATGTGGCTTTCCGCACTTATGGCATTGACTACAGCCATGCAGGCCTCTTACATATGAATCGGAAGTCTTAGGCCTCTTACCCTGGCCAATTGCTGCCTGTACCTGCTCTGGCTTCCACTTCGACCGAAGCTACAACTCAATCTCTAGCTCATTGGCCTTCTCGATCATATCAATCAGGGTCTTGCACCCTGAAAATCTCAAGAACTACCTGATATCCTCTCTCAACATGTCATGGTATCTCTTCTTCCTCATCTCCTCATCCGCAACATACTTTGGGACCAACAAAGCCCTCTCCCTAAATTTGGCAGTGATCGCCGCCACAGTCTCAGTAGTGTGGGGAAGGTCCCGGAACTCCCTCGCCAGCTGATGCACCTCAATAGCTGGTGCAAACTCCCTCTGGAACCTCTGCACCAAAATCCTCCCAAGTCATTATTGCCACTGTCGTTGACCCCACAGCTCGGCTAACCTCCTCCCACCAGTCTCATGCTCAGTCCCTCGGCAGGTATGATGTAAATCCCACCTTTTCCCCCTCGGTGAAAAACGTTGTCTGTTGAGCATTCTCCATGTTAGCGATCCAGCATCGGCTAGCGATGGGGTCCTGAGGCCCAAAGAACTTAGGAGCCCCAAAGGCCTTGAACTACGAGAATGAGGGAGCTTGAGATCCTATCTAACCCACAAAAGTCTCAGCTCGAAAATACCTAAGCCTCCCATCCATCAGCTCCATAATCCCCTCCTTGATGGTACCGAACATCACAGGCGTAGCATCTAAGATACCGAAATGAACTCGTGCAGTCTCTCGTCAATCGGTTATGTGCCTGCACTAGAACCTGAACCAGAACCAAACCCATAACCTCCTCAAGTAATCATCACCATCCTCAAACTAAAACACAACATATAAATAATCAGCATATGAGTCGAGGGGATTTTCACTTCAAGGCCTCCTTAGAGTTCCCCACGCCTGCTATTGTCCCGGTTACAGATCCTACGCTTCTAGTAGTACGGGACCAATATTATCTTTCACACCTACATGTACCTTCCTCAAGAGAAAGCTTGATTATTCTAAGTCACCACACTAACCATATAACAATCCTATGATAAACAACATACATATCCTAAACTCACCTAGGAAGTCTCAATTCTCACCGCTTGCAACACCATTTTCCTTATGCATGCAAGTTATACATAAACAAAATCACATACACTGTCAAATGATGACTCTACCCTAAATCCACAACCAAACAAGGAACATGCAATGAGGTCGAATCAATCATTCAAGGGCTATATGATCCTAGTCGTATACAACTTTGAAAGCATACACTGAGCAATTAACTGAGCCAATATCAATTCCAACTAATACATAGCATCAATTTCCACTAGGCTATAAGGCATCATACAAATCAGGCAATTCTATCATATGATTCCTGAAGGTAACCTTGGGAACCACTTACTTTAGCTTGGCTAATTGCACGCATCACACCCCTTCTTCTTAGTAAAAATCTATTTAGAAGTTCAATTTCATTTTTCTTTAATAAAGTTTATCATTTCTTTAGTTTGAGTTCTGACACACCTGAAAGTGTGCCTGAATCTCTTAAACCAAGACTCTAATACTAACTTGTAACGACCCAAAAACAGAGTATAATCATTCATCAATTGTTCAAAATCAACACCAAGTCATAATATTCAAAACATCAGAGTATAATTATTCATTATGCAGAAATCATGAGGGGAGGATGTTGTGCCATCACGTCGGGACCTTCCCTTTCGAACCGGAAGTACCTAAATCCATAAACATAAAATGTAATCACAAAGCTTAGTGCGCTCCCCAAAGTACTCCACACCAATCATACAACTGGTCTTAACCCTAGGGTAGAATTCAACCCAATATACACATATGGGCCCCGCCCTGGGGCCTCTCCCTAGGGTGTATTTTCAACACGATAAACACAAATAGGCCCCGCCCTCAGGCCTCGTCCTGGGTATCTTTCAACCCAATCATACAATAGTGGGCCCCGCCCTGGGTCTATTTCAACTCGAAAATACGATAGTGGGCCCCGCCCTAGGTGTATTTCAACCCAACATACAATCACATATAAGCCATATAGCAGCTATCATCCTAAATAATACAATAATGGGCCGGTATTGGTACCTTCGACCCATGAATATAATGAGAAGATTCACCTCCAAAGAAGATACCTGGGGCACAGACTCGAGCTGTTGCTAATACGGCTTCTCACACTAATGCTATCCTAAAGAAAATAACCCTAATTAATAATCTGAGTTTTTATTCCATAATAAATGGTACAACTGTAAGGTTCGAAGACCTGTTGTAATATGTCGAAGTCTTAATGTTATTTTACAAGGCATTTTGTAACGAAGCTTAGATGTTTAGTCCTTGTAATTTTTTGTGTGCTTTCATGTTTCCTATTAATAGGGACATTACTTTGAGATACAAGGAAGTCAGTGTATGAACTTGTAAACATTCTCTCTGTAATAATTGAAAGCATAATAGAGCTGAAACAAGATTATATTTAGATATCGTGTTTAATCTACATTTGTTTTACTCTAATTTGTTTCTTACTTGATTCATCACTTCATCAATTAGTATCAGAGCAGGAATCATAATCTGCGATCTGATTTTCACTCTGATTCAAAAGGTTTTTGAATCAATTTTCTGATTCAAAAAGTTTCCGCACCTTTTGAAGTGAATAAGCGTTCTAGATCTTCAATTGTGATTCGATTCTGCAACTGATTTGTTGAATCGAGTGTTCTATTTGTTATCTCAGTTCAATTCAGCAATTTGCTTTCAAATTCTCTTTGATTTCTCAAAAATTCTGAAAAATTTTGATCCGTACATCAATGGCGAACTTCAATCTCAACTCGATGACTTCATTCTCTCATTTTCTAGGATCTTCAACTAAGATTCCTATGCTTATTTCTGAATATTATGATCAATGGGCTGATCGTATGCAAGATTACTTGAATGGACTCGATGAAGAGCTCTGGTCATGTATCTCTGGGAATATTAATCCTCCGACAAATATTCAACCAATTGGATCATCGTCTGGAACTTCAAGTGTTGGTGATCAATCTGAACGATTGAAGAAACTTGAGAAAAGATGCATAAGAGAGTTACGCTGTGCTTTACCTCCAATTGTATATAACTATGTCAGGAGTTGTACAACTGCAAAAGATATCTGGAATAATCTCAAAGACAAGTTTCAGGGAAGTGAGAAGACAAAAATAAATTCAGTTAAGCAATGTTTGATTGAATTGAAGGAATTCAAGCAAAAAGATGGTGAAACGATTGAATGCTATTATGATAGGCTGAATGAGTTGATCTACAAATGCAATCATTATGGAATCACGAGTACTACTATGGAATTCAATCTCATCTTCGTTATGGGACTCCGTAAAGAATGGAGGAGTGTTAGTATGATGGTGAAAAATCAATAGAGTTTCGACACATCTTCTCTAAATGATTTGTACAATCAACTGAAAACTCACGAAAGTGAAGTGAATGAAATAGCAGAAGAGTCCAAGCTTAGTCTGGGAGGTCCATTAGCACTTGTCTCTAAAATGTTTGAAAAGGAAGCAGTCGAAAAATGTGATTCTGATGATGAAGAGGGGTTTATCATGAATTCGGATGATCAGACAGTAGCTTTTTACTCAAACAACAAAGTCAAAAAGTTTTTCAAGAAACCGTTCATTACAAAGGTGAAGCAAAGTTGTAACGACATGATTTTTCAAAACAAAATTTTCAATTTTAAACTCATAAAACACATGTCTCATCATTCATTCTCAAAAACAACCGACAAATTTTCAATACAATTATTCAAATCCAGGATCCACAATCATAGTTCCATATCAAGAGTGTGTGTACAATCACGCCGGTGCCTTCCCGCGACCCTCGAAAGTACCTGAAACACATAACACATAACACGGTAAGCACGAATTCTTAGTGAGTTCCCCAAAATACCACATACAACAATTTGCCACTCGAGGCTATACTCTGTAAGACCCTCTAGTCTATGTGTCTCAGCGAGACCCTCCAGTCCCATAGCTCGTTGGACCCTCTGGTCCGGTCTAGCTCGTTGGACCCTCCGGTCCGGTCTGATTGAGGACCCTATGGCCTCATAGTTTGTTGGACCCTCCGGTCCGGTCTAGGCAACAAATAATATGACATACAATACATATCACATAATCATGCACAACTCAAGCAAGCACATAAGACCCTCTGGTCACACATAATTACCACTCTAGGTAAAGTATAGTTAGAAGACTCACCTCGTAAGATAGCTAGTAAAAGTCTCGTGCCCGAAATCCTCGGTCTAGCCTCCGCCTATCACAATTAATATTTCTAATTAATATTCTACTCTTATCTCTGAAAAGTGGGTAGAAGACCATTCTACCCTTCCCTGACCTCTTTCACTCATTTTGACCAAGCCCTAAAATCAACAGAAGTCAACTCCAGTCAACGGTCCAGCTTTGACCAGACTCGTCGAGTGCACTCGGGAGACTCGTCGAGTCCAGTCGATTCATGGCAACCCCGACAAGCTCCAACTCGACAAGCTAACCCCTAACTCGACGGGTCACCATCTGACTCAGTTCATCGGGACAAAACCCTAACCGGCTCGTCGAGTCGGCTCATCAACTCGGCGAGTCCGTTCGGTCTCAACTTGTATTCAGGTGATTTCCAGGCAGAAAACTCTCTCACACCCTAGATCTAAGCTCTCAAGGCCTGAATATCACGTAAAGCCTCGAGCTTTACGTTCATGCATAGCACTAAGGGCTAGAAATGCCAAGAACAAGCTTGAGAAGAAGTCTCTCATTCAAAGGGATAACATGGCTGAATAAAGTAGGGGACTTTCGACTCTAGGGACCTCACAAGGTGCAGATCTGATGTCTATTTCTATGAAGGTGCTCAAAACCTCCAAGGTCCCCAAAAGAAGATGGAAATGAAGCCCTAACTCTAAAACCATTAGATCTATCCATACAAGAGAGAAAGGTATGAACTTTATACCTTGAATAGAAACTCCTGGATGTCTAAGCAGCAGATCTAGCAACTTCTTCACAATCCTTGCTTGGAATCCTCTTTCTCCCTACCAACATGCACCAAAGATCTCAAACAACGGCTCAAAAATCTCTCTAAAGCTCAAGGGCGCGATTAGGGTTTCTCTCAGTGAAAGGAAACAGATGGAGAGCCGCAAATGAGGCTATACTTATCCTTATATAGGCCCCAAACCCGGGGATTTAGGGTTTCAACTCACAGCGCCTACTCGGCGAGTCTACATCCGGACTCGTCGAGTAGATCATTAAACCCATGTGGCCATCGCGACTCTACTCGGCGAGTTATAGCGCCAACTCGTCGAGTAGCTCAATGATCCTAAAAAATAAATACTTAAAATGACATACCTGGGAATCCGGATGTTACAATTCTCCCCCACTAGAATCAGAATTCGCCCTCGAAGTCGTGCTCCGCAAACAACTCTGGATGCTGCTCCCGCATCTCTGAATCCGGCTCCTAAGTCAAATCGGACCCTCTCCGTTGCTACCACTGGACCTGAACCAGGGGCACTTCCTTGTCCCTCAGAACTTTCTCCTTTCGATCCAAGATCGCGATTGGCCTCTCGATGTAATTCAGGCTCGCATCCACCTGAATGTCCTCTAATGGTACCACTGTCGTCTCATCAGCCACACACTTCCGCAAATGGGACATGTGGAAGGTGTTATGGATCTGACTCAACTCCGCAGGTAGCTCCAACTGGTATGCTACCTTACCCACTCTGTCGGTCAATCTGAACGGACTTATATATCGAGGCCCCAACTTGCCCCGCTTCCTGAACCGAATCACCCCTTTCCAGGGGGAAACTTTCAGGAGCACAAAATCTCCGACCTGAAACTCAAGCTCAGATCGTCGTCTATCTGCGTAACTCTTCTGACGACTCTGCGCCGTCAGTAACCTCTGTCTGACCTGTTGAACCTGCTCGGTCGTCTTCAGCATTATCTCAGTGCTGCCCATAACTCTCTGCCCCACCTCACCCCAAAACATGGGAGTGCGACACCTCCTCCCATATAGGAGCTCAAAGGGAGGCATACCAATGCTCGAGTGATGGTTATTGTTGTAAGAAAACTCAGCCAAGGGTAGGTATGTGTCCCAACTCCTGCCGAAGTCCATAACACATGCTCGAAGCATGTCCTCGAGCGTCAGAATCGTTCGCTCGCTCTGTCCGTCTGTCTGTGGGTGGTAGGCGGTACTAAAATGCAATCGCGTTCCCAACTCCTCATGGAACTTCTTCCAGAATTTGGAAGTAAAACGCACATCCCGATCCGCCACTATGGACGTCGGCACTCCATGCCGAGCTACCACCTCACGCACATAAATCTCTGCCAGCCTCTCAGCAGAAGAGCTCTCACTAATAGCAAGGAAATGAGCACTCTTCGTCAACTGATCCACAACCACCCAGATCGCATTAACTCCACGCGCCGTTCTCGGTAATTTGGTGATAAAGTCCATCGAGATCTGCTCCCACTTCCACTGGGGAATCTCCAAAGGCTGCAATGGACCATGTGGACGTTGATGCTCCGCCTTGACTCGACGACAGGTCAAGCACCTCTCGACCACCCAAGCAACATCCCTCTTCATACAGGGCCACCAATAATCTTTCTTCAGATCCAAATACATCTTAGTGGCCCCGGGATGGATTGAAAACCTTGACCTATGCGCTTCCTCCATCAGAGTGCTACGAGCTCTGCCCGTATAAGGTACCCAAATCCGACCTCGAAAGGTCATAAGTCCTCGGCTATCCGTCACAAACTCGGATACTTGCCCAATCACCCGCTCCCTCTTGCGGTTCTCCGGTCTCACGGCCTCCGCCTGGGCCTCTCGAATGACATCCAATACCGGAGTCATCACTGTCATCCTCATGCATATGTCCCGAATCGGGGCACTCTCCGCCTTGCGACTCAGCACATCGGCTACCATGTTATCCTTGCCCGTGTGATACAGAATCTCACAGTCATAATCTTTAACCACGTCCAACCACCTCCTCTGGTGCATATTCAGGTTGGGCTGATCCATCAGATACTTCAAGCTCTTATGGTCCGTGTATATGGTACACCGAACCCCGTACAAATAATGGCGCCAGATCTTGAGGGCGAACACTAATGCCCCCAACTCTAAATCGTGGGTGGGATACCTCGTCTCAAGAGGCTTCAGCTGCCTCGATGCATATGCTATCACGTACCCTCTCTGCATAAGCACTGCACCTAACCCCGATATGGATGCATCGCAGTAAACCACAAAGTCCTCCATTCCCTCAGGAAGAGCTAACACTAGAGCTTCGCACAATCTCTGGAGAAGAGTCTCAAACGAGGTCTGCCGCTTGGGACCCCAAACAAAGGAAACGCCCTTCCGGGTCAACTTGGTGAGAGGAACAGCAATCTTGGAGAAATCTCTGATAAACCTCTGGTAGTAGCCGGCCAACCCCAGAAAACTGCTGATCTCGGTGGGGGATCCCGACACCTCCCAACTTATAACCGCCTCAATCTTGGTCGGGTCGACCAAAATCCCATTCTGATTAACGAGGTACCCCAAGAACTGGACCTCTCGTAACCAGAAATCACACTTGGAGAATTTGGCATAAAGCCTCTCCGATCTCAATACTCCGAGGACTTCTCTCAAATGCTCCTCATGCTGCTCTCTAGACCTCAAATACACCAAAATATCATCGATGAACACGATCACCGAAGGATCCAACATAGGCCTGCAAACCAGGTTCATGAGATCCATGAACGCTGCTGCTGCATTGGTGAGCCCGAAAGGCATCACCACGAACTCGTAATGCCCATAACGAGTTCTAAATGCTGTCTTCTGAATATCCTCCTCACGAACCCTCATCTGGTGATAACCAGACCTCAAATCGATATTGGAAAACAAAGATGCACCCTGCAACTGATCGAACAGATCGTCGATCCTCGGGAGTGGATAACGGTTCTTGACCATCAGCTTGTTCAACTCCCGGTAATCAATGCACATCCGGTGCGAGCCATCCTTTTTCTTGACAAAAAGGATTGGTGCTCCCCAAGGCGAGCTACTCGGCCGGATAAATCCCTTTCCCAACAGCTCCTGGAGCTGCGAGAATAACTCATGCATCTCTGGCGGCGCAAGGCGATAGGGCGCCTTGGCGATAGGTGCCGCCCCCGGAAGTAAATCAATACGAAACTCCACCTGCCTCTCGGGAGGCACGCCCGGTAACTCCTCGGGGAAAACGTCCGGAAACTCGCTAACCACCGGAACCTCAGCGACAACACTCAGTCTCTCTGTAACATCTCGCGTATCTGACACATACGCCAGAAAACCCATGCAACCTTGCTGCAAGTTCTGCCTCACTCGAGCAGCCGAACAAAATGCTGACCTAGATCGGGTACCCTCGTCGAATACTGTAAGTACTCCCCCACTAGGGTTTCGGATGGTCACCAATTGACGCTCATAGTCGATCATAGCCCAGAATCGATTCAACCAGTCCATGCCCACGATGACACAGACATCCCCCATCGCGATAGGTACCAAATCTATCGGAAACCCAACTCCAAAAATCTCAAGTACACATCCCCGGATCACATCAGTCGCAAAAACAGCATGCTCATCAGCTATGGAGACTCTCAAAGGTCGACTCAACGCCTCAAGTCGGATACTGATGTGACGACTAAATGCTAGCGATACGAAGGATTGACTCGCACCCGAGTCAAACAACACCAAAGCAGGTACAAAATTCACAAGAAAAGTACCTAAACATATCACATATAAGCACCATATATAAACGAAAGAATAAGCAAAAGATCACATACCAACCACAACATCGGGTGCTGCGCGGACCTCCTCCGCTTTCAACTGGAAGGCTCTACCGCGAGCCTTCGGTGCCTCGGCCTTCACGGGCCGACTATCTGTAGCTCTAGTAGAAGAAGGCGCAGAACCCTGCGCTGATCCCTGAAGCAACTGCAGGCACTCGGCCTTCCTATGGCCAATCTGGTTGCAATGGAAGCAAACCGAAAATCCCTTGGGGAAATCCCTCGCGATATGCCCCTCCTTCCCGCACTTGTAACACACACCTGCTCTGTACACCCCATCATGGCTCTTGCCGAACTTCCCACAAGTACGACCCTTCTGACCTCTCGATCTCGAATCAGCGGGCTTTGCCCGCTTGGCCGCCGGTTGGGACTGTGTCGGCTGCCTGACCCTCCTCTGAGACTCCGCCTCCTCCCTGGCCTGAGTCTCTAGCTCAATCTCCCTCTTCCGAGCATTTGCCTGGAGCTCGGCAGATGTTCGGTATGTCGAGTTCTCCATGAACTCATGAATGTCTCTCCTCAGAATGCTCAGATATCGGCTCATACGTGCCTGCTCAGTAGACACGTGCTCAGGGCAAAACAACGCCCTCTCATGAAACATCAGTGTGATCACAGTCACAGACTCAGTCCCCTGCTTGAGGGACAAGAACTCCAGGGCCAATCATTCCCTCTCCACCGGGGGAACGTACTAGTATCGAAACATAGCGGTGAACCTCTCCCAAGTCATCGTGGTAAGCTCTGCAGTAGTAAAGTCAGCTGTCACAAACTTCCACTAGTCCTTCGCTCCCAAGCGAAGCTGGTTCAGCGCAAACCGTACCCTCAGATGCTCCGGACAAGAACATGTGTAGAAGCATCCCTCAATGTCAGAGATCCATCTCATAACGGCTATCAGATCCTGAGTCCCATCAAACTCTGGTGGCTTCGTGTTGCTGAACTCCCGGTACAGCAACGAGTCACCCCCCTGTGGCCTAGCAGCGGCGACGGATACGGTGGCTGCAGCAACAGCAACCTCGGTAAGAGCAGCATATCGCTCGTCAAATGTCTCAATCAGCATGGTCTTGATAGACCCAAACATCTCTGGTATCTCAGCTCGAATGGCTGCGGCCCCCTCCTCATGAATCAACCTACAAATCTCCTCATCACGGGTACCGTTGGTACCACTGTCTCCTGCGTTGTGGCGCGTAACCACCATGATGCCTCCGAAACACAACATAAAATAATCAGAGAGTCAACCGAGATTACTCACACTCGGCCAACCGATCCTACTTGTTCCTTAGCACCCTGAGGATTCTTACTTGGAATGCTTACCGATCCGATGCTTTGAGTAGTACGGGCCCAATACTACCTTCCACGTCGTATCCGTATCCACCCTAAGTCCTCCTCCTAGGATCCCAACTTGCAAGTACTCTATACCACTCTGAACCCAGCCTACTCTCTAGCACACCTCTCATAAGCTACTCTCTGCTACCTAAATGCACTCAAAACTACTCACAGCAGCAGAAACTCCTAGGCTAAGGCATCACAAATCAGGCCACTCTAGTCCTAACATATGAATTACCTAGCCTACTCTAGCATGCAAAACACATCACAAAATATCATAACACGTAAGGTAAGGGTATTTTGGGAAATCACTGTTCGGGCGCTGGCTGATTGTACACACTGCTCTTTTCCGCTCGTTCTGGAAATCTTTTACTCTTTTTAGAAAAATTGTTTCTTTTTGAAAACGTTTCTCAAATCCTCAGTTTGAGTTCAGATATGCTCGAAGGTGTATCAGAATCCCTCAAACCGAGGCTCTGATACCAACTTGTAACGACATGATTTTTCAAAACAAAATTTTCAATTTTAAACTCATAAAACACATGTCTCATCATTAATTCTCAAAAACAACCGACAAGTTTTCAATACAATTATTCAAATCCAGGATCCACAATCATAGTTTCATATCAAGAGTGTGTGTAAAATCACGTCGGTGCCTTCCTGCGATCCTCGGAAGTACCTGAAACACATAACACATAACACGGTAAGCACGAATGCTTAGTGAGTTCCCCAAAATACCACATACAACAATTTGCCACTCGAGGCTATACTCTGTAAGACCCTCTGGTCTATGTGTCTCAGCGGGACCCTCCAGTCTCGTAGCACGTTGGACCCTCTGGTCCGGTCTAGCTTGTTGGACCCTCCGGTCCGGTCTGATTGAGGACCCTATGGCCTCATAGTTCGTTGGAGCCTCCGGTTCGGTCTAGGCAACAAATAATATGGCATACAATACATATCACATAATCATGCACAACTCAAGCAAGCACATAAGACCCTCTGGTCACACATAATTACCACTCTAGGTAAAGTATAGTGAGAAGACTCACCTTGTAAGATAGCTAGTAAAAGTCTCGTGCCCGAAATCCTCGGTCTAGCCTCCGCCTATCACAATTAATATTTCTAATTAATATTCTACTCTTATCTCTGAAAAGTGGGTAGAAGACCATTCTACCCTTCCCTGACCTCTTTCACTCATTTTGACCAAGCCCTAAAGTCAACAGAAGTCAAATCCACTCAACGGTCCAACTTTGACCAGACTCGTCGAGTGCACTCGGGAGACTCGTCGAGTCCAGTCGATTCATGGCAACCCCGGCAAGCTCCAACTCGACGAGCTAACCCCTAACTCGACGGGTCTCCATCTGACTCAGTTCATCGGGACAAAACCCTAACCGGCTCGTCGAGTCGGCTCATCAACTCGGCGAGTCCGTTCGGTCTCAACTTGTATTCAGGTGATTTCCAGGCAGAAAACTCTCTCACACCCTAGATCTAAGCTCTCAAGGCCTGAAAATCACGTAAATCCTCGAGCTTTACGTTCATGCATAGCACTAAGGGCTAAAAATGCCAAGAACAAGCTTGAGAAGAAGTCTCTCATTCAAAGGGATAACATGGTTGAATAAAGTAGGGGACTTTCGACTCTAGGGACCTCACAAGGTCCAGATCTGATGTCTATTTCTATGAAGATGCTCAAAACCTCCAAGGTCCCCAAAATAAGATGGAAATGGAGCCCTAACTCTAAAACCATGAGATCTATTCATACAAGAGAGAAAGGTATGAAATTTATACCTTGAATAGAAGCTCCTGGATGTCTAAGCAGCAGATCTAGCAACTTCTTCACAATCCTTGCTTGGAATCCTCTTTCTCCCTACCAACATGCACCAAATATCTCAAAGGATTGCTCAAAACTCTCTCTAAAGCTCAAGGGGGCGATTAGGGTTTCTCTCAGTGAAAGGAAACAGATGGAGAGCCGCAAATGAGGATATACTTATCCTTATATAGGCCCCAAACCTGAGGATTTAGGGTTTCAACTCACAGCGCCTACTCGGCGAGTCTACATCCGGACTCGTCGAGTAGATCATTAAACCCACGTGGCCATCCCGACTCTACTCGGCGAGTTATAGCGCCAACTCGTCGAGTAGGTCAATGATCCTCAAAAATAAATACTTAAAATAACATACCTGGGCATCCGGATGTTACAAAGGTGAGGGAAAAGGTAGTTTTGTGAACAAGGCTGCTGGAGAGGAGAAAAGAAAATTGAGAAGAATGATGGGAAGGTTAATGAGGAAAAGAAATTGAAAGGAGATTCAGGTGTAAATTTCCATTATTGCAACGGAGAAAATCATCTAGCAAATGATTGCATGCTTCGTAAGAAGGATGAAAGAAAGAACAAAGTGAAGGACGAAGCGTATTATGTGGAGAGATTGGAAAAGGTGCATTCGAAGGCGAAAAATTTGTCATTGGTGGCTAGAGGTGAACAGGAGGAAGAGGGCACATATCAGATCTGGTCTTCCGGATCCGATGATGAAGAGATGCGTAATCCTACGCATGGTGCCATGTATGCAAAGCTGGAGGAAGATTCTGACGAAGAGGTGACTGGTCATTGCTTTATGACCAAAAGTGCTGATAAATCTTCATTGACTACCAAGGTACGTACTATTCTTCAGTCTTTCAATATTCCTATAAGTTCATATGATTCTAAATTAATTGCTTTTGATGATACTGTTGCTTATTTCGATGCTTTGGTTATCTCTGCTAGCAATGAGGCTAAGAAATCAACTTCTCAGTTGATAGAAGTACAGAAGAAGTTAGATGCCAATAAAATAAAAATTGAGAGTTTAGAATTGCAAATTACAAACATTATGTGTGATAGGGATTCGTTGTCTAGTGATGTAAAACTATTATTAGCTCAACGAAACATATACTGTAACTCTGCTAAAAGACTTTATGGAAAATATACTGCATTGCATCATTCGTGTGAAATTAGCAAGGAGCAACATAGAAAATTATTACCTTTTATAGCATATGAGAGAGAGAAGGTTGATAATATTTCGTATGATTGTGAGAAAACTATTGCTGAGTTTGACAAAATTCCTGATGATAGATATGCTTATGAAATTGTCAAAATTGACGAATGTCTGGATTCAAATGCATTAGTTAACATTGTGAATGATACTTTGACTAAATCAGAACACATAAAAATTTTGAAAAAGACTGAGAATTCAACATCTGATTGTCAATCTAATTTTGCTGATATTGAAGATAACTCTGACAATATTAGTGAAATTAGTGATATTAAGGATGTTGATTGTTCTCAGTTGTCTGTCATTAATGTTGCATGAAAATCTAAAGGAAAAGAAAAGATCAAGGATTTGACGGTTAAGATTGACACTGACAAACCTTCAACTTCGAAAGTTTGTGATCCTGATTTTTGTGGATATTCAAGATAGTAAAACTGATAGCAGTGATGAGGAAAATGATGAAGACAATTCGCACAAAAAGGTCTCATCAAACAAAGGTTCGAAAGAAACTGAAATTCCACGAATAGTCGTTGATCAAGTGTACGGGGATACAGAAAAATTTGACAAAGTATTGTCAGAACAAGGAGCTCATTTTCTGGAAACAAACATTATAGTGTATCCAAATTTCAAGTGCACTGATGATGTTATATTCCCGAATCAAGTGTTTGTTACTACTGGGAATGTTGAAAACATTAAACCAGAATTTAACAAAATGGTCGAAAATGATAACAAGAAAACAACAGAAGAAGGATTCTTTTCAAATCAAAGCACTGTCGAAACTAATCTAACAAAGAATTCGTATGTTTTTCAAAGACAAAAACTTCAACGCAAATGGGTTGAAAAACAAAAAGCTGAGAAAGAAGTTACAAAACAACTTATTGTGGAAAATGAAAGTGTTGTCAAATTAAATTCACAAGAATTTAAAGAACAAATAGAAAAGTTTTCAAAAGAAAATGAAATTTCAAAAAGACAAGCACGAAAGAAAATTTTATGGCAAACTGTTGAGTCTCGAAAGAAACAAAACGGTTTGACATTGAAAACGTCTGAAAACATAAAGACTAAATCTGTTGAGAACAAGTCTTCAAAATCAACATCTTATTCAGACCAACAGAAAAATCCCGCTCAATCAAACAACACAAAATCTGAATTTTTATCCAAAAACAAATTCTTCGAAAGTTCAAAATACAACGTTTTCCGCAAATGTCAAAAATACATCACAGAGATTTCAAAATCAACCCTCAACAAAACGATTTTCTTATAATCATCAACAAAGATTTTCTTCAAAACGAAAATTTCACAATCAATTTTCTCAAAATACAAGCGTTGGAAATAATGATGGAAGTCGATATGCCATGGCATTTCGTCCTAAATCAAATATTGATTTCGTTCCACAAAAGCCGAATTTTCCGAATCCATCTGCAAAACAAACCTTAAAAGTTTCGTACACAAAAGGGTTGTCTCGTGACAAAAACATCGATCATTGGCTTGAAGGAAAAGGACAAATGTATCAATCAAGGAAATACTCTCAACAACAAATTCAAGAAGCTTATGAGAAGTATGTGAATACTTCGTTAACTGCAAGCTCATCTTCAAAAGATTCGAATGTTTCGTTAAAGACTTGGCAACCGGTTTCGAAAGAGAAGCATGTTCAAACACAACCTAAGAAGACGAAGGCATACGTCAGTGACAATCCCAAAATATCAAAAACTTATGTTTCGGTTCCTTTACCTAGTGATGTGGACTTAATTGATCGTTTCAAAACTAAAGTTTGTGATTGGGTTAAAAGTTCTGCATTTCATTCTGTTTTTAAAGCTAATTTCCAAGGACACAAGCAGCCTTGGGTACCTAAATTCTTTCATTGATCGCAGGTGCTATGTGACGAGCAATATGATGAGAAATGGTATATTGATAGTGGTTGCTCACGTCACATGACTGGACGAAAGGAAAATTTGAGAGATTTTCGAAGCTTGGAAAATGCAGGTGTTGTGAAGTTTGGAAACAATCATAAATGTCAAGTGAAAGGATATGGGAAAGTAACGAATGGACAATTTACTGTAAATCATGTTGCTTATGTCGAAGGTCTTCAACATAATTTGATAAGTGTTTCACAACTTGTTGTGGGCACTGGCAATCAAGTTGTGTTTAACGAAGAAGGAAGTATCATCTCAAAGGTTAAAACGAACGAAGTGTTACTGAAGTCAAAACGCTATGGCGATATGTTTACTCTTGATCTTAAACCGATTGTTGGGAAACCTTCAGTTTGTTTACTTTCGAAAGCTACATCTGATGTTAGCTGGTTATGGCATCGTCGTTTATCACATTTAAATTTTCCAAATTTAAATAAGTTGGTATTAGATGATCTTGTTCGAGGCTTACCGGTTTGAAAAAGTTGACAATGATACCTTATGTGCAGCTTGCGAACAAAGGAAACAACATAGGAAAGGACATCCATTTGTGATAGATTTGAAAATTGTGGAACCATTGGAACTTCTTCATATTGACTTTTGTGGACCATCAACTGTTGAAACTCTCAACAAGAAACGCTACATTTTGGTTATTGTTGATGACTTTTCTCGATTCACTTGGGTATATTTTCTCAGGTTAAAATCTAAAGTCGCTCAAACAATGATTGATTTTATCAAGAAAATTGAGATGAGTTTGAAAAAGAATGTTCGAAAACTCAAAAGTGATAATGGCTCTGAGTTCAAAAACAATATGTTGGATTCGTACTTAATTGAGAAAGGAATTTCGCATAATTTTTCGTCACCATATACACCCCAACAAAATGGTGTAGTTGAACGAATGTTGACATATGCAAATCTTCCTCAATATCTATGGGCCGAAGCAGTGTCAACAACATGTTTTACTCAGAATCGTTCTTTTATTAATCGATGTTTCAAAATCACTCGGTATGAAATTATCAATAACTGCAAACCAAATGTTAAATTCTTTCATGTGTTTGGTTGTAGGTGCTTTATCATGAATCTCAAGGATAATCTTTTGAAATTTCAAGCTAGGGCTGACGAAGGCATATTTTTGGGATATTCGCACAATTTGGTTGCATACAGAGTGTTAAATAAGTGCACACGAAAAGTCGAAGAGACATTTAATCTTACTTTTGATGATTATTATGTCAAACACATTGAAAAACATTTTGAACAATAGCCGATTACTAATGAATCAACTGATGAATCTGCAATTGTGAGTTCATCTGATTTTGATTATGATTTAATTTTTGGTGTCCTGACAGGGCAGTGGATGCTGAAGTGATTGAGAATTATATCAATCTGAATCTACGAAGCATATTGTTGACTTGGAAATCCCTCAAACAATTGTAGATAGTAATTCCACATCGAATTCTCCAAAATTTGGCGAAAGTATGCACAATAATCCAGTGGGGGGGAGCACTTGCATTCGAATACTCTGCTTGAGGTGGAGCATTCTTTCGAGGGGGAGAATGGGAGAATGAATACAGATGTTGAGGGGGAGCATCCAGTTGAGGGGGAACATCCTGTTGAGGGGGAGCGTCAGAATGATCTTTCTGTCGAAATTGAACAAAATAACATTGATATGATAAGTCTTTATCAGAATGATGAATTTCACAAAATTAATGATAATCTTTTTGTTGCTGGTTCAGAAAATGAAGAATTATACGAAGATGCACATTTGGATTTTGATCCAGCATATCCACCATTAGAGAAATGGACAAGTGATTGAGAATCCACAAGAAGGAGTCTTAACAAGAGCTCAAATTCGTGCGAAGAATGAGGTACTGAATACTCATCAAGAATATTGTATGTTTAATGTTTTCATTTCAAAAATCGAACCAAAGACATATAAGGTTGCTATGGAACACTCTAATTGGGTTGTTGCAATGCAATCTGAATTGGCTGAGTTTGATAGAAACAAGGTTCAGAGATTAATTCCTAAACCTGAAAATGTTTCGATTGTCGGATTAAAATGGATTTTCAAAAACAAAACCGACAATGATGGAAATATTGTACGAAATAAAGCACGATTAGTCGTAAAAGGATATTCGCAACAAGAAGGTATCGATTATGAAGAAACCTTTGCCCCTGTCGCAAGACTCGAGACTGTTCGAATATTTTTGGCTTATGCAGCTCACAAAGATTTCGATGTTTATCAAATGGATGTGACATGTGCTTTTCTCAATGGTGAACTCGAAGAAACAGTTTACGTTGAACAACCTCCAGGATTCATAATGAAGAGTATCCTAATCATGTTTATATTTTAGATAGGGCAGTTTATGGATTAAAGCAAGCACCAAGAGCCTGGTACGCAACTCTTACCTCTTTCTTAAAACAATCGAAATTTAAACAAGGATCAGTTGATCCCACATTATTTCGAAAGAAAGTTGGGAATCATCTAATGCTTGTACAAATTTATGTCGATGATATTATTTTTGGCTCTACTGACCTTGCTTTGTCTAATGAATTCGAAAATCTGATGAAAAGAAAATTTGAGATGAGTATGATGGGAAAAATCAATAATTTTCTTGGTTTAAATATTCGTCAAAACAGAGAAGGAAATTTTATCAATCAAGAAAAATATACGAAGAATCTGCTTGAAAAGTTTGGATTGACGAATAGCACGAAATTGCGAGTACCAATGGCAACGGGAACAAGGCTTACACCTTCATTAGATTAACCTACTGTTGATCTAACTCTTTACAGAAGTATGATAGGTTCGTTACTTTACCTCACGACAAGTCGACCTGACATTATGTTCTCTGTTTGTAATTGTGCTAGGTACCAGTCAAATCCTCGAGAACCACATCTCACAGCAGTCAAGAATATTTTTCGTTATCTCAAAGGCTCAATTTCGTTAGGATTGTGGTATCCTTCGAAAATTGGATTCTTCATTCAAGATTTCTCAGATGCTGATTTGGGAGGTTGCAATCTGGATAGAAAAAGCACAAGTGGAGGATGACAATTACTTGATGGAAAATTGGTGAGCTGGCAGTCGAAGAAGCAAACTTGTGTTTCGATTTCCATAGCTGAAGCAGAATATGTAGCTGATGTAGCTTGCACATCACAAATAATTTGGATTCAAAGTCAATTGCGTGATTATGCAATTAATATGAAGAAAATTTCATTATATTGTGATTCTCAAAGTGCAATACGTATTTGTCATAATCCGGTGCAACATTCGAAGACCAAGCACATTGCTCTTCGTTATCATTTCATAAAAGTTCATGTGGAGGATGAAAATATTGAAGTGCATTTCGTGAAAACTACTGATCAATTGGCTGATATTTTCACGAAACCATTAGATGAAAAATCATTTGTGAGAATTTTAGGAGGGCTTGGAATGATCGAAGGGAATTCTGTTCCAGGGAACAAGGTATAATGGTTAAAAGGTGTCGATTCAGAGGTGCTGAATAAAATAACAAAAGGATTTCATTCAGCGTTCAGAGGTTACTGTTCATCTTCAGCGCTTCGACCCCCTTCGAATTCGACAACATGTAACATGTCATTAGTTGACACAATTTCGTTAATTTGACAAAAGTTTCGTTAGTTTGACAAATTTTCGTTTGTTTGTCAAAGTTTCGTTAATTTCTCAAAATTTCGTTAGTTTGTCATAATTTTCGTGTGTTTGTTACAATATCTCATTAGTCTGTAAATTTTTTTTTTTCGAAAAATTCAAAAATCACAAAAATATTTTCATTTGTTTTGTGTTTCATTTTTCGAAAAAATTCAAAAACCACAAAAATATTTTCATTTGTTTTGTCTATTCTTTTCGAAAAAAATTCAAAAACCACAAAAATATTTTCATTTGTTTTGTCTTTTCTTTTAGAAAAATTTCAAATACCACAAAAATATTTTCATTTGTTTTGTCTTTTCTTTTAGAAAATTTTCAAAAACCACAAAAATATTTTCATTTGTTTTGTCTTTAATTTTAGAAAAATTCAAAAACAACAAAAATATTTTCATTTGTTTGTTTTTAGTTATTTCTTGCAGATATCAATGAAGATTTGTATTGGGTAGATGCTTGCAGTTCTAGGGTCAGGTAAATTTTCGAAAACTTTGCACTAGTTAGGACGTCCCTAGAAGCATGCTGCAGCATGTCGACCGAAGCCTCCATAGACTCAATGTGTGTGTACGAAAGCCTTAATGAAATTTTTCATACGAAAATTTCTTCCCAAGTCAAGCTTATATTCACATTAGTCAATGAGCTACCTTACTATTCTCAACTGAGTTAAGAGTTTTCTGTTTGGTCCGAACATAACAGAGGTACAAGTCGTTTCTCAAACCAATCTTTTTCATCTACAAATTTCTTACACTTACACACACGAAGACATATGTCCAAGAGGTCTTTGATACAACCAATCAAGATTTAGACATACAAAACTCTGTGTTAATGATCTGACATCATGAGGCCATGATGAAAGTAAAACCCAAAATTCTAACTTTGTAAGGAATTAACGAGGAACTATGTTCCAGATTTTAACGAAACATTTGTTTCAGTACCGATTTTCGAAACTCCAAATCTTATTCATTTCTTATGAGTGATCTTGATCAATCTATCGAAACCCACGATGTTTGTTACCCAACAGGATCTAGCACAAATATTTTTTCATGAATATGATTTCCGTGTGAGTTTCATTTCATTTCAAAGTCACTTTCAAAAATATTCCAAAGCATACTTGTCACTGACTACACTGGTCAAACAGGTAATTTCTATTACAATTACTCACCTTATGTTTAGGTTGATATGTAACGAAATTAGTAAGCCACCCACGAAGCCTTATAAAAGAAGCCCTTCGATACTTCTCTATAAGTATTTGATTGTAATTCACGGGAAAATACACAAGCTGTTGATCATCTCTCTGGATGACTAACGAAGCAACCTTTGCCCGGGGTTTTACCGCCTTCGTGTCGAAATTTTAATTTTTGACATCACAGATTCCAAAATTTTTGTTAAATTGCTTCTTATCTTATTCGTTTGGCACACCGCACTCACGAAATCCTTGAGGTTTTGAGTAATACCAACTCAGGCTGATGATTTCGAACATTTGGCACATGACTTCGCTTTTCCTCCCAAAAGTAAAAGAGCCTTACTTCCATCCGAAGGTTGGTGACGGTTACAATTCCATTGGGTGAAACAATACAGGCTGTTTGAAGTGACGTCTTGTATTTCTTCCGGTTTTCAAGGTGAAGTGACAGTTACTTTTTGACGCATGGCTACTTTATCAGAATAGGGGTGCGAGTTTCAAGGTACCACGTCGGATCTCATTTAATGCACATGCCGCTTCAAATTCAAACTCTAAGGTTTCAAATAAAAGGGGAATCAAGGGGTTTTTATCAATTTACGCTTTCAAAAGGAAAATTCCCAATTTTCTCTGCGAATTCACGTTGTTCTTCAAAGCTTCAACAAACCCTAATCATGGCCACTTCTGCTGATGTCAATGCTCAATCCCAAACCACTGAAGATGTTACTTCACAACCAATCATGAAGATTCAAGGCACAAACTATCAAGTCGAATCGGATGTTTCACTTTATCCAGAAGAATTGAAGATGTTGGTAGTCGCTTTGAAAAACTTTGTTCTATCGACAACTATGTTCAATTCATTTGCTGTTCCTCTTTCATGGCTTTCACAAGCAGGATCCACTGCTACTTACAGAAAAGCAATGGATATTATTACCTTCCAACTGGTGAATGATAAGAAGATATGTTTGACCAAGAAGATATTCTGTCATGATGAGTTTAATAACTCTTAGATCGATTAGATCTTCAACAGGTTTAAACAAGAAAAGCAAACAAACACAATCAACACAATATAGAATCACGTAATACTTAATGATTCAAATGTAGTCACGCCTCAGCAGAGCTCGATGAAGAACTTCCACTGTAGAGGCGAGCTAGGGTTTGTAGTACAATATTCAGAGTAATAATAAGAGCGCTTACAATAAAGGATGCATGCATGCACCTTAAATACTAAACCCTAATAAAACAAACAGGGTTGGACAGGCCCAAACCGGATAGCAAAACTGGGCTAAGGACCGAGCCCAAGACGCAACACTATTATACCAAACAATCTCCCCCTTTGCGTCAAAAGAGGCGAGACACTACTTCGGTTGAGTAACCTTGACCTGCTTCACCACCTTGAACAGCCGAGGGATGATCGCAAGAAGTGTCTGCCGAAACTGAATGTCCCAACGAAGCATATTGGTGAACAACTTCTTGTCAGCTTCACTATTCTGATTACACCTGTGTATGATCCCCAAAATGTGCTCCAAGCAAGCAGTAGAGAAAAGGTGCTTGTCAATAAGAGCAAACAGACACTTTTGACTTTCGCCCCTAATGAACATCACAGTGTGAAACTTAGGATTGATTTTGCCCTTGATCATTGCATTCACATTTCCAGCTCTTCTAATTGGTTTTATCGTAGTTCGCTTGTGAATGGCAGATGCGATTTCTTGATCCATCTTTGCTACTTCGTGGATGTAACAAACAAGCATTCGCTTGACGTGATCAATGATCGGCTGATACTCCTGGGGATTGGATAATAAAATGTTGTTGAGGAGTATCCAGTCGTGTGGGTTCAAGTTCGGTAGATCAGCCAGGGAGAAAGTATGGACCGAGCTATCAGAGCCTCGGGTCACTTTGAATTTGACATTAATAAATTTCCCAGCCGAAGAGGGCTTCAATACCTTGACCGTTGTAATCTTCTTTGAGCTCCATGTCAAGTATTGTGGCTGAGCAAACTCCAGATAAAACTCCAATAAATCTCAATCTACCTTCGGGTCTGGAGAGGGAACAACAGCCGTTAAGTCAAAGAAATGGAAGATAAATGCCTTTCGGGTGATTGGCATATCGAATTGAGCATCCTTCGAGTTCTCAAGACCGAACGAGATAACAGGTTCAAACCAGTGAGTACTCGGTTCATCAATGACTTCCCTCCGGACCGATTCAATGGTCCATTCCGGAAACATGGACTTATTTTTCTCTAAGAGTTCTTTTTCTTTCAACTCTTTATCCAAAAGATTCATCTTCTCCCGAATCTCTTGCTCAGTAGGATTCCCTTTCTGATGAGGGTTGGAAGGATTCTTTTTCATGATGTCTTCAGTATCATCCTCTTCATCTTCATCATCTTCTCCAATCTTCTTCTTTTTCTTTTCCCTCTTACTGGACGAAGCTACATTATCCTTCGGTCCAGCAGTAGATTTAGTTTCTGGAGGGGGTTGAGGTGGAGCCTTGCCAGCCTTGCCTTGTGGATCCTTTTCTCCCCCTTGTTTCGAAAGAACAGTGGTCTCTGGAACACCTTCGATCCGACTTAAGATATCCAAGGCAGGTCGAAGCTTCTCAGCTAAGTGGCGTCGAATGGAGATAGTCAAAATTGAGTCGTGGGCGTCAAGGAGATGCAACAAGATTGAATGTACATCACCCACTGAGCTTCAAATCACCTCTTGTTCAAATCATCAAGATCTTTGGTTGCGGTTCGGAGCTTTATGTTCTGAATTTTGAGCTGGGAAGTTTGCTTGTCTAGCTCATCCATGATTTTGTTTGCGACTGCAAGCTCGGCCTCCAGCTGAGTTAAGCGATCATCAACTTTAGTATGAAGCTCTTCGTTAGCAGCTTCAATAGCTTTTCGAGCCACTTCGAGTTGAGTCTTTTCTACCTCCAGTAAACGCGTGAGACTATCAACAGAAGCATTGACAGTCTGAGCGTTTTTCTGAGCAGCAGCTTGCAAAGATTCCAAGAAGAGTTGAGCCTCTGAAATTAGTTTTTCGACTTTTGCGGTCGCCTACTTGCAGTCCTTGGTTGAGGCTTCAACAGCAAGCGAAGCCTTATGGCATTGGGAGGTAGAGGCATCAATAGCCTTTGCAGCATCGGAGATGGAGGAAGCATGTTCTTGGACGACGGAAGAGAACAAAGCTTTGAGGGCTGCTTCAGAATAAGCACCAGCAGAAGATGAAGAAAGTAACTGATCAATTTTATCAGTCACAGCCTTGAGATGTCGCTTGGTGAGAGGAGCGTCTTCATCATCATCGCTTTGGACACGATAAGGACTGAATTAAGTAGAATCAAACTCCAAGTCCTCACCTCCAAGAACGGTATTGGTTTCTGTGGATTGGGTAGGTGATAGAGGTTTGGTGGTAACAGGGGTTTTGGGTGCTGAAGAACGAGCCCCCGTATCAGATACGTTGGTCCGAAATCCAGTAGTGGTGGTAGTTGTGGTGTGTCAGTGAAAATAGGTGTAGATATAGGAATGGTAGAGAAAGGTTGAGATATGATGATAGGGAAAACGGGAGGTAAGGAAATGGGAATGGAAACAGGTGGAGGAGAAGGTTCTTTGAAGCGAACATTTACCTCTGGTGTAGGCGAACGAGGCGGAGTATCACCACGAGCCGAACCTTCATCATCTGAGCTTTCACTCTCAGATTCACTTGGAATGGTTGATTGATGACCAGGAGTCACGTACCCAGAGTCTGAGTCACTTGATGATTGAAGAATAAGCTTCCGAGCAGGTTTCTTGGACTTCTTCTGCTTGGGCTAGGAAGATGCTGCCTTCTCAGACTTTCGCTTCCTTGGAGTCTGACCCTTTGAGACTTGACCTCCTTTATCCCCTTTTTTCGTGTCTTGCTTCTTTCCCCGTTTAGCAGGTTTGTCTGCTTCCTCAATAGATTTCACCATTTCAGGAGAGAGTTCCCTTGGACCAGAAGAAGGAATCTTCTTGTACTTCTGAATAAGCTTGCTTGAAGGAGGCACAGAAGCATACATTGTCTCGGGAATGGATCTAACGAAGAGAAACTTCGACGGATGAGTGACAATGATGTTGGTGGTATGAAATGTTGCAATAGAGGAAAGCAGTGAGTCCGCCATCATAGGAACATGATAACGCTCCATCACCCATTGAGTTATAATCGTCCAGAAACGGGCACATGAAATCTCTGTGTGGCGAGAGGAAGATGACAAACTCTGGACAAGTTGAAGCCACAAGACTAATCCATAATCAAGAGTGAGACCATGGTACAACCCATAAAGCAGATTCATGAAAGACTTGCTAGCACCATCAGATCCGGCATTGCGTTCAGAAAGCCCTTTGAAGAGAATAGTGAAGAGGCCATTCCATTGAGGAGGAAGGCATGACTTTTTGAACTTGGTCACAGTAGATAGGGTTTCAGTGTACCCCATGTTGTAGAACATCGAGAAAAGCTGACCTGTTGAGATGGAATCAGGATTCACCATGGATTCTTCAAAAGTGAGCCCTAGCAACGAGCAAAATCGATTCTTTGAGATTGAAGCCTTCTGGTTGAGAATGTCAAAGTAAATCTTGTCTGCTCCTTTGTCGTATGTGGAAGTAGAATAGATTTAAGAGAGACATGCCATTGGAACGACTGCCATCATCGATAGAGCTTTGACGAGTGGGGAATATTTCAGGCATTCCACCACTTGATACATGTAAGTATCGTAGAGAAACGGTGTAAGATCGATCAGCAAGTTCTAATTTGGCTTGATTGCAAGAAGAGTGGAGCGTGCGGTGGTTTCTTGAACTGAGGAAGATTCTGCCATTGTTGAAGCTTGTCGAAGAAGAAGATGAACAGTGAAAATTAGATCGCTTTCTTTTGCTTGAGAGAGTTGAAGTGTGGTAAAGAAGAATCCCACAGAAATCAAACCCTTATATACGATTTTGTAGAGAGAGAAAAATCACAAGCAATGATTCCTTAAATTTGGGAAACGACGCCTAAAAAGGCGTGATTTGACAACTAGCAACCCCGATAAAGCAGTGATGACGCATGATAAGGTAACTGTTCAAATTCTCGCGCCTTCCAAACTTATCCACAATTCAAATTTCCAATCGATTTAACTTCCTGATGAGTCACCACTTGAATCGTCAATCAAATCTTTATTACCATAATAACCAAGGACGTTTGGAAAATGCAAGATTTTCATGCAAGATAGTGTCAAAGATAAAGAAATAAATCAAATTATTTGTGGGAAATAGTGATGTCATTTAAAACACAAAGCAGTGGATCCCGGGCACGAATCTCTTCCTTCAAAGTCAAGAGGGACTTCAAAGTGCTTGTTTGGATTCCCGTTGAATTACAATCAAGTACTTGTTGAGAAGCGTTGAAAGACATCTTTTATATATAAGGCTATTAAGGGTGGCTTTCGCTTCAATTCTTGACTTCGATACTTGATATAAGACCGAAATTGAACGAAGTACTTGTGAGACTGATGTGGCCTGTTAAACAAGTAGGTTTGGAACATATTCAGTGACTTGTTGAAAATCGTTAATTAGAAATCTCAAAAAAAAATAAAAACTGGATCGCTCATAAGGATCGCTCATAAAAAAACGACATTTCAAGGTACTTCCACAAAAGGGATTTCGTTAATTCAAAGGTGAAAGCTAGAACATATAATTTTTCACCGTCAATTCTTCAAAGGTTTTGAATTTTTGGGTTTCACTTAGCACGTAGTGCCACGAAACCAAGATCATCAACACAGAAGTTGTGTAACCATAAACCTCAGTGGTAATGTTGAGAGTCTCAAGGGTTACATTTATGAGATGAAGTATGATGGAGAATAAATAAGAGGTGGTTAAAGAACCGAATGTACCTCTGCTATAAAAGATGGACTAAGCAGAAAAACTCTTAACTTCATTTAAGAAGAGTAAGGTAGCTCATGATTAGAGTGAATTTGACAGCCTGATTGGGAAGACATGATTGGTATATATCAAGTCATTAAGGCTTCACTCAAAATCTTTTGAGGCTTGGGTCAACATACAGCAACATGCTTCTAGGGACACTTAGTTAGTACATAGATAAAGAATTATACCTGCCCCAGCTCCATCATTGAGAACGGTCCTTATACACTAATTATATGAAGAGTGAAGTAAATGGTAATAAAACGAAAGAAAATATTTTTTAAGTTTTGAAGTTTCTGAAAAGAAATAAAACAGAAAAGAAAAATATTTTTGAATTTTATTAGATTTTCTGAAAAAGAATAAAAACAGAAAAGAAAAATATTTTTCAATTTTATAAGATTTTCTGATAAAGAATTAAAACAGAAAACAATAAATATTTTTGGATTTTATGAAAATAAAAGAAAAAACATAAAATAAATTGCAAGAAAATAGAATACATACTATACAACCGAAATCATCTTTTGGAAATTAGGAGCGAACCGAGCCCGGTGAGACCGAACCCGAAATAGACCGAGCGTTCGGTGCATTTCGGTTCCCAGAAGAACCGAACCCGAAATGGATAGAGCGTTCGCTCTATTTCGCTTCCTACTTTTATTGAGACAAAAGAGATTTCGGTACAGATTCAACTTCCATCATTCCTAGGCCTTGTAGGATTTTATTAAAACTTGCTTCAGGCAAGGCCTTAGTAAAGATGTCAGCCAGTTGATCAGTGGTTCTAATGAAATGAATTTCAACGTTACCGTCTTCCACATGATATTTGATAAAGTGATACCTCAGTTCTATGTGTTTCGTCTTTGAGTGTTGCACTGGGTTATGACAAATCCTAATTGCACTTTCTGAGTCACAATATAGTGGGATTTTCTTCATGTTTAGGTCGTAGTCTCGAAGTTGACTTTGTATCCAAATGACCTGAGATGTGCATGATGCAGCGGCTATATATTCTGCTTCGGCAGTGGAGAGAGATACACACGTTTGTTTCTTGGATTGCCAGCTAACAAGTTTTTCGTCTAGAAATTGGCATCCACCAGTGGTACTCTTTCGGTCTAGTCCACATCCCCCAAGATCAGCATCTGAGAATGCTTGGACAAAGAAACCTGATTTGGCAGGGTACCACAGACCGAGAGAAGAGGTTCGCTTCAGGTATCGAAAGATGTTCTTCACAGCTAGCAGGTGAGGTTTGCATGGATTAGCTTGAAACCTGGCACAATAACACACAGAGAACATTATGTCTGGTCGACTTGCTGTTAGATACATGAGATATCCTATCATCTGACGATAAAGGGTCATGTCAGCAGCCGGTTTGTCCAGAGAAGGTGTCAGCTTTGTGCCAAACGTCATAGGAACCTTTACTTTCGAATCTCCGATCATTCCAAACTTGGCGAGTAAGGTCTTCGTGTCAGCCTCTTGATTAATAAAAATGCCTTCGGGTCCCTGTCTTATATTCAAGCCAAGGAAAAAGTTAATATGACCCATTGAGCTCATTTCAAATTTAGTCTCCATCAACTTCCTGAAATTAGCTGTTAAGCTAGGATTTGTGGAACCGAAGATGATATCATCAACATAAATTTGAACGATCATAAGGTGGTCACCCTCTTTCTTGCGAAAGAAGGTTGGGTCAACCGAACCTTGTTTAAGTTTAGACATTTTGAGAAATCGAGGTAGAGTTTCATACCATTCCCTTGGTGCTTGCTTGAGACCGTAGACTGCCTTGTCCAGAATGTAGCAGTGATCTGGATACTTTTTGTTCACGAAACCCGGAGGTTGCTCCACGTACACCGTCTCTTCCAGTTCGTCATTCAGAAAGGCACACTTCACATCCATTTGGAATACTTCAAAGTTCTTGTGTGCCGCATAGCCGAGAAAGATACGAACCGATTTTAGCCTTGCTACTGGAGCGAAGGTCTCTTCGTAATCTATGCCTTCTTCTTGACAGTAACCTTTCACAACCAATCTTGCCTTGTTGTGTATTACATTTCCTTCCTTATCCATCTTGTTACTGAAAACCCACTTTAGTCCAACCACTGAACCATCCTTTGGTGTTGGAATCAGTCTCCACACTTTATTTCGCTCGAACTCATTGAGTTCGTCTTGCATTGCCTGTACCCAATCAGAGTGATCGAGTGCAGTCTTGATCGTCTTTGGTTCAACTTTGGAGACGAACGAATTAAACATGCATAATTCTACTTTAGAGAAAAGTGCAGTTTGTTTCGCTTTCAGCTGTGATCGTGTGAGAACCTTTTCTGTCGAATCACCAATAATTTGTTTTTTTGGATGATCTTTGGTCCATTTGGTGAGAGGAGGGTAACTCGGATCATATGAGGGATCCAGTTCAGCATTCACTTCTTCTTCAAATTCTGACTGAGTATCGTCATCGTTTGTATTCGCATTCTCCCCCTCGAATGATGATACATGCTCAGTTTCAGGCTCAGAATTCTCCCCCTAGACTTGACTTTCGGTTGGAATAAATGATGACGAGCTCTCCCCCTGGAATGGTGAATTTTGGTTATGTTTAAAGGACGAACTCTCCCCCTGAAAATGAGAACTATCTTTTGGAGGTTCGCTTGTGTCTGGCTTTTCGGTTGTTACGGGTTCTTCTTCTTCCATTTTCTTCGCAGCATCATCGATTATCTTCTTCAAGTTATCTACCCTGTTGTCTGCAGCTTGAGATTCAGAGAGAATAGCCTTTTCTGGTTCATCAAATAGCAGCATGTATTGCTCAAAGAGGTTTGAAATTGGTGCCGTAAGTTGACCAGTTTTTGGAAATATGTCCTCCACAGACCCTTCGGTTATCTTCAGTTTCTTGACGTAGTTATCATCGAAGGTAACATAATAGGTCTCCTCTATTTTCTTTGAACGCTTGTTGAGAACCCGATATGCTTTGGAGGTTAAGGAATAACCCAGAAAGATTCCTTCATCTGCTTTGACATCAAACTTGTTTCGTGCTCCTTTGAATTGAAGATGAAGCATCTCGAACCGAACACGTGAAAAAACTTTACGTTAGGCTTTCGATTGTTCAAGATCTCATAAGGAGTGATGGAGAAACGTTTATTGAGGTAAGATCTGTTCAGTGTAAAGCATGCAGCAGCAATGGCGTCAGCCTAGAAATATAGAGGTAGAGAAGCGAAGCTTAGCATGGTTCGGGCTGCTTCACACAAAGATCGGTTTCGCCTTTCGACAATTCCATTCTGTTGTGGAGTATATGGAGCCGAGAAGTTGTGAGTTGTTCCCTTCTCTGCAAGAAAATCTTCAAAATCTTTGTTCTTGAACTCCAACCCGTTGTCGCTCCTTATATTTCGAACAATCTTCCGTAGTTGAACTTCTATCTGCTTGATAAAGAGTTTAAGCTTGGGAGTGGCCTCTGATTTCTGCTTCAAAAAGAACACCCAAGTGAACCGAGAGAAGTCATCCACTATGACAAGTATATAGTTGTTACCGCTAATACTTTCGATTGAAGATGGACCACATAAATCAATGTGAAGTAATTCAAGTGGTTCAATGATTTTCGTATTGACTCGAGAAGGATGACTCTGTCGACTTTTCTTACCCATTTCACATGCAGCACACATGTGTTCTTTATCGAACTTTAGAACAGGAAGACCTCGAACATGATCCCCAAGCACCAGTTTGTTTATGTCTTCAAAATTGAGATGGGAAAGTCTTCGGTGCCAAAGCCAGCTTTCGCATGACTGAGCCTTCGTTAGTAAGCAGATTGCTAGTTTCCCTCATATGGGATTGAGATTCAGAGGGTACATCTCTCCTTTTCGCTTTGATTTCATCAGAATATTGTTCGTCTTCTTTTCAACTATCTCTGAGCCATCGTCATCGAACGAAACTTTTAACCCGGTACCAACTACCAGTTGATACACACTGATAAGGTTGTGTTGTAATCCTTCAACGTACACCACTTTTCTTATCGAGAACTCTCCATTGGTTATCATACCATAACCTTTAATCGTTCCAAAAGAATTATTGCCATACTTGACACTTCCATCATTTGTTAAGGACCGAAACTCCCTCAGCTCTTCCCTTCTTCCTGTCATGTGATGCGAGCAACCACTCTCTATGTACCATTCATCGTCAAACTGCTCGTCACAAATTACCTGCAAAAATTAAGCAGAGTTAGGAACCCAAAGTTTCTTGGGTCCTGGTGAGCCTTTTACAGAACAGGGAATTGTAAGAGAAACATCAACCAAAAAGGTCCTTTTTATTAAGGTTGTTTCGTCTTTTCTTTTTAAGGTGAAAACTTTGATTTTATCTCATTTGAGTGCTTTAGGTTCATTTTTAGAATATGAGAATTTGACGTTGGCATACTTTCGGTTCTCCAAATTAGGTTTAAACGATGTCTTCTTTTCGTCTTCCAGAAAGAGCTTTCCTTTTCCCTTTCGATCATTCTGTGAGTGAGAGTGAGAATGAGAAAGATAAGACTTGGGAGCAGAGTTAAGCTTTCGGTCATTGCTCTTACTTGGTTGAGAACCGAAACTACTTTCCTTTCGGTTCCTCTCCTTGTTTGGTCTAGGACCGAAACCACCCTTTTGGTTTCTTTGATGACCGAAGCTTTCTTTTCGGTTGTCATCCGTCTGTGGACTGAAACTCCTCTTTTGATTGCTGTACCTTTGTGGACCGAAACTCTGTTTTTGGTTGTTTTGATTCTGAGGACCGAAACTCTGTTTTCGGTTGTTTTGAATCTAAGGACCGAAACTCTTCTTTCGATTGTATTCATTATGTTGAGCGCACGAAGTTGAGTTTGCTTTTGCTTCTTCCTTTGGTTTGGAGGGGTTTTCATAGCGAACATAATTAGGATTTTGAGATCGCTAGAACTGTTTCCTTTCAGTGAGATTCTTCTTGTACCTCAAATTTCGTTGATGTTTTCGGTCTAACACCTGTTTTGGAGTTTTATGGATGTTGGCCTTTTTCATCGGTCTTTGAGCATGAGTTTCGCTCTTTAGTGAAGAAGTTTCGCTTGACACTATGATTGGTTCACCTGAAGGACTTTTGGTACCACTTGTGCTAGGCACATCAAAGCGTGTAGGATCATTAATTGGTTCCGCCACATACCTACCTTTTACTCTCCACGATGTTTTCGTAGAGAGACCTTCTGTTTCATCAGCGTTATCAATCGGTGCTGACCAGAAAAACTCGTCACAGCGAGCAGCATTATCTTCTGCTACTAATGTTGTCAGTTCGGTTGTCTGTTGCTGAGTAACCCCATGAACTGCATAAACTTGATTTGGAGTCGTTTGGACCTTTTGATAAACTACAGCCTTTTCCTTGAGGACTTTGGTCTTGTCTTTGGATAAACGAGCAAACTCAACAGAATTTTCAGAAATAAGATTTTTGTTGGTTTCGGGTTCGCTCTTGACAAATTCGGAACAGTCCACCTCATCTTCCACAGAAATTTCGCTCATATCATCATCCTCATTGAATTCAGAAGTGTTTTCAATATCAATTTTATTTTCTGAACTCAAATTGGCATTCAAGGAGTCAAATTTCTGTACAGTTTCGGTTTTGATCCTTAATTTGTCATTTTCATCCAACAAATTTTTGAGCATGTCCTTGTGGTCTTTTGACTTAATGAAGGACTCTATTTTGTCAAGACCAATTTTGTAAGCAGGAGAAATATCATCAGAAGAAACAACGTTTTCACAGTCATAAGCATCGGCATGGATTTCATCCTCCTTTAACTCAAGGAAGGGCAAAATCATACGATGTATCTTCTTTCCTATTTCACAATCGAGATGCAATTGAGTAATGTTGGTATATAATCGTTAATTAAACAAAAAACATTTCGTTGTTTCAAAAGCTTCAAATTATCTCTTTGCAAATAAATTGTTTCATCCCTAGACCTAATCAACTCCTTCTCCTTCTGCTCAATCCACATATGCCTCTCCTCACTCTTTGATGATACCCTGTTGATTTGATCAGTTAGGTTAGAGTTTGTGACGCGAGTTTGAGTTAAACTACCACTTAAACTAGAAAATTTAGATTTTAAACCATTTAGTTCTTTTTCATAGTTTGAAATGGGAATTTGTAAGGAAATAAGAATATATTGTACCTTCTTGATCAACTCATCGCATTTGTTGATCTGCTCACTGACAGGTTTCGCTGCAAAACACCTATCTTCACGCTCCTTCGCTTCATCCAGTTCTCCATCAGTGGCATAGCCTCGCTTTTGTGACACCCCAGAAGTCACCATCAAACACTTTCCTGCAACATCCTCTTCCTTCACCAACAGAGCCCTGCCATGAGTAGGCTTCCTCACTTCTTCATCTTCTGAATCAGTGGACCAAACTTCAACACCACCGAATTCATCATCAACAATATTTCCCTGCACAATAAGAGAATTCATAGTGTTGTTAGATCTAGCTTTCTTCTTCTTGATTTCTTCCAATCGTCGTGTGAGGTTCGCTTCCTCGTCCTCATCTTCATTCTTCTCTGACATCTTTCTCAGCATACAATCTCTGGCGAAGTGATTTTTGCGTCCACAGTAGTGACAATTAATCCCTGAGTCACCTCCAAGTTTTACTTCCTTCTTTGGTTCTTCAGTCTGAGAGACAATCTTCGGCTCCTCTTTTGCTTTCTCGGCACTGTAGCTACCTTGCCAGTTTCGGTTCTTATTTCTTGGGAACCTTCTTTTGATGAACTTCTTAGGATTTGACACCATCAAAGCATACTCTTCACTTGTTAGATCATATTCTGAGAGATCCAAATCTTCTTCTTCTTCAGCGGCACTCTTTCCTTTGGAGATAAGGGCCAAAGAACCCATGCTAGAAACCACATTCGTTTCTTTAGTCAAGGCACTCTCATGTGACTTTAATATTTCCACCAGTTTCGCTAGAGAATAATTCTTGAATTGTTCATGAGCCTTCACAGTAGACACCACAGCCATCCATTCGGGTCTAAGGCCATTCATGAATGTCACCTTTTGTTCAATGACTTTCCTTTCAATCCCATGCTTTATCATCCTACTAATGAGATGATTGAATCGATCGAAGGTTTGAATAAGCTTCTCTTCTGGCTTCTGCTTGAAGTTACCAAATTCTGAGAGCAACAATGTTTGGATTGAATGCTCAAGATCTTCATCCATAGAGTACAATTCCTTCAATCTGTCCCATATTCCTTTTGTCGTTGTGCATGAGCTTACTAACCGAAACGTGTTCGATTGCAAAGCAAACCTGATCATCCTCAAAGCTTTGATGTTGCATTGAAACTTTTCCTTCTCATCTTGGGGAACGTCTTTCACATCACTGATGAGTTGATTGTAGTCTTTTTGAGTTTTAACAACTCTTGAAGATTTTGAGTGAGAAAATGGACCTATAGTAATCGCCTCCCAGATCAAGTAACCATTGTCTTCTGAGCCAATCACGTAATCTTCAAAGTGGTGAGTCCAGACCTCATAATCTTGAGTGTAAAATATAGGAATCCTTGTCGTCGATCCTATGCTGTTGGAGATTTTGATTGGGTTCGACTGAGAATCATCCATAGACATGACGATGTTTGTTCAAAAACCTGCTTAAGATCAGACTTGTAAATAACGTTAGGGTAAGATCGAATATTTAAAGAATTACGTCAATAGTAAATGACGACTCTATTAATATCAATCAAAGCGGAAAACCCTAAGATCTTCTTCAACAGAAGAGATGTGTATGAATTACACAGTCTCCTGCTCTGATACCAATTGATGAGTTTAATAACTCTTAAATTGATTAGATCTTCAACAGGTTTAAACAAGAAAAGCAAACAAACACAATCAACACAATATAGAATCAAGTAATGCTTAATGATTCAAATGTAGTCACGCCTCAGCAGAGCTCGATGAAGAACTTCCATTGTAGAGGCGAGCTAGGGTTTGTAGTACAATATTCAGAGTAATAATAAAAGCGCTTACAATAAAGGATGCATGCATGCACCTTAAATACTAAACCCTAATAAAACAAACACGGTTGCACATGCCCAAACCGGATAGCAAAACTGGGCTAAGGACCGAGCCCAAGACGCAACACTATTATACCCAACATGTCAGATTCTTGATATCCCTAATTCTCCACCATATGTTGATATTTCTTCTGCTCAAGTCAACTACATGTTCAATGAGATGGGTCATCAACCCCCACTCACCAAGATCAGTGATTTCAAGAGGTCTAGACTTCCGACTGTTTGGAATTTTCAATTTGGAATCTTTCTACGCTGCTTGACTGGTCGCAGTGTTGGATTAGATAAAGGTCGAATGGAAGTTTATGCTATGGTTTTTGGATTGTATTATGATATTTCATTCGATTACTCTACGTAGTTGTGGAAGGAGTTTCAGAAGAGTGTTGAAAACACGAATGTTGTTCAAGGAATTTCGTGTGCAAAGTATTGGAGTTTGATTCTTCGCTATTTCTATGACAAAGAAGGGATTGAGGTGCCTGCTTGTGAAGAGATAGTTGAATTCATGAAATATCACTTTCCAAAGGAGGTTACTGATGATGCTGAAGTATTTACACACATTGCAAGAATCCCTGATGCAATGTTAAAGCGTGTTGATCCAACAAACTTAGTACTCGTTGAGTATTTGAAAACAATTAATCCTGATGTTAAAATTGGGAAGTTGTTGCCAAAAGAAGGAGCATGTCCTTCTAAGAAGTCAAGAAAATCAAAGAAGGATGCAACAATTACTCCTGAGAAACCTGTTCAGGAGCCCAAGAAAAAGAAGTCACCAAAGAAACAGACGAAGCCAGAAGAACAAGTTTCGACTTTTGATTGAGCCGGTAGAGCCTGTTATTGATGAACACGCAAAGGAAACCATTCCATCAAAATCTGGTATCTTTCAAAGAATTAAGAAGAAGTCTAGTGGTTCACGAAAGTCTACAGATGGCTCTTTTAGGTTTTCTCCTACCATGGTACGTAAACCACATCTTAATCATCAAGGGGTCCTTATTCGTGAGGTTCCAGCTCATGTTTCTCCTTCATCAAAGAAACGAAGGCTGAAGATGTGGCCAAACATATTTCCAAGAAGAAGATAAAGAAACGAAAGCTGGTTCTTCAAGAGGAATCATCCGAAGGTGAAAAAGTTCCTGAAACACCTGAAGCTAATATTTCTATACCAACATCGACTCCTGAGAAGACTGGGGTCACACCACCCGAAGTTTTGTTAACCAAGTCAGTTCCTGAGGAGGTTCGAACTTCAGACATCACTACACATGTATCTGATACGGATGTAAATGTCACTATGGGTGAAGGAGATTCAAATAAGGAAATTCTTGTTACAACTCAAGGTATTCCTAAACCTTCTGTAATGGATAATTTTGTTTCCTTACCTCCTTTTACCTTTCTTCTTTCAAACACTACCAATTCACCCACTTTTGCAACCATTCTCAATCAACCATTCACTACTCTGTTCTCATCTCAATCAACTGATCCACCCAAATCTACTAAGGATACTGATACTGAAGAAGGCGGATTTGGAGGTACATTTGACGAGTTGGAATTTGATGAAGAAGAAGAAACTTTTCCAGATCATATGTTAATGACGATGAAGCAGTTCAAGATTCTGAATAAAAAGATGAATTCGATTATTCAGTCTCAAGCTGACATGGGGGGAAGTCAATTTGTCTGAAGTTTAGAAATTGATGTTATGCTGAAAGCATTCGAAGCCAGGATGGTTAGCAAAGTTTCTGGAATAATTCGGGACTCGGAGTCTAGAATCTTGGAGAAGGTGGACCATAATGATCAGAATAATGAGTTACGTATGACTCTCAGTCCGTTAATTTTCTGCGTGAAGTAAAAGAACTAAAAAGTGAGGCCAAAGAAAGACATACCTTATTCGTTCTTGATGTAAAGAAAGTTCGTGAAGATGTAAATCTCAAGCTTCAAGAACTTCGTGAAGATATGGTCAAAGAGAGTGCTACTGCTCAGCAAGACTATGCATCTCTCAATCAGAAGGTGGATATCATTTGTGATGCTGTCACAAAGTATGTTAAGATGTATGAAAATTTGAGTCCTCAAGTAAATCAACTTTCTACGGATAACAGACAAAGTTTTGTGGAGATTGGTACTTTTCTAAAGGAGTTGAAAGAATTATCTGTCAAGCCTGTTTCCTCTTCGATCATTACACCAGAATTCTTATCTCAAAAGTTTTCTCAATTCGAAGCTGTTTTGCATAAACAGTTGGCTCCATTGTCCAGGTTCTCAAGTCTTCTACCAACAGATACCCCACCTGTTATCAAGGGGTGCAAGGGGAAGAAAAGAAGGTTGGTGATGCGAAGGTTGGTGAGGTTTCGCATGAAGTTGTTAAAACTGTTGGGAAAATTTTTCAAACAAAGATCCCATCATCAAAGCCAATAGTATCAAATGTTGGGCCTGTTACGTCAATGGTTGTTACCACGATGCCAATTACAAGACCAATTTCTAAAGGAATTATGATTGGTTCTTCTGCTGAAGGTGGTAGTAGTTCGAAGCCAAAGGATACTGTTGATAGTTCTTCGCATAAAGACAAAGGGAAAACGATTGTAGTTAAAAAGTAAAAAAGGAGAAGAAAGCTGAGGCTGAAGCTGAAGTGGGGAAACTAAGATTAGTTCAGAGCATTATGACTGGACATGCAAGTGATCCACTTGGATTGAAAAAGGGTGATCCAAGCAAGCATTACAACTATGAAACGATTGAAGCGAGAGTTGCATACAATCGTATGTATTCTTTTGAGAAGAAACCAAAACAGAGCTACAATTATTCGAATACAGATATGAGTCAACTTGTCTTTCCAATCAATGAAATGATGTTCATCATGGCTCAGTACAAGATTGCTGAGAAATTTGACAATGATCATGAATACACATATATGAAACTCAGGTTTCATGCTCTTCTTGGGAAACTTCCAGAGGAAATATGGTCAATTGTGAAAATAAAGAAGGTGTTCTGCATTAAGAAGGATGTTCTTTTCGAGAACATGATGCAGAACTTTCGTTTTCATGTTGCAAGAGCAAATGGTCAAGTATGTGATTTCTCTATGGCTGATTTTCCGTTGATGAACGTGTATGATCTTGTACAAGTTGCATTGCTTTTGAAAGATAAAGATGCTTCGTATCTTCGAGAAACTGATCCAGAAGTTTTTTGTCTTGGTCTTGCTCACATCAAAATATTCATAGAGAACTATTATGAATGTTTGGCACTAACTGATGTGGAGTTGGAAAATGCGAAGGGATTGGAAGTAAAAGTTCCCATTGAACCAACGAAGCCCCAAACTGAGTTAAAGAAGTATGCAGATGGGGAGATATGCTTGAAGCCATTTGGATTGGTCTTCGCAGGGAATGATAAGAATGGGAAGGCCAAGAGAGTTTTGTTCCAGGCTTGCGAAGTTGAGAGATATACTACGTCCCAGTATACAAACTTTATTGTTCGTATAAATAACTGCAAGAAGAATAATGAAGGGGATAAGAAAGAGTTAAAGAAGATTATTTCCTGGTACTCTGAAATACGAAGGGTGATGCTGTATGCTATACAGATTCTCTCGAATTGAAGAAGGTCGATATTATTACAAAGGGGGAGATTGTAAGGGTCAAAGACCTGTTGTAATATGTCAAAGTCTTAATGTTATTTTACAAGGCATTTTGTAACGAAGCTTAGATGTTTAGTCCTTGTAATTTTTTGTGTGCTTTCATGTTTCCTATAAATAGGGACATTACTTTGAGATACAAGGAAGTCAGTGTATGAACTTGTAAACATTCACTCTGTAAGAATTGAAAGCATAATAGAGCTGAAACCAGATTATATTTAGATCTTGTGTTCAATCTACATTTGTTTTACTCTGATTTGTTTCTTACTTGATTCATCACTTCATCACCAACCAACCCAATATCCTAATTACGGGCAAAAAGGTCATTTTGTCCTTTCCATACGGTCCAATACTGAAAAGCCCACACCTAATGATCTAAGGCCCAAAACAATGGATCAAATGCTAAAACAGAATGGTACGCCCTGTGTACTATCTTGTAGACCCCGCGTACACATCCGATGCGAAAAGGGGATCGGGGTTGAGGTGCAGTACGCGCAACGTACTAGATTTTATGCCCAACGTATGCACCCTAATGCAAATACTCCCATTAAGGTCTTAATGCCTTAAGACCTTAAGTCCAAAATTCAGATCTGAGCTTATTAAAACCTCTAAGGCCATAAAGTTGCAAACTTTATGCCTTTGCATGGCTACAAGGAGCCACACACTAGAAAACTAACTTTCTCAATCATTTTCTACCCTATAACTCTTTCATGGGGACAAACCAAGATCCAAGCTTGCATTTTTATGACTAAAAATACCCTAAAATGTCTGAAAGTACAGCTTAAAGGCTTTGGAGTACCTTATAGTCACAAAGACCTAGGTTTTGGGACAAAAAGGATGAAAATCTAAGCTTAACCAAGATCTATGGAAACATGAGTCATGGTTGGACCTTTATACCTCCAAATGATGCACAATGAAGAGAAAATGTTGGATCCAAGGTCTTGAGAGCAAAGCCACTCCTTTGATGATCTTCCTTCACAAACAAGAATGCCTACAACTTACACAAAAGCTCAAAATACTCCAAATAGATTAGTGTTTGCAAGGAGATTCGATTTTAGGGATGGTGGTTGCTAAGAGGAAGGGTTTTGAGGCTATAATGGTGCTTATATAGTGCATGAACTCTAAATATTAGGCTTTGCTCCAAACTACGTACGCCCTGCATACCAGCATACGCTCATCGTACACACGCAAGACCATGTATGCCCAGCGTACCCATGCCGCACCTAAATTACGAAAATGCCATAAAGGGCCACTTTACACAATAGTCACTTACTAAGTGGATAAAGGATAAATACCTGGAAGAAGAAGATGTTACACGTATAAAATGCATAATTCTCTCATTCGGCATCCATTTTCGACTGTCTTTATATCGTTGGACTCCTATTACCGAGATCTTTAACTCTCATTTAAATTGTTTTGGCTAAAAATCAACTGATCTAAAATTCAATTTCTGTGTCCGCATTGGTGCGTTAAAACTTCAAAAAATCATTACATTTTCATACGAAGTCAGATTTAGGTGTTCTTTATATGTACGCTCTTAATTTTATGATTACTACGACTTTCGTGTAGATGACTTAGGCTAATAAGCAACCTATCTAAAATTAACTTTTTACAACGCGCGTTGTCGTATCGGGTAGAACGTGAAACTTCAAACGATCATAACTTCTTCGTTATAAGTCGAATTGGAGTGTTCCTTATATTTCCAAAATCCTCATCACGACTACTTTATCTTTCATCAAGTATATTTGGCCTAATTATTATTCTATTTTAGACACGTATTTTATTCATATTTTATTATATCCCTATAAGTACGTATATTATATATAAGTACACATAAATAACATAATACTCAAATAGTTCTCTTTATTTATTTCACTAAAGGTTACAATTTACCATTACAATTACATCATTTTATTAATGTCTAGAGAGGAAAGAAGGGCGTTGTAGGTGGAGTACTAGTCATAAAGTTTATACAATTAGCTGCAAGATGACAAGCTTCTACACAGTAATCAGAGAAAATGTTGGGATTTGTATTTCATTTATCGGCTCCTGAAAATATAATGCTAATTTCACTCATAAAAAACAGCAAATGCATAAACATACCACACAAAAAAACATACAATAGTTAGTAGCCATCTTTTGTAGGGAACAATACCAAAATTTTGAGAAATTATTAAATCAGGAAAAAATTATTATCCATAAAGAAGTAGATCAATTAGACATTGTTTATCAAACAGAACAATACATATTTATATTTTAAATATTTGAGTGTATGATATATTTATACATATTAATATGCATATATGCATATAAATTTATACATATATAATGCATATGAATATGCATACATAGATTTGTTTGCGCATATGATATATACATATGCACATATGTATATATACATATAAATGTATACATATGCAATGTTAATATGCATATATGTATATAAATGTATACATATCCATATCTATACGCATATAAATTTGCATACATGCATATAAATGTATATATATATATATGCATATGATACATATGCATATAAATGTATCCATATGCATATGATACATATGCATAGGTATATTATTCAGAGTATATATATATATATATATATATATATATATATATATATATATATATATATATATATATATATATATATATTAGTTTTTAGCTAAATTAATCATCATAAACATGTAAGAAACATCAATACGATTTTCATAGATATATATATATAGAACACCCGAATCCGACTTTGTATGAAGAATTTATGCTTCTTCGAAATCTCGTCGATAGCTACGCGTGGATATAAAACGCATGGGTTGTAATTGCTATTTTATTAGCTTCAGCCACTCTAGCCGTTCGGAATCCACAAACCATTCCCAAGTCGATCCAATGCATTCGTTCGTAGAGCTATTTACTCGACTGCATACATTTCTGGAACACCTCTAACCGCTGACATCCGCCGCAGGGTAAACCACCGCTTCTCAGGTCCCCCGACTGATTCTACCATAGAGGCCAACGATAGACATTAGCTCCCCCCGAACACAGCTTACAACTTTCATCGTACTGTGCTCTCCAAAGAGCAACTCTTCTCAAAATCTCACATCGAAAACAGAGCTCGTACGGAGAAGTTTATATATATATATATATATATATATATATATATATATATATATATATATATATATATATATATATATATATATATATATATATATATATAGACATACACACATGGTTGGGTTCAATGATGAACCATTTTTAACCATGGAACCAAGTAATTAATCTTGGTTGTTAGAGTACAATTGGTCAATGGTCTAAAAAGGGTTGTATATTTAAAGGTTCGACGCACATGCATCGGATCATAGCAAAAAACTCACCAATCTTTTCGTTTTTTTCTTATTTTATATCAAAAAAACCTAATATACCAAAGTTCATTATTTTTTTATTCTCTTTCCATCGACATCTATATTAATATATAAAAAATGAATTTTTTTACGAAAAAATCTCACTTCATTTTGTTATTCTTTTTAGTATTTATGCTTATATTTATCTAAAAAAATAAAATAATTATATCAAATGTTGTAATACCCCAATTTTCATATACAGATTATATAACAAATAATCATTCCATTATCTCCCAAGATCAAATCTAAAACTTAACTATTGACTAAAAAGTACAGCGGAAACAAATAAAATAAAATATAGTCTTCAACCGCTGAGCGTTAGGTGTTACGTCCTTACGGAACTCCTTTGTCGTCTTCTTGATGAATCCTTCTCCTTGGCCTTCTTACTACGACTAGCTAAATAGTTTTCTGGGTTGCGCACATTTAAAGTTTCTAAATGGGTAAGCCTAAGGCCTAGTGAGTTCGTGTTGCACATACATGTCCATCACTTAAAAAACAAATAGTTTTATCATATATGTTCAATAAATCATACAACAAAACATATCTCTAGATGATAATATTTAGGGGAACGATTAATTATCCAGAGAAAGAACCAAAGGCTCATTTCCCTTCCCCTTGGTACAACCTATCAATTGTACTCAAGAATTTTAAATATCCAAGGAAATTAGTATAATTCTCAATTCTCATCCCCGCCGATCACACACATTTGTCATGCTCGCGGCGATTAAACACCCCACCCATCCCCACTAAACATGTCATCTCAAAAAATACATAGTAGATAAATAACTCAAAATAACATTTGCACACAACCATACTTATCATTAAATATACTATGAATAAATAATTGAAAACCGCATATAAATTGCATGATAAACATTTATGTGCGAGCAACCACAAAACACAAAAAAAAAAAAAACTCACCCTGTAACAAATAATTCTAAACCGAAACTTGTCGCACTACATGCACCCTTAATTTCGTGAAAGATACCAAAAATCGTCACCAACTTCTTCCTCCGATTTCTCTTATGATTTTCAATCGTTCTTCGAAAATTTTGAGGGGTTCTTGCTTGATTTTGAGAGCTCTTTAGAATGCCTAACATTGTAACTGATAAAACCTTCTTGTTTTCTCAAATTTATGTAGCTATCATGGCTGGCAGTTTTGAGGGTTAAAAACTCATTATTTTCTCTTAACGAAATTCACTAACACCTAATTACTAACGTATCAGCTTAATTAAGTTGTATAAATGAAGATAACTATTTGGGTTATCACAAACTTCCCCCCTTATAAAATTCCGTCCTCGGAATTTGAATGAAGCAACCAAAATAAGGGTATTTAGTTTTTGTATCTTGTTCTATATCAAAGTCGCATCTTATCTTTATGTTACTTCGATTGAACTTCCGCGATTTATATCTCTATATTCCTTAACTTATTGACAAAAGAATCCATTTCTCTTTTGTAAACTCTTCGAAATTGATGATATAAAATGAAGGTTCGGATTAGAAATATACAACCGAACTATCTCATCAATATGAAACTTAACTTGCTTTTCCATCACGTATATTTCACCCGATGACATAAATTAAGGGAGCGTATTAGATATCCAGAGAAAGAACCAATGGTCTCTTCCCTTCCTACTTGGCATAACCCATCTGTTATGCTCAAGCATTTAAATATCCAAGGAAATAAGTAATCCCATTAAATGTGTCATCCTATACTAGGTACCAAATCCAAACTTTCCACTTCTCCTCTATTGAGGAGTCTTTCTGACTCTTCTTCTGTTAAATCAATAAACCGACGATTACATCAATTCTCATCATCTGAATCATACTTGGTTCCTTCCTTTACCTATGACTTAGTGAATAAGTGACAATGTTAGCATTCCCTAATCAGTAACGATATTACACATTCTTTGACTCTTGGTAATCTATGCAAATCTACAACGTCCCATATTTTTTTTAGACAAAAAATGATAGCGCACCCCACGGTGATGTATTATGTCGAATAAAACCTTATCAAGCAGGTCTTGTGACTGCTAAATAAATGCTTTCATCCTTGTTGGTGCTAACCAATAGGGCTCTCAAGAACTCCCTTACAACTGGTATATATTTCATATCATGTTCTCCTGTTTTGTACCCACACATGAATAGCTTTCTTAATACAATAAACGTTAGCTTGGTTTTCAACAACCAATCCATTCCTACCACAATATCAAAATCTCATAGTGCTACGGGTATTAGTATTAATGGTGCTAAACAACTGTCTATTCAAATCAAGCAATCGTTCTTATGACTACACAAGGTTCATCATCAGTATTTATTTCTAAAAGCTTTTGCCCCCATATTTAGGCACTTACAAAAAGTAATGGAAAAAATGGTTTCACTTACATCAAATAGCACCCCACAAATATAGAGATTACTAGGAAAACACATGCCATTATATCGGGGTATCCTGAGCTTCCTGAGCGTTCATATGGAAAGCCCTGTCTTTTGTTCTTGTCGTTTCTACCTTTTCATCTCACGATCGATTCCCTTTCTCTACCATCATGTGCTGGTTATTGTTACCCTTATTCTGAGGATAGTTTGGCCTGATGTGATCTGTGGACCCGTACCCATAACATACTTTCCCCATTTTATAATCTGGAGTGATATGTCCTATCTTTCCACACTTTTAGCAAGCTCTTTGGTTCATATTACACTGCTCCTTATGGAATCGTTTGCATATAGTACATTGTTCTATCCCAGACTGTTGCTCATAGTTACGATCTAAACCTGAAAGCTTGCCTTTCTTTGAGTCTGTATTTGAACTTTCCAACTTCTTTTTTCCTGAATCCTTATTCTCACCCTGATGATTCTTTTCCCGCTCTCGTCCTTCTACGGTGTCCACAGCGGACTGGAAGGTACCTGGTTTCTGAATTTCTACAAATTCACAAATGGCGGTTTTTAGTCCCGAAATATGCCTCTCCACCCTCCTTTCTTCTTTAGACACATAAAAATCTGCGAATCTATCTTTCTCAGTGAACTTAGTAGTGTACTCTCTCACTATCATATTCCCTTGTTACAACCTCAAGAATTCTTCTTCCAACTGCTTGATCACCATTTGAGGGCAAAACTTTTCTTTTAAGATTTTCGAAAACTCATCCCATGCCATCCTCTTGGCTGTATCATGCCCCCTTAACTTCTTTCACCACGCCCCACCAATGTATATCCTCCCCTTTTAACATTGTTGCAGCATAAATCACCTTGTCCTCATCCGCACACTTGCTAGTATCATATATTCCTCAATCTTCGTGATCCACATTGATGACAAAATGGTATCAATTTCTCCGTTAAATGTTGGTGGCCTACAATTGATGAATATCTTGTAAATACAACCTCGTCGATCTTGGTTGTCATTATGCCTTGAGGGTTATGCAATGCTTGGGTCATGATTTGTTTTTGGTGTACTTTACTCATAGTCTTCTTCACCTCCACCCAAGTTACCCTCATGCTCACTCATTATTGCATCTCGTGCTTGAGAAACTACGTTTGGCAATGTGGCTTGTATTGCCCAAGCAATCTCATCAGCCAACTCTTCTGTAGTGATCATGTTTGTTGCACGACCGCTTCCGCGACCTCGACCTCAACCGCGGTGGGAGCAGGAGCTACCCTGGCCAGATGGTGCAGCTATCGATGCTGTTACAGCTCCTCACGCTCTTCCTCTACCCCTGCCTCCTCCTCTTCCTTGCCCATGTCCAAGACTAGCGTTCGGGTTTAGTAGGGTTTCCGGTACATCTCCTGCGCTCTAACATAATCTCCAATTAGGATGCGTTCTTCCTCCGAGGTGACCCAAGCAAACCACCCAGATCTCCTTGAAGACATGATACCTACAAGCAAGATGTGGTCTAATTTAGCCGTTTGATTACCTCTCGTTCCTTTCGTCTAAGATTAAGTGTTTATGCAAAAACCTAATATGCTTAAACAACGCTCTGATACCAATTTGTAACACCCCAATTTTCATATATAGATTATAAAACTTAACTATTGACTATTGACTAAAACTTAACTATTGACTAAAAACTATAGTGGGAGCAAATAAAATAAAATATAGTCTTCAACCGATGAGCTACGGGTGTTGTGTCCTTGCGGAACTCCTTTCTCGTCTTGTTAATAAATCCTTCTCCTTGGCCTTCTTACTACGACTTGCTAAATAGTTTCCTGGGTTGCACACATTTAAAGTTTCTAAATGGGTAAGCCTATGGCCAAATGAGTTCGTGTTGCACATACATGTACATCACTTAAAAAAACAAATATTTTTATCATATATGTTCAATAAATCATACAACAAAACATATCACCCGATGACAATATTTAGGGGAACGATTAACTATCCAGAGAAAGAACCAAATGCTCTTTTCTCTTCCCTTTGGTACAACCTATCAATTGCACTCAAGCATTTTAAACATCAAAGGAAATGAGTATAATTCTCAATTCTCATCCCCGCCGATCACACACATCCGTCATGCTCACGACGATTAAACACCCCACCCATTCCCGTTAAACATGTCATCTAAAAAAAAAACGCACAGTAGGTAAACAACTCAAAACAACATTTGCACACAACCATACTTATCATAATATATATTGTGAATAAATAATTGAAAATTGCATATAAATTGCATGATAATCATTTATGTGCAAGCAACCACGGAACACGAAAAAAATTCACCTTGCAACCGATAAGTCTTAACCGAAACTTACCGCGCTACACCCTTAATTTCGTGAAAGATACTGAAATCGTCATAAATTTCTTCCTCCAATTTCTATTACGATTCTCAATCCTTCTTCAAAATTTCGAAAGGGTTCTTTCTTGATTTTGCGAGCTCTTTATAATGCCTAACATTGTAACCGATAAAACCTTCTCGTTTTCTCAAATTTATGCAACTATCATGGTGGCGGTTTTGAGGGTTAAAAGCTCATAATTTTCTCTTAATGAAATTCACTAACATCCAATTAATTTACCTAATTACTAACGTAGCAGCTTAATTAACTTGTATAAATGAATATAACTATTTGGGTTATCACAAATGTCATAATTACTCTTTAAATAGACATTCAAATTGATATAAAACAAATTAATTTTTCTTCACTTTGTTGGTCAGATCCAGACTATGAATCAGATTTACACTCTAAACCTGATCTGCATATAATTTTGTTTTTGACATTCACAATGTGAATCTGACTTACTATTTCAACACTTTTGATAATTATAAATTAATTTGATAAAATTATATGTGAATCTATATTTTCTTATAGTTTTATAATATTTTAACGTTTTAATTACTCATAAATTGGTTTTGTAAAATTCACAAGTGAATTTATTCACACTGTGAATATGAATTGTATGTAATTCAATTTTCAAAGATTCACAATGTGAATCTGACGTATGATTATTCACACAATGAACTGAATTGTATATATAATTTGGTTTTCAGCATTTACAGCGTGAATTTTTGTTTAAATTTAGTTTGTTTTACATCCATATGAATGTCTATTTAAAGAGTATCAAATATTATGAATTTTGAAATATTTTATTTTTATTTTGATAAAAAAAAATCCTAGATATTAAAAAAAACTAACAAATGAAGTGGGCTTTTTGAAAAAAAAAACTAATTATTTTGTATATCAATATGGATGTCTATGGAAAGAGAATAAAAATTAATGAATTACGGTATATTGGGTTTTTTTCGATAAAAGGTTAGACATAATTTTTTTTAAAAGACGAAAAATTCGATTTTTTTTTTGTTATGATCTAGTGCATGTGCATTCAACATCCTAATGTGCATCATTTTTTTTTCTCTTGATCATTTTTCTTGGTTCCATGGTTTAAAATGGTTCGTTGTGGATATATATATATATATATATATATATATATATATATATATATATATATATATATATATATATATGTTTATGTTATTCTATTCTAACTAATTATTGTGCAGACGTATGGACAATGTTATTCTTTGAGAATGATAAAGAAAATATATTGTTTGATAATATAAATACGTTCAATCTTACATAATTATTGTTATTAATGCACATTCTCACTATTTAAATCGTCTATAAGTTTATTATACACTAATTATTATTATTCTCATTTCTGTCAGAATGTTGTTACAATGTTTATTGAGTCGTATTCTGTGAGAATGAAAATGAATGAAAAACAATGTGTGAGAACAAAAATAAATAATAATTAGCGAGAATGCATGAAAATGACGATATTTTTGTAAGGTTGAACGTATTTGCATTGTTAAACAACTTATTCTCTTAGTAATGCTCATAGAATAACATTGTCCACACATCCGCACAATAATTACTTAGAATGTTTGAACCTAAATCTCTCTCTCTCTCTCTCTCTCTCTCTCTCTCTCTCTCTCTCTATATATATATATATATATATATATATATATATATATATATATATATATATATATATATATATATATATTAGACTTGGATATGGAAAATAATGATGTATTTTAAAGGGGTTTTTTTAGCACTACTTTTTAAAAAAAATACCCAAATCTTATCATTATACCTTCTTTCCTTTTTTATTTTTATTTTATTAAATTAATCTATTCCTAATTTCATTTATATTTTAGGCAAGACTTGAACCTTCGATCTCAAGGAAGAAATGCAACACTTAATATCATTGGACTATTAGCCTTTGGTCTTCAACTTCTATTTTTAAACCTATCAATATTTTCTGTATGCAAGGCTATTTGTTTTTTCTTATCATGTCTTTATTTCACCTTTAACCAATTTCCTTTGGGGCTACAATGTTATTTCCAAATACCATTCCTAAGAAAAGAGGCCTTATGGTCATGAACGATTTTTGATTTTTTGTATTCATTTTATTCAATATGAGAACTAAGAAATATTTCACAATTCTAAATGGTTTTTATTGACATTTTTTGGATTCTTATTTTTTAGCTTAAATTATTCGTAACTTAATTTATGTCCCAGACAATACTTGAACCCTCGATCTTAAGAAAAAAATACAACACCTAATACCGCTTGACTAGAATCTCTTTGGTCTTCAACTTCTATTTTTAAACGTATCAATATTTTTGGGGCTACAATATTATTTCCAAATATCATTCTTAAAAAAAGAGTCCTCATTGTGTCAGAAAACAAGAAGGCATTCATAAATAATGGAAATTCGATGATCACAGGAATCCCTTTCTTCTGACGGGTTCAAACATTGGTAGGGAGCACTGCGGTTGACTTATGTTATGTTTTGTTCTCTCTTTCGGTGTTGGATGCATCGTGGCAATTTTTATAGGACCGGCTATGCCCTAAGAAATTCAAGAAATTCAAATACTTCTCTGACATAAAAAAAATTCTCTTAATTTATATGTGATAAACTTCCCCTCCCACTTTATTAAAAGAGAACTTTTGAAGACGTGTGAACTATGGATCGTGGAAATTTTGGGACTGTGTTTGATGTTTTCATTGCTTCTAGATTATCAAATATGGGGAAACCTTATGCATTAGTTAGATTTTCAAAGACAAATTACATTGATACTTTGGTTTCAAACTTATGTACCATTTGGATTGGTAAACTAAAAGTTATGGAAACTATGGCATGGTTTCAAATAAGTAACCAATGGAATAAGGACGAAGATAGTAGGATTAATGGGGAACATGTTATAAATAATTCTAATACCACGAAACAACTTTCTTATGCATCGATTTTACATGGTGAAATTGTGAACATGGTTGTCAAAACTAATGATGATCCTTGTTTGGTATTGGATGAAGATTGGTTAATCAAGCACCATCATCAATTATTTATTAGTGGGGTTGTTAAGTAATTCCAATCTCTTATGAAACATCGGGTTATTTGTAACAATGAAGGATTTGAGGATATTAAGTTTGGTTACTTGGGAGGTCATTGGGTATCGATGGAATTTATTGATATGAAAGCTAAGGAGATTTTTGCTCAACATGTTGGTATCAATTCATGGTTTTCAATATATTGAGGCTTGGCGTGATGATTTTTTCTTAAACGATCGAGTGGAGTGGATTGATATGGAAGGGGTACGTGTATGTGCTTGTATGAATAAGACCTTCTAAAAAATTGCTAAGAAATGGGGTGATATCTTGTATATTGAGAAATATTTTGAAGATAATTACTATATCAAAAGACTTTGCATTACTACAACAATAAAAAATTTGATCATGGAAACGTTTAAGATTATGATTCGGAGTAAGGTGTTCCAAGTTAGAGCAAAAGATACTACGGGTTGGATTTCAGATTTTAACGAAAATGGTTCGAAAGTTGAGTGTGAAAATTTTGAAGCTTTTGGTAACTCGAAAGTGGATCTTCAAGAAGGTGAACTTGGAAACTCGGATTGTGTTGAAACTTTAAATGAAGAAGATGATTCGGAGGGAATCCCGAAGACATGATTTCAAAATGGTATAGCCCAACCTTATCTGAAAACTAATTCTAATCATTCGGAGGACCCTTTTGGGGTATATGAATTGCTTGAAAAAAAAACAGAGACCTAAAGACAAGTCTGTGGGAGGTGATGACTCGTTATACCCTCTTGGTTTTACTCCTCTATATTCAGATGTTCATGATGTTAATCAATCTATTTCCCATCCATACTCTGTCTTATTGCAACATCGTGAATGTCGGTGACTGCTGCCAGGCAGCATTTTCAAACCCGCTCAAGACTTGCTGCAACAAGGTTTGCTGGTTAACCTTCTAACAATTCTTGACTAATCTTCTGATGTGTGATTTTGATTAAGTTTGATTTGCTAGCGAAAGATACATTTTAGTTTTTTTATCCCCATACGACTACTCTTTTTAATGACTATTATTGATATTAGGCTTTTTGAGGTTCCTCTTGGCGGCTATTCCTTTACTTGGTCCAATATAGCTGATGGAAATGAGGAAACTTGATTGATTTCTTGTGAAGGAAGGTATTTTGGAGGTATTCCCAAATTTGACAGGTTCCATTTTTGAAAGACATATCTCTGATCACCGTCCTATTATTCTAAAAGATTTGTCTTTTGATTATGGTCCTTCTCCATTTAGAGTGTTTCACTCGTAGTTTTCCATGGATGGTTTTAATCAAGTAGTGGAAAAATTTTTGGAATAATAATGGGATTTTTCATCCTAATGCTATGATGCTTCTTAAAAAGAAGTTGCAATATTTGAAGAAAATGATAAAGTTCGTGGAATTCCAATTTAAAAAAACAAGGAAGGAGTAAAAAATCAATGTCTTCTCTATTTGGTAGATCTGGATTCAAAAATAGATCAATCTGAAGGGGACTCGGCGATGTAGGATGCAAGGATTACGTTACAAAAAAAAAGATTGAAGACTTTAATCGCACTGAAAGTGCTGATCTAGCACAAAAGGGTAAGCTTAAGTGGGCTATTGAAGAAGATGAGAATTCAACTTTTTTATGGTATATTAAATAAAAAATTACAAGTATTTGGACATTCGGGGCGTGTTGGTTGATGGGGAGTGGCTTGGTAATCCTATTTAGTTAAATCGAAATCCTTAGATCATTTTAAAAAATCGATTTGCTAAACCTCGTATTTCTCAGCCTCGGATTCTTCAGAATTTTCGAAGAAGGGTTTCTCTAGATCAATATGAGATGGTGAATATTAATGTTAATTAAGAAAGCGGTGTGGGATTGTTGTCTTGATAAATCTCCAGGTCCTAATGATTTAACTTTTGGGTTTATTAGAAGATTGTGGTATGTAATTGACAAGGACGTCATTAATTTTGTTGTTGAGTTCTTTTCTTCCAGCATGTTCCCTATTGGGTGTAATTCCTTATTTATTGCTCTTAATCGTAAGGTTCAAGATTCGAAGAATGTTAAAGACTTACGACATATTAGTCTCATTGGGTGTTTATATAATATTGTTGGTAACATCCTAGATAACAGGTTGTCTTTCGTTATCGATATCTTGTTTAGTGTAGAACAATCTTCTTTCATTAAAGAAAGTCAAGTTCTCAGATTGTATTCTTATTATGAATGAGGTGCTTGTTTGGTGTAAAGCGAAGAGTCATCTCACTATGGTCTTCAAAGTCAAATTCTAAAACTCTTGTGATTTAGTTCGATGAGATTTTCTAGATGATATTCTTCAACGTATAAGATTTGGTGATAGATGGAGGGGTTGGATTTGTAGTTGTTTGTATTCCTCTAGACATTCACTTTTGGTGAATGACTCTGCCATGGATGAGTTCACTTTTTTATAAAAGGCCTTAGGTAGGGAGACCCGCTTTCTCCCTCCTGGTACTGGAGAGCCTTTATGTAGCTTTCCAAGGCATTCTTGATCACAATCTCTTTTTCGGTATCAAAATGGGTATGGATTCCTCTATTATTATTAGTCATATACATTATGTGGACGATGCGGTGTTTATAGGAGAAAGGAAAGATTTAGATATTCAAAATCTTGTTAGAGTTCATCATTGCTTTCATCTGGCTTCTGGTTTGGAGATTAATCTTCAAAAAAACAAACTTTTAGGAATTGGTGCTAATAACTTGAGTATTGAGGCAATTGCTACTCAGATTGGTTGTGATATTGTCACAACTAGCATTTTAGGGCTAGATTTCCCTATTCATGTACAAGATAGTTCTTGGTGTAACTGTGTAACACTATGTTTAAATGTGAATCAAACTTCAATACTATATCAGTTGATACATCCAAAACTCGAGTTGAGTCAAAACTTACTCGTGAAAACTCTAAACCTAACCCATTAATCTATATCCATCCAACTTTGGGCCTTAACTCAATTCTCTCGGTCCAAACCCCCCATATGGGCCAAAACGCTCTTAATGGGCCTAATGGGCCGGTAACCTCTCCACTTGGTTCTTTTGGGCCGAGAACCCACATTTGGGCCCTAGTTGGGCTGAAATTAATTATTCAACGCTGTTTTGGGCCATAAGACCTTTAAAGGGCCTTATTAGGCCGTGAACATCTTCTTAGACACTTATGGGCCGCAAATCACTATTGGAGCTCTTATTGGACCAAATTCTCAAATGGGCCAACCATTAGGCCGAGAACCCCCTAATAGGCCCTATCGGGCCGAAAAACTCATCCATTTAGCCCTATTGGACTGAAAACACGTAAATGGGTCTTCATGGACCGAAAACCCTATTTGGGCCAATGAGTTCTCGGTTATCTCCCAAACCAAGCCCAAACAAATTTTCGTTCTTCCCTCTCCTATTGGGCCGATTAGCCATCCTTTTATAAAAAAAATGGCATTAGATTATAAGGTGACACCTCACAATTATCTTGCATGTAACCATGCACATTACACCTCATACATCTATGCAATTAGGTGCTAACCATCAAGTAATGACCATTAACCTCTCTCTTCTCTCCTCCTTATCTCGGCCGAGCATCACCACCTCTCACTTCACTCTCCATTTCAAACTCCATCCACTCCATATTTTCTCTCAACTCTCAAAGCTTCTTCACTCCATTTCACTAAAAATCGTGTGTTTTGGTGTGCCTTCAAGAAAAATTTTCTACAAAGTTCCACACTTGGTAAGTTCTTGACAAACTCCTTAGTCTCATTCCATATTACACTAAGAATTCTTCCTTACACAACTTCATTTCGTGTTCATGCTTCTTAGAACCCTATAAACACCGAAAACCTCTCCAAGAAGCTAGCTAAGGCCGAAAAATTCCTTCTATTTTCTCTTCAAAACCGATCAAACCTCAAGGTGAGCTTCATACCCCTTGTTTTCGTGACTTACTATCTTTTGGGGGAGAATACAAGCTCGTTTTGTGTAAAATCTTGTTATGTATGCTTGCATGTGTATGTTTTGTATGATATATGTGTTATTATGTTGTGATATTATGCTAAAAGCTCCAAAATTTCGAGATTTACCCAAAACTTGAAGTTGTTGGAATAACTTACATTATGTAACTTCTTATGTTTGGCTAAAGATGCTAAGTAAGCTTGAATATTCACAATAAAACTAAAGAAATCATAAAAAGGGGCCATATTTCTCAGTAGAATAAAAATACGCTTTATATGTCATTCTCGGTATTGTTGGGCCAAAAGTGTCATTTTTGATAAAAATGGGCTTTTATTTGACATTCACGGTATTTATGGGACAAAATGGGCTTTTATATGTCATTCTCGGTATTATTGGGCCAAAAGTGTCAATTTTGATAAAAATGGGATTTTATTTGTCATTTACGGTATTTATGGGCCAAAACTGTAATTTTTCATAAAATGGGCTTTTATTGACATTCTCGGTATAATCGGGCCAAAAGTGTCATTTTTGATAAAAATGGGTTTATTTGACATTCACGGTTTTATTGGGCCAAAAGTGTCATTTTTTATAAAATGGGCTTTATTTGTCATTCACGGATTTTATTGGACCAAAAGTGTCATTTTTGAATAAAATGGGCTTCTATGTCATTTTCGGTATTTTGGGCCAAAATGGTTATTTATCATAAAAATGGGCCATTTACAACATTTTAAATTAAAATGGGCTGAAAGTGAACAAATAAACAAATACGGGCCATTCTTGAATACTTAAGTCATAATGGGCCTTATATGACCAATTCTATTCTAATTCGGCCTTTTTATGACAAATTTTATGTCAAGTGGATCATTAGTGACAATTCTAATAAACTCGAATCTTTCATGATACTTTGGGTAACGACGAGTTATCCACGATAACAACAGATATTTTGACACTTTCGATAAAAACAATTATATTTTTATCACCTATGGTTTGTAGTCAAAATACACACTCGTAACATTATTTATAACGTTAAATAATGAAATACACTATTCGTGTAAATTTCGTTAAGGCTCTTGTGAGGCACTCCTTCACTCGTCCCTACCTAGTGTACATAGAAAGTCTTGTAGTTATAACCAGAGTCACGTGGAGGGAGAGCGGGAATTTGTGTATAGATCTATACGGGGTTGACACCCCACACCTGAGCTGCTCACTATAGCTAGACAGGCCAGCCTAGGGTGACAAATGTCTTCTCAGAAAACCGACGCCTGAAGAACGTCAAGACAAGCGCTCTCGTCATATTAGTATGGTTATAACAACTCACATAGAGAATAACAACAAATAAATTTACGAAATACACATACTCTACCCGTGATACAAAGTACGAACTATACAGTCACTACCTTATGTTTAGTTGTCACCACTCAGGTCTTAGGGTTAAGACCACACTTTTTCATTAAACAGAAAATACAGGTGTTTCTGGGAATCTCTCTTATTACACTATCAACAAGAATACACATGCTATAATACAGGATTTGAGACAAAACTCACAAACTATTTTTCCAGAAAATATTGGATTTTCTGGTGTTTACAAACTAATACGAAGCTTTTCTTACAAAAATACATATGAACTCACAAACATTTTATATGTTGACACTTTTCAAAATAACTTGTATTCTCAGGAACTCGCTAAACAGGTTGACATCTATGGAACTTGGATTTTTGTTGTGTTTTTGATATCACCGTACATTTGATAATTTGGGATGTAATTCTACAAACAAACTCAAGTATGTAAACCATGTATGTTGTTATATTTTATGAATGGTGATGATGATGTCCATGTTTCATTTATATACACTTGTTATGATATTACAAAATGAAGTCACCCGCCCCCGGACGTTTTCGCCGTCTGGTTCGGGGTGTGACAGATATTATGAAGATATTATTCCTTTTCCTTGGTCTTACGGTTGGCGGTAATATGAACCGTCTAGATTCTTGGAGACAGGTGGTACCGAAGGTTGCTTCTAAACTTTCGAATTGGAAAGTTAAAACTTTATTGATCGGCGGGAGGCTCACTTTAATTGAATCGGGTGCTTGGTTCTATTCCTACTTACTACATGTCGATTCACAAAGCTCCTAAAGGGGTTTTACCTAAGCTTGAAGCCTTACGAAATGAACTTTTCGTGGGGGCAGAGATGGATGAAAAAAAAATTATCTCTTGTTAGCTGGAAAAAGATTCTATCTCATAAAAATCACGGGGATCTCGGAGTTAGTAGTTTGTTCACGCTTAATTGTGCTCTCCTTTTTAAATGGGTATGGCATTTGTTGACAAACCCTTTGGCTCTTTGGGTTTTGGTCATTAAGACCATTATGGTAATTTTGGTTACCTTGGTGTGAATATTTCTTCTGACAAAAGTTTGAATTAGGTGGATATAGTCAAAGTTGTGAATCAACTTAGTGATGATAATGTACATTTGTTACAGTTGTGCATTAAAAATATTGGAGAGGGTACCTCTACTTCTTTTTGGGATGATTCATGCTTAGCCGGTATGGTGCTTAATAATCAGTTTGCTAGATTTTATAACTTGGAGAATTCTAAAGACATTAGGTTAAGGAAAAGTTGGGTCACAAGTCTATTTTGGATTCCCTTCATAGACATCCTAAAGGAGGGGCTGAGAGTCTCCAATAGGAGGGGCTTATCTCGCTTATTGATTTTGTTTCTTTGTCTTCAACTCCTGATAGGTGGTGATGGTGTCTTTCGTGGATGGGTGAGTTCTTCGTGGCTTCATCTCACTCTTTTATTGATGAGAAGATGTTATCGGTTGTGATTTCTCCTACTAGGCGGATTAAGGAAGTTCTGATTAAAATTAATGTTTTCGCTTAGATGTTAGCTCTTGATAGACTTCCTACTAGGGTCATTCTAGATAGAAGGGATGTCGCTATGCCTTCTTTATTATGCCCCCTTTGTGAAGATGCTCTTGAGTCCTCCTCCCACCCTTTCTTTGATTTTTTCTCTTTCGGCAAACATTAATTTTCAAGTTTGTTGTTGGTGGGGTATTTCAGTTCCTGGTTTATCTTCTTATGCAGTTTGGTTGGTTTGGTTTAAGGCCTTAGCTTAGTGGATGATATGGGATTACATTAATTCTACGCTTTTTCGAGTTACAAACTTCATTTTTCATAAAGTAGTTTTAAAATCTTTCCTTTGGTGCAATGTTAGGTGTATGAAAGACATTAATTGTGTAGGGCGGCTTTAAAACCTGAAATTTGCTATCATGTAATATTTTTTTTTCTCCACTAGTTTCTTGCTAGTGCGATGTTTTTGAACAAATATTGTTGTTCGAAAAAGAAATATTTCACAATTTTAGATTTGATTATATTTATATATCATCGTATATTTCTTAGACCACTATAAGTCACTTATGATAAGTGTGTAATTGTTTTGTATAACTTCTGAATAAAATAAAAAGTTCCAACTTTTTTATAGAAAAGGAATATGACCCTTTTTAAGGTTGACTGTGTGCTCGTTTAATAAAATGAAATTAAATTAATTTTAGTGTTTAGGAAAAAACAAACAATTAAAAGTTAAACACGTATGAGATTCGGTCAACAGAATCTTAACCTTCTTTTTTGACTTGTTTAACCTTAATAAATCAATGAAAAGACAACAATAACTTATCTTTAGAAAAAATATACATATATATTAGCTAAGATAATATATAGTATTAGCTAAGATAAATTGCCGTTTTGACTTTCTTTGTAGACATTATTTATGAATGTTATTGTACATTCACAAAAACACCACACGTTTCGTTATATTATTATAAATTATCAAAAATATTATGTTTATCGAAATTATTTTATACTCTAAAATGGAACGATTGAGGAGTAACGTGCTATACCGACTCTTATTATTTCAATTCCATAAAGAAATTATCCTTTTCTCTAAAATATGTTGACCCCAAAATGTGTCATTGATGTTCTTTGGATTTCAACTTTACTTAGGTGTTAGGTTTTTTTAAAGATGTAAAACGTTTGCAATCTGCGGACCACGTCTACAAAATAATAGGTTACGTCTATAGTCTCCAAGAAAAAATATTATTTGTTTTTTAAAGTTTGTAAGCTTTCTAAAACTGAAATTTAAATAAACTGGTTTTTTTAAACTTAAAAAACTTCTCATTAATAGTCTTACAATAATATTTAATTTATACATTCACCGTCACAACGTTTTTTTTAAAAAACATTCATTCTATATTTTGCATGAAGTGTTCAACAATTTCATCCGTAAATGAACCATATATTCCCGGTACAGTACATTACCATGTACTTCAACCTCGTCTTTATAACTATCAACGTGCACATGATTATTTCGAAACGACAATTTGAATCAGCGGTCAATATTTTAATTAACAATAATATTAGCATTATAAAATGTATATTAATGATAAACAATGTTTATCATAAATTGCATTATCTATACTAATCATAAAAATATAATGATTATTATGTTTATGAATTAATGGTAGTAGTTTTAATAACAACTAGTGATGAGACCCATGTGTTGCATGGGTCGGGTTTTCTTTTTGTTGAAGTTTGGTGGGTCACGAAAATAGGACAATATAACTGGTTGACTCGATAGACAAATGTCAACTTTCGTTTAGATGATACACTACTACTCAACAACTACAACATGTTATGCAACTAGTAATTTAAAAAAGAAGCATTAAGTTTGAAGTTCAAAAGACTTATACTTTATCCATGAAGAAACCACCCCATATTCTCTCATCACCCACACCTCAAATGTCTTCCCATATGCATTCCTAGTTGAATCAATCACTAGTAATGCCTCCTTAAAAGCAACAACAATCAAACTGACTTTAGACATACTTGAATCTTCACTTTCAGCATCCCATCCACGAAGACAAGCTTGATCCTAAAAGGCTGAGTTGTTGTGTTCAACATATGCGCAATGTCATCACCGATGTGGGCTGTCTGAAAACATGTTGAAGTATTTAATTTACCTTTTACCAATATAAAATAAATAGCAAAAACCAAAAACCAAAAACCAAAGACTGATATATACATAATAAAGCTAAAATATTATGAAGATGAGATTGTTGATCGATTACTTAAATCAAAGTTTATGGTTAGAAGGGTAGTTTTGTACTTTCACTTCTCACTTAATAATTTCTTTGTTAGTCATTACCTAATGGCTTCAGTTTTTAGTATAAATAGAAGTCAACTTGCTATTAGCCTCAACGAATCTCTCTAATAATTGTTGTCATGTTATTTTCATGAGAAACATGGACAAGATATACCTTTGTACTAAATCAAATGAATCGAGGTAAAGTTCATTCCCTGGATCCTGAAATAGAAATGCATTACATAAGACATTTACATTCATCGGACGCATGCATATCAATTTGTTTGATCATAAATATAGATAAAAGTAATCACAAGATTGTATCTCTATGAGGAATACAATAATCAATATTGGACAAATACCATGGTCAGACCTGATGATGGATAATCAAAACAAAGCTCTTCTCATTACAGACCCATCCCAACGAAATCATCACGTCAGAGAATTTAACTGAGTTTGTCCTATAGTCGTGATCCTTCTAAAAATCAAGAATTTCATGGAACCGAAACATGACAAACGAAATCAAATGATAAAAAGATGGGAAAAACTACTTGCCTGGTAATTCATGATGGCATCCAGGGCACTAAAACAACAAAATTCACATTAATAGAAAAAGGAAAGACTCGATTTGTAAACTAAAAAATAAAGAAAAAGGGTAAACATCCTAAAATGAAATAGGAAAAGCTCATTTCATGTAGAATTTATGGAAAATCGATAATTGAAGCTAGATAACAACTTAAATAAAGATATAAGAACCGTAAACATAAAACAAAGAAAAAGCCCAAAAATGCAAATTAGGTGACCTTCTGAGACAACAATGAAGTAGGATGGGGATAAAACCGACGGTGCAAAACAGACCTGAAGTTGATTACTTGGGGGTTCCATAATCTCTAGCTACAAGTAGAAAGTTCAGGGTCGACAACACTATTTTATCAGAAGCAAACATAAACAACCCACTTCAATTTCTCAACTGATTTTGCTTCGATATCTTTGTAGGGTGACGAAATTGAACCCCAAAGCGAAGTTACACATAAAAACCAAAGAGAAATGTAACATTTAAATTTTTTTAGGTATTCATTTTTGATCATTGTGTTTGGTTTGCAATTTGATCCCCAATGGCAATATCGATAATTTTGATGCAGCTTGTGTACATTGGGTTCACACCTTGGTACGTTGGGCGTACCTAGCCCATGCCAATATGTTGTGCGTACGTGGTTTAGACCAAACCCTAATATTTAGGGTTTGTACACTATATAAGCATCATTATAGTCCCCAAAAACTTTCCTCTTATCAGCCTCCCTCCCTAATCGACCCATCTTGCAAACCCTAAGCTATTATGAGCATTTTGAGCTTTTGAGTGAGTTGTTGGCTTTCTTGTTTGTGAATAAAGATCATCAAGGAGTAGGATTTTCTCTCAAGACTTTGGATCCAACATTTCCCTTAATTGTGCACCATTTGGAGCTATAAAGCTCCAACCTTGGCTGATATTGTTCTAGATCTTGATTAAGCATAGATTTTCTTCTCTTTTGTCCCAACATCTAGGTCTTTGTGAGTATGAGGTACTCCAAATCCTTTAATATGTCCTTTTAGACATTTCAGGGCATTTTAAGTCATAAAAATGCAAGCTTGGATCTTAGATTTTCCCCATTAAAGAGTTATGGTGTAGAAAAGGTTTGATCAAGTTAGGTTTTTAGTATTGGGCTCCTTGTAGACATGCAAAGGCATAAAGTTTGAAACTTTATGGCCTTAAGGGTCTTAATAAGCTTAGATCTGAAGTTTGGACGTAAGGTATTAAGGCATTAAGACCTTAATGAGAGATTTTATATAGGGTGCGTACGCAGGGCGTAATGCCCAGTACGCTGCGCGTACTGCACCACAACTGCGATCCGTTCTCATATCGGTCGAGTACGCGGGGCGTACGGCCCAATTCCAGCTATGGGTTATTTTTGGGCCTTAAATCGTTGGGATTTTCTTGTTGGAATTGGACCATAGACTTTTAATGGTATTGGATAACTTCTGATTTGGGCCCATGTTGGACCTTGGATGATCTTTAGGCTTCGGGCCTAGGATTTTGTTTTGGGCTTAAATGAAAAGGATAAATTGGCTCTTTTACCTTAGATATTGGACATGTAAAGTAGAGTTTCAGCTATAGGTTATATCCCAATTATTAATTGGGGCTTTGTTTGTTTAGTTAGCATGGGGATTTTTTGGGTCTAGTAGCCCGTATATTTATCTGATTTTTCAGCAGTTGAGGTGAGTTTCATCACTATATCCATGGTTCGAAGGTACCAATATCGGCCCATTACTTGTTATGTGGAATGCTAGTTGTCTCTGTGATGCTTGTATGAAAGACCATGATCTGTACCCTAGAAATTGTATGGAAGACCAGGATCTGGCCCCTTGCAATTATATGAAAGACCAGGATCTGGCCCCTGGCAATTGAATGAAAGACCAAGATCTGGCCCCTGACACTCGTATGTAAGACCAAGATTTATCCCTCGACATTGCCAGGAAAGACCATGGGGGTAGCCAATGGAACATGTATGTTTTGTGTATGTGGTATTTTGGGGAACTCAGTAAGCTTTATGCTTACAGTTTATGTTTATGGTTTCAGGTACGTCTAGTTCAAAATGGAAGGGTCCGACGTGATGGTACATCATCATCCCCTCTTGATTTTTGCATTTGATATATTTGTACACTGATGTTTTGGATATTATGACTTGGTGTTGATTCTGAACAATTAATGAATGATTTGATAAGCGTTTAAAAGAAAATTTTTATTACGGTTTTTGGGTCTTTTCAAGAAATAGTAGAAGTTGTGGTTATATTTTGGATTATTAACCTTAAAGTGTGGATATTGAAATAGATGGTACGTTGAATTAGGGAAGAATGAATGAAACCCTAAGTCTATTGGATTGAAATTTTGCTAGGATTCGATTTACAGATATTGGTGAAAAGACCATCAAGTAAAAAAGAAGACGTGATCGATGAGAATTAACGAATAAAGGAAGGGGTGTCTCACTTCTGAGCAGCTTGCGACGGACATGACAGTCAAACAATAATCATTGAAGCGTTTGGAATCGATGAGAGATAGGGAAGAAGGACCGACAAACGCATACAGTGGCAATGGATATTTGATTGGAGGATGAGGGTGGCGAGCCGATGAGAAGGCCAACTGAAGCCTTGCTCTAAATTTGAAGCCGACTCCAAAAAACTGTAGATCAGCTTGTGGCAAAATAAAAAAATTCTATTCATAAGAGTAGTTGAAATTATTGTATGCATAATAAAATATTATATTATTTATAATAATTGAATTATTATTGTTAATACTATTATATTTTGAAAGTTGGTACTGATTTTGCAACATCTCGTTTTTACCTTTCGATATAAAAAGATATAAACAGTTGTTTATAAAAACTAAATGAAAATACTTTGCATTTTAGCCAAAATAGTGAAATACCAGGCATTCTGAATAAAACATGCAAGTTCCCAAATAATTAACTAAATGAAAAAATTATGAAGTAAAATGCAGAGAAAAAATAGAAATAGACGTGCAAAATAGGTGCATAAAATGCACCTATCGCAACATGTAAATAAAAAGAACTTATATATTATATGGTTTTTCAAGTGTAAAGTTGCCACTCACTTTATATGGCATTGTAGGTTTTAGAACATGAAAAGTGACCCTTAAGCAATCCGAAGTTGAGCATGTCCGAGGTGATAAATTCCGAAGTGCAGACTATTCTGAAGTAGAAGATCAGTCCGAGATGTATCTTAGTGTTAAAGCATTTTTTCAGTCTGTAATGTGCATTAATTGCTACTTATTTTTTTTGTTCCCATTGTCGCATTCTATCGTACATGAGACAATATCAACAGTAACGGCTGTGTCAGTCTGTTGATCTTCAGAAGTCTCACAGTCCACTCTTACTTTTCTTCATTTGTCTTTTAGTTACTAATATTCTATTTAAGGGGCAGTCTCTCATGTATCAAGTGTAGGACAAGAACCTTTTTCACATCAATCAAGAACTATTCAGTCAATCATTCTCTCAAATATTCTTCTCGTTCTTAACTTACTTTAGATTGTTCATACTTAATCTTTTATACTTTTGAGCACTTTATTGATTATCTTAATTCCGAGACAAGACTGGTTTACTAGACTTAACTGGATCTTTATTATTAGCAGACATTGATCTTAAGTTAATTCAAGGTTTGATTTTTTAAACCTTGTCCTCACACCGCTTGTTTATTTCCACTCACAATTGGTATCAGAGCCTAAGTGGTTATCCTTTGAATCCATAAGAACATATTATAGTTGGTTGTAGATTACTTTGGTATCTCAATCATTTATGTGTTCAAGATACAATTTCTTTTATATACCACTTCAACTCTCATATCTTAACTTCAATGGATGCTTTTAATCAATCTCAACAAATGTATTCAATGCAAATAGCAAATAGCGTGGGTTGCCCAACGCTTGCCCCATTGCTAGTTATTGAAGAGTATGATCACTAAAAAGTTAGAATGGAGATATTTTTACTTGGTAAAGAAAAAGGTGAAGAAATATGGAGGTAAGTGAAAGAAGGTTCTCATGTTCCAGTAAGACAAGTAGTTAGAGATGTTGTTTCTACTCTTATGAGTCAAGAGGAGACTCGACCAGCACCACTGACTGCAACAGACATCGAGAAGTTTCATGCAGATCAAATCGCCTTCTATGTTATGGTTTTTTGTGTACCTCCATCCCCCTTTGAGCATATTAAGCTGTAAAAATTTTCTAAGGACATTTGGGATACACTACAAGATTTGCTTGAAGGTTCAGAGAACATAAAATATAAGCGTTTAACATTCGTTGTAAATGACTTCGACACCTTCACTACAACTCTTGGTGGATCTGCAGCCACTACATAAAATCGCTATATGATTATGGTGAACGACATGATGGCACATGGAGTAGTTCGAAATCCACTTGTGTACAACCTCAAGTTCATCAACAGCCTTGGAAAAGGATGGGGAAATTTCAAGTCATGTCTTTAGAGTAATGGATCTCTGAAGAAACAGGAGCTCTATCAGTTGTTTGACGAAGTGTAAGGTCATGAATCCAATGTTGCTAAAACATTGAGAAAACTTTCAGGAGGTCCTCTCGCTTTAGTCAGCTCGGTCAATCCATTGATTCCAAACTCATCTATTTCAGATCCTTTTGGAGTCATCCCACCTATTCCATATGTTCAACCTACACCCCCTATTATACCAGCCTTTCCAATTCCGAACTATCAGTTTGAAGAAAACCTTGATCCAGAGTCTGTTGATTCTGAACTTCGTTTCCAATAAGAGTTTGCACTTCTATCTATGAAGTACAAACGTCCTTGGAATCCCAATCAAAAACCTTCTAAAAAACGATTTCAAGCTCCCACCAAAGCAATCCTCAACCCTACCCTAAACCTACTAAAAATCCACTTGCGTATCGACCCAACATTCCGAATCGCTCTTCGGAACCTCATGAAGTTTTGAACTCAGTCAAACCAAAGGTTATATGTCACAAATGTGGTCTCGGAAACCACTATGGTAAGGATTGTTTGGCTGAAGTTCCTAAAAAACAAACAGTGAAAGACCTGCCTATTATGCTCATAGAGCACAAGAACTTACTAAAAGCGAAAAGTCATTTGTCACCATGGTTTCAAGGAATGTTGATGGGTATTGGTCATTTGGTGATGAAAGTGAAGGAAATATGTAGGGAACTTTTGTCTTATGGCTAGACAATCAATTGAATGTGATGAGGGTTACTAGTCATCTGGTTCGGAAGCTGATGATAACGATGCTGAGCCAAACTATTGCTACATGGCAACAAATGATCCACCTGGCCGAAACATCATCCAACAGGTAAAATCTATGATTACTGATAATAATTTTGATTTATCTATTTGTGAACCTGATCTAACTAAAATTCAATCAGATATGACAGTTATCCATAAAGCTTATGAGTCTGCCATAGAAGTTAGTGAAAAGTTGGATAGTGAGTTGACTAGACTTAGATTACATTTTGAAGACCGCAAGCTTAAGATTGAATCATTAGAAAGAGAACTTGTAATGGCTAAGGATGAATTTATTATTTTGAATGAGAAATGTGAAATCTCAATTAGTGAAAGAATTATCTTGGTTATTGATAATAAACGTCTTAATGCAAAAATTGATGCTTTGTATAATTCAATCGATATTCTTAAAGCTAATGAAAGAATGACACACAATTTCGTTATCCCTGGTCTAAAGCACCTGGTCTCGGAAGCAAATTTCCAAAACCTATTGCTCGTCCCTTGAAGGAACTTAAAAACATAACGTTCATGGGTGACATTCCAAACCACACTTATACGGATACCCCTATGTCACCATTGTTGTCCCTTCATGAGACCTCAGACAAATATCAATCACTTATCCCTGAGTTCAAACCAATCACTATTACATGTCCTGATTCCATGAAATTTCTGCCTCTAATATCCCTGGACCTGAATCGGTCTTCGTAACCCTCAAATAACACATGCAATACTGGAGTTTGTGTTTAGAACTCCGGTCCTCAAAACAATTGTGTTATCGAGGAAATCATTTATGAGACAAATGGACATGACTCGGAGCAATTCAATTCCTTTTGGGCATCCCTGGATAGTGATGTAGAAATTAAGAGTGATAACAACACCTCGCCTGATTCCTGTATCTCCAACTCTAATGTGGTTTCAAAATTGACTCTAGTACCAATTAAGCCTCGTTTCAACAATCCACCAGTTGAACAAACTTCCAAGTCATCGTCTGACTCTTGAAAGAAACCTTGGCTGAACAAGAAATACATTGTTCATCCACACGCCGAAGCTTCGAAAGATCTTGCAAAAGAAACTAGGTCTAGTCAATGCTCTAGGTTCCTTGAGAAAACCGAGAAGAAAACTCCTCAAACAATTAGTACATCTATTAGGAATCACAATACTTTCATGCATGTTAATATCCTTAAGAGACCATATGTTTCTGTTAGCTCGGACATTTGTAATACACGTGCCAACGGTGTAAAGAATGTTACTATTGAGACCTTATCTAAGAAAATTGACTCTCCTCGGAAAGCATTTTCTTCTGTTTTTATTGTTACCTCGGATGGTACGATTTTTAAACCAAAGCAACTTCTGAAATCAAATGTGCCTACGAATGCAATGAACAAAGGAAAAGATGTTTCGAATACTGATGTTCACAAACCTTCTAAAGGTTCAAAACAAAAGTGTGAATGGAAAGTGAAAAAGTCTGAAAACTCAATTGAGACACCTCTAAACACAGTTCTTCCAGCAACATCTCGGACAAATGTTCTTCCGAAGAAAGCAGTGCCTAAACAACCAATGTTTGAATATGATTTTGGATAAATGAAATGACTCTGACATTTTGCGTCTTTCCAAAGGAATCTCTAAAAAGAATTCTGAGATACAAGTTGTTCAGACGTGTCAAACCAAGTCCAAATCCCTTGCTAAAGTCTCTAAATCTAACTTGGAGCCTAAAAACTCCAAAACTCACTGATTTTGCAGGCTTTTTGTGCTTTGGAACAAGATACAATATGGTATATTGATAGTGCTTGTTCCATGCACAAGACTGGGCATAAAGATTTTATGTGTGATTTCAAATTTACTCCAAATGTTGGTTATATTACTTGGCAACAATTCGAACTCTCAAATTTGAGGTTATGGTATCCTGACAAACAACAATTTGTCTATCTCCAATGTGGCTTATGTGTCCAATATCAAGCATAATCTAATCAGTGTGAATCAACTACCTGATGCAAATCGTAGGGTTGAATTATGCAAGAAGCAAAGCTACGTCATGACAGAAGACCAAAACGAATGTCTCATCAAATCAGATCACATCAAGAATATGTATCCTTTGGATATCAACATGATCTTTAGAAAGCCCCTCAACTTTGTTTTCTATCTAAACTTGATCCTGAGATAATTTGGCTATGGCATCGGAGGCTTGCTCATCTCAACTTCCGATACATGAATGATTTGGTTTCTGGTGAAATGGCCTGAGGTCTACCTCTCCTCAAATTTGAAAATGATCATATATGCGCTGCGTGTGAATGTGGGAAGCAATCAAACAAATGACGTCTTGTTCTGATTGAAAAATCCATTTCGTAACCGCTCGAACTTATTCATATCGATCTTAGTAGACCATCTGCCGTCGAAAGCTTACATCAAAAAAATTACATTCTTGTGATTTTTGATGACTACAAAAGGTTCACATGAGTATTCTTCTTAAGGATAAATTCTGAAACTGCCTCTAAGCTTATAAATTTGCAAAGGCATTGAAGTTTTGATTAGACTTCCTGTTAGAAGAATTTTGAAGTGACAATGGATGCAAGTTCACAAATGCCACAATTGAAAATTTTCTTTTTAACAAAGGCATCGAACACAATTTTTCTGCTCCCTACACTCCTCGGAAAAACGGTGTTGTTGAAATAAGAAATCGAACTCTAGTTGAAGCTACTTGGTCTATGTTGAAATTTGCAATCCTTCCTCTCTATCTTTGGCCTGAACCCGTCTCTACAGCATGCTTCACTCAAAATTGAAGCATCATTAACCATTGTCTCAACATGACACCATATGAAGAAATGAATGGTCGAAAGTCGAGTGTCTCGTTTTTACATATTTTTGTATGTAGATGCTTTATCAACTGTGATCAACTCACCAAGTTTCAACCAAAATCCGATGAAGCTATCTTTTTGGGATACTCATCCAAATCTAAAGCTTACAAAGTTCTGAATCGTCGAACTCATGTAATTGAAGAAAGCTTTGATATTACTTTTGATGATAACTTTTTTCGGAACTTATTTTCAACTCATGTTACAACGCATATCATGGAGTCTGATGCTCCATCGCATGGGTCTTTGAATACTCAAATTATCTATGAAGTTGACTTCGAAAGCTTGTTCGGACCAATAGAAATTGATCTTGATTCGGAATCTTGATCAAGACCATCCTCATCTGCCACTCCGGTTTCTCAAAATGTTTCTGGTCCGACCCCAACCTATCCTCCATTTGATTCTGATGCATTTTAAACTTCTTAGGTTGAGGGGAGAATAGTAATACAACCCTTAAATCAAATGTAGATGGATTTCAAATTGCCGCAGATCAATTCACTAAAATTGATCCAAGTCCGAACAACAATGAAGATGATGTCAATTTCTTTGACTTTCCAAACTCCGACGATGCGGACATATCCGATTCAGAAGTTCAGGGGAGCATCATCCTCAAATTCAAGTTGTTCAGGGGGAGCAACACAACCCCATTTTTGACATCGGATCATCTGTCGCTCAAGAACTTCCGAGATTGCATACTTGGACAAAGGATCATCCTCTGAATCAAGTAATTAAAATCTCAATGATGGAGTTCAAACTCGCTCTGCTACTAACTTTCATAATGAGGGTCACTTCTCGGCATTCATATCAATGGTTGAACCTAAATCCATGAAATAAGACATAGAACATTCTGATTAGATTACATCCATGTAAGAAGAGCTAGCAAGATTTTGATAGAAATAAAGTGTGGACTCTTGTCCCTCCTCCTCATGATCACCGTATTGTTGGTACAAGATGGGTCTTCCGAAAGAAACTCGATGACGCTGGAGTTATAATCCGAAACAAAGCAAGATTGGTAGCTAAAGGATTTACTCAGATCAAAGGACTTGACTACGACAAGACCTTTGCTCATGTTGCTCGTTTTGAAGCTATTTGAATCTTTCTTGCTTATGCTGCTCACAAAGGCTTTAAAATTTACCAAATGGACGTCAAGAGTGCTTTTATCAATGGTGAACTTGATAATGAAGTATATCTTCAACAGCCTCCTGTGTTTGTGAATACTTCATATCCGAACTACTACTACAAACTTCAAGAATTTGTTTATGGCCTCAAGCAAGCTCCTCGGGCCTGGTACGAGACTCTCACTGATTTTCTGAAGTGTTCCAGTTTTCAAAGAGGAATTCTATATCCTACATTATTCTGAAGAACCAACAGGAAACATCTTATGTTAGTACAAATCTATGTCGATGATATCATTTTTGGGTCAAATGATCCAACGATGGTCGCTAACTTAAACTGACGTTTAGTCGATTCCAAATGAGTATGTATCATGAATTAAGCTTCTTCCTCGGAGTGAAAGTCAAACAGACCAACAGAGGAATCTTCATTCATCAAGAGAAATAAATTTCCAAACTTCTAAAGAAATATTCAATGGATACGTGTGCCTCTGCAAAAATTACAATGGGTTTCAGACACAAGATGAGAAGAAGTATAGAGGATGATTGGATTGGTACTCTACCTCACTGCAAGTCATCCCGACATCATGTTTTCAACATGGCTGTTTGCTCGATTCCAGGTTAATCCGAAGATGTCTCATCTTTTGGTTGTCATGCAAATCTATCGATACCTCAAAGGAAGAAAGAACCTAGGAATTTGGTATCCTGCTATTGGAAGTTTCCTTCTTCAAGCCTATTCCGACTCAAACTATGGATGACTTAAAATTTAAAGAAAAAGTACATCTGGTGGCTATCAATTTTTGGGTGATAGATTGGTTAGCTGGTCATCCAAGGAACATAATTGCATTGCTCTTTCAACAGTTGAAACAGAATACATCGTTGCTGCAAGCTGCACCTCACAAGTTCTATGGATAAAATCTCATCTTTTCGACTATGGTTATCGATTTCAACAAATTCCTATCTATTGTGACTCACAAAGTGCAATTGCGATTTCTCACAATCCAATTCACCACTCCATGACCAATCACATTGATATTCGGTACCATTTTATTAAATATCATGTTCTAAAAGGTAACATTGAGCTTATTTTTGTTCCATCTGACAATGAAATTGCTGATTTCTTTACTAAGGCATTAGACGAAACCAAATTTAATGGGTTTCTAAACAAAATGGGAATGATGATGCCTGATCCTCAATTCTTTCAAGAAGTTTGTACTCCCTAATTGATACATTAGAAAATCAAAGAATTTCGATTTAATTTTTTTCTCGGAATTATTTTTTCTCGAAAAAATAAAGGATCATTATATTTCTTTTTGTCTAACCTTTTGTTCTAGTCTTAAGATTTTTAGAATTCTACCCTACTTGAAGATTTGTTTGATATAGTCACACCAGATTCCTTGAATAGTCTGCCTCATAACATTTTCAATGAAGTACACCTCATAATTCAAATCCGACATGGTAAAGTGATTTCATTACTTATCTCTTTCCGAGCTCTGTTTCTTCAGTTCTTGGAATTTCAGATCTCTTGTTCAAAAACTTTTCCTCTAAGATCTTCATTCAATTGGTACTACTGATCTTCATTTAGAGATTGTGCCATCTCTAAATCTATATCATGTACCAACGATGAGTTTTATTTCTTTCCAAAGCATCTTATGACATTCCATCTCAGAATCTGATTGTTGCGAGATTCTCAGCAATAAATGAATTTTAAGGTTATCATTTAAGTTCTGATTCCGAAACATTCTGTCATGATTATATTAATGGTAATTTATTTTATGATTATCCTCTTATTTCTCAGTAAACACATCTTTGGCATACGTTCCAATAAAGTACTGAGTATTCCGAACTGAATCGATGGTTTTTCTAAAATTAAACAAGAAAACATCTAATCCTTTGAATAATAACTGTCACATAGGAAGCCTTTTTGGGTTGTATATTAAATGCAACCTGTTTTGGTTTTCAGGTGTCATCATTCAACTCTTTGACCCGACCCGGAAATTCCAACATATATAAGGATTTTGAATCCTAACTGTTCCCACTTTTCACTTTGGCTATCGTCTTCTTAAATCATCTGTCGTGGCTCACAAATCATCAAAACCTACAACCAAGAAGAAATCTTCCAAAGGGTCTGCTTCGTCTTCCTCAACCGAAATCATTCTCAGAGAAACTACCCAATTGTTCTCGTTCGATCCAATGGATTATGATGAGTATATGAGAATCATTATCGAGTTTGTCTCTCATCATTCCATCGTTGTGCCTCTCATTAAAATCCATAACCCTAATTTCCCTCTTCGAATTCTTTACAAAGCCTTCTAACATGTGCAGATTGAAGATTATGTTCTTGAAGTGAAGATCATTGACGACAGGATTGTACCGGTTTACAAGGAAAATTTTCTCAGAGCCATTGGAATTGCAGAAAACCCCAAAGGTTTTCAAGTGCAGGAACCCTCGTTTGAAGAGTTTCAGTCATTCTTGACTCAAATTGGCTAAAATGGCGAGTTTAAGGATAATGGGTTCAAGAAATCAGCTATTCCTAGTCTTTGGACTATCTTGATGCATTTTATTCTTAGGATTTTGTTCGGAAAACATGGTGGTACAGACACCATGAGCAAGGACTGGCTTTATGTGTTATATAACGTTTTCGTCGGAAAAGACAACATCGTCGATCTACCGGAAGTCATGTGGCAAGACTTCAAGAAGTTCACTGTCAAAAGGAAACCAAACGAGATTCCAAATCCGAGATTCTAGGATCTAAATCTGCAATAGTTCTACTCCGAGTGACATGAAGCTATTCCACTCAACTTATACATCCGATAGGTATACTGTTCTTTGAAGACTATAAAAATTATAGGTTACCTAGTCAAACTGTTTTCGGACCTATAAGACATTTACCTGAGTACATGTTATGCATTATTCCTTCCAACTCACCACATCTCAAACACCACCTTGAGACCTCGGTTGTGTTCAACCCAACACAACCTACCCCGGTCTCGGATGAAACAGCCTCAAAGAGAATAATCCAGCTACATCGGAAGGAAGAGTGAAACAGATTGCCAAGCGAAAGGCATACCCTTCTAAAGTAAAATCCAAAAAGAGAACCAAAGTTGGTGAATCCTCTCAAAAGGTTCACAAATCGGCATTCAAAACGACTCTGGGTCTCAGCCTACCCCACCTAACCACTCTTCCGAAGTACCCTTTGGAGTTTCAAAATCACAATCTGCACACACACACAAAAACACACAAAGGGAGTCTACACATAATCTACCCCCATCTTCTCAAAAAGGTGGTGTTAGTATGGAACAAAGTCCCTTGGAGCCCATTGGGACACACTCACGAGTTAACTGGAACCTTCCTTTTTCATCTACACAAGCACAATCAGTGGCCCCTGTCACTGATTCCAAGCTTTCCGAAACAGAAGTAGTCCCTCCTATTTCGAAATTCGTAACCGGTCTGATACCTGATTTAGGTAAAGGACGATCAGGTATTTTTAACAAGGATTGGTAAGATTTTGTTCACAGGTCTCATACACTGTATCCGGAGCTATCAATAGAACAAGTGGAATACACGCCCATCTCGATGCGCCAAATAGCAATCAGCAGTCGCATCCCCTTCGTGTATCCATCAAATGAAGAAATTCATCAAGAGCTTCAACCTTTAATCGATGCAGTCAAGGCGGTACAGCGTTCAAAAGTTCATACTCCTATTGATACTGTGAATGATCCTCTGCAAGACAATCTTGCTGCTATAGGAGATGTTCCCGAGCCAACCAAGATCTTGGATGATCCTCCTTCAAAGTTTGTGAGGGTTGCAGATGTTCCTTCCCCATTTGTCGATGATGAAATCTCGGAAGAAATCATGTTTCAACATGACAACACAACTGTCGGTGTTCTTCCTATTCACACTTCGCTCAACATTTTGTAGAAGCCTTCCTCCTCGAAAGCTCATTTCCATTTCAGACTCTCTTCGTCCTCGGATGCTTCAGATGAAAATGTTGAACCTGAGCAAAATGACGTTGTTTATCCTTTTCTAGAAAACACATCTGAAGGACATAACGATTCTCTTCCTCAAGAAGTTCTGCATGGTGATGACAAGAGAAAAGATGATGTTAATCATAAGTTTGAAGGTTCCACTTCGGACACCGGATCCTCCGACGAAAATATTGTGGATCCGTTTTCTGTGATGGAACTTAGAGATAACGTTGCTACATCAAACTCAAAGGTTGACAAGGTCACTTAGAAAGTAGGAGGCATTGAGTCAAAACATGACCTGGTACTCAAATCTCTGTCCGGGATCAAGGATGCCGCCCCATCCGAACTTGACCATTCCAATCAATTTGATCAATTTATCTCGCTTCACCTGAGTCATACTCTAGAAGATGTCGAAGCCCGTTACAAGGACAACATGAATCATCACATCACTACCGTCAACACTATGCTCAATGTTCATGATGATATGCTCTCTGCTATAAACACCGTGATCAAGCAAACTCACATTCGTCACGAGAAATAGATTCAGAGGTTTGAGAAAGAGATTCATCACAAAGACGCAATGAACATGGTTATGCAAGAAATACTTATCAATATCATCCATGCAGCTCAACATCATCTGGATGTTTCAAACTACAAGTTTGATTAAATGCTCTTCATTCTTGATGAAACCTTTGCTCACCTCAAAGCTCCAGCTCCAACTGCAGAAGCTTATGATTCACTTTCCAAGCAAATCAATATGAGCTTTCAACAAGTATTTAACCGTTTAAACGAGCTAAATTCAAATCTATTGCTTGCATCGGATGCAAGGGCATCCTATGCAAGAGGGGGAGAACAGCATATGGGAGAACAACAGAGAAAACAACAGACAGTTCAATGGAGATCAATCTCAGAATATGCTCTCCGAGATGAAGATTCTGATAAAGAAGTTATGGAAGTAGACACCTCTGAAGCTGATGATGATGAAGATGATTGTGTGAATGATATAATTCTTGGACTACAAGCTATCAGGGAATCACTAACCAAAGTCCTTTCGGAAGCAGAGAATATGAAATGGTCCTCAGTTTCTTGGCCATCATCTTTGTCTGAAGCGTTCAAAAGGAGTCGAGACATGGCGAAGAAAAAAAACTGAAAATCGATGCTTTCTGAGCCAATAAAATAATGTCGCCCCCAATTCCTCTTTTGAGGATTGTCCAAATTGACGCAGGTTCTCCTATCAGAAAACCAGATGAGATCCTTGATGAGTCTTTGCTTCCTCCTCCATCCGAGTTATTCATTACTCCATCTGGCCAACAAATCATCTCCTCCATCTCATCTCAAGATGATCAATCAATAGACAAAGGGAAACAAATAGCCACTGGTTCGGACATCCCAATGAATTCGTTCAAAAAGTATGAGGGTTGGTCAAAAGAACAATTACAGAAAACACAGGAAGAAAGCATTCAAATTCAAGCACTCAAAGATAATCCAAATCCAATGTTGGGCATTTCTCCTATCTTCCGAGATCTTCACGACATACACTTCGTGCCCTTTATATACTTCGATCTTCCAACACACGATGCTGATCAACTTAACCTACTAATCTCTCCTCATGGACGTTACTACATAAAGTTCGCTCCCTTGCATCCATCTGATGATCCGCAAATCATTATCCAAACTAAGCGAGAGAGATTGAGCACCTTCTATTCTATCAACGCACGACCCCAAAAGGAAGTGTGGTCTCGGAAGAAAATTACTATGATAGTTGATCATGGCAGAAAGGTCCAAGGCAATTTTGATATTGACTGTCTTCTATACAAATACTAGATATCTCAGAACAAGGAATCCGGTGGCACCGTCACGGATGCTGATTTTCCCTCAATGAATCCAAACGATATTCTCGTTATAGCTGCTCATCTCCAAAAATCACCAAACAAACGAATCAAGCATTCGAGCTTACAACTCCACAATCAGCTTTCTAAAGGACTACATCGCTAAATTTGTAGATCCGATGTGGAGTTTTCTCATCTTTTCGGAATGGAAAACTTTTTGGCCAAGATCACTGCTGAACTTCCTGAAGCCTAGATCTTAGCAGAAGGTCCAATTGAAGAACCAGAACATGGTTATGTCTACCATAAAAAGAAGACCAATCAAAAGGAATTTTTCAGAGTGCTTAACAAACATCTCATTCCTACCATGATTCTTCAGAATTTCATCTCAAATGCTGCCAAGAGTGATTCTTCGGAGCATATCAAAAAGAAATTTACTGAGCATCTCCAATGGTACATCGAAGTCCGAAGCTAGCTCCAGAGCGATTACTTATTTTTGTTTTATGAAGATAAGTGATGAATTGGATGATTGCTAAGGTCACTTAGGGGGAGATTGTTAGAACATGAAAATTGATCCTTAAGCAATCCGAAGTGGAGCATATCTGAGGTGATGAATTTCGAAGTAGAAGATCAGTCCGAGATGCATCTTAGTATTAAAGTATTTTTCATTATGTAATGTGCATTAATTTCTACAAGTAATGTTTTGTTTTGTTCCCATTGTACCATTGTATCGTACATGAGATAAGATTAATAGCAACGACTGCGTCAGTTTGTTGATCTTCATAAGTCTCACAGTCCACGCTTACTTTTCTTCATTTGTCTTTTAGTTACTCCTAGTCTATTTAAGGAGTAGTCTCTTATGTATCAAGTGTAAGACAAGAACCTTTTTCACATCAATCAAGAACTATTCAGTCAATCATTCTCTCAAACATTATTCTTGTTCTTAAGTTACTTTACATTGTTCATACTTAATCTTTTATATTGTTGAGCACTTTGTTGATTATCTTAATTTTGAGACAAGACTGGTTTACTAGACTTGACTGGATCTTTATTATTAGCAGACATTGATCTTAAGTTAATTCAAGGTTTGAGTTTTCAAACCTTGTCCGCACAACCCTTGTTTATTTCCACTCACAGTAGTTCGTCTAAAGGTAAACACAATCTCTCAAGTCCATTTTAGTTGTCAAATGTTATAGCTACTTTTATATGTGGAAATAGAAATGACGTGGTTGGTTTTGGAGATGAAGAGTACAAACACATTCTTTGTGTAGAGGTAATAATTGAAAAGTCGGTTTGAAGCCTGGAGAAAAATGGAAAGTAAGGCAACAATATTCATTCCGAACGGATTAGCAAATTTTTTTTGTCAAATTGGATTAGTAATATATTCTGTCCAAATAGATTAGCAAAAATATTCTATCAAAATGTACTAGTGTTTTACTTAGATTTTAATGTTTTTATTTGGTTTTTAACCATTCTCAGTTTTATTCTTTAAGAATAAATGTAATTGTTAACTATTATTAGTCGTATTCTTTCTAAATGAGTGTAATTTATGTTCATAGTAGTATTTTTTAAGAATGAATGTAATTACTGATTTTAAGATATTAAAATTCTTTTTATATAAAATCTTTATTCATTAAAAAATATTAATCTTGATAATATATGTTTATAGTATTCTATCAGAATTTAATGTTTTTTTCAAGATAATCATAAACACATTTTTTAGAATGTCTGAATTAATATATTTATTATCGAAAAAAATCAGATGTTTAAAGTTAAGAGGGTTAATTATTCCCTAAAATCTGTAATTATTTTTAAATTTATGTTAATTGACTAAAATACCCTTACAATGAATTTAGATTGTATTTTTCAATTATCTTTAATTCAATAATATGTATTAATCAATTTCTTAAAATAATTAAAATGATTGGTCCACAATCAACCCTATATCCACACAATAGATAGTTAGAATAATTGTTTTTGAAAAATAATTGAAATAAATAAATTTTTTACCATAAAATAATTTGACATTCCCCTTTTTATAGATATTGATTTTATTAAGCAGTAATAATAATGTCAAAATTTTTAATATAGTATACACAATAATTAAAATTTTTTTATAGAACTTCCAATTTTATCAATTAATAAATCCTACTTTGGAGTTCATTTACCAAATAGTGTAGTAAGAAAATTATTTTGATTAGTTTCTAGCTTTAATTGATACGACATTTTTCCTACATCATTTCCTTATGATTGCAATATATATATATATATATATATATATATATATATATATATATATATATATATATATATATATATATATAGAGAGAGAGTGTGTGTGTGTGTGTGTGTGTGTGTATGTGTGTGTGTGTGTTAGGTTCATGTGAGACTATCATATTTTGTGAAACATGAGACGAAATCGTAGTCATTCATTTTGGAGATCAAAAAATATTTTTAAAATGCAAAATAAATGAGAATTTTTGAAATTTTTTTAAATATTATTTTCGTCATTTGTTTTATCCAAAAAAATAATAATAAAATAATGAAAAAAATACAAAAAATTACCATTTTTTTCAAAATATATATGAAATATTCTAATAAAATATTATACTGTAAATATTCAAATCGAAAATTTTTTGAATGTTAGAATATTCTACTATAATATTAAACTATAAATATTCAAAAAATTCTAGTAGAATATTAAAAAATTCTAACAATTCTAACATTTGTAGTGGAATATGATAATATTTTAACATATCTACTAATTTTAGTAGAATATTAGAATATTTTAACAGTCTAAAAATTTGATTTGATTATTTACAGTCTAATATTGTATTACAATATTTCACTTATATTTCGAAAAAAATGGTAATTTTTTTATTATTTTTATTATTTTTTTATTTTTTTGGAAAACTAAAATAACGAAAAAAGTATTTTAACAGAGAATTTTCATATTTTTCCTTTTATTTTGTATTTTATAATATATATTTTTTTTATTTTTTTGATTCTCAAGATGAGTGGTTAGGATCGCATCTCCATGTTTCACAAAATTAGCATGGTATCAAATGAACATATATATATATATATATATATATATATATATATATATATATATATATATATATAGAGAGAGAGAGAGAGAGAGAGAGAGACAGAGAGAGAAAAGTTCAGTAGATAACCATAATTATTGGTTCTCTAAGGAACCAATTTTTTTTTTCAAGTTTAAGAGCTTATTGTTTATCGAAAAGAAAAACTAAAAATTTTTAAATTAATAACTTCAAATTGTGAATGTTAAAAAATAAATTATATATTTTTCGAGTTCACCGTGTGAATTCAGATTCACACTGTGAATCTGCACAGATTCACACTGTGAATTTGACGATTATTTTTTATCGAGTTTGATATCATTGGAAAAAGGAAAAAATTTATGAATTTCTATATTTTTATTTAAAAAAAAACAAACTCTAAATGTTGAAAAAAAAATTGGTTCATTGGTTAATTATGGTTGTCTATTGAACATCACCATATATATATATATATATATATATATATATATATATATATATATATATATATATATATATATATATATATATATATATATATATATATATGGAAGGGTTTTATGGAAAACAGAAAACCTAAAAAACCCTAAAAATCATAAAAATGCATAAAAAATACTTAGAAATCATAAATCTTAATTTTTGAGTTTATATTCTTAAAAATCGCAAATTTTATTATAAAATCGCTGAAAAAAAAAATTAAAAAATCGATTTTTTTTTTAATTTTTTTAATTTTTATGTTTATTTAATTTCTTTATTTTTTCAAAAAAAAATTAAGCGAATTTATAATATGACCTGCGATTTTTAAGAATATAAACTCAAAAAAAAAAAAGATTTGTGATCTTTAAATATTTTTTTATGCATTTTTATGATTTTTAGGGTTTTTTTTAGAGTTTTTTGTTTTCCATAGAACCTAAACTTATATATATATATATATATATATATATATATATATATATATATATATATATATATATATATATATATATATATATATATATATATATATATATATATATATATATAAGAGTTGATTTGAGACGAATATAATTTTGTGAGACCGTGAGACCAAATTTTTTTAGTAAAATATTCTAATATTTTATTGTTCGTAAAAATAGAATATGCAATATATTATAACATTATATGTTTTAGAATATTTCAATGTAAAATATGTTAAAATTATTGGATTAGAATATTAGAATATTACACATATTTAATTTTTATAAACATACATTTAATTTTTATAAATACTAGAATATTAGAATATTACACATATTTAATTGTTTATAAACTCTCTCTCTCTCTCTCTCTCTCTCTCTCTCTCTCTCTCTCTCTCTCTCTCTCTCTCTCTCTCTCTCTCTCTCTCTCTCTCGGATGAACGAATCACATTCTATAAGTAATGTTGGATTTCATTCTTAATGATCAAACAATTTTTTTTCCATTTTTGTTGTAACAATTTAACCGATCACATCTTCCACACTGCGTCTTCGATACTGCATACCAAACACTACATAGGATTAACTGGATTGGTTGAATGTATAATCATGATATCTCATTATTCTTTGTAAATGGTTTTTTGTACTATAATCTTGATAATTTCTTAATAAAATTTTAATGTTTAAAAAAAACCTAGTTTTCCAAGTCGAAATTAGGCTAAAATCAATTTATTAATTCAAATTAAATCATCCACATAAAAAAACCCCTCTAATATAGCATTACTTCTTGGGTTTGAAAATGTTATTAACACATGAAATATAATATTTTTAAAACAAAAATAATGTTTTTCAAACACCAAATTATGCACCTTTTTAGATTTTGAATAAAATCATTCTAACACAACAACAAATCTTATCTATATATTTTTCATCTTGTTACTATTAAGCTCAACGGCAAACATATACTATTTTAGTTTTTTTGCGCGAAGTAGAAAAAGTTGATCTAATTGGTTCCTTTAGCAAAAGAGGGATTAAAGGATTTAAATTATCGTCAACTCCGGAACAAAGAGATATTGGAGATGTCACATCATATTTAGAATATATTTGGAATCCACTAAAGAACAATAGTAAAAATCTTTAAATTGTTTAATAGAATAATATAAAATATTACTTTAAAAAAGATATTTCACTTTAAGATTGCTAAAAGATTTATATATTTTCTTAAAAACTGTACTTATTAAAATAAAATTAGAAGATCTGATTTATATAGTTTATTTTTCTCATATTTTCTCAAAGTCGTATTTATGAAAATAAAATTGTCATAGGTAAATAATTTTACTTTTTGTGATCAAAGGACAATATTTATGTGGAACCCGAATAAAAGCATCTATAATATAAGTTTTTAAAAAACTTTTTCATTTCAAAATACTCATAAAAATTGAAAAATTATTGGAAAATATTTTTTTAAGACTTTGTTAATTAACAAGATCTCGCTTTCAACTTTTTTAATGACTTGGTGGATCATGCAACTTTTCAACTAATTATAAATAAATAATTTTTACAAAAATAAAAAAGAAAAAATAAAAATTTTGCAAAAGCTTTCATATGATGGAGATAAAAAAAATTCTTTTTCATTTTAAGTTTTTTAATAAAAAAATCGTGGATGTTCTAAGTCGTGTATGTTCGAATTAGAAGTGACGCACATTCTGAAACATTCTAGAATAACTAATAATTTTTTGCAACATTTCTAAAAATGATAAAAGATTGATCTTTTTCTTCAACCCTATGGTCTCAAGAATCTACTTTGATTACAACCTGATTGGAATCATCCTCAATTTTTCTCGGTTCTTAGTAATTTTTATTCAATATAACCATGTTGACATACGATACACCACTAGCGTTAAGATTAGTACATCATGCGTAGTTGGTTTCTTTTTTCCACATCTACCTTACTAACAACACCAATCTCTTGCATATCAAACCAAGAAAACATTGTAAAAACCATAAGTTGTTGATCGAAAGAGAACATTGATTGTGCATCAAATTTTGGCCATTCTCCACCCTAAAAAACGAATAAATATGAAACTCTTTCCCATTGTTTATTCCTTTATGGCAATTAAGATATCAATAACCTTACCACACTTTGCACATTCATCCCATAACAGTGAGTAACCCGTTGATGATGGAAAGTTCATATATATATATATATATATATATATATATATATATATATATATATATATATATATATATATATATATATATATATATATATATATATATATATATATATCATTGTTGAAACGATATGTATTACAATCACTTACATGCATATTTGAAATCTCATACAACAATTTATGACTCAATCTATCATAAACATTTCTAGATATTTGATAGAATCTTTTGTGCCAATCTATGTCACACCCTGAACCAGGACGGCAGAAACGTCCGGGGACGGATGACGTCATTGTATAGTATCATAACAATTGAATATGAATGTAACATAGCAACCAAACATCATACATTAAAAGATACCAACATACATTGTTTACAGATTGTAGTTGTTCACAAATTTACACAAAAGTGACATAAAATATGATGTTCCAAAATGTAGCAAATATCCAAAATCCATAGCCCAATACCTGCTCATTGAGTCTCTGAGAATACAAGTCGTTTTGAAAAGCGTCAACTAAAAAGTTGTTGAGTTCATAAGCATATTTGTATAAAAAGCTTTGTAACATCTTTGATTGTAATAATTTGTAAAACTCCAGAAAATCCGATATTTTCTGTGAAAAATGGTTTGTAGTATCGTTCTAAAACTGTGAATGATTGCATGCGTGTCCTTTGTTTTCTTTTGTTTGTAATTAAAAAGAGTGTCCCAGAAAATCTCATATTTCCTGTTTTATGAAAAATTGTAGTCTTAAAACCCTAAGGCTGGAGTGGTAATAGTAAGGTACAAAAGTGAAGCATAGTTTTATATTTTATAAAACGAGTGAAGTGTATAATTTCGTAAATCCAAAATAACATTTGTTAATCCCTATGTGAGTCGTTACAACCATGCTTGATACGACTAAAATGCATGTCATGACGTTCTTCAGGTGTCGGTTTCGTTAAGATATTTGTCACCCTAGACTGGCCTCGTCTAGCTGTAGCGAAGAGCTCAGGTGTGGGGGTGTCAACCCCGTATAGATCTATACACAATTACCTCGCTCTCCCTCGAGGAGACTCTGGTTATAACTACAGGACTTACGGTGTACGCTAGGTAGGTAAGGCGAAGGAAAGTCTCACAAGTGACTTAACAGATTTACGCGAACTTTGACTCCCATTATTGAATAATGAAAATAAATTACTAGTGTAAATTCATGACTGCAGTTTTATGACATGCGTTTTTCTGTGTCGTAATAATTCTGTTTTGTATACCGTTTTAGTTAAATTATTTATAACACTTTTTTATAAATCATCATTAATGGACTTGTATACTTGTAATATGTGTTGTGTAAATAGCATAATCCTCTAAGTTTTCAAACTATTAAAATGGTGACAACATATTACGACTATTTTACTAGTAAAAATTATTTTTAGTAAAATAATCAAGTTTTGTAATTTGTTTAACACACCAAAATTTAGTTGAGGAGTTTTGTAACACAAAATATACTATTTTGGTGTGACTCTAGCATGTGACAATCTTTACAAAAATACATATAGAAATCTTGAAATTTATTATATTTCATTATTTGTGTAAGTATAAGTGTTAAACTTTAATATGACCAAAAATTAATCATTTTAGAGTGTAAACCAATATTTTCACCATTTTGAGTGAACAAACATATCCACAAAACTTTTATAGCACAAAAATGTTATTAACATATACTTTATGATTTTTAACATATATTAAGAAACTTTTTAGTTGAGAACTTGTTTCATCTTCAACCCATGACTATAGTCCATGAAATTATCCAAAGGGTAAACTTAATCTAGCAACATGGATCTTGTAAATCTCGAGTTTATGGAGTGTTAGCAATGAGACATTCAACATTTCAACACAAGTAGTTACATAAACACACAAGTGCATGCAAATATACAAAGATTTGAACAAAACTTGACTTGTATTCCCCCCCCCCCCCCAAAAAAAAGGATGAAAAACACGAAAATAGTGGGGTATGAAGCTCACCTTGGTTGATTTTCGAGATGTAGAAGAAGAAGAAGGAAATTTCGAGCCTAGCTTGTCTTGAAGATGTCACTCGAAAATGGTGTTCTAAAGGCTTAACACACAACAAAATGAGTGTTTAAATGGAATGTTCTTAGCATAAACATGTACTAAAACACTTTGAGTTTAACATGGACTTACCAAGAAGCCTATAATCGATTTTTGATGATGATGAACTCGAGATTTTTGGAGAGAAGAAGGAGGATGTTCTTAAGAGCTAAGTGAGGAAATTGAAGTTGTGAGGTGTATGGAGGGGGGGGGGGGACGGCCGATGCATAAAGAGAGAGGGGAGAAAAAGAGTTGACCTCTCTAACACTTGATGGGATGTGCATGGGTGTATGGTGGTCAAAGGCATAGATGCATGCTAGATAAAAATGAGGTGGCAATGTATTTCTCTATTCTTTTCCCTTTTTTTTGTTTAAGCCATAACCGACCCATAGGGTTCTCGGCCCAAAGGGTGGCCCAAAAATAGTGGGCTTCGATTTTTGGTTTGGCCCAATAGGAATTTTCAGCCCAATAGGATTTTTCGGTCCATTAAAGCCTAAGAAAAAGGTTTTCAGCCCAAGAGGCCCAAAGGAAAGCTCTCGGCCCAATAAGGCTTAAAGAAAAGGCTTTTCGGCCCAACAAGGCCCATTAAAGGGTGGCCCAAACGACGGTCAAATAAAAGTTTTCGGCCCAACAAGGCCCATTAAAGGGTTTTCGGCCCAAAGAAAGAGTTTTGGTCCAATAGAGGTTTTGGGCCGAGAATTCTTGGGCTAAGGCCCGAAATTGATTGGACTTAGCTATTGGATCGAGTTTTGGGCTTTTACGAGGCTTGATTCACAATGTATGAACGTATGAACTTAAAAATAGCATTATAGTTTGAATTTCACTAAATGGAATGTTGCAAGGTTACATGGACGAAATTGTCTTGTACAAGGATCACAATCTAATCCCTAATTTGCTAGTTGTGACAATCTACAATAACCAATGCTTCCCCATAAATCATGATCACAATTTCATCGACACGTCACAAACTTCCAAAAAAACCAATCTAATCCCATTACACAACAAAATAAACCAAATAGAATAACGAAAAGGACCTAATCTAAACACCCTATGCTCATCGCCGATAACAAGAAACCAAATCTAGTGTTGAACCTCCTTCCCCTCCCACTGCACGACGGTTGCCAAAGATTATCAACCGTTAGTTGTCTTGATCGCCAAATGGAATCATATATTTTTATCATATTTGTGATAGTTTTTAAGGTGGAGTATTGATGGTGTATAAATCTAAAGTATTACTTATACGTAAAACTTAAAGGAAAAATTGAATGAAATGTCACTTTTTGTATTTTAACCATTTTGTGAAACAAAATATTTTATTTAAGCAATTCGATTTTAACAGTTATTTCTATTATTATCGTTTTAACTTGTTATAACATGTTAAAATGGACGACATTATTATATATAATAAAAAACAGCTCTCTTATTAATAATATAGTTTTGTATATCCATAATTTGGTCACAAAACCTTCTTATTTTACACTTTGCCTACAAATCTACTTTTCTATTTCATAATTTGGCCACAAAAGTCTATTATGTTGACATATTTAGTCTCTAAAATTTCATACATTGGTAATTTCTTCCTCTTAATTTGTAGAATGACACTTTCCACCCACTTACTTTGTAGAATGGCACTTTACACCCCTTTACTTTGATAAAATATCACTTTTACCCCCCCCCCCCAAACTTGAACGACAATTTCCACCCCTTCAACGTATGTATATAAATAAGTTTGAAGGTTTGGTCTCTAGAATTTCGTATGTTAGCGAGTTTGGTCCCCCCAAAAGCAACCGCTTATGAATAGTATACTTTTGTGTTTTCATAATTTGGCCACGAAAGTTTTTTATTTCACACTTTGCCTACAAATCTAGTTTTTTATTTCATACTTTGGCACCCCCCATCCTTATTTTGTAGAATGACACTTTCCACCCCTTACTTTGTAAAACAACACTTTCCAACCCCCTTTACTTTGTAAAATATCACTTTTACTACCTCAAACTTGAACAACAATTTCCACCCCTTCAACTTTTGTATATTCCTATGTTTGAAGTCCCTAGACTTTCGTATATTAGCAAGTTTGGTCCCCGAAAAAGCAACCCTTTATGAATAGTATAGTTTTGTGTTTTCACAATTTTGCCACAAAAGTTTTTTATTTCACACATTGCCTATAAATTCACTTTTTTATTTCATAGTTTGGCCATAATAGTCTCTTATATTGGCAAATTTGATCCATATACTTTCCTACATTGGCGATTTCTCTCCCTTGTAGATTGACACTTTCCACCCCTTACTTTGTAAAATGAAACTTTCCAACCCCTTTACGTTGTAAAATGACATTTTTACACTCTCAAATTTGAACAACTCCCTTTAACTTTTATATATTGACATGTTTGCAGGTGTGGTTCCTAGAAACCGTGCACAAAATGATAAAATGATGAATAATAGTACTTTCCTTTTGTGTAACTAGAATATAGTAAGAAAAAACTCATATGCATCTCCACGAAGCGTAAAGTAGGCAACTTCTAGTTAAAAAAATCAAATATGGATAAATTTAAAATAACCAAAACGTATTTTTTCATATTTTAATAATATTAATTTGTGGAATTTTATACATCAAAAATTTGTCTTATATGCAATTTGTTCATCACTAATATAAATTTATAATGTGACCTATTTTACAATAACTTTATGGGTTTTTTTCATGTAAACCTTAATAAAGTTTGACAAGTGTTTACCTTTAATTAAGGATGTATTTGGCAAATTAGTTGGTAACAGGTAACTAAAAACTGAATGTTAATATTTGGAAAGTAGAAAATGTAGATTTTATTTGTAATATGAGTATTTGAAAAAAGTAACTTTTAGCTTTTGATATACATAAAGTTACATAAAAGGGCAACTAAGAAAATATTATATTAATATTATAAAGGGAAATTATAGAAATTGATTAAAAATCTCAGTATTTTTTTCTTAAATGCTACTGTAGTGATCCTGATTATGATGACATGTGCGGAATTGAAAAGTTCTAGTCAATCATGCAAGCATCAAGAACACAAGGAGTAAATAAAATCATTTAAGCTTCATTAGAATAGTAAGATTACAAGTGGGTTTTGTTATTTCTCTCACTAAGCCACTCACTTCCTATTTATTAGAAAGGCTAAACCCATTACACATCACAAAAGGGTAAGCCACATCCAAGGAGAACTTTGCACCCTAACATTCTCCCCCTCAAAGTTAGGATTGGATGTCCTGGCTTCAGTTTCCAAACGAGTTCGCGCGATCAAGACTAACTCCCCCTTGAAGTAATATCGGTCTTCAAATCCGCAATGAATACCCGAGAGTCTTCGAATACCCATTTCTACATTCTTCCCCTTTTTATAATCAACAAGTGATTATAAACCCACAATGGATGAGAAGCGCTCGAGGAATAAACTTGATAAATCTCCCCCTCGATGTGTGCCAAAAATGAAACCATGAAAATCTTGCACGAAAAACAATCACGAAAAGTAAAGAAAAATTTCCAAATTTTGTGAAAATTTTCGACTTATGGGTGAAAGTTGCAAGAAATTCAAAAGCTGGGTATAAAGTTTCAACTTTGCAAATTTTGTAAGGACCCATTGCATCAAAAAAGCTTCCAATGCGAAATTTACCCCAAATGCGAAACTGGGCATAAGGTTTCAATTCGCATAAGCTTCAAGGACTGATACGAAAAATCTTCTCGTGTCATAGAAAATTACCCCAATGTCGAAACTGGGTAGTTTCTGCCAATTCGTTGAAACTTCAGGGATGCAAAATGAAACTTCAGGGACTGATACGAAAAATCTTTCGGTGTCATAGAAAATTACCCCAATGTCCAAACTAGGTAATTTCTGCCAATTCGTTGAAACTTCAGGGATGCGAAACAAAAATTTTGCATTCTTCATAAAATTTTATCCCCATTTCGAAAGTGGGTCTTTTCTGCCACTTCTTTGAAAGTCCAGGGATGCGAAATGAACATGTTTGTTTTTGTAACGCCCGTGTTTCTAGGCTAAGCATTATAATGATGTAATAGTTAAGGTCAACAATTATAACTTATTTTGAAGTAATGAAGAAGAATTATTTGAGTATTATGTGATTTGTGTGATTTATGTGCAATATATGTACTTATAACGATGTAATAAAATAAAAATAAAAATATGCGTCAAAAATAAAACAATAGATAGAACCAATATCTATAAAGAAAGTTGAAGTGGTCGCAACAAGGATTTCAGGGATATAGGGAACGCTGAAATCCGACTTATAACGAAGAAGTTATGACCCGTCGAAGTTTCGCGATTAAACTGGCACGACGCCGGGAATTGTAAAAACTGAATTTTTGAATAAATACCTTTTAGCCTTAGTAACCTACACGAAAGTCGTAGTATACGTTAAACCCAGAACGTACATAAAAACGTCCAAATCTGACTTCGTATGAGGAAGTTATGATTTTCCTAAGATTTAACATAGGAGTGCACAACCCGCAATTCGAATTCTAGATCGATCGATTTCTAGCCGCACAAGCTAAATGAGAATTGAAGATCTCATTAATAGGAACTCAACGATATAAAGACAAACGAAAACGGACGTCGGATGACAAATTTTTGAATTTTTAACGGACTTTATCTGTCTAAGCCTGTTAAAATTAAACTTTAAAAATAAAGTAAAAATGGACTTACCAAGAAGCCTAGAATCGATTTTTGATGATGATAAACTCGAGATTTTTGGAGAGAAGAAGGAGGATGTTCTTGAGATCTAAGTGAGGAAATTGAAGTTGTGAGGTGTATGGAAGGTGGGGGGGGGGGGACGGCCGATGAATAAAGAGAGAGGGGAGAAAGAGAGTTGACCTCTCTAACACTTGATAGGATGTGCATGGGTGTATGGTGCTCAAAGGCATAGATGCATGCTAGATAAAAATGAGGTGGCAATGTATTTCTCTATTCTTTTCCATTTTTTTTGTTTAGGCCATAACCGACCCAGAGGGTTCTCGGCCCAAAGGGTGGCCCAAAAATAGTGGGCTACGATTTTTGGCTTGGCCCAATAGGAATTTTCGGCCCAATAGGAGTTTTTGGTCGATTAAAGCCTAAGAAAAAGGTTTTCGGCCCAAGAGGCCCAAAGGAAAGCTCTCAGCCCAATAAGGCTTAAAGAAAAGGCTTTTCGGCCCAACAAGGCCCATTAAAGCGTTTTCGGCCCAAATCAAGGTAAAAAAAAAACATTTCGGCCCAACAAGGCCCATTAAAGGGTTTTCGGCCCAAAGAAAGAGTTTTGGTCCAATAGAGGCTTTGGGCCGAGAATTCTTGGGCTACGACCCGAAATTTATTGGACTTAGCTATTGGATCGAGTTTTGGGCTTTTACGAGGCTTGATTCACAATGTATGAACGTATGAACTTAAAAACAGCATTGTAGTTTGAATTTCACTAAATGGAATGTTGCAAGGTTACATGGACGAAATTGTCTTGTACAAGGATCACAATCTAATCCCTAATTTGCTAGTTGTGACAATCTACAATAGTCAATGCTTCCCCATAAATCATGATCACAATTTCATCGACACGTCTCAATCTTCCAAAAAAAACCAATGTAATCCCATTACACAACAAAATAAACCAAATAGAATAACGAAAATGACCTAATCTAAACACCCTATGCTCATCGCCGATAACAAGAAACCAAATCTAGTGTTAAACCTCCTCCCCCTCCTACTGCACGACGGTTGCCACAGATTATCAACCGTTAGTTGTCTTGATCGCCAAATGGAATCTTATATTTTTATCATATTTGTGATAGTTTTTAAGGTGGGGTATTGATGGTGTATAAATTTAAAGTATTACTTATATGTAAAACTTAAAGGAAAAATTGAATGATATGCCACTTTTTGTATTTTAACCATTTTGTGAAACAAAATATTTTATTAAAGCAATTCGATTTTAACAATTATTTATATTATTATCCCTTTAACTTTTTATAACATGTTAAAATGGACGACATTATTATATAAAATAAAAAACAGCTCTCTTATTAATAATATAGTTTTGTATATCCATAATTTGGTTACAAAACCCTCTTATTTTACACTTTGCCTACAAATCTAATTTTCTATTTCATAATTTGGCCACAAAAGTCTATTATGTTGACATATTTAGTCTCTAAAATTTCATACATTGGCAATTTGTTCCTCTTAATTTGTATAAGGACACTTTCCACCCACTTACTTTGTAGAATGGCACTTTACACCCCTTTACTTTGATAAAATATCACTTTTACCCCCCTCAAACTTGAACGGCAATTTCCACCCCTTCAACTTATGTATATAGATAAGTTTGAAGGTTAGGTCTCTAGACTTTCGTATGTTAGCGAGTTTGGTCCCCCCAAAAGCAACCCCTTATGAATAGTATACTTTTGTGTTTTCACAATTTAGCCACGAAAGTTTTTTATTTCACACATTGCCTATAAATTCACTTTTTTATTTCATAGTTTGGCCATAATAGTCTCTTATATTGGCAAATTTGATCCCTATACTTTCCTACATTGGCGATTTCTCTCCCTTGTAGATTGACACTTTCCACCCCTTAGTTTGTAAAACGAAACTTTCCAACCCTTTTACTTTGTAAAATGACATTTTTACACTCTCAAATTTGAACAACTCCCTTTAACTTTTATATATTGCCATGTTTGCAGGTGTGGTTCCTAGAAACCGTGCACAAAATAATAAAATGATGAATATTAGTACTTTCCTTTTGTGTAACTAGAATATAGTAAGAAAAACCTCATATGCATCTCCACGAAGCACAAAGTAGGCAACTTCTAGTTCAAAAAAATCAAATATGGATAAATTTAAAATAACCAAAATGTATTTTTTCATATTTCAATAATATTAATTTATGGAATTTTATACATCAAAAATTTGTCTTATATGCAATTTGTTCATCACTAATATAAATTTATGATGTGACCTATTTTACAATAACTTTATGGGTTTTTTATGTAAACCTTAATAAAGTTTGACAAGTGTTTACCTTTAATTAAGGATGTATTTGGCAAACTAGTTGGTAACAGGTAACTAAAAACTGAATGTTAATATTTGGAAAGTAGAAAATGTAGATTTTATTTGTAATATGAGTATTTGAAAAAAGTAACTTTTAGCTTTTGATATACATAAAGTTACATAAAAGGGCAACTAAAAAAATATTATATTAATATTATAAGGGGAAATTCTAGAAATTGATTAAAAATCTTAGTAGTTTTTTCTTAAATGCTACTATAGTGATCCTGATTATGATGACATGTGCGGAATTGAAAAGTTCTAGTCAATCATGCAAGCATCAAGAACACAAGGAGTAAGTAAAATCATTTAAGCTCCATTAGAATAGTAAGAGTACAAGTGGGTTTTGTTATTTCTCTCACTAAGCCACTCACTTCCTATTTATTAGAAAGGCTAAACCCATTACACATCACAAAAGGGTAAGCCACATCAAAGGAGAACTTTGCACCCTAACATTCTCCCCCTCAAAGTTAGGATTGGATGTCATGGCTTTAGTTTCCAAATGAATTCGCGCGATCAAGACCAACTCCCCCTTGAAGTAATATCGGTCTTCAAATCCGCAATGAATACCCGAGAGTCTTCGAATACCCATTTCTACATTCTACCCCTTTTTATAATCAACAAGTGATTATAAAACCCACAAAGAATGAGAAGCGTTGGAGGAATAAACTTGATAAATCTCCCCCTCGATGTGTGCCAAAAATGAAACCATGAAAAGCTTGCACGAAAAACAACCACAAAAAGTAAAGAAAAATTTCCAAATTTTGTGAAAATTTTCGACTTATGGGTGAAAGTTGCAAGAAATTCGAAAGATGGGTATAAAGTTTCAACTTTGCAAATTTAGTAGGGACCCGTTGCATCAAAAAAGCTTCCAATGCGAAACTTTAACCCAAATGCGAAACTGGGCATAAAGTTCCAATTCGCATAAGCTTCAAGGACTGATACATAAATCTTCTCGTGTCATAGAAAATTACCCTAATGTCGAAACTGGGTAATTTTTGCCAATTCGTTGAAACTTCAGGGATGCAAAATGAAACTTCATGGACTGATACGAGAAATCTTTTGGTGTCATAGAAAATTACCCGAATGTCGAAACTGGGTAATTTCTGCCAATTCGTTGAAACTTTAGGGATGCGAAACAAAAACTCTGCATTCTTCACAAAATTTTATCCCCATTTCAAAAGTGGGTCTTTTCTGCCACTTCTTTGAAAGTCTAGGGATGCGAAATAAACATGTTTGTTTTTGTAACGCCCGTGTTTCTAGGCTAAGCATTATAATGATATAATAGTTAAGGTCAATAATTATAACTTATTTTGAAGTAATGAAGAAGAATTATTTGAGTATTATGTGATTTATGTGATTTATGTGCAATATACGTACTTATAACGATGTAATAAAATAAAAATAAAAATATGCGTCAAAAATAAAATAATAGATAGACCTAATATCTATAAAGAAAGTTGAAGTGGTCGCAAAAAGGATTTTAGGGATATAAGGAACGCTGAAATCCGACTTATAACGAAGAAGTTATGACCCGTCGAAGTTTCGCGATTAAACCGGTACGACGCCGGAATCGTAAAAACTGAATTTTTGAAAAAAAATACTTTTTAGCCTTAGTAACCTAAACGAAAGTCGTAGTATACGTTAAACCAAGAACGTACATAAAAAAAACGTCAAAATCTGACTTCGTATGAGGAAGTTATGATTTTCCTAAGATTTAACATAGGAGTGCACAACCCGCAATTCGAATATTAGATCGATTGATTTCTAGCCGACACAAGCTAAATGAGAATTGAAGATCTCATTAATAGGAACTCAACGATATAAAGACAGACGAAAACGGACGTCGGATGACAAATTTTCGAATTTTTAACAGACTTTATCTGTCTAAGCCTGTTAAAATATAACTTTAAAAATAAATTAAAAATTAGCCGACTGAGTCTAAACGAAAGTTGTAGATTATGTCACCACCTACGTGTGGATATAAAGAACGTAGAAAACGGAGCTTGTATGCGAAAGTTACAGAATTTAGAAGTTAAGCATAGGCTGATGCGAGGAACGATACGTGACTAAATCTCAGCTCTCACTTCCTCTCCACGGCTTCGCTTCGGATGGTGACACCTGGCCCTCGTACGCGCATCATAAGGCCCCGTACGCACAGTGTACTGAAAACGCCTAGCATACACCGAAGCTACACCCCGCGCACTCGCATCTTCCAGCCTATAAATAGATGTGAAGTTCTTCCATTTTCTTCACACCTCTCTCATTCTTACTCTCTCAATTACTCCTCTTCACCCCTCCCTTTCCTCAGTACTTCGCAAGTGATAGAGGCGAGTCCTTGAGCACCAGAAGGCTCCGAGAAGAAGAGCTTTTGACTCAGAAGTTTTTCCCCCGCAAACCCCGACTCCTAGCTAAACCCCCCTTGTAAGTAAGTTATGCTTACCCTACTTTAAGTATAGCTTATGTTTAAGTTCATTATCGTTATTATGAACCTATAAACAATATATTTTCTAAGTATTATAAAATATAAAGTGTTATTATAATACCTTTTAACTGCTCGCGGTATGGGGAATCTGGGTTGAAGGGCCGCATAGGGTTGTTGGATTTCAGAACATAAATGCTAAAATGGTCCTGCCCTCCGGTGTTTCATGTCTGGCCCATGTCTGTACATAGTGGTTGAAAAGTATTGTTAACACTTATATAATACAATAAAAATTGCCTTACTTAGACTAATAATTAGTCACAATGAATATTAGACTAAGATCTAGTGATAATGATACTAGGTTTCGTCGAAGGAAAATAAGATTGTTAGAAGCGAAGCGCTGCTCGACGTTCCGAGTCATCACTTTAACAAGTGAGTGCATAGTTACTTTGATCTTACACACAGATATGAAGTATTTAATATAAATTACGTGCTATGTGTACATACTATCTGTGTTCTTGATATCTATGTTAGATGAACGAAATATACGTGTTTTATTTGATTTAAATTGTATATGTATTTTATACCTATAATTTTGATGGGTAAAGATGGGTAGATGATATAAATGATGACAGATGAAATGAAATGATGAGAGGCCTCGATGTTTAAGATGATCTAGTCATCTAGCAGAGTATAGATGACGACCACAGACTATTCAAGACAGTCTAGTGAAACGTTGGCAGGCTCGCAACCTGTAGGTGTTTTTGAACTACCTGTTCACCAGGTGTACTCCATCCCCCACATGGTTGCCTTTTTGACATATATTGTTGTGGAATCCGCTACGTAGTGTTGTCACCCCGATGAAAAAAATCCTTAGGCTAGGTCCCTTAATTTAGATGCTTTAGGGACAGAAAGTGAGGATAATGGGAACGGGTAACTATGTTGATTAATTGATGAAATTAATAAACTTAATTATTGTGGGTTGAAAACCATATGTGCTCACCAGGCTTCCAAGCCTGGCCCATTTAGTTTCTTGCATTACAGGTAGTGGCAAAAGAGCACAGGAGTGTTGATCTGATGAGAGATCTATGGATTATAAGCCATTAGAATAATAGATGTTGTAATGGCTTTACTATTTCTGTTTATGCTTATGTACTGTATTGACAATGACATCTCAGTGTTTTTAATATAATGAAAACCCATTCCTTCGGGAATGCTTTTTTAATTTACTTATTTTTGGGAACAAATTCCGCAACATATTTCTTCAAAAGTATACTCTGATTTTCAAATAAAGCATAAACAAATCGGTCTTTTCTGGCCGTGAAAATGGGGATGTCTCAGTTGGTATCAGAGCATTAGTTTAAGGGAATTAGGAATTTGTAGGATTTCTAGACTTAAACTTAGAATGCTAAGCGATGATTGTGAGATGTGTGTCTACTATATTTTAGACACGAGCACTGGCTTATTTTAGGATAGATGCCTAAATTCCTTTTATGTGCCAAATGATTTATGTTATAGCTATAAAGATGCCTTATATGCTATTATTTGATCGGATCTATGGTCTATTACCGACCGGATCTGGAAACTTTATGTGTTCAGATTTCTAAATGTTTGACTACGATATTAGAAATGACATATAACTTTTCGGAGTGACAAAGAGGATTTAAACGTCTATCGTAAATAAAGATCTAAATTCACCTACTTTTGTGTATAGATTAACATGGCAAGAACCCGAAGCGGATTTGGAAACACTAAGGGAAATGCTAATCAGCGGCCTATGATTGAGCATGCACCGGAAGTAGCAGCTGCACCTAAACCAATCACGATGGCAGGAGTCCAAGCAATGATTCGGGCTATGATGTCGAACAAAGAGAGGAGATGAGACAAATGTTGCTGGATAATAGAGATGAACCTACTGTACCCATCGTACAACCTAAACAATCAGATGAAGGAAACTACAATCAGAATGTCAATCAAGCTGAGCCACGAGTGGGTAGACGAAACCACCCAAATAGAGGAAATGATGGACGTGGGTGAAAGTACAAGGATTTCATGGAATCCATACCACCGAGTCTTTCTGGAAGCCCAACACTGGTGGAAGTCATGTATTGGATCTCCGAGATAGAGATGATGTTTGAAAGTTGCGACTGCAGCAACAAACAGAAAACCGCCCTCGCGGTTACACTGTTAAAGTCAGGAGTACTGAGCTGGTGGAAGCTACTAGCTAATACCATGCCGAAGGGAGAAGCTAGCAAGATGTCTTGGGAAGAATTTTTGGTGCAACTGAAAATGCAGTAGTGCTCTGAGAAGGATCTGCTGGAGATCAACAACGAATTTTAGAACCTAAAGAAGGGAAGAATTAGCATCACCGAGTATGCTGAAAGTTTTACGGAGAAGATGAAGTTTGTTCCTTACCTAGTTCTAACTGAACACTCCAAGGTCAACAAGTTTGCTAATGGATTTCCAACGGAATTTGGTCCAATGGTCAAGCAAGCAACCGCTTTGAAAGCCACCATCTGGGCAGCTAAGAATGTTGAGACCCAGATAAGGGAAAAGGGTTTGGAGAGAGCTGAGGTAGGAGATAAAAGGAAGTTTGATGGATCTTCAAGGTCCAACAAGGAAATCAAATTCTCAAAGTCTGGTTCTAAGAAGTTCGGAGGAGGAGGTGAAGCAAGATGGTGTGAGAAGTGAAAAAAGAAACACACAGGAAAATGTAGGGAGGAGGTGACTTGTTACAATTATGGAAAGACTGGGCATTACGCTAATGAGTGTACAGCCAGTAAGAAGGTATGTTACGGATGCAATGAAGAAGGGCATATTGCTAAGGATTTCCCAAAGAGGAAAGAGGCAACAAGGCCTAATGTTCCGCCGAGGCCAAAGGAAAGAGCATTCCAGATGACCCTGGAAGCAGCAAAGGATGCAGCAGATGTCGCTTCAGGTACCTTTCTTCTAAATGGATTGCCCGCCAATGTATTGTTTGACTCTGGAGCAAATTACTCCTTTATATCACACAAATTTGGTGGAAGACTAGCATTTGATGTAGATAAACTTGATAATGCTCTAGTTGTAGAAATTGCCAGTGGAAAATTCATACCTGTTAGCGATTACATTAAAAACATCGTCATCGACTTGAACGAGAATAAATTCCACGAGGATTTATTGCCCATTGAGTTGAATGGTTTAGACATCGTACTGGGAATGGATTGGCTTAGTGCAAACGATGCCGAGATACTATGCAAGAAGAATATGGTGAGAGTAAACACACCTGGAAAAGAGTCATTTATGGTGTACGGGGACAAACATAGAGTGAATTCTGGAATCATTTCCCTGATGAAAGCCAGAAAGTGTTTGTCCAAAGGATGCACATCATAGTTGGCATTTATGATCGATGCAAAGAAGGAGAAGAAGGATATACAAAGAATACCAGTGGTGTGTGACTTTCGAGAAGTCTTTCCCGAAGAACTTCCTGGATTTCCCCCAGATAGACAAGTGGAGTTTCGAATAGACTTGTTGCCAGGATCGACACCGATAGCGAAAGCACCCTACCGATTAGCACCGACAGAGATGAAGAAGCTTATGATGCAACTTCAGGAGTTGTTAGACAACAGTTTCATTAGGCCTAGTTCATCACCCTGGGGAGCTCCGGTGTTATTCGTAAAGAAGAAAGATGGAAGCATGAGGATGTGCATAGACTATAGAGAGTTGAACAAGGCAACGATGAAGAACAAGTATCCATTGCTAAGGATTGATGACGTGTTCCATCAGTTGCAAGGTTCGAGCTATTTCTCAAAGATCGATCTTAGGTCGGGATATCCCTAAGGCTAAGGGGAGAACTGCATGTACTAATAGTCGGATAGAAGCCTACCAGCCTACCTTGTTCATATCGAGCCGGACAGGCATACAATCTGTCATTCGTGAATGTATTTGCTCCCCGCGGATGAATCTCTTGTGGAATGGTCTTTGAGCTAATGATTTTGTTCCTTCACGTGGTGTCAGATAAGGGGACCCGTTATTACCATACTTCTTTGTACTGGCTGTTGAGCGGTTGGGATTGCTAGTCAGCTTTTATTTTCTTAAAAAAAATGGTAGGGACTGAGGCTCTGAAGGCTTTACAACTTTCTTCAATTAGGGAATAGCGCAACCACTTCTCATTCTAGAGCGGTAAAGTCAATAGCATTCAAAACCGTCAGGATTAGAACGGATAGAATTCACCCTCTCTGATTTCAATTTAACACTCCGCGTTGTCCCCTTTTCTGACCTATCATCCAAGGACCCTATTTTCGTGAAGGTTTATTTACTACAACATTTTGCTTCTCTTGCTCTGTATCAGTTCTCATAGCATCATTATTGTCCTTCCCTGCACTCGTGTCGGTGCTACTTTGTTTAGTTTAGTGATTGATATCTTAGAGAAGGTGGTAAAGTAAAGACAGACTCTTTCGAAAGTAATGGTGGCTATCCACCCGGGCCGTCGTCACCACCTTCTTTTGTCCGATCCTTCTCCTTTTGAATGATCGTCACGCTTCTCTTGAGATCGAGATCAGCTTCCCAAGTCAGAACTAGAAAGAATAGTAAATAGCACCGCTGATAGACTTCATATGAGAAAATGGGATGGTTCCTCAGGCAGTGTAGAGCAGCACCTTGCCGTAGAGAGGGTCCTAGAATGGTTAAGAGTTCTGCACCGGTTGGAGTGGAATAGGAATCTAATACAGAATTCGAGCAATTGGCTTTAACTAGCGATTCCAACTTCATGTTCCCGAGTTGCAGAGAACAATCCGAACTGAGGCAATCTTTCCAGATTCGCTCCGCCTTACAGCCTTGCTTCCCATTGTAATTGCCATTGTAGCACGTGTGTGGCCCAGCCCATAAAGGCCATGCGGACTTGACGTCATCCCCACCTTCCTCCAGTATATCACTGGCAGTCCTTCGTTGTGACAACCCGAAATTTACTCCGTCACTGTAACCCGTTTCCGTTAATAAAAGTTAGTTCTATTAAAATTTTCCGTTAACTTTTATTTATTAAAATAATTCATTTTGAGTTATTAAAATAAATAATATATAATGACGGAATAAAAACAACTAAGTCGGGTTACGATTAGTTTACCCGGTAAAAACATTTAGCTCCGTTTAAACGACAGTGTATGGTGGGTCCCCACTAGGCAGCCATATATAAGGGAGGAGTGTCCACCTTTAGAGCCTTTTCCCACCTTGGAGCTTTCTCTCTCTACTTTCTCTCTCTAAAATCGGGTTTGGCTCAAGAACACCATTTTCAAGCCTCAAAAATCAAAGGTAATCTTCCTAACTTGATTTTCTAGCTTAGTATTCATGCTATTTCGAGTTGGATCATCCAAATACCCCAACATGCATGTGTTTACGGTTTGGGGAGCCTCCCAAAACCGTAAACTCCCATATGAGGGTTTTGAAGCCCCAAAACACTTCCAAACCTCTCCTAATGCTTAGATCCTTACATGCATGGATTTAGAACCACAAGATCTTGAGTTTTTGGCCATGAACATGAGTTTACGGTTCTTGAATGTTCAAAAACCGTAAACACCCTTTCAAGGGGTTTTGATGCTCCTTAACCCTTCCAATGCATGTCTAATGGCCTTGAAACTTCCTTGGATGATCTTAGAACCCTAAAACATGTCCAAAGAATTGTAAACATGAGTTTACGGTTTGGGAACGTCTCCCAAAACCGTAAACACCTTCCAAGGGTGTTTTAATGCTCCAAACACTTTGCATGGCTTGTTTTTGAGTCTAGAACTTGCATGAATGGCCTACAAACCACCAAAACACTTGGAAAATGGACAAACATGGACAAAGGTGGGTTTACGGCCGTAAACCCATGAGTTTACGACCGTAAACTCCCCAAGGGTGGTCCAAGGACCGTAAACCCTAGAGTTTACGACCGTAAACTCCCAAGGAGTGGTCCAAGGACCGTAAACTCCAAGGGAGTACCCAATTGAACCCTAATCACTTCCAAAGCCCTCGAATTGATACTAGGAACCTTCCTTGTGATGCATGAGACCTTCAGACACACAAACTCACCATTTCCATGAGTTTACGGCCGTAAACTCATGGGGGAAATGGTCTCCCAACCGTAAACACACTTAAGTGTGGCCAAGTGAAGTGTAAACTCCATAGTGAGGCCATACACTCCTTAGATGCCACCTTTAGCACTCCTAACACTTGAAACGAAGTGTTTGCATACATTAAAGTACCTTTACTCACTTAATTAGTGATTACACAACTAATTAGATACTTTATACATCACTACATGTTACATAGGATCCGTGTGTGTGTTCAAGTCCTCACTTGACACCTAGCATCCTACCCGGCGTTTCCATCCACTTCACTCACTACAGGTGAGTTCATATTCCTAAATGAACCTTTTTAAATGTTTTTAACTGTTTTATGGGGGGGGGGGGGAATACAAGTTGAACCAAATAAGTTATAGTAACAATCGCATGTGGATTATAACTTGCAACCAAAAGGATTTTCTACACTATTAACCGTTTTTACCACCAAAAAGGGATTTTCTATACTTTCAACTATATTGCCAATTAAACTGTTTTCAAATGCTTACCAAATTCATTTTCGTGTTAAATCACTATAAAACTATTTTCCAAAATTCGTTTAAACTAATTTTTATTCTCAAACCATATCTACACCAATATATTTATATAAGTAAGACTTGAAGGACTTAGGACTAATAACTCACCTTACTTCCTGTTCTTGTTTGATTGTGGGCTTAGGGTATTTTGTTATTAGTCCGACTCTCGTTGAATTATTAGTTATATATCTTATATATTTGTGTCAGATATAAAAGTTTTCATATCAGTTCAATGCCTTTGGATATCAAAGACACACAACCAACAACACTATTTAACTATAATAGGTATCTACACCAATATATTTATATAAGTAAGACTTGAAGGACTTAGGACTAATAGCTCACCTTACTTCCTGTTCTTGTTTGATTGTGGGCTTAGGGTATTTTGTTATTAGTCCGACTCTCGTTGAATTCTTAGTTATATATCTTATATATTTGTGTCAAATATAAAAGTCTTCATATCTTAACTATAATAGGTATAGTTAAGGGACACTACTCAATGCTACTATTGCCATGACAACTATTAGAGTCAGTTCAGTTGTGAGTCAATATACACTATATACTATACAAGAGAACACTATATACTATACAAGGAGAACATTATGTACTATACAAAGAGAACACTACATACTATACAAGAGAACTTACTAAAATAGAATGTGACATACTATTTCTCGATACGACACATCTTTGTGCTATCACCGCGTAACCAGAGTCTCCTGGAGGGAGAGCGGGCATTATGTGTATAGATCTATACGGGACAGACACTCCCACATCCCGACTGCTAGCTACAGTCCGAGCCGTCTAGGCCCAGGGGTGACAAAATGTCACATCTACACATGACTCGGAGGGTCAAAGGGATTCGATCGTCAATCAACATGGTTACGTATGAGTTCACATTCAAACCTTTAATTAATACTTTAAAAATTAAAGGCAACAGACTCCCTGAGGAGTATTGTACATTTAATACTACCTGGAGCCTGCATTTCATTACATATGGCCGACAGTGATACTGTTGGGGTAAAACATTTTTCTCATAACTATACATGGATAAAGTCAAACTATATTTTCAAACAAATAACTACTGGGAAAACTTGTACATTATCAAAGGAACAAACAAACCATCGGGTCTTAGTGAAGACTACTTTTTCTGGAAAACATAGGGTTTTCTAGGGCTCATACTATTTTCAAACACCGAAACTTTCTTTTACAAATGTATAATTGTGAATATTTTTATACAGGAAATGACACTAAATACTTATGAACTCACCAGCCTTATGCTGATAAACATTTTCAAAATAACTTGTATTCTCAGGTCATCAGTAGACAGGTACGGATGCCGCTTTTGAGAAGACGGAGCACACATAAGACTCCACCTTATTTTGATTGTATTTTTGGTGTCTAACATTTGTACTGAACACGTTTGTATTACAATTATTATCTTAATGCAATAGATGTTGTTGCTTGTCTTTACTATTATGCTTTGTTATGATACTGTACATGACGTCCTCCACCCCAGAACGTATTCCGCCGTTCTCGGTTTTGGGGTGTGACAGATTGGTATCAGAGCATTGTTTATAGTGAATCAAGTATATCAACCCATAAAAGATATACAAACTATAAACACATCGGGACTAAAACACTCTGAACAAGAATATATACTTTTAAATAATAAAATATTTAACTAAGTATATATATACATTCATTCATACAAAGGGTCAGTATCATACTAGAACAGAACAAAAGTATTAAGATTGTTGAACAACACAGTTAGGCTTAGAGACATATGGCCAAAACTAGGCGGATGTAGCCTGATCAACTACATTTTCCTAGGAGTGGCTAGCATGTGCCTAAGAATGGTTGTGGTGTTGCAACAAGTCTAAAACTTACCAATACTACTACAAGAACATCAGAACAAGAATACTATAGGAGTATTCTGCATTCTAGTTACAACATATGTGAGAACTAAAAGGGTCGTTACTAGTAGGGCAATAGTTGCTAAGTGGATACACCACGGTTACATGTGACTAAGGCGTTATAGACTTAGAATCTGTGACCTTTGCTTCATTTCCTGTTCTTGTTTGATTGTGGGCTTGGAGTTAGGGTCACTTATTCGAAGGTCTATTCTGCTTCGATTACATGTAATTGGTATGCACTATGCAAATATTGGGTCGACTAATAACGATCATCTTATAAGTATCATAGATTAGCGCCTATCAATTTTCTTTCCCCATTCTCGCGTAAATGGCATAACCGCATCACGAGCGGAAGTCATGAAACTCCGAGCACGTCAGAGGACGCACGAGCGACATCTTCAGGGAGTTGTGCGCCAACTGGCTGATCTAAGGGTTTGCCCCAAAGGATCCCCGTCGCCAGTAAAAGATGCCAACTCATCCTTCCCTTTTGATTAAGGAATAGCTTTCTTTTCTATAGTCAATAGAGTACATGCCTGTAAACATTCCTAACTTTGGAAGTACTCTAGCTAGACTACTAGACTGCCAACATTTTCCTTGATGGTTTGATGTAAGACCTACTCCTAGGTCACTTCCTTTCCCGAACTCATTATACATCAGTAATACCAGTAATATTGGCAGTATCTAATCGATGGGGAAGTTGTACTTTTGGGTGTCCCTAACCTAGCAGTACATTTCCCTTTGTTTGTTAGACTATAGAGAGTTAGTCCAAGAAACACTCTTATCATGGTTACAAACCGATTCTTACTATTGTCATCGTTTTCGTAACCTTTCAGTACAGGATGCCGCCTCGCAAGCGTCCAACCAGGAGAACTCCTGCAACTCAAGCTCCACCACCACCACCTACATCGCCGGTCCCTCCGCAGTTCGACCCGGTGTTGTTCCAAACAGCCGTGACTGCAGCCGTGACCGCCGCTCTGGCGCAAGTCAATTCTGGTGGTGCCAGTGGAGGTGGACTGGGCACTAACTCTAGCCAAGGTGAAACCCACCCCCGTGCTCGGGAATGCACCTACAAAGATTTCATCAGTTGCAAGCCTACCTACTTCAACGGGACCGGGGGAATCCTCGCCCTAACCCAATGGTTCGAAAGAACCGAAGCAGTATTCGAAATGTGCTCCTGCCCCGAAGGGAGCAAGATAAAGTTTGCTACTTGTACCCTCACCCAAAGGGCCCTAACATGGTGGAATGGCCATGTCAAAGCCCTCTCCCTGATAGCAGCTAACGCCATGGGAGGGGATACACTGAAAGACCTAATGATGACAGAGTACTGCCCAAAGGGAGAAATTCAGAAATTGGAGGAGGAACTCTGGAACCTCAAAATGCAGGGTTCAGATATAGTAGCTTACACAACCCGGTACTGCGAGCTGGTGGCCCTATGCCCTAACATGGTTCCGTCGGAAGCCAAGAAGATTGAACGATACATCGGGGGCCTAGTGCCTCTGTATCGTGGGAACGTTCTATCATCAAGGCCAACGACCTTCGAAAGTGCCAAGGAGTTGGCCCAAATGCTTATCGATCATGAAGTTCCCCGTGCTCCATCAATAACTACAACCATCACTACTGCTCCAACTCACGCCTCCGACAACAAGAGAAAACGGGGAGATCGAAAGAAGGGTAAATCAGTCAAATCCTCTTCCAGTAACCAGCAAATAGTGGCTGTCCATGCTGCCACTACTCCTACTGCCCCTGTACCCGCCAAAACATATGCGGGGAATCTACCCAAGTGCGATAAGTGCGCCTTCCATCATAACGGCCCATGCCGTGAAATGCACTGCGCCAATTGCGACCGGAAGGGCCACACCATCCGGTTCTGCAGAGCACCTCCCAAACCCATTTCCCAAATTCCCAGTTCGGGAGCAAGCCAGGCCTGCTATGGCTGTGGCGAAGTCGGACATTTCAAAAGAAATTGTCCAAAGGCTGGCAACGCGGGAGGAGCAGGTAGACTACTTGCTATTGGCCATAATGAGGCTGTAGCAGACCCCACCGTAGTCACGGATACGTTCCTTCTTGATAACTCTTATGCTTGTATTCTATTCGATAGTGGGGCAGAAAGAAGTTTCGTAAATCAAAACTTTAAACACTTACTCAAACAATCACCGCAATCACTGAAAGAAACCTTCGTCGTAGAAATGGCTAACGGCAAGACAGAAAGTTCTAACGAAATCTACATAGGTTGTACCCTCACGCTAGATAATCATTCGTTTCCTATCGATCTCATACCAGTAGCGATCAAGAGCTTTGATGTCATCATAGGCATGGACTGGTTGAGTCTCCATCATACCGACATCCTGTGTTTCGACAAAGCCATCCGTCTGAACCTACCCAACAATGAAACATTGATGATCTACGGAGACAAACCCAGTACGAGCCTTCGCATCATCTCGAGCATTCAAGCTCAGAAATACTTGCGCAAGGAATATCGCACATTCCTTGCACACGTTGTCGACACGAGCCGGAAAACGAAAGAACTCAAAGATTTCCCCGTCGTGTGCGACTTCCCTGACATCTTTCCAGAGGAACTTCCAGGTTTACCTCCCAAACGTCAAGTCGAGTTCAGAATCGATTTAATTCCAGGAGCTACCCCCGTAGCTAAATCGCCCTATCGTCTAGCGCCTGCTGAGATGCAAGAACTATCCGACCAACTTAACGAACTGCTCAGCAAGGGCTTTATAAGACCAAGCTTCTCACCCTGGGGAGCACCAGTCTTGTTCGTAAAGAAGAAAGACGGATCGTTCCGCATGTGCATCGACTACAAAGAACTCAACAAGCTGACAATCAAGAACCGTTATCCCCTTCCTCGTATAGACGATTTATTTGATCAACTGCAAGGGGCGAGTTACTTTTCCAAAATTGATCTAAGGTCCGGGTATCACCAGTTGCGAGTACTCGAGGAAGATGTTCCGAAGACAGCCTTCCGGACTCGTTACGGGCACTACGAGTTCGTAGTGATGCCGTTCGGACTAACCAATGCGCCCGCAGTCTTCATGGACTTGATGAATAGAGTATGCCGTCCTTACTTAGATCAGTTCGTCATCGTCTTCATTGATGATATACTTATCTATTCTAGAAGTGAGGAGGAGCATAGCGATCATCTGCGACAGGTCCTGGAAACTCTACGATCGGAGAAGCTTTACGCAAAGTTCTCAAAGTGCGAATTTTGGATCCGAAGAGTCGAATTCTTAGGACACGTGGTTAGCAAAGAAGGAATCCACGTGGACCCATCCAAGATTAAAGCTATTGAGAACTGGTCAGCACCGAAGACGCCTACAGAAATTCGCCAATTTCTAGGCCTCGCTGGCTACTACCGAAGATTCATTCAGAATTTCTCTCGGATTGCGAAGCCTCTTACGGCATTGACCCAGAAAGGCGTGGCCTTTGACTGGGAAGAAAAACAAGAGAAGGCATTCCGAACCCTGAAGCGAGCCTTGTGCACCGCGCCGATACTGTCCCTCCCCGAAGGGACAGAAGACTTCGTAGTATATTGCGATGCATCCAATCAGGGGCTCGGCTGTGTTCTGATGCAACGAGGTAAGGTCATCGCCTACGCCTCAAGGCAGCTGAAGACACACGAAGTCAACTACACCACGCACGACCTCGAGCTAGGAGCGGTCGTGTTCGCCCTAAAGATATGGAGACACTACCTGTATGGTACAAAGAGCACCATCTATACCGACCACAAAAGCCTCCAGCACTTCTTCAACCAGAAGGAGCTCAACATGAGACGACGACGGTGGGTCGAGCTACTCAATGACTACGAATGTGAAATTCGTTACCACCCGGGTAAAGCCAATGTAGTAGCAGACGCCCTAAGTCGGAAGGAATATTCTGGGCGAAGAGTCAAGTCTCTAACCATAACTATCCATTCGCATCTACCCGCACAAATTAAGGGAGCACAGCTTGAAGCTTTGAAACCGGAAAATGTGGTGGGAGAGTCCCTGCGAGGAATGGATAAGAATCTGGTAGTCAAGGATGATGGAGCTTACTACCTCATGGACCGGATCTGGACACCGCGACACGGTGGCTTCAGGGACTTGGTCATTAAGGAAGCGCACAACACTCGATATTCCATTCACCCAGGTTCAGATAAGATGTACCTGGATCTCAAGAAACGTACTGGTGGCCTAACATGAAAGCGGAAATCGCTACCTTCGTGAACAAGTGCCTTACTTGCGCTAAGGTCAAGGTCGAATACCAGAAACCCTCGGGTCTTCTCCAACAGCCAGAGATACCTGAATGGAAGTGGGAGAGAATTACTATGGATTTCATTACCAAATTGCCCAAATCTCCGAGTGGGTACGACACCATTTGGGTAATTGTCGACCGGCTAACCAAATCCGCCCACTTCCTTCCTATCAAGGAAAATTTCAAAATGGAGAGACTTACGCGAATTTACATCCAAGAGGTAGTCCGACTGCACGGTGTACCTGTGTCCATTATTTCCGATCGGGATAGCAGGTTCACCTCGAGGTTCTGGCAGTCACTACAGAAGGCTCTTGGAACTAAGCTGGATATGAGCACAGCTTACCATCCTCAAACCGATGGACAGAGTGAGAGAACTATTCAACCCTTGGAGGATATGCTGCGAGCCTATGTAATCGACTTCGGTAAGGCGTGGGATACCCACTTACCCCTAGTCGAGTTTTCCTACAACAACAGTTATCACACAAGCATCAAAGCTGCCCCATTCGAAGCCCTATACGACCGGAAGTGCAGATCCCCTCTGTGCTGGGCCGAGGTAGGCGGCACTCAATTAGCTAAGGGACGAGTTCCTGACAACACTCTCACCGGTCCAGAAATCATCCGCGAAACCACCGAAAAGATCGTACAAATCTGAGCACGACTTAAAGCCTCAAGAGACCGACAGAAAAGCTACGCAGACAAACGGAGGAAACCCTTGGAATTCCAGGTGGGAGACCGAGTCCTTTTGAAAGTCTCACCCTGGAAAGGCTTGATACGCTTCGGAAAGCGCGGAAAGCTGAATCCAAGATACATAGGGCCTTTTGAGATTCTCGCTAGAATCGGCCCCGTAGCTTACAAACTCAATCTACCCCGCAAACTTAGTAATGTGCATCCTACCTTCCACGTCTCGAACTTGAAAAAGTGCCTATCCGATGAGACTCTCATAATTCCACTCGATGAAATCGAGATCAATGAGAGCCTCAACTTCGTGGAAGAACCTGTGGAGATCATGGACTGAGAGGTCAAACGAACGAAGCAAAGCCGCATCCCGATTGTGAAGGTTCGTTGGAACGCCAAACGAGGACCAGAGTTCACTTGGGAGCGCGAGGATCAAATGAAACTTAACTATCCTCATCTCTTTTCTTAGTTGTGTTGTAATAACGTAACTACTCGAATTCTGAATTTCGGGACGAAATTCCCTCTAACGGGGGGATGATGTGACAACCCGAAATTTACTCCGTCACTATAACCCGTTTCCGTTAATAAAAGTTAGTTCTATTAAAATTTTCCGTTGACTTTTATTTATTAAAATAATTCATTTTGAGTTATTAAAATAAATAATATATAATGACGGAATAAAAACAACTAAGTCGGGTTACGGTTAGTTTACCCGGTAAAAACATTTAGCTCCGTTTAAACGACAGTGTATGGTGGGTCCCCACTAGGCAGCCATATATAAGGGAGGAGTGTCCACCTTTAGAGCCTTTTCCCACCTTGGAGCTTTCTCTCTCTAAAATCGGGTTTGGCTCAAGAACACCATTTTCAAGCCTCAAAAATCAAAGGTAATCTTCCTAACTTGATTTTCTAGCTTAGTATTCATGCTATTTCGAGTTGGATCATCCAAATACCCCAACATGCATGTGTTTACGGTTTGGGGAGCCTCCCAAAACCGTAAACTCCCATATGAGGGTTTTGAAGCCCCAAAACACTTCCAAACCTCTCCTAATGCTTAGATCCTTACATGCATGGAGTTAGAACCACAAGATCATGAGTTTTTGGCCATGAACATGAGTTTACGGTTCTTGAATGTTCAAAAACCGTAAACACCCTTTCAAGGGGTTTTGATGCTCCTTAACCCTTCCAATGCATGTCTAATGGCCTTGAAACTTCCTTGGATGATCTTAGAACCCTAAAACATGTCCAAAGAAGTGTAAACATGAGTTTACGGTTTGGGAACGTCTCCCAAAACCGTAAACACCTTCCAAGGGTGTTTTAATGCTCCAAACACTTTGCATGGCTTGTTTTTGAGTCTAGAACTTGCATGAATGGCCTACAAACCACCAAAACACTTGGAAAATGGACAAACATGGACAAAGGTGGGTTTACGGCCGTAAACCCATGAGTTTACGACCGTAAACTCCCCAAGGGTGGTCCAAGGACCGTAAACCCTAGAGTTTACGACCGTAAACTCCCAAGGAGTGGTCCAAGGACCGTAAACTCCAAGGGAGTACCCAATTGAACCCTAATCACTTCCAAAGCCCTCGAATTGATACTAGGAACCTTCCTTGTGATGCATGAGACCTTCGGACACACAAACTCACCATTTCCATGAGTTTACGGCCGTAAACTCATGGGGGAAATGGTCTCCCAACCGTAAACACACTTAAGTGTGGCCAAGTGAAGTGTAAACTCCATAGTGAGGCCATACACTCCTTAGATGCCACCTTTAGCACTCCTAACACTTGAAACGAAGTGTTTGCATACATTAAAGTACCTTTACTCACTTAATTAGTGATTACACAACTAATTAGATACTTTATACATCACTACATGTTACATAGGATCCGTGTGTGTGTTCAAGTCCTCACTTGACACCTAGCATCCTACCCGGCGTTTCCATCCACTTCACTCATTACAGGTGAGTTCATACCCCTAAATGAACCTTTTTAAATGTTTTTAACTGTTTTATGGGGGGGAATACAAGTTGAACCAAATAAGTTATAGTAACAATCGCATGTGGATTATAACTTGCAACCAAAAGGCTTTTCTACACTATTAACCGTTTTTACCACCAAAAAGGGATTTTCTATACTTTCAACTATATTGCCAATTAAACTGTTTTCAAATGCTTACCAAATTCATTTTCGTGTTAAATCACTATAAAACTATTTTCCAAAATTCGTTTAAACTAATTTTTATTCTCAAACCATATCTACACCAATATATTTATATAAGTAAGACTTGAAGGACTTAGGACTAATAACTCACCTTACTTCCTGTTCTTGTTTGATTGTGGGCTTAGGGTATTTTGTTATTAGTCCGACTCTCGTTGAATTCTTAGTTATATATCTTATATATTTGTGTCAGATATAAAAGTTTTCATATCAGTTCAATGCCTTTGGATATCAAAGACACGCAACCAACAACACTATTTAACTATAATAGGTATCTACACCAATATATTTATATAAGTAAGACTTGAAGGACTTAGGACTAATAGCTCACCTTACTTCCTGTTCTTGTTTGATTGTGGGCTTAGGGTATTTTGTTATTAGTCCGACTCTCGTTGAATTCTTAGTTATTTATCTTATATATTTGTGTCAGATATAAAAGTCTTCATATCTTAACTATAATAGGTATAGTTAAGGGACACTACTCAATGCTACTATTGCCATGACAACTACTAGAGTCAGTTCAGTTGTGAGTCAATATACACTATATACTATACAAGAGAACACTATATACTATACAAGGAGAACATTATGTACTATACAAAGAGAACACTACATACTATACAAGAGAACTTACTAAAATAGAATGCGACATACTATTTCTCGATACGACACATCTTTGTGCTATCACCGCGTAACCAGAGTCTCCTGGAGGGAGAGCGGGCATTATGTGTATAGATCTATACGGGACAGACACTCCCACATCCCGACTGCTAGCTACAGTCCGAGCCGTCTAGGCCCAGGGGTGACAAAATGTCACATCTACACATGACTCGGAGGGTCAAAGGGATTCGATCGTCAATCAGCATGGTTACGTACGAGTTCACATTCAAACCTTTAATTAATACTTTAAAAATTAAAGGCAACAGACTCCCTGAGGAGTATTGTACATTTAATACTACCTGGAGCCTGCATTTCATTACATATGGCCGACAGTGATACTGTTGGGGTAAAACATTTTTCTCATAACTATACATGGATAAAGTCAAACTATATTTTCAAACAAATAACTACTGGGAAAACTTGTACATTATCAAAGGAACAAACAAACCATCGGGTCTTAGTGAAGACTACTTTTTCTGGAAAACATAGGGTTTTCTAGGGCTCATACTATTTTCAAACACCGAAACTTTCTTTTACAAATGTATAATTGTGAATATTTTTATACAGGAAATGACACTAAATACTTATGAACTCACCAACCTTATGCTGATAAACATTTTCAAAATAACTTGTATTCTCAGGTCATCAGTAGACAGGTACGGATGCCGCTTTTGAGAAGACGGAGCATACATAAGACTCCACCTTATTTTGATTGTATTTTTGGTGTCTAACATTTGTACTGAACACGTTTGTATTACAATTATTATCTTAATGCAATGGATGTTGTTGCTTGTCTTTACTATTATGCTTTGTTATGATACTGTACATGACGTCCTCCACCCCAGAACGTATTCCTCCGTTCTCGGTTTTGGGGTGTGACATTCGTGAGTGTTGAACTAAAGATATTTTGTTCATCGAACTGCATTGTCATATTTTATATTCTTAACTGAAGATCATACAATTCCTTTGGATCAGCCACCACATGGTTTCCTTCGTTGGTCGCCTGATTTTCATCCTAGATATGAATCCTCTCTCTCTGATGTTTAGATTCGGCTTCCCTACCTTCCCTTGCCATTTTTGAGTCCTGCATACCTTAAAGGTCTTGTGGGAACCTTTGGATGATTTTTGTGGTGTATTCCTTTGTAGTGAGTAGGGCCTCTTTCTCGTTGATCAGTTCGCCTCTGCTCTATTGAAAGGTCTCCATTTCCAACCCCGTACCTTGGAAAGAAAAAGGTAGCACCGAAGAAAGGAAAGAGCGAGATGGTGGTTTTTGTTGTTCCCGCGAAGCGAGGGCAAAGCCGTGTCAAATATATAGCGGATTTGGGTGCTCTAGCCAAAACGAATCCTATTTCGGCTATTACCTTCTCCATTACTATATTCTCATACTAAAAGTAGGGGTGGTTACCATAGATAGATTAGAGAAGATGATGGTCATACTAATCCAATCAGTGGAAACCATATCCAAAGGCATGTCTGCAATGCGTTCGACATTCCTCCAATCCCAAGTATCTCCTTTGTCACTCTAGCATTCGGGCTTCTTTTTTTTTTAAGAAATGCTTCTTTAGAATTCTAAGGTGGTAGGGAAGCGGTCATAGGTTGGTCCAAAGAACGAGAGTCGGCTTCCTTAAGTCCGTTGTTCCTCAGTAGCTCAATGGTAGATCGGTCGGCTGTTAACTGACTGGTCGTAGGTTCAAATCCTACTTGGGGAGGGAAAAAACGGAATCAAGAAGGGGTCAGCTGAGCTCGAAAGGGGTAGCCGGTCGTCGGCTAGGAGCTCTGGCCGGCAACGAAACTAAAGACTACCCTATGGTAGATCGAAGGTCCTGTGCCACTTGAACTCAAATCTATCTTACCTTCAATCCTTCGTTGTCCAGCCAAGCCAGCCCATAACAAAATGTTAGACCGGTTGACACAACCGAATTGGTTGAGGAAAAGGAAAGCCCAGCGAGAGCTGGCTGCATCACTTTGGTCCTTCTTCGCGTCTCATCTTAACATCTCAATATCCCAAGCTCAGTCTCTCGAGCAGCGTCTTGAGTCTTGGTGGACTGATACTATTTGCTCCCAGTATTCTTTTTTACGCAATTCTGTTGCTTTATTTATCCTACGGGAAGTTTGGAAAGACCGCAATTCCATTACCCAAAGAAGGAAAAAAACGAACGGACTAAAGCGAGGAGTTCATTGGCCATACATAGTTAAGGAGGATGGGGGCCAACCTCTTTCATGACCCATGGCCCTAGTGTGTCACTTGGTTAGCATTTATGAATCTTCCACTTATTTGATGGGCTGGTTAAGAGATTATTTATGGTTAAACTCTTCACAACTTATTAATGGATATAACCCTTTTGGTATGAATAGTTTATCAGTATGGGCATGGATGTTTTTATTTGGACATCTGGTTTGGGCTACTGGATTTATGTTTTTAATTTCCTGACGTGGATATTGGCAGGAATTGATTGAAACTTTAGCATGGGCTCATGAACGCACACCTTTGTCCAATTTGATTCGTTGGAGAGATAAACCGGTGGCACTTTCCATTTTACAAGCAAGATTGGTTGGATTAGCCCACTTTTCTGTAGGTTATATATTTACTTATGCGGTTTGTCTTGCCTCTATCTTCCCGGGACTCCTGCGGGCTAGAGAGATGGAACTACTGAAGCAGCTCCCTCTGCTTCTGGAACTGTAAAAGGGTTGGGGGCAATCACTTTTTAGATCATGGCTTGTAATCCCGGAGCCTTTCCCTTAACTTTTAGCTTACCTAAGGTAATTTATTATCTTATTCCTACCATCCGGGGCGAAAGGATGAGACAGAATAGCGTGTCATTTCGGAACCGTTCATAAGCTTTCCCTTGACTAATATCAAAGTCAAGGCAGCTATTTTTTTATTGTCATTCTCATCATACATGTACGCTGTAGTTACTTCCGAGAGCCAGCTTGTTATTATCCTTACCACTTAACAATGATCCAAAATAAAAACATCTTTCAACTATGTTTCATAAGTGAGTCCCTTGCCAACTTTTTTTCTTTCTTTCGAGTTACGGGGCTTGGCACGGGACCTTCGATCTACCATAGGGTAGAATACTACTCGAACGAAGAAGACTACTATAGGATCGAATTCGCTTTCCATGGTGAACTGGTCGTCCCATACCTTCTGCCAGTCTCATATGTGTGGAACCAAGTCTTTTTTGGTTCCAACCCCCCCCCCCCCTTGAATACATAGGGTCGTTGCACAATCGTGAGTCCCTTGAATATAGAGAGAAGTTTGACTTGTAAAAAAAGACGTGAGTGTCCCTAAAACTATGCCCTTGTTCTAATAGTACAAGCTCGCTACTCTTTTTCGGGCTTCTTCTCATTCTTCTTTGGCACCTACGGTAGAGATCGGAGGCTTCACACCTCGTCATAGCCTTGAAAAGCTCACTCGGAGTTATAGTTAGAGAATGGGATATGATTAACTACTTGCCTACTGCTACCTGGGAGTCTTTCCTCGGGAGATCGAAGAAGGTATACTATTTGATCTAAATAGTTTTTTGAAACCTCCATAAGTTATGGATATGAAAAGGTTTTAAAAAAAATTGATTCAAAGTTTTTTATGGAGTTACAAAACTTGGTCTTAATGTTTTAAAGAATTCCATAACTTGTTCTTAAGTTATGGAACATGAAAAATTTCATCATAAAACAAGTATTTAACTCCATAAGTTATGGAATCCAAAAGTTTTCAAGAGTTACAAAACTTGCCCTCAAGTTTTGGAATTTGGAAAAAGTTTTTTTATGATAAAAAAAAGAATTGAATTCTAAAACTCTTGGGTTCATAACTTAAACAATTAATTAAATGGTTTTAATTTTGAATTTAATAATTGGAATTATGATGTTTTTATTGAATAATTCAATTAACTCTTATGGACTTTATTAATAGATAATTAAAGTGTTTAATTAAAAGGGAATAAATAATTCCATAATGACATGGTTTAAATTTAATTAAATTAAGAGTATAGTTTAATTAATAGATTAAACCACCAAGTATTTTAAATGTCTAAAATACACCCTTATACTATTATAATATTAAAAGTTTAATATATTATATGTATAAGAGCAAGTCGTCTTACCATTAGTAGGCCTCATTCACGAAGCCGGTCTATAAGGGGGGTATAAGGTTACTGCCTATAAAATGACAGTTTAATGGGTGTCCACTCCCACTCACCGCTTCCTTGACCGGTGGAGGGTCGTTAGCCAAACAGGTAGGACAAGGACTATAATTCTCCCTTCATTATAAGTATAATGATAAATACTAAGTAACTAAACACTTATAAATTCCCAATCTTAGTTACTTACGAAAATGTGAATAAGGTGCTAATCCATGAAATTACACTTTGCACTTTGTTTAAGCTGTTAGTGGAGTGTGTGTGGTTAACCGGCACACTAACCTGGACTTAACAAGGTAGGCAAAGGTTAACTTAATGTTTATCATTGTATCGTTGGAGCGTGTGTGGTTAACCGGCACATCGATTGAGGGGTAAATATTAAGGGTACCAAGTATATTTGCATGGTTACTTCACACCTTGTTTTGTGATCCTCGGCATCCCAGTCACAAAACCTGAAGGGCACACTCGAGATTGAAACATGCCATTGAAAAGTTCAATGAATCTCAAAAGAATCTAGGAGTTTCAAAACCAATTAAAACCTAATAATACATTTCGTTTATCTTGGTGGAAATTGGTGAATCGTCATTCACCTTCCTTCAAATATTTTATAGCTTGGATTATGGCATCCCTCTTCCAAGTTATAAAATAGTTTGTTGGGTCCTAGCCTTAATATATCATATTGGGTGTTATATTAAGGACTTAAATCAACTTTACGTGAATTTCTCCCATTGTTGATGTCTGGTTTAGACAACAATGATCTTCCCAAACCAAGCTTTCCTAATGAATATGACTTCCCGGGTTTGGCTCATGGAAGTCATACTTCTCTTCCTCCACCTCCTCCAACTATTCTCCCTAACCCACAAGTTCAAGGTCACTCAAGCCCTAATGGCAAGCAAGGTCTATGTGTGGTCACATCTTAGAGATGAAGTCACATATTGACAAGCCGGGAGAGTTGGGTGTCAAAGTCTTGAGAAAGTTGGATGTTCAGGCACTTTCTAAGTCACATAGTGAGTTCCTTTGGGACTACTATGAAACAGACTATGACATGAACCTTAATGATCATATCTATTTGCTTGGTGCTGCTGAATCAGCAATGATTTGGAACGATAGTAAAGCAAATTTGATTAGAAGATCAACTTCCCAAAAACTTTATGGACAGTGACAATGGTGACACTGGAAATCCAGAAAAAGCATTCTCTTCCCAATGGAAAGGGATTGGCCATAGTCAACCCGGTTAACCAAATGTTAAAGAGAAAGGCTAAGTCTGAGATAGTCCCATTACCAAAGGGTCCATATGTTTATTTTGCCAAAGGAAGGGGCGTTGATTGCAAAGCTGCCAAATTTACCTAAGGATGTTAAAGTCAATAAGTTTGACTCTACATCAGGTAGAGCCCATTATCTAACTCTATTAAGTTCTATTCTGAGATCCTCATTACATGATGTGACTGGGTCACATGTTGATGTTTTAAGAATCAAAGAATAGAGAGAAATCTTAAAGGAAGTATATGCTGATTCTGATCGCGAAGGTGGATTTCGATCGCATCAGAATTTTGAGCAGTTGCTTAAGAAGTTATGATATATTGCTAAGGAATAGATAACAACAATTTTCCATGTGGATTGTAAGGATAAGTTTTTCCGCAAAGTTTTAAAATAAAAGAAAATTGTTTAATTTTATTTTTTTGAAGTATCCTTACAATGGCATTTGTGGAAAATTGTTGCTTATATGATTCCACTGACAGCAATATTGGAAAATGGATTTGATTCTTTCATTTGTGGTAGTGTCTAAATTTACCAAATCAGGAAAGTTCCTCATCGCCCAAGTTTCAATTGGACCGAAACTTGGAATCATGCAAGTTGAATAGTATGATGAATGAGAACTTTCAAGCATTGGAAAATCAAGACTAATTACTTGTTCACATGGATGTGTGACTCAAGTGAAGGACTAAAGGGATCGAGTACACATTCTTGTCCACTGGTCATGTCCACCACAAAGCTCGTTAAGACTATTTGATTTACTAAAGTTTAGTAAATATGGTTATACTTACAAGTTTAAGTATAATTCTGAAACATTGGAAAAGTCTCAATGTATGGCAGAACGAATGGGAAGAATCAAATTAGGCAGAAAGATAAAAGTTTCTCAAATCTGAAAAGATGGGAGAGTACTTTAGTATCATGTTTGTGATCATCTTAATGATTTAGAAATCATATCACAATTAGTCCTCTAAAGGTCATCTTAGTGCATTCTTATGACTAAGAAGAGGAGTCATGAATTGTTGAAATGGTTAGATCAGGAAGATGAGTCATACTTCGTTCCAAAACAATTCTTAGAGTCATACTCCAAGATTGTAACTTGAGTGACATATCTTAAAGAAAGGTTTAAAACACTTGTCAAATGTAAGAGTAAAAGTGTCCTACTCTTGTACATTTGAAATTGGTAAGTTGTGATGTTTTGGATAAAACAAAGACCAACTAAGGCCAATTGTGTGAAGTGTTTGTCTTGATAAAGAACCCGCACTATCTCTTGAATATTTGGTAAGATAGTCTTATATGTCAAGAGGATAGTGGGAGTCTTAAAGATCCTAAAAAGAATTTCAAGAACTAATCAAGAATAAAACCCGAGGTTCTTCACTAGCACACGACTTGAGGTTTATAACCTATCGTGTTGACATATTTTGTGCCCATTCTAGTTAACGTTGGCTTTGCATAGGAGTTCTGAAAGTTCTCAATTGGTTGCATAACAACTTGGAAGCAATGGCAGGCCCTGTACTGCCAGGTGGCAAGAAGTTAAGATTGCATAAGTTCAGTCCATATGAGTTTGGATTTGTCATTATCCTTGTCTTGTGACTATGGTTTTGACGATTCACATGGATAAGAACACATACACCATAAAATCTAAGGGTCATAAGGTTTCTCTCCGATTCATGAAAATGATGGTGAGGAAACACTTCCACCAAGTAGATTTGAAGCAGATGGCAAAAGGTCTAAACAATTGAGACTATGATTACGGCATCCCTTTTCATAGTTCTGAAATTGTTTAGACACACATGCATGCTATCTAAGGAAAGGTGTATGATTTTGATAAAGTTTTATCAAAGCATCTCGTATCAGAAATCTGAACTTTGGTCAGAAAGTCAATAAAGTATTGATTTCTAGAAGTCCAGCTGATTTCTGAGTACATGTCAAAGCTAGTGGGAGCATAAGTGTTATGCTAATAATCATCATGTTAGTGGGAGCATGATAATTATTGTTAGTGTTGCAAGTTAGCATTGTTAATTATAGAAAACAAAAGTTTCAATTCGTGAGGCTGCAGGGATTGAAAAAGTTGTTTTGCTATAATTAAGGGAGAGGATACACTTCATTTCAGTTCTAAAGGCTTAGATTGAGACCTTAATCATCTTTAGTCAAGAATATATATATGAATTTCATGTTGGATTGGTTCAACTTAAGGAAATTCTATATATTGCGTTCTCAAAATTCGATTATGATTACGGCATCCCTCTTCATAGTCAAATTTTGAAAACATGGCAAATAAAAATATTGTAGCACAAGACTGGTCTAGAATCATGTCTTTATGTGAGACATCATGAATCGTGTACCATTTGCTTTGGGTACAGGATCGATTGCATGTGCTATAATATTTGTCATTTCTAAATTTTTCCAAATGCCCAGAGGCATTAAGAAGGGAAAAGGTCTAGAATTGGATATGACTAAAATTGTTAAGCAATTGTCGAGGACAATCTGAGGTTTACCAAAGATTGGTTGCTCAGGGACAGTTGGAAGTATAGTGCTAATTTTGGAAGGACCATATTGACATATTCTGAAAAGAGGCATCTCTTATTCAGAAGTGATAGTCAAAATGAGAATATGGAGTTGTCTCCATAGGTGGAAGTTATCTGTGTAAGATTAGAAAATTTAATGCAAGAAGCATGTCCAAAGCAATGTACTTTGAATATGAGACTTAGTTTCCATGGAGTTGATCTCCGTTGGAATACCTTATAATGACTGTTGACAAGTCTTTGTGACTTTGTACATATTCATTACAGGAGGGTCAGTGCATATAAGTTTAAAATCTAAACAGATTTCGATAAATGATAGGAATTTGAAATTCTCACATTTTTCGATAAGGATTTGGGAGTGTGAAATTAGAATCATTGAAATTATGTTCAATTGGTTTATTTCACAAAGTAAGGATCATAGAAAAACATAGAATGCATACTTGGTGTATGGAAAAGCTATTGTTTAAGAAAAACATAGTGTACATGCTTGGAGCATGGGACAACTAGTGTTTTTAATTCAAGTATAAAGTTGATAAAACTGAAACAATGAATAATGAGTAATCAGTATGGTGATAAATAAAAGTGTTTATTTATATTCATAGGATTTGATACCATATTTGATTCATTTATTCTTGTGTTTCACTTTCCATGTTTTGACTTCCAGAATAACTAAGTCGCTCTTCCTGAATGATTAAGTTATTCAAACCATCCACAGTCGGTCATATGTTGGAAGTAGATATGAATCAAGATTGTCATGGGTTGGTTTGTAGAGGTCCAAGTTGGTGGACAAAGTGGTGCTACAACACTCATGAGTGCTCATAAGTTCTGAGTATTGGATTCAACCCGCGCTCATTTGAATCACTTCATGGATTTTATCACGAGTGATCATGAGATGATAATATCTTATATTCTTCAAACCTAGAGATATGAGTTGTTACTATGAGTTGGTTATACAATGATTGCACGAAAATGCATTTGGTAACTCGATGTTGTAAAACGTGCCTTTGTGTATGATTTAACAAGTTGTAGAACAAGCCATATGAGTCGAAGTTTATCCATTCCTTTTACCTTCGGGATAAAAGCCATATATGTGGGCCCCTCGATGATTTAGCGATGACACATGTGAGTGCTTGGCCAAGCCAAGACTGATTTGATTTGTTCAATCAGTCAGTCATCATAAATCGAAAATCGGGAAACAACAAATGGACAGAGAGAATGATTATAATCCATGTCTCAGTCCATATGATATCTAGAATGGAGGAATATATGATCCCTTATCTAATGGACAAGTTATTGACAAGGTCAGAGTTCGACAGCGGCTTTAAGAGCTACAATTGCCAGTTAGGTGTTGAAGTCATACTCAATAATAGTTTTAGACTTATCCAAGTGGGAGACTATTGGATTAATGTCTAAGTCCATAACTATATTTGGTATGTACTTGACCCGACCCGGCATGGTCCATTTGGGTTGCACTTCACCGGCACAATTTATATGGATAGTCTTTTGAGAATAGTATATTTATGATTTATATTAATATATTATAAGTTATAATATATTAATATGGAATCATATTATTTAATTAGTATTGATCAAGAATTAATTTAGAATTAATTAAGTGATCAAAAAGAACTAATTAAATATGGACTCTTATATATATGGAATGGGCCAAGTTCATTTAGGTTGGGCTAAGCTTTCATGGATGGTCCATGGAGCTTTTAACCCATGGATCGTATGTAAATGAAAGGTCATGGGTATTAGGGTTTACATGGATGTAACCCTAATCCTCCATAATATATAAAGGGGTCCTTGGCTCACAAAATTGGCACAAGTGTGTGAAAATAAGAGTGGGCCGATTTTAGTGTGCATACATATTCTCTCAAGTTCTTCCAAGGTGTTTTGGTGATTTGTGATTCCATTTGAGGCTTTCACACTATTGGGCTAAGCTCTTAAAGCTTTAAGATATCAAGCTACATCAAAAGGTATGTCATCTAACTAGAACTTTGTAGTATAGGTGCTTCATAATATGCTAGTTAGGATGAAACCTTGGAATAGTTAATATTTGCATGTATAATAGAGAAAACATAGATCCAAGGTTTATAGGGTTGCATGTACACCATAGGAGTGTTAGAATGCTCAAAACCCAACAGAGACACGATCTCGCGAACGTACACGTCGGCCAATTTCTCGGCCGATGAGCTCTCCCGTATGGCCAAGAAATGGGCACTCTTGGTCAATCGATCCACGATGACCCATATAGCATCAAACCCCTTCGTCGTCCTCGGAAACTTGGTAATAAAATGCATCGTGATCTGTTCCCATTTCCACATGGGGATCTCCAGGGGCTGCAGCTTGCCATGCGGCCTCTGATGCTCGGCCTTGGCCATCCTACAGGTCAAGCACCTCTCGACGTACCAAGCGATTTCTCGCTTCATGCACGGCCACCAATAGCTTAAACTCCAATCCCGGAACATCTTGGTGGCCCCCGGGTGAATAGAGAAATGAGACTTATGAGCCTCCTCCATAACCGTCTGCCTAACCCCGCCAGACATCGGAACCCAAACCCGATCGCATCGGGTCAATAATCCCCGACTATCCTGCTTAAACCGGGTATTCTCACCCTTGATCCTCTCCAGCTTCCAATTCTCCGGTCGCATGCCCTCAACCTGGGCATCTCTGATTAGACTCACAAGCGGAGAGTCCACTGCTATCCTCATACATACCGCTGGGGTGGAAGACCCAGCTGACTTGCGGCTCAAAGCATCCGCAACCACGTTCGCTTTACCAGGGTGGTAAAGGATCTCGCAATCGTAGTCCTTGACTACATCCAGCCACCTGCACTGCCTCATGTTCAGGTTCGGCTGATCCATGATATGTCTCAAGCTCTTGTGATCCGTGTAAATGGTACAACGGACCCCATAAAGGTAATGTCTCCATATCTTGAGGGCGAATACCACCGCCCCCAACTCCAAGTCATGCGTAGGGTATCTTGTCTCATGCGACTTCAATTGCCGCGACACATAAGCTATTACTCGTCCTTTCTGCATGAGGACCACCCCTAACCCTATGATGGATGCATCACAGAACACCACAAAATCCTCAAATCCCTCCGGGAGTGTCAAGACTGGGGCCTCGCACAACCGCTATCGGAGGGTCTCAAACGCCCTCTGCTACTCAGGGCCCCACCGTAAATCCACCCCCTTCCTCGTCATACGAGTGAGGGGTACGGCAATCTTGGAGAAGTTCTGTATGAAGCTCCGGTAGTACCCTGCCAATCCCAAAAAGCTCCTGATGTCTGAGGAAGATTTCAGAACCTCCCACTGCATAACCGCCTCAATTTTGGCCGGATCGACCAAAATCCCCTCTTGGTTAACGAGATGTCCGAGGAACTGGACCTCTCGTACCCAAAACTCACACTTCGAGAACTTGGCGTACAGCCGTTCTCGTCTCAGAACTCCCAACAACTCCCGCAGATGCTCCTCATGCTGCTCTCGGGTCTTGGAATACACCAAGATATCATCTATAAACACTATGACCGAGCGATCGAGCATCGGTCTACAGACCCGATTCATCAGGTCCATGAACACTGCTGGCGCATTGGTGAGCCCAAACGGCATCACCACGAACTCGTAATATCCATAACGAGTTTGGAGCGCGGTCTTCTCCACGTCCTCCTCTCTGACCCTGACCTGATGATACCCAGACCTCAAGTCTATCTTGGAAAACCAAGATGCACCCTGCAACTGATCGAAGAGATCGTCTATCCTCGGGAGTGAGTAACGGTTCTTCACCGTTAATTTATTCAACTCCCGGTAGTCAATGCACATCCGGTGCGAACCGTCCTTCTTCCGGACAAAAAGAATCGGTGCTCCCCATGGAGAACTGCTCGGACGAATGAACTGCTTGCCTAGCAGTTCCTGTAGCTGTGACGACAGCTCCTGGATCTCTCGCGGTGCCAATCGGTACGACACCTTAGCGATAGGGGCCGCGCCTAGCACCAGGTCGATCCTGAACTCGACCTGCCTCTCCGGATGTATCCCCGACAACTCCTCCGGAAACACATCTTCAAACTCCCTGACCACCGGTACATCGGAAACCAAAATCTGATCCCTGACCCGCGTATCTACCACATACGCTAGATAACCCGCACACCCGTGCTGAATGTACTGCCGAGCCCTGGCAGCTGAACAAAACCCTGATCCCACTCTGGTGCCCTCACCATATACAGTCAGTTCTCCCCCACTTAGGTTCGAACTACCACTCGCTGGCCCTCGCAATCAATCATAGCACCGAACCGACTGAGCCAATCCATGCCTACAATCACACACACCTCCCCCATGGGAATCAGAATCAAATCTATCGGAAAGGACACCCCGAAAATCTCCAAATCACACCCTCGATAAACCGATGAAGCAGAAACCCCGTGTTCGTTGGCGATAGACACTCGCAACGGACACTCTAACTCGCCCACTGGCACACTGAACTCCTTACTAAATGACTGAGATACAAAAGACCGACTCGCCCCCGAGTCAAATAAAACCAAAGCAGGCAAAGAGTTCACTAAAAACGTACCGGTAACCACATCTGGCGCTGCCCTGGCCTCCTCTGCGGTCATCTGGAAAGCACGACCCTGAGCCTTCGGAGGCTCTGCCCTGACTGGTCTCCCATCCGTGATCCTCAAGGTAGTCAGCACTGGATCCTGCGCCGGCTTGGCGGCTAGTAGAGGACACTGGGCCTTCATATGGCCCACCTGCTCACAATGATAGCAAAGCCTGACTCTGAAAGTCGGAGTCGGCTGCCTACAATCCCTGGCCAAATGGCCCTGCTTGCCACATCAGTGGCACCCACTCCCTGTCCGGCACATCCCTGAATGAGCCTTCCCGCACTTCCCACAAGTGCGGCCTGGCCGTCCCCAGTCCTCGTATCAGCGGTCTTGGACCGCTTTGGCGCCAGCTGTGACTGTGCCGGGGCCTGCCGCTGCTCCCTCAACTGCAGCTCAATCTCCAACTCACTCCGTCTAGCGGCCTCCTGCAACTCCAGAAGTGTATCACATCGCTGGGTAGACACAAACTGACGGATGTCAGTCTTGAGCATGCTCAGATAACGGGTCATCTGAGCCTGCTCGGAAGCAAACTCCGGGCAAAACATCGCCCTCTCAGTGAACATACGGGTGATCTCTGTCACCGACTCCCCATCTTGCCTCAAACTCAGAAACTCCTGTGCTAAACGCTCCCGCTCGACCCGCGGAATGTAATGGGCGCAGAACATGTCTCTGAACTGCTCCCAAGTAACAGCAGCTCTCTGGTCATCAGTGTACGACCCAGTTGCAAGTCTCCACCAGTCCTTGGCCCCGGACCTTAGCAGGTTCAGAGTATACCTGACCTTCTGGTCAGTAGGACACGAGCAGGTGAAGAAACACCCCTCCACATTCGAGATCCACCTCATAGCCTTGATGGGATACTGCATCCCATCAAAAGTAGGGGGCTTCGTGTTATCGAAGTCCCTGTACTGAAAAATCGCCCTGCTCCCCTTCCCGCCGCTGTTACAGTCACGGTGGCTACAGCGGCAGCTGTCTCAGCGATGGCTGCATATCTGTCGTCGAAATACTCCATCATAGCGGACTTAATAGTCCCGAACAACTCCGGAATCTGACCCCGGAGAATCTCGACCACCTCCTCGCGGATGATCTCCCTGACCCGATCATCTGTCAACATTGGCCCCTCCTGGCCGATAACCTCAGGTGCCACTGGGGCCTCCTGATCACCCTGTCCTGATCCTGATCCGGACCCCGACGTGAAACGCCTCGTAACTGCCATTCTGAAACATAACAGGAAGATATCAGACAATCCGCATAAGTAACTGGGAACCAACTCCCGACTAATCCCTAGGGGTTGTGACTTCCTTGCTACGCGTATGGGTCCTGTGCTTTCTGTAGTACGGGCCCATACTACCTTCCACACCTACCCATATTTGTCTCAAGTATCACCACAACACCCTAACAACATACATATCATAGAGAACACTCAATCCTCACTCCTAGAGGAAGGCTAACCGTCTCACAACTGACCTACCGGTCCCCTACAACTCACCCATCCATGAAACTTCCACCAACCCCTGCAGCCCTAGTGTATGCTAGTCATACATAACGCTAGACCCTATAGACTTTCGAATATCCAATCCTACCCTAAGCTCCCAATCAAACAAGAACATAACATAAGGCTAAATCAAACATTCTTAGGCTATAAGATCTTAATTATGTACGGCCGTGATGCATACACTAAGCAACTACAGTAATGATGTCAATTTCATATAAGGGAAACCCTAGGCTATCAGGCATCATACAATCAGGCAATTCTATCATGCAATTCCTGAAGACCCCTAGCCTAGCACTAGCATGCTGTTCTAACATATCACATAATCAAATAACTGTATGGTATTTTGGGGCTACTTACTGGCTCCGGCTGATCGTACATCCTGTATCCTCATTTACTTATTTTGAAAACCATTTTAGAAATCATTTTGAAAACCTTTCCTTGATTTGAGACCGGATTCACACGCATGTTCCTCCAATTCACTCAAACCAAGGCTCTGATACCAACTTGTAACACCCAAAAATTTTCAACCAATTTAAACTTTTAAAAACATTTCAAACCATTAAAAATCATTACAACTTTGTTTTCAAAATGTATAATATCATAGTTTTCCCAGAAACATAGACAAAACATGAGGAGATGTACGATCACGCCTTCTCCTTGCCGCGATCCCCTGATGTACATGAAACAATAAACTGAAACTATAAGCCCGAGAGCTTAGTGAGTTCCCCCAAAATACCCATACCCGCAACAATACACATATAATCATAACTGCATACTATGGGTCCAATCAACCATCGGGTTGGAATACCCTAGGCCCACAACCAACAGGTTGGATTGCCAACACACTATGGGTCCAATCAACCATCAGGTTGGAATACCCCATGCCCACAACCAACAGGTTGGAATGCCCACATACTCTGAGTCCAATCATCCTCGGGATGGAATACTCACGGCCCACAACCTACAGGTTGGAATGCCCAGGTCTATTGGCCTTCGCACCAAGCAGATAAGCCTCAACCGCCAAACAAACATGTGCACATATAATAGATAATCACATAACAGTCTATAGACAATACTTGATCTAACGGATCTTACCACATAGCACATAACACCATCCTATCTACCAGGATGCCAATCTAACAGATCATACCACATATCATATAATATTATCCTACACTCTAGGATACCGATCTAACAGATCATACTAGCATAACATAACCATATAATAATCCAAAAGGTCGGCCTTGGTGCCTTAGACCCTTGACTATAGTGAGGAAAACTCACCTCGCAACTGTCCTCTGAAACTAGAAGCTCAACTCCCGGATCACCAACACGAACTCTACCACCTATCGTTACCATAAAACCCTTTTTCGTAAATCTCCAAATTACCAGAATACTCTCAGAAGTCAACTGGTCAACTCTTGGTCAAAGTCAAAGTCCCCAGTCATAGTTAACAGTCAATGTTGACTCGACTCGTCGAGTGCAGACCATCGACTCGTTGAGTCCTTCCTGAACTCGAGAAGTCGTGAAATCCTTGATTAGATCGTCGAGTTCCCCTTTAGCTCGCCGAGTTCATACGTGTCCAAGAATTGGGAGAAACCCTAGCCGACTCGCCGAGTCATCGAACGACTCGCCGAGTTCAAGGCAATCTTCAACGGACTCACCGAGTTTGTTCATCAACTCGACGAGTGCACGACCATCTTCATATGGCTCGCCGAGTTGACTATGCAACTCGCCGAGTCCTTGCAGACATTCATCCATGCAGACACTTTTTAAGCCATGCCAAGGTTCCAGATTACAGATCCAAGCTTCTAAGGCATGTTTATCACGTAAAGTTGCAAACTTTACACACATGCAAGGCCCTAAAGGCTCTAAATGACCAATCTAAGCTTCTAATGGAGCTTTACACCTTGGGAGAGTCTCATCCTTGCAAGAGCTGGAAAGTTTATGGACTTAGGACTCAAAAGAGGTTCAGATCTGAAGTTTCAACTTCAGATCTAGCTCCCATACCAAAATCCCTTCATAAATAACTAAAGAAATCCCTAGTTTTCACATATTAATGATTCTTAGAAGAAAAATAGGTTAAGGTAACAGCTGGTTACCTCCAAAACGTGCCCAAACTGAAGTAGACTCTGGATCCACACAGAAATCTTGATGCTAGCCTCTTGATCTACAAATTACCTTCACAAAAGTCACTTCCTAAAGCTCCAAAACACTCTCCAAGCTCTCACTCACGACAATTAGGGTTTCTGGGTCTCAAGAGGGTGATAGAGGACAGTGGGAGGCGCTAATGGTCCAATATATAGGGTGCAAAACCCTGAAAATTAGGGTTTCCACTGCCAGCTCCTACTCGTCGAGTCCCCCATGCCGACTCGACGAGTCACTCATTAAATGACGTGTCCTGGCCCACTGCTACTCGACGAGTCATAGCGCCAACTCGTAGAGTAGACCTTAAACATGAAGTCTAAAAGGAAAAACTAATAATACCTGACGGTTGGGATGTTACATGGATTATTGCTATTCCATCGTTGGTTGGGAATTTCATCAGGTCGTGGATTGTTGATACTACTGCACCAAATTGTAGTATCGCCTTTAATCCTAGTATGATGTCCTATTCGGATGTTGCTCGTGCGATCGTGAATTTGAGGTTCACCTTCTTTCTTCTGATATTGGGTCGATCTTCTATAGTGAATGGCAGCTGTATAATTCATAGCGGCCAAACATTGTGGCATACGAAACCTGTTAACCCGCCTAGTTCTAGTTTGATCCCATCCTTCTAGCAATGTGGTAGTTGCTGGAATAAATGTTTGAACATTATTTTTGTCGTGCTATAGTTGTCAATGTATACCATGTGTATTCTTGTATGTTTGATCTGTGCTTCAATGATTAGGGTGTCTCCTCCCCACTTTCGTGGTATGGGATCGTTTGGAGAGAAGTGAAGTTCGTTCTCGCCTGCTTTAGTGATGGTCATTAGGTGTTCTTTATTCAGGTTTTCCGCCCGACAATATGTTTGTATGGTAATGATCTATAGCGCTTTGCCTTTGTTGTTCTGGCCTTCTGTTGTGCTTTTCTAGGTGTTTCCAGCATCGTTGGATGGTTTGACACTTCTATCTATTTTTGAGAGTGTTCCCTTGGCCATTCATTCTTCTTTCTCTTTCTATAGAGCGTCATAATTTATTGTGTTGTGACATTGTTTTTAGATATTTGAAATACTTTGCTCTGTCTAGAAGTTGGTGCATGTTGTTTCTTTGTTATTTTGTTTGATCTGTGATGGTCAGGATTTTAGGTTTTTTTGTATCGCCTATCATCACGTGTGTATGATTGAAAAGATCTATTGTGGCGATAATTCTAGTTGTTGTTTCTTTTTGATATTTGGGGGTACATAACTCTTTCAAGTTTTTTGTTTTTACAGCTTGCAGGTATGCTTCTTTGGCAGTTGAGCCTTCTTTCTAGTGAAGGTGAAATTCTACCCTTTCTTTTAATTATTGTATTGTGGATGGTTTTTTCCCAAGTTTTTTCTCTGACAATGGTCTTGGGACAAGGACATAACTAATTGCTCTCATGATCAACTTCTCATCTTGGCTAGGTATGTTAAGTGTTTTTTAGTTCAATCGCTTGAACTATTAACAGCCGAATTCTCCTTATCGCGGGTTCATCGTATGATTTTTGTATGTATCCGTGATATTTCCGTAGTTGCGTGAATTATTTTACAAATAATGATTTGAGTTGTGAGAAGTTATTGATTTTGTTGGGTGCGAGGCGTTTGAACCATTCCCCGATGTTTATGTCTAGTGTTGTTCGAAAAGGTGTGCATCAAAATCTTTCATCTAGCTTTATGGATTTCATATGCATTCATATGTATCTATGTGGTTGTCTTCGCAAGTTGTGACATGGTATATTTTAAGGTTTGGTAGTCTTCTTGTCCTAGGTATTTCATAGTTGTGCAATTTTGCTACGAATGAGGAGCTATTGGCTATGGGAATAGTTGTTGGTGTGGGAAAATTGTGCCATTAGGGAAAAGAGGAAAACTTGTGTTTATTAAGGGAGTGGATTGAGTTGTGAATGAGTTACCATATTTATTCAGGATGGTTATGGTTGAGACGTGAGGTAACGTGTTGAGTGGGGGTTGTTGATTCTGCTTCAACTGTTCGAACATGTTGCCGACTGTTGGCACAGAAATATGAGGTGGAGTTGTTGGATCGTTTCCTATGAATGTTGATGATTTAATGGAATTCAGTCTTATGTGTTGTGGAGTTTTCATGGTTAGCTAAACGTGACCAATTGGGGATGCTTATAGTGTGATGGTGCTCCTATGTTGCTAGGGGTGACAAATGAACTTGCAGTTTGTGTTTCACTAATTGAAGAGCTTAACAAAATTGGTTGTTGAGTGTTCACTAGATTGAACGGTGGTAACCATACTTTAATGATTGGAGTGAATGGATATAAAGGTGTGACGACCGATGGCGTTGTTATTTGCACATTATTTGTGATGCTTGGCCTGAGTGACGTCATGGGATGGATCCAACTTTAGAGATATAAGGATCCAAAGGCTATTTCTTTCGTTTCTCTTATCAATAACCGTGGTATTGAAGCTTTTTATCCCGGTTGTCACAACAATGGATGATGAAAATTTTGTGAAGTGGTATCTAGATGGATTCCATTGAGCGGACCACTTGCAATCGAGCCCTAGAACACAAAGAAGAGCTTCATCATCCATACTTTGAGAGGAGATCCTAGGAGGACGCTTCGATAATAAAGTTAGTATATTCCGAGAGGGATTTCTTAGCGTGAGTTAAGGATGATGAGAACTCATCGTTCTATGCATGGTCATTATCCTCACATAGTAAGGCCTGAGCAAAGGTTCCTTCTTTATGAGAGAAGAGTAACAATCCTGATTCGGGACAGTGACGCTCATTGGTGGAGACGACATTTGTTACCTGAGCTATGATTGGCTCAAAGAGGATGTCAGTAGTGGTGCGTGTACCAATTCAGTTGTCTGTAGGTAACGTTTTGTCGATAGGTGATTTTCCTACCACCATGTTGGTCGGGACTTTAGACTAGAGAGGCATCCGAAAGGCGTTTCCTTTTGGGCTGGTGTAGGATTGCTCTTGTACGACTCTAGAATGCAATTTGAGGCTTGGTCATCATTTGATTTTTTTCATGGATTGATGGCATGCTATCATTACCATTGATAGTATAATTAGTTGGATGAGAAATACCTTTAGCAAGATTAGAAAAGGGATATGAGAACTCCAACACATTAATATTATTATTTGATCCTGGTAAGCCAAAATATGCATTCCATATCTAGAGATCATAGTCAACTACTTCTTTGAGAATAATAGTTGGGCATCGACTACGGCCCAAATATTGTCCCGCCTAAAGCCGTTGAACAATTCTTCCACTTTCAGTGCATACAATCTAAATTTCCCAACATTCCTAAGAAACCTCATTGTTCAACAACTTGTAGTATCCTTGCAAAATAATATTCATTAGGTGGTCATAGGTAATGGTCATCGAACACCTCCACAACAGCACACCAAAATCGCTTCAATCTTTCTAACACCCTTGATTTATCAATCTTGATATACTCATACGTGGAATCTTCTAGAACACGATATGACAACATTCAAAATACAACAATTATTTTTTGTAAACTAGATAACCCAATTTTCGCTACTTTATCCATACGTTAAAGGAAATAGGTGTCACGCATTGCTACAACATCAATAATACGAATAAATAAACTAAGTGATGGAGAATGGTGCCCATCATTACACCACAAATACAACAATTGGTAATATTACTATTAATAGTAGGTCCTTTTGGGTTACACACAAGGATATAAATAAGCAATAAATGACATGGAAATTTTATAAGAACTTGATTTATTAATTAATTAATAGTGTTTAGTTAATTAAATGAAATCAAGAAGTTCTGGAGGATAAAATAAGATAATTTAAATAGTCAGATAATTAACAAGTACATGGATAATTATTAGGTGGCTAGATAATTATCTTTTAGGGTTTTATATGCTTTCCCTATAAATAGAGAGGCACATGGATGTATTATGAGGATGAGTTTTACTCAAAACCATAGGAAAAATTTAGTTATACCTCTTCATTCCCAAAACCCTTAAAATCACGACACAACATTGTAGTGGCTTCATTGTCGAGATGTGGTTGCTTTGCACCAACAACTTTGTTTTTTTGCAGCATCGTTTCTAGTTTTCGTTGCATGGGTTATTGTTGGATGTTGCTAATTTGAGTGCCTTGGGTGCGACTATGAATGATGATTTTTACGTTGGACCCTTAATGCTCATCAAATAATCAAATATCTACGAGGGTTTCTATGAATCTAAAAGGTATGATTTCTCGCATATTAAAAGTTGCATTAGATAGGTGTTCATAGATCGAGTGTCGGGCCTATTGAGGATCAAAAAATTGTTGCTTCCTCTTTCCCTAATTGTTGTCTAAGGATCCTCAAAACCCATCAGTTGTATAAGACCGGTCTGAATACATTTATTGCACTTTATGTTTTCTGTCCTTATGTGTTTAATTGAGTTTTCATGCTTATATCTGATCTATTTTCTGAATGTTAAATGTTTTTCATTGTTTTAGAAACTAAACTACTTATAAAATTGATTATACGCCAATTTTCTCTAATCTCCACGACATGGCAGGTCTGATCAGAAAACGTGTTTTTGTATCTCACCATGTCGTGGTGGCTACCTTTCCATGACGTCGTGACACTATTCATAGATTTTGTTACAAAATAAATATATTAGTTGCCTTGTTTTGCTTTCCCCTTAAATTATCTAGCTCGACTTAGTTCAACATCCAAATTTGTCAATTTTACGAAAGTTGGAAAACATTATACTTGTTGGTTTAATTAGTCAATTAATTTTTTAATTAATTAATTAAAATTCAAGTAATTAGATCTTGATTGAATGTATTAATTATTGGCTTTGCGTCCTCACATATCCAATTAGAATTAACAGACATTAAAAATTTTAATGGTTTAAATTATGCTATATATATGCTAAAATTATATATATATATATATATATATATATATATATATATATATATATGTGTGTGTGTGTGTGTGTGTATGACATAAAAATATGAACAGTGTGTCTTCACATGTTTGATAGCATTGTCAGTCTCACCTTGACTAGGATCACCTACTCTAAATGCTAAAAGGAAGGTTAAAGGAGGCCTATTTGATTCATATTAAGGTCGGCTCTTATGTGGCATTTAGTGTTTGCCACCCTCACTGCCATCTTGCATTTTGTGAGTAGAGTAACTGAAAGGGTTTGATAGGGCAGTTGGCTTGTTAAAAGTATTAACATTATAAGTATTAAAACAAAATATTGTTTTATTTAAAAATGTGAATCTTATGCTTCCCATGCAAACTACACCTTGTAGTATATATTATTTTGATATTATGGATGTGTGGTTTACCGGCACGTCAAATAAGAATATTTTCAGAAAAAGGTATATGGTAATCATGATTCTCAAGCGTTACTTGAGTGGAATATCATGTAGCTTCGCATGGTCGATTCACCATTTGGATGCATGATGTTTCGCTAATCCAGTCATTAATGCTAAATGAGCATAATAAGAGATTAACATGTTATTGACATAGTGTCAATAAATCTCGAAAGATCTAGGAATCTCATAAAGATTAAGATTGACAATTGTTTGTCTACCTAAATATCTTCTTGGTGCGGTTTTTGGCTAATCCACTTCACATCAGGAGTGAAATATGGATCATATCCTTGTTTGAAATAATTTGATAATTGGTTAACTATTCATTAAGGATCAATAAAAACAAACTAGGATGAAAGTTTAATTGAATGATGTCTTAAAAGTATCAACTAAAGTTAACTGCTATAAAACCCCCTAAAAAGGATAAGCTAGAAGGAATGGTCAAATCTTGTTCATGGTTTGAGAATAACTCTCTTAAATGAAAAGAAAGATCATATATTTAGCTATCGGTAGGAGAAAATATAAAATACACTTAGTACATCGATAACATTGATGGTACATGGAATTCCATCAAGTTAGGAGTTGAATATGGAAACCTAACCCAATAGCTAACATGTTCATAAAATTAGGTGATTCTAGCTTGATGTGAGAAACTTGGAAATATCCATCTTAGCCAATGTTAAGTGTACTAATTGAAGCAATATGGAATTCCATCATGTTGGTAGCTAATTATGGTGACATAATCAACTAGCCACTTAATGCATATTATTAGGTGATTCTGAAATAAGCTATTTCAAAAGATCCACTATGGAACTACAATGCATGTTGAGTACCTTTGGAGTTAACATGGCAAAGTAGAGAGACTCCAAGCTTCAAATGAATTAAGTACATTGATAAGATTAAAGAAACGTGGAATTCCATGCGTTAGGAATTGGCTATGATCATCTATGACTTGGAATTAACAACTTGAAAAGATCCATTTTTGGAAGTAGCATAGCATGTTGAGAACCTTTAGGACTAAAATGGCTAAGCACATAACTCAAATCATCAAATGATCCTATGTTTAGCTATCATGAAAGAAGTGTCAAGAAGAAGAAAGCTAATTGTCCATAGGAAAAAGGGTGTTCTAAGTTGGTATACCCAACTACAACATCGAATGTAGAGGACAATAGGTAGGCCCATTCTAAGACATATCCTAATAGGCTAAATTGATTACTAAGATAAGAAAAGGACTAAGAATATCACAAACGCCTAAAATATTTGAAGTGAACTAAAACCTAAGAATAGTTGATTGATCATCGATAATGAGGCCCCACAATAATTTTAAAGATAAAGAGTCAACTCGTTCTTCCAATTGTTTAGCCTATATTTAGAATAATGAATCCATAACGATTAGAATAATACTACAAATCCTTGAGTATTTCAGTAGAGGATGAGAACTAATATTTGCAAGAATGTGCAATGACCAAAAGGAAGTAATAGACTATAACATAGAGAAGTGATTATGATCAAGGACATTGAGTCGAGTCCCTTAATGTCCTTAGGATCATAAGATGACTCGAATCAAGTCCCTTAATGTCCTTAAGATCATAAGATGACTCGTTCTCTTAAATGTTAAGTCTATGGCCTTATGATTGAAATTGTTTACATAATGTTTCATAAGATAGTTCTAACTTATTTAAATAAAGAAAAATTTCACATGTTTTATATTTAAAAGTAAGCCATCAAATCTTTGAAACTAGTATAGTAGCAATATTTCAATGGAGATTCATTGGTTGGATTAAATGTAGTTATGGGGTCATCATCTTGTACATATGAATAAGAATTGCATTACCAAATATCTAGTTGGATCAGAGTTTGTGTGACAACCGTCAAAATTTGAGACAATTCTAGATTTGAATAAACTTAGTTGCACATATAGGCATGACACATACTAGACTTTGTAACTAGGAGCTATGTTATAACCTACTAGAAACTTGGAAACAGGTAGAATCGAAGGATAGTATACTTAGATTTCACATTGGTATGTGAATTCTACAACTACTTAACTGTAATGACTATCCATATTCGGGTCATTTATTGAATTCAACATCTTTGCATGACTCATGTAGACACATCATGGACTTGACCTATATGTAGAAATTAGGTCAAAGTCTCATAGAAACTTAACTCAAAGTTGAAACTAGGACTAGTATACTTGATTCATCAACTTCACTTGAATCTCGGAACCACTACATAAAAATGCCAATAAACCGATAAAAATAAATTACAAATATTATTTCTAACTTGAATAAGAGTTAGGAAACACAAAAATAATTTGAATTCTCAAAATTCAATTAATTTTAATATCCAAGGATTTACAAAATTCCTTAAAACCCTAAAAGTCCTAAAAACTTAAATTTATGAAGTTTTATATTAAAATCCCATAAAAGTTTTTATAAACACTATAATATCAAATTAATATATTTAAAATGTGGAAATATAATCAAGGAAATTAATTTAATTCATTAACATTAACTTTACATTTATAAGATAAAAATCCAAGAATTATGAACAAAATTTATATAAAATACACATTTTATATAAATTGAAAGAAACTGAATAAAAATTAAGAAATTAATACAAAATAAATAAAAAAAATGAAATGAAATCCTCCTCATAAGTTCAAAATTTCGGCCATACCCTCCCCCTTCCCAATACTAATCATCTTGATCTCCCATTTACTCCACCTTTCTCTTTCTCTTTCTCTCTCTAAAAACTTCCCTCTTCATTTTCTATAAAAATGACGATCCTAGAAGCAGTACCACTGGGAGAGATTTTTACATTCAATTCTTCATGAGTTCGTAAGCGTCCTTGTATTTTAGTAGACAATTTTGGTGGATTATAACCTTAAAGAGATGACGAGAGAGATAATCTATCCAGAGAGATAAAATCTCTCTTTTCTCACTTTTCTTCTCTCTAAAACCCCCACTCTTTACCTCTATGAATTAGCTCCAAAACCCACAAAATTTCCAGAAAATATCCCTCCTTTTACTCAAAAATCTTCATCATTTGAAGTTGATATTAAAGGTAAAATTAATTTCCTTATATTTTCTTTACTTTTCTTTCAAAATTTTCATTTTTTCTTGCATTTTTCTCCCTCTTCTACACTTTTCTTTGAGATTATTCGCATGCATGTTCATGCATGTCGAATTTGATGATGAAGGTGGTAAGATTTCACCAAAAAACAACATGCATGTTGTTAGAAGGTGAAATCCAATGATCAAAACCTAAATCAAATCCATCAAAATTTTAAACAAAAATAGGTTTATTCATGGTCTTCAAATCATAATGCATGTGATGAACATCAAACTTAAAGGCTTGATTATCAAAGTACATTAATAAGAATACTTATTAAGGGATTTATTCATAAATAAATATCTAAAACTTCTTTTCTGCTCAAATAAGATTTTTCCCAGAATACAAACAACAAAATAAGATGATCTAGAAATTTTCAGAAAATAACTCGTTTTTCTCGATTTATTGTAGTTTTGCAATAAAATAGAGCAACAATTCATATAAAATACTTTTGATGGTTAATAAATTTTGGTGAAATTTGGGTATCACCTATGCGGTGAGTAAAGACGTTTCATGAAGTTGTATGCATTTCTAAGTTTTTTTTTCAGTTGATTTATAATTTATTTTGTAGAAGATAAATAAATAGAAAAATACAGTTATGAATATCCAAAGCCATATTTCATAATTATCGCATCGTCTAGACATCACAAAGACTCCATAAAAAAGTTTCCAGATTTTTCCAAGACAATGTCTTATTTTTCCCGATTTAATGAATGTTAAAGGGATTAAATTGATGAAAAATAGCTACACTTATCCAAAAAATATGAAACTTGAAAAAAGTATCTTAAATTACATATAAATCATAAATAAATGTTTAGTGAATTTTACCTACTGTTAATAATTTTTCACGAATTAATGCTTCTTTAAATGAATAAAACAAAGAAAAATAATTAAGCTGTTTAAAAACCAACTTTGATATTTTTCCCAGCTTATTTATGTGAAATATCAGTGACACAAAATGTTTGGAGAGTTTTATAAACTAATTCCTATTCATTTTTATTTTTGATATAATAAATACACAAAAATCATACAATCGGGTTAAACTGTTTGAAAATCAATTTGAGTATTTTTCCCAGGTTATATACATTCTATAACAGTTTTACAAAAATATTGGGAATTTTTATTAAATGTTTATTATTTTTCACGATTTTATGATGTTTTCAAGGAATTAAATGGTGGAAAAATAGTTAAACATATTTAAATATCATGAAAAACTACAAGAGGGTTCTAAATTATAGTTAGAACTGAAATACAAAGTTTGGGAAATTTTATAATTTATTTGATTTAGTTTTAAGTATTTAACCATTTGAAACATTTTTCAAAATGTTATAGTTACACTTCAATTGACGTTACCAAAAATGGGATGTTTCACTTAAATTTGTTATTGTTGAGTATTTTAGATATTGAAACTGATTTGACATATTTGGTTATTTAGGGAAGCCTTTTTAGGGTTAATTATTTTATGATTCCCTACGGTGCCTTTACAGTAGAAGTTCTTAATCGAGCTCTTCTAAGGCATTGGTTTTATATTAAGGTATCGATTTTATATTTATGGTATATATTTATTGTTCCCTATAAATAATCATTAGGTTATATTTTGAGGTGAGCTTTTTACCAGATTAGGGTTTTCTCTGTACGTTCATGTCATAATCAATATACGAAAAACCTTTATCAGATTACTTGCATATTATGGTGATTGATTCTTGATTGTTCTTGATATTCCGCATTCATCATCTCAGATTTATTCCCAACAGTTATTTAACAAATTCATCAATGGAAATCTGAATTTATAGAAAAATGTTTGTAACTTATAAAAAACCTTTTGACACAATATTGACATAATTCTATTGTAGAAATTAAGTATACTAGTGTCAGATTTTCGACTAAAGACTTACTAGTGTGTAACCTTATCGTAGGGAATCGATAGTAGGACGTGAGTGAAGTTAGCTCAAGGCATCACAAATACCTTCACGTATCATTGTGAGTATTCACGACTCCCCTTATTTTCGGCTTTTAAATGTTTTGGGGTAGAAAAGCATGTCCAAAAACTGTTTATTGTTTGTTGTATTTAGTTTGACTTATATCAAACATGGTTGCTATATTTTGCTGTGTATGTGTATGTGTATGCTATTTTTAATTCACGAGGCCTTATCGCGTTTAAGTCCCTGGAATCAGTTCACACAACTCATTAACTCATTTGAGCTCATGGTCATTATGGATAGCGCTATTAGGAGGTAGACAACTCCTTACTTGCACGATTCGCTTGAGTGCATTTTACCATCATTTCTCCCTATGTTAGCGATAAACATAGCATTCAAGAGGGAATTTGGTCTTAGGATTGGGTTGTGAACTCATCATTTGATCACTACACACATACAAACTTTATGTTCTCATTATAGAAACAAACTTTTATTACTGGAAACTTATTTACTTGTCTTAACAATGAACTTGTTTGCTCTTTGTAGCAGTGAACCTGTTTACTCATTTGAGCAACGAACTTTGTTTCTCATATTAGCAACAAACTTCTATTTATGGAAACTTTATTACTCGTTTGAGCACCGAACTTCTATTCTTCAACACTTATTTACTTATTTAGCAATGAACAATTATTAATGGAAACTATTATCAATATTCTGATTTTCATGACTTCAAACTATATTATGTTATAAACCTATAAGTACTCACCAACTATTTTTATAGTTGACGCTCGTTTTACATGTTTTTTCAAGAATCATCGAGTAAGTGGCACACAGAGACACATCACTTGTAGGAGCATTCACATGTTTTGTCTTTTAATGATTTTTAAAAAGTTGTTCAAACTCATTGTAAATTTTTAATAATTTTTAATACTATGGTTGGTGTTGTCTTTTAACTTTTGCTATGAAACCCTTTGTACTGTCACACCGCGTATTTCCGCTTTAGCGGGGTGTGATAGAAATGGTATCAGAGTCGAAGGTTATAAAGAACACCGGTTTTCCTTTGGAGAACCACAACTATAGTAAAAAATCTTCAAAACGTTTTTAAAATACTGAACATACTACTGGTATAACTAATTCGAATACGCATTATTGGACTTTAATTAAGTATAGTCTGACCAACTATGATTAATTAAGGAAAATTAATGCGGGGCTGGAAACGGTTATAGTAGAAATATATTCAAAACGATTTTCAACTTAAACTTTTGAAAAACAAAATTTTTCGGTGTGTGTATGGGCTTTGCATATTATAGGCATTCATCTAGGTACACTTAGAAACTAAGTTCACTTTTATCATAATGTCTTTATTTAGAAATATTCATATCCCTTATCAAGTGCCAGGCTAACCAATTAGGTTATATCACTAACCACTCTAGGAGAAATCCACTTAGTACTAAGAATGAGTATTCCTCAGTAGCTATTGACTTTAGACGTAAGGTTAGTAGCTAGATAGCCACTAGTAATAGTCTAATGTCGAAACCAATATCAATCATACCTCGATACATCCTCGTCATCTTTGTACTAGAGTTACAAATACAAAAAGCGTTCTGATACTGACACGGATAAGAATTGAGGCATCACATTAGAAAGTAGGTGAGTCACCACGAGTAGTCACATGTATACCATTGGCGAGCATTCTCGATTCGACTCACGAGGAGACACGGAGTTTTAACCCATTGTTACTAATATGTTAGATCCTCTTTCTACGCTACGTTTTAGCTCTAGGTTGTTTCCACCATGAGCTTAAAACCTAACATAGGATATCTCCTTGACCCAAAAACTTTTCATTAGGTAGTTCTTACCCTGCCATATTATCAGGCTTCAAGGCTTCCAGCTGAGCCTCTTTGATCTGTGTGGACACATGTGAATGGATGGTCATTGTTAGTGCTTTTACTCTGCGACGTGAGTATTCTTTTCGACTAAGGGCATCTGCTACTACATTGGCTTTGCCGGGATGATAGAGAATCTCGCATTCATAATCATTGAGTAGTTCTACCCATCGTTTCTGTCTCATGTTAAGTTCTTTCTGATCGAAGATGTGTTGGAGACTTTTTTATGGTTGGTAAAGATGGTGCACTTTGTACCGTAAAGGTAGTGCCTCCAGATTTTTAGAGCAAACACTACTGCTCCCAACTCAAGGTCATGAGTAGTGTAGTTAACTTCGTGTGTCTTTAGCTGTCTCGAGGCATAGGCAATAACCTTTCCTCGTTGCATAAGTACACAACCTAGTCCCTGATTAGATGCATCGCAGTATACTATGAAGTCTTTTGTCCCTTCTGGAAGAGACAAGATAGGTGCGCTGCACAGGGCTTGCTTCAGCGTTTGGAATGCAGTGTCTTGTTTCTCTCTCCAGATAAAGGTTACACCCTTCTGAGTCGGGGTGGTAAGTGGCTTAGCAATTCTGGAGAAGTTTTGTATGAACCTTCTGTAATATCCAGCGAGGCCTAGAAATTGACGAATCTCTGTTGGGGTTCTAGGTGTAACACCGGATTGCTGGTATGTATTTTATTTATGAATTTTATGTATTTTCTCTGGGACTCGACGAGTTGATGGCCCAACTCGTCGAGTAGAGACGGGATCCGCGGGAAGTTTAAGTGACCTACTCGACGAGTCGGGGAATGACTCGGCGAGTAGGTGTTGTTTGGGTGAGACCCTAAATTTGAGGGTTTGCACCCTATTTAAACGTCTTATTGCAGCCTCCATCGTCCCTTATGCTCCCAGAACACCTCATATCGAAACCCTAGCCGCTTTGAGTGATATAAGGCCATTTTTAGTGCTTTTGGGTGGTTTGTGAAGCTTGAAAGGAAGGAAGAAGCTTGGGAATTCGAGTTGGGGCTTGTAGATCCAGAGATCTTATTCCATCTTCAGCTCAATGAAGGTAAATGCCCCCTGTTTTGGTCTTCCATTTGGTTGTTCATCTTTAGAGCTTAGATTTTGGGTGCATTTAGGGCTTTCTAAGCCATTTTCGGATTTGTGAGGTGATTCATGGGGTTCTACTTTCAGATCTGAGTCATTGGAGGGGTCTCATGGCATAAAGGTGCCAACTATATGGTCATGAGAGCCCCATGCACATTGTAGAGCACCTTTTATGGATTTTTGAGCCAAAGAACCCGTGCATGTGCACCAAGTTTGGAACTTTACGTATAAATTGGACATTAGGAGGCCAGATCTAGGGTTTTGACATGTTAAGACCCATTTAAATCGACTGTATAGTAAGGGTCAAGAAGGGACTCGACGAGTTGTTCTTGGAACTCGGCGAGTCGGTGTGTAGTGACCACTAAATCCCTTCTGTGGTTGGACTAGTGGTTTGGGAAGGAGGTCCCGTAAATGTTTAGACTCGTAAACGGGCCTAGGAATCATGGGACTCGACAAGTGTATGAACAGACTCGGCGAGTCCAAGGCAATCTCCCAACCTTTGAAGATGGACTCGACGAGTTGTTTATACAACTCGGCGAGTCATAGACTGGACACGTTCTTATGAGGGAGATGAACTCGCCGATTTTAAGGAAGAACTCGGTGAATCGGATGAAGATGGTCCCGATGGTTTGAATGAAGGTGAACTCGATGAGTTCTCGCAAGGCTCGACGAATGGTGACGGGGTTGGATCGGGTTATTGGAGCATGGACTCGACAAGTTGGTAGACCAACTCGGCGAGTCAGGTCAACTGGGCGTTGACTTTGACCAATGTTGACTTGCCTGGTTTTGGTATTGACCCTAGTTAGGTTGTATGTTCGGTTTGATGACTTGAAGGTTGTCGTGTATGGATTGAGGAGTCGTGGAGGGCCGACCTTCGCGCCGAGGACAGTTCAGACACTACACGACATCGAAGTGAGTTACCTTCCAGTAGCGGTGGGCCTACGACCACAATGCCGGCCCACCAGTAGGAGTTGTATGTTGGATGATTGTCTTTGTGATATTCATCAAGGTTCGCTACTACCTGTTATGTTTATGTGCTAGCATGATATGATGTTACGTGATGATGGTAGTAGTAGAGGGAAAATAGTCCCCAAGTTACCGGTCGATAGGGCCGAAGGGGTAGCTTAGTACCCAGCTATGTTAGATTATGATTACGTGACTGTATCTGATAGACCTGTCGAGAGGACACAAGGGTAGGCCAGCACCCAAAAATGCTAGGCGAGGTCACCGATCGAGAGGACCGAAGGGGTAGGCAAGGTCACCGGTCGAGAGGACCGAAGGGGTAGGTCGGGCACCCAGATATGCCTGGCAGTATGTATGTCATGTGTTTGTATGGTATGTGGTATGTTGGGGGAACTCACTAAGCTTCGTGCTTACAGTTTACAGTTTTGTTTCAGGTACCTCTTCACCGAAGGGGAAGGAGCCGGTGCGGTAGCTGCACATCATGCACAGATTGGATTCCGCATTATGAGATTTCTTGGGATTGTACTCTGACACCGTCACTACTTTTATGATATGATTTTCAGACATGAGATTATGGTTTTTACGAAATGATATGACTTCATGATATTTTCTTATGAATGTTTTCTATGTTGTATACCAAAAATCGAAATTTTTGGACTTGAAAAATGGGATGTTACAAGATGGTATCAGAGCCTTGGTTTGAGGGATTCGGGCACATTCTTGAGTGTGTCTGGACTCAAACTGAGGACTTGGTATAAAATTTCATTTTTATAAAAGAAGTTTGAAAAGAGAAAAGAACTTTGAAAGAGAACAAGATGTGTGATGTGCGCGACCGGCCGAGCTCAAGTAAGTTTTCCCCAAGATACCCATACATGTTATGATATGATATGATTATGAGAACTGCATGCTAGATTAGGGCTAGAGGATCTATGAAGGATGCCTTGTATGCCTACTGTATATGAATGAGAATTGCATGCTAGATTAGGGCTAAGGATCTAGGAAGATGCCTGATATGCCTGATACACGTGTTTTTGAGCTGCAAGATGTTACTGATTTTTCAGTTATGTGATAGCTTGGATAGAGGATGGTTGGAATGGGTTACTCAATACCTGAATGCTGCTGCTTTGTGCTTCGGGAGTTCTAGTTATTTTTAGCTAACTAGTAAACGAATACGTTAAGTTACATATTGCAAGGACGAAATAATTTCAGAAGGTTAGCTCTGGCTCTACTGCGCAGCTCTTGTTTGAGTCCAACCGTTGTGGGGTAGGACCTTTCATTCGAAGAATTATCTGGTCTTAGTAATATGTAATGGTATTCGAAAGCTAGTTAGGTAAAGGTAGTCGGGGTTCCTTATGCAGCTGATGGCGGAGAGTAGGTCGGAGAGTTACCCTAGGGTAAGCCTAGGACGAGATTGGAAAAGAGTGCAACAGTAGTAGACGGGACTTGGTGAAGTCGAAGCAATCGCTGAGGAAAGTACGGATAGATGTGGAAGGTAGTATGGCCCGTACTACTGAAAGCAGAGGATCCGTACTCGAGTCAAGGAGGGCCAAGATAGAACCAGGAAACTTGTAGAGTGTATGATACCTCCCGAGGTTTATATATGATTCTGACAGTTATGTGTTATGTTTCAGAATGGTGATGATCACATGTCATGGAGGAGGAGGTTCAGGATCAGGATCAGGTACGGGAGCAGTTACCAAGACAGTTGATAAGGGGCTACGTGAGTTCATTGCTTCTGAGATCACGAGAGGTATCCTTGAGTCGATCCCGGTGATTTTCGGGTCGATCAAGGAAGGGATCATTGAGTTGATGGAGGATCGACTCAGGGCATTCAGGAGTGACATGGCGGCCAGCCAGTCAGGATCACGCACGCTGTCCTTTAAGGACTTCAGGGGCAGTGGTGCGCCGGATTTCCATGGGGCGAAGGACCCCATTGTTGCCAGACGATGGATTGCAGACACCGAGTCTGCACAGTTGACTAGCTTCTGCCCCGAGGGGTCGAAGGTTCGATATGCGGCAGGATGCTTGAAGGACATGGTCAGGGATTGGTGGGAGTCGGTTGGTGACTCTCTGGGAGCCTCGGCTATTGAGGCTATGACACGGCCGGATTTCGTGACCCGGTTCAGGGCTGAGTTCGCACCCGCTGTGGAGCTCCAGCAATTGGCCCGGGAGTTCCTAGATATGAGGAAAACGACTGAGACAGTGGCGGAGATCACCGCCAAGTTCCAGGAGAGGGCTTTATTGGTACCCCAATATGCGGGAGATGAGGATATGAGGAGGACCCACTATCACGACATGCTGCGAGCCGATATTCGGGAGCATGTCATCTTTTCAGCTTGTCCTACCCTAGATTCCATGATCGCCAGGGAAAGGGAGAGAGAGATTGATTTGGAACATATCCGTAAGAGGAAGGCAGAGGAGGGACAGGTTATTGGGGCTTCGGGGAAGAAGCCCAAGGGATCCGACTCAAGGTCGAAGGGCCAGCAGGGTCGGGGCCGCTGCGGAAAGTGCGGCAAGACTCATGAGGGGATTTGCAGGATGGGATCATCAGGCTGCTACAAGTGCGGCAAGACGGGACACTTCAGAAGGGATTGTACCGCCCCTACGCCCACTTTCCAGACATCAGAGTTGCTGTGTTTCCACTGCAACCAGCGAGGCCATAAAAAGGCCAATTGCCCTCAGTTGACAGCAGCAGCGCCAGTGAAGGCGCCAGCTCCAGCGACCCTGCGGATCACTGATGGCCGACAGGGCAAGACAGAGGCCCCAGTGGTGAGGAGTCGAGCCTTCTAGTTGACTACCGAGGAGGCACGCACCGCAACCGATGTGGTGACAGGTATGATTTCTTCCCTCTAGCTTTTATTTTATGTTTCTTATGATATTGATGTGCCATATGGTATGTCTTGTTTAGGATCGTTCCATGTGAACTGTATCCCAGTGCAGGTGTTGTTCGATTCAGGTGCCACTCGATCTTTTGTTTCCCTTGCACTTAGCAAGAGGTTCCCTGAGTCTTCGCACATGTTGGGTTGCCCTTTAGAGGTTGAGATTGCCGATGATCGATCGGTGCGAGCATCAGCAGTTTACAGGGATTGTGTTCTGAGGCTATTCGAGGAGCGCTACTTGGTAGACTTGGTTCTCATTCCGTTGTGTGGGAACAAGGTGATTATAGGCATGGATTGGTTGAACCCCAATGGGGCGGTGATAGACTGCACACAACAGTTAGTGCGATTCAGGACCCCAAGTGGGGGAGAGTTGGTGATCCACAGCGAGAGGCCACAGCGTGGACCCGCATTATGTTCAGCAGCGAGGGCTAGGAGCTACCTTCAGCAGGGCTGCGCTGGGTATGTCTCCTATGTTATGGATACCCGGGAGGCGGGTAAGGTGTCGGTGAGTGATGTTCTGGTGGTGCGAGACTACGCGGATGTGTTCCCAGAGGAGCTTCCTGGGATACCTCCGGAGCGACAGGTGGAGTTCAGGATCGACCTAGTCCCTGTTGCGGATCCGATAGCCAGGGCACCATATCGGTTGGCTCCTCCCGAGATGCAGGAGTTGTCTACGCAGCTGCAGGAGCTGCTAGACAAGGGATTCATCAGGCCGAGTAGCTTGCCTTGGGGAGCCCCGATTCTGTTTGTCAAGAAGAAGGACGGGTCGCATTGCATGTGTATAGATTACCGGGAGGTGAACAAGGTAACGGTGAAGAATCGTTACCCACTCCCGAGGATAGATGATTTGTTCGACCAGCTTCAGGGAGCATCTTGGTTTTCCAAGATAGACTTGCGATCAGGCTACCATCAGATGTGAGTCAGGGATGAGGATGTACAGAAGCCTGCCTTTCGGACTCGCTATGGCCACTACGAGTTCGTGGTGATGCCCTTCGAGCTCACCAATGCTCCTGCCGCGTTCATGGACCTCATGAACCGCGTATGCAGACCGATACTGGATCGGTCTGTGATAGTTTTTATTGATGATATCCTGGTGTAGTCCAAGACGCAGGAGCAACATGAGGAGCATCTGCGAGAGGTTTTGGATACTCTGAGGAGGGAGAGCTTGTACGCCAAGTTCTCCAAGTGTGAGTTCTGGTTGCGCGAGGTGCACTTTCTTAGACACCTTGTCAACCAGAACGGTATTCTGGTCGACCCGGCCAAGGTGGAGGCCGTGATGAGATGGGAGATTCCGAAGTCTCCATTTGAGATTCGGAGTTTCCTGGGATTAGCCGGCTATTATCGGAGATTTATCCAGGATTTCTCCAAGATATCCGCACCTTTGACTCGGCTAACGAAGAAGGTCGTAGTCTTTCGTTGGGGGCCTAAGCAGCAGGCAGCGTTCGAGACACTGAGACAAAGATTGTGCGAGGCGCCGATCTTAGCCCTGCCAGAGGGCGTGGAGGATTTTGTAGTATACTGCGACGCGTCTATTTCGGGCTTGGGCGCAGTACTGATGCAGAGAGGGCATGTCATCGCCTACGGCTCAAGGAAGTTGAAGCCCCACGAGGCGAACTACCCGACGCACGATTTGGAGTTGGGGGTGGTCGGCTTCGCCCTCAAGATTTGGCGACACTATCTCTATGGGGTTCGATGTGCCATTTACACGGACCATAAGAGTATGGGATACCTCATGGATCAGCCGAATCTGAACATGAGGCAGCGTCGGTGGTTAGATGTGGTGAAGGATTATGATTGTGAGATCCTTTACCACCCGGGGAAGGCCAATGTAGTGGCCGATACGCTTAGTCGTAAGGCAGCGCCGATCTGAGACATCTGCATGCGGATGACAGTAGTGACTCCACTGTTGGAGCAGATCCGAGAGGCCCAGCAAGAGGCTATGAAGGAGGAACATTGGAAGAGCGAGCGGATTGTGGGACAGGTTTCCTCATTCGACTACGATAGCCGAGGATTATTGACTCTACATCGTAGGGTATGGGTTCCCTACCATGGGGGTATGCGCCAGGTTCTGATGGAGGAGGCGCACAAATCCTGATTCTCGATTCATCCCAGGCAACAAAGATGTATAGAGATCTTCGACCCGATTACTGGTGGCCCTGCATGAAGCGGGATGTAGCTTGGTACGTAGAGCGGTGCTTGACCTGCAGGAAGGTCAAGGCCGAGCACCAGAGGCTATACGGAAAGATGCAGCCGTTAGACATTCCCATGTGGAAATGGGAAGTTATTACTATGGACTTCATCACCAAGCTTCCCAGGACTGCACGGGGAGTGGATTCGATTTGGGTGATCGTGGATTGGTTGACCAAGAGTGCCCATTTCATACCAATCCAGGAGAGCATTTCGGCCAAGAAGTTGTCCGACATCTATATTCGAGAGGTAGTAGCTCGGCACGGTGTGCCAGTTTCGGTGATTTTAGACCGAGACATGCGGTTTACTTCCAGGTTCTGGAAGAAGTTTCATGATGGGTTGGGTACTCGTCTGCACTTCAGCACAACATTCCACCTACAGACGGACGGTCAGAGTGAGCGGACCATCCAAACTTTGAGATGCTATACGGGAGGAAGTGCAGGACCCCGATATGTTGGGGTGAGGTGGGTCAGAGGGTCATGGGGAGCACCGAAGTGGTGCTCAAGACGACAGAGAGGATTCAGAAGGTCAGGAGCAGGCTTCAGACTGCTCAGAGTCGGCAGAAAAGTTATGCCGACAAGCGCCGCTCGGACCTGTAGTTCCAGGTCGGGGATATGGTCCTCCTGAAGGTGTCGCCATGGAAGGGTGTCATCTGATTCAGGAAGTGGAGCAAGCTGGGACCCAGGTATATTAGACCCTTCAGGGTTATATCCCGGGTGGGCAAGGTGGTGTATAGGCTGGATCTGTCATTGGAACTCAGTCAGATCCACAACACGTTTCACGTCTCCCAGTTACGAAAGTGCCTGGTGGACGACTCGGCGGTGGTAGCCTTGGAGGACATTCAGGTGGATGACAGCTTGAATTACATCGAGCGGCCAGTGGCGATCCTCGACAGGAAGTCGAAGGACCTGAGGAACAAGAGGGTGGAGCTGGTGAAGGTGCAATGGCAGCACTGCAAGGGATCGTAATGGACTTGGGAGCTGGAGGAAGAGATGAGGGAGCACTACCCCGAGCTTTTTCCAGGTTCAGCAGCAGACTTCGAGGACGAAGTCTAAAATAAGTGGGGGAGATTTGTAACACCGGATTGCTTGTATGTATTATATTTATGAATTTTATGTATTTTCTCTGGGACTCGACGAGTTGATGGCCCAAATCGTCGAGTAGAGACGGGATCCGCAGGAAGTTTAAGTGACCTACTCGACGAGTCGGGGACTGACTCGGCGAGTAGGTGTTGTTTGGGTGAAACCCTAAATTTGAGGGTTTGCACCCTATTTAAACGTCTTATTGCAGCCTCCATCGTCCCTTATGCTCCTAGAACACCTCATATCGAAACCCTAGCTGCTTTGAGTGATCTAAGGCCATTTTTGGTGCTTTTGGGTTGTTTGTGAAGCTTGAAAGGAAGGAAGAAGCTTGGGAATTCGAGTTGGGGCTTGTAGATCCAGAGATCTTATTCCATCTTCATCTCAATCAAGGTAAATGCCCCCTGTTTTGGTCTTCCATTTGGTTGTTCATCTTTATAGCTTAGATTTTGGGTGCATTTAGGGCTTTCTAAGCCATTTTCGGATTTGTGAGGTGATTCATGGAGTTCTACTTTCAGATCTGAGTCATTGGAGGGGTCTCATGGCATAAAGGTGCCAACTATATGGCCATGAGAGCCTGATGCACATTGTAGAGCACCTTTTATGGATTTTTGAGCCAAAGACCCCATGCATGTGCACCAAGGTTGGAACTTTACGTATAAAATGGACATTAGGAGGCCAGATCTAGGGTTTTGACATGTTAAGACCCATTTAAATCGACTGTATAGTAAGGTTGAAGAAGGGACTTGACAAGTTGTTCTTGGAACTCGGCGAGTCGGTGTGTAGTGACCACTAAATCCCTTCTATGGTTGGACTAGTGGTTCGGGAAGGAAGTCTTGTAAATGTTTAGACTCGTAAAGGGGCCTGGGAATCATGGGACTCGACGAGTGTATGAACAGACTCGGCGAGTCCAAGGCAATCTCCCAACCTTTAAAGATGGACTCGACGAGTTGCTCATACAACTCGGCGAGTTATAGACTGGACACGTTCTTATGAGGGAGATGAACTCGCCGAGTTGAAGGAAGAACTCGGCGAGTCTGATGAAGATGGTCCCGATGGTTTGAATGAAGGAGAACTCAACGAGTTATTGCAAGGCTCGATGAGTGGTGACGGGGTTGGATCAGGTTATTGGAGCATGGACTCGACGAGTTGGTAGACCAACTCGGTGAGTCAGGTCAACTGGGCGTTGACTTTGACCAATGTTGACTTGCCTGGTTTTGGTATTGACCCTGGTTGGGTTGTATGTTCGGTTTGATGACTTGAAGGTTGTCGTGTAGGGATTGAGGAGTCGAGGAGGGCCGACCTTCGTGCCGAGGACAGTTCAGACACTACACGACATCGAAGTGAGTTACCTTCCAGTAGCGGTGGGCCTACGGCCACAATGCCGGCCCCCCAGTAGGAGTTGTATGTTGGATGATTGTCTTTGTGATATTCATATAGGTTTGCTACTACCTGTTATTTTTATGTGCTAGCATGATATGATGTTACGTGATGATGGTAGTAGTAGAGGGAAAATAGTCCCCAAGTTATCGGCCGATAGGGACGAAGGGGTAGCTTAGTACCCAGCTATGTTATATTATGATTACGTGACTGTATGTGATAGACTGGTCGAGAGGACCGAAGGGGTAGGCCAGCACCCAGAAATGCTAGGCGAGGTCACCGGTCGAGAGGACGGAAGGGGTAGGCCAGCACCCAAAAATGCTAGGCAAGGTCACCGGTCAAGAGGACCGAAGGGGTAGGTCGGGCACCCAGATATGCCTGACAGTATGTATGTCATGTGTTTGTATGGTATGTGGTATGATGGGGGAACTGACTAAGCTTCGTGCTTACAGTTTACAGTTTTGTTTCAGGTACCTCTTCAGCGAAGGGGAAGGAGCCGGCGTGGTAGCTGCACATCATGCACACATTGGATTCCGCATTATGAGATTTCATGGGATTGTACTCTGACACCGTCACTACTTTTATGATATGATTTTCAGACATGAGATTATGGTTTTTACGAAATGATATGACTTCATGATATTTTCTTATGAATGTTTTCTATGTTGTATTCCAAAAATCGAAATTTTTGGACTTGAAAAATGGGATGTTACACTAGCGGTCGCCCAGTTTTCGATAGCTTTGATTTTGGAGGGATCCACATGAATCCCTTCCTCACTGACCACATGACCAACGAAATTCACCTTCCTAATCTAAAATTCACACTTTGAGAACTTCACATATAGCTTCTCCGCTCTTAATGTTTCTAGAACTTGTCTCAGATGTTGGCTATGTTCTTCCTTACTTCGTGAGTATATGGGTATATCATCTATGAATACTATCACTAATTTGTCTAGGAAAGGACTGCATACCCGATTCATTAAATCCATGAACACTGCGGGTGCATTTGTCAGTACGAAGGGCATCACTACAAACTCGTAGTGACCATAACGAGTTCGGAATCTTGTTTTGGGAACATCATTTTCCTGGACTCGTAGTTGGTCATACCCCGATCTCAGGTCAATCTTTGAAAAGTAGCTTGCTCCTTGGAGTTGATCGAAGAGGTCGTCTATTCGTGGTAGAGGGTATCAGTTCTTAATGGTGAGCTTGTTTAGTTCGCGGTAATCTATGCACATGCGGAACGATCCATCCTTCTTCTTCACGAACAAGACCGCAGCTCCCCAGGGTAAGAAGCTCGGTCTGATGAATGAGTAGTTCGTTTAGTTGGCTGGATATATCTTGCATCTCTGCTGGTGCTAGATGATACGGGGATTTGGCTACAGGGGTAGCTCCAGGAATCAATTCGATTCGGAACTCGACTTGGCATTCAGGAGGAACACTTGGGAGATCTTCAGGAAAAATGTCGGGAAAATTACAGACTTCGGGAATGCTTTTGATGTCTTTTACTTCTTGCTTCTCTTTCACTACATGTGCTAAGAATGCGTGGTACTCCTTACGTAGGTATTTTTAGGCTTTGATGAAAGAGATGATGCGAAGGTTCGTACTGGGTTTTTCGTCGTAGATGACGACGGTTTCGCCACTTGGCAGATTAAGGTTGATGGGTTTTATACAAACAATCCTATGTGTGCATGCAACCCTAGAATTGGATCTATGTTTTGCTATTAGATAGACAACATTATGAACATGAAGAACCCTATCATGCTCCTAGTAATTTCGAAATTTACAAAGGAGAAAGTTTTACATACCTCTTGTTGTTATATTGTAATAACAACTCAGATCTTCAATCTTCTTGTCTTGAAAGCAAGTACCACAAGTGTAGTACCTCTAATGGCTCACAAACACCAAGAGAAATGGAGAGGCAAGAGAGAGAGAGGGGAGTGGTAGAAAATCGGCTCTAGGACTTCTGATAATCAAGTGGCCGATTTTCCTAAGCCAAGGGGTCTTTATATAGTTGTAGGGATTAGGGTTTCAGTCCTTATCCTTATCTGGTTGCTTAGCCACCAAGCAGCCCAAGGATAATTCCAGAAGCCCTATCCTTGGACGAATTCTAGGGCCTTATACCCTTGAATTCGTCCACCTATCCCTAGGGCATCCTTTGCCCTACTTTCCAACTATCACATAATTGCATTTCAGCCCCCCTAGTTTAGTTAATTTCTTTTGATCACAAAATTTAATTCTTAATTAATTCTTGAACAATATTAACTACACAAATATGATTTCTCTTCTAATATATTATTCTTATAATATATGAATAAACCATAATAACCTCTTTCTCTATTATTTCTCCAATCAAGTTGCTTTGGTGAAGGCAACCCAAAAGGACCATGCACAACCGGGTCAAGTACTTACCAAATATGGTTACGGGCTTAGACACTAATCCAACAAAGGTGAACAGCCTATTTGTAGCATAGAATATCAGCACGGTGAGGACTAAACCAATCCATGCCGATGATGATGTCAAAGCTTTTCATTGAGACCGGCATAAGGTCGATTTCAAAGGAATAGTCGTTTTGAGTGAGGATACAGCCTAGGAATATGTCGTTAGTGCTATCTGTCTTCCCGTTTTCCATCTGGACTGTGAATGTTTCGTTTAACGATTGTGGTTTTTTTTAGTAGATGTTTAAATTTATGGATAATGAAACTCCTCTCCACACCACTATCAAAGAGTATGCATGCATAAGAGTTATCGAGAAGGAACGTACCCGTGACCACCGTGGGATCTGCTATTGCTTCTTCCTGCCCTATTGTCACACCCCCGAACCGGATGGCGGAAACGTCTGAGGGCTTGTGTGACTTAAATTGAAATATCATCACAATGCATATACATGAAACATAACACCATCATCACCAATATTTCATAGTACAACCATCATTGTTTACATCAAGTACATCGTTTTACATTACAACATCACAGAACATAAATTGTTTAACGATTGACATTGCACAAAAGAAATTTCAGAAACACGCTTGATGATTCTTCATGCTAACGGTTACCTGAGAATACAAGTTATTTTGAAAACGGTCAACATATATAATGTTGGTGAGTTCATAAGCATGTTTGATATAAAAATAGTTTGTATTGTTTGTAAAACGCAGAAAATCCGATATTTTCTGTAACAAAAATTGTTTACAAAAAAAATGTGATGATCCCATAAGTGTATACGTATGTGATTTCAAAACATTTAAAAGTGAATGCCTTTCATAATTATTCCTTGTACTGTAGTTGTTGTATGTAGAAGTGAATAATGTCGTTTCCCGGAAAACCCGATGTTTTCCAATTTAAATAGTATGATAGTTTTGTATTATTGTATAAGTCACTTTGCATCGTCACAGTGTGTGAATATGATTTCCCATGAATACTTAGATGGTAATGGATCTCTATGTGAGTCGTTATAGCTATGCATAATAGTGACTAATTCGCCTGTCTTGGCATTTTCCAAACGCCGGTTTTGATCAAGATTTGTCACCCTAGACTGGCCGAGTCTAACTGTAGCGAACAACTCAGGTGTAGGGGAGTCACCCCTGTATAGATCTATACACAAACTCCCGCTCTCCTTCCAGGAGATTCTGATTATAACTACAGGCTACGGCCCACACTTATTGGTGCCACCCGTTATTTCTCACTAAATCCCAATGAAATTGAATAACATTGTTTTACAACCCGATTGATATTTACGTGAATATGAAGTAAGCCTAACAGACACGAAAGAGGACAACGGTGGCCCACTAATCATGTATGTTATTATAGGCTGTCGAGTATGCTACGGACACGTTATAGCCCATTGAGCATATGATAAAAGTTTAGGGCCATATTAGCAATGCAAATGGGCCACTAAGGCCCAATAGCATGTTTAAGCTGATGAAGGCCCATTGGACATGTAATTGGGTGACCAAGGCCCAATAAACATGTTTTGATTATATTGGGCCCAATAATCGTATAATTGGGTCACGAAGGCCCAATAAACACGAATAGGAAATATTGGGCACAACCATTGAACCGTTTATCTGTTTGTCGTTATAAGTTGTAGTATGGGATTTGGTTTACACTTAGTGTTTACTTTCGATGTTAAAATACTCAATGCTGGTTTATAACGATATTCTTAGTTTTTATAAAAATACCATTTTAGAACCTTCATGTTGTAAAAATTTATATCTTTGATCAAATTGTTTAGAAATTTTACATATTTGGCCCAAAATGTTTATTTGACTATTTCAGCCCCTTTTTCATACAAAATTTACATTTTCAGCCCTTAATGGTGCAAAATGACACTTTTAGTCCTTTTTGATAAAAAATGACATTTTAGTCCATTAGATTATTTAACTTGGCATTTCGGCCCAAATAAAATCTAAAATTATAATATCAGCCCAAAATACAACTTTTGACATTTTCAGTCCTTATTTGCTAAAAATTTACATTTTTGGCCCATTTGCCGTAAGATTTACACTTTTGGCCCAAAATCTAAAAACTTTGCATTATTAGTCCAATTTAGCAAAAAAGTCATTTTCAACCCCTGAATTTAATTTATTCACGTTTGTGATTTATACTTTGATAAATTTACAATTTCAGCCCTAAGTTTCATTCTTTTCGCAAATTTGGGCCCAAAAACCGTTGGGGCCCAAATATAAGCCCAATAAACAAAAATTTATGTTTTTGGTCCCTTGAGAAACATTATTTCCATAAAAATCATATTTTATATAGATATATACCATATTATCCTTGTAAAAAAACCGAAAATGTCATCTTTTAACGAAATCTTTGTTATTTTGCAAAAATGACACTTATGAAAATCTTTGGCCTTGTTTTTCACTTCTTGAACATAAAGACTCTTAGATATTTGAAGTACGTTGTTTATTATGTTTTTGTTTATGTATCCTTCACACTTTAGCCATAGATCTCGAGATATAACAAATAATATCACATTTTGACATTACAAACCAAAGAAATCACATACAACATGCAAACACACATAGATCAACACACAACACTTGTATTATCCCCCCAAAAAACAAGTAAAACTGAAAACAAGGGGGTATGAACTCACCTTGGGGTTTGATGTTTCAATTTTTGAAGAAGAATGGAATAAGGTGATGTGATTTTCGGTTTTAAATGCTTCCCTTGAAGAAGTTTCAAAACTTTAATGTCCTAGGAGGCATGATCACGGAATAAAGCTTTATAAGGGAGTGTTTTTGGTTTAAGGATGAAAATCAAAGACTTAAAGATGATGACAACTTACCAAAGATGATGATCTAGATGAAAATCTCTTGAAGATCCACACAAAGTCTCGAAAATATGGAGGAAAAAGAGGTGTTCTTGAGAGAAGTTTGAAAAGAAATGAAGGTGGTGGGATGTTGGTGTTGGCCGAGAGTGATAAGAAGAGAAGGAGGAAAGAGATTCTTGGTTATTACATGGAGGTTTAGAGCCTTAGAAGTATGAGATTTAAGCTTGGTTAACCTCTAAACATTAGTGAGGTGTCAAATGCCAAATAAATCCTTCATTTCCTTTTTTTTAACACATGGGCCAAGAATGGGTTTAAGGAAAAGAGAAGTGAATTAGTTTGGCCCATTCTTGTTCTTGTTTCGGAAACATGAAGCCCAATAAGAAGGTTTTCGGCCCATTGGGTCTATAGGATGGTTCACGGCCCTAAATGTATAAAGGAATGGATTTTATGGCCTATTAGGGTTAATTAGATTTATTTTGGCCCAACTAAGCCCATTAAGAGTAAACCTATTCATTTTAGGCCCATCCTAGCCCAAAATGTTAAGTTTTGTGAATGTGGGTCCAATTAGAGCCCATTTAAGGGTTTTATGCCCGAAATAGTCATTTTGGAAGCTTATTGGTCCATTAGGCCCAATACAGAAAATCCTAGTCCATCATGGACTTAAGTTGGGATTTGTAGGGTTTCCAATCTTTATTTGACTATTTATAATGTTTTGCATGAAGTTTTGGGCTTTACAATTGGATTTTTGATGGAAGTTTGTTGTTATTGAAATAACATCATATGCATTATCAAGTTAGGGTTACAATTGTTGTCATTATTAATGTTTACAAGGCATAGAATTTCCTAACTAATTTTGCTAGTTGTGACACATATCGCTAGCACTCTTCCCACACCACCAACATTATTTGTCTTAGGACAATCTCTCTTGAAGTGTCAAGTTTCACCACACCCATAACAAGCCTGGCTTACTCCCACATCGGAGACTTGGGTAATTGGTTGTGTTGGCGCTCTACAGAAACAGGCAGTGTGCCCCTTTCTGTTGCAGTTTTTGCAATGCATTTCCTTGCAAACTCCCGTGTGATGGAAGTTGCATTTGTCTGTCGCAACTAGCATTTTAAGGCTAGGAAATTATGTCCATGTGTAATTAACCTTTGATGTATATTGTAACCCTAGGTATGAGGTTATACATGTTATTCATTCAAAAACAACAATTCGAATGAAAACTCACTTGTTCAAGCTCTAAACCTAATTCAATACACTACACTCACTCAACTTTGGGCTTGTAACCTTAACTTCCCGGTTCAAACCTATTATTCGATCAGGATTTCTTCATTGGGCCTAATGGGCCAGTGAACCCTCAACTTGGATCTTTTGGGTCAAAAATCCACATTTGGGCCCTAATTGGACCCACATTCATTAAGCAATAGTATTTTAGGCCATAAGACTCTTCATGGGCCTTATTGGGCCGAAAACCATTTCCTAAATTTCTATGGGCCGAAACCATGTATGAGGGCCCAATGGGATGAAAAAAATTATTTTTGGGCTACGCAATTTCGGTTGATAATCAAATATGAGCCCAACATCCAATTTCCTTTCCTCTCTCTCTCTCTCTCTCTCTCTCTCTCTCATTCTCGGTTTAAAAAAAAGGAAAAATTGAATTGATTAAAATGTAACACCTCACTAATACATGGTGGAAATCTATGCATATTATCCACCATATCTCTAGGAAATTAGGGCTTAACCATCATGCAAATAGCACACTATTCTCTATCTTCTCTCTTCCTTCATATTCTCGGCTAAGAAGCAATATCACCACCTCTCTTCACTTCAAATTTCTTGAAACACTCTCCCTCTCTAGCACAAGAAATTCCTTCCTTCATACCTTCAAATTTTTGTGAGTTTGTATGTGTACATCAAGAAATCTTCATCAAAGAACATACTAGGTAAGTTACTTCACACTTAAGTTGATTAACTCCATCTATGCTAAGATCCTTCCTCAAAACAACATCATTCTCGTGTCTAGGATCCTAGAATCATCTAGTTTTGGAAGATCTTCCCAAAGGAACACTCTAGGCCGAGAACACCTACAATCTTCTCTTCAAAACTCAACTAACATCAAGGTGAGCTTCATACCCCCTTGTTTTCGGTTTTACTATGTTTTGGGGGAGAATACAAGTTGGTTTTGTGTTAGATCTAAGTACTTATGCATGCTTGTGTGTATTTTCATGATGTGTTGTGCATATATGTTGTGAATCTATGTTAAACCCTCATAAACTTGATATATTTCCAAGTCTTGAAGATCTTAGGAAAACAAGTTACTTTATGTAACTCATTATGTTATTGAAAAGATAAAACATGTTAAAGGATACTTTAAAACTAAAGAAAAACCTAATGAGGGGCCATATTTGACAAATAAGCAAAAAGTGTGCCTTTTATGATACTCACGGTTTTGAAAGGACCAAAAGAGTCGTTTTTGGATAAAAATGGGTTTTTATGACATTTACGATTTTGTAGGGGTCAAAAGTGTACTTTTTTGATAAAATGGGCTTCTTTTGTGCCTTCACGGTTTTAATGGGCTAAAATGGGCATTTTTCACAAAAGGGGCCTTATTTATAAATTCACGGTTTCATGGGCATAAAATGTAATTTTTGGCCTTTATGGACTTAAAACGTCATTCTTATCAAAAATGGGCCGAAAATGTCATTTTTATCAAATTGGGCCTTTAATTGTAAATTTTCGGCCATAATGGGCCTAAAGTGTCATTTTTATCAAAAATGGGCCTTTACTGTAATTTCTCGTCTTCATGGGCCAAGAATGGCATTTTTAACAAAAGTGGCCCTTTTACGTCATTTTGGTAGAAATTGAGCTAAAACAAGCATTATAATCACAAACGGGCTAATTACGTCATTTTCACTTTAATTGGGCCTCGTAATACTTATTACATGTTTATTGGGCCTTATTGACCCATTTACACGCCTGATGGGCCTCGTATATTCATTTCATGTTTATTGGGCCTTAAATACCTATTTACATGCTTATTGGGCCTTGTATCCTCATTTCATGTTAATGGGCCTTGAATACCCATTTGCTTCCTTATTAGGCCTTTACAACATATTCCATGTTAATCTGGTCGATAACATTTAATATATGACTTTTTGATATGAACGAATACATTTTATTTATCACCAATGTTTTGTAATCAAATACATACTCGAAACATTATTTAAAGCGGTACATAACGTAATACACTATTTGCGTAAATTTAGATAAGGCTCTTGTGAGACGCGCCTTCACCCGTACGTACCTAGTGTACAACCGTAAGTCCTATAGTTATAACCAGAGTCTCCTGGAGAAAGAGCGAGAGTTTATGTATAGATCTATACGGGGTTGACAGCCCCACACCTGAGTTGTTCGCTACAGCTAGACTAGGCCAGTCTAGGGTGACAAATGTCTTACCTTAAACAAGCAACGCCTGAAAAAAAACGTCATGACAGGCATAACAATCATATCAACTATGGTTATAACGACTCACATAGAGATTAACAAACACTGTAAATTTACGGAATACATATACTTTAATGTTGATATGAAACCATACAAACACCATTCTTCGGTCTTAGGGTTTTAAGACTACAACACTTTTACAAGCAGAAAATATCGGATTTTCTGGGAAAATACATTATACATTACGTTTTACTTACAATAGAAAATATAGGATTTTCTGGAACTCTCTCTTTATACATTTTCAATAATATGAACACACATGCTGTAATACAAGATTTGAAACAAAACTCTCAAACCATTTTTACGGAAAATATTGGATTTTCTGGTGTTTACAACTGATACAAAACTTTTTATACAACATGCTTATGAATTCACCAACATTATATATGTTGACGTTTTCAAAATAACTTGTATTCTCAAGGAATCGTTAAGCAGGTCGGTCATCAAGAACATGTGGACTCTTGTTGTATTTTTCCATCATACACTTAATATTTTGGGATGTAATATGTGATACAATACTTGATGTAAACAATGATGGTTGTTATATTTTATGTACGATGATGATGTTGTCTTTGATTCATTTATATACACTATGATGATATTACAAGATGAAGTCACCCGCCCCCGGACGTTTCCGACGTCTGGTTCGGGGGTGTGATATTGTCACACCTTGAAAGGTTTCCAACATATCGACTGGGAGGTGCTGGTGCAGCAGGAACAACAGCAGGAACAGTAGCAGCGTGGACTGCCACAATTTGCTGCTTCTTTGAGGACTCATGTGACGATTGCCCCTTTCTTTTGTTCCAGAATTTCTTCTTGTTACCGCTCTCTTTCGGTTGCTCAGGGATAGGTGTCATGAAGCCTTGGCGAACTCCATGATCCACGAATGTCTGTGCCAGATGCTTGGCACTATTGAAAGTGACTGGCTTTGCAGCTATTACGTTTCCCTGGATCTGAGCAGATAGTCCCCAGATGTACCTTTCAACTTTCTTATTTTCCGGGGTGACCATCCCGGGACACAGAATAGCCAGGTCACTGAATCTGGCAGTGTAAGCAGAAATATATGAGTCCTTCATCGTCAGACCCCAGAGTTCTTGCTCTAGTATCTACACCTCGCCCCTCGGGAAGTATTCTGCTAGCATTAGGTCCTTTAAGTCTTCCCAGCTCATGGCATTGGCTACTGGGAGAGACAACGACTTGACATAGCCGTTCCACCAAGAAAGGGCTCTGTCTATGAAAGTGCATGCTGCAAATTTCACTTTGCTAGCTTCAGGGCACGCACAGATTTCAAACACTGACTCGGTCTTCTCGAACCAGCATGTTAGAGCAATGACACCTCTGGTGCCATTAAAGGATTTGGTTTTGGCGTTCCTGAAGTCCTTATAGGAACACTCCCTTGGGTGTCCATGGCTTTCTCCGTGGTTAGAAGGGTTGGCACCACTACCCGCCCCACTAGTACCACTTGTGTTGATTTGAGTCATGGCGGCTGCCACGGTGACTGTTACGGCTGCTTGGAATACAGTAGGGTTATACTGCGGAGGTGGTGGCGGTGGTGGAGTTGATTGTGTGTTATTGACACACCGATTTGATCTATGTGGCAGCATCTTTTTCTAAAAAGACTAAAGAGGAAGTGACGATAAGTCCTCTATAGTGGTCAAGAGTCAGGTGATATTGAACAAGATATATCTGTTGGGTTTTGAGCATTCTAACACTCCTATGGTGTACATGCAACCCTATAAACCTTGGATCTATGTTTTCTCTATTATACATGCAAATATTAACTATTCCAAGGTTTCATCCTAACTAGCATATTATGAAGCACCTATACTACAAAGTTCTAGTTAGATGATATACCTTTTGATGTAGCTTGATGTCTTCAAGCTTTAAGAGCTTAGCCCCAATAGTGTGGAAGCCTCAAATGGAATCACAACACACCTAGGACAAAGGTGGCTCTTGAGAGAGAATTCCATGCACCAAAACACCTCCATATTTCTCTAAGAAAAGAAGTGGTGATTTTGGCTATGGAGTAACCTATTTATATGTAGGATTCCAAGGGTCATGGGTATAACCCAGCATACCCATGGGTTTTATGATCCATGGTTCATGTGGCCCAACTCTTTATGTATCCATACATAAACTTGGTCCAATATGGATCATAAGCCCAACACATATAAATATAACTAATTATCATAATTAGTCCCCATAGATTTAATTAGTCTCTTTTGATCACTAAATTAATTCCAAATTAATTCTTGATCGATACTAATTAAAACATATGATTTCATATTAATATATTATAACTTATAATATATTAATAAACCATAAATAACCTTCTCTCAAAAGTCCATCCTAACAAATTGTCCTGATGATATGCAACCCAAATGGACCATGCTACTCTCGGGTCAAGTACATACCAATAATAGTTATGGGCTTAGACATCTAATCCAACAGTCTCCCACTTGGATAAGTCTAAAACTATTATTGCAAGTACGACTTCATAACCCGACTAGCAATCGTAGCTCTTAAAGCTGTTGTCGAGCTCTGAACAAATCAATGACGCGTCCATTAGATAAGGGATCATATATTCCTCCATTCTAGATATCATATGGACTGAGACATGGATTATAATCATTCTCTCTGTCAATTTGTTGTTTCCCGATTTTTGATTTATGATGACTGAGTGATTGAAAAAATCAAATCAGTCCTGGCTTGGCCAAGCACTCACATGTGTCATCGCTAAATCATCGATGGGCCCACAGATATCGCTTTTATCCCGAAGGTAAAAGGAATGGATAAACTTCGACTCATATGGCTTGTTCTACTACTTGTTGAATCATACACAAAGGCACGTTTTATAACATCGAGTTACCAAATGCGTTTTCGTGCAATCAATGTATAACCAACTCATAGTAACAACTCATATCTCTAGGTTTGAAGAATATAAGATATTATCGTCTCATGATCACTCGTGATAAAATCCATGAAGTGATTCAAATGAGCGTGGGTTGAATCCAATACTCAGAACTTATGAGCACTCATGAGTGTTGTAGCACCACTTTGTCCACCAACTTGGACCTCTACAAACCAACCCATGACAGTCTTGATTCATATCTACTTCCAACATATGACCGACAGTGGATGGTTTGAATAACTTAATTATTCAGGAAGAACGACTTACTTATTCTGGAAGTCAAAACATGCAAAGTGAAACACAAGAATAAATGAATCAAATATGGTATCAAACCCTGTGAATATAAATAAACACTTTTATTTATCACCATACTGATTACTCATTATTCATTGTTTCGGTTTTATCAACTTTATACTTGAATTAAAAACACTAGTTGTCCCATGCTCCAAGCTTGTACACTATGTTTTTCTTAAAAAATAGCTTTGCCATACACCAAGTATGCACTCTATTTTTGTCTATGATCCTTACTTTGTGAAATAAACCAATTGAACATAATTTCAATGATTCTATTTTCACACTCCCAAATCCTTATCGCAAAATGTGAGAATTTCAAATTCCTATCATTTATCGAAATCTGTTTAGATTTGAAACTTATATGCACTGACCCTCCTGTAATGAATATGTACAAAGTCACAAAGACTTGTCAACAGTCATTATAAGGTATTCCAATGGAGATCAACTCCATGGAAACTAAGTCTCATATTCAAAGTACATTGCTTTGGACATGCTTCTTGCATTAAGTTTTCTAATCTTACACATATAACTTCCACCTATGGAGACAACTCCATATTCTCATTTTGACTATCACTTCTGAATAAGAGATGCCTCTTTTCAGAATATGTCAATATGGTCCTTCCAAAATTAGCACTATACTTCCAACTGTCCCTGAGCAACCAATCTTTGGTAAACCTCAGATTGTCCTCGACAATTGCTTAATCATTTTAGTCATATCCAATTCTAGACCTTTTCCCTTCTTAATGCCTCTGGGCATTTGGAAAAATTTGGAAATGACAAATATTATAGCACATGCAATCGATCCTGTACCCAAAGCAAATGGTACACGATTCATGATGTCTCACATAAAGACATGATTCTAGACCAGTCTTTTGCTACAATATTTTTATTTGCCATGTTTTCAAAATTTGACTATGAAGAGGGATGCCGTAATCATAATCGAATTTTGAGAACGCAATATATAGAATTTCCTTAAGTTGAACCAATCCAACATGAAATTCATATATATATTCTTGACTAAAGATGATTAAGGTCTCAATCTAAGCCTTTAGAACTGAAATGAAGTATATTCTCTCCCTTAATTATAGCAAAACAACTTTTTCAATCCCTGCAGCCTCACGAATTGAAACTTTTGTTTTCTATAATTAACAATGCTAACTTGCAACACTAACAATAATTATCATGCTCCCACTAACATGATGATTATTAGCATAACACTTATGCTCCCACTAGCTTTGACATGTACTCAGAAATCAGCTGGACTTCTAGAAATCAATACTTTATTGACTTTCTGACCAAAGTTCAGATTTCTGATACGAGATGCTTTGATAAAACTTTATCAAAATCATACACCTTTCCTTAGATAGCATGCATGTGTGTCTAAACAATTTCAGAACTATGAAAAGGGATGTCGTAATCATAGTCTCAATTGTTTGGACCTTTTGCCATCTGCTTCAAATCTACTTGGTGGAAGTGTTTCCTCACCATCATTTTCATGAATCGGAGAGAAACCTTATGACCCTTAGATTTTATGGTGTATGTGTTCTTATCCATGTGAATCGTCAAAACCATAGTCACAAGACAAGGATAATGACAAATCCAAACTCATATGGACTGAACTTATGCAATCTTAACTTCTTGCCACCTGGCAGTACAGGGCCTGCCATTGCTTCCAAGTTGTTATGAAACCAATTGAGAACTTTCAGAACTCCTATGCAAAGCCAACGTTAACTAGAATGGGCACAAAATATGTCAACACGATAGGTTATAAACCTCAAGTCGTGTGCTAGTGAAGAACCTCGGGTTTTATTCTTGATTAGTTCTTGAAATTCTTTTTAGGATCTTTAAGACTCCCACTATCCTCTTGACATATAAGACTATCTTACCAAATATTCAAGAGATAGTGCGGATTCTTTATCAAGACAAACACTTCACACAATTGGCCTTAGTTGGTCTTTGTTTTATCCAAAACATCACAACTTACCAATTTCAAATGTACAAGAGTAGGACACTTTTACTCTTACATTTGACAAGTGTTTTAAACCTTTCTTTAAGATATGTCACTCAAGTTACAATCTTGGAGTATGACTCTAAGAATTGTTTTGGAACGAAGTATGACTCATCTTCCTGATCTAACCATTTCAACAATTCATGACTCCTCTTCTTAGTCATAAGAATGCACTAAGATGACCTTTAGAGGACTAATTGTGATATGATTTCTAAATCATTAAGATGATCACAAACATGATACTAAAGTACTCTCCCATATTTTCAGATTTGAGAAACTTTTATCTTTCTGCCTAATTTGATTCTTCCCATTCGTTCTGCCATACATTGAGACTTTTCCAATGTTTCAGAATTATACTTAAACTTGTAAGTATAACCATATTTACTAAACTTTAGTAAATCAAATAGTCTTAACGAGCTTTGTGGTGGACATGACCAGTGGACAAGAATGTGTACTCGATCCCTTTAGTCCTTCACTTGAGTCACACATCCATGTGAACAAGTAATTAGTCTTGATTTTCCAATGCTTGAAAGTTCTCATTCATCATACTATTCAACTTGCATGATTCCAAGTTTCGGTCCAATTGAAACTTGGGTGATGAGGAACTTTCTTGATTTGGTAAATTTAGACACTACCACAAATGAAAGAATCAAATCCATTTTCCAATATTGCTGTCAGTGGAATCATATAAGCAACAATTTTCCACAAATGCCATTGTAAGGATACTTCAAATAAATAAAATTATACAATTTTCTTTTATTTTAAAACTTTGCGGAAAAACTTATCCTTACAATCCACATGGAAAATTGTTGTTATCTATTCCTTAGCAATATATCATAACTTCTTAAGCAACTGCTCAAAATTCTGATGCGATCGAAATCCACCTTCGCGATCAGAATCAGCATATACTTCCTTTAAGATTTCTCTCTATTCTTTGATTCTTAAAGCATCAACATGTGACCCAGTCACATCATGTAATGAGGATCTCAGAATAGAACTTAACAGAGTTAGATAATGGGCTCTACCTGATGTAGAGTCAAACTTATTGACTTTAACATCCTTAGGTAAATTTGGCAGCTTTGCAATCAACGCCCCTTCCTTTGGCAAAATAAACATATGGACCCTTTGGTAATGGGACTATCTTAGACTTAGCCTTTCTCTTTACCATTTGGTCAACCGGGTTGACTATGGCCAATCCCTTTCCATTGGGAAGAGAATGCTTTTTCTGGATTTCCAGTGTCACCATTGTCACTGTCCATAAATTTTTTTTGGAAGTTGATCTTCTAATCAAATTTGCTTTACTATCATTCCAAATCATTGCTGATTCAGCAGCACCAAGCAAATAGATATGATCATTAAGGTTCATGTCATAGTCTGTTTCATAGTAGTCCCAAAGGAACTCACTATGTGACTTAGAAAGTGATTGAACATCCAACTTTCTCAAGACTTTGACACCCAACTCTCCCGGCTTGTCAATATGTGACTTCATCTCTAAGATGTGATCACACATAGACCTTGCTTGCCATTAGGGCTTGGGTGACCTTGAACTTGTGGGTTAGGGAGAATAATTGGAGGAGGTGGAGGAAGAGAAGTATGACTTCCATGAGCCAAACTCAGGAAGTCATATTCATTAGGAAAGCTTGGTTTGGGAAGATCATTGTTGTCTAAACCAGACATCAACAATGGGAGAAATTCACGTAAAGCTGATTTAATTCCTTAATATAACACCCAATATGATATATTAAGGCTAGGACCCAACAAACTATTTTATAACTTGGAAGAGGGATGCCGTAATCCAAGCTATAAAATATTTGAAGGTAGGTGAATGACGATTCACCAATTTTCACCAAGATAAACGAAATGTATTATTAGGTTTTAATTGGTTTTGAAACTCCTAGATTCTTTTGAGATTCATTGAACTTTTCAATGGCATGTTTCAATCTCGAGTGTGCCCTTCAGGTTTTGTGACTGGGATGCCGAGGATCACAAAACAAGGTGTGAAGTAACCATGCAAATATACTTGGTACCCTTAATATTTACCCCTCAATCGATGTGCCGGTTAACCACACACGCTCCAACGATACTATGATAAACATTAAGTTACCCTTTGCCTACCTTGTTAAGTCCAGGTTAGTTTGCCGGTTAACCACACACGCTCCACTAACAGCTTAAACAAAGTGCAAAGTGTAATTTCATGGATTAGCACCTTATTCACATTTTCCTAAGTAACTAAGAATTGGAATTTATAAGTGTTTAGTTACTTAGTATTTATCATTATACTTATAATGAAGGGAGAATTATAGTCCTTGTCCTACCTGTTCGGCTAACGACCCTCCACCGGTCAAGGAAGCGGTGAGTGAGAGTGGACACCCATTAAACTGCCATTTTATAGGCAGTAACCTTATACCCCCCTTATAGACCGGCTTCGTGAATGAGGCCTACTAATGGTAAGACGACTTGCTCTTATACACACATACATACATATATATATATATATATATATATATATATATATATATATATATTATTAACTTATAATATTATAAAGTATAAGGGTTGAATTTTAACTTTTAAAATTCTAAGGGCTTAACTTGGAATTAAAGTATTCATTAGAGAAAACTTTTCAAATTCCAAAACTTGAGGGCAAGTTTTGAAACTATTCAAAACTCTTGGATTTTCATAACTTATGAGTTTAATTAAAGTTCAACATTTTATTTAATGAAGAGACTCTTGAACCTCCACAACTTGATGACAAGTTATGGAGTCATAAAACCATTTAATGAGGGCAAGACTCTTCATTTTGTAACCTATGACAATTTTTATGAGGTTTAAGATTCATAAATGTGACTTTTCATATAACTTGAGGACAAGTTATAAAAACACATTTTATGAACTATTTCTAGATCAATTTGGATTGAAAACAACTAACACAAATTTTTTTTTCATTAATCTAAATTAACTCATAAAACAAGGTAACACTAAAAAAAACTTTTCATGTTCCATAACTTAAGAACAAGTTATGGAATTCTTTAAAACATTAAGACCAAGTTTTGTAACTCCATAAAAAACTTTGAATCAAATTTTTTTAAAACCTTTTCATATCCATAACTTATGGAGGTTTCAAAAAAACTCTTTAGATCAAACTTTTAAAACTAATAAAATAATAATATCGTTTTATCTTTTACTAAATTTGACCTAATTCAACTCATATAGCAAATGATTCAAACTTTACAAATAATTATTTTTTCACAAAAACAAGTAATTATCTTAAAATTTGACAAACATCATGTTTTTTTCTTTTTTTTTTCAACTTTGACAATAAAACATTTGCATCAAATATAATAGAAAACAACCCATGGCTCTGATACCACTGTTGGGTTTTGAGCATTCTAACACTCCTATGGTGTACATGCAACCCTATAAACCTTGGATCTATGTTTTCTCTATTATACATGCAAATATTAACTATTCCAAGGTTTCATCCTAACTAGCATATTATGAAGCACCTATACTACAAAGTTCTAGTTAGATGACATACCTTTTGATGTAGCTTGATGTCTTCAAGCTTTAAGAGCTTAGCCCCAATAGTGTGGAAGCCTCAAATGGAATCACAACACACCTAGGACAAAGGTGGCTCTTGAGAGAGAATTCCATGCACCAAAACACCTCCATATTTCTCTAAGAAAAGAAGTGGTGATTTTGGCTATGGAGTAACCTATTTATATGTAGGATTCCAAGGGTCATGGGTATAACCCATAATGCATACCCATGGGTTTTATGATCCATGGTTCATGTGGCCCAACTCTTTATGTATCCATACATAAACTTGGTCCAACATGGATCATAAGCCCAACACATATAAATATAACTAATTATCATAATTAGTCCTCATAGATTTAATTAGTCTCTTTTGATCACTAAATTAATTCCAAATTAATTCTTGATCGATACTAATTAAAACATATGATTTCATATTAATATATTATAACTTATAATATATTAATAAACCATAAATAACCTTCTCTCAAAAGTCCATCCTAACAAATTGTCCTGATGATATGCAACCCAAATGGACCATGCTACTCTCGGGTCAAGTACATACCAATAATAGTTATGGGCTTAGACATCTAATCCAACAATATCTTAGTTCTAAACGCATTATATCCTGACTTTTATAGTGTTCTATCAGCGATTTTCATTGGAAGTCTACTAAATATAAGTAAACAATCGCCATTTCAAATTTATGAAATTTATAGCAACAGTGGCTAATGACTTTGTATAGTGTGGCTCATATTGGTTCCTCCTATAATCACATAGTGTATACAAATTATATATAACCAAGATTGAATAGACCTTCGAATAAGTGATCCTACTCTATGTCCACAACCAAACAAGGAACAGGAAGTAAAGCTAGATCACAAATTCTAAGTCTATAAAATCTTAATTATACATAACTCTTACGTATTCACTTAGCAATTATAGACCTACCAGCAAGGGTTCTTTGTTTTCACATGAAACAGGAAGTAAAGCTAGATCACAAATTCTAAGTCTATAAAATCTTAATTATACATAACTCTTACGTATTCACTTAGCAATTATAGACCTACCAGCAAGGGTTCTTTGTTTTCACATGATTGATTCTGGTAAGAAGGCCCTTCTCGACTATTAGTTTATATAACTATCGAGGCCTAAATGTTTTTGTTCTAGTGTTATAGTGCCATAAAATACTCCTATAGTATTTTAACTTCATGTTTTGTTCTAGAGTTTCTCTTGTATATAGAGTTGGTAAGTTTTAGACTTGTTGCAACACCACGATCACTCCCAAATACATGTTGGTCCTATCTCAAATAAATATAGTTGATCAGGCTATATTTATCCTAGATATGATTACATAACCGTCTAGGTTTAACTGTAGTGTCCAAAATCTAAATACTTTTGTGTAGTTCATACTGTGATACTGTTTCTGGTATGTATCTATGTTTGTATACTTGTTATAAAATACTTAGATTTTAAAAGTATATTCTAAGTCAAAGCGCTTCAGCCCCATTGTATTTATAGTTGTATATCTTGTATGGTTTGATATACATAGTTTACTATAAACAATGCTCTGATACCAATCTGTCACACCCCCAAACCGGAATGGCGGAGATGTTCGGGGGTGGATGACGTCATGTACAATATCACAACAATTGAATAATAGTATTCAAAGCAACAACCATTACATTGATAAAGTCTAGTTTTTACATATGTTCATAACATTGTTTGTATGACAACAAAAGTGTATTGAGAAAACTAAGACGTTATTGCATAATGCTCCGTCTTCTCAAAACCGGTAAGTGAACCTGTCTACTAGTTTCTTGAGAATACAAGTGATTTTGAAAGTGTATCAACATTTAAGTTGGTGAGTTCATAAGCATGTTTGTATTTGAAAACAGTCTATTGTTCTTTGAAAATGTAAGTATGTTCTTCCAGAAAATCCTATATATTTATGTTGTAAATGAATTGTAGTCTTAATACCATGAGACCAAAATGTGTAAGTGTTGTTGTATTCAGTAATAGTATAACGTAGTTTTTTTATTAAATAAAACCAATTGAAAATGAATGTTTCCCTGAAATGTACACTTCTCTGTAGTGGAGAATAATATATTGTATGTGTACTTGTATGAAAACTTTGTAAATGTATGTGCCTGGATTCCACCAGCTGTAATGTGAAATACTGTATTGTAGTTCTATTATTTAATAAAATTACTTGAAGTTGTTTATGTATTCTTACACTAATCATTTTATTCAATACCAAATTGTAAGTTATTATAACCATGCTTGATGACCTAAGATGGCCTGAATACGACTTTCTGCAGGCGTCGGAAATGGTATGACATTTGTCACCCAGGCCTACCGGCCTAACTATAGCTAACAGTGTAGGTGCGGGATTGTCAGTACCGTATAGATCTATACACAAGTGTCACGCTCTCCCTCTAGGATACTCTGGTTATAATTTCAGGGCTTTCGTTGGTACTTAGCTAAGTACTTGAAGAGTGTCTCACAAAGCTATACTGACGGTTACGTGTAGAATAATGAAAAGTCACTTTGTAATGAATACATGTATGTATGTTTCATAAACTATACCTATTATAGTTTATATGTTTGTTGTGTATTGTATCTCAAAATTTAGTAAAAATAATGTAAGTATTCCATAAACTATACCTATTATAGTTTATTATGTATATCCTTGTATTGTTTCTTGAACTAGTAGAGTATAATGTGTGTTCCATAAACTATACCTATTATAGTTTATAAGTAAGTTCTGTATGTAATAAAAATATTTATGAAAATACCCCTTTGCTCGGCATGGTACAAAAAGGGTTAAAGTTTTATACTCATATATGTATATATATATATATATATATATATATATATATATATATATATATAATTAAAATTAAAAAGACAGTCGGACAAATGAATTTTCCCTAAGCCCACAACCAAACAAGGAACAGGAGTTAAGGCAAAAACATCAGTCCTAAGTCTGTTGAATCTCATTATATATATATATATATATATATATATATATATATATATATATATATATATATATACATAAGTATGTTTTGGTGAAACAATAGTTGAAACAGTTGAAATAATTTAGAATAGCTTGAAACAGTTTAAAATAGTTTGAAATGTTTGAAATCATTTGAAATTGTTTTAATGTTAACACAAAATTCCTTGTGTTTTACTTGTATTCCCCCCCCCCCCTAAAACATTGAAAAATAGTGAAAAGTAGGGGTATGAACTCACCTCGAATGCGAGTTCTCGTTTGGATCCGAAGTGGTAGCGATGATCCTCGGGTTAGAACCCGTATGAGTAGTCGTATCCAAATCATAATTATACACGATATCGTATTTAAATTAATAATAATAATTAATTAAAGTGTTACACAACACTATATTATGTAATAAATACTCACAAAAATCCTTGGAAATATTTTGAAGGTGTTCTTGGGTGTTCTTGGTGTTCTTGGTGAAAACTTGAAGATATGAACGAAAGTATGAATGTTCTTGAGGAAATTATAAAGATTTGAAGGAATATGGGCAAAATCTCATGAAGATATGAAGGTTCTAGATGAGTTTTGAGAGCAAATTGAAGATGTTCTCGGCCTTGAAAGTGAGAAATGAGGTTTGATTTTGGCTATACACTTATATATAGGGGGTGTTTTCGGCCTTAATGGGCCTTAACAAAATGATTTCGGTCTTACAAGACCGAAAACCTCTTGATTTTGGTCCTTAGTTGATTCCCAATGGTGATTTCGGTCATGGCATTTCAAAAGCAAGTGATTTCGGTTCTTGGTTTAAACCAGAAATGGGATTTCGGTTTTGGCTTTTATCAAGAAGGGATTTCGGTTTTGGTTTGGGATTTGTTTCCCAAAACCGAAAACCATAATTATATAAAGTAATATGATGACTTCATTTAAGTGTTAGGCTTATATTAGCCTACTTCAACATGGTTTTCCATATATACTTATATATAAGTTAAAAAAACATGCACTTTAGGCTTTCAAAGTTTTATTGCATCAAGTTATGTTGTGAATTCACTTACACAAGGTTATAGTTTAAACTTTTATTTGAACAAGTTTGACTTGAAATAACGGGTTGTTACAAGAGGAGGAGAAGAACCTCGGCCCTAAGCCTATAGCAAGATTCATGAACGAAATTCTTAACCTTAGGGGTTTATATAGGAGTCTAGGAAGGTGTTGGATAAAGCAGGTATCTCCAAGATAACCCTAATCCCTTAGCTTCCTCCCTAAGGCATGCAAGGAACCCTTAGAGCCTAAGAAGGCTTCTAGATTTCGTTCCCCCCCCCCCTTATGGGAGGTTCTAGAATTCCTCAATGCTCAACTATTGAACATTGTCACGTTTAGTCCTCCTACTTTTAATTAATCCAATTAATTTCTGATTAGTTCTTAATTAAATAATACTCTTACCAATTAATATATTATTCTCATAATATATTAACATATTATTTATTTTGATTTCTAATTAATTTATTAACCATATAATAAAATAATAAATCAGTCTCTCTCTGAAAAAGCAATCATATTCAATTGCTACACTTGAGGGCAACCCAAAAGGACTGTGCTACTATCAATTCAAGTTTATACCAATTATAGTTATGGGCTTAGATACCTAATCCAAAAGTTGCTTCCCTCAACTTTATTGGTTGTCCTTTTCTTCATCATCCCTTCGACAGACTGTGCAGCCTAGACGGCTGCCTCAAATGTACGTGCTTGTTTAACCGACACAATATACTCCCACGGTAGCCCCTTGGCATACCTGTTAATCTTGGTCAGTTCTTCTAGAACAATACATAGCGCGAACTCCATTTTATCACTGAAGGCATTTGTGTACTCATTCACTGACATGCTTCCCTTTGTCAAAGCCAGGAATTTATTCTCGCAACATTATCTCAGCTAAACAGAACTTCCTCTTGAAATGGGTCAAGAATTTATCCCATGTCAGTTGTAGTGGTTTGTTGGGGCTTACAATCTTCCATAACGTCTTCGACCAATGAAGTGATGTGCCCTTGAACTGCCTCACAATATAGGCGGTTTGTAACTTGCCCATGTATCCACACGTTATGAAGTTGACTCCATCTCCAATATCCACTTCATGACTCCTACGGGATCTTGCTTCTAGTTAAATGATGATGACTTGCAAGTTATGAAATCTTGATACTTAAGGTAGCCTCTGGGTTCATCATTTCTCTGGACCTCTAGTTGCTCCAGTCCTTGATAACTTTCTGAGTCATCATTATCTCCTTCCTGGACCGTCGTGACATGCTAAGGTATCGGTCCGTTATTTACCTGATCCATTAATGTTGGTTCTCCTCCTCTAGAATTAGCTAGTTCCTAAGATAAGAGCTCCATAAGCTCATGTTGTTTTTAATCAAGCATTTCTTGCATCATCGCCTGAGATTCTTTATCTGGATTTGAACAACAGCTGCTCTGGCGTTCTGAGGTGCTGGACCTCCTTTGTTATTGACGAATCTATCGCTCCTTTTGATTGTCATGACATTCTAGATACCTAAGCTGGCATTTAGCATACCAAGACGAGAATATAGTAAGGAAAGGTTTAGACGCAAAATCCTCCTTATTAATTCAAAAAGTTATATCTCATTTCCAATACCGTAATTAAACGTTTAGAAATCTGAACACATAAAATTTCCTAATACTAGGTCGGCAACAGACCTTAACTTTTCCAGTACTTAGCAATCTAGGTAAAAACCTATGGCATGCTATATATATCATTTAACACATATAAGGCATTTCTAAAGTATTCTAGTGCATAATATAGCAAATAGGGTATTTAACCTACGCTATGCTATATATATTAATTTTTATATTTATCACTTAATATTATTTAACGCCTATACCCTAAAATATCCTAATGCTTGTGTCTATTCAGGTTTACGACCTAAAATATCCTAGACACATACCTCACCATCATTTCTTAATCTTTAAATTTAAGTCTACAAATACTACAAATTCCTAGTTCGCTTAAACTGATTATCTGATACCAACTGTGACATCCTTTAAATGTTTAGAACTAATTAAAACTTTTCTTTACACTTTTAAAATCATTTATTTATATTACGGAAAATCCCAATACAAAAGATCACTCTGATTACAAATATTTGTTTCAAAAATGTTAAAACCCTAAGGATGTCAAAATCAATACAGATACATAAGTTACAGCGTAAAGACCTGATGGTCCTGAATACTATTTCGGGTTGTCTCTTAATCACTCAGTGTCCTAATCAAGTTCCAGTAGCTTTAGTCTTGATACATACGATGCATATAAACTGAGTGGGTCAGGCTAGGGAAACCTTGTGAAATACAGAGAGATTTCAATCCAAAGATAATAATATCCTTTAATTATCAGACCCGTAAAACCAACCGTTACCATAATAAATCTATATTGACTTACATTCCTACATATATATTCCTATAGATCCTCACAGATCCTAGTCCAAGATTATCAGGGAGAAATTATCTTGCCTGATGAATCGTTAAAAGAATGACTACACAGCTAGGGACTTCCTTTGTCGGTGTAAGTCATAAAGGCTTATGGGCCATTAGAATATTTCATGAATATAGTTTTCCAATTCATCTACGTCTGTGATTAATAAGCTCACACAAGCAACGTAATTTACAAGACCATCTAGAATGATCAAGTGTTGTCACCTACTATATGGGGTGACCAAACATACCGCTAATAGTTAGCTGATTGGGACCCACCATTTATGGTTATCCCGTACAGAGCTACCATACATCGACACCTGATAGTGTCATGGAACAGGACTTTACTCTACGTTCCTTGGTTATGCACATTCTCCTAATGAGACTACCTAATATCAAACTTAATTTAGCTAGGTATCCTCCATGAGTCGAAGTTTATCCCTAAACTAGATTATAGTACCTGTAACCAACTTTAATACTAACTCTATTCTTGGGTGACACTAACCTATTTCTAGTGTATTTATATTTGCTACAAAGCATTAGGTATTATTGTTCTTTTATCTTCTCAATAATTCTACCTATAATACAATTATATGATGTTATCTATTTAATCCTACCATAAAATAGAACCATATATGGTTCGCACATAACACTGTATATAAATATATTAACATATAATCCAGGAAATAAGCATATAATTCACATACGACTTGCACTAGATATTTAATACTTTAATTATAGTTATATTAGATAATATGCATGAAAGGGACTATGCATTCACCTGACTTAGGAGGGTGACAGATGATATGGGCAGAGTTTCGCCTAAAACCATTGATATTCCTTGATGTGACCTAAGTATCATTAATACAGAGTTTTAGTCTAATGATCTTGGAGACTAATAATATCCTAGATCCTTACTAATCCCAATGTCTACATCAAGATCTATCAAGTAAGGATCAGCCAGGCAGGACAATTGGGAGGCAGGATCATTTCGGCATAATAACATTTCTGAAATCCAACAACCAAGCCAATGTAACCATTCTAGACATGTAACACCCCGATTCTCATGTAATGATTTATATAAGAATTTCTTTGATTTCAAGGTCTACTCGACGAGGTGGTTGCCCTACTCATCGAGTAGCAGCGGGTTGGTCCACGTATTTTAGTGACCTACTCGCCGAGTCCAAGAAGGGACTCGACGAGTAGGAGCTGGCAGATGAAACCCTAAAATCCCGGGGTATTGCACCCTATTTAAAGGATCACTGGCCTTCCCCAGCCTCCCCTTTACAGTTACTTGACACCCTTAAACCCTAATTCGTGTGAGTGCACTCCACTTGTGTTCTTAAGCTTGGTAAGAGGATTTTTGGTGGGAAGAAGCTTGGAGATCAAGTGACTAGGAGCAAGGAATGTGTGGAACCAGAAATCTACCTCAGTTGGCATCCTTTTTGGAAGGTATTAAGCCGTTATCCTAACCTGCCTTTTCATTCTAGAACGTGTGGAACCAGAACCTATGAACTTTGTGATGTGTCGGATATAGGTGGTGGGGTTTGTGGTGGTGATCCGGGAGTTGAGATTTCTAGTTTCAGACGACAGTTGCGAGGTGAGTTATCCTTACTATACTAAGGGGTCTAAGGCACCAAGGCCGGCTCATTGGATATGTTATCCAAGTAGTGTTATTGTGCTGAGTGTGGATTAGTGATTGCATGCTAGTGGTTATGCGAGTTGGGTAGATTTGTGGGGTTACCAGCGTTGTTATATGATTAATTGCATGTACAATGGTTATGTTTATATGTGGACATGTTATGTGGGATGGGTTGAGGTGATACTACTCCGTGCGGTGACCAACAAACCCGGGAGCATTCCAGATGCGAGCTAAGGGAGACTCGTACTGTGGGCTCGAGAGTATTCCAGTTACGAGCTGAGGGAGACTCGTACTGTGGGCTCGATGGCAAGCCAGATGTGAGTTGTGGGCCCGTAAGGCAATCCAGACTCACACTGTGGGCCCAGGGGGTAATCCAGTCTGTAAAGTTGTGGACCCAATACATGCCGTTGTTTATATATGTGTTATGTGCAGTGTATCAGTATTGTGGGGGAACTCACTAAGCTTTCGGGCTTACAGTTTCAGTTTATTGTTTCAGGTACATCAGGGGATCGCGGCAAGGCGAAGGCGTGATCGTACAACTCCTCATGTTTTGTTTATGTTTTTGGGAAAACTCTGATATTATACATTTTGAAAACTAGTTTGTAATGTTTGATGAATTTGGAATGAGTTTTTAAGTTAAATTTGTAAAAAAAAATTATGGGTGTTACAAGTTGGTATCAGAACCTTGGTTTGAGTGAATTGGAGGAACATGCGTGTGAATCCAGTCTCAAATCAAGGAAAGGTTTTCAAATGATTTAAAAAAAATGGTTTTTCAAAATAAGTAAAGGAGGATGCAGGGTGTACGATCAGTCAGAGCCACTAAGTAGACCCCAAAATGCCATACAGTTATTTGATTATGTGATATGTTAGAACAGCATGCTAGAGATATGCTAGGGATCTTCAGGAATTGCATGATAGAATTGCCTGATTATATGATGCCTGCTAGCCTAGGGTTTTCCTTATATGAAATTGAAATCATTACTATAGTTTCTTAGTGTATGCATTACGGTTATACATAATTAAGATCTTATAGCCTGAGAATGTTTGATTTGGCCTTATGTTCTGTTCTTGTTTGATTAGGAGCTTAGGGTAGGATTGGATATTCGAAAGTCTATAGGGTCCAACATTATGTATGGGTAGCATACACTAGTGCTGCAGGGTTGGTGAAAGTTTCATGGATGGGCGGGTTGTGAGAGGCCGGGAGGCCAGTTATGATATATTTAGCATTCCTCTGGGAGTGGAGATTGAGCGCTCACTATGCTTATGTATTATTTGGGTGTTGTGGTGATACTTGAGACAAATATGGGTAGGTGTGGAAGGTAGTATGGGCCCGTACTACTGAAAGCACAGGACCCATACGCGTATTAAGGAAGTCACAACCCCTACGGTTAGTCGGGAGTTGGATCCCAATTATTTATGTGGATTATCTGATATCTTGTGGTATGTTTCAGAATGGTGATGACGAGACGCTTTGTAGATGGATCCAGTTTAGTATCAGGATCAGGGGACGGAGGCCAGGAGGGGCCAACAGCACCTGAGCCCGTGGTGTAGATGAGTACAGAGGAGTTGGATGCCAGGATTCGGGAGATCCTGCATGATGAGGTTGCTGATGCGTTCCGGGCGCAGCTGCCGGAGATGTTCAGGTCAATTAAGACCGCCATGGTTGAGTACTTTGATGAGCGCTACGCAGCTCTTGCAGAGACAGCTGTCGCAGCAGCTACATCAGCTGTATCCGCGGCAGGGGGGGGGGAGTTAGTAGGGGCTTTCAGTACAGGGACTTCAATAACACGAAGCCCCCTACTTTTGATGGGACGCATGACCCCATCAAGGCTATGAGGTGGATCTCAGATGTGGAGGGGTGTTTCTTTACTTGCTCGTGTCCTACTGACCAGAAGGTCAGGTGTGCTCTGAACCTGCTAAGACCCCGGTACAGTCTCAGCCGGCGCCCAAGCGGTCTAAGACCGCTGATATTAGGACCGGGGGTCAGCAGAGCCGCACTTGTGGGAAGTGTGTCAAGGGTCATTCTGGTGTGTGTGGAGCTGGTAGTGGGTGCCACAGGTGTGGCAAGGAGGGGCATTACGCGAAGGACTGTCGCCAGGCAGTCCCAATTCAGGGTATGGGGTTATGTTATCACTGCGATCAGGTTGGCTACGTGAAGGCCAACTGTCCGTTACTTGCCGCTAAGCCGGCGCAGGCTCCCGCGCCAGCTACACTAAGGATTACCGATGGGAGGCAGGGTAGGGCAGAGCCCCCGAAGGCTCAGGGGCGTGCCTTTCAGCTTACGGCCGAGGAGGCCAAGGCAGCACCGGATGTGGTTGCGGGTATGTTTCTATCCTTTATCTCATTTACTATATCTGATGTATGCTTATCTGTTATACCTGTGATTAGGTACATTTTTAGTGAACTCCTTACCTGCATTGGTCTTATTTGACTCGGGGGCAAGTCGGTCTTTTGTATCTCAGACATTTACTAGGGAGTTCAAAGTGCCAGTAGGCGAGCTAGAGTGTCCGTTGCGAGTCTCTATCGCCAACGAACACAGGGTTTCTGCTTCTTCGATCTACCGAGGGTGTGAGATTGAGATCTTCGGGATACCTTTTTCGATAGACTTGATTCCGATCCCCATGGGGGATGTATGCATGATTGTGGGGATGGACTTGCTCAGTCATTTCGGTGCCATGATTGATTATGAGGGTCAGCGGGTAGTGGTTCGAACCCCAAGTGGGGGAGAGTTGATTGTATATGGTGAGGGCACCAGAGTGGGATCAGGGTTTTGTTTAGCCGCCAGGGCTCGGTAGTATATTCAGCACGGGGGTGTGGGTTACCTACCGTATGTATTGGATACGCGAGCCAGGGATCAGATTTCGGTTTCCGATGTTCCTGTGGTCAGGGAATTTGCAGATGTGTTTCTGGAGGAATGGCCAGGGATACCTCCGGACAGGCAGGTCGAGTTTCGGATCGACCTGGTGCCTGGTGCGGCCCCTATCGCCAAGGCGTCGTACCGATTGGCGCCACCCGAGATGCAGGAGTTGTCGTCACAGCTGCATGAACTGTTGGGCAAGCAGTTCATCCGACCTAGTAGTTCTCCGTGGGGAGCACCGATTCTTTTTGTCCGGAAGAAGTACGGTTCGCACCGGATGTGCATCGACTACCGGGAGTTGAACAAGTTAATGGTGAAGAACCGTTATCCACTCCCGAGGATAGATGATCTCTTCGATCAGTTGCAGGGTGCATCTTGGTTTTCCAAGATCGATTTGAGATCCGAGTATCATCAGGTTAGAGTGAGGGAGGAGGACGTGGAGAAGACCACGTTTTGGACGCGTTATGGACATTACGAGTTTGTGGTGATGCCGTTTGGGATCACCAACGCGCCAGCAGTATTTATGGATCTGATGAATCGGGTCTGCAGACCGATGCTCGATCGTTCGGTCATTGTGTTCATAGATGATATCTTGGTGTATTCCAAGACCCGAGAGCAGCATGAGGAGCATCTACGGGAGTTATTCGGAGTCTTGAGGCGAGAACGACTCTATGCCAAGTTCTCGAAGTGCGAGTTTTGGTTACGAGAAGTTCAATTCCTTGGACACCTCGTTAACCAGGAGGGGATTTTGGTCGATCAGGCCAAAATCGAGGCGGTCATGCAGAGGGAGCTTCCGAAATCTCCCTCGGACATCAGGAGATTTTTGGGAATAGCGGGGTACTATCGGAGATTCATTCAGGATTTCTTTAAGATTTGCAGTACCCCTCACTCGTCTGACGAGGAAGGGGGTGGATTTCCGGTGGGGCCCTGAGCAGCAGAGGGCGTTTGAGACCCTCCGACAGCGGTTGTGCGAGGCCCAGTCTTGACACTCCCAGAGGGTGTTGAGGATTTTGTGGTGTTCTGTGATGCATCCATCACAGGTTTGGGGGCGATACTCATGCAGAGAGGACGAGTGATAGCTTATGCATCGCGACAGCTGAAGTCGCATGAGACGAGATACCCTACGTACGATTTGGAGCTGGGAGCAAAGGTGTTCGCTCTCAAGATATGGAGACATTACCTATACGGGGTCCGTTGCACCATATACACGGATCACAAGAGCTTGAGGCATATCATGGATCAGCCAAACCTGAACATGAGGCAGCACAGGTGGCTGGATGTAGTCAAGGACTACGATTGTGAGATCCTTTACCACCCCGGTAAAGCAAATGTGGTGGCGGACGCTCTGAGCCGCAAGTCAGCTGGGTCTTCCACCCCAGCGAGGTGTATGAGGATAGCGGTGGATTCTCCGCTTGTGAGTTTGATCAAAGATGCCCAGGTTGAGGGCATGCGACCGGAGAATTGGAAGCTGGAGAGGATCAAGGGTGAGAGTACCCGGTTTGTGCAGGATAGTCGGGGATTGTTGACCCGATGCGGTCAAGTTTGGGTTCCGATGTCTGGTGGGGTCAGGCAGACGGTCATGGAAGAGGCTCACAAGTCTCATTTTTCTATTCACCCAGGGCCACCAAGATGTACAGAGACCTGAGTTTGAGTTACTGGTGGCCATGTATGAAGGGGAAAATCGCTTGGTACGTCGAGGGGTGCTTGACCTGCAGGATGGTCAAGGCCGAACATCAGAGGCCGCATGGTAAGTTGCAGCCTCTAGAGATTCCCATGTGGAAGTGAGAACAGATCACGATGGACTTCATTACCAAGTTGCCGAGGACGGAAAAGGGATTTGATGCTATATGGGTCATCGTAGACCGATTGACCAAGAGCGCCCATTTCTTGGCTATTCGGGAGAGTTCTTCGGTCGAGAAGTTGGCCGACGTGTAAGTTCGCGAGATCGTCGCTTGCCATGGAGTTCCGGTCTCTATTGTTTCCGAACGAGATGTTAGATTTACCTCACGGTTCTGGCAGAAGTTCCACGAGGAACTGGGCACGCTACTGCAGTTTAGTACAGCATATCATCCGCAGACCGATGGTCAGAGTGAACGGACCATTCAGACCCTCGAGGATATGTTGAGGGCGTGCGTTATTGACTTCGGTGGGAGTTGGGATTCCCACCTGACCCTTACAGAGTTCGCCTACAACAACAGCTATCATTCCAGCATTGGCGCCCCGCCTTTCGAGCTGTTGTATGGACGCAGATGTCGCACACCGGTTTTTTGGGGTGAGGTTAGTCACAGGGTGATGGGGCGGACGGAAGTAGTCTTGCATACTACTGAGAAGATTCAGCAGATTAGGCAGCGTTTGCTGACCGCTCAGAGTCGGCAAAAGAGTTACGCCGACAGACGTCGATCATTGTTAGAATTTTAGGTGGGTGATATGGTACTCCTGAAGGTCTCACCCTGGAAGGGTGTGATTCACTTCAGGAAGAGGGAGAAATTGGGCCCCCAGTACATTGGGCCGTTCAGGATCATTGCCAGGGTTGGCAAGGTGGCTTACAAGCTAGAGCTACCGGAAGAGCTTGGTCGGATTCACAACACTTTCCACGTTTCGCAGCTGCGAAAGTGAATTATGGATCAAGAGGCAATGGTGTCGTTAGATGATATTCAGGTCTATGAGCGCCTGAATTACGTGGAGATTGTAGGGTCGAAATATATTGTAAACAGTCGAAGTCTGTTTATTTCTACTCTTCGTATGTTTTATTCACTTCGTATATTTTGTTATGTATTTGGTAAGGTGTCTTTTGTACGAAGCTTAACGTCTAAGCCTTATTATTTTTTATACTTCCTGTTTCCTATAAATAGGAGCTGAGCATTAAGTAGATAGTAAGAGTCAGAGAGTGATTGTAATAAGTTCACCCTTTTTACTATTGTTCTGTACTTGTGTTCATTGGAAGTAATTGAGCTGAAACCAGATTATATTTACTTCTTGTGTTCAAATTACATTTGATTTACTCTGATTTGATTCATACTCGATTCATCACTTCATCAGTTGGTATCAGAGCAGGAATCATAATCTGCGATCTGATTTTCACTCTGATTCAAAAGGTTTTTGAATCAAATTCTGATTCAAAAAGTTTCCGCACCTTTTGAAGTGAAAAGTGTTCTAGATCTTCAGTTGTGATTTGATTTTGCAACTGATTTGTTGAATCGAGTGTTCTACTTGATTTTTTTGTTCAATTCAGCAATTTGCATTCAATTCTCTTTGATTTCTTAGAAAAATTCAATTCGTACATCAATGGCGAACTTCAACTTAAACTCAATGACTTCATACTCTCATCTGCTAGGATCTTCAACTAAAATTCCTATGCTCATTCTGGAATACTATGATCGGTGGTCTGATCGTATGCAAGACTACTTGAATGGAATTGATGAAGAGCTTTGGTCATGCATCTCAGGGAGTGTTACTCTTCCGACAAATCTTCAACCAATTGGATCTTCATCTGGTACTACGAGTGTTGATGCTCAATCTGATTGTATGAAGAAACTTGAAAAACGATGCATAAGGGAGTTACGCGGTGCATTGCCTCCAGTTGTGTATAACTATGTCAGAAGTTGTACAACTGCAAAAGAAATCTGGAATAATCTCAAAGAAAAGTTTCAAGGAAGCGAGAAGACGAAAATTAATTCAGTTAAGCACTATTTGATTGAATTAAAAGATTTCAAGCAAAAAGATGGTGAGTCAATTGAAGTTTACTATGATAGGATGGATGAGTTGATCTATAAATGTCATCGTCATGGCATTACAAGGACAACAATGGAATTCAATTTGACATTCATCATGGGTCTACGAAAGGAATGGAGGAATGTTACTTTAATGGTGAAAACACAACAGAGTTTCGACACATCATCATTGAATGATTAGTATAATCTGCTAAAGACTCACGAAGGCGTGGTAAATGAGATGGCTGAAGAATCGAAATTAAGCTTGGGTGGACCATTGGCTTTAGTTTCGAAAGTTTCAGAAAAGGAACAGGTTGAAGAAGAGAATTCTGATGAAGATGGGTTTTAATGAATTCGGATGATGAGGCAGTAGCTTTTTACTCAAACAACAGAGTTAAAAAGTTTTTCAAGAAACCGTTTAATCCGAAAATGAAGTAGAGTGAGGGAAAAGGAACTTGCGTGAACAATTCTACAGGAGAAGAGAAGAAGTTTGAAAAGAATTTTGAGAAGGTGACTGAGGTTAAGAATGAGAAGAAACTGAAAGGAGATTCGGGTGTTGACTGTCATTTTTGCAATGGAGCAAATCATCTAGCAAATGATTGCATGCTTCGTAAGAAGGAGGAGAAAAAGAATAGGATAAAGGACGAAGCGTATTATATGGAGAGATTGGAAGAGGTGTGTTCGAAGGAGAAAAATTTATCATTGGTGGCTAGAGGTGAACAGGAGGAAGAGGGCACATATCAGATCTGGTCTTCCGGATCCGATGATGAAGAGATGCGTAATCCTACGCATGGTGCCATGTTCGCGAAGCTGGAGGAAGATTCTGACGAAGAGGTGACTGGTCATTGCTTCATGACCAAAAGTGCTGATAAATCTCCAATGACTACCAATGTACGTACTATTCTTCAGTCTTTCAATATTCCTTTAAGTGCATATGATTCTGAATTAATTGCTTTTGATGATACTGTTGCTTATTTCGATGCTTTGGTTATCTCTGCTAGTAATGAGGCTAAGAAATCAACTTCTCGGTTGGTAGAAGTAGAGAAGCAGTTAGATGTCAAGAAAATAAGAATTGAGAGTTTAGAATTGCAAATTACAAACATCATGTGTGATAGGGATTCTTTAAGCAGTGATGTTAAAATGTTATTAGCACAAAGAAATATATATTGTAATTCTGCAAAGCGTTTGTATGCGAAATTGACTACTTTACATCATTCGTCTGATATTAGCAAAGAACAACATAGGAAGTTATTACCTTTTTCTTGCTTTCGAAAGAGAGAAAATTTATAATCTGTCTTATGATTGTGAAAAAACCATAGCAGAATTCGATAAAGTGCCTGATAATCGATTTGCTTATGGTATTGTTAAGATAGATGAATTATTGAACGCTGATGAACTTGTTGAAATTGTGAATGATACCTTAACCAAGAATGAACAAATTAAAATTTTGAAAAGAACTGAGAATTCGAAACTTGACTCTCAATCCAATTTCCCTGATGTCGATGATAATTCTGATAGTTTCAGCGAAATCAGTGAAATTGAGGAAGAGGAAAATGTCGATTGTTCAAAGTTGTCTGTCATTAATGTCACATCTAAGTCTAAAGGAAAAGAAAAATGTAATGATTCGTTGGTTAAGAATGACACTGACAAACCCTCAACTTCGAAAGTTTGTGATTTCGACAATGTGAGTGTCAGAGATAGTCAAACATATAGTAGTGATGATGAGGATGAAGCCCAAGTTTCGAATGAATCTAAGCCTGACAAACCTGTTTCAAACGAACCAACCATTTCACGTGTTGTAGTTGATCAAGAGTTTGGGGACACTGAAAATTTTGACAAAGTTCTGTCTGAAAAAGGAGCCCATTATTTGGAAACAAATCAAGTGGTGTATCCAAATTTCAAGTGTACAGATGATGTTGTTTTTCCAAATCAAGTGTTTGTCACTACTGGAAATGTTGAAAACATTAAACCCGAATTCAACATAATGCTCGAAAATGACAACAAGAAAACAACAGACGAAGGATTCTTTTCAAAAACCTCAACGAAAATGGGTTGAAAAACAAAAAGCTGAGAAAGAAGTTTCAAAACAAGTTGTTGTGGAAAATGAAAGTGTTGTCAAATTAAATTCAAAACAATTTAAAGAACAAATAGAAAAGTTTTCAAAAGAAAATGAAATTTCAAAAAGACAAGCACGAAAGAAAATTTTCTGGCAAACTGTTGAGTCTCGAAAGAAACAAAACGGTTTGACATTGAAAACGTCTGAAAACATAAAGACTAAATCTGTTGAGAAAAAGTCTTCAAATTCAGCATCTTATTCAGATCAAAAGAAAAATCTTGCTCAATAAAACAACACAAAATCTGAATTTTATCCAAAAACAAATTCTTTGAAAGTTCAAAATACAACGTTTTCCACAAATGTCAAAAATACATCTAAGATATTTCAAAATCCACCCTCAACAAAACGATTTTCTTCTAATCAACAACAAAGATTTTCTCAAAAACGAAAATTTCACAATCGATTTTCTCAAAATGCAAGCATTGGAAGTAATGTTGGAAGTCGATATGCCATGGCATTTCGTCCTAAATCAAATGTTGATTTCGTTCCACAAAAACCGAATTTTCCAAATCCGTCTGGGAAGCAGAATTCGGAAGTGTCATACACAAAGGGTTCATCAAGTGTGAAGAAGATCAATCATTGGCTTGAAGGACAAGGGAAGATGTTTCAATCTCGCCAGTATTCCCAACAATAGATTCGCGAAGCATATGAGCAATATTTGAGTGATTCTTCAAATGGAAGTTCTTCTTCCAAAGATTCAAATATTCCTGTGAAAACATGGAAACCAGTTTCGAAAGATAAACCAGTTGCAAAACAAACTGAGAACAAAAAGGTGAATGTCAGTGACAAATCTAAAACTTCGAAAACTTATGTTTCTGCTCCTTTACCTAATGATGTTGAATTAATTGACTCTTTCAAATCCAAAGTTTGTAATTGGGTTTTAGGTTCTTCATTTCATTCGGTTTTCAAAGCTAATAACCAAGGACCCAAACAGCCTTGGGTACCTAAATTCTTTCATTAATTTCAGGTTTTATGTGACGAGCAATATGATGAGAAATGGTACATTGATAGTGGTTGCTCTCATCACATGACTGGACGAAAGGAGAATTTAAGAGATTATCGAAGTTTGGAAAATGCTGGAGTTGTGAAGTTCGGGAACAAACACAAGTGTCAGGTGAAAGGATATGGCAAAGTCACAAATGGAAAGTTCATTGTCAATCGTGTTGCTTATGTCGAAGGTCTTCAACATAATTTGATAAGTGTTTCACAACTTGTTGTGGGCACTGGCAATCAAGTGGTGTTTAACGAAGCAGGTAGCATCATTTCGAATGTTGAAACTAACGAAGTTTTGCTCAAGTCCAAACGACATGGTGACATGTTTACTCTTGATATCAAACCAATCATCGACAATCCCTCAGTGTGCTTACTTTCGAAAGCTTCCTCTGACGTCAGCTGGCTGTGGCATCGACGTTTATTACATTTAAACTTTCGAAATTTAAATAAATTGGTCGTTGATGATCTTGTTCGAGGTTTACCTGTACTAAAGTTTGATAATGATACTTTGTGTGCAGCTTGTGAACAAGGAAAACAGCATCGCAAAGGTCATCCAATTGTCATGGATTTGAAAATTGTTGAATCGTTGGAACTTCTTCACATTGACCTTTGTGGACCATCAACTGTTGAAACCCTCAACAAGAAACGCTAGATTTTGGTTATAGTTGGTGATTTTTCATGATTCACTTGGGTGTATTTTCTCAGGTTAAAATCTGAAGTCGCTCAAACAATGATCGAATTTATCAAGAAAATTGAGTTAAGTCTAAAGAAGAACGTTCGAAAAATCAAAAGTGATAATGGTTCTGAGTTTAAGAACAATGTGTTGGATTCGTACTTAACGGAAAAAGGAATTTCGCATAACTTTTCTTCGCCCTATACACCTCAGCAAAATGGTGTGGTTGAAAGGAGGAATAGGTCACTTTGCGAAGCAGCAAGAACTATGTTGACATATGCGAATCTTCCTCAATATCTTTGGGCAGAAGTAGTTTCGACAGCATGTTTCACTCAGAATAGATCTTTTATTTATCGTCGTTTCAATATAACTCCGTATGAAATCATCAATAACCGAAAACCTAATGTCGAATTCTTTCATGTTTTTGGTTGCATGTGTTTTATCATGAATCTCAAAGATAATCTTTCGAAATTTCAAGCTAAGGCTGATGAAGGAATATTTTTGGGATATTCGACAAATTCGGTTGCATACAGAGTGTTAAATAAATGAACTCGTAAAGTAGAGGAAGCGTTTAATCTGACTTTTGATGATTATTTCGTGAAACAAGTTGTAAAACAATTCGAACAAAAACCAATTCTTAATGAATCGAATGATGAGTCTGAAAGTTCCAATTCATCAGATTTTGATTATGATTTAAATTTTGGTGTACCAGACAAGGCAACTGATGCTGAAGTAAATGCTGCTGATAATCAAACTCCTGAATCTTCGAAACATACTGATGATTCGACAATAACAACCGATACAACTGTTGATGGCGAAAGAATGCTAGATGCTCAAGTGGAGGGGGAGCACTTGAATATTCCTTCAAATGTTGAGGGGGAGCATCCTTTCGAAGGGGAGAAGAGCAGTTTGAATGATGTTGTCAAGGGGGAGCATCAGAATAACAATCATTTCGAGGGGGAGCATGATGAGACTGAAACAATACATCTTGATCAAAATGATGAATTTCATGATCTAAATGATAATATTTCTATTGCAGGATCTGAAAATGAAGAGATGTACGAAGATGCACCTTTGTACTTTGATTCAGCATATCCACCGTAGAGAAATGGACAAGGAATCATTCGAAAGATCAAGTCATTGGGAATCCACAAGATGGAGTTTTGACTAGAGCTCAAATTCGTGCAAAGAATGAGGTATTAAATACTCATCAAGAATTTTGCATGTTTAATGTTTTCATCTCGAAAATTGAACCAAAGACAGTGAAGGTTGCAATGGAACACTCAGATTGGGTTGTTGCAATGCAATCTGAACTGGCTGAATTCGATAGAAACAAGGTTTGGAGATTAATTCCTAAACCTGAATATGTTTCGATTGTCGGGTAAAAATGGATTTACAAAAACAAAACCGACAAGGATGGAAATATTGTACGAAATAAAGCACGATTAGTCGTAAAAGGATATTCGCAACAAGAAGGTATCGATTATGAAGAAACCTTTGCCCCTGTCCCAAGACTCGAGGATGTTCGAATATTTTTGGATTATGCAGCTCACAAAGATTTCGATGTTTATCAAATGGATGTGAAATTTGCTTTTCTCAATTGTGATCTCGAAGAAACAGTTTACGTTGAACAACCTCTAGGTTTCGTAAATGAAATGCATCATGATCATGTGTACATTTTAGATAAAGTTGTATATAGATTAAAACAAGCACCAAGAGCATGGTATGCAACTCTTACCAGTTTTTTAAAATAGTCTAAATTTAAACAAGGATCAGTTAACCCCACATTATTTCGAAAGAAAGTTGGGAATCATCTAATGCTTGTTCAAATATATGTCGATGATATTATTTTTAGCTCTACTGACCCTGCTTTTTCTAGTGAATTCAAAAACTTGATGAAATGCCAATTCGAAATGAGCATGATGGGTAAAATCAATAAATTTCTTGGTTTAAACATTTATTAAATCAAAGAAGGCATTTTCATCAATCAGGAAAAATATACAAGGAATTTGCTTGAAAAATTTGGAATGACAAATAACATGAAGTTAAGAGTACCAATGGCGGTTGGAACAAGGCTATCACCTTCGTTAGAAACGCCTGCGGTTGATCTTACCTTATACAGGAGTATGATAGGTTCATTGCTTTATCTTACTGCAAGTAGACCTGATATCATGTTTTTTGTATGTAATTGTGCTAGGTATCAAGCAAATCCACGAGAACCACACTTAATTGCTGTGAAAAATATCTTTCGTTATCTCAAAGGAACAATTTCGTTAGGATTGTGGTATCCTTCGAAATCAGGATTTTTTATTCGGGCATTTTCAGATGCAGATCTAGGAGGATGTACTTTGGATCAAAAAAGCACAAGTGGTGGATGTCAATTTCTGGATGGAAAGTTGGTTAGTTGGCAGTCGAAGAAGCAAACGTGTGTTTCGATTTCTACTGCTGAAGCTGAATATGTTGCAGCCGCTGCTTGTACTTCACAAATTATTTGGATCCAGAGTCAGTTGCGAGATTATGCCATTAATATGAAAAACCATTGTACTGTGATTCACAGAGTGATATACGCATTTGTCATAATCCAGTACAACATTCGAAAACAAAACATATTGCTCTTCGTTGTCATTTTATCAAAGATCATGTTGAAGATGGCAACATTGAAGTCCATTTTGTAAAAATAACTGATCAACTTGCTGATATTTTTACAAAAGCTTTGGATGAAAAATCTTTTGTTAGAATTTTGACAGGTTTGGGAATGATTGAAGCAAGTTCGGTTCCAGTAATGATTTCGAATGTATGACAAAGAAGTGTTATATAAATGTGTCGAATCAAAGGCCATAATGGTTCATTCAAAGGCTGATAGTATTAACCATTCAGAGATTATTGTTCACATTCAGCGCTTCGACACGCATTGAATTCGACACATTGTGGATTTTGGTTTTGGGGTACAAAATTTCCTTAGTTTGTCAAAATTTTGTTAGTTTGTCAAATTTTCGTTAGTTTTTCAAATTTTCGTTAGTTTAACAAATTTTCGTTAGTTTTTCAAATTTTCGTTAGTTTGTAAAAAAAAATTTTCTTTTCGTTAGTCAGTCACAAATTTTTCGTTAGTTAGTAAAATAGCTTTATGTTCGAAAAATCAAAAACTACCAAAAGATTTTATTTTTGTTTTGTCGTTTTATTTTCGAAAAATCAAAAACTTCAAAAAGATTTTATTTTTGTTTTGTCATTTTATTTTCAAAAAATCAAAAACTTCAAAAAAAGATTTTATTTTTGTTTTTTCATTTTATTTTCGAAAAATAAAAAAAATTCCAAAAAGATTTTCTTTTGTTAATTGTTTTCTTTTTCGAAAAACTTACAAAATCACAAAAATATTTTCTTTATTCTCGAAAAATCAAAAATATCAAAAATATTTTTGTTATTTTGTTCTTTGTCTTTCCTTTGTGCAGATTTAACGAAAGTTTGACAAGGGTCATGCTTGCGTTTCTATGGGAAGGTACAATTTCGACAACTTTGTACTAGTTAGACTGTCCCTAGAAGCATGCTGCAACATGTCGACCCAAGCCTCTATTGACTCAATGTGTGATTTCGAAAGCCTTAATGAAATTTTTCGTATGAAAATTTCTTTCCAATCAGGCTTGCATTCACATTAGTCTCCTGAGCTACCTTACTCTTCTCAAATAAGTTAAGAGTTGTCTGTTTGGTCCAATCATAACAGAGGTACAATTGATTTCGTGAACCAATCTTTTTCATCTCAAAATTCTAACACATTTCACACACAATAACATATGTCCGAGAGGTCATTGATCAAACCAATCATGACTTAGGCATATCAAACTTCTGTGTTAATGATCTAACATCATGAGACCGTGATGAAAGTGAAACCAAACTTTACAAACTCATTTAAGGAATTGACGGGGAACTATGTTCCAGTTTTAACGAAACAGTTGTTTTTGTAGCAATTTTCGAAACTCCAAATCATATTCAATTCATTTGAGTGGTCTTGATCAAATATTCGAATCCCACGATATTTGTTACCCAACAAGATCCGGCACACAAATTTTATTTTCTTGAATGTGATTTCCGTGTGAGTTTCATTTCCTTTCTAAGTCACATACAACATAATTCAAAGCATACTTGTCACTGACTACACTGGTCAAACAGGTAATTTCGGTTACAATTACTCACCTTATGTTTAGGTTGATATGTAACGAAATTGTAAACCACCCACGAAGCCTTGCAAAAGAAGCCCTTCGATACTTCTCTATAAGTATTAGATTGAAATTCACGGGAACATACACAAGCAGTTGATTATCTCTCTTGATAATTAACGAAGCAACCTTTGCCTGGGGTTTATCTGCTTTTGTGTCGAAAATTTTGTTTTTCGACATCACAGTTCCAAAATTTTCGTTAATTTGTTTCTTATCTTATCTTTGGCACACTGCACTCATGAAATCCTTGAGGTTCTGAGTACTACCAACTCAGGCTGATGATTTCGAAAGTCTAGCAAATGACTTCGTCTCTAAACCCAAAGACGAAAGAGCTTTACCTTCATCCGAAGGTTTGTGACGGTTATACTTCTATTGGGAGAAATAAACAGACTGTTTGACAAGACGTTTTGTATTCAGTCCGGGTTTCAAGGCGATGTGACAGTTACTTTTTGACGCATGGCTACTTTATCGGCAGAGTGGTGCGAGTTTCAAGGTGCCATGTCGGATCTCATTTAATGCTTATCCCGCATTAAATTCAAATTTCATGGTTACATATAAAATGGGATTCAAGGGTTCTTTATCACTTTACACTCACAAAAGAAAAATTCCCAAATTGTCTCTGTTCTTCAAAGCTTCAAAACCCTAGTAATGGATGCTCCTGCTGGTGTTGATTTTGCATCCCAAACAACTGAAGATATCACTTCCCAACCGATTATGAAGATTCAAAGCACTAATTATCAAGTCGAGGGGGATGTTTCACTGTATCCAGAAGAGTTGAAAATGTTGATTGTCACATTGAAAAGCTCTGTTCTTTCTACCGCTATGTTCAACTCATTTGCTGTTCCTTTATCCTGGCTATCCATAGCAGGATCTACTGCATCATACAGCAAAGCTCTGGATGTCATTACATTTAATCTGGTAAACGATAAGAAGGTTCGATTATCCAAGAAGTTATTCTGTCAGATTCTTGAAATTCCAAATTTTCACCGTACACTGATCTTTCGTTTGCTCAAGTCATATATATGTTCAATGAGATGGGTCATCAACCCCCACTCACCAAGATCAGTGATTTCAAGAAGTCTGGACTTCCAAGTATTTAGAATTTCTTATTTGGTATTTTTCTTCGCTGCTTGACTGATCGCAGTGTTGGATCGGATAATTGGAGAATAGAAGTGTATGCCATGGTTGTTGGTCTGTACTATGCTATTCCAGTTGATTATTCTACTCAGATGAGGAAGGAATTTCAGAAAAGTGTGGAGAACACCAATGTGGTTCAAGGAATATCTTGTGCAAGATACTGGAGTTTGATTCTTCGTTGTGTCTATGACAAAGAAGGGATTGCAGTACCAGCAGATGAAGAGAAAGCTGATTTCTTGAAGTATCACTTTCCAAAGGAGGTTACAGATAATGCTGAAGAGTTTCAAAACATTTCTCGAATTCCTGATGCAATGTTAAAACGTGTTGATCCGCTGAATCTTGTTTTGATAGAATATTTGAATACTATTAATACTGATGACGAAACTGTTAAATTATTATTAAAAGAGGATATTGGTCCTTCTAAGAAATCGAAACGTTCGAAGAAGGATGCAAAGGCTACTCTTGAGAATCCTGTGCAAGAACCCAAGCCAAAGAAGCCTCCAAAGAAACAGTCTACGACAGAGGAACAAGTTTTTCATGTTGTGACAAAGCCCGTTGAGCATGTTGTTGATGATCAAGTTAAGGAAACAATTCCATCGAAGTCTGGTGTTTTCGAACAATAAAGCAACAAGTTCGTGGTTCACGAAACTCTACAGATGGATCTTCTAGGTTTTCTCCTACCACATCTTATTCGTGAGGTTGCAGTTCCTGTTTCTCCTTCATCAAAGATACAAAGAGCTGATGTAAAAACCAAAAATTCCAACCAATTTAAAACATTTTATGTCATTCAAAAACCATTAAGTTCATACATCTTGTTTTCAAAATAGTTTAGACATCAGAGTATCCCCCAGAACCATATCACATAAATCATAAAACATGAGGAGCGGTACGATCACGCCTTCGCCTTGCCACGATCTCCTGAAGTACCTGAAACAATAAACCACAACTATATACCCGAAAGCTTAGTGAGTTCCCCCAAAGTAGCCATACACACATAAACATACGCATACAACAAAGAACAACATACTATGGGTCCAATCAACCTTCCGGTTGGAATACCCCTGGACCTCAACCATCGGGTTGGAATGCCTACATACTACGAGCCAAATCATCCTACCGGGATGGAATACTCTCGGCCCACAACCATCGGGTTGTGATAGGCTATACTTTTGTGGTTTGGGCTAGGCATTCTAATGTATAGGTCTTGGTAGGATGTTAGAGTGTGTTGTGGTGGTTGTGGTTTGTTAGTGGGTGTGTGTGGCCATACACGTGTGTGCGGCCGCACACGCTGTGTGCGGCCGTACACGTGTGTGCGGCTGCACACTTGTGTGCTGCTTCATGTGGTATAAATAGGCTGTGTCAGTGTGTTAGTAAGGGTGACGTATGTGTGTGTGTTTCCCAAGGTGTACCTGACATTTGTACGTTATAGATGTGTGCATGCTTGGCTTTATTCTCCTTCTACTCCTTCTACACTCTGTTTGATTGTTTGCAATTCATTGATTACTGATTTGGATCTATAGATCGGGACTTACAATTGGTATCAGATCCGATTCAGTGTCAATTTGAAGAATCATAAGAGTGTGCGGTTGAGATTTTGAAGGTGTGCGGTTGAGATTTTGAAGGTGTGCGGTTGAGACTTTGAAGGTGTGCGGTTAGGTCTTGGAGTGTGCGGTTGAGTGTACGCTTGGAGTGTGTGGTTTAGTGTGGAGTTGAGTGCACGCTTGGAGTGTGCGGTTTAGTGTGTGGTTGAGTGTACTCTTGGAGTGTGCGGTTGGAGTGTGCTGTTGGTGTGTGCGGTTGGAGTGTGCTGTTGGAGTGTGCGGTTGGTGTGTGCGGTTGGAGTGTGCTGTTGGTGTGTGCGGTTGGAGTGTGTTGTTAACGTGTGCGGTTGGAGTGTTCGGCCACACTCATATTATTAATTAACAAAACTTTTGCTGTTCAAAAATGGAATCTCAAAGCATGTCAGCTCATCATGAATTGGATGCAATTATGGGAACAACTTCACGAATTCCCCGACTGTTATCCGCGGAAGGATTTCCAGAATGAAAATATCGGATCGTGAAGTACATCAAAATGAAGGATTTCAAGATATGGCGAAGTATTCTAAGTGTTCCAATCCGTATCACAACCACATTGGAAGATGGAACAATAACGGATAAGCAAGTTGAGAATTACACTGACGATGATTTCGAGAGAGTCGAGGAGAAGGAAAAGGCTCTTGCTACAATTACCATGGCCTTATCTCCGGAAATTGCTCAAGGTTTCAGTGAGTATACATCAGCAAAGGCATTATGGGAAGCACTATTGAAGTCTATGAAGGCAACGAAGACATGAAACAGAGTCGCCAAGACATGCTGCGACAAAAGTTCAATATGTTTAACCATGTCTTGGGAGAAACACTTAAGAATCAGTTGCAAAGGTTTATCACACTTACCACAGAAATGAGCTCTGCTGGTGTTATGGTTACAAGATCTGAGATCAACAAGAAATTGCTGAATTCTTTACCAAAATCCTGGGATATGAATGTCTTAGTGATAAAAAAGACCAAAGATTTGAACCGTTTGAGTTTGGCTGAAACAATGGCGATCATTAAGGCTTGCGATCTTGATGATAAGCAAAGGGAGATTAATCATTTTAATTCATACTCCACAGCAAATCTTGGGATCCAAACCACCAACAACACTGCTTTTTCAAGCGTTACTACCTTTCAAGTTCCTCCAGTTTCTCATGTTCCACAAGTTCAACCCTATGTGACTCATCAGCCTACCTCAGACGTGATCCCTCAAATGCAACACATTCAAGTTCCTCAACCTCAAACTTCTCTTCAACAAGTTGGTTCTATTGTTGGTTCATCCACAGCTGCACTCATTCAATCTCATGGAATCAGTTCTCAAGCTTCATCTTTGAAAGAAAAGGAAGAAAATCTGGCCCTCGCCACTGGTTTGGTAAATTGCTACAATGCCTTTGTGGCCAGAGAGCTTTCCCCACAATTATCTTTTGCTGACCTAGACCAGATCCATCCAGAGGATGTGGAGGAGATGGACATCACCTGGAAAATGGCCATGGCTGTTTTTAGGGCAAAGCAATTCTCCAAGAAAACCGGAAAGAACAATTGGAGTGTGAACTCTGACAAGAAAGTGGGGTTCAAAAAAGGGAAGCTGAGATGCTACAATTGTCATGAGCCTGGGCATTTTGCAAGGGAGTGTCCAAAGCCAGACCGAAGAGAGAATTCTGAGCGAACCATGGTGCCGGTGATCTATGTTAACAAGGGATCTTCTTCAAGCAATCAGACTGCTAACTTGGCGATGGTGGCCCAATCCTTTGATTGGGAAGATCAAATTCAGGCTCTGAATATTTCAGGACCTGAAAATGCGCATCTTGCCCAAATCAAGGATTGTGTGAAGGAAGAAGGAGAGAGAGACCCAGAAGAAGAGATGATGAATCTTCAGTTTGCGTTCATGGTGCAAAGTACTCCTGAGCCAGCCAAACCCGAGGTCAATGAATTTGGTTGCTCTCAATCTTGTATCAAAACTGTTAAATTCTTACGTTAGCAAATTGAATTAATCAAGAGAGAGAACGAGGACCTTAAGTATGAGGGTTGCACACTTAGGAAAAATCAAAAGCCTTTAAAAACACAATTAGAGAATAAAACAAAGGACTTTAAGAAACTGCAAGAGGATTACAGCAACAAACGCGAGAACTATGATCATCTCAAAAGAAAATTTGCTGCTGTGACCGCTGAACTTGATTCATTGAAAAATCGTCTTGAAAATACTGAATTTATTTTTAACAAATTCGATGGTTCAGGTGAAGTAGTTGCAAAAATGATAGAGGGAAAGATGCAATGGAAGGACATTACTTGTGGAAACCAAAAGAAAGTAGGATTAGGTTTTGAGAGTGTCCCTCCTCCATTCAATCATACCTATAATGTCATTCCTCTATCTCAAGAAGAGATTGATAGAGAACCTTTTTTAGTTTATGGAAAGCCTGCTTCTGAAAAAGCAACATGCTCAACTAATAAAATTTTGGATACTAACATTTCTACCTTAAGTGCAGATGTGTCAGTAGTTCAGGGGGAGCATGAAGATGAAAAGTCTGAGTCGAATAATTCAGTGTCAAAATTTGGTGTTGAGTTTTGTGATGAGTCTGTTTTAAATTCTAAAACTGATGTTTTTGTTTCTGGTGGTGTGTTATTTCAGAATGATAAAATTGAAATTAATGATGTTGTTTCTGATAAAGTTGCTAAATCTGATTCAAGTGCTGCTACATCTTCCATGTTTGCTACACAATCTAGTGCTTGTTCTTGCAAATGTGAAAATGCTAGAAAAGATAATAAAGACAAGAAATCTGACAAGAGCAGTACCATTTCTAATGATAATGAACAAATTTGTTTCAACTGTGGTACTGCTGGTCATATTGCCAGAAATTGCTTAAATCGAAAGTTTGTGCATCACATGTCTAAAAGCGGAGAGAATGAGTCTAGAGGACGATCTTTAATTAGAAAATCCTTCAGAACTCGCTCTCGAGATGATGACTGGAAAACAAATCAAAACAAGAAAAAGGCAGGTTTTCAAAAGAACAAACAGGTTTTCAATATTTTTAATAAATTCACCAACAGTTTGCCAAAATCGAACCAAGCTAAGCCAATGTCGATTTCGTCAAAGAGTAGGTCTGGATCTTCAAAATCTTCGAGAAGAAAATCCACCGGCTCAAAGCAAACTGAGAAGAAAGCTATTTCAAAACCTAATTTTCAATGGTTGCCAAAATTAAAATCTGATGAGTCATCATCCTCCTCTGTATCTGTTGAAAAAGAAAAATCAAAAGAAAAATTGAAAAATGAATCTGTGAAAGTTAAGGGTCAACCCAGGACTGTAATGACCTGGGTCCCCAAATCTAAATGATTCCGCTCATCGTGCAGGGACAGTTGCGGAGGAATGTCGTCAGACCGTGGTATGTCGACAGCGGCTGCTCCCGGTACATTACTGGAGATATCTCCCAACTGCACGACATTCAGACATTTAATGGGGGATATGTCTCCTTCGTGGGCGGAGAAGGCGGAAAGATAACGCAAAAAGGAACGGTGACGAACGGAGTGCTCAGTTTTGAGAATGTCAACTATGCTCCTGAGCTGAAGCACAGTCTGCTGAGCGTTTCTCAAATCTTTGACAAGGGTTTCTCAACACACTTCACCGATAAAGAATGTCTACTCTTAAAGCCAGGCATTGTCATTCCGGAGGAGTGGATTCTAGTCAAATCTAAGCGGGATGGGAATGCCTATATTATCGACATGAACATTAATGTACCCGAAGAAGTCACTTGTCTCTTTTCCAGAGTCTCAAAACAAAACGCAATGTTGTGGCATCGTCGATTTGGCCATGCAAATGCAAAGAACCTGAACCGACTTGCTAAGAACGAAATGGTCGGCAGTCTGCCTGTCAGAGATTTTATTACTTTTGAAAAATGTGTTTCCTGCGCTCTAGGCAAACACCATCGGAAACCACATCTGCCAAAGCTGGTCAACTCCATTAATCAGGTGCTCCAGTTGTTGCACATGGACTTGTTTGGTCCGGTCAACGTCCTCAGTATCAACCGAAATTCATATGGTCTCGTTGTGATAGACGATTTCTCTCGTTTCATGTGGGTCTTCTTTCTGTCCAACAAAGCTGGGATCGCTGACCTCATCAAGAAGTTCATTGTAATGATTGAGAACCAAACCAACCACCAAGTGAAAGCGCTACGCACAGATAATGGAACAGAGTTCAAGAATGCTGTTCTTGATCATTTTTCCGCTGAGAAAGGGATCGTGCGTCAATTTAGCTCTGTTCGGACACCACAACAAAACGGTGTTGCTGAGCGGAGGAATTGGACGCTACAAGACGCCGCGAGGACGATGCTTTGTGATTCTAAACTACCACTTTTCTTTTGGGCGGAGGCGATCAACACAGCTTTTTATGTTAAAAATTGTGTTCTGATCAACAAAGCCCAGATGAAAACCCCATATGAGATTCTCTATGGACACAAGCCATCTGTCAGCCACTTCCGAGTATTTGGCTGCCCTTGCACCCTTCTCCACTTGGAATCCAACCCAAAATTCAATGCAAAAGCCGATGATTGTTATTTTTTCGGATACACTGCTCGTACTGCTTACCGGGTATACAACAAGAAGACGAAGCAAATCGTGGAGTCTTTCGATGTTCGCTGGCTTGAAGAGAATGAAACGGACGCTAGGGTGGGTCCTGATTGGCTATTTGACTACACATCACTATTCAAATCCTTTAGTGTGTCGTCTGATAACCAAGCTGGGTCTACCTCTGGCTCGAAGACTATCATTAAAGACGAAGATGAAGAGGTTGTCTACAGACCACCATTGGTTTCTGCTACTGATCCTCCGGTGGTGTCTACTGTTCCAATCGTTTCTCCTGAGTCATCAACGCAACAATCTGCTCCAGATGCTGATGCTACTCCTCTAACTCCAGTCGAAAGAGAGTTCATGAACCAAGACGCTTCTGCTGTCACTCAAAATATGATGGAACTTCTCTTTCCCGAACACATCGCTGATGAGTTTGTAGCAAATACACCAAACGAAGCTGATACATCTACCGTGGATTCTTCAGCACATGACGGAGCTATTAATATCCATACTCTTCCCGTTTCACTCCATGACATCAGTCACGAAATCCCCTCTCGCATACAGCGCGATCATCCGATAGAAAACGTCATTGGCTAGCTGGGCGACGGAGTTCAAACGAGAAGTCAGAGTGGAGACATCAACACATGTCTCTATTCTTGCTTCATTTCTCAAATAGAGCCCAAAAATGTCGAAATGGCTTTGAATGAGCCCAACTGGGTGGATGCCATGCATGACGAGCTGAATCAGTTTGAAAAGCTCAGGGTTTGAAAGTTGGTGGAGCTGCCTAAAGGCAAGAAATCTCTCGAGACCAGATGGGTGTTTCGGAATAAGCAAGATGATTTCGGTGTCATTGTCCGTAATAAGGCGAGATTGGTGGTCCGTGGGTTCAGGCAAATTGAGGGTCTTGATTATACAGAAGTCTATGCTCCGGTGGCGCGCTTGGAGGCTATCCGTATCTTCCTCGCCTATGCTTCCTACATGAACTTCACCGTATATCAAATGGACGTCAAGAGGACTTTCTTGTACGGCAAGGTGAAGGAGGAGATTTATGTTGACCAACCTCCTGGGTTTGTTAACTCAAAACTTTCCAACCATGTCTACAAGTTAGACAAGGCTTTGTATGGGCTGCATCAAGCTCCAAGAGCCTGGTATGCTACCCTCACACAGCACTTGCTCCATCATGGCTACTCACGCGGTACTATCGATCAGACCCTATTCATCAAGCATGTTGGTCCACATCAAATTCTTGTACAAATCTATGTGGACGATATCATTTTCGGGTCGACGAGTCCTCAGCTATGCACGGAGTTCGAGGACGTCATGAAAAAGCGGTTCGAGATGAGTTCGTTGGGGGAGATGACCACGTTTTTGGGGCTTCAGGTCAAACAATCTTCAGCCGGAATCCTGATTCATCAAGCCAAATATGTGCATGATATGCTCGAGAAGTTCGGGTTCAGAGACGCCAAACCTGCTTTGACGCCCATGGCGGAGAGACCACTGCTGACTCCAGATCTTGAAGGCGAATCCGTAGATCAAACATACTACAGATCGATGATCGGATCGCTGATGTATCTGACTGCCAGTCGCCCAGACATTATGTTTGCGGTCTGTCAATGCGCACGCTACCAGGCTAATCCTAAACTGTCTCATCTTATTGCTGTTAAACGGATTTTTCGGTACCTCAAAGGCAGCCCAAAATTGGGTCTTTGGTATCCAAAAAATTCTGAATTTGATCTTTATGCTTTTGCAGACAGCAATTATGGCGGCTGCGAGCTTGATAGGAAATCGACTTCAGGCGGATGTCAATTTCTCGGAGATAGGCTGGTTTCCTGGCAGTGCAAGAAGCAGACTACTATCTCGACCTCAACAGCAGAAGCAGAATACGTAGTTGCGTCTGCTTGTTGTTCTCAAGTCATATGGATCCAACATCAGCTGTTGGATTACGGTTTGAATTTTCAAGAAACCCCTATATTCTGTGATAACGAGGCTGCAATCCAAATTGCTAAAAATCTGGTCCAGCACTAAAAAACCAAGCACATCGACATCAAAGTTCATTTTATCAGAGATTGTTATGAGTGCTCGCTCATTCGGCTAGAACAGGTTCCCACTACTAATAATGTGGCGGATCTGTTCACCAAGCCGTTTAACAAAGCTCGATTCGATGTGCTGGTAAATTTTTTGAAAATGATTCGCTTTGAGGATTAATTTTTATTTAGGTTACTTTAAATTTGCGCATTTTAATTTCATTCTCTCCCATGCACAAATTTAGGGGGAAAAATAAACAAAAATTAGAAAATCAGAAAATCCAAAAACATTAGAAAAACAGAAAATTCAAAAATATTGCTGAGAAGTGATGTTATGGGAAGTGATATGATCATGTGATAACAGGTAATTTTGGTCTGTGTAAAGTATCAAAGATGAACTATCTAGGATCTGTGTTGGATGCGCTGGTAGGCACGAAAGATCTTAAATGGACTTGACTAGGCTCAGATGAACTTAAGGAATCTAGAGACTTGACAAATCTTGACCTAGATAGATCCATTTAGCCTGATAATACGATGCTCGGATAGGTTGAGCAGGGAGATATACATGAGAATCCTCCAGTCACATTAAAGAACCCGTATCTAGAACTGTGGTTTAACTTTTCCTCGATGTATGGATTTTGTCCTTAATTCTGATATTGACGGGGCGACTAAGGAATTCTGATAAAGTAGGTTTGTAGGAAATTATTTTCTTTCTCTCCTATCTGCTAGTCATATGTTACCTCCTCTGTGAGATCGAATGATCCGACCTGGACTGCAGCATATGCGACTCTATTTCTTTGCATCTTCTATCTATGCAATTCTTCATATCTGTTAGCCATATGATGTCTCCTTTGCGTGATTAACAATCTGACCTGGTACACAGCATATGCTACCTTCTAATTCTCAATCCCTCTGAAGTTCTAGTCAGTCATATGTTTCACTCTCTGCGTGATTGAAAGATCCGACCTGAGTGTACAGCATATGCAATCTAAATCTATCCTTTCTATGAATAATCGTCTGCTCACCTAAAGTAAGAAGTATCTCGGAAGTTCTTGATTATTGGGGTATGTCAGGAAGCGGGAAACATGTTCTAGTACACTTAAAATTGAACAAGTCTAGATTGTTTGTAGATCTTGCTGCTCAATTTAGGTGGACAACAATATCCTTGGTCGTCGTCAGATAAATGGTCCTTAGGTATTTTTATCTAGTAACTTAGGATCAATCTGTCCTGTCACTGATAGCATTCCTAAAATTTGTCACAAGTTTTCGTGCTTAAGTGGACCACAATACCGGCGATCGACCAGATCTATTCATGAAAGGAGAGGTGCTGACAAATGGAGAATGATTGTCCAACAACTTTGATCCCACATCTCAAAAGGTTATTAATTTCATTTAAAGGCGAAATTTAGATTAAATTCAAATTTTAATATCATTTTATTTTAATTTTATTTTTAGTTTTAATTTTTTTTATTTTAGGATTGGTAAATCTTAGAAATTATTTCATTTTTAAATTTATTTTTAAATTTAATTTTAATTTTAATTTTAATTTTTTATTTTATTTTGTATTTAATCCTCAAAAAGTTTCATTTTTAAATATTTTTGGGTATTGGGCTTTTATTGTTAAGAGTGGTAAATGGCAGCCTTTTATTGGGAAGTATAAAAGGGGGTGTGCGGTCAAAACCTTTTCACTATTTCCTCCTCTTAAGACCGACCGCACACTGCTCCCTCCTCTCTCTCTCTATCTCGAATCTCAAAACTCCATCTTTCTTGAAATTAACCATTCATTTGTGCAGGTATCACTTAATCGACTATCGAAATAACGTTTTAAGGCTTAATCGACTGAAAAACAGGGTCGAATTGAAGGAAATTTGATTGTCGGGATGTGTACGGTCAGGCCGCACACGCGTGATTGACTGCACACTCTGTGTACGGTCGCACACTCCGTGTGCGGTCGCACACTCGGTATACGGTCACACACTCGATGTGCGGTCGCATGCTTGGTGTACGGTTGCATCCTCCGTGTGCGGTCGTACTCCTCGTGTACGGTTGACTTTCGGTGTGCTGCCGTACACTCTAATTTGCCCTTTAAACTTTGAGATTAAGCCTGTAAATGTTTAATATTGCTTATTAATGGGATATACTAGATGATCATTTATAAATTTTTGTTGTTTGTTCAGCATGTCAGGACTTGAATTCGCAAAGGTTCACAACTTGGCCATTTTTCTTGATGATCCTCCAGCAGCTCACTCAGAATTTCAATTTGTTGTCAATGGATTAAGAAGATGCTGCTTGATGACTGCTTTCACCACATGCCCAGTCATCTACCAGAAATTGATTAAAGACTTCTGGAACAACGCGACTACAAAGAAGGATGACCAAGGAGCAAAGTATCTTGAAGCTACTATACAAGGAAAGAAAGTGTTGGTGTCTGAAGATGTTATTCGAGAAGCTCTGCAGATTGGTGATAAGCGTGAATTTCCAAAGGAAATTGAACTTGACCAGATATAATGAGTTCTAGATAAAATGGTCTATGAAGGAACCTTTCCACCCACTCACAAGAAGCTGTTGCCGCCATGTTGGAAATATCTGGCCCATGCATTTGTGAGCTGCATCTCAAGACGAAGATCAGGTGCAAATGAGATATCCTTGGTCAACACTGGTGCTATTGCTGCCTTGGCCTCTGGAGTAGACTTCAACTTTTCAAAATTTATCTTGCATGAGATGATTTTGAATGTTGAAGGAAACAAAAGGGACAAATTTATGATGTATCCAAGGTTTATTCAGCTGATCCTAAATGTCATGCATCCTGAGATTGAAAGAAAAGGAGAGACCCTGGACATCAAGTCAGTGGGCTCAAGTGCTTTTGGATTAATGAAACAAAACCGATCAGGAAAGCCTAACTTTGAAGGAAAACATCCATTGATCAAATTTGGTATATTTGCTGAGGAGAGTGATCAGTCTGAACCCAACGAATCTTCTTGTCCTATGGAGACCGACGATGTAGTTATCTCTACCTCTGAACATGAAACTGAGGAAGGTTTTATCTCTCCTGTGGCAAGGATTGCAGACGAGCATGAACAGCTACAGAATGCGGAAGTTAAGGGTGATGTTGATCAAGAAGGATATAAAGGAGAACATGATGGAAATAACGAGTTTCTCCATGATATGGATTTCTCAGGCCTCGACAATGTAGCCCTTCCCCTTAACTTCGATTTTGAACAAGAAGGTGGATTTGACACAGGTCTGGATCTCTCCGACAGGTTCTTTGATAATGTCGATGAAGTTGTTCAAACTACAACTGAGACTAGGGTTGCTAAGAAGACTCTTGAAACTATGCCTCCTTCGTCTACCACAATGGAAGAAACTTCAAGCCAACAGGGTGCAGATTCAAGGATTCCTCCCCTTGATTATGCTAATCTTACATCAATTCCATTTTCAAGTAACCCGACACATGCACAGACCTCTCTGCCCCCTGTAAAAGGATGGCCTCAAAATTCGAGGCAGGGAGTGTCTATTCAAGGCCAAACACCACCAGTTTCAGCTACAGTCATCACCACCACTGTTACTACACCACCTCTTCAATCTAAAGAAGGTCCAAGTATCGTGCTTGAGACAGGCGAACCGTCTGCTGTTCCAGAATATTCCCCAACAAGACCTGTGCTAGATGAGGCTTCTATCAGACTCGCTAAGCACTTGTCTCACTTTAGCCCATAATCTTCCTCCCGTGGAAAGGGAATATCTTTCGAGGAAGGTCGCTCAGGGGATGATAATACTTTAGTGTCCAAACTTCAAGAAGAAATTGGTATTCTGAAACAACAGAACATTGAAAAGGACATCATGCTTGAACAACACGGTAACCTTATCGCTGAGCTCCAAGCAGAAAGTGCTTCAAAGACAAAACATATTACTGATCTGCGAACCAATCTTGGGTCAATAACTGCCTTTTATTTCGATTTGAAGAACAAGCTATTTGACGCTTTTGGGGATAAGCTTAAATCTTTATTTCAGCAGCCTCATGGTATAGAAGACCCTCCCACTGCTTCCGACCAGCCCGCCGAAAATGAAGTTTCTTTTGACCAATCTCCTGCTAGAACAAGAATCGTTGATCGATTTGAAAAGGAGCCTGATAATGCCAGATCTCGAATCACAATCAAACATGTAAAAAGGACCGTCACTGCCAATAAAAGTGAAGGATTATTTTTTATGAAGAATTCAAACGAAAATCGCAAAGCAAAAGATCCTGTATTGACAGTGACGGATCTTAAAAAAGAGAAAGTTTGGTGACGAGTATGGAGATCGCTCAGGGATCAAAATGTGGGCCTTTGATCATGAAGTGAATATGTGGGTTGTAAAGAGAAACTCTGGAATTTCTGAATACTACCAGAGTATCCATGACTTCAACTCATGGACGAAAGTTGATCTTGCTGAACTTTCAAGGGCTCCATTTCACAATCCTTCACAGAATCCCAGTGCGTTCAACTTCAAACGATTTCTAGACAGGCAGGTCAAAGAAAACTTCTCAAAGATGAAAACTGCAAAAGCCCTGTATAGAAAGGATGCGGATGTTATTGATCCTGAATCTGGTGAGCCAATGAAGATCATACTATGGCCAGCAACAAAACAACTGAAAGAAATTCGTATCCCTCAACACTTCCATGAAGGATTTCTTGACAACCTGGAATTTTGGGCATATGATGATGAAACTGCTACTGCTGCCATCAAGCTCAAGAATAGCGAAAGAGTGCTAAGGCTTATCAGTGCAAAAGATCTTCTCAGATTCAGAGAAAGAGACATTCGTACCTTGGCTCGTCACCAAATCATTTGCAGAAAAGAAGTCATGGAGGCTGCTGCCAAGGAATTCACTAGAATGGTCGTCACAATCATCAATGAAAAGCTATGGATGGGTTCCATGGGAAAATCCGACCTGAAGCTGTCCAAAAATCCTGGAGAATGAAGACCAAGTTTATGCTAGCCACAAACCAAGGGGGAGATTGATAGGCTATACTTTTGTGGTTTGGGCTAGGCATTCTAATGTATAGGTCTTGGTAGGATGTTAGAGTGTGTTGTGGTGGTTGTGGTTTGTTAGTGGGTGTGTGCGGCCATACACGTGTGTGCGGCCGCACACGCCGTGTGCGGCCGTACACGTGTGTGCGGCTGCACACTTGTGTGCTGCTTCATGTGGTATAAATAGGCTGTGTCAGTGTGTCAGTAAGGGTGACGTATGTGTGTGTGTTTCCCAAGGTGTACCTGACATTTGTACGTTATAGATGTGCGCATGCTTGGCTTTATTCTCCTTCTACTCCTTCTACACTCTGTTTGATTGTTTGCAATTCATTGATTACTGATTTGGATCTATAGATCGGGACTTACAGGTTGGAATGCCCATACACCTATACGTACAACAATAACTACTATGGGTCCAATCATCTCGCAAGATGGAATACCCCAGTCCCCTCAACCATCGGGTTGGAATGCCAACATATTATGAGTCAAATCATCCTACCGGGATGGAATACTCCTGGCCCACAACCGTCAGGTTGGAATGCCCCACTTCCTATACATACAATAACTACTACTATGGGTCCAATCATCCCTCAGGATGGAATACCCCAGGCCCCTCAACCATCGGGTTAGAATGCCAACCTACTACGAGTCCATGCACACATAACAGGCAAGCACATAACACTCCACATAACCAACATACTAGGGCCCTATCATCCTACCGGGATGGATACCTTCTGCTACTGCTCAACATACATATCCCGCAGGTAACCTCCTACCAGCGTACATAAGGCAAGACCAACTACAGGTCTATAAATATAACCACTACCCAACTACCAGGGTGCTGATCCAACAAAACTTGCCATCACTTAACTACCTTATCCTCCAGGATACTAAGCTAACAGAGCATAACATCATATCATTGTCCTATCTACCAGGATACTAGCAAGCATATCATCACATAAGCATAACAAGTTCTAAACAACAGTTCAAAGGGCCGGCCTTGGTGCCTTAGACCCTTGAGTACAGTGAGGATAACTCACATGAAACGAAGATCCGAACCACGAAAGCACACTCCCGAAGCACTGCTCCAAACCCCAACACCTATTGCCATCAATGGACCATTGACATAGATAACCAATTACCATAACACCCATGAAGGTCAAAGTCAAAGTCCAGGCCAAAGTCAAACTTCATGACTGACTCTACTCGCCGAGTCAACCCGTTGACTCGTCGAGTCCTTATACTCTAAAAACTCTTAGAACACGACTCAACTCGCCGAGTCACCCCAATACTCGTCGAGTCCAACGATCTCCGAGTCCCATCCTGTTCAACTCACCGAGTCACCTCCCGACTCACTGCTTCGAGGTTTAACCAGAAGAGATTGGGGTTCTGCGACCAGACTCGCCGAGTCCAAGGCAATCTTCAACAGACTCGCCGAGTTGTTCTTCCAACTCGCCGAGTCCATGCACATGTTCATACAACTCGTCGAGTACACCCATGTGACTCGTCGAGTCTCTCCAGTTCTCAATCCATACATTGGCTTTTCGAACCATGCAGGGGCTCCAATCCATAGATCCACTCTTTTACAGTCTAACCCTCACATAAAGTGGCAAACTTTACGTGAAACCAAGGAGATATAGGCCCAAAACACTCTAGGGCTAGGGTTAAGGACTAGGGGGCTTCACCAACAACTCTTAGACAGGAGCTTTATGACATTTTGGACCATCACAAGCCTAGATCTGAGGTAGCAACCTCATATCTAAGCCTCTAACTCGAAATAGCTCTCAATCATACCAAAAATGCCCCAAATCTCAAATGATAAAAGATCTAGATGCAAAAGAGCCCAAGCAACAGATTATTACCTCCAATATAAGCTCCAACTGGAGTAGATCCCGGATCTACACCACTCCTTTGCAGCAAGCCTCTTGATCTTCAAGCCCCTTTCCAAGATTTCCTCCTCCAAAGCTCTATTCTCTCTATTAATGGAGGCTCACTCGATTTTAGGGTTTCTGGATCTCAAAAGGGTAGTAAAGAGGCTAAGGGTGGGTTATAATGTTCTTTATATAGGGCACAACCCCCAGGATTAGGGTTTTCTCTCTACAGTACCAACTCGTCGAGTCCAAGCCGCCGACTCGGCGAGTTGGCCACTAAAACCGCAACAGAATCCCGCTCCGACTCGGCTAGTAAGCAGACCTACTCGTCGAGTCCCTTCTTTTATTTACACTTTTGGCCCTTCATTGAACTTCTGAAATTTCGGGATGTTACAACCCTCCCCCACTTAAATTAGGCTTCGTCCTCGAAGCCTACTGCAGCATACGCTTCAGAACAAACCCCTTGCACTGCAGACTCCGATTTCTCAATCAACTCAGGTTCTTACAAACCCTACTTCTGCATCTCTTTTAAAATGGTTTATTCTCGCGTGGCATCCTTGCCACTACTCCAAGTCGACCATTGGCCTTTCATCTCAAAAGCACCACCTATCAATCACGAATCACCCGATAATACTAACCCTTCATATCAGGGGCACACTTCCGCGCCCTGCAAAAGCTAAATTCTACAAACACCCACTGAGCTCTGCTTAAGACACTAATCCATCTTCCTTCGCCCAAGATTGGCGATAACCCTGATAACTTGCAACCTGGAACGAACCCTGTTCCCCTTTCTGATTCTATCCCTTACGCGCTGACAGGATACTACATCCTTCACCTCCCATAACCCATCAACCAACCATATCACGTAACCACTCGTACCTGGCCCAATCAGCCTCGGGCTGGAATACCAGGCACGCCTATAACGGGTCTAGTCATTCCCAGGATGGTATACCCACGCATCCTCTTGTATGTTTGGCCCAATCAACCCTCGGGTTGGAATACCAAACACACCAGGTCCAATCAGTCATAGGGTCCGGTCATCCTCATGATGGAATACCCTAGATTGGAATACCTCCACATACATGACCTAAACCTACAACCATGCTCGGGACCCAAGGACCTTGTCCTTGCGTCACCCTCGAACACTTCGGTTCGACACAACTGAGTGTAACCCAATCACACCTCCTTATCATGATCTCTAGGTCCTCGCCCTACGACTGCAATATCCTTATACAATCCTCATCACCGGTCCAAACTACTCCCGAGTCTGTCAACCTGCCATCTCACTTTCCTCTGTCCAAATCTCCAATCTGGAATTACTATCCTTCTCCTCTTCCAAGGAGACTGAAATCATGTCTACATATCATCCAATCATTGTCACAATGACAGAGCCTCACTATACATCACCCCTTAGCGGCGCACACCTCTATCTCATAACATGCATCCATACCCAGAGACTGATCGTATAACCAGCAATCCATACATAGCCTGCCGCATTTCCTCAGCATTTCCACCATTCGGGGACAACCCCAACAGCCGCTATCACATAGCAGCATCCTCCTACTTGCTCCAAGATCCATGATACGTGCCAAGCCCTTACTACAACTGAACCGCCTCATTGCACCACTCCAATGATCAACATTCAAACCGCGACAGGTAACACTCTACATCCAGCAACTCATCCGAGAATTTGCAATTCTCCCCCACTTAGAGCACTAGCTATTATACACAGGCGGCGAGGCTGACATGCTGCTCAATTGAACCCCACTAATACACCAAACTTCAAGGAACCTAAGTTCCTGCTGAAAGTTTCCAATTCCCCAAATCATGACCTTCCTTTCTCACGAATTCCACACTCGATACTATCTCTCTAAAAACTCTCAATACTAACTCTTCTCTAACACATACAATACTTTATATCTCATGCGAGAAGCAACAACACATAATCATAACATAAACGAGATAAAGTAGAAAAACATACCGGCTGACACCTCTGGTGCTGACCTGATCTCCTCGGTCACAAGCTGATAAGCATGCCCTGGAGCCTTCGGAGGCTCTGCTCGACCCTGACTCCCGTCAGTAAGTCTCAAAGTGGCTGGCGCTGAGGCCTGCACTGACCTGGCAGCCAGCAGAGGACACTGGGCCTTCATATGGCCCACCTGATCATAATGATAACAAAGTCGGACTCCTGCAGCTGGAGTCGACTGCCTGCAATCTCTGGCTATGTGGCCCTCCTTGCCACACTTGTGGCACCCCGAAGAAGAACGAGAACTTCCCTCGTGCACCTTGTCGCACTTCCCGCAAGTGCGACTCCTCTGACCTCCCTGTCGATAATCAGCGGGCCTCATCCGCTTCGGTGCAGGCTGCGACTGCACCGAGGCCTACCTCTGCTCTCTCAACTGGAGCTCAATCTCTAACTCGCGCCGCCTAGCGGCCTCCTGCAACTCCAACAAGGTACTACACCTCTGCGTGGATACGAACTGCCTGATGTTCGTCTTGAGCATGCTCAGATATCAAGTCATCTGAGCCTACTCCGAAGCAAACTCAGGGCAAAACATCGCCCTCTCCGTGAACATCTTGGTGATCTCCGTCACCGACTCAGAATCCTGCTTCAGCTCCAAAAACTCCTGAGCCAATCTCTCCCGCTCCACCCGCGGAACATAACGAGTACTGAACATGTCTCGGAACTGGTCCCAAGTAACCGCAGCTCTCTGCGCATCAGAATACGATCCCGTGGTCAACCTCCACCAATCCTTCACCCCGAGCCTCAATAGGTTCAGAGCACACCTCACCCTCTGATCAGCAGGGCATGAACATGTGAAGAAACATCCCTTCACATCTGACAACCATCTCATAGCTACAATCGGATCCTGAACTCCATCAAAAGTAGGGGGCTTCGTATTGTCGAAATCCCGATACTAAAAGCCCCGACTGGCTCCTCCCCCTGCCGCTGCCACAGCCGCTGCGGCTGCCGCGGCCGCTGCCTCTGCCAGAGCTGCATAACGCTCATCAAAATACTCAACCATGGCGGTCTTGATCGACCCAAACAGTTCCGGTAACTCGGCCCGGAACATAGCAGCAACCTCCTCATGCAGGATCTCCCGAATCCTAGCATCCAACTCATCCGTCCTCATCTGACCAATAACCTCGGGTGGTGCTGATCCATCCTGACCACCCACTCCCGATCCCGAACCAGATCCTGACTCGAAACGTCTCACATCCGCCATACTGCAATAAACCACAAGAACCGCAGATACCTCACATAACCGCCGTGAACTAACCTCTAACCAACAACCTAGGGGTTGTGACTTCCTTGACACACGTATGGGTCCTGTGCTTTCAGTAGTACGGGCCCATACTACCTTCCACACCTACCCATATTTGTCTCAAGTATCACCACAACGCCCTAAGCACAAACATACATAGCAAGCACTCAATCCTCACCCCTAGAGGAATACCGAATATCTCATATCAAGAAAACCCTAGGCTAGCAGGCATCACAAATCATGCAATTCTATCATGCAATTCCTGAAGATCCCTAGCCTAGTACTAGCATGCTGTTCTAATATATCACATAAAAAAATAACTTGTATGGTATTTTGGGGTAACTTACTGGCTCCGGCTGATAGTACCCTCTGCGTCCTCCCTTACTTATTTTGAAAACCATTTGAAAACTATTTTTGAAAATCTCTCCTTGATTTGAGACTGGATTCACACGAATGTTCCTCCAATTCACTCAAACCAAGGCTCTGATACCAACTTGTAACAACCAAAAATTTCAACCAATTTAAAACATTTTATTTCATTCAAAAACCATTAAGTTCATACATCTTGTTTTCAAAATAGTTTAGACATCAGAGTATCCCCCAGAACCATATCACATAAATCATAAAACATGAGGAGCGGTACGATCACGCCTTCGCCTTGCCACGATCTCCTGAAGTACCTGAAACAATAAACCACAACTGTAAGCCCGAAAGCTTAGTGAGTTCCCCCAAAGTACCCATACACACATAAACATACGCATACAACAAAGAACAACATACTATGGGTCCAATCAACCTTCCGGTTGGAATACCCCTGGCCCTCAACAAATCGGGTTGGAATGCCTACATACTACGAGCCCAATCATCCTACCGGGATGGAATACTCTCGGCCCACAACCATCGGGTTGGAATGCCCATACACCTATACGTACAACAATAACTACTATGGGTCCAATCATCTCGCAAGATGGAATACCCCAGGCCCCTCAACCATCGGGTTGGAATGCCAACATACTATGAGTCCAATCATCCTACCGGGATGGAATACTCCTGGCCCACAACCATCGGGTTGGAATGCCCCACTTCCTATACATACAATAACTACTACTATGGGTCCAATCATCCCTTAGTATGGAATACCCCAGGCCCCTCAACCATCGGGTTGGAATGCCAACCTACTACGAGTCCAATCATCCCACCTGGATGGAATACTCCTGGCCCACAACCATCGGGTTGGAATGCCCCTACACTAGCAACCATGCACACATAACAGGCAACCACATAACACTCTACAGAACCAACATACTAGGGCCCTCTCATCCTATCGGGATGGAATACCTTCTGCTACTGCTCAACATACATATCCCGCAGGTAACCTCCTACCAGCGTACATAAGGCAAGACCAACTACAGGTCTATAAATATAACCACTACCCAACTACCAGGGTGCTGATCCAACAAAACTTGCCATCACTTAACTACCTTATCCTCCAGGATACTAAGCTAACAGAGCATAACATCATATCATTATCCTATCTACCAGGATACTAGCAAGCATATCATCACATAAGCATAACAAGCTCTAAACAACAATTCAAAGGGCCGGCCTTGGTGCCTTAGACCCTTGAGTACAGTGAGGATAACTCACCTGAATTGAAGAACCGAACCACGAAAGCACACTCCCGAAGCACTGCTCCAAACCCCAACACCTATTGCCAGCAATGGACCATTGACATAGATAACCAATTACCATAACACCCATGAAGGTCAAAGTCAAAGTCCAGGCCAAAGTCAAACTTCATGACTGACTCTACTCGCCGAGTCAATGTTGTGTTTTGATCATTCTAACACTCCTATGGTGTACATGCAACCCTATAAACCTTGGATCTATGTTTTCTCTATTATACATGCAAATATTAACTATTCCAAGGTTTCATCCTAACTAGCATATTATGAAGCACCTATACTACAAAGTTCTAGTTAGATGACATACCTTTTGATGTAGCTTGATGTCTTCAAGCTTTAAGAGCTTAGCCGCAATAGTGTGGAAGCCTCAAATGGAATCACAAATCACCAAAACACCTTGGAAGAACTTGAGAGATTATGTATGCACACTAAAATCGGCCCACTCTTATTTTCACACACTTCTTACAATTTTGTGAGCCAAGGACCCCTTTATATATTATGGATGATTAGGGTTACATCCATGTAAACCCTAATACCCATGACCTTTCATTTACATAGGATCCATGGGTTAAAAGCTCCATGGACCATCCATGAAAGCTTAGCCCAACCTAAATGAACTTGACCCATTCAATATATATAAGAGTCCATATTTAATTAGTTCTTTTTGATCACTTAATTAATTCTAAATTAATTCTTGATCAATACTAATTAAATAATATGATTCCATATTAATATATTAGAAGTTATAATATATTAATATAAATCATAAATATACTATTCTCAAAAGACTATCCATATAAATTGTGCCGGTGAAGTGCAACCCAAATGGACCATGCCGGGTCGGGTCAAGTACATAACAAATATAGTTATGGACTTAGACATTAATCCAACAGTCTCCCACTTGGATAAGTCTAAAACTATTATTGAGTATGACTTCAAAACCTAACTGGCAATCGTAGCTCTTAAAGCCGCTGTCGAACTCTGACCTTGTCAATGACTTGTCCATTAGATAAGGGATCATATATTCCTCCATTCTAGATATTATATGGACTGAGACATGGATTATAATCATTCTCTCTGTCCATTTGTTGTTTCCTGATTTTCGATTTATGATGACTGACTGATTGAACAAATCAAATCAGTCCTGGCTTGGCCAAGCACTCACATGTGTCATCGCTAAATCATCGAGGGGCCCACAAATATCGCTTTTATCCCGAAGGTAAAAGGAATGGATAAACTTCGACTCATATGGCTTGTTCTACTACTTGTTGAATCATACATAAAGGCACCTTTTATAACATCGAGTTACCAAATGCGTTTTCGTGCAATCAATGTATAACCAACTCATAGTAACAACTCATATCTCTAGGTTTGAAGAATATAAGATATTATCGTCTCATGATCACTCGTGATAAAATCCATGAAGTGATTCAAATGAGCACGGGTTGAATCCAATACTCAGAACTTATGAGCACTCATGAGTGTTGTAGCACCACTTTGTCCACCAACTTGGACCTCTATAAACCAACCCATGACAGTCTTGATTCATATCTACTTCCAACATATGACCGACTGTGGATGGTTTGAATAACTTAATCATTCAGGAAGAGCGACTTAGTTATTCTGGAAGTCAAAACATGCAAAGTGAAACACAAGAATAAATGAATCAAATATGGTATCAAAACCTATGAATATAAATAAACACTTTTATTTATCACCATACTGATTACTCATTATTCATTGTTTCGGTTTTATCAACTTTATACTTGAATTAAAAACACTAGTTGTCGCATGCTCCAATCATGTACACTATGTTTTTCTTAAACAATAGCTTTGCCATACACCAAATATGCACTCTATGTTTGTCTATGATCCTTACTTTGTGAAATAAACCAATTGAACATAATTTCAATGATTCTAATTTCACACTCCCAAATCCTTATCGAAAAATGTGAGAATTTCAAGTTCCTATCATTTATCGAAATCTGTTTAGATTTTAAACTTATATGCACTGACCCTCCTGTAATGAATATGTACAAAGTCACAAAGACTTGTCAACAGTCATTATAAGGTATTCCAATGGAGATCAACTCCATGGAAACTAAGTCTCATATTCAAAGTACATTGCTTTGGACATGCTTCTTGCATTAAGTTTTCTAATCTTACACAAATAACTTCCACCTATGGAGATAACTCCATATTCTCATTTTGACTATCACTTCTGAATAGGAGATGCCTCTTTTCAGAATATGTCAATATGGTCCTTCCAAAATTAGCACTATACTTCCAACTGTCCCTGAGCAACCAATCTTTGGTAAACCTCAGATTGTCCTCGACAATTGCTTAATCATTTTAGTCATATCCAATTCTAGACCTTTTCCCTTCTTAATGCCTGTGGGCATTTGGAAAAATTTAGAAATGAGAAATATTATAGCACATGGAATCGATCCAGTACCCAAAGCAAATGGTACACGATTCATGATGTCTCACATAAAGACATGATTCTAGACCAGTCTTTTGCTACAATATTTTTATTTGCCATGTTTTCAAAATTTGACTATGAAGTGGGATGCCGTAATCATAATCGAATTTTGAGAACGCAATATATAGAATTTCCTTAAGTTGAACCAATCCAACATGAAATTCATATATATATATATATTCTTGACTAAAGATGATTAAGGTCTCAATCTAAGCCTTTAGAACTGAAATGAAGTATATCCTCTCCCTTAATTATAGCAAAACAACTTTTTCAATCCCTGCAGCCTCACGAATTGAATCTTTTGTTTTCTATAATTAACATTGCTAACTTGCAACACTAACAATAATTATCATGCTCCCACTAACATGATGATTATTAGCATAACACTTATGCTCCCACTAGCTTTGACACGTACTCAGAAATCAGCTGGACTTCTAGAAATCAATACTTTATTGACTTTCTTACCAAAGTTCAGATTTCTGATACGAGATGCTTTGATAAAACTTTATAAAAATCATACACCTTTCCTTAGATAGCATGCATGTGTGTCTAAACAATTTTAAAACTATGAAAAGGGATGCCGTAATCATAGTCTCAATTGTTTAGACCTTTTGCCATCTGCTTCAAATCTACTTGGTGGAAGTGTTTCCTCACCATCATTTTCATGAATCGGAGAAAAAACCTTATGACCCTTAGATTTTATGGTGTATGTGTTCTTATCGATGTGAATCGTCAAAACCATAGTCACAAGACAAGGATAATGACAAATCCAAACTCATTTGGACTGAACTTATGCAATCTTAACTTCTTGCCACCTGGCAGTACAGGGCCTGCCATTGCTTCCAAGTTGTTATGCAACCAATTGAGAACTTTCAGAACTCCTATGCAAAGCCAACTTTAACTGGAATGGGCACAGAATATGTCAACACGATAGGCTATAAACCTCAAGTCGTGTGCTAGTGAAGAACCTCAGGTTTTATTCTTGATTAATTCTTGAAATTCTTTTTAGGATCTTTAAGACTCCCACTATCCTCTTGACATATAAGACTATCTTGCCAAATATTCAAGAGATAGTGCGGATTCTTTATCAAGACAAACACTTCACACAATTGGCCTTAGTTGGTCTTTGTTTTATCCAAAACATCACAACTTACCAATTTCAAATGTACAAGAGTAGGACACTTTTACTCTTACATTTGACAAGTGTTTTAAACCTTTCTTTAAGATATGTCACTCAAGTTACAATCTTGGAGTATGACTCTAAGAATTGTTTTGGAACGAAGTATGACTCATCTTCCTGATCTAACCATTTCAACAATTCATGACTCCTCTTCTTAGTCATAAGAATGCACTAAGATGACCTTTAGAGGACTAATTGTGATATGATTTCTAAATCATTAAGATGATCACAAACATGATACTAAAGTACTCTCCCATCTTTTCAGATTTGATTCTTCCCATTCGTTCTGCCATACATTGAGACTTTTCCAATGTTTTAGAATTATACTTAAACTTGTAAGTATAACCATATTTACTAAACTTTAGTAAATCAAATAGTCTTAACGAGCTTTGTGGTGGACATGACCAGTGCACAAGAATGTGTACTCGATCCCTTTAGCCCTTCACTTGACTCACACATCCATGTGAACAAGTAATTAGTCTTGATTTTCCAATGCTTGAAAGTTCTCATTCATCATACTATTCAACTTGCATGATTCCAAGTTTCGGTCCAATTGAAACTTGGGTGATGAGGAACTTTCCTGATTTGGTAAATTTAGACACTACCACAAATGAAAGAATCAAATCCATTTTCCAATATTGCTGTCAGTGGAATCATATAAGCAACAATTTTCCACAAATGCCATTGTAAGGATACTTCAAATAAATAAAATTAAACAATTTTCTTTTATTTTAAAACTTTGCGGAAAAACTTATCCTTACAATCCACATGGAAAATTGTTGTTATCTATTCCTTAGGAATATATCATAACTTCTTAAGCAACTGCTCAAAATTCTGATGCGATCGAAATCCACCTTCGTGATCAGAATCAGCATATACTTCCTTTAAGATTTCTCTCTATTCTTTGATTCTTAAAACATCAACATGTGTCCCAGTCACATCATGTAATGAGGATCTCAGAATAGAACTTAACAGAGTTAGATAATGGGCTCTACCTGATGTAGAGTCAAACTTATTGACTTTAACATCCTTAGGTAAATTTGGCAGCTTTGCAATCAACGCCCCTTCCTTTGGCAAAATAAACATATGGACCCTTTGGTAATGGGTCTATCTCAGACTTAGCCTTTCTCTTTACCATTTGGTCAACCGGGTTGACTATGGCCAATCCCTTTCCATTGGGAAGAGAATGCTTTTTCTGGATTTCCAGTGTCACCATTGTCACTGTCCATAAATTTTTTGGGAAGTTGATCTTCTAATCAAATTTGCTTTACTATCGTTCCAAATCATTGCTGATTCAGCAGCACCAAGCAAATAGATATGATCATTAAGGTTCATGTCATAGTCTGTTTCATAGTAGTCCCAAAGGAACTCACTATGTGACTTAGAAAGTGATTGAACATCCAACTTTCTCAAGACTTTGACACCCAACTCTCCCGGCTTGTCAATATGTGACTTCATCTCTAAGATGTGATCAAACATAGACCTTGCTTGCCATTAGGGCTTGAGTGACCTTGAACTTGTGGGTTAGGGAGAATAATTGGAGGAGGTGGAGGAAGAGAAGTATGACTTCCATGAGCCAAACTCGGGAAGTCATATTCATTAGGAAATCTTGGTTTGGGAAGATCATTGTTGTCTAAACCAGACATCAACAATGGGAGAAATTCACGTAAAGTTGATTTAAGTCCTTAATATAACACCCAATATGATATATTAAGGCTAGGACCCAACAAACTATTTTATAACTTGGAAGAGGGCTGCCGTAATCCAAGCTATAAAATATTTGAAGGTAGGTGAATGACGATTCACCAATTTCCACCAAGATAAACAAAATGTATTATTAGGTTTTAATTGGTTTTGAAACTCCTAAATTCTTTTGAGATTCATTGAACTTTTCAATGGCATGTTTCAATCTCGAGTGTGCCCTTCAGGTTTTGTGACTAGGATGTCGAGGATCACAAAACAAGGTGTGAAGTAACCATGCAAATATACTTGGTACCCTTAATATTTACCCCTCAATCGATGTGCCGGTTAACCACACATGCTCCAACGATACTATGATAAACATTAAGTTACCCTTTGCCTACCTTGTTAAGTCCAGGTTAGTGTGCCGGTTAACCACACACGCTCCACTAACAGCTTAAACAAAGTGCAAAGTGTAATTTCCTGGACTAGCACCTTATTCACATTTTCCTAAGTAACTAAGATTGGGAATTTATAAGTGTTTAGTTATTTAGTATTTATCATTATACTTATAATGAAGGGAGAATTATAGTCCTTGTCCTACCTGCTCGGCTAATAAAGTCGATAAGAGTTAATTTGAACTATTCAACAAAACATCATAATTCCAATTATTAAACTCAAAATTAAAACCATTTAATTAATTGTTTAAGTTATGAACCCAAGAGTTTTAGAATTCAATTCTTTTTTTTTTATCATAAAAAAACTTTTTCCAAATTCCATAACTTATGGAGTTAAATACTTGTTTTATGATGAAACTTTTCATGTTCCATAACTTAAGAACAAGTTATGGAATTCTTTAAAACATTAAGACCAAGTTTTGTAACTCCATAAAAAACTTTGAATCAATTTTTTTAAAAACCTTTTCATATCCATAACTTACGGAGGTTTCAAAAAAACTCTTTATATCAAACTTTTAAAACTAATAAAATAATCATATCATTTTATCTTTTACTAAATTTGACCTAATTCAACTCATATAGCAAATGATTCAAATTTTACAAATAATTAGTTTTTCACAAAAACAAGTAATTATCTTAAAATTTGACAAACGTCATGTTTTTTTTTCTTTTTTTTCCAACTTTGAAAATAAAACATTTGCATCAATATAACAGAAAACAACCCATGGCTCTGATACCATTGTTGTGTTTTGATCATTCTAACACTCATATGGTGTACATGCAACCCTATAAACCTTGGATCTATGTTTTCTCTATTATACATGCAAATATTAACTATTCCAAGGTTTCATCCTAACTAGCATATTATGAAGCACCTATACTACAAAGTTCTAGTTAGATGACATACCTTTTGATGTAGCATGATGTCTTCAAGTTTTAAGAGCTTAGCCCCAATAGTGTGGAAGCCTCAAATGGAATCACAAATCACCAAAACACCTTGGAAGAACTTGAGAGAATATGTATGCACACTAAAATCGGACCACTCTTATTTTCACACACTTCTTACAATCTTGTGAGCCAAGGACCCCTTTATATATTATGGAGGATTAGGGTTACATCCATGTAAACCCTAATACCCATGACCTTTCATTTACATAGGATCCATGGGTTAAAAGCTCCATGGACCATCCATGAAAGCTTAGCCCAACCTAAATGAACTTGGCCCATTCCATATATATAAGAGTCCATATTTAATTAGTTCTTTTTGATCACTTAATTAATTCTAAATTAATTCTTGATCAACACTAATTAAATAATATGATTCCATATTAATATATTAGAACTTATAATATATTAACATAAATCATAAATATACTATTCTCAAAAGACTATCCATATAAATTGTGCCGGTGAAGTGCAACCCAAATGGACCATGCCGGGTCGGGTCAAGTACATACCAAATATAGTTATGGACTTAGACATTAATCCAACAGTCAACCCGTTGACTCGTCGAGTCCTTATACTCTGAAAACTCTTAGAACATGACTCAACTCGCCGAGTCACCCCAAGACTCGTCGAGTCCAACGATCTCCGAGTCCCATCCTGCTCAACTCACCGAGTCACCTCCCGACTCACTACTTCGAGGTTTAACCAGAAGAGATTGGGGTTCTGCGACCAGACTCGTCGAGTCCAAGGCAATCTTCAACAGACTCGCCGAGTTGTTCTTCCAACTCGCCGAGTCCATGCACATGTTCATACAACTCGTCGAGTACACCCATGTGACTCGCCGAGTCTCTCCAGTTCTCAATCCATACAGTGGATTTTCGAACAATGCAGGGGCGCTAATCCATAGATCCACTCTTCTACAGTCTAACCCTCACATAATGTGGCAAACTTTACGTGAAACCAAGGAGATATAGGCCCAAAACACTCTAGGGCTAGGGTTAAGGACTAGGGGGCTTCACCAACAACTCCTAGACAGGAGCTTTATGACATTTTGGACCATCACAAGCCTAGATCTGAGGTAGCAACCTCATATCTAAGCCTCTAACTCGAAATAGCTCTCAATCATACCAAAAATGCCCCAAATCTCAAATGATAAAAGATATACATGCAAAAGAGCCCAAGCAACAGATTATTACCTCCAATATAAGCTCCAACTGAAGTAGATCCCGGATCTACACCACTCCTTTGCAGCAAGCCTCTTGATCTTCAAGCCCCTATCCAAGATTTCCTCCTCCAAAGCTCTATTCTCTCTATTAATGGAGGCTCACTCGATTTTAGGGTTTCTGGATCTCAAAAGGGTAGTAAAGAGGCTAAGGGTGGGTTATAATGTTCTTTATATAGGGAACAACCCCCGGGATTAGGGTTTTCTCTCTACAGCACCAACTCGTCGAGTCCAAGCCGCCGACTCGGCGAGTTGGCCACTAAAACCACGACAGAATCCCGCTCCGACTCGGCGAGTAAGCAGACCTACTCGTCGAGTCCCTTCTTTTATTTACACTTTTGGCCCTTCATTGAACTTCTGAAAGTTCGGGATGTTACAGCTGAAGATGTGGCCAAACATATTTCCAAGAAGAAGATAAAGAAACGAAAGTTGGTTCTTCAAGAGGAATCGTCCGAAGGTGAGAAAGCTCCTGAAACACCTGAAGCTACTATTTCCAAACAAATATCGACTCTTGAGCAGACTAAGGTCATTTCACCCGAAGTTTCGTTAACCAAATCAGTTACTGAGGAGGTTCGAACTTTAGACATCACTACAAACGTATCTGATACGGTTGTAAATGTCAACATGGGTGAAGGAGATTCGCATACAGAGATTCCATTATCAACTCAAGGTATTCCTGCTTTATCTCACATGGATACTACTGTTTCATTACCACCTTATATCATCCCTGTTTCGAACACCACAAACTCACCTACTTTTAAGCATGTTATCCAAAATCCATTTACCACACTTTTCTCATCCCAATCCACTGATCCACCCAAACCTGTTGATGAACCTGAAACTGATACGGACGAAGGAGGTTTTGGAGGAACTTTCGATGATTTGGAATTTGATGATGAGGAAGAAAATTTTCCAGTTCATATGTTAATGTCTATGAAGCAATTCAAGATTCTTAACAAGAAGTTGAATTCGATTATTCAATCTCAAGCTGATATGGGGGGGGGGGAAGTAAGTCTGTGTCCAGCATGGAATCGATGGTATGCTCAAAGCTGTCGAAGCCAGACTGATTACCAAATGTTCTGGATTGATTACAGGCTCTGAATCACGACTAATGGAGAAGTTGGATCAGAATGATAAGAGTAATGAGTTACGGATGAAGTTTCAATCTTCGAATTTTCTTGGCGAAGTTCAACATTTTCGAAGGATGGCTAAAGAACGACATGTCTTGTTTATTCAAGATGTGAAGAAGGTGCGAGAAGATGTCAACCTCAAGCTTCAAGAACTTCGTGAAGACATGGTGAAAGTGATTGCTATTGTTTAGAAAGATTATGCGTCTCTCAATCAAAAGATGGATGTCATTTGTGATGCAGTCACAAAGTTTGTAAATTTGTACGAAAGTTTGAGTCCTCAAATTACTCAACTTTCTACGAATGATACTCAAAGCTTTGTGGAAGTTCTTCATTTGTTAAAGGAGTTGAAAGAACTCGTGGTCAAGCCTGCTCCATCTTCGATCACTACTCCTGAGTTCCTGTCCCAGAAGTTTATTCAATTTGAAGCTGTTCTGCACAAACAGTTAGCTCCATTGTCAAAAATTTCAAATTTGTTACCAACGGATGCCCCGCCTGTTGTCACAGGGGTGCAAGGGGGAGAAAGAAAGGTTGGTGATGGAGTTTCTCATGAAGAGGTCAAGGTTGTTGGAAACGTTTTCTCAACGAAAATTCCAACAAAGCCAACTGTTTCTACTGCTGCTCCGGTGACTTCCACAATAGTAACTACAAAGCCAATTGCAAAAGGCATTGCCATTGATTCTTCTGGTGAAGGTGGTAGTAGTTCAAAACAAAAGAAGGTTGTTGATGACTTTTCAAAACAAGACAAAGGGAAAACAATTATTGTAGAGAAGTCAAAAGAAGAAAAGAAAGCAGAAGTCGAAGCTGAGATTAAGAAACAAAGGGTGATTCAGAGCATTATGAGACTTCGTGCAAGTGATCCACTTGGAATGAACAAGGGTGATCCAAGCAAGCATTACAACTATGAAACGATCGAAGTGAAAGTTGCATATAATCATATGTATGCCTTTCTGAAGAAGCCGAAACAAATATATGTTGTCGCTAATTCAGACATGAACCAACTGGATTTCCCTGTGAATGAGATGATGTTCATCATGGCTCAATACAGAATTGCTGAAAAGTTTGATAATGATGATGAATATACGTATATGAAACTTAGGTTTCATGCTGTTCTTGGGAAACTTCCATAGGAGATTTGGTCTTTGATAAAGATAAAGAAATTGATCAGTATTACAAGGGATGTTTTATTTGAAAACCTGATGCAGAATTTTCGCTTTCATGTTGCAAGGGCGAATGGTCAAATCTATGATTTCTCTGTAGCAGATTTTCCTTTAATGAACTTGTATGATCTTATACAAGTTGCATTGCTTTTGAAAGATAAGAAAGCTTCGCATCTTCAAGGAACGGACCCAGAAGTGTTTAGACTTGGTCTTGCCCACATCAAAATATTCATAGATAATTACTATGAGTGTTTGGCCCTAACTGATGTGGAGTTGGCTACTGCGAAGGGGTTGGAAGTGAAAGTTCCGATGGAAGTCCCGAAGACTCAAGCTGAGTTGAAGAAGTTTGCTGATGGGGAGATCTGCTTAAAGCCATTTGGATTGGTCTTCGCAGGAAAGGACAAAAATGGGAAGTCAAAAAGATTTTTGTTCCAGGCAAACGAAGTGGAGAGATACACTACGTCCCAGTATACGAACTTTATTGTTCGTATGAATAACTGTTCGAAAAACAATCTTGGAGATAAGAAGGAATTGAAGAAGATTATCTCATGGTATACAGAGATACGAAGAGTGATGGTGTTTGTTGCACAGATTCTCTCAACTTGAGAAGTTCGACTTGTTTACAAAGGGGTAGATTGTAGGGTCGAAATATATTGTAAACAGTCGAAGTCTGTTTATTTGTACTCTTCGTATGTTTTGTTCACTTCGTATATTTTGTTATGTATTTGCTAAGGTGTCTTTTGTACGAAACTCAACGTCTAAGCCTTAGTATTTTTTGTACTTCCTGTTTCCTATATATAGGAGCTGAGCATTAAGTAGATAGTAAGAGTCAGAGAGTGATTGTAATAAGTTCACCCTTTTTTCTATCGTTTTGTACTTGTGTTCATTGGAAGTAATTGAGCTGAAACCAGATTATATTTACTTCTTGTATTCAAATTACATTTGATTTACTCTGATTTGATTCATACTCGATTCATCACTTCATCAGAGAGGCCTATGGCCATACTGGAAAGGAAGATGAAAGTCATGCGGAACAAAGAGATACCTTTGGTAAAGGTACAGTGGGAACATTGGAGGGGGTCCGAGTGGACGTGGGATCCAGAGGCGGAGATGCGGGAGCACTACTCGGAGCTGTTCGCCGCGACAGACTTCGAGGACGAAGTCTAGTTCAAGTGGGGGAGAATTGTATCACCCCGATTCTCAGGTATTGATTTATATAAGAATTTCTTTGATTTCAAGGTCTATTCGACGAGTTGGTTGCCCTACTCGTCGAGTAGCAACGGGTTGGTCCACGTACTTTAGTGACCTACTCGCCGAGTCCAAGAAGGGACTCGACGAGTAGGAGCTGGCAGATGAAACCCTAAATCCCGGGGCATTGCACCCTATTTAAAGCATCATTGGCCTTCCCCAGCCTCCCCTTTACAGTTACTTGACATCCTTAAACCCTAATTCGTGTGAGTGTACTCCATTTGTGTTCTTAAGCTTGGGAAGAGGAATTTTGGTGGGAAGAAGCTTGGAGATCAAGTGACTAGGAGCAAGGAACGTGTGGAACCAGAAATCTACCTCAGTTGGCATCCTTTTTAGAAGGTATTAAGCCATTATCCTAACCCTCCTTTTCATTCTATATCTATTTTGGGTGGATTTTAGGGCTTTTCTAGCTTATTAGGAAGCCTTTCTTGTGTTTGAGCTAAGATCTGAGGTTGCAACCTCAGATCTGAACTCTCTTGGGTCTCTAAGTCCATAAAGTTTCCAGCCTTTGCAAGAATGAGTCTCTCCTAAGGTGTAAAGCTACATTAGAAGCTTAGATTGGTCATTTAGAGTCTCTAGGGCCTTGCATGCACGTAAAGTTTGCAACTTTATGTGATAAACATGCCTTAGAAGCTTGGATCTGCAATATGGAGCCGTTGCATGGCTTAAAAAGTACCTGTATGGATGAAGGTCTGAAGGGACTCGGCGAGTTGCATAGTCAACTCGGCGAGCCACATGAAGATGGTCCTGTACTCGACGAATGGATAAACAACTTGGCGAGTCCGTTGAAGATTGTCGTAGACCCGACGAGTCAGTTAGAGTTTTCCCAACCTTCGGACACGTATGACTCGGCGAGTTGTAAAGGGAAAACTCGGCGGGTTGGCCAAGGGGTTGCGGGAACTAACACTAGGAACTCGACGAGCCACTCGAGTGACTCAACGAGTTGGCGAGTCATGCCAGGAACTCGGCGAGTAGCTAAGGGTACTCGACGAGTTGAGGTCAACATGGACTGTTGACCTTGAAAGTTGACTTGGACTTTGGGCAAGGGTTAACTATTGGACTTCTGGAAGTATCTTGGGAACCTATGAACTTTGTGATGTGTCGGATATAGGTGGTGGAGTTTGTGGTAGTGATCTGGGAGTTGAGATTTCTAGTTTCAGACGACAGTTGCGAGGTGAGTTATCCTCACTATACTAAGGGGTCTAAGGCACCAAGGCCGGCCCATTGGATATGTTATCCAAGTAGTGTTATTGTGTTGAGTGTGGATTAGTGATTGCATGCTAGTAGTTATGCCAGTTGGGTAGATCTGTAGGGTTACCGGCGTTGTTATATGATTAATTTCATGCACAGTGGTTATGTTTATATGTGGACATGTTATGGGGGATGGGTTGAGGTGATACTGCTCCGTGCGGTGACCAACAAACCCGGGAGCATTCCAGATGCGAGCTAAGGGAGACTCGTACTGTGGGCTCGAGAGTATTCCAGTTACGAGCTGAGGGAGACTCGTACTGTAGGCTCGATGGCAAGCCAGATGTGAGCTGTGGGCCCGTAAGGCAATCCAGACTCACACTGTGGGCCCAGGGGGTAATCAAGTCTGTAAAGCTGTGGACCCAGTACATGCCGTTGTTTATATATGTGTTATGTGCAGTGTATCGGTATTTTGGGGGAACTCACTAAGCTTTCGGGCTTACAGTTTCAGTTTATTGTTTCAGGTACATCAGGGGATCGCGGCAAGGCGAAGGCGTGATCGTACAGCTCCTCATGTTTTGTTTATGTTTCTGGGAAAACTCTGATATTATACATTTTGAAACCAGTTTATAATGTTTGATGAATTTGGAATGAGTTTTTAAGTTAAATTTGTACAAAAAAATTTATTGGTGTTACAAGACACCTCTTCTGTAAGTAGATCAATCAATATAATGACTTGAAATTACTAATAAATCTTATTTATAGGTTCATAATAATCAGTTATGACCATAAATATAAGTTACACCGAATGTAGAAGAATGTAGCTTAACTTACAGACGTTTTAGCGAAAATCGGGAAAACACGCGGATAGAATTCTGAAACCGAAAGCTTCTATTCCTCGGACCCCTAGAGTTCCTGAGACTCTACTAAAATGTTCTTAGAAGTTGGGAAAACCGAATTCAAGGTGGGGAAGGGTTAGAGAGCGTTTTGGAATGATTTGTGATGAAATAAGAAGGAAATCTAGAAGCTATATATAGAGATTTGGGAGGCGCGTCGTGCACCGACAAGAGGGGCACCTCACACTCTTGTCTTGCTGGATCCTCACAGCTTGTGCTACGTATCGCATGTTAATCCATCCACACCTCCATCTTCTTGAATCTGCCACGTGTCACCATTTCATGGTGCCAAGTGTCGCCATTTCCATGGGTCATGTCGCCTTGTCTCAGAAGAGAGGGGTGTCCGACACTGCCACGTGTCACCCCCGGAGAGTGACACATCATCAGTACGTGTGCATGCAAATTTCTAGATTTTCAAAATACCGTAAGTTCTTCATACAAACTCCGTTTTTGACGTTGTTTATATCCCCGAAAAGCTCTCAACGAGATCTAAGACTTTAATTTATACCCCGTCGACAAATTTTGAATTTATTTTTAAAGCTATATTTTTAGCAGGCTTAGACTGTTAAAGTCCGTTAAAAATTCATAACTCTCTCATATGATGTATGTTCTTTACTGTCCTTATATGGACGGAACTATATGGATGAGATCTTCAACTTTCGTTTAGTTGTTTTTCCTAACAACCAACTGATCTCTGCTTCAGTTTCTGAGTCGTATATTGTTGAGCTGAAATTTTGAAAAATCATAACTTCCTCCTACGAAGTCAAATTTGGATGCTCTCTATATGCACGCTCTTGGTTTAATGACTACTACGACATTCGTTTAGATCACTTAGGCTAAAAATTAATATATCGAAAATTCACTTTTTACCATATGTAGAGTCGTTCCGGTTTAATCGTGAAACTTCGAAGAAGCATAACTTCTTCATACGAAGTCAGATTTGGGTTTTCTTTAGATGTATGAAATATATGTCGCACATACTATAACTTAGTTAAGATTATTTATCCTAAATAATCTTCTATCAAAAAGTCAATTTTAATGCTTATTATCTCTAAATTGATTGGCCCGAATCTACGGGCGTTACATAAAGTTTCTCTTTTGTTATGTCCTAATGAATGACAACTGTCATGCTATCAATCTTAAAAGTTTTCGGAGTTTTAGGACTTTCGGGCTTTGAATGACTTTGATATCTTTTGGGCTTTGAGGTTTTGTTTTTTTTCTTAAGGTTTTCCGAAGATATGATCTGCAATATGTATTTTGTAAAGGTTTGTTTTGCGCAAATCTGTTTTACGAGGACTTTTAAAAAACCTTCCTTTTTCCTGAAAATTTTGATCACTTGTTGGTAGGGATAATAGGACAGAACTCACTATTCCTAGTCTCTATGCGAGATCTAATTTCCTTTTCAAGGCATTTTTGACTTCATCCTTTGGTGACAAGACATCAAAATTGTTCAAATTCGGTCTCTTGCTTTTATAGAGTTTGCTTTTTGGGACATGTCTACAAGATGAGTCATTTGTACTATAGAGTTCATGACGTAGGGAACATTGTCCATATTCATAATTCTCTGTTTTGACTTATTCTGGAAGAGCTTGAATACTTATCTTTGATATAACTATAACTTTATCCTTGACAGGAACTTCTTTTGAAACCTCTATCTTCGATGAAGGATGTTATATTACGATGGGTGTAGGTATCACATGATTCACAGTTGGGACAACTTTTGGATATAAGTCTGATCCTTATAGTATAATTTCATCGTCATATTCATCTCCTAATCCAAACCAAAGAGATCCTGTGATTGGTATTGAGTGACGATTTTCAGTGACTCCCGATGTTTCTGGGACAATCTCCTCAATTACATAGGTATTGCTTAAATCGTGCAGTCTACTAAAGTGATATTGCATATCTTCTGGGTAAGTCTTGTCATTGACATGACACAAGAAAATTCTGTCAGGTGGCACATAAGGATGGTCGGTGTCGAACCTCGGTGGAGATTCCTCTCCGGTGTTAAAGCCATTTGACCAACCCCGGTTATATGCGTTATTCGTTGATCCATTATTTACAAGATTTTTGATTGCTTTGCTTTCCGTGAAGATTTTTTCAATTAAAATATTCAAATGTACATTTTCTACCCTGGTCAAATCCCATTGATTGAAAGCAACATCTAACTTAGTTTCATTAAGCAACCTAACATCTATTTCTAACAACAAATCTCTTTTTAACACAGTTACCTTAAGCTTCATGTCTTCTAGTCTTCCTATCAAGTGGTACAACTATTGGTTCACTATATTCTTTTTATCTAAGGCTTTGTTATAATATGAAAGGATGTCAGCACACGTTTGAGTGATTTGATCTATGTAAGGTTGAAAATCTTTTAAGCTATAATTATTAAAATAGATCACGAGTTTTACCTCCTCGACGATGTTGATGTTTCCTTCATGTGCCATAAAGCAGTAGTTCTTCTTCATCTTATATGATCCTTTTTTGGTGTCTCCTTCCTTCCTCGTTACTAAACACAACTTTCCTCTCTTCCTTTTGTTATCGCATTCCTCGTCTTCATCCCCATATGACCATACATGATGATCTCTTTGCACATGAGCAAAAAATGCTCTTTATTTCTCCTTATCCTCTGCTTCTTGAGCTATCCTCATATAGAAAGCTTTGTCCTTTACCACATTATCTTTATAGTCCCTTGCGAAGTGGTTCTCCTTGCGACACTTGTGGCAGATGAGAACATCTTCCTTCTGTTCTTTAGTGACCAAGGTTTCAGATGGTGTGCCTTATTGTGAAACTTCGATGGAGTTTGTGAACATCAAGGCTGTAGGCTAAGGTTGAGGTTGATAATGTAGGTTATGTGGACATCTTGAGGGTTGAGTGAAGTAATGAATTAGGGTGTTTTAAGGGTTGAAGTTTCGATTAAAGGGAGGTCGTGTGAGCTATTAGTTTTTATGGTATGTGAGATGAGGGAGTCAGTTGAATTGTTGACTTATGATGGCTAGAGCGTTTTGGTAAGCTTCTTCATCATCCATATCCATGTCCTGTTTGTATGATTGTGGAGATTAATCATGCGAAGATTTACTAGGATGAGGATACTGCGGTGGTCTGCTAGCTGATTGTGGTGAGTGAGCAACTAAAGCGAATGGTCCACCGAGATCCATGCAGTCTTTCATTACTGTGGATTCTTGAGCTTGAAGTTCACTGTAGAGTTTGTATAAAGAGAGAGTCTTGATCTTGTTGTCACCTTGAATGATCATTTTTACCATGGTCCATTGTCTTCCCAAACCAGTCAAAAACTGAAGATTTGTTTAATGATTGCATTTGAGAATCTAGTGACCATGAGGTTGAATCTCTTGAAGGAGTCATCAAGACTTTCACCGGGAATAGCTTTAAAGTTGTTGAAGTCATTCAGTGCAGTTTTAAGCTTCTTGCCTTATGCTTGTTCAGTTCCTTCATAGAGATTGTCTAGGATTTCCTAGATTTCTTTGGTTGACTTCTATTTGATGATGAGATCAAAGATGCCAGGTGGAATACCACATGATATTTCATAAAAGGCGATTTCATCTTTCTCCATTTTTCTATGTCATCGACAATGGGTCTGGTCATGGTGGCTCCTTGAGCGCTAAGTCTGGTACGATTTTCATCAGTGACAATAGGTGTGAGGGCAGGTACATAGGGTCCTTCTTCAACAGATCTCCAAACTTCCTTACCAAGTCTTTTTAAATACATTTCCATTATTTGAGACCAATGATGGTACTCACTTGCAACAAATATTGGATATTTATTAGAACCTCCAACACTATTAGATATATTTAATGAGTAATGTTTGCCATTTTCCATAAGTTTTATTTAAAAAAAGATGAGCTAAGTGGTATAAACGGCCTTTTAAAACAGAGTTATTCTTAAAAATTGCAGCAATTTTCCAGAAAAATTAAAAAGCAACCACTATAGCTCTAACTCTAATTGTTGAATGAAGAACTTAATGATGGAGATTATGATGCAGAATTAAAGTTAAGCTCTTGGATCTTTTGGTTAGCTCAACAATAAATAAGTGCAAAATTATAAGGACAAATTATATAGGAAACATAACAGCAACATTACTAAATAAATATAAGCAAGATATAATATGCCTTATTGAATCGTAACTAGGTTTTCATGCAAACAATAAGTTAGTACATGAAAAACAAAAAAAAAAGTATGAATAGAGAAAAGTGACTTTGTATTTCAGTAAACTGATTAAAAGGAAGAGATGAAGTTCAGTCACACTTTTGAATACTAACACAATGCATCTATTTATAGGTAAACAAAGTACTAGCTATTAAGTGGATAATACAAAAAGGTATGGAGAACAGGCGGCCATGCTTGCCATGCCTGTTCTGACAAACATCACCAAACACTCAAGGTTAGATAAAGCTTGATATTGTACTCTACTCCTCGCAGCGGATGAGGACAAAAACACTAACTCTTCGTATAGTCTCCTGATCTCCAACCTTTGCATAACTTCATCAAACATACTCTTCACATAACCAAAACATAAATACTTCTCGTATCCCATATACTCAAAAGAACTTCACACGTCATTTGAATTCTTTAGTTGTCGAGGGTCACTTTATGCATCAACATATTGAATACTACATTAAGATATAATACAAAAGTGATTTGGTGTTGAATGAGAAACAGCGCCAAAGATGGAGGCCAAATTTTCCTCCACAATAACAGTGACCATTATAACGGGCGATTGAAAATAAATTTTCTGTTATTCCACCGTTTAAAGGCCAGTTGTACTTAGTCTATGCAACAAATAACACAAACCTTATAAAAAAGAAAAAATTATCTAAAATCAAATTAATATATCCTATAAATAAGTTAATGAAAAAAAGCTCTCGATTTGTAGAAATGTGAAGGGAACATATATTTTTTCTATACTACTATTCACATATGAACATATTGGGGACACATACAAAGAACAATAAAATATTAAACATAATATTTATATATAGTATATATTATTTTCGTGGGGTTAACTAATCATCAGGGACACATACAAAGAAAAATAAAATATTAAAACATAATATATATATATATATATATATATATATATATATATATATATATATATATATATATATATATATATCATGAGGTTAACTAATCATTAGGGACATTGTAGCCCATCGAACATTCAACTTTTGGTTTAAAGAGTCCCTAAATTATTTTTCTGTCTTGATGGGGACATTATGTGGGTTTTTATTTGCTTATTTGGTCCCTCTAAACTAGAATAACAAGTTTTATTTTCCACATAATAAATTAAATTGAAATAACTAAGATAATGAAACAATATATGTTCATGTGGATCCCATTCAAAAGTCAACACCAACAAACATCTTTTGCGATCATCTCCACCCTTGTTCTTCATCTCGCCATCATAGAACCATCGTCGATTTTTATGAAACGTTCTTACCAGATGGTGCCTTCCATAATGTTCCGGAGGTAATTAAGGTTTAGTCTTATTAATGCCCTTGTTGCTCGCTTATACATAACTTTCATAAAAATGTCGATGCGTATATCCAAGCAATCGTTACAGGTTAGTGTTTTAGAAATCCGTCAGAGAACTTCAACCACCATTTCAGTCCCAAACTTCGTCGTTATCGTCACCGCTTCTCCACCGTTGTCACTACCCCCGATGTTACGATGCCTTACATTAGAATCCCCTCATAATCGACTTGTAAACTCAATAAAAGCTTCGTCAAGCAACCCGTCGAATTTCATGGAATCGACTTATGTTTCGTATAAAGAGTTGAGCGCGACCAACGTTTCTCTCAATCGACGTGTTCTGAACTGGTCGGTGGCCTTGGTCGCTTCAAAAACTCAACCACCTCTTAGAGCCTCTGAATTGTCGAACCACCTTCTTGGCGGAGCAAATTAATCACAATGTTTAACTTATCTAAACAATCGACATACTTGTTGAGCAACTAGAGTCTCCAATTCTAGGACTTTTGTACGGAAAGTTTGCTTGAAGTGTCAATGAGTATTCTTTATAGAGATTCAGATGTGCGAAAGCCATCGATGAGTACGAGAGTAGATGAAACTACACGGTTGATTCTTGTTTCGAGTGCTTTTGAGGTAATGAAGAGCGATTAAATAGGGGCTAGCCTTCTTGAAGCGAGTGTCCTATAGAGTGTCAATGTTGTCTTTGAGTTTTTACAAGTTGATTTGTAAATATGAAGATGATGTTGTCTTTCGAATGGGAAAATGATTACTTGGCACATGAAACTTGTTATTCTAGGTTAGAGGGACTAAATAAACAGGTTAAAACCGACATTATGTCCCCCATAAAACCAGAAAAATAGTTTATGGACCATTTAAACCAAAAGTCGAAAGTTTGATGGCTACAATGTCATTTTTCCATAATCATTAACCTAGATTTTGGTCTCCTCTCATCCCTCTCTAATCAAAGACGCCCCACACCCAAGAACATAAGGAACGAAGGTGATGTAATGTTATGGATTATAAGAACTAACATTTGTTGGTGTCTTGGTTTTTGCTCGTATGGATACCCGTGAAGGTGCTCTAACTTGAGCAAGTCATTTACAACATCATTATCATAACCAAATTAAGGTAAACTGATTCCAACCCCCTACGATTATTATTTCGTTAAATCAGTAGTCACTTGTAACTGCTTTTTAAAATTCGATTTTACTATAAACTGTTTATTATTCTCATTGCATTGAAATTGCTTGAAAATGTTTTAAAGTATTGATCAACTCCTAATGAGATAAGATCGAGGTGTCACAAGTAAGGTTAATCAAAATGTCTTCCTATCGAGTATGATTTCAAAAAAAAAATTAGCTATTTACTTTCATTTTTGTGAAGCATAAGGCAACAAGCAAAACTAATTTCCTCATTTAAATTATATGTTTTGATGGAAAGGGAATCCTTAATTGGCTCATTATCAAGTGGTCCGACTCAACAATTTAGCTTATATTTGGATATCTCGTATGCGAAAAAAAAAAATACGTGTTATAATGTTAATAACGAAAATGAGACATGAAAAGTAAACATCATGTGGTATGAAATCTTTTTCCGTAATGATCGGAGGATTTGATTCACTTTTAGTTTTCTTTTCCAAAAGATGTAGATGGATCATGGATATATCACAATCCATTATTTTTTTTTTTTTAAGTAAATTACAAATTCCGTCCACATTTTATACTTTATAATTACAAAAATTAAGTAAACTAATCATTATAAACTAGGTTTTCAAACAAAATTTAAGTAAACTAATCATTATAAACTAGGTTTTCAAAAAATAACCATATTTTTTCAATTTTCGAAAAATAATCATTTTTTAATGTCTAATTCCAGAGTACTTTTTATATTACGGAGTATTGTTCATTTTTTTTCAAAGATATTATTTAGTTTTTTTTTTTTTGGATTCTGAATGCTTCATTTTGTAATGTTTAACATCATCATTTTTAATAAAATATCTAATTTTATGCAGTTATATTGTATATAGTTCATATTATTATGTTTGTTTAACTTTTTGTTAAATTAAGAAAAAAAATGATTTTTCTAATTCCAGAATTGTTATTCGGATTTCGGACTTGTTCTTGAAATTGCAGGGTTTTTTTTGTTTTTTTTTTGAAATCTGATTTTTTGTCCGAAATATGAACAGTACTCCCGAATTATGCATTCCGGAGTACTGTTCATATTCCGAAATTTTAGTCTGGAATCCGAAATGTCATTCCGGAGTTAGTCAAAAAAATGTTTTTTTTTGTCCAAAATGCCTCATTCCGAACAAAGTGGTTAGATTACTCAATTTCCCTTATAATTATTAAATTATATAAAGTTATAATAAAATATAACTTTATATGAAATAAAAAATCAATTACCAATTATAATTAAAAATTAATTAAAAAAAATTTATTAGAAATAGCTCATATCTTTATGTATTACTATAAACATATATTCCTTCCGTCTCATATTTATTGTTCATTTTTAATTTCTAAAGTTTTTATATTTTTCAACTTTGACCTTAAATATTTTTGTCTTTAATATACAATATTTTATATAAAATATATAAATGAATTATGTTTTAAATGTTTTTTCATTGTTATAAGTTTCATCAAATAATTCATAACATAAATAAAAATATTTAAGATCAAAATTGAAAAATAAATACTTTAAAAATAAAAAATGAACAACCAATATGAAACAAACAAAAAGGAAATAATATAAATTATAAAAAGTGTGAGTGTGTAAGATAATTTTTTTTTTTGTCAAAATAGGAGTGTGTAATTTGCTTATTTTTATATTCATGACTTTTAAAATTATAGTTGAAATCGGAGATTTTGATCGATTATTTAATATGAAAAATGTTGGATTAGGTGTCTAAGCCCATAACTATAATTGGTATGTACTTGAATTGATGGCAGCACAGTCCTTTTGGGTTGCCCTCAACCTAGCAACTGGACAAGGAAATTATGAAATGAGAGATATTAATTTATAAGATTAATAAATTAATATATAAATGATTTATTAATATGTTAGTGGATTAATATATTAATTAGAAATCATTATGTTTAATTAATAGTTAGCCAGAAATTAATTATAATTAATTTTGAGGTTAAAAGAATTAATTATAAAGTGCAGGGACTAGTTTGCAATTAACTAATAGTTGAGTGGAAGGATCCAGAACCTCCTTGGAAGGAGGTGGACGAAATCCATAGGGGAAACCCTAGAGATTTCGTCCAAGGGGTTCTAGATAAGGCCCTTGGGCTTTGCTTAGGCCTTAAGCAAGGAGCATTAGGGTTTTCCCAAAACCCTAGATCCCTCAGCTATTTAAGGAGCCTCCTGGCTCACATTTTTGGTGACTCTGTTCTTTGGAAGAAACCCTAGGCCGAATTGCATACTCCCTTCCTCTCTCTCTACTTTCCTTCTTGTTAGTTCTTGGGTGTGATTCCATTAGAGGCATTACACTTGTGGTGCTAAGCTTCCAAGAAGATCAAGATCAAGATCAAGGGAATTATCAATTGTTTGCTATAACAATTGAAAGGTATGTAACTCTTAAACCCTAGTTTGTTAATTTCGAAATTAGCCTCTCTCCTTTAGGGTTCTTGTTTTGCAATTCAAAGTTATATGTTCAATAGTTAAAACATAGATCAAAAGTAGGTTGCATATGAACTTAGGAATTGTTTTCTAGTTTATTTGTTTTACCTAAAACCCATCAGTGGTATCAGAGCCATTGTTTGTTTTAAATTGAATTGCTATAATTGTTGAATTGCAAATTAGGGTTTATAGCTATTAAACCCTAAAGGCCAAATTTTCGAAATTAGGGTTTTGGATAAAAGGGTTTTCGAAAACCCTAGCCTCCAAAGAACCCTAATCGAAATTAGGGTTAGGGTTTTGAAAACCCTAGCCTCCTCCCTTGTAAATTTCGAAATATGCTAGAAGTTTTAGGGTTTCTTGTTTTGGATAATTGTTACTTGATTAGATTAATTGGATAATTATCCTTACCCTAATTTTCGAAATTTAAAGGGATAAGGATTAGAATTAAATTAATTGATTAATTTAATTAGATAATCCTTACAAGATTTAATAAATTGATTAAAAGTTAATTAATAGATAAATATTAAATCTAGTAATTTGGTTTATTTTAAATTTAAATTAATAGTTTAATTTTCGAAATTTATATAAACCTTAAAGTTTTAAAAAGTTTAAAACATACCTTATATATGTATTATAATTAAAAGTTTAATATTATATATGTATAAGAATATGGTCAGTCAAATCGCTAGTATGCCTCATTCACGAAGCTAGTCTAAAAGGGGGGTATAAGGAAACTGCCTATAAAATGGTAGTTGAATGGGTGTCCACTCTCACCCACCGCTTCCTTGATTAGTGGAGGGTCGTTAGCAGAACGGATTTGATAGGACAACTACTTCTCATTAAAAGTATAATGCTATTAAAGAAAGTACTAGAACATTATTTTACAAAATCCCAACTCTAGTTACTTTAGGAAAAATGTGAAAAGTATGCTAATCCATGAAATTGCACATTGTGCTTTATTGGTCGTTAGTGGAGCGTGTGTGGTTAACCAGCACACTAAAAGGCACTAATAAAGAGTAGTAATGGGTATCTCATAATTATCATTTTGATGGAGCGTGTGTGGCTTACCAGCACATCAATAGTTAATGATAAAGACAATGAGGTTACCAAGCACATTTGCATGGTTATTCACATCTTGTTTGTGATCCTCGGCATCCCAGTCACAAATAGAAGAGCATAATCTGAGATTAAAACATGCCATTGAATAGTTTCAATGTATCTCAAAAGAATTAGGAATTTCACTTCATTTGTTTCATCTAATGGTGGAATTGGTGAATCGTCATTCACCTACCTTTATGAAATTTACACTTGGATCTCGGCATCCCATTTCTAAGTTGTGAACCTTCATAGTTGGATCCTAACCTTGATATTATATCTTTGGGTTATTATATTGAGGTATCTTGAAATCTAACTAAAACTTTCTTTCTTTTCAGATGTCTACTCCTGGAAACACTTCTGCTTCATCCTCCTCCAACCAAAACTTCTCTTTGCTCAATATCTGCTCCAAAGTCGTTATGGATGGCTCTAACTATAACGATTGGATGCGCAACATCAAGATGGCGCTTCGTTTTGAGAACAAAGAATATGTTCTTGAAAAGGAGCTCAAAGAGCTTGATGAGTCTGAAGCTACTCCTGAAGAATATGCTGCCTACAAGAAACATTACGATGATGCTACCAAAGTGGCATGCATCATGGTGGCAACCATGTCCCCAGAACTGCAGAGGTACTATGAGGACTACTGGCCTTTCGAGATGAACAAGGACCTTATGGAAAAGTACCATAAGCGAGCTCGTCAAGAAAAGTTTAAAGTAGTCAAGTCACTCATGGCTTGCAAGATGAAAGAAGGGGAATCGGTTGTGTCACATGTGCAAAGAATGCAACGCTACATAGAGCGTTTGGTCAAGCTCAACATTCACTTTGATGAGGAATTGGCCATTGACATGGTCTTGAACTCACTACCTGATTGTTATGGTCAGTTTATTCTAACTTACCATTTGAACAATACTGAGCAGACTCTGGCCCAATTGCACAACTTGTTGCAGACAACTGAAGCAGGGATGAAGGGTAAAAGTATACCCTCCACACCTGCAAGTGCCCCTGTCTTGGCTATTGGATAGGGAAAGGGGAAAAAGAGGAAAGGTCCTTCCAAACAAAACTGGAAGAGCAAGGCTCAAGCTCGGTCATCTAGCAATGGCCCAAAGGCTAAGCCCAATGGTTCCACTCCCCATGTTTCTGATCCAAAAGAGGCCGTTTGCTTTTACTGCAATCAAAAGGGGCACTGGAAGAGATATTGCCCACAATATCTACAAGATATCAAGGATGGCAAAGTGAAACCATCTTCGGCAGGTATTTACACTATTTCTGCTAATAACTCATTATCTTCTCGTTCATGGGTCCTTGATACAGGATGTGGTTTTCATATCTGTTCTGATATGCAGGGGCTAAAGGAAAGTGAGGAGATAGAGCGAGGAAGGATAAACTTGATCATGGGAAACAGAAAGTCTTCACCAGTAACCAAGATCAGAGTTTATCAGCTTTTGCTTAGTAATGATGTTAGATTAGGTTTGGTAAATTGTTGCTATTCGTCTGAGATGACGAGAAACATTATTTCATTTCATGCATTGTTCAGACTAGGTTTTAAATATTCTTTTAATGATTTGAATGGTTCAATTTCTGTTTATAAGAATGGTGTTTTTATGTTTGAAGCTTTACCTTGTGATGGTGTGTATGAAACAGTGACTTGTGTTGATAGCTTAGGAAATAGTGTACTTAATATTGACTTGTCTAATAGTGTAGACAAGGCATGCTTGTGGCATTGTCGTCTTGGACACATTAACAAGAAACGCATAGCCAACTCCAAAACGATGGAGTGTTGGAATCATTTGACCTAAAATCAGATGATATGTGTGAATCTTGTCTTTTGGGAAAGATGACAAAATCACCATTCACAGGGTCTTGTGAAAGAGGTGAAGGTCTGTTGGATCTCATACACACAGATGTGTGTGGGCCCTTCAGATCAACTACAAGAGATGCTAATCGATTTTATGTGACTTTCACTGACGATTACAGCAGATATGGTTATATCTACTTGATCAAGCATAAGTCAGAAACCTTTGAAAAGTTCAAAGAGTTTAAGCATGAGGTCGAAAATCAATTGGGCAGGAAGATAAAGATACTTAGATCCGATAGAGGCGGGGAGTATCTTAGTATCGAGTTTAACGACTATCTGAAAGAATGTGGGATAGTCTCACAATTGACTCCTCCTAGGACACCACAATTAAATGGTGTAACTGAGAGGCGTAATCGGACCTTGTTAGACATGGTTCGTTCTATGATGAGTCGTGCTTCGCTTCCTATTCACTTCTGGGGGTATGCCTTAGAGACAGCCGCCCACATCCTCAATCTTGTCCCTACAAAGAAGGTTGCCAAAACACCTCACGAAATGTGGACGGGGAAAGTTCCCTTGTTGGCACATATTAAAGTCTGGGGTTGTGAAGCTTTCGTAAGACGAGAGACTCACGACAAGCTAGCAGCTAGAAGTGAGAAATGTGTTTTCATTGGTTACCCAAAGCAGTCTTTTGGATATTTGTTCTACAGACCTAGTGAAAACGTGGTCTTTGTAGCATGAAGAGGAGTCTTTCTAGAAAGGGAGCTCATATTCAAAGAGGACAGTGGGAGCACCATTGAACTTGAAGAAATTCAAGAGTTAGCCAATGAAAGAACCTTAGATGACACTAGCACTCAACCAGAGGAAACAGTTCATGTTGAACCAGTTGATAATTCATTACCTCTTCGAAGGTCCACTAGGGTGAGTGTGCCACCTGAGTTGTATGGTTTTCATATTACTTCAGATGGTGACACATTCATAAGTGACAGAACACTGGTAAACTTAGATGAACCAGTCACTTATAAGGAAGCAATGGCAGGCCCAGAGGCTTCCAAGTGGAAAGAGGCCATGGACAGCGAGATTAAGTCCATGTATGACAACCAAGTTTGGAATTTGGTTGATAGTGCACCAGGTCGTAAGACAGTTGGGTGCAAATGGATCTTCAAGAAGAAGACAGACATGGATGGGAATGTGCATACATTCAAGGCTCGACTGGTTGCAAAAGGTTTCACTCAAACCCCATGGTTTGACTATGATGAGACCTTTTCGCCAGTAGCTAAGATTAAATCTATTAGGATATTGCTCCCCATAGCTGCCTTTTATGACTATGAAATCTGGCAGATGGATGTCAAGACTGCTTTCCTTAATGGGAAGTTGGCTGAGGATGTTTACATGAATCAGCCAGAGGGTTTTTTGATGCAAAGTTTCCCAATAGGGTGTGCAAGCTTGAGAAATCCATTTATGGATTGAAACAAGCATCTCGCAGCTGGAATCTTTGCTTCCATGAGAAAGTCAAAGAGTTTGGTTTCTCTAGAAGTGAAGATGAGTTTTGTGTGTATATCAAGGCTAGTGGGAGTATAGTAACTTTTCTGGTGTTATATGTCGATGACATATTACTCATTGGTAACGACTTTCCAACCTTGAAAGAAGTTAAGTCTTGGCTTGGAAAGTGTTTTGCCATGAAAGACCTTGGAGAAGCTGCCTATATTCTTGGGATTAGAATATTGAGAGATAGAAAGAAGAGACTAATTGGACTTAGTCAGAGCACATACTTGGATAGGGTACTAAAGAGGTTTAGTATGGAAAATTCCAAGAAGGGAGAGCTACCTATCCAGAGCAATACCAAATTGAGTAAGACTCAATGCCCGAGTACAGATGTTGAAATAGATGACATGAGTCGTGTACCTTATGCTTCCGCTGTCGGATCGATCATGTACGCTATGACATGTACTCGCCCTGATGTGGCATTTGCTTTGAGCATGGTCAGTCGCTATCAGGGAAACCCGGGTAGAGCTCATTGGATAGCAGTAAAGAATATACTCAAGTATTTGCGAAGGACAAAGGACTGGGTCCTTGTACTTGGTGGCAATGATACTTTGAGAGTAGATGGTTACAGTGATGCCAGCTTTCAGACGGATAGACATAACTTCCGTTCACAGTCAGGCTGGGTATTTCTACTAAACGGAGGAGCAGTTACTTGGAAAAGTTCCAAGCAAAATACGGTGGCTGATTCTACTTGTGAATCAGAGTACATAGCAGCGAGTGAAGCGTCGAAAGAAGCAGCTTGGTTGAGGAACTTCATCGGAGATCTCAGAGTTGTTCCAACCATCCAGGAGCCTATGGAACTGTTCTGCGATAATGAAGGAGCGGTTGCCTTGACAAAGGAACCAAGAGATCATGGTAAAACCAGACATATTGACAGAAAGTACCATTTTATCAGACATAGAGTAGAAGAAGGCCATCTCGTAGTAAAGAGGGTGTCATCTGAAGATAACCCAGCATACCCCCTCACAAAGGGTCTGAGTAGGGCTAAGCATATTTAGCATGCTCGGAGCATAGGACTGAAAGATGATATTAGTTTTAGTAGTTAGATTAGTTTTGTTCTAAAACTTGTAACAAAGTAAATGTAATTGACTTTTGGTGATTAAATAATAAAGTATTATTTATAAGTTTGGTTACTGCCTTTTGTCGATTGGTTGTTATTGTGTTTCATATTTTGCATGTTTTTACTTCCCGGGTAATTTAGTTATTCAAACTCCACAGTCGCTCGTACTTTTGGAAGTAAGTAGTGAATTAAGACTGTCATGAACTGGATTGTAGATTGTCTGAGGATAGACATGGAAATAGAATTGCTGCAATGTTCATGAGTACTCAGAAATTGAGATTTGAGTATTGGATAAACCCTCGCTCAGAGTATCACTTCATGGAATTCATCACGAGTAATACTGAGACGATAATATCTTATAATCTTGAAACGAAGATATATGAGTTGCAATTTACAAGTCGGTCATGCATTGGTGATACGAAAACGCATCAGTAACTTGGTGTTATAAAACGCATTGTCATGTATAATTTGATGAGTAAAAGATACAAGCATATGAGTCAACGTTTATTCGTTCCTTTTGCCCTAACAGGAAAAGCGATATCTGTGGGCCCCTCGATGATTTGGTGTTGACTTATGTGCTGGGCCCAGCCAGGACTAAATTGATGTGTTCAATTAGAAGTCCTACATCATCACAAATCAGAAATCGGGAAACATAGATTCTGGACAAAGAGATTGATTACATTCCATGTCTTATGTCTAGGGATATCTAGCATAACGAAGGATTATATGATCACTTATCTTAGGACACGTAACTGACTGGGTCAGAGTTCGGCAGCAGCTTTTGGAAGCTACAATTTGCTGGTCATATTTAGAAGGCATACTAGCAATTATAGTTACAGACTTATCCAAGTGGGAGACTGTTGGATTAGGTGTCTAAGCCCATAACTATAATTGGTATGTACTTGAATTGATGGCAACACAGTCCTTTTGGGTTGCCCTCAACCTAGCAACTCGACAAGGAAATTATGAAAGGAGAGATATTAATTTATAAGATTAATAAATTAATATATAAATGATTTATTAATATGTTAGTGGATTAATATATTAATTAGAAATCATTATGTTTAATTAATAGTTAGCCAGAAATTAATCAGAATTAATTTTGGGGTTAAAAGAATTAATTATAAAGTGCAGGGACTAGTTTGCAATTAACTAATAGTTGAGTGGAAGGATCCAGAACCTCCTTGGAAGGAGGTGGACGAAATCCATAGGGGAAACCCTAGAGATTTCGTCCAAGGGGTTCTAGATAAGGCCCTTGGGCTTTGCTTAGGCCTTAAGCAAGGAGCATTAGGGTTTTCCCAAAACCCTAGATCCCTCAGCTATTTAAGGAGCCTCCAGGCTCACATTTTTGGTGACTCTGTTCTTTGGAAGAAACCCTAGGCCGAATTGCATACTCCCTTCCTCTCTCTCTACTTTCCTTCTTGCTAGTTCTTGGGTGTGATTCCATTAGAGGCATTACACTTGTGGTGCTAAGCTTCCAAGAAGATCAAGATCAAGATCAAGGGAATTATCAATTGTTTGCTATAACAATTGAAAGGTATGTAACTCTTAAACCCTAGTTTGTTAATTTCGAAATTAGCCTCTCTCCTCTAGTGTTCTTGTTTTGCAATTCAAAGTTATATGTTCAATAGTTAAAACATAGATCAAAAGTAGGTTGCATGTGAACTTAGGAATTGTTTTCTAGTTTATTTGTTTTACCTAAAACCCATCAGATGTTATAACTTTTAATAAGGCTGTGTTTGGCGCGCCACGGCTAGCTGATAAGCTAGCTTATTTTTTGAGCTTTTTTATGTAGTCGTGTTTGGTAAGCCAAAAAGTAGCTTTTAAGCTAGCTTATAAGCAAGCTTTTTGAAAAGCTACTTAGACTAGCTTTTTAGGAGCTTTTTAAAAATTTTCCAAATACACCCCTTAATTAATTATAGAAACACATACTCCTACATGTCCTTTTATGTAATTTTATATATTTCAGCTAGCTTTTCAGCTAGTTTTACCAAACGTTATTTTTTATCAGCTAGCTTTTCAGCTATCAGCTAGCTTTTTATTTAACAGCTAGCTTTTCAGCTATCAGCTAGCTTTTCAGCTAGTACGCCAAACATAGCCTAAGTAGATTTGAAAGCATACTTTACTTTAGCTACATGCTCTCTTCACCTCATATCTAATCGGAGAAAATGGAGGGTGCGGCGAATCGGCGGAGGGGAGTAGATGGTGGCAGCGGTGCTTTGGGATCAGTTGTCGATCTGCTCCGCCTCTCTTCTGGTTTTTTCATCCTTCTTTAAGCACAAACATACACGCAAACAATTCTTTTTTGGTGCTTATTCAATTAATCACCTCTAAGAAATAAGAAATAAGAACCCTAGATTTTTGAGCAAACCTTCGTCAAATACTGAAACTGATTATCAGATCTAAATATGTGAATTTGATGCATTTATGATACAAATTCTTCATAATATGCGTATACACAAATTAGATGAAAATTGTAACACCTGTAACATTCATAGGGACTAGTATGCCTTCGATATAGGAACCGATGGAACCATTAATCAATAGGTGATCATTAGCATGGCCATGGAGATATTCTTCCTGATAAATGTTGTATTCACTTTTGCCCCCAATGAATTGGAAATCTTCTCCACGATTATGATAGGTTAGGTCTACCTATGTCGACCGATTAAGACCCGACTTGATTATGTAAAGATAGGTATAATCGGATTCGGATCCTTGTCGGCTTGTTGTTGTCCTGTTCTGTTTGTTTTATAAAACCCTTCAATTTGGATCCACAACCGTTTAGGACTTTTTGTTATGGGGTAATCACAAATAAATAACCCCATGATTATAGAAAAGAATACATTAAAGCACTATCATCAAATTTACAAACCAAAAGTCCAAACTTTTTTTAACGCATTTAACTCGACATTAAAAAAAATGTTTAATAAAATCACTTGATAGATGTCCACTAGGGTGAAATCTAGTATTTTCTAAGTAATTGCTAACTTTTTTCGAAGGCACAAATCAGTAATCATCAAGCGTCTCTCAATCAACTTGAGCTTGAAATTCCTGGTGAGACATATTGTGTTTAGACTTCGTACATCGTAATAAATTACATAACTAAGAACTTTGTAATAATCTTCGGAAGTAAAAGCGTCATAAAGCCTTGTAAAAATACACTATAAACAACGTCAGAATAGAAACATCATACAATGCATGATATATCCTTATAATTTAACCCAACCGCAACTCATTACAAATACCAAATTTATCATCGTAACACAAAAAAGGCAAGCACGACCTCATGAAGACATCCATATGTTCAAGTCATCTTCTAGGGGTAGGTTCGTCTAGGGGCGGACATAGGAATTTACAGCAGTAATGGCACCAAAAAGAATTCTGATCAAATATAATAACATAAAAAGTTTTAAATGTACGGATGCATTAAAAATAACAAACCAATAGTTCTAGAACTTATATTTTAAATTTGACATCTATGTGTACACATTTTATGAAATCGATCCATTATATCTTCAATCTTCACTTTCATAAGGGCTTCTTTTTCAACATTACAAATCATGACATCGTTTAAAGGGCGTGTTTGGCAAAACTAGCTGGTAGCAGGTAGCTGGTAGCTTGTAGCTAGTAGCGTTTTGTTAAACGCTACGTGAAGTAGCATTTGGATTTGGAGCATTTTGTTTAAACTAAACGCTAGAAGCTTGTAGTGTCAAACGAGGATTTGTGTTTAAAACGGAGCGTTTTTTTAAACACTAGAAGCTAGAAGCTCTCTAACGCTCTGTGTCGAACATACCTAAAAAATCATCACCAATTTTCTTACGCAAGTACGTCTTCAAAAACTTCATCGCGGAAAACATCTTTCTACTGTTGCGATCGCGACAGGTAAAACCAAAACCAACTTTAACAACCTATAAACCATAACCCATAAGATAAGAATGATATTTCCTTGTTTCCTCCATCAAATGAGAAATGTCGAAAAAAAATTCAAACTAGTGAATCGGTCATCTTTATGTAGAAGAGTGATAATATATCTCAAGTTCACCATCAAGTTGCATCCTTTCTAAATCATCAAATTTTTTTTTGTACAACTCACTCAATCTTAACAACTTTGTTTGAATCACAATGACTCAAAGCCCTCATGTATTCTAGTTTTGGGTGCTAATTTCACTAAATCGGTCCCTGAATGCTGTAATTTGTATATCCATAACCATGTTGAAAATTTCAACTTCAAAATGAAATTGACTAATAATTTTGGTCCTCCAGCCTCTCAGAGTGACATAATTTTTGGTCATATCAACAATATTAATAGTATGTTTTTGACAAAAAAAAGAATACCTTCGATAAAGTTTTATCAAATCTCGTGTCTCTTAAAGACTTCAATGCATCTATTGACCCTCTAATCACTAAAGACGCTTCTAAAATGTCTTGATACATTAAATGTAAATAAAACACGAAATCAAGTGTCTTGAAATATCTTAACATGCAAAATGCTTGATTTTGGTTACTTAAAGTAGATCCCTCGTCTTCAACATAAGAAAGAACATGAAGAACCTCTGCATATAAGTTCATCAAATTTGTGATTGTTTTGTAATGTGAACCCCATCTTGTATCTCTACTCAAATAAGAGAACTTTCTTGATTTAACCCTCACCCGGTTTCAAGTTCACCATTACCAATTGCCTTTTGCACCATTTCTCTATAACTATCCTTTATTATATCTTTTCTCTTACATGAACCACCTACCACATTAACCACCAAATTAATTTGCCCAAAGCAGTCGTCAACACCATCATGCTTCTTTGCTACACCCACAATAACTAACAAAGTTAGTGTGCAAAGCAATGTAGATAATGCGTTGAATCATTATCTTGTAATATCAAAGCTTTCAGACCGTTAAATGTACCTCGCATATTGCTTGCCCCATCGGAACATATATATATATATATATATATATATATATATATATATATATATAAGACATTAAAAGGAATAATATTCAATTAAATTTCATAATAAGCAAAAAAAAATTTAATTACCTAAGTCATACTCAACTTATTATTGGTAAAAACTTCATATATGGCCTCTTTCAGAGTCAAAGAGGATTCATCTTTCCTTCACATTTACAAGGCTATTGATATATCTCAAAACTATGGTTATTTTTTTTATACATCATTAGATTCATGAACCAATAAAGAAAAGGGATAATCACATGAGAGGGTAACTAACTATATCTTTTGTACATATTTGGTCGCTTAACTTTTTTGGTGCACTGTTAACCATTAAACTTGTTTTTTTGTTTAAAAGATACCATTATTACCTGCAATAACAGGTAAAACCTGATTTGGGGGGTTTGAGTTCCTCCTCTGACGATATTTTTGGCGTCCATTACCTCCGGCGACATCCCTGGTGGATGCCCAAAATGGGTTTCGTTCAGAGACAAAGGTCTTTCATAGCCTCTGGTCACCAACATCTTTTCCCCCTTCTTCATAGCCCATCTCCATCACCGACTACACCAACTCCGTCTGAATAGTTGCCAAGCTCCGGTCATCTTCTACAACCACATTTTCGGTCATCTTCTCAGACTTCAAAAATCATGTATTACACTTCAATGTACAATGTTGTATCATGTATCAGACTTCAGAAAAGAATCAGAGTTCAAAATCATGTATTACTCTTTAAAGTAAAATCGATTTCTGGAAAATCAGGAGAAAAACAAATCCAGTGGTTCAACGCAAAATCAGATTTTCATATTTTCCATCGTTAATCATAAAAATCGAGTTTTGAAGCTAGGTTTTTTTGTGTGTTCATGTTCAGCTTAAGAGGAAATCGAAATTTGAAGGAGGAAATCGAATTTAAAGCAAAATCTGGAATCAAAATCAAAATATGAAGGGTTTTGTGTTTTTGTGTCTTCGTCTGTATTCGTGTGGTCATCTTCATTTCCCACCTTCGAAATCGATCTTCTATTTTCTCAATTTACCCCTGCCATGATCCATGATTTGTGTCACACCCCCGAACCGAATAAACGGCAGAAACGACCGGGGGTTTGGGTGACTTCATCTTGTAATACTATCACAGTGTATATAATTGAATCACGACAACATCATCATCACACATACAATAATACAACCATCATTGTTTACATCAGTGTTTTGGTTTATAATATTACATTCCCAAAATACAAGTGTACAATGATAGCAAAAATACATCAAAATCCATGAGTTCTTGAAGGCCAACCTGCTTAACGATTTCCTGAGAATACCAGTTATTTTGAAAACAGTCAACATATATAATGTTTGTGAGTTCATAAGCATATTTGAATGAAAAGTTTGTATCATTTTGTAAACACCAGAAAATCTGAACGGTTTGTATCAAAGCTTGTATTAAAGTATGTGTGTTTCTGTTTTGAAAATGTATAAAGAGTGTATTCCAGAATTCCCATGTTTTCTGTTGTAAGTAGTAGGTAATGTATAATTGTAAGTTTTCCCAGAAAATCCGATATTTTCTGCCTGTAAAAGTATTGTGGTCCTAAAAACCCAAAGACCGTAGAATGGTGTTTGTATAGTATCGCAGCTGTATAATTGTTTATGTATTCCGTAGATTTTACAGTGGAGTTAATTTCTATGTGAGTCGTTATTACCATGCTTAATATGACGGAATTGCCTGTCATGACGTTTTTCAGGCGTCGACTTGTTTAAGGTAAGACATTTGTCACCCTAGACTGGCCTAGTCTAGCTGTAGCGAACAGCTTAGGTGCGGGGTTGTCAACCCCGTATGGATCTATGCACAAACTCTCGCTCTCCCTCCAGGAGACTCTGGTTATAACTACAGGACTAGAGGTTATACATTAGGTAGGTACGAATGAAAGAACGTGTCTCAAAAGAACCTTAACTATGTTTACGCGAATATTGTATCACACTATGTAACGCAGTAAATAATGTTTTCGTGTATGTTTTAAGTTTACAAGGACCAATAAGCATGTGATTGGACCACTAAGGCCCAATAAACATGTAATGTATATTCCAGGCCCAATAAACATGTAAATGGACCACAAAGTCCCAATAAACATGTAATGTATATTCCAGGCCCAATAAGCATGCAAAAGGACCACTAAGGCCCAATAAACATGTAATGTATATTCCAGGCCCAATAAGCATGTAAATGGACCATTAAAGCCCAATAAACATGTAAGGTATATTCCAGGCCCAAATAAAGTGAAAATGACGTATTTAGTCCTTTTGTTATTACTTTGTTTGTTTTAGCTCAATTATTTACCAAAATGACATAAAAGGCCCACTTTTTGTAATGATGGCATTTATGGCCCATTAAGCCGCAAATTTATAATTTAGGCCCATTTTTTGTAAAAATGACACTTTAGGTCCATTAAGACCAAAAGTTTATATTTAAGGGCTTATATTAAATAAAATAACATTTTTAGCCCACTTTTGTTGAAAGTTAACATTTTCGGCCCAATCTTTGATGAAAATTTACATTTGCGGCCCAAATGTATATAATTTTACCTTTTTGGCCCAAGTTTAAAAAGATTGACATTTTCAACCCCTTTTTAACTGAAATTTACATTTTTGGCTCAAATTTGTTTAAAATGAAAATTTAACCCACAAAAGTCAAAAATTTACGAATTTAGCCCATGAAACCGTTAAGGCCTAACTTTAAGCCCATTTTGTGAAAATTAACACTTTTGGCCCTTTTAAAACCATAAATATCTTTAAGACCCATTTTTATATAAAAATGACTCTTTTGGTCCTTGAAAAACCGTGAATGTCCTAAAAGCTTCACCTTTTTGTTTATTTGTCAAAAATGGCCCCTTAAACGGTTTTGTTTAGTTTTCTAGTGTTCCACAACAGGTTTACTCCTTTCACTTCATAGTAAGTTGTATAATGTGTGTTAGTTTACCAACATCACCAATTTTTGGAAGAGTTTTCGAGATCTATGAAGTACACCCAATTACCAATTGGGTTCCAAACCATATCCATAAATCCATACCCGGGGTAGAAATACCATTTTACCCCTAACCTTGCTTGATCCAAGACCAAGGCCCAAACTCATAAACTGAAAGGACCAAAAGTCAAATAACCAACCAAGGCCCAATTATGGCCCAATTTTCCAAATTAGGCCCAAACCCCTTACATGGGCCTTACCCTAAAACCCAATCGAAATTCGTAGTCCAAGACACTCATAATCAGATGGCCCATACATAACTCAAACACCCAAGCCCAAAAAGGAAGCCCAACACGAAACCCAAAAGGCCAAAACCCTCCTGGCTGAGTACGCGGGGCGTACCCAGTTGTACGTTGTGCGTACAAACTTTTCTAGACCCATAAAGTCGATGACTTGATGACTTTCAAGCCTCAAAAGAACCCAACATCAATTTGAAGCATTAGAATTTCACCAAATGGACACCAACTCAAACATGGGGGATTCCAAACTCTAAAGCAAGCAACTTTATGCATTTAGAACCATAGAAACACCAAGAGTGGCAACTCATAGCTTCCAGAGTGGTACCAAACCACTAAACCTCATTCTTGGGACCAAAGTGAGCCAAAAACTCATACATGCTAGATCTAAGACATCAATGATCAAGTTCATAGATTTTTACCTCCAACAAGATGGAAATAAAGCCCATAATCCAGATCCATAAGCTTTCTCGATCCCTATCCTTGCACCAAACTCCATATTCTTGGAAATGGACCAAACACACCAAAAATGGACACCATGAGCTCAAAATACCATCATGAAGGCTTAGAGGCGATTTCTAGGGTTTTGGGAACTTGGAGGCTGGTATAAGGACCAACTAAAAAGACTTAATGAGATTATATTGGGTACTTCATCGAAATTAGGGTTTTCATTAAGATGCACGTACGCCCTGCGTATGTGCCCGAAGGTGCGATTCTGCTTCGCATCAGTACGCCATGCGTACACCATTATACTCCTTGCGTAATGGCTTTAGAACTAGTACTCCATGCATACATATATGTACGCCCCGCGTACTACTTAACCCCTTAACCATAATATACTTCGAAGGTCATAACTTCTTCGATATACATCCGATTCCGACGATCCATATGTCTATAAAAAGGTAACGAGACGCTCTACACTTTAATCAAATCTTACCCGCTTTACCATATCCCTGACGAACATCCAATTTCCATAGAAGCCCGAGTTGACAAATTACCGAAATACCCTTTAACTCCAAAACACAAACCGAACACCCGGATCATCCAATATACATCATCCATCTCCAAATGAGCCCAAAACTAACTTCTTCAAGGATCCTAAGGCTTCTAGTACCCAATCCTTGATTACCGCCCTGAAATGGAAACGATCTGAAACAGGGCGTTCCAAGTTTGATGAACTTATTTACATAGGTTCTTCATGTTTTGCTTATGTTGAAGAGGAAAAATCCACTTTAAGTAACTAAAATCAAGCATTCATGTTTTATTTACATTTATGTATGAAGTTTTACACCTCACGGGCGTATTGTCAAAGCATCTTCAAAAAAAGGATCAAGACATTTTAGAAGCGTCTTCTTTAGTTAGAAGGACAAATGGATGCATTGAAGTCCTTAAGAGACACGAGGTTTGATAAAAACTTTATCGAATGTATTTTCTTTTTTTCAAAAACATAATATTAATATTGTGGATATGACCATAAATTATTTCAGTCAGAGAGGATGTAGGACCAAATTTACCAATCTATTTCATTTTAAAGTTGAAATTTTCAACACGGTTGTGGATATATACATGTTACAGAATTCGATGACCGATTTAGTGAAATTAAAACCCAAAACTAGAATACATGTGGGCTTTGAGTTTAGAAACTATAGATTTCGAGTTTAGATCAGAATTGTTTATCGTTTACGCTGCCATTTGTTTTGATCTAAAGAGGCTCGAAACCCATCAGTGGTATCAGAGTGTGGTCAACTCAAGTCTATTGCACTTAGACTTTGTCCTTTGAGTATGTTAGGTTAGGGTTTATATGTGTAGGTTTTTTTTTCTTTCTGTTATTAAATTGTTTTAAAAGTCTAGAAAATTTGTCTTGATTGAAATTGATTATGTAAATCGACGTTTAAGTCGATCTGCCTCTTCCCCACAACGTTGTTGGTCTTCCACCACGTCGTGGTATCTACATGGACCGCGACTGACTTCGTTGGCACGTCGTAGTTACCTCTTGGCCACGTCATGGCTAAAAGTTGAGAACTTAGAATAATAATTTAAATTAAGTCGTGTGTTTCATGTGTGCCACGACGTGGCATATCTTTCCCCGCGTCGTAGAACCTGGAGTTCCATATTCTTTTAACTTCATTTTTTTATCTTTGGTTGCTCTATCTTTTTCAATTTAATCACATACAACTAGCCTTTATACTAAAATATAATGTCAATTGGATTAAATTAAAAGATTAATTAAAAGTCAAAATATTAGAACTCATATAATTTAATTGTTGACTTGAAGTCAATAGAATTAAAAGACACATAATCCACAAATATGTGTTTGTATATATATATATATATATATATATATATATATATATATATATATATATATATATATATATTTATAGTAAAATAGTATTTATATGTATAAAAGTAAAATAAACATTGTGTTCTCGCATGTTTCATCCTAATGTACATTTGTTAGTCTTACCACGACTAGGCTCATCCACTTCCTTGCTATAAGGAAGCTTTAAGGTAGGTCTCTTTGATTCCTAATGAGGCCGTCTTTTAAGAGGTATTCATTGCTTGCCACCCTCATCGCCTTCTTGCATTTGAAGTGGAATACTAGAAGGGTTTGATAGGAAAAATGTGCAAAGTAAAAGGAGCAACGCTTTAAGTATTAAAACAAAATGTGTTTTTATATATAATTTGAATCTTATGCTTCCCATGGAAATCATGCCTTGTGGTATGTTCTTGTTGACGTAAGCGTCAGTGGTTTACCGGCTCTTCAAAAGAAGAACATAGTCAAAGAAAGGTATATGGTGATGGCGATTCTCAAGTGTTACTTAAGAAGAATCTCATTGTAACTTCGCATGGTCGATTCACCATTAGAATTCATGATCCTCGGCTAATCCAGTCATGAACACTAATAGAGCATTAGAATAGATTAACATGTTATTGATAGAAGTCAATAAATCTAGTTTTCTAGGAATCCCATATAGATTGAGATCGACAATCATTTGTCCACATAAATAACTTCATTTGTAACTTTCGGCTAATCCACTTTACGCTGTGAAGCGAAGTATGTATCCTAGCCTTTTTATTAATAATTTGTTAGTGGGTAATTATAATAAAAGGATTATTAATCAAACTAATTGCGTTTCTCCTCTTAATAGATAATCAACGACTCAGGTGCTACTCCTCCTTCTGCACCAACTACTTCATCAAATTTCTCTCTACTCCAACTCCTCTCGCGAGATAAGCTCACTGGTCCAAACTATCTAGATTGGGTTGGTAACTTAAGGATCACTTTGAGGTATGAAAAGAAGGAGTTTATCTTGTATGAGTATCTTGAATACGAGCTTCTTGATGATGCTACTGAAGAAGAAGCAACCAAACATGAAAAGCATCGTTGTCACTCGATTGAAGTCTTATGTCTGGTTGGTGACCATGTCTTCTGAACTCTAAAAGAGTTATGAGAACCTTGGGGCCATGGAAGGAATGAACATTTCAAAGACATGTTTCAATAGCAAGCTCGAACAGAGAGGTGCAAGGTGATGCAATCTATTCTAGGTTGCAAGCAACAAGAGAATGGTTCTGTAAGTGCCCATGTGTTAAAACTGAACGGGTACTTTGACAAAATTTAACATCTTTGCTTCCCATTTACTCAAGAATTGGCTATTGATGTCATTCTTAACTCTCTGAATAGCTGAAGAAAGCATTGCTCCACCTAGGAACACAAGTTCAACCACTAATGTTCTGCCTATTAGATAAGCAGTGTCAAGAGAAAGAGGTCCTCTCATCCCAATGTTAAGGGAAAAAGGAAAGGAAAGATGGGTGCTCCCAATTCTAATCCTAAAAGGACGTTATTGACATACCACCTATAAATGATCCTAAGGAATCCATTTGCTACTACTGCCAAGAGAATGGCCATTGGAAATGTAGTTGCCCTAAGTATCTGGAGGATCTCAAAAAGAACAAGGCCAAGGGAGTTGGCACTTCAGGTATGTTTACAATTGAATTACATCCGAATTTTACTTCTAATAATTGGATACTTGATAGAGGATGTGGAACCAACATTTGTTCTTATGTGCAGTGACTAAGTCGAAGTAGGAAGCTAATGCATGGAGAGTTTGACTTGATCATGAGGAACAAGAGCAGAGTGGCTGTTACCAAGATTGAAGATTACAAGCTTTCATTTCCTTATAGTTTTTCAGTTATTTTAAAAGATTGTTGATATTTTCCTTACATGGTAAGAAACATTATTTCATTTTATGCATTGTGGATGGATGGTTTTACTTTTGGATTTGATAATAATGATGCTTCTATTTTTGTTTACAAAGGTAATGCTCTTTATTTTAAAGAAAGTCCTTCAAATGACATATATGAATATGTAATTAGTGTATATAGAAACAATAACTTAATCTTAAATGTTAGTTCAACTTCTTTGGATAAATCATGTCTATGTCATTTTCGCCTTGGCCATATAAACAAGAAGAGAATCACCAAGCTTCAATCGGATGGAATCTTGGAGCCATTTAACCTAGAATTTAACGGAGATTGTGAATCTTATTACTTGGGAAGATGACAAAATCTCCTTTCATAGGCAACTGTGAGAGAGGAGCATACCTGTTGGACATCATCCACTCGAATGTATGTGATCCGTTCAGACACATCACTAGGCATGGTGAAAGATACTTTGTCACATTTGCTGATGATTTCAGTAGATATGGATACATTTATTTGATTTAACATAAGTCTGAGACATTTGAAGTATTTAAGAAATTCCAAAGTGAAGTAGAGAACCAATTGGGCGAGAAAATTAAGATACTTCGTTCTAAAAGGGGCAGAGAGTATCTTAGTGATGACATCTACAATCATATTAGAAATTGTGGGATAGTCTCACAATTAGCTCCACCAAGAACACCACAACACAATGGTGTCTGAAAGGATAAATCGAACCTTGCTTGACATGGTTCGTTCTATGATGACTCTTGCTACACTACCAATTAGTTTATGGGGTTATGCTCTAGAAACGGTCGCTTATATTCTAAACCTCGTACCAACTAAGAAGGTTTAGAAATCACCATTCGAAATATGGAAAGGAACTCATCCCTCTCTTGCACGTATTAAGGTTTAAGGTTGTGAGGCTTTCGTTCATTGAGAAGCGCTAGAAATACTTGAACCCAAATTTGAAAGGTGTTACTTCATTGGTTATTCCAGACATTCTTGTGGATACTTATTTTACAAGCCTACTGAGAAGAAGGTCTTTGTTACTCGTAGGGTGGTCTTTCGTGAGAGAGAACTGATATCACAAGAAACTAGTGGGATCCCAATCGATCTTGATAAGATTCAAGAGTCAACCAATGAAGAAACTGAAGTTGACACTAGACCCCAACAAGAGGTTGATAAACATGTTGAAGAATCTAATGTGCCTCCACCTCCACCTCGTAGATCTGATAGAAAACGTCGTCAACCTGAGTTTTATGGATTCCATATTACTCCAGAGGATGACAACCTGTTAGGCGATAATAAGCCGCGTAGCTATCAGGAAGCCATGACGAGCCAAGAGGCTGCAAAATGGAAAGAGGTGGTGGACAATGAGATTCAGTCCATGTATGATAACAAAGAATGTAACTTGGTTGATCCTACACCTGGTCTTAATACTATTGGGTGTAGTTAGGTCCTCAAGAGAAAGACTGACATGGATGGGAACATACATACTTATAAAGCTTGACTGGTCGCAAAAGGTTATACTCGGACTCAAGGAGTTGATTATAAGGAAACCTTATCACCAGTAGCAATGATTAAGTCTATTAGGATACTACTTGTCATTACTGCATTTCATGACTATGAAATATGGCAAATGGATATAAAAATTACTTTCCTTACGCGAAACTGACTGAGGATGTTTACATGGATCAGCCAGAAGGTTTTGTAACGTCCAAGTTTTCTAATATGGCATGTAATCTTGAGAAGTCTGTTTATGGACATCAAAGCTCCTCGCAAGTGGAACGTCTATTTTGATAAGAAGATCAAGGAGTTTGGTTTCTCACGAAATGAAGATGAACATTGTGTATGTTAGATCTAGTGGGAGGGTAGTTGTATTTCTTGTCTTTTATGTCGATGAGATTCTACGTATAGGATATTGTTGGGTTTTGAACATTCTAACACTCCTATGGTGTACATGCAACCCTATAAACCTTGGATCTATGTTTTCTCTATTATACATGCAAATGGTTTCCAAGGCATTAAACCTATAACTAGCATGCATTTGACATAAACCATATAATATACTAATTAGGGAAACATACCTTTTATGTGGCTTGAAGTCTTGATGTATTTGGCCTTAAGAGCTTAGCACCAATAGTATGAAATGCCTCAAATGGAATCACAACACACCTAGGATAAAGGTGGTTCTTGATAGAGAATTCCATGCACCAAAACACCTCCATATTTCTCTAAGAAAAGAAGTGGTGATTTTGGCTATGGAGTAACCTATTTATATGTAGGATTCCAAGGGTCATGGGTATAACCAATAATCCATACCCATGGGTTTTATGATCCATGGTTCATGTGGCCCAACTCTTTATGTATCCATACATAAACTTGGTCCAACATGGACCATAAGCCCAACACATATAAATATAACTAATTATCATAATTAGTCCCCATAGATTTAATTAGTCTCTTTTGATCACTAAATTAATTCCAAATTAATTCTTGATCGATACTAATTAAAACATATGATTTCATATTAATATATTATAAGTTATAATATATTAATAAACCATAAATAACCTTCTCTCAAAAGTCCATCCTAACAAATTGTCCTGATGATATGCAACCCAAATGGACCATGCTACTCTCGGGTCAAGTACATACCAATAATAGTTATGGGCTTAGACATCTAATCCAACAGTCTCCCACTTGGATAAGTCTAAAACTATTATTGCAAGTATGACTTCATAACCCGACTAGCAATCGTAGCTCTTAAAGCCGTTGTCGAACTCTGAACAAATCAATGACGCGTCCATTAGATAAGGGATCATATATTCCTCCATTCTAGATATCATATGGACTGAGACATGGATTATAATCATTCTCTCTGTCCATTTGTTGTTTACCGATTTTTGATTTATGATGACTGACTGATTGAACAAATCAAATCAGTCCTGGCTTGGCCAAGCACTCACATGTGTCATCGCTAAATCATCGAGGGGCCCACAGATATCGCTTTTATCCCGAAGGTAAAAGGAATGGATAAACTTCGACTCATATGGCTTGTTCTACTACTTGTTGAATCATACACAAAGGCACGTTTTATAACATCGAGTTACCAAATGCGTTTTCGTGCAATCAATGTATAACCAACTCATAGTAACAACTCATATCTCTAGGTTTGAAGAATATAAGATATTATCGTCTCATGATCACTCGTGATAAAATCCATGAAGTGATTCAAATGAGCGCGGGTTGAATCCAATACTCAGAACTTATGAGCACTCATGAGTGTTGTAGCACCACTTTGTCCACCAACTTGGACCTCTACAAACCAACCCATGACAGTCTTGATTCATATCTACTTCCAACATATGACCGAATGTGGATGGTTTGAATAACTTAATCATTCAGGAAGAGCGACTTAGTTATTCTGGAAGTCAAAACATGCAAAGTGAAACACAAGAATAAATGAATCAAATATAATATCAAACCCTATGAATATAAATAAACACTTTTATTTATCACCATACTGATTACTCATTATTCATTGTTTCGGTTTTATCAACTTTATACTTGAATTAAAAACACTAGTTGTCCCATGCTCCAAGCATGTACACTATGTTTTTCTTAAACAATGGCTTTGACATACACCAAGTATGCACTCTATGTTTGTCTATGATCCTTACTTTGTGAAATAAACCAATTGAACATAATTTCAATGATTCTAATTTCACACTCCCAAATCCTTATCGAAAAATGTGAGAATTTCAAATTCCTATCATTTATCGAAATCTGTTTAGATTTTAAACTTATATGCACTGACCCTCCTGTAATGAATATGTACAAAGTCACAAAGACTTGTCAACAGTCATTATAAGGTATTCCAATGGAGATCAACTCCATGGAAACTAAGTCTCATATTCAAAGTACATTACTTTGGACATGCTTCTTGCATTAAGTTTTCTAATCTTACACAGATAACTTCCACCTATGGAGACAACTCCATATTCTCATTTTGACTATCACTTCTGAATAAGAAATGCCTCTTTTCAGAATATGTCAATATGGTCCTCCCAAAATTAGCACTATACTTCCAACTGTCCCTGAGCAACCATCTTTGGTAAGCCTCAGATTGTCCTCGACAATTGCTTAATCATTTTAGTCATATCCAATTCTAGACCTTTTCCCTTCTTAATGCCTCTAGGCATTTGGAAAAATTTAGAAATGACAAATATTATAGCACATGCAATCGATCCTGTACCCAAAGCAAATGGTACACGATTCATGATGTCTCACATAAAGACATGATTCTAGACCAGTCTTTTGCTACAATATTTTTATTTGCCATGTTTTCAAAATTTGACTATGAAGAGGGATGTCGTAATCATAATCGAATTTTGAGAATGCAATATATAGAATTTCCTTAAGTTGAACCAATCCAACATGAAATTCATATATATATATATATATATATATATATATATATATATTCTTGACTAAAGATGATTAAGGTCTCAATCTAAGCCTTTAGAACTGAAATGAAGTATATCCTCTCCCTTAATTATAGCAAAACAAGTTTTTCAATCCCTGCAGCCTCACGAATTGAAACTTTTGTTTTCTATAATTAACATTGCTAACTTGCAACACTAACAATAATTATCATGCTCCCACTAACATGATGATTATTAGCATAACACTTATGCTCCCACTAGCTTTGACATGTACTCAGAAATCAGCTGGACTTCTAGAAATCAATACTTTATTGACTTTCTTACCAAAGTTCAGATTTCTGATACGAGATGCTTTGATAAAACTTTATCAAAATCATACACCTTTCCTTAGATAGCATGCATGTGTGTCTAAACAATTTTAGAACTATGAAAAGGGATGTCGTAATCATAGTCTCAATTGTTTAGACCTTTTGCCATATGCCTTAAATCTACTTGGTGGAAGTGTTTCCTCACCATCATTTTCATGAATCGGAGAGAAACCTTATGACCCTTAGATTTTATGGTGTATGTGTTCTTATCCATGTGAATCGTCAAAACCATAGTCACAAGACAAGGATAATGACAAATCCAAACTCATATGGACTGAACTTATGCAATCTTAACTTCTTGCCACCTGGCAGTACAGGGCCTGCCATTGCTTCCAAGTTGTTATGCAACCAATTGAGAACTTTCAGAACTCCTATGCAAAGCCAACTTTAACTGGAATGGGCACAGAATATGTCAACACGATAGGTTATAAACCTCAAGTCGTGTGCTAGTGAAGAACCTCAGGTTTTATTCTTGATTAGTTCTTGAAATTCTTTTTAGGATCTTTAAGACTCCCACTATCCTCTTGACATATAAGACTATCTTGCCAAATATTCAAGAGATAGTGCGGATTCTTTATCAAGACAAACACTTCACACAATTGGCCTTAGTTGGTCTTTGTTTTATCCAAAACATCACAACTTACCAATTTCAAATGTACAAGAGTAGGACACTTTTACTCTTACATTTGACAAGGGTTTTAAACCTTTCTTTAAGATATGTCACTCAAGTTACAATCTTGGAGTATGACTCTAAGAATTGTTTTGGAACGAAGTATGACTCATCTTCCTGATCTAACCATTTCAACAATTCATGACTCCTCTTCTTTGTCATAAGAATGCACTAAGATGACATTTAGAGGACTAATTGTGATATGATTTCTAAATCATTAAGATGATCACAAACATGATACTAAAGTACTCTCCCATCTTTTCAGATTTGAGAAACTTTTATCTTTCTGCCTAATTTGATTCTTCCCATTCGTTCTGCCATACATTGAGACTTTTCCAATGTTTTAGAATTATTCTTAAACTTGTAAGTATAACCATATTTACTAAACTTTAGTAAATCAAATAGTCTTAACGAGCTTTGTGGTGGACATGACCAGTACACAAGAATGTGTACTCGATCCCTTTAGTCCTTCACTTGACTCACACATCCATGTGAACAAGTAATTAGTCTTGATTTTCCAATGCTTGCAAGTTCTCATTCATCATACTATTCAACTTGCATGATTCCAAGTTTCGGTCCAATTGAAACTTGGGTGATGAGGAACTTTCCTGATTTGGTAAATTTAGACACTACCACAAATGAAAGAATCAAATCCACTTTCCAATATTGCTGTCAGTGGAATCATATAAGCAACAATTTTCCACAAATGCCATTGTAAGGATACTTCAAATAAATAAAATTAAACAATTTTCTTTTATTTTAAAACTTTGCGGAAAAACTTATCCTTACAATCCACATGGAAAATTGTTGTTATCTATTCCTTAGCAATATATCATAACTTCTTAAGCAACTGCTCAAAATTCTGATGCGATCGAAATCCACCTTTGCGATCAGAATCAGCATATACTTCCTTTAAGATTTCTCTCTATTCTTTGATTCTTAAAACATCAACATGTGACCCAGTCACATCATGTAATGAGGATCTCAGAATAGAACTTAACAGAGTTAGATAATGGGCTCTACCTGATGTAAAGTCAAACTTATTGACTTTAACATCCTTAGGTAAATTTTCCAACTTTGCAATCAACGCCCCTTCCTTTGGCAAAATAAACATATGGACCCTTTAGTAATGGGACTATCTCAGACTTAGCCTTTCTCTTTACCATTTGGTCAACCGGGTTGACTATGGCCAATCCCTTTCCATTGGGAAGAGAATGCTTTTTCTGGATTTCCAGTGTCACCATTGTCACTGTCCATAAAGTTTTTGGGAAGTTGATCTTCTAATCAAATTTGCTTTACTATCGTCCCAAATCATTGCTGATTCAGCAACACCAAGCAAATAGATATGATCATTAAGGTTCATGTCATAGTCTGTTTCATAGTAGTCCCAAAGGAACTCACTATGTGACTTAGAAAGTGATTGAACATCCAACTTTCTCAAGACTTTGACACCCAACTCTCCCGGCTTGTCAATATGTGACTTCATCTCAAAGATGTGATCACACATAGAACTTGCTTGCCATTAGGGCTTGAGTGACCTTGAACTTGTGGGTTAGGGAGAATAATTGGAGGAGGTGGAGGAAGAGAAGTATGACTTCCATGAGCCAAACTCGGGAAGTCATATTCATTAGGAAAGCTTGGTTTGGGAAGATCATTGTTGTCTAAACCAGACATCAACAATGGGAGAAATTCACGTAAAGTTGATTTAAGTCCTTAATATAACACCCAATATGATATATTAAGGCTAGGACCCAACAAACTATTTTATAACTTGGAAGAGGGATGCCGTAATCCAAGCTATAAAATATTTGAAGGTAGGTGAATGACGATTCACCAATTTCCACCAAGATAAACGAAATGTATTATTAGGTTTTAATTGGTTTTGAAACTCCTAGATTCTTTTGAGATTCATTGAACTTTTCAATGACATGTTTCAATCTCGAGTGTGCCCTTCAGGTTTTGTGACTGGGATGCCGAGGATCACAAAACAAGGTGTGAAGTAACCATGCAAATATACTTGGTACCCTTAATATTTACCCCTCAATCGATGTGCCGGTTAACCACACACGCTCCAACGATACTATGATAAACATTAAGTTAAACTTTGCCTACCTTGTTAAGTCCAGGTTAGTGTGCCGGTTAACCACACACGCTCCACTAACAGCTTAAACAAAGTGCAAAGTGTAATTTCATGGATTAGCACCTTATTCACATTTTCCTAAGTAACTAAGATTGGGAATTTATAAGTGTTTAGTTACTTAGTATTTATCATTATACTTATAATGAAGGGAGAATTATAGTCCTTGTCCTACCTGTTCGGCTAACGACCCTCCACCGGTCAAGGAAGCGGTGAGTGAGAGTGGACACCCATTAAACTGCCATTTTATAGGCAGTAACCTTATACCCCCCTTATAGACCGGCTTCGTGAATGAGGCCTACTAATGGTAAGACGACTTTATCTTATACATATATATATAATTAAAATTATAATAATAGTATAAGGGTTCAATTTTAAACTTTTAAAATTCTAAGGTCTAGTTTGGAATTAAAGTATACATGGGGGGTAACTTTACAAATTCCAAAACTTGAGGACAAGTTTTGAAACCTGTCAAAACTCTTGGATTTTTCATAACTTATGAGTTTAATTAAGGTTTAATGAAAAAAAAAATTCAAGTTCCATAACTTGAGGACAAGTTATGGAAGACATTAAATCATTTAATGATGACATTAAAAATAGTGACTCTTCTATTTTCATAACCTATGAGACTTAATGACTCTTTAAAAAGAAAAACTCTTCACTTTCCATAACTTGAGGACAAGTTATGGAGTTCATAAAAACCATTAAGATCAAATATTCCAATTAACACAATAATCAAATAATTTTTCTATGATCTAGATTAAACTCATAAGTAAAGATAATTCACATCAACAATTTTCAAGAAATTAGATAATCATATAAACTAATACAAATCTTGAAACTTTGACAATTATCCTTTGAAGACTCTTGGAATTCATAACCTAAAGAGTTAATAAATGAGACATTTCACATCCATAACTTATGGAAGTTTCAAAACTCTTAAGATCATAACTTTAAAAAAAACAAACTTTTGAGTTCCAAAATTTTATGACAAAATTTGTAACTCCTTAAAACCATTTAGATCAAACTTTTAAAACAAATAAAATAATCATATCATTCTATCTTTTAATAAATTGACCTAATTCAACTCTTGTAGTAAAGTGACTCAAATTTTATAAATAATTAGTTTTTCATAAAATCAAGTAATTATCATAAAATTTGACAAACTTCATGTTTTTTTTTCTTTTTTTTCCTTCAACTTGAAAAAAAAATACATTTGCATCAAATATAATAGAAAACAACCCATGGCTCTGATACCACTGTTGGGTTTTGAACATTCTAACACTCCTATGGTGTACATGCAACCCTATAAACCTTGGATCTATGTTTTCTCTATTATACATGCAAATGGTTTCCAAGGCATTAAACCTATAACTAGCATGCATTTGACATAAACCATATAATATACTAGTTAGGGAAACATACCTTTTATGTGGCTTGAAGTCTTGATGTATTTGACCTTAAGAGCTTAGCACCAATAGTATGAAATGCCTCAAATGGAATCACAACACACCTAGGATAAAGGTGACTCTTGATAGAGAATTCCATGCACCAAAACACCTCCATATTTCTCTAAGAAAAGAAGTGGTGATTTTGGCTATGGAGTAACCTATTTATATGTAGGATTCCAAGGGTCATGGGTATAACCCATAATCCATACCCATGGGTTTTATGATCCATGGTTCATGTGGCCCAACTCTTTATGTATCCATACATAAACTTGGTCCAACATGGATCATAAGCCCAACACATATAAATATAACTAATTATCATAATTAGTCCCCATAGATTTAATTAGTCTCTTTTGATCACTAAATTAATTCCAAATTAATTCTTGATCGATACTAATTAAAACATATGATTTCATATTAATATATTATAAGTTATAATATATTAATAAACCATAAATAACCTTCTCTCAAAAGTCCATCCTAACAAATTGTCCTGATGATATGCAACCCAAATGGACCATGCTACTCTCGAGTCAAGTACATACCAATAATAGTTATGGGCCTAGACATCTAATCCAACAGATATGACATCCCTACACTTAATAGTGTAAAAACATGGCTTGGTAAAAGTTGTGATATGAAAGACTTGGGAGAAGTTGCCTACATACTTAGTATCAGGATCTATAGGGATAGATCTAGGCATCTAATAGGACTTTGCCAAAACACATACTTAGATAAAATCTTGAAGAAATTCAAGATGGAAGAATCTAAGAAGGTGTCGAGTCCCATATGTGTCTGCTATAGGATCGATCATGTACACCATGATATGTACAAGGCCAATGTCCTAGTACTAGTGAAGAACTGACAGAATGTGTCGAGTCCCATATGTGTCTGCTATAGGATCGATCATGTACACCATGATATGTACAAGGCCAAATATCTCATACGACATTAGTATGATGAGTCATTATTAGGACAATCCTGGTGAAAGTCATTGGACAACAGTCAAGAACATTCTGAAGTATTTTAGGAGGACTAAAGATATGTTCGTGGTTTATGGTGGTAAATATGAGATAAGCGTCAAAGGGTATGTGGATGCAAGTTTCCAAACTGATCGAGATAATTCAAGATCTCAGTCTGGTTTTGTGTTCAAATTGAATGGAGGAGCAGTTACTTGGAGAAGTTCTAAGCAAGAGACAATTGATGATTCAACTACAAAGATAGAGTACATTGCAACAAATGAAGCCACTAAAGAATCAGTGTGGCTCAAGAAGTTCATCACGATTTAGGTGTTGTTCCAAGCATAACTGAACCGGTTGAGATCTTCTGTGATAATGAGGGTGTAGTTGGCTTAACTAAAGAACTTAGAGATCACAAGTGCGCAAGGCATATTAAGAGAAAGATCCATCTTATAAGTAAGCTAGTTGAAGATGGAACCATTATTGTGAGTCGGGTTCCATCTGAAGACAATACAGTTGATCCAATCACCAAACCATTGTCACAAATTGAGAATGATGCTCATACTAGGTTTATTGGCATTAGATTTGCTAGTGAATTGGTTTGATAACACAATTTATAGTTTGATATCTGTTTTGGGGTTTTTGGATGTTTTGGTTCGGTAATTATTAATAAGTTACTATGATTATTCATATTATCTGTGTTCCTACTTTTTGCATGTTTAGTTACCCTTCAAGAATAATTTATTATTCAAACTATCCACAATCCATCCTACTCTTGGAAGATAGTTGTTAATTAAGATTGTCATAGTATTGGTTGATTGTTCATAGGGATGAACATAGCAAAGCCATGCGACCAATACTGATGAGTACTTGAAAATAGAGATTTTAAGTATTGGAGTAACCACGCTTAAAGATTACTCCATGGATCATATCATGAGTAAATTAAGATGACTAATTTTCATATTCTTCAAATGGAGATACATGAGGTTTTGTTCTATAATTTGTTGTATCTTGGTTTTCCCTAACATTGTCCGTAACTTGCATCTATACAGGGTTTGACTAGGTATTGCATGAGGAATAGTACTAACTTATGTAGTCAAAGTTTATCTGATCCTTCTGCCAGAAATGGAGAAGTAGATATCTTTGGACCCCTCGTTGATTTGGTGTTGACAACAAATGCTTGGCCAAGCAGAGACTAAGTTGAATAGATTTGACAGTTACTCTGAAAGGTCAGGTCAGTATCGGGAAACATAATCTTGAACAATGAGATTGACCGTTGATCCATGTCTCTAGTTCATAATAAGATATCATGGAGATCAAAGGCATTTGAAGTTATTAGTCTTATGGATGTTTATAGCAAAGTTGCTATAAGTACAGTAGTTGCATTGCACTGTCACTCACTGTTGTGTCTAGTAAGTATTAGATCGGTCAATTGTTAATGTCTAAGTGCAAGTGGGAGCTGATGGAGAATAGTGCCTATAGCCATAACAAAACCCGGTAATATTACTATAAATAGTAGTATCCTTTTGGGTTACACGTAAGAACAAAAGTGAAGCAGATATGAAAATATATTTATTTGAGGGACTTGTTTTGTTAATTAATTAAGAGTAAATAAATAGAATATGGAATATTCTAGATTGATTTGAATAATTACGATAATATATATATATATATATATATATATATATATATATATATATATATATATATATATATATAGGTTCATGTGTTTTAACTATCTATTGTGTGGATGAGAATCATTGTGTGCCAATCATTTTAAAAGGAAAAAATAAATTATTATTTTAACAAATAAAGATAGATTGGTTATTTCATTTAATTCTAGAATTGTTTTCCTATAATTATGGCTTGATTTACTCTAAACATAATAATATTTTCCCTACTTACTCTAAAAATCGTCGGCCTCCTTTTTTTCCTCCAAAATTTCTGTAAGCCAATGACCATCATCATCTTCATTGTCGGTAATCACCACAACTCTATCCCACCGCTATAAGCATCTCCGACACATTACAACAGGAGCGAGATAAGGTTCGATAGAGATTCAATAAAAAAAAACCTCTCGTTTAGTACATGTGTTCGTTCCATTATGTCCACAAAAAAATCAAGTATCCCTTCTGTTGGGTCTAAAATATTGGTTTATACTTTACTTTTCTAGGAAAATGTATTTTTCAGTCATGTAATAGGTGTTTGCGGTTGTGTTTACGGTCGTGAACAGGTTCACGGCCGTGAACAGGTTCATGACCGTGAACCCATTCACGGACCATATGTCATATATACAGATGTCAGGTGGGTGGGGAGTGTACGGCCAAGAGAGAGAGAGTGTAAGTCCCGATTTCACTGATCCAAACCAGTGATCAAACAAAAACGTCAGGTACACCTTGGATACACACACATACGTCACTTACTGACAGACACAGACACAAGCTATTTATAGGACCACTAGCTGAACACCCGTGTACGGCCGTACACAGGAGTGCGGCCGTACACACGACCACGACCGTTCACAACTACAAAAGTTACATATACCATAATAATGCCCAAACCCCTACAAAGACTTATACAAGATGGATGCCTAGCCCAAACCACATAATTATGACCAATCAATCTCACCCTTGGTTTGTGGCTAGCATAGACTCAGTCTTTCTCAATGATTAGTACATCAGATCCTTCCATGGCACCACACCACATCTGCTCCTTAATGATCTCTGCAACCATTCCAGTGTACTCCTTAGCGACAGCTTCAAAGATCTCTTCGGCAACCCGAATTTGATGAAGAGCCAATTGATGAATATCCCTCTTTCCAAATTGAAAAAGATCCTTCTTGTCAAACAAACGGAAACAACCATCTGGGAATTTGATGATAGCAAAAGCTGTGGCTTCATCAAATACCCAGTAGAGCATGTTTCTTAAAGAACCATCTTGGAATTTCTGCAAGATATGGATCTGTCTCACTTGATTAGTGGCTGGCCACATCACTGATTGGATAGGCTTGCCAGTCAATGGATTAAGAACGTCAGGGTGGCTCTTGAGAAAGGATTCATCAGTCTTCATATTAGGAAATCCCCTTTTTCCTTGATCTTCCAGGAAAAGCTTGAAGTTAGTCGCTTGAGGAACGTTTCCTAGATTGAGAAAGGGAGCATCAGCAAGTTCAGACAAGTCAACTCTCATAAAAGAGTTGAAATCATGTATGCTCTCGTAATATTCCACATTGGCACTTTACCGCTTCACAAGCCATAATTGTAATTCATCATGAAATCCCCATGAAAGAATTCCAGATCTATCTCCATACGTGCCACCAAAACATCTTTGTTCAAGATCTGTAACAGTGATTTGGGGTTGGCCTCCTCGAGTATTTTGATCTGAGTTCCTCTTGAATAGATACCTTTGCTTATTATAAGAAGACGCAGCTTTGGCAAGTTTCAGAGTAACAATGTGAGGAGCTTGAGTTGGTTCTTTTTCAAATCGATCAACCACCCTTGTGGTTCTGAGAGAGGGTTGATCTACCGGGTTGTCATGAGGAGGAGACTGAGCTTGAGCACTGGAGGCATCCACATTAGATGGAGGCTGTTGAAATAAAGAATTAAACCTATCACCAAATTCTTCAAAAAGTTTGGTCTTTAAGGTGAAATAGAATGCAGTCAAGGATCCAAGATTAGTCTGCATGTTAGAGATTTGCTTCGACTTTAGAGCATTATCAACTTCAAGTTCAGCGATCCTTATATCATGTTTTCCAATCAGAATGTCCTTCTCAATGTTTTTCTGATTTACAATGTCGATTTCTTCTCTGAGCTTTGACATAGTAGGATCATTATCCCATGAATGACCTTCCTCAATAGATATTCTTTTTCCATGTGAGGAAGGTACTGGACTGTGTTGTTGTGCCAAGTGCCTTGCTAGCTTGATAGAGGCTTCATCTAGCGAAGGCCTTGTAGGGGAATATCCTTGAACAGCTGAAGATCCTCCAGTATCATATATCGAGCTTGGGCCTTGTTGGGTTGGTATAGGTGGTGCAGTAACAGATGTAGTTGTGATTATGGATAGAGCTGGTGGTGCTTGTTGGGTAAAATCTCCCTGCCTTGGATCAAGTCGTCTTCTTTTCACAGAAGGCTGGGAGGTTTGTGTCAGTATCTGATCACTCATCGATGGCATAGATGTTGGAATAGCACCAACAAGGGGAGGAATCCCTGAAGTTGCATCCACTTGACTTGAAATATCATCCATCGGTTTTGATGTAGGAGGCATTGTTTCAAGAACATCATCAGCAACCCTAGTTTCTGTTGCTGTTTGAGCAACTTCATTGACATTGATAAAAAAACCTGTCGAGGAACTCTGAACTTGGACCTAAGTTGTCATGATCAAAATCAAGATTCAGTGGGATTTCCTCATTGTTAAAACCAGACAAATCCATCCCATCAAAGAATTCATCATTTTCATCAGCCTTTTCATCGTCATTCACTGTCACGTTGTCCATCAAATTTTATTCAAAATCATCTTCATCATCATTATCTGCATCAAAATCACTTCGAACCTCCACATTTTTCAGTTGGTCATGTTCCTCTGCCACAATTGCGACAGGAGGAACACGATTTTCTTCGTGCTCATGCTCCGAGGCCGATATGACAATATCCTCAGATTCAATTTCCGTAGGGTTTGAAAGATCATCAGAATCAAAATCATCACCTATTTCAGCAAAATTCCCAAACTTAACCAAAGGAAACTTTCCTTCAAAAGTAAATTTTCCCTTACGGTTTTGTTTCATCAGGCCAAAAGCACTAGGACCAACACATTTGAGTTCCAAAGTCTCTCCTCTTCTCTCAATCTCTAGGAGCATGGAGCTAAAGATTATCTGAAGAAATCTTTGATAAATAAGGAACTTATACCTTGTCTTTCCTTCGATGTTCCCAATCATCTCTTTCAAAATAAACTTTGAGTAGTTGAAATCCACTCCTGAAGCTAGAGCTGCAATTGCACCAGTGTTAATCAGGGAAATTTCATCAACTCCAGATTTCCGACCAGAGATACAGCTTACAAACACATGAGCTAAAAATCTCCAGTACGGAGGTAACAATTTCTTAAGTGTAGGAGGGAAAACCCCTTCGTATCCCATTTTATCCAAAATCTCTTGAGTCTGATCCAAATGAATCTCCTTTGGAAACTCAGGCTTATCATTGATCTGCAACGCTTCACGAAGAATCTGCTCAGTCACCACGATCTTCTTTCCTTGGACAGACGCCTCAAGATATTTTGTTTCCTTCTCATCTTTAAGGACAACAACATTGCTCCAGAACTCTATTACCAACCGTTGATAGATGACATGACTGGTAGTGAGAGAAGTAGAGAAACAACAATTTTTCAATCCATGGATCATGGACTTAAAATCGGAGTGAACTTTTGGAGGATCAACCAGGAAGATGGCCAAGTTGTGAACTTCAACAAAGAATAAATTCATTTTAGGGCAAAGTTGGGGGTCTACGTCCGCACACGGAGTCTACGGCCGTACACCCTTCATCGGGTCTACGGCCGTACAGCCTTCATCGGCCGTACACGCTTTATCGGTGCCGAAACCCCGTTTAGCTTCAATAAACCCTCGATTTTCAGTCGTTTTTGATCAAGATTAGCTTTACAGAGATCGCCAAGGTGATACCTACTCAGTGGAACAATCAATTTTTAGGAATGACCGATGATTTTGAAGGCTGATTAGAGAGAGAATTCAAGGCTGTGTACGACCGTACTCAAATTTGTGAGAAGAAGAGTGATCGACCGGACACTTTGGCTTATATAGTCTGTCTCAAACTCGGTCCAACCTTAATGGGCTGCAATCCAACTAGCTTAAACTCCAAGCCTAATGACACAATTAATTTTAAAAACAACACATTTTAAGGACTCAAAATAAAATAGAAATAAAATAAAATTAAAAATAAAAATTTTAAAAATTAAAAATAAAATTAAAAATAAGAATTAAGATGAATTAATTCTAATTTCTATTTTTCACCAGAACAGATAAAAATTTTGTGAGTTTGGGATCAAAGTTATTAGACAACCATTATCCATTTGTCGGTACCTCTTCCTTCATGAATAGACTAGTCAATCGCTGGTATTGTGGTCCATTTAAACACGGAAGATTTTGACAAAATTTAGGACATGCTACAAGTGACAAGACATTTAGACCTTATGTTCCTAGATAAAATTCCTAAGGACCAGTCATCTGACGACGACCAAGGATATTGTTGTTCACCTAAATTGAGCAGCGAGATCTACAAATAACCTATTAATTGTTCAGTTTTAGATGTACAAGAACATGTTTCCCTTTTCCTGACATGCCCCAATAATCAAGGACTTCCGAGATACTACTTACTTCAGGTGAGCAGACAGTTATTAAGGGAGAAGACAGATTTAGAATGCATATGTTGTACACCTAGGTCGGATTTCTTCCAATCACCCAGAGGGTGAAACATATGACTAACTAGAGTTTTAGAGGGATATAGAAGTAGAATGATGCATATGCTGTGTAACAGGTCGAATCTTTCGATCGCGCAAAGGAGACAACATATGGCTAACAGACAGAAATAATTGCATAGAAGGAGATGCAGAGAGATAGAATTGCATATGTTGCAGTCCAGGTCGGATCTTTCGATCACACAGAGGAGGCAACATATGACTGAAAGAAAGAAAGCAAGAAAATAACCTTCTACAGACCTAATTTATCGGAATTCCCCGTTCACCCCGTCAATACCAGAATTAAGGACAGAGTCCGCACATCGAGGAGAAGTTAATCCACAGTTCTAGATATATATCATTTAGTGTATCCGCAGATTCCCATGTATATCTCCCTGCTCAACCTATCCGAGCATCGTATTGTCAGGCTAAACAGATCTATCTAGGTCAGAATTTGTCAAGTCATTAGATTCTTTAAGTTCATCTATGCCTAGTCAAGTCCATTTAAATCTCTCGTGCCTACCAGCGCATCGAAAACAAAGCCTAGACAATTCAACTTTGGTACGTTACACGGATTCAAATTGCCTGTTATCACACGTGTTGATATCACTTCCCAACACATCACCTACAAACAAACTTCATTAAAATTTTTGGAATTTTCATATTTTTCTTGACAAAAACAAAACAGAAATAATACTATTTTTGGATTTTTCAAATTTTCTGATTTTGTTTGGTTTTTATTTATTTCTCCCCCTAAATTTGTGCATGGGTGAGAATGAAAGTAAAATGCGCAAATTTAAACTAACCTAAAACAAAAAATTAGTCCTCAAAGCGTATCATTTTCAAAAATCCCACAAGCACATCGAATCGAGCTTTGTTAAACGGTTTTGGTGAACAGATCCGCCACAGCCTCCATAATTACTGTCAGCAAAAGCATATAAATCAAATTCAGAATTTTTCGGATACCAAAGACCCAATTTTGGGCTGCCTTTGAGATACAGAAAAATTCTTTTGACAGCAATAAGATGTGAAAGTTTAGGATTAGCCTGATATCGTGCGCATTGACAAACCGCAAACATAATATCTGGTCTGCTTGCGGTTAGATACATCAACGATCTGATCATTGATCTGTAGTCAGTCTGATCTACAGATTCGCCGTCAATATCTGGAGTCAACAGGGGTCTCTCGGGCATTGGCGTCTGTGCAGGTTTTGCGTCTCGAAACCCGAACTTCTCTAGCGTATCTTCAACATACTTGGCTTTATGTATCAAGATTCCGGTTGAGTCTTGTTTGACCTAAAGCCCCAGAAACATGGTCATTTCTCCCAGAGAACTCATCTCAAACCTCTTCTTCATAACGCTTTCGAACTCCTTGCACAACTGTGTTGGGTTTTGAGCATTCTATCACTCCTAAGGTATACATGCAACCCTAGAAACCTTGGATATATGTTTGTCTAAAATACATGCAAAATATGATTTCCAAGGTTCTTAATCTTATCTAGCATACATGGGGAACTTTTAAAGATAAAAGTTAGCTAGAGTTACATACCTTGTTGTTGATTTGATTCCTTGAAAACCTTGTGAGCCTAGCACCCCAAGTGTGATGCCTCAAATGTCTCACACAACACCAAATGCACTTGGAATAAACTTGAGAGAAAAGTCACACTGTTGGAAATCGGCTAGCCCTCTTATTTCTCACTAGTGGCCGATTTTGCTGATCTTCATATTCTTTATATAGTGTGTTACAATTAGGGTTACACCATGTAAACCCTAATGTAACATGGCTCTTCATTTCCATGACACATGGGTATAAACCTCCATGGAGCATCCTATGGGTTTTAGCCCAACTTGATAATCCATGAAGCATTTAGCCCACTATACAAGTATGGATGATTTACACAATCAACCCATATATTTAATTAGTCATCTTTTTAACCACTTAATTAATACAAGATTAATTCTTGATCAATACTAATTAAATAATATTATTAATATATTAGAACTCATAATATATTAATAAACCATAAGTGTTATTTCTCTCATTTTAGTTTATCTAAATGCATGATGCCATGCAACCCAAATGGACCATGCTAACTAGGTCAAGTACAACCCCGAAATAGTTATGAACTTAGACACCTAATCCAACAGTCTCCCACTTGGATAAGTCTAATAACTATATCTGCAAGAATAACTTCAGGAACCGATCAGCAATCGTAGCTCTTTCAAGGTTTCTCGGAACTGAGAAGATGATGATATGCCATTTAAGATAAGTGATCATATAATCCTCTGTTCTAGATATCAGCCGGACAAATACATGGAACAATGTCTTACTTATTGTCCAGCAGTTTGTTTCCCGATTTCCGATTTGTTTGACATAGAACTTAATTGAACATATCAACTTAGTTCTGACCGAGCCCGGTACATGGGTCAACACAAAATCATCGAGGGGCCCAGATATCGCTTCTAATCCAAGAAGGAATAGATAAACTTCAACTCATATTCTTGTTCTACTACTTGTTGAATCACACACAAAGGTATGTTTTATAACATCGAGTTACCAATGCGTTTTCGTATAATCAATGCATAACCAACTCATAGGCAACAAGTCATATCTCTAGGTTTGAAGACTTATATGATATTACCGTCTCACGATCACTCGAGATAAATTACATGAAGTGATACCAGTGAGCGTGGGTTGAATCCAATACTCAAAACTTATGAGCACTCATGAGTGTTGTAGCTCCACTTTGTCCAACATCTTAGAACTCTACAAGCCAACCTATGATAGTCTTGATTCATATCTACTTCCAACATACGACCGACTGTGGATGGTTTGAATAACTTAGTGTCACACCCCAAAACCGGAACGGCAGAATCGTTCAGGGGTGGAGGACGTCATGTTTAGTATCACGAGATATGTATATGGTAAGCAACTAATGAACAACCATTTCATTTCGAAAGAAAGTGTTAACAATGTGTGTGTTCACAAAACATATAATTCATATACAAATAACAAAACAAGACTTGAAGCTATAATGCTCCATCTTCTGAATCCCCAGCACGAGCACCTGTCTAATAGTCTCCTGAGAATACAAGTTATTTGAAAGATTGATCAACAATTAAGCTAGTGAGTTCATAAGATTTTAGTCATATGAGTAAGTTGTAAAGTGTTGTTAAAAATGTAGATGTAAAATAGTGTTGAAAATGTAGTTGAAACATGTAGTTGTAAAATGTTGTAAGTTGTAAGTTCTGTTTTGAAAAGTTCGCCTGTTCCTCTAGCAAATCTTATATTTCTTACCTTGATGGAAGTTTAAGTAAAATGACACTACAACCCTTTCTATGGGTACTAAGTGGGTACAAGTTATATAGGACTCGGAGTAAACAAACAATCGATTGTGCGCATCTGCCCCAAACTCACAACCAAACGAGGAACGAAAATTAAGGCGGATAGCACACATCCCATTGTTTGTTAGATCGTCGTCATATATAACCCTGGTGTAGTCACTTGTTACTCATGGAGTTAATTGTAATGGTTCCTTTATATCTAATAAAACGTTCTTTAAGAAAACATATTTTTCTTATAGTAAAATGGTGACCACAGTGACTACTTTTATAATAGCTTAGTTTATACTGCTATATATAATCTAATATTGGATAGAAAGTTAGTTGAGCGAATCTGCCCTAAGCCCACAACCAAACGAGGAACAGGAAGTAAGGCGGAAAGCACACATCCAACTATCTATTGGGTATTAGTTTTATGTATAAACATGATGTATAAACTAAGGTATTATAGAGTTACTCACTTAAGGTCCTTTAAATTTAACTGGTTTAATAAAATGGATTAAACCCTTTACTGGGAAGTTTCTAGTTTTGTATACCAAAAGTACTGATTTTGGAAAGTATGTTTTGTACTAGAAAAACTGTGCTTTGACTCTGTGTCCTATATCCTGACCCATACCTGGTACCCTTATGATGACTTAATGTATACTAAGCATACATATATTTAGAATCGGATAGAAAATAGGTTGGGTGAATTCGTTCCAAGCCCACAACCAAACAAGGAACAGGAAATGAAGCGGAGATCACACATCCTATTACCTGTCGGACTCTATTGGTATATATATATCCTGTGATGCATACATTAAGGAATCATAAGACTAGGATTATGGTCCTTTCTTTTATACGTAGCCTTCTACAAAGGCATCTTCTGTTATGTGCTAGACTCGACTGTTCCGTTTGTCGTTTGTAAAAATGTATATTTTCCCTAGTTTATAACTATCTTGACTCGAAAAATAGTTTGAGTTTGACTTTCAAGTGGTACTGTCACTTTATGAAAGTAATGGGAAATGTAAGTACACATTTGTCGTTAGAACCCCTACTAAACGCTCTCCCTGTCAAGAGATTAAGGGAACCAAACGCGACCTCAGCAAATTCTTGCAAGCCGTGTAATTCACATTAAAGTATATGATCATGTATACCCAATATAACTATCACCTTTTGTTTAAAACAATGAGTTAGTGATTCATTGGTATAATTAGATCCTGTATGTGTTCTCATGCTATAGCAACCTAACTTGTTTGTTTTGTACTGTATATTGTACGTTCTGTTTGTTTCTCGTAATTGTGTGTTCTCTCTGTATGGTATTGTTTGATTCTCTTCACTATATGTTCTGTATGGTGTTGTTTGATTCTCTTCACTATATGTTCTGTATGGTATTGTTTGATTCTCTTCACTATATGTTCTGTATGGTATTGTTTGATTCTCTTCACTATATGTTATGTATGGTATTGTTTGATTCTCTTCACTATATGTTCTGTATGGTATTGTTTGATTCTCTTCATTATATGTTTGACTCATGTATGAACTGACTCTTTGTGTGCTTCATTATACTAGAAGTAATGAATAGCATTCTCCTAAGCTATACCTATTATAGTTTACTAATGTTCTACTTGGACTGTTACTGAAAAGACTCGTTTATCTACTAAGTTATGTTTGTACTTTAAAAATGGAGTTTTGTATAACTATAAAGTAACATAACTTTAAAAGAGTTTTTGAAATATTTTGACAACTTATAAACGATATAAGTAACATTTTGACAGATGTTTATAACAAACATTTATACAATTATCATTGTTTTCAACTTGTAATCCCCCCCTTAATTCAGTTAAAACAGTTAAAAGATTCATTACGGGGTATGAACTCACCTGATGTGGGTGATTCAAACGGGTATGCGTGTAAGGATGATAAGTTCCACGAATAAAGTCCCGAGACACAAGAAGTCCTAAATGACATATAAGGACACATATTAACATGAATATAGTGTTTATAACAACTATATGAAAGAAAACACCTTCCGGGACTAGGAAACACTTTGACCAAGTGTTGGAATCACATGTGATTCAACAAAGGAAAGTGAAATGGCACTAATATGAGTTTACGGTCATGGGTTTACGGCCCAAGGGAGTTTATGGCCGTAAACTCATCGTCAAACATGGCTAAGTGTTGGTTTGAAGGCTAGGGAAACTTTAGGGACTTTTGTTCTACACTTGTATGAGAAAGACCACCTCAAATGAGGCTTTTGATGAGTTTACGGCCCAAAGGAGTTTACGGCCGTAAACTCATGCTCATTGTGAACTTGAGAGTAGTTTAAGGTCTTACAATCATCAAGGAAGAGTTCTGGGTCACTTGCCTTGCATCTTATAGGGTTTATGGACCTTACATGCTTCAACATTGAGTTTACGGTCCTGGAAGATCTTGGACCGTAAACTCAAGATGTCTTGCGGAAATGCATGTTTCAAGTCTCTAAGCATGATTCCTAACTAGATATGAAGTATAGGGAAGAGTACTTACGATCTAGAAGCTTGAAATGATTGATATTCCTAACTAGATATTCTTGGTGTTCTTGGTGAAACTTGAAGATCTAAGAAAACATGATTTCCATGGATGAATCATGAGGATGAAGCTAGTTAAGAATGATTAACAACTAACTGGAGAAAGAACACTTACGATTTTTGAAGATCAAGTATGAAGATCGAGATGATACTTGAGAGAAAACTCATGTGTTCTTGAGGTGAAAGTGAAAGAATGAAGAAATGTGAAGGAAATGAGGTTATAAGGTGGAGTTCACGGCCTACCTTGGGTTTACGGCCGTAAACTCCATGTTTACGGCCGTAAACTCCACATGTTGGAGTTTAGGGCTTTAGAGTTGTACAGAGTCTCTAGCAGGTACTTTCTGACACTTAATCCTTAAGTGTATTAGGCTCAAAACTCCTTAGGATAACCTTTAACCGGGCTAGAACTCAGTACTAGTGAGTTTGACACTCATTTGAGTTGATTGACTGGGCTTTAAAAATCAAAAAATTTTCCGGGTTGTCACATCATCCCCCCGTTAGATGGAATTTCGTCCCGAAATTAGCTTTCTTAGCATTACTACTGGGGTTGTGCTCCTCTGATTAGCAGAATACCCACTCGTAGGCTTGGCAACTTTGCCCTTCTGTTCATGATAGGATTTGTACTTGGTCCATCTATCATTACCTCGTGTATATAAGTCGTATATAAATAGGGTTAGTAAGACGGTCGGATGTGCGACTCTGCCCCAGGTCCACAACCAAACAAGGAACAGGAGATAGGGCGGAAACACACATACTAAATCTGCGTAATCATAATCATACACCACCCTCACGTATACACTGAATAGTGATAGGTGGGCTGTATTCGTCCATCGCCTCTGTGCTCAAACTTGGTCTGTTGGACGAGTGGTATTTCGTGACGGTCTGCGGACATCTGACGAAAGTTTCGAGAACTTGCCGATCGAGGCGTTAGAAACATATGAACTCAGTATGGTGAGGACCACGCCAACTCATGACGAATGAAAGCAACGGACTCTTTACTGAACAAAGTTTTGGTCAAATGAAAGAAACATCTGATATATGACGATGTATCCCTTGTATGATCGATACTGTACTCCTAGTATGTTCGAAAATGTACTCTTTGTAAATGTTCCCGTGTTTCATGTTCTCTCTTGAAGTTAACACTCCTACGTATCGTATCGCTATGTGTGCATACATACAAACGAAAGTGCTCTAATAACTGGTGGGGATACTTTATATCATGATCCTCCTTGGTACCACTACAATCGCCTGCCATATACAAGTTATGAATATTTAAGATGAACCAGGCAGTCGACTGAGTAACTCTGCCTCAAATCCTCAACCAATTAAGGAATGGGGACCTAAGCGGAGTCACTCACGCTAAGTCTGCAACATCTTAGTTATGCACAACCCTAATGTATATGGTAAGCCATAATAGCTTCTCTAAACGGATCTTTTAGTTCTCTGAAATACAGTGACCTATTTCAATATGGGAGTTGTTATAGTTACTTTTAAGTGTTGTCCCCAAATTTTAAATCTTATACCAATATAAATTAGTTTTAAAAGTAATTACTATTTCGAAAACGTACCGCTACTCGTCGACGACTCCGGGGTAGATTCTCCTGCGGTGATCATCATAATGCGTCCATCCGCGCCTGAGTTCCTTTTTATCGGGCAGTCCCTCTGAAAATGTCCAGCCTCACCACAGCCATAGCAGGCTTGGTTTTCTTCAGCTCCGAGGACTTGGAAGATCGGTTGAGCCGGTGCCTTGCAGAAACGGACTGTGTGTCCCTTTCTGTGGCAGTTCAGACACTGCATTTCCCGGCATACTCCAGTGTGGTGAAAGTTGCACTTTCCACACTTCGGAAGGTTTCCAGCATATTGACTGGCAGGTGCTGAAGCAGTAGGCGTTGTAGCGGCGTACATAGTACTCGCTCGTTACCCTTGCGGGGTCTCCTGTGTTGTTCGCTTCTTCTTCCTCTTGTTCCCCGACTTCTGATTATAGTCCTCTTCCCTCAGTGGCTCGGGAATAGGGACTTTTACACCGTGGCGGACTCCGTGGTCGATGAGTCACTGAGCCAGGCGTTTAGCACTATCGAATGTGGCTGGGTTAGAAGACAACACATTTCCTTGGGTCGGAGCAGTCAGACCCCAAATGTATCTTTCTATCTTCTTGCTCTCTGGGGTAACCATCTCGGGGCATAGAGCTTCTAGCTCGCTGAACCGGTCCGTGTAGGTCACTATGTCTGAGCCGACCATAGTGAGATCCCACAGCTCTCGTTCCAGCTTTTGAATTTCGCCTAACGGGTAGTATTCCTCCCGCATTAACTCTTTTAGGTTTTCCCAACCTATTGAGTTAGCCACTGATAGGGTCAGTGACTTAACATGGTTGTTCCACCATGTTAGGGGCTTGCCAGAGAAGGTGCAGGCAGCAAACTTCACTTTGCTTCCTTCTGGGTATAAACAGATTTCGAAGATCGACTCTGTTTTCTCGAACCATTGCTTGAGGGCAATGACTCCTTCAGTCCCATTAAAGGACAATGGTTGGCAATTGGTGAAGTCCTTGTAGGAGAACTCTCTCGAGCGCACGAGGACCTCACCTCGAGTAGAATTAGTAGGCGTTCCACCTCCACTGGTACTGATGGAGTGATATTGAGCCATGGCTGTTGCCACAGCCGCGGCCACTGCAGCGTTTATAGCTGCCATATCTATTTGCGAAGGAGGCGGCGTTGGAGTTATCGGAGTAGTGCGTCTGTTTGATCTGCGAGGAGGCATCTTTGCTAACAGAATACAAAGATGAGATGGAATAAACCTAAAGCAATGGACACAAGTTGAAAGCTGAAAAGACAAGGTTATCCTAGTTCTGGGTGTATCGGGTCCTGACTTCCACAGGGTTCTAGAAACAATTCATAAAAGAGTCTATACCTAATAAACTCTATGAATTTGAAATAACTATCCTCGAATGAATATCTGTTTCCTGAATAACTGTTACCAGTTGCATGTAAGAAAATAATCTTAACATATAATGTGAGCAGTGTTTCCACTCGCTCATTAAATTAACCAGATTATTATTTATTAGTGTGACGCGTAAGACGTTTTGGTTACTTCGGCTAATCCCTCTTTGAAAACTTCTCATGAACTTGTTCTTGTTCCTCCTGGACTCTTCTGTTGTCTAGTATGAGGAAGTGGTTACATCTATCTGGGCTTGTCGTGCGAGAATGAAAGTGACTAAAGAATCTATGAGCTTTAAGGTAACTTTATGGGGTGATCCTTACGGGGTCCTCCTATAATTGTACAGTGTATACAAGTCTGTATATAATTGAAGATTAAATAGACTTTCAAATAAGTGATCCTACTCCAAAACTACACCCTTAAGAGGAATGGATAGCGAAGCGTAGACCACAGATTCTAAGTCTATAAGATCTTGATTATATATAAAACTTTAGGAATATACCTTGCAAGATTATAGACCTATCCGTAAGGGTCTTTTAAGTTATCACTTAGGTTATTTATATGGACTAAAATACTCCTATAGTATTCTAACATAATGTACTTGTTCTGGTGTTCAGGTAAGTTTTAACACTGTTGCAACACCACATCATTCCCAAACACATGTCGGTCACATCTCGAATGAATATAGTTGATCAGGCTATATTGATCCTAGCTGTGATTACATAACTGTTCAGGTTGACGACAGTGCCCAACCTTTAAATACTTTTAGTTCTGTCCTCCTCGTGACACTAGTTCTATTATGTACATGTATAAGCAAGTAGGTATATTTTTATAACCTATAGTTATATTCTAAAAATATATCATTTTCCAGAGCACTTAAGCCCCATTGTATTTATAGTTGTATATCATTTATCGGTTGATATACTTAGTTCACTATAAACAATGCTCTGATACCAATCTGTCACACCCCAAAACCGGAATGGCGGAATCGTTCAGGGGTGGATGACGTCATGTTTAGTATCACGAGATATGTATATGGTAAGCAAGTAATGAACAACCATTTCATTTCGAAAGAAAGTGTTTACAATGTATGTGTTCACAAAACATAGAATTCATATACAAATAACAAAACAAGACTAAAAGCTATAATGCTCCATCTTCTAAATCCCCAGCACGAGCACCTGTCTAATAGTCTCCTGAGAATACAAGTTATTTGAAAGATTGATCAGCAATTAAGCTGGTGAGTTCATAAGATTTTAGTGATATGAGTAAGTTGTAAAGTGTTGTTAAAAATGTAGATGTAAAATAGTGTTGAAAATGTAGTTGTAAAATGTTGTAAGTTGTAAGTTCTGTTTTGAAAAGTTCGCCTGTTCGTGTAGCAAATCTTATATTTCCTACCTTGATGGAAGTTTAAGTAAAATGACACTACAACCCTTTCTATGGGTACTAAGTGGGTACAAGTTATATAGGACTCATAGTAAACAAACAATCGATTGTGCGCATCTGCCCCAAACTCACAACCAAACAAGGAAGGGAAATTAAGGCGGATAGCACACATCCCATTGTTTGTTAGATCGTCGTCGTATATAACCCTGGTGTAGTCACTTGTTACACATGGAGTTAATTGTAATGGTTCCTTTATATCTAATAAAACGTTCTTTAAGAAAACATATTTTTCTTATAGCAAAATGGTGACCACGGTGACTACATTTATAATAGCTTAGTTTATTCTGCTATATATAATCTAATATCGGATAGAAAGTTAATTGAGCGAATCTGCCCTAAGCCCACAACCAAACGAGGAACAGGAAGTAAGGCGGAAAGCACACATCCAACTACCTATTGGGTATTAGTTTTATGTATAAACATGATGTATAAACTAAGGTATTATAGAGTTACTCACTTAAGGTCCTTTAAATTTAACTAGTTTAATAAAATGGATTAAACCCTTTACTGGGAAGTTTCTAGTTTTGTATACCAAAAGTACTGATTTTGGAAAGTATGTTTTGTACTAGAAAAACTGTGCTTTGATTCTATGTCCTATATCCTGACCCATACCTGGTACCCTTATGATGACTTAATGTATACTAAGCATACATATATTTAGAATCGGATAGAAAATAGATTGGGTGAATTCGTTCCAAGCCCACAACCAAACAAGCAACAGGAAATGAAGCGGAGAGCACACATCCTATTACGTGTCGGACTCTATTGGTATATATATATATATATATATATATATATATATATATATATATATATCCTGTAATGTATACATTAAGGAATCATAAGACTAACATTATGGTCCTTTCTTTTAGACGTAGCCTTCTACCAAGGCATCTTCTGTTATGTGCTAGACTCGACTGTTCCGTTTGTCGTTTGTAAAAATGTATATTTTTCCTAGTTTATAACTATCTTGACTCGAAAAATAGTTTGATTTTGACTTTCAAGTGGTACTGTCACTTTATGAAAGTAATGGGAAATGTAAGTACACAGTTGTCGTTTATAATGACATGTGGATGTACTATTAACCTAAAAACATATTTGTTTTATTACGGTTATAATGTGAAGGCTAGAACCCCTACTAAACGCTCTCCCTGTCAAGAGATTAAGGGAACCAAACGCGACCTCTGCAAAATCTTGCAAGCCGTGTAATTCACATTAAAGTATATGATCATGTATACCCAATATAACTATCACCTTTTGTTTAAAACAATGAGTTAGTGATTCATTGGTATAATTAGATCCTGTATGTGTTCTCATGCTATAGCAACCTAACTTGTTTGTTTTGTACTGTATATTGTACGTTCTGTTTGTTTCTCGTAATTGTGTGTTCTCTCTGTATGGTATTGTTTGATTCTCTTCACTATATGTTCTGTATGGTGTTGTTTGATTCTCTTCACTATATGTTCTGTATGGTATTGTTTGATTCTCTTCACTATATGTTATGTATGGTATTGTTTGATTCTCTTCACTATATGTTATGTATGGTATTGTTTGATTCTCTTCACTATATGTTCTGTATGGTATTGTTTGATTCTCTTCATTATATGTTTGACTCATGTATGAACTGACTCTTTGTGTGCTTCATTATACTAGAAGTAATGAATAGCATTCTCCTAAGCTATACCTATTATAGTTTACTAATGTTCTACTTGGACTGTTACTGAAAAGACTCGTTTATCTACTAAGTTATGTTTGTACTTTAAAAATGGAGTTTTGTATAACTATAAAGTAACATAACTTTAAAAGAGTTTTTGAAATATTTTGACAACTTATAAACGATATAAGTAACATTTTGAAAGATGTTTATAACAAACATTTATACAATTATCATTGTTTTCAACTTGTAATCCCCCCCTTAATTCAGTTAAAACAGTTAAAAGATTCATTACGGGGTATGAACTCACCTGATGTGGGTGATTCAAATGGGTATGCGTGTAAGGATGATAAGTTCCACGAATGAAGCACCGAGACACAATAAGTCCTAAATGACATATAAGGACACATATTGACATGAATATAGTGTTTATAACAACTATATGAAAGAAAACACCTTCCGGGACTAGGAAACACTTTGACCAAGTGTTGGAATCACATGTGATTCAACAAAGGAAAGTGAAATGGCACTAATATGAGATTACGGTCATGGGTTTACGACCCAAGGGAGTTTACGGCCGTAAACTCATCGTCAAACATGGCTAAGTGTTGGTTTGAAGGCTAGGGAAACTTTAGGGACTTTTGTTCTACACTTGTATGAGAAAGACCACCTCAAATGAGGCTTTTGATGAGTTTACGGCCCAAAGGAGTTTACGGCCGTAAACTCATGCTCATTGTGAACTTGAGAGTAGTTTAAGGTCTTACAATCATCAAGGAAGAGTTCTGGGTCACTTGCCTTGCATCTTATAGGGTTTATGGACCTTACATGCTTCAACATTGAGTTTACGGTCCTGGAAGATCTTGGACCGTAAACTCAAGATGTCTTGTGGAAATGCATGTTTCAAGTCTCTAAGCATGATTCTTAACTAGATATGATGTATAGGGAAGAGTACTTACGATCTAGAAGCTTGAAATGATTGATATTGGCCAAGAACACTAGTGTGTGTTCTTGGTGTTCTTGGTGAAACTTGAAGATCTAAGAAAACATGATTTCCATGGATGAATCATGAGGATGAAGCTAGTTAAGAATGATTAACAACTAACTGGAGAAAGAACACTTACAATTTTTGAAGATCAAGTATGAAGATCGGGATGATACTTGAGAGAAAACTCATGTGTTCTTGAGGTGAAAGTGAAAGAATGAAGAAAAGTGAAGGAAATGAGGTTATAAGGTGGAGTTCACGGCCTACCTTGGGTTTACGGCCGTAAACTCCATGTTTACGGCCGTAAACTCCACATGTTGGAGTTTAGGGCTTTAGAGTTGTACAGAGTCTCTAGCAGGTACTTTCTGACACTTAATCCTTAAGTGTATTTGGCTCAAAACTCCTTAGCATGACCTTTAACCGGGCTAGAACTCAGTACTAGTGAGTTTGACACTCATTTGAGTTGATTGACTGGGCTTTAAAAATCAAAAAAATCTCCGGGTTGTCACACTTAGTCATTCAGGAAGAACGACTTAGTTATTCTGGAAGTCAAAACATGCAAAGTAAAACACAAGAATAATCGAATCAACTATGGTCTCAGAACTTATGAATATAAATAAAAACACCTTTTATTTATCACCATATTGATTACACATCATTCATTGTATACTGTTTCAAACTATCAACTTTATACTTGAATTAAAAACAATAGTTGTCCCATGCTCCGAGCATGTACACTATGTTTTTTTTTCTAAACACTAGTCATGCCGTACACCAAGTATGCATACTATGTTTTTCCAAACATTAGTTATGCCATACACCGAGTATTCACACTAAGTTTGTCTATGATCTTTACTTTGTGAAAGATATCTATTGAACATAATTCCAATGATTCTTATTTCACAATCCCAAATCCTTATTGTAAATGTAAGAATTCCAAATTCCTACCATTTACTAAAATCTGTTAGATTCTAAACTTATATGCATTGGTCCTCTTGTAATGATTATGCACAAAGTCACAAAGACTTGTCAACAGACATTACAGAGTACTCCAATAAAGACCATCTCCATGGAAACGAAGTCTCATATTCAAAGTTCATTGGTTTGAACATTCTTCTTTCATTAAGTTTCCTAATCTTAAACAGATTTAATGAATAACTTCCACCTATGGGAATATTTTCATATTCTCATTTTGACTATCACTCCTGAACAAGAGTTGCCTCTCCTGAACAAGAGTTGCCTCTTTTCAGAATATGTCAATCTGGTCCTTCCAAAATTAACACTATACTTCCAACTATCCCTGAGCAACCAATCTTTGGTAAACCTTAGATTGTCCTCGACAATTGCTTAATCAAATTAGTCATATCTAGTTCTACTACTTTCCCCTCTTAATGCTCTAGGCATTTTGGAAAAAATTTAGAACAGATGAATATTATAGCACATGCAATCGATCCTATATCCGAAGCATATGGGACACGATTCATAAAGACATGATTCTAGACCAGTCTTTTGTTATAATATTTCTATTTTTATTTGCCAAGTTCTCATAATTCAGATTATGAAAAAGGATGCCGTAATCATTATCGAATTTTAGAACGCAAATAATGGACCCATATATAGAATTTCCTTGTGTTGAGCCATTCCAACATGAAATTCATATATATATATATATATATATCCTTGACTAAAGATGATTAAAACCTCAATCTAAGCTTTTAGAATTGAAGTGAAGTATAATTTCCTCTCCCTTAATTATAGCAAAACAACTTTTTCTCAATTGAAACCTTTTTGTTTTCTATAATTAACATTGCTAAGTTGCAACATTTATCATAATTATCATGCTCCCACTTGCATAATGATTATTAGCATAATACTTATGCTCCCACTAGCTTTGACATGTACTCAGAAATCAGCTGGACTTCTAGAGATCAATACTTTATTGACCTTCTTACCAAAGTTCAGGACTTCTAGAGATCAATACTTTATCAAAATCATACAACTTTTCTTAGATAGTACACATATGTGTCTAAACAATTATAGAACTATGAAAAGGGATGCTATAATCATAGTCTCAATTGTTTAGACCTTTGCCATTTCTCATAAGTCCATGTTAGTATGCCGGTTAACCACACACGCTCCACTAACGACTTTGAGAATGCAAATATCACAATTGCTATCTACTTAAAATCTACTTAGTGAAAGCGTTTCCTCACCATCATTTTCATGAATCGGAGAGAAACCTTATGACACTTAGATTTTTCTGGTGTATGTGTTCCTACCCATGTGAATTTGTAAAAACCATAATCACAAGACAAGGTTAGTGACAAATCCAAACACTTATGGATTGAACTTGTGAAGTCTTAACTTCTTGCCACCTAGCAGCTCAAGGGCCTGTCATTGCTTCCAAGTTGTTATGCACCAATTGGGAACTCTCAGAACTCATATGCAAAGCCAACTTTAACTGGAATGGGCACAGAAATAGGAATATGTCAACACGATAGGTTATAAACCTTACGTCGTGTGCTAGTGATAAACTATAATTTTTTTACTCTTGATTAGATCTGGAAGCTTTTCCAAGATCTTTAAGACTCCCACTGTCCTCTTGACATATAAGACTCATTTGCCAAATATTCAAGAGATAGTGCGGATTCTTTATCAAGACAAACACTTCACACAATTGGCCTTAGTTTGTCTTTGTTTTATCCAAAACATCACAACTTACCAATTTCAAATGTATAAAAGTAGGACATATTTTAATCTTACATTTGACAAGTGTTATAAACCTTTCTTTAAGATATGTCACTCAACTTACAGTCTTGGAGTATGACTCTAAGACTTGTTTTGGAACGAAGTATGACTCATCTTCTTGATTCAACTATTTCAGCAATTCTTGATTCCTCTTATTAGCCATAGCAATGCATTAAGATGTCCTTAGAGGACCAAGTACTCTCCCATCTTTTCAGATTTGAGAAACTTTTATCTTTCTGCCTAATTTGATTCTTCTCATTCGTTCTGCCATATACTGAAACTTTTCCAATGTTACAGAATTATACTTAAACTTGTAAGTATAACCATATTTACTAAACTTTTTTAAATCATGACGAATAGTCTTATCGATCTTTATGGTGGACTTGACCAGTGCACAAGAATGTGTACTCGATCCCTTAGTCCTTCACTTGACTCACATATATATGTGAACAAGGAACTAGTCTTAATTTTCCAAAGATGAAAATTCTCATTCAATATACAATACAACATGCATAATTCCAAGTTTCTATCCAACTGAAACTTGGGTGATGAGAATCTTTCCTTATTTGGTAAATTATGACACTTCCACAAACGACAGAATCAAATCCATTTTCCAATGTTGCTATCAGTGGAATCATATAAACAACAATTTTCACAAATGCCCTTGTAAGGAGACTTAAAATAAATAAAAACAAAACTTTTCTTTTATTTAAAACTTGTGGAAAAACCTTTCCTTACAATGCAAATGCATATGAAAAATTGTGTTGTTATCTATTCTTATGCAATCTATCACAACTCTTAAGCAGCAGCTCAAAAATTCTAATCACCGAACCATGCGATCGAAATCCATCTTCGCGATCAAAATCAACATACTCTTCTTTAAGCTTCCTCTTTTTGATTCTTAAAACTTCAACATGTGACCCAGTCACATCAAGTAATAAGAATCTCCAAATGGAACTTAACAGACTTAGATAGTGGACTTACCTAAAGCAGAATCAAACTTTTGACTAGACCTTCCCTCAGATCTTTCAGGTAGTTAGGGTAGCTTTGCAACCAATGCCCGTTCTTTTTGGTAATAGAACCATATGGACCCTTTGGGAATGGTACACAGGACTACCTTAGACTTAGCCTTTCTCTTTACCATTTGGTCAACTGAGTTGACTATGGTCGATCCCTTTCCATTGGGAAGAGAAAGCTTTCTGGATGTCCAATGTCACCAATTGTCAATGTCCATGGTAGTTTGGGAAGTTGATCTACTAATCCAATTTGCTTTACCAGAGTTCCAAATCATTGTTGATTCAGCAGCACCAAGCAAATAGCTAAGATCATTAAGGGTCATGTCATAGTCTATTACATAGTAGTCCTAAAGAAACTCACTATGTGACTTAGAAAGTGATTGAACAACCAACTTTCTCAAGACTTTGACACCCAACTCTCCCGACTTGTCAATATGTGACTTCATCTCCAAGATGTGATCACACATAGACCTTGCTTGCCAATAGGGCTTGAGTGACCTTGAACTTGTGGGTTACGGATAATAATTGGAGGAGGTGGAGGAATTGAAGTATGATTTCCATGATCCAGTAACGGGACATCATCTTCATTAGGAAAGCTTGTTCCAAGAGTTTTGGGAAGATCATAATTGTCTGAACCAGACATCTTTTGGGAGATATTATATTCAAGATAGTTGATTTAAAGTCCTTAACATAACACCCAATATGAAATATTAAGGCTAGGACCCAACACAATAATTTATAACTTGGAAGAGGGATGCCGTAATCCAAGCTATAAAATATTTGAAGGTAGGTGAATGATGATTCACCATTTTCCACCATGAAAAACAAAATAAATTATTAGGTTTTTAATTGGATTTGAAACTCCTAAATCTTTTGAGATTCATTGAATTCATCAATGGCATGTTTCAATCTCGAGTTTGCCCTTAAGGTTTTGTGACTGGGATGCCGAGGATCACAACAAAGGTGTGAAGTAACCATGCAAATTACTTGGTACCCTTAATGTATTACCCCTTAATCGATGTGCCGGTTAACCAAACGTGCTCCATCGATACTATGGTAAACATTAAGTTACCCCTTGCCTACCTTTTTAAGTCTAGCTAGTGTGCCGGTTAACCACACGCGCTCCACTAACCGACTTGAGCAAAGTGCAAAGTGTAATTTCATGGGTTAGCACCTTATTCACATTTTTCCTAAAGTAACTAAGATTGGGAATTTATAAAACATTTAGTTACTTTATATTCATCATTAATACTTTTAATGAAGGTTTAAAGTCCTTGTCTTACCCGTTCGACTAACGACCCTCCACCGACCAAGGAAGCGATGGTGAGAGTGGACACCCATTAAGCTGCCATTTTATAGGCAACAACCTTATACCCCCCTTATAGTCGGCTTCGTGAATGACGCCTACTAACGGTAAAACGAATTAATCTTATACATATATAATTATTATTAAAATTTTAATATTATAAGTATAAGGGTTGAATTTTAACTTTTAAAATTCTAGGGGTTGGAACTTAAAGTTTTAAAGTGACTTTACATGTTCCAAAACTTGAGGGCAAGTTTTGTAACTTTCAAAACTTTTCATCTTTCATAACTTATGAGTTAATGGATTAATAAAATGAGAGAATTTTCATTTTATGTAACCAATGTGTTTAATAATGGACTTTAAAAGAGTGACTTTTGGTAATCCATAACTTGAGGACAAATTATGGATTCCATTAAAACACATAATGATCAAGAATTAAACTAACAAGTAAGTTACAAATAATTCTTATGATCTTCTAAACTCATAAGTTCATGAACATGCATATCAACAATTTCAAGAATCATAAAATTAACCATATAAAACTTGAAATTTTGATAATAGCTAATGAAAATTGATTAGCATAACCATTACACCATCTAAAACAAGTTTTATAAGACCAAAACAGTTTAGGGTAATGTTTCTAGTCCATTCCCAGCAACAAAACTCGAAAATCAGCATTCTGAGGCTCCTACTCGTCGAGTGCATGAACCTACTCGACGAGTAGGATGAGTTTGCTCATGGACTCGGCGAGTCCCCCCATGGACTCGGCGAGTTCATGCTTCAGAGTGCAAAAAAACTAAGTTTTTTCACTATTTTGCATCAAGTATCAAACAAACAAACCTGTCTCTGATACCACTATTGGGTTTTGAGCATTCTAGCACTCCTAAGGTGTACATGCAACCCTAGAAACCTTGGATCTATGTTTGTCTAAAATACATGCAAAATATGATTTCCAAGGTTCTTAATCCTATCTAGCATACATGGGGAACTTTTAAACATAAAAGTTAGCTAGAGTTACATACCTTGTGGTTGATTTGATTCCTTGAAAACCTTGTGAGCCTAGCACCCCAAGTGTGATGCCTCAAATGTCTCACACAACACCAAATGCACTTGGAATAAACTTGAGAGAAAAGTCACACTCTTGGAAATCGGCTAGCCCTCTTATTTCTCACTAGTGGCCGATTTTGGTGATCTTCATATTCTTTATATAGTGTGTTATAATTAGGGTTACACCATGTAAACCCTAATGTAACATGGCTCTTCATTTCCATGAACCATGGGTATAAACCTCCATGGAGCATTCATGGAGCATCCTATGGATTTTAGCCCAACTTAATAATCCATGAAGCATTTAGCCCACTATACAAGTATGGATGATTTACACAATCAACCCATATATTTAATTAGTCATCTTTTTGACCACTTAATTAATACAATATTAATTCTTGATCAATACTAATTAAATAATATTATTAATATATTAGAACTTATAATATATTAATAAACCATAAGTGTTATTTCTCTCATTTTACTTTATCCAAATGCATTATGCCATGCAACCCAAATGGACCATGCTAACCGGGTCAAGTACAACCCAGAAATAGTTATGACTTAGACACCTAATCCAACAAGCTGTGGACACGTCGACCCGAAAATGATGTCATAAACGTAGATCTGAACCAGAATTTGATCGGCACCAACATGCTTGATGAATAGGGTTTGATCAATTGTTCCTCGTGAATAGCCGTGCTTAAGCAAGTGCTTTGTAAGAGTTGCATACCACGCTCTTGGAGCTTGATGTAACCCGTATAAAGCCTTGTCCAACTTGTAGACGTTATTTGGAAACTTCGAATTGATAAACCCAGGAGGTTGATCAACATAGATTTCTTTCTTCACAGCGCCATACACGAAGGCCATCTTGACATCCATCTGGTAAACCGTGAAATTCATGTAGGAAGCATACGCAAGGAAGATGCGAATGGCCTCCAAGCGAGCTACCGGAGCATAAACTTCGGTGTAGTCAAGACCCTCAATTTGGCGAAATCCACGTACAACCAATCGAGCCTTATTTCGCACAATGATCCCTGAATCATCTTGCTTGTTCCGATAGACCCAGCGTGTGTCGAGTGACTTCTTGCCTTTAGATAATTCAACCAGCTTCCAGACCCCAAGCTTTCCAAATTGATTCAATTCCTCATGCATAGCATCCACCCAGCTGGGCTCATTCAAAGCCATTTGAACATTCTTTGGCTCTATTTGAGATATGAAGCAAGAATAGAGACATGTATTTACATCTCCACTCTGACTTCGCGTTTGAACACCGTCGCCCAGCTGACCAATGACGTTTTCGATCAGATGATCACGTTGAATTCTAGAAGGTATCTCATGGCTGATGTCATTGAGCGTGACGGGAAGGTTGTGAATATTTACAAATCCATCATCTGCTAAATCATCCACCTCAGACAGTCTTGCATCGTGAGAGGGGCTTGCCACAAAATCGTTAGCGATTGGTTCAGGAAAGAGCAGTTCCATAAATTTTTGAGTAAGAGGAGTAGCATCATCATCTGGAATATGTTGTTGACATGGAGATTCTGACGAATCACTTGGAACAGGTTTATCCACTGGAGGAGTCGAAGAGGACACCACCGACGGTCTGTAAACAACTTCTTTGTCTTCATCTTCAATCACAGTCTTCGAGCCAGAAGTGGAACCAGGTGTATCATTTGAAAACACATTAAAGGATTTGAATAAAGATGTGTAATCAAACAGCCAATCTGGACCAACTCTAGCATCCGTCTCGTTCTCCTCCAACCAGCGCACGTCAAAGGATTCTACGATTTGTTTTGTCTTCTTATTGTAGACCATATACGCTCTGTGTGCAACATACCCCACAAAGTAACATTCATCGGCTTTGGCATTGAATTTTGGGTTGGATTCCGGATGAAGAAGGGTGCAAGGACAGCCAAAAATATGGAAATGATTGACAGATGGCTTGTGACCGTACAAATTTTTTTATGGAGTCCTCATCTAAGCCTTGTTGATCAGGACACAATTTTGGACATAGCACGCCGTGTTGATCGCCTCGGCCCAAAAGAAAACCAGAAGTTTGGAGTCACATAACATTGTTCTTGCAGCATCTTTTAACGTTCGATTTCGTCGCTCAGCAACACCATTTTGTTGCGGTGTGTGAGCAACACTATATTGACGTACAATCCCTTTTTCGCACAAAAATGATCAAGGACAACATTCTTGAATTCTGTCCCGTTATCAGTTCTGAGTGCCTTCACCCAGTGGTTGGTTTGGTTCTCGATCATCACAATGAACTTCTTAATCAGATCAGCAACCCCAACTTTGTTGGACAAGAAGAAGACCCACGTAAAACGCGAGAAATCATCGATCACAACCAAACAATATGAATTTTTGTTGATGCTAAGGACATTGACTGGACCAAATAAGTCCATATGTAGTCATTAGAGCACTTGACTGATTGAATTGACCTGTTTTGGCAGGTGTGGTTTTCTGTGATGCTTTCCTTGGGCACATGACACATACTTTTCAAATGTGATGAGGTCTCTGACAGGAAGTCCACGCACCATATCATTCTCCGCAAGAAGATTCAAGTTCTTGTTGGATATAGTGTCTAAGTCCATAACTATATTTGGTATGTACTTGACCCGACCCGGCATGGTCCATTTGGGTTGCACTTCACCCGAACAATTTATGGATAATCGTTTGAGAATAGTATAAGTTATGATTTATTAATATATTATAAGTCCTAATATATTAATATAAAATCATATTATTTAATTAGTATTGATCTATAATTAATTTAGAATTAATTTAGAGATCAAAAGTATGACTAATTAAATATGGGCTCTTGTATTTATATAGTGTGGGCTAATGCTTATTTGGAATGGGCTAGGCTTGCATGGAAAGTCCATGGATACTCCATGGAGCTTTAACCCATGGATCTCATGGAAATGAAAATACATGGGTATTAGGGTTTACATGGATGTAACCCTAATCCACCACACTATATAAAGGAGGCTTTGGTTCTTGAAATAACACTAGTTGATGTGTGTAAACTAAGAGGGCCGATTTCAGAAGTTTGTGACTATTCTCTCAAGTTTCCAAGTTTGTGGTGATTTGTGACTTCCATTTGAGGCATCCACATTATTGGTGCTAGGCTCTCAAACTCCAAGCAATCAACTACTACTACAAGGTAAGTAATTCTACTAGTTTTATTTGATTCAAGTATCCCACGCCATGCTAGTTAGGATAAGAACCTTGGAAAAATAATTATTTGCATGTATCTTAGTCAAACATAGATCCAAGGTTTCTAGGTTTGCATGTACACCATATGAGTGTTAGAATGCTTAAAACCCATCAGTGGTATCAGAGCCAGGTTTGTTTATTTGATACTTGATGCAAAAAAAAAAAAAAAAAAAAAAAAAAAACTTGAAAATCAAAGTTTTGTTCAAAAGCTCGTATCAAAATTTCAAGTTTTGTATATGTACTTACGATTCTTGAAATTTTTGATATGAACACTCATAAACATATGAGTTTAGAAGATCATAGAAATTATGTGCTAATAATTGATTAGATTAATTCTTGATCTTTATGTGTTTTAATGGAGTCCATAACTAGTTCTTAAGTTATGGATAACCAAAAGTCACATTTATAAATAACCATTAAAAGAACACATAGGTTACAAAAAATGAAGAGTCTTCATTTTTAATAACCATTAACTCATATGTTATGAGAAATGAAAAGTTTTGAAAGTTTACAAAACTTTCCCTCAAGTTTTGGAACATGTAAAGTCATATTAAAAACTTTAGTTCCAACCCCTAGAATTTTAAAAGTTAAAATTCAACCCTTATACTTTATAATATTATAAGTTTAATAATATTTATATATGTATAAGATCAAGTCGTCTTACCGCTAGTACGCCTCATTCACGAAGCCGGTCTATAAGGGGGGTATAACGTTGTTGCCTATAAAATGGCAACTTAATGGGTGTCCACTCTCACCCACCGCTTCCTTGATCGGTGGAGGGTCGTTAGCCGAACGAGTATGACAAGGACTTATAAATTCTCATTAAAAGTATAATGATAATACTAAAGTAACTAAACTTTATTGAATTCCCAATCTTAGTTATTTTAGGAAAATGTGAATAAGGTGCTAATCCATGAAATTACACTTTACACTTTGTTTAAGTCGTTAGTGGAGCGTGTGTGGTTAACCGGCACACTAACTTGAACTTAACAAGGTAGGTAAAGGGTGACTTAATGTTTATCATAGTATCGATGGAGCGTGTGTGGTTAACCGACACATCGATTGAGGGGTAATACATTAAGGGTACCAAGTAATTTGCATGGTTACTTCACACCTTGTTTTGTGATCCTCGGCATCCCAGTCACAAAACTTGAAGGGCACACTCGAGATTGAAACATGCTATTGAAGAAAGTTCAATGAATATCAAAGAATCTAGGAGTTTCTAAACCAATTAAAACCTAATTAAATATTTCGTTTTTCATGGTGGAAATTGGTGAATCGTCATTCACCTACCTTCAAATATCTTATAGCTTAGATTACGGCATCCCTCTTCTAAGTTATAAAATATTGTGTTGGGTCCTAGCCTTAATATTACATTTGGGTGTTTGTTAAGGACTATCTCTATATCTAATCTAATCTATTCCCTCTTCTTTTCAGATGTCTTCCAATAACAATGCTTCTGGCTCAAACCCTACTAGCTCCTTCTCTCTCATGAATCTTTGTGGGAGAGTCATCTTTGATGAGTCCAATTTACAGATTGGATCAGAAACATCAGGATGGTCACTCGGTATGAGAACAAAGAATATGTTCTCGACAAGGAGCTGAAGGTACCCGAGCCGACTGCTACTCCTGAAGAGCTTGCTGAATATGAGGTACATGAAAGAGATGCTACAAAAGTGGCATGCATCATGATGGACACCATGACATCCGAGCTCCAAAAGTCCTATGAGGACTATTATCCTTTTGAGATGCACCAGGACTTGATGGACCGCTACCATCAAAGTGCTCGTCAAGAGCGATATTAAATAATCTCCTCCATGATAACAACCCGAATAAAGGATGGTGAACCCATCACGGGCCACATGCAGAAAATGCAAAGGTATGTGGACCGTTTACTGAAGCTGAATGTGAACTTCCCTGAGGAGTTAGCAATAGACATCATTTTGCACTCCTTGCCATCGTGTTATGATCAATTCCGCATGACATATCACATAAACAAGGAAAAAGTCACCCTCAGCAAACTTCAAGGACTCTTGAAGACCGCCGAAAGTGGTCTAAAAGGTAAGTCGGTTGTTACTACCCCTACTCCTACTCCAACTGCGGCCAATGTCTTGGCAATCGGGCATGGCAAAGGGAAAAAGAGAAAGAACCCTTCTAAGGGTACCAAGGGTAAGACCCTTGAAGGCTCCTCTTCAAGCAAAACCAAGAAAGGTTTTGTCACTCCTTCTGCTAACCCTAATGAGGTTGAATGCTTCTATTGCCATGAAAAATCGCACTGGAAGCGAAACTGCCCAAAGTACCAGCAAGATTTGAAGGATGGGAAAGTAAAACCCAACCATGCAGGTATATACACTATATTGTCTAATAACTCACCTCATTCTAAGTCTTGGGTCCTTGATACAGGTTGTGGTATTCACATATGTTGTGATTTGCAGGGACTAAAAAGAAGTGAGAATGTGGAGCAGGGAAATATAAACTTGATCATGGGACACATGAAAGCTTCACCTGTCACCAAGATAGGAGTTTATTCCTTAGTGCTAAATAGTGGGTTTACATTAGATTTGAATAAATGTTATTATTCGCCAGAAATGGCAAGAAATATTATTTCCTTTCATGCATTGTATAAACAAGGTTTTACCTTTTATTTTGATAATAATAATGGTAGTATTGATGCTTTCTTTAATAATGTTCTTTATTTTAAAGCATTACCTTGTGATGGCGTGTATGAAACTGTATCTGTTGTAGATAATCTAGGAAATAATGTATTATGTATTAACTCTTCCACTAGCTTAGATAAAGCATCCTTATGGCATTGGCGTCTTGGACATGTAAGCAAGAAACGCATAGGCCAACTCCAAAAGGATGGAGTCTTGGAGTCATTTGACCTAAATGCAGATGATAGTTGTGAATCTTGTTTGCTTGGTAAAATGAAAAAGTCACCTTTTACTGGCACTTGTGCTAGGGGTGAAGGTTTGTTGGACCTCATACACACGGATGTGTGTGGACCCTTCAGAACCGCCACAAGAGATGCTAATCGGTTCTATGTGACTTTTACTGATGATTTTAGTAGATATCGATATGTCTACCTAATCAAGCATAAGTCAGAAACCTTTGAGAAATTCAAAGAGTTTAAGCAAGAAGTGGAGAATCAGTTGGGCAGGAACATTAAGATGCTTCGATCCGATCGTGGTGGTGAGTATCTTAGTACTGAGTTCCTTGACTATCTTAAGGAATGTGGGATTGTCTCACAATTGACACCTCCTAGGACACCACAGTTGAATGGTGTAGCTGAGAGGCACAATCGGACCTTGTTGGACATGGTTCGTTCCATGATGAGTCGAGCTTCGCTACCAATCTCATTTTGGGGGTATGCCTTAGAGACTGCCGCCCATATCCTTAATCTAGTCCCTACAAAGAAGGTTGCCAAAACACCTCACGAGGTGTGGACTGGAAAAGTTCCCAATCTAGACCACATCAAGATTTGGGGTTGCGAGGCTTTCGTGAGACGCGAGACTCACGATAAGCTCGAACCCCGAAGTGAAAGGTGTATTTTCATCGGCTACCCACAGAAATCCTTTGGTTACATCTTCTACAGACCCAATGATAATGTGGTCTTTGTAGCAAGAAGAGGATTCTTTCGAGAGAGAGAATTCATGAGCCAATGAGACAGTGGGAGGCAAATTGACCTTGAGGAAATTCAAGAGTCAAGTGGTGAAGGAACCTCAAACCCTAGCCCTCAACCTGAGGAGGAAACTCATGTTGAGCCGACTGAAGAATCTATACCTCTGAGGCGTTCCACCAGAGGTAGGAATGCACCTGAGCATTATTATGGTTTTCATATTACTGCAGAAGGTGAGACACTTATCAGTGATAATACACTGGTAAATTTAGATGAGCCTAACAGCTACACGGAAGCCATGGCAGGCCCTGAGGCTGCTAATGGAAAGAGGCTATGGATAGCGAGATACAGTCCATGTATGACAATCAAGTTTGGAACTTGGTTGACAATGTACCTGATCGTAAGATAGTTGGCTGCAAATGGATCTTCAAGAAGAAGACCGACATGGATGGTAATGTACACACTTATAAGGCACGACTGGTTGCAAAGGGTTATTCTCAAACTCCGGGAGTTGATTATGATGAGACCTTTTCACCAGTGGCCAAGATTAAGTCTATTAGGGTTCTGTTAGCCATTGCTGCATTTCATGATTATGAAATATGGCAAATGGATGTCAAAACCGCTTTCCTTAATGGAAACTTGGCTGAAGATGTTTACATGGTTCAGCCAGAGGGTTTTTTCAGTACAGAGTACCCCAGTAGAGTGTGTAAGCTCGAGAAATCTATTTATGGATTAAAACATGCACCTCGCAGATGGAATCTTTTCTTTGATGAGAAAGTCAAAGAATTTGGCTTTTCAAGGAGTGAAGATGAATCTTGTGTCTATATCAAGGCTAGTGGGAGTATAGTCAGCTTTTTGGTACTGTATGTGGATGACATACTACTCATAGGAAATGACATCCCAACCCTGCAGGAAGTAAAGTCCTGGCTTGGGAAGTGTTTCGCTATGAAGGACCTTGGAGAAGCTGCATATATCCTAGGGATAAGGATTTTGAGAAACAGGAGTAAAAGACTAATTGGACTTAGTCAAAGCACCTATGTGGACAAAGTGTTGAAAAGGTTCAATATGCATAACTCCAAGAAAGGAGAGTTACCCATCCAGAGTAACGCCAGATTGAGTAAGACACAAAGCCCTAGTACTGAGGCTAAGATAGCAGAAATGAGTCGAATACCTTATGCTTCAGCTGTAGGATCGATCATGTATGCTATGACGTGTACTCGATCTGATGTAGCCTTTTCTTTGAGCATGGTTAGCAGGTATCAGGGGAACCCTGGCAAGGCACACTAGACCGCGGTAAAGAATATCCTCAAGTACCTACGGAGGACTAAGGACTGGGTCCTTACCCTCGGTGGCAGTGAGGACTTGAGAGTTGTAGGGTACAGCGATGCTAGCTTTCAGACTGATAGGGATAATTTCCGCTCTCAGTCGGGCTGGGTCTTTACTCTAAACGGAGGGGCAATTACTTGGAAAAGTTCCAAGCAGGAGACAGTGGCTGATTCCACTTGTGAATCAGAGTATATAGCAGCAAGCGAGGCAGCAAAGGAGGCTATATGGCTAAAGAACTTCATCGGAGACCTTGGAGTTGTACCAGCTATAAAGGAGCCAATGGAGATTTTCTGTGACAGCAATAGTGCGGTTGCCTTAGCCAAGGAACCAAGAGATCATGGGAGATCCAGACACATTGATAGAAAATATCACTTCATCAGACATCGAATAGAAGAAGGAATCCTCGTGGCAAAGAGGGTATCATCGGATGAGAACCCAGCAGATCCCCTCACGAAGGGACTGACTCGGGCTAAGCATCTCCAGCATGCTCGGAACATAGGGCTGAAGGATGATATTAGTTTTAGTAGTTAGATAATCTTGAAATTTGTAAAATGTAATTGATATTTGATGATAAATAAAAGCTGTTATTTATGAGTAAAGTGTTGCTATCTCTTGTCAATCGTTTACTATTATTTCTTTTTGCATGTTTTGACTTCCAGAATAATTATGTTATGGTTTATATCATATTATTCAAACTCTCCACAGTCGGTCATATGTTGGAAGTAGATATGAATCAAGACTGTCATGGGTTGGCTTGTAGAGGTCTAAGATGTTAGACAAAGCGGGGCTACAACACTAATGAGTGCTCATAAGTTCTGAGTATTGGATCAACCCACGCTCACTTGTATCACTTCATGGAATTTATCTCGAGTGATCGTGAGACGGTAATATCATATAAGTCTTCAAACCTAGAGATATGATTTGTTGCCTATGAGTTGGTTATGCATTGATTGCACGAAAACGCATTGGTAACTCGATGTTATAAACCGTGCTTTTGTGTGTAATTCAACAAGTAGTAGAGCAAACATATGAGTCGAAGTTTATCTGTTCCTTCTAGGATTAGAAGCGATATCTGGGCCCCTCGATGATTTTGTTTTGACCTATGTACCGGGCCCGGTCAGAACTAAATTCATGTGTTCAGTTAAGTTCTATGTCAAACAAATCGGAAATAGGGAAACAAATGCTGGACAATAAGCAAGACCATGTTCCATGTATTTGTCCGGCTAATATCTAGAACAAAGGATTATATGATCACTTATCTAAAATGGCGCTTCATAGTTCAACAGAGTTTTAAGAGCTACGATTGCTGATCGGTTCCTGAAGTCATACTTGCAACTATAGTTATTAGACTTATCCAAGTGGGAGACTGTTGGATATAGTGTCTAAGTCCATAACTATATTTGGTATATACTTGACCCGACCTGACATGGTCCATTTGGGTTGCACTTCACCCGAACAATTTATGGATAATCGTTTGAGAATAGTATAAGTTATGATTTATTAATATATTATAAGTCCTAAAATATTAATATAAAATCATATTATTTAATTAGTATTGATCTATAATTAATTTAGAATTAATTTAGAGATCAAAAGTATGACTAATTAAATATGGGCTCTTGTATTTATATAGTGTGGGCTAATGCTTATTTGGAATAGGCTAGGCTTGCATGGAAAGTCCATGGATACTCCATGGAGCTTTAACCCATGGATCTCATGGAAATGAAAAGACATGGGTATTAGGGTTTACATGGATGTAACCCTAATCCACCACACTATATAAAGGAGGCTTTGATTCTTGAAATAACACTAGTTAATGTGTGTAAACTAAGAGGGCCGATTTCAAGAAGTTTGTGACTATTCTCTCAAGTTTCCAAGTTTGTGGTGATTTGTGACTTCCATTTGAGGCATCCACATTATTGGTGCTAGGCTCTCAAACTCCAAGCAATCAACTACTACTACAACGTAAGTAATTCTACTAGTTTTATTTGATTCAAGTATCCCATGCCATGCTAGTTAGGATAAGAACCTTGGAAAAATAATTATTTGCATGTATCTTAGTCAAACATAGATCCAAGGTTTCTAGGGTTGCATGTACACCATATGAGTGTTAGAATGCTTAAAACCCATCAGTTCTTTGCGTTAGCATGTCCGAGTCTTCGGTGCCACAACATAGCATTTTGTTCGGAGACTCTTGAGAAGAGGCAAGTGACTTGCTCTGGAATATTATTGTTCATGTCAATGATGTATGCATTGCCATCCCTTTTAGATGTTACAAGAATCCAATCATCTGGAATGACGATGCCTGGCTTCAGAATCAGACATTCTTTATCAGTGAAATGAGTCGAATATCCTTTGTCACAAATTTGAGAGACACTCAACAGGCTATGCTGTAACTCGGGAGCGTAGTTGACATTTTCGAAACTCAGCACTCCATTTGAAACGGTTCCTCTTTGAGTGAACTTTCCGCCTTCACCTCCCGTAAAGGAAACATATCCGCCATTAAAAGTTTGAATGTCGTTTAGTTGGGAGATGTCTCCTGTCATGTGCCGGGAACAGCCGTTGTCGACATACCACTGTCTGGCGACATTCCTCCGCAACTGTCTCTGCACAATGAGCGGGATTATTTAGATTTTGGGACCCAGGTCATTACAACCCTGGGTTGACGCTTAACATTCACAGATTTATCCTTTGTACTTTTTGATTTTGTACCATTATTGGAAACACTTTCAGAGGGTGATGATGATTGGCCGGAAGTAGATTTGGGCACCCACTGGTATTTAGGTTTTGAAAATTTCACTGGTGATTTGGAAATGGTTTTCTTTAGCTTTGAGCGTTTAGATTTCCAAATAAAATTAGTCGAAGATCCAGACACACCCTTTGACGAAATCGATCTCGACTTAGTCGCATTCGATTCCGGCAAAGCACCTGTTGCTGATTTAGTGAAAACCTGTTTATTTGATTTAAAAACGATCCTTGTTTTATTATGATTAACCTTCCAATCATCATCTTGAGGGAAAGATCTCGAGGAATTTCTAGTTAAAGACCTTCCTCGAGCCTCGTTCTCTCTCCTTGGTGAGGAAAAATGCACAAATGCCATATTGGGACAATTCTGAGCGATGTGACCAGCAGTACCACAGTTGAAACAAATTTTCTTATTATCACTAGACCTGATACCGCCCTTATCAGATTTCATGCTCTTATCTATTTTTCTAACTTTCCCACATGTGCACGCGCAGGAGTTAGATTGTGTGACAGATGTAGAAGGTGTGGATGTGCTAGTGTCAGATTTGGCAAGTTTCTCAAAAACAACACCACAATTTTCAGAATCATCAGTATTAGACAACAAATCACCACAAATAAAAATTCCATTCTTAACATCAGACACAGACACATCGCAAATAGGAACACCAAACTTAGACACCACATTATTTGACTCAAACTTCTCATCCTCTTGCTTTCCCTCGTTTACTGACACATCTGCATTTGAAGTAGAAATGTTAGTATCCAAAACCCTAGCAGTAGGTCCTGTTGCCTGTTCAGCCGCTGATTTACCGTAAACCATAAATGGTTCATGGTCTATCTCAGCTTGGGTTAAAGGAATAGCAGTATAATTGTGGTTATAAGGAGGAGGGACACTCTCATAGCCTATTACTACTTGCTTCTGGTCCTTCCATTTCATTTGATGTTCAATTATAGATGCAACTATTTCACTTGACCCATCGAATTTCTTGAAGTTGAAATCAACGTTTGTAAAACGAATCTTCAATGTGTCAAGTTGAGCAGTTACAACAGCAAGTTCTTTTTCAAGATATTTATAATTAACACATTTATCACTATATTCTGCTTGTAGTTTCCTGAAGTCCTTAGTCTTGGCCTCTAGTTGTTCTTTTAAGGGTTTCTGGCCTTTCTAAGTTGATATTTGTCGTATTTAAGTTCCTCTATTTCTCTCCGCATAATATCAATGTGTTCATGTAGATTTTTGACATTATTAATGCAAGTTTGAGAGCAATAACTACCTCTGACTTTGCAGGCTTTGTAGTGGTCTGTACCCTAAACGCGAACTGCAGATCCATTATTTCTGCCTCTGGGTCTACTTCACCTTCTCCATTTGCAATGTTGTTGATCTAGGCAAAATGCGCATTTTCAGGACCCGAGATGTTTAGAGCCTGAATTTGGTCATCCCAGTCAAAAGACTGAGCCACCACCGCAAGATTTGCGGTCTGATTATTGATGGTGGCTCCCCTGCTGCTACCTATTGGCACCATTATTCTTTCGCTGTTCTCTCTCGTATCAGGCATAGGACAGTCTCTGGTAAAGTGACCCGGTTCATGGAAATTAAAGCATCGGAGTTTGCCGTTATGGAACCTACCCTTCTTCTCTGCATTCATTCCCCAGTTATTTTTGCCTGTCTTTTTGGAGAACTGTTTGGCTCTAAACACCGCCATAGCAATTTGTGATGTTATGTCCATTTCTTCAACATCTTAAGGATGAATCTGGTCCAAATCAGCAAATGACAATTGAGGGGGCAGCTCACCAGCTACAAAAGCATTATAACAATTGACAAGACTAGTTGCAAGAGCCAAATTTTCTTCATTCTCTTTGGGAGCAAGGGTTGGAGCGGGAACTGGAGCAGGTGTCTTTGAAGAAGAAGAAGCAACTTGTGGATGAAATAATGGAGATTGAACACTTTGCATGAATGGTGTGGCATATGATGATGATTGAGGAGCAGTATGTGGTTGAACTTGAGGATTGGTGAAAGATGCGAAAGCATTGTTTGATTGAATTCCGAGATTAGCAGAAGAATATGAGTTAACATGGTTGATCTCTCTTTGTTTGTCATCCAGATCACAAGCTTTAATGATGGCCATGAGTTCAGCTAAACTAAGTCGATTAAGATCCTTTGTTTTCTTGATCACAACAACATTCATATCCCATGTCTTTGGGAGAGAGTTAAGCAACTTCTTGTTGACTTCTGATCTTGGCACTGAAATCTCAGCTGAACTCATCTCAGTGGTGAGTGTGATAAAGCGTTGCAGTTGAACTTCCAAAGTTTCTCCAAGAATGTGATTAAACATATTGAATTTTTGTCTCAGCATGTCTTGACGACTTTGTTTCATATCCTCATTTCCTTCATACACTTCAATTAAAGCTTCCCACAAAGCTTTTGCAGATTTGTATTCCCGAAAACCCTGGGCAATTTCAGGTGATAGAGCCATAGTGAGTGTAGCAAGTGCCTTTTCTTGAAGTTCAACAGTCTCAAATTCTTCATCAGTATAATCTACAAAGTCCTTGTCAATAACTGTTCCATTTGCAAGTGTTGTTGTGATTCTGATAGGTCCTTTTAAGATACATCTCCAGATTTTGAAATCCTTCATCTTGATATACTATTCCATCCGATATTTCCATTCTGGAAAGCCTTCAGCTGATAGCAAACGAGGAATACGCGTGGTTGTTCCCATTATGGAATCCAGTTCATGATGAATTGTTGAATTTTGTGAGTCCATTTTTTTTAGAAATGATCAAATCGAAAGTCTAACAAGAAAAAATACTTAAAATTAAAGGCTCAAGCAACGGCCGCACAAGGATTACGGCCGTACAGGGATTACGGCCGTACAAAGAACTACAACCGTACACGTCAACCGTACACAAGGATTACGGCCGTACAATGATTACGGTCATACACTCTTCAACTAACTTCAACCGTACACAAGTCCAATGATCTTGAATGGTTTACGGTCGTACACGGGAGTCCGGCCGTACACGCTTCAAATAACTTCAACCGTACACACCAAAAACACTTGAATTCCAAGTAAATTCTTATCCAATGGATTTGAATGTTGATCAAAAGCAAATATCCAATTAGTAATCTTGAATTATCCTCAAAAATGATGAAGTAATTCTGGCCATACCCTCAAAGATCCAAATTGACACCGGTTTGGCTCTGATACCAATTGTAAGTCCCGATTTCAATGATCCAAACTAGTGATCAAACAGATAGCAATCAATCAGAATAAGAATGGAGTAGAGGAATGATTAAGCCAAGAATGCACACGTTAATATCACAAAAACGTCAGGTACACCTTGGATACACACACATACCTCACTTACTGACAGACACAGACACAAGCTATTTATAGGACCACTAGTTGAACACTCGTGTACGGCCGTACACAGGAGTACGGTCGTACACACGACCACGGCCGTACACAGCTACAAAAGTTACATATACCACAATAATGCCCAAACCCCTACAAATACTTATACAAGATGGATGCCTAGCCCAAACCACATAATTATGACCTATCAGAGAGAGGCGCTTAAGTGTATGAAACTCAAGGTGTTTTAGAGAGAGAAGAACTAGTGTGTGTGTACTATGTGAATGGATCATCATTCTATTCATTGAATACATCATAGATTCACTTGTTCTTCTTCTCCTTCTCTTCTATTTTGATCTGGCATCATCCGTTTGATTGGGATTCCGCACCATCAAACGGATCTAATTGATACACAAGCAGATTTGGGACTTACAAGTAGTATCAGAGCTTGGATTGTATCAATAAAAATTTTGCAGATCTGGAGCGTATTTGATCTTATTTTTGAAGGATTTTTGTGTTTTTGGATAGATCTTGGCAAAATAGGGGGGGTTGTTCTTCGCATTTTTGATAAAAACAAGTTTTTGATCGAGTTTTGGAGCCAAAATGGGTGAAAAACGTTGTTTTTCACGTAATTTGCGAAGTGTTTACGACCTTTGAAGATCATCAGTATACGGCCATTGAAGGGTTTACGGCCGTAAACCCGTTTACGGCCCAGAGTCCGAAGAAGCGTTTGCGGCTAGGGTTCCTCGGAGTTCACGGTCCTCGGTTTAAGGCCAGCCTCGCACGTGTTCGGTCGGGGGTTTGAGGTCTGAAGTTTACGGCCAGCTTCGCTCGTTCACGGTCTCGCTAGTTCACGGCTTCGGACGTTCTCGGCTCCAGCACAGTCCTCGCACGCGTCCTCCTCGTAAGCAGCCTCGTGTGCGCAGATTCCCTTCGCAACTTCTTATTAAAAAAAATTGATCTGGGGGGAAAAGGAACCGTCTACCAGTTGGGAAGCTAGACATCAAGTAAGTGGCTTGATGAGGATAACTAAGCTGACACGCCGGAGTTGGCTGCTGGCACAACAGGGTGGTGCCTTACCGCACCGCAGGCGGACGCGCGGTAGCGTTCGTGGTGGTGCTTCAGGATTCCAATGTACTGCGTCCAAGCTCGGCTTCGTCCTAGAAGCTACTGCTTCCGCCTCTCTAGGCTTCGCTATCGCTCATGACTGGTATATGGATCTCTCTATGTAGTGGTCGACCTTCTAGAAGCTTCGCCAGAAGCGACTAGTCGCTTCCCGAATGCCCCTTTCCTTGCCGCCAAACCACTAGGAGAGTCAGCAAGCTAGCTTGCTCGCATTCTAGAAACGGTAGCTTCCATGCCCTTCCTGCCTACTATTGAGGGTTGCAAGGATCGAACACGGATCTCTTGTTTTCAACTTCCAGCGCCTTACCAGTTGAACCAGCTTGCCTCACGTTCCATTCCTCCCGGACTTAATTCAAAAGGACTCCATTTCGGTTCCTAATTTTTGCAAATTTTACACTTTTTACCCAAAAATCAATTTCTTTTTATTTTTAAATTCCATTTTCTTCAAAAAAATTTAAATTTTAATTTTTAACTTTTATTTTTGCCTTTTTACTTAAAATTTTGACTTTGACTTCCAAGTTTGACCTTTGACTTTAAACTTTGACTTTCTCGTATAACTTTTAAAATTTCAAATTTAGCTTTTCGGTTTGACTTTTAAGTTTGACTTTTCAAGTTTGACTTTTAAGTTTGACTTTTTAAATTTGACTTTTAATGTTGACTTTTGAGGTTTTTAGTTAAAGGGAATTTTTGGTAAACAATGAGTTCCTCAAACATTCCGGTCAATGAAGTTTCTTGTTCTCAAACTTGCATTGAAACAATTAAATTTTTATGTGAACAAATTGAGTTGATAAAAAGAGAGAACGAGGACCTAAAATATGAGAAGTATGAACTTAAGAAAGACCAGAGATCATTAAAAGAGAAAGTAGAGGGAAAAGTAAATGACTTTAGAACCCTTCAAGAGGAATACAACAATCAATGTGAAAATTATAACTACATTAAGAAACAACTTGCCTCTGTGACTGCCGAGCTTGACACATTGAAAAACAAATTTTAAATGCAGATTTTAATTTTAGAAAATTTGATGTGTCAAGTGAAGTAGTTGTGTCAATGATGGAAAATAGTTTGATATTTAAAAATAACCAGCCAAAGGGTTTAGGGTATGATAAAGTTCCTCCTCCTTTTAATCACACTTATCAGTTTAACCCTTTAACCAAAGAATAAATGGACAGAGAGGCCCATCTTGAGTATGGCAAACCTGCCGTGGTTGTGCCAGAAAGTGTTGAGCTGAACGTTTCTGATGCTTCTACTTCCTGTGCAGGAAAAGTAGCGGAAGATGAGGACAAGGAGAACAAAACTACTTCTAATTATGTTGATGTTGTTGATTGTCAAACAAATAACTCCCTGAACTCTGAATCTGTTGCTTCTAATCATACTGTTGTTGGTAAATATAGGCCACCGAAAGAACCGATACAAGTGCCTGCTGCAAGTGTGCTTGTGGGAACAACCAGAAACGAGGTAAGGGCATGCCACCAGGGGCAGGAAGAAACAACTCCTACGTGAAGAAGTAGACTTGCTTTCACTGTGGAACACCTGCACACATTGCCAGAAATTTTCCTAATCGCGCATACGTTCCCTACTACGTACAAGTATGGCAAAATGCGCCAAGAGGGAGATTTTTCAAAAGAAACCCCTCAAGGTCACGTTCAGAGAATGGCGACTGGAACGCGCAAAAGGCCAAGAATCAAAATCCCAAGGGCAATAAGGGAATTTCGGCCAAGAAGTACAATCCAAGAGATGCTCCAATGAAACCAAGACCGGTCAGGTCAAAGTCATCTCGAAGATCGGCTTCAAGTTCTGAAACAAGTGTCGGGGAACCCATCGGATCGAACAAGAAATGGGTTAAACCCAACTACAGATCGGTTCCAAAGGTTCAATCTCCCAAATCTCCTAATGCTTCTAACGTTTCTTCGTCTTCTGTTTGTGACAAGCAGGATATGTCGTGGGAGAGAGTACCTTGCGTAGATGACAAAGGTCAACCCAGTTTCAAAATGGACTGGGTTCCTAAGACCAACTGATCCCGCCCTGTGTCGGAGCAGCTATGGAGGCATATCATCAAAATTCGGTCTGTTGATAGTGGCTGTTCCTGGCATATGATTGGAGACATCTCTCAACTGTACAACACTCGGAACTTTAAGTGAGAGTATGTGTCCTCTGCGGGAAAGGAAAGAAAGAAAGAAAGGAAAGGATCACACATGGGGTTTTGTGCTTAACGATGCGAAGAATTTTTGGATCTGTTATGAGATGATGCGTGTTGTTCTCAGGCCTTCTGGATGCAAATTCAATCGGTGACTTACGTTTGAGTTTTCTTATCGATACTCCTGAGTTTATCTTAAACTGATTCGTTTTGAAGACAATTTTTTTTATTTTCTTATATGTCTGTTGGGAAGTGATATCAAGAAAGTGATAACGGGCAGTCTAAACATGTGTAAGGGACTGAATCTGAATTGTCTAGACTTTATGTTCAATGTTCTTGTAGGCACGAAGGATTTAACAGTGTGGATTTATATAGGATTGTTTGGACTGACCATATGAAGCTCGGGTAGATTGAGCAGTGAGATAAACATGGGAACCCACGGGATACATTAAATTAATACTCATCTAGAACACTGGTTCAACTTTTCCTTGATGTACGGACTTATGTCCTTAATTCTGGTTCTGATAGGGCAACTCGGGGGTTCTGATAAAGTAGGTATGTAGGAAATTATTTTCTTGGTTTCTATCTGTCAGTCATATGTTGCTTCCTCTGCGTGATTGGAAGAGATCCGACCTGTAATGCAACATATGCAACTCTATTTCTACGCATCTCCTTATATATGAAATTCTTTCTATCTGTTAGCCATATGATGTCCCCTCTGCGTGATTGGAAGATCCGACCTGGGACACATCATATGCACCCTATTATCTCTATAACCCTCTATCTCTGTTAGTCATATGTTGTCCCCTCTGCATGATTGAAAGAGATCCGACCTGGGACACAACATATGCACCTATCTCTAAATCTGTCTTCCTCCTTAATAATTGTTTACTCACCTAAAGTAAGGAGTTCTTTGGAAGTTCTTGATAACCAGGGTATATCGGCAAGTGGGGAACACGTTCTAGTGCAACTAAAATTGAACCATTTAGAGGTTGTCTGTAGATTTCCCAGCTTAATTTAAGTGGACAACAATACCCATGGTCGTCATCAGCTGAATGGTATCTTTGGAAAAAGTTTGTCAATATTCTTCTTGTTTAAATGGACCACAATACCGACAATTGACCAGATCTATTCATGAAGGTGAAGGTACTGATAAACAAAGTTACGACTGTCTCACAATTTTGATCCCAAATATTTTTGTTTTTGTTAAATTTGTTCATAGTTTTCCGCTATGCAAAAATTTAGGGGGAGAATTAAAAAAAATGCAAAAAAAAAATCAAACAAAAATCAGATAATTAAAAAAATCAAACAAAAATCAGAAAATTAAAAAACTCAAATAAAAAACAAAAAATTAAAAATCCAAAAATAATGTTATTTCTGTTTTATTTCTTGTTCAGAAAAAATCAAAAATCCAAACATATTTTTGTTGCTGTTTTTAATTTTCATAAAATATGAAAAATACAAAAAAATATTGTGTGCTAAGTTTTATTTTAGTTTTTTTTGTCTTGAAAAGTGAATTCGGATGTAGATGAGACTCATGGAGACTGTATCGAGATTTTCTAAGCCAAGGCTTCATCCGTGATTATCGAAGAATTCTCATTCGAAGGAACAAGAAATGAAGACTATTCTTTCAACATTCAATCTTTCAACCCCAGAAGCAAGGTGAAGCTGTACTTGAAGATTATGTGACAGATTGCATTGAAGCCTCCTCAATCAATTTGCTGCTATCTGTGTACCTACTGAAGTGATCCAGAAGTTTTATTCTTTATTCTCTTTGAAGATTCTCAAGCTGAAAGTGTTGATTTTCAAGAATCTCTACATGAAGCCTCCAAACCCAATGTGCGTTCAGATTCAAATTTTGAAGAAAAGCCCAACTGCTCAAGATGAAGTCATTAATTGAAGATTCATCAAGTTCATCTTGAAGTTGTGAAGAATTCGAAGATTAAACGCTGAAGCCAAGCTCCCAATGAAGACTGACAAGAAAAGCTAGCTACTTTTTAGGTGGAGCTTGTTGGGTCAATTAGAAAAGAAAGCTATAAACCAAGGGGGAGATTGTTGGGTCTAAAATATTGGTTTATACTTTACTTTTCTAGGAAAATGTATTTTTCAGTCATGTAATTGGTGTTTGCAGTTGTGTTTACGGCCGTGAACAGGTTCACGGCCGTGAACCCATTCACGACTCATATGTCATATATATAGATGTTAGGTGGGTGAGGAGTGTACGGCCAAGAGAGAGAGAGAGAGGGGAGCTTAAGTGTGTGAAACTCAAGGTGTTTTAGAGAGAGAAGAACTAGTGTGTGTGTACTATGTGTATGGAGCATCATTCTATTCATTGAATACATCATAGATTCACTTGTTCTTCTTTTCCTTCTCTTCTATTTTGATCTGGCATCATCCGTTTGATCTGGATTTCGCACCATCAAATGGATCTGATTGATACACAAGAAGATTTGGGACTTACACTTTCCTAACAGGTTGGTCCCTATTATGTTATAATTAATTTCTTTTTTGTTTTTAAACCCATACAATGTTTATATATTAATACCATCATAAGTAGCATTGTCTCTTACAGATTTTGGTGGACAAAAAAGTTGATTTTTTTATTTTTTATTTTTTAAAACCATATTACTTATGGTTCATAATTTTCTTAAAAGGCAATCCGTTTTTTTATTATCGACTAACATCTCACTTTTTTTGTTGATTATAAACTAGGAAACATAAGGTGTTTGTGGATAGTTGTTTTGAGCTGTTAAATGTATTTCTGAAATGAATCACTAAAGTTTGTAAGGGTATTTTATCGTAGGATTTGATAATGTGTATTTTTTTGTCAGAGACATGAGCATTGCATATATTAGATGATGAAGATAAATGTATTCTTACAGAATGTAATTATCGTCTGATGTTAGTCTCATAGAATGTCATTCTCGTAAGAATGGTTGGAATCAAGTCGACTCTGGACCATTGAAGAAGATCAAGTGCATTTGTCCAAGAATTGTATATGTAAGCTTGATATGGTTTTTAAGAATTTATTTCATTTTTATTACATTCTGTTAGAATATGTATAATTGTATTAAAATGTATAAGACTATTATTCTTTATTAATATGTATGAATCTACATTCAAATGTCCATGAATATATATAAGGATCTTGTTATTTTTCAGCTAATGTTTAAAAAATGTTGTCTTTCTTCAAGAAGTTAATTTAATAAAAATATTTATTCTGTCAGAAATATGTATCATTGCATTTTTATAGAATATCATTTTAACATAATAAAATCGGGTATAATTAAAAATTACCCTAGAATTAAAATTGAATTGATTAAAAAAATCATAATTTTTAGATCAAGAAAATTAAATATCCCCAAAAATCTTGAATATTCCTTTTTTAATTTTATCTCATTTAACTAAAATACATTTATAGTGATATTAAATGGTATTTTTCAATTATTTTTAATTCAATAATATTTATTAATCACTTTCTTAAAATAACTAAAATGATTTGTCCACAATCAACCCTACATTCACACAATCATTTGTTAAAATACAATAACCTAGCCATATATATATATATATATATATATATATATATATATATATATATATATATATTAAATCCAGACATGGCTTATGAATAGTAATCTTTGGTGGTCTACAGTTTTGGCCCAATGTTTCTTACGCTTTGTTAAAGATGGTCCCTTTTTCTTTAATTTGCTAGGTATTGGTTGTTGCTTTTACATTTTGGCATATTTAGTCCCTACAAAAATGGTTTTATATTTTAGCAGATTTAGTCCCTGCAACAAAGGTTATACATTTTGATAGATTTAGTCCCTGCAACAAAGGTTTTGAAATTTGACAGATTTACTCCCTATAATTTTTTAATTTACAGAGAGAAGGTCCCAATAATTTTTTTTTTCAAAAACAGTCCATATGTGTAACATTTTTGTATTTTGGTAGGTTTGACCCCTGTGTAAAAACTAATTAAAAAATTGTCCCTGTAATTTATAGAAAATGTGTACGTACTTGACAATTCTGCCACCTTATTTTGTGGAGTTTTCGCTTCTACTCTCTAGCATTCACTATACTGCTGATCACATGACTATACATAAAAATAAGGGAAAATGACATAAATGCCCTACAAATATTTTAGGGTTTACCCATTTAGTCCCTAAAGTTTTTTCGGGCTTTATGGGTCCCTAAACTAGGATATGACATGCTCTTTCAGTCCCTGTCAACCTGTAATAGCCGGTTCAGTGACCTTTTAGACCAAAAAAACTTACATTCTGCCCCTATAAAGCCAAAAAAATAAGTTCGGGGATCAATTCGAGTTTTACATTAAGTCAACAAAATATGCAGAAGAACCCACAAACGTGTGTACTATATTCAATAAGAAGAGGGGAGAACGATGGATTTTTTTTCATGATAAGGAAGAAATTAAGGTGGAATAATGCAAGTTTTAAGCAAGTCAACATTTGACATGAAAACCACGATGATTACGCTATAAATTTGTGAGAAAAAGGTGAAGATTTCTCTTTGGTGCCTGAACTGGGACCGAGAATAGTGGTAGGAACTTTATCATGTGAAGAACAACAAATCCCCATGATTAAACCCCCTGTTTTTCCTTGATTTCCTGTAGGGGAGAAATCAAAATTCACGAAGGAGAGAGGTGAAACCTAGGAAATGGAGTATTGGTGAGGATTTCAATATAGGAACATGTGAAAGCTGCTTGACTTCACCTTTTTCTATTTTAAGATTTCCTTGACCATGGACTTCAATGAAGGATTTTGTAAAATACCCATATGCCTACTTTAATTTTGGAATTTTTGGTGGGTGTGGTGGAATCCGTGAAAAAATACAGATGACATTTATGTAGGACATAGAGGCTGAATTTTCAATAGGTGGTGGGGAAGAAGACCAAGTCAAAGGCCAAACGCCATGGATGAAGTTTGATACTTTGCTTGGTTGACATTCTTTGCGCACAATTTGCAAGCATCACATTTAAGTCAAAGACTAAACATTTATGTACAAACTAGTTGGTTTTTTTAATGAATATTGTCATTAGATTAGGTATTATTTTGTTATATTGGCTACGTAAAGTATGTGAGTTGTAACTCAATTAAAAAACATGTAACTTACTACATAAACTAACTGAAACTCATTTAAAAACATGTAAATTTACATAAACAAATAATTAGCTTATAAATCAACTCATTTTGATAACAGGTATGGACTTTGGTCTTTGGAAAATAGAAATAGATGGAATAGAGCCAGATGAACCTTTTTTTAGTTATGAAATACGAATTGAGCCCCGAACTTATTTTTTTGGCTTTATAGGGGCACAATGTGAGTTTTTTTGGTCTAAAAGGTCACTGAACTGGCTATTACAGGTTGACAGGGACTAAAAGAGCAGGTCATATCCTATTTTAGGGACCCATAAAGCCCGAAAAAAACTTTAGGGACTAAATGGGTAAACCCTAGAAGGTTTGTAGGGCATTTATGCCAATTTCCCTAAAAATAAACAATAAAAATTATATTTTACCAAAAGAAAAATAAAATTCATATATATTTATTCATGAGTAGTACTGCAACACCATAGAAACTCACCCACGCTTCCTGAACTTTGTAATATCCGGCAATGTTCTCGACAAAGGAAAGGCACGTGATAACAAGATGCATATAATCATTGCCTCCCTCCAGGAAGAAATCAGAAAAACACACACACACACACACACACACACATATATATATATATATATATATATATATATATATATATATATATATATATATATATATATATATATATATATATATATATATATATATAATTTATCTAACCCGGGGCGAAGCTCGGGATCTTTTTCTAGTTACTATTATTTTTGGTATTTATCTCTATGGTTTCAAATCACCTGCCTCTAAATAGAGTGCTCGAAATCCGGTTTTGACACATGAGAAATATACCTCTTAGATATCAAATTTTGGAATCCTGAAAAACCCTAAGAATCCTGAATCGCCGTTCTTACCTCGTGACCATCTAGTCCCCAGGACGTGACCGAAGAATAGAATTAAGACTTCGATTATGTTTGTGCTTGAAGTTCGAGGATTACTTGGCTCTATTTCTTGTTTGTATCTTGGGTGCGATCACAAAAGATGAACTCTCTTTTGGGTTCTCTAGTTTAATCCATTAGCTCGTCAAAAGAAGAAACAAACTAAGAAATCAAAGGTATGTTTTCTTAATAGTTATATTAAGTTACATAGATTAGTGAGTTTAGATCCTATAGATTTCTAGATTAGATCAAAATTGTTTATCGTTTCTGCTGCCATTTGTTTTGATCTAAAGAGGCTTGAAACCCATCACCATCATCACTATCAACTGCCATGGCCGCCGACCACGACTGCCATCGTCGAACAGCACCTGTCACCTTACTATGGTGGTGTTGGGTGGTGCTCTTTGTTCTACCTTGTGGCCTTGGTTTATGAATGGAAGTTTTAAACCTTAAGAAACTCATGCTTTTTCCATTAAAACTTTATACTTTAAAATTCTCCTTTAGACAACATAGTTTGTTTGGTGGTTTGCAACTCAAATTGACATTTTGGCTCAATACTTTTTTGTCACTCTTAAGTCATTTTTTTCCAGCTTTAGGGGTTGTTTTATGATGATTTAATGGGTTGAGAAGCCAAACTAACCCAAAAAGGCAAAGTTGTGAATTTTTGTATTTTGCCCTTTTTTGTCCAGTTTTGTAAAATTATAGAAAAATCATGGAATGTCAGATTTGAGAAAAGTCAGTGCCCAAAGTTCATGATTTGATTCTAGTAACTCCATTATTTTTTCCTTCACCTGTTGATAGCTCTTCCTAGAAAATCGTCATTTTCACTGACTGGTCCGAATTTAGCTGCTTTGATACACTGTATTGTAATATTCATATTAAATCATAGAAAACTAATTAGCCTTAAGGGTCATAGTTTCTGACTGGGTGAGAAGCTGACCAGGTTAGAAATTCTAACTGAATTTATGATGTTTGATTATTTCTCTGACTGATTGTGTGCTGAATGATGAAAATGACCATATTACCCTTATATTGTCTCTTGTGCTGATAAAATAATTATAAAAATACAAATTGTCACATAAAATCCAAATTAAACATACATCATCAAAAATCCAAATACAAATTGTCATACAAATTTAAAAGGTACATAAGAAATTGCGTAAAATTTAACGTTAACAATTTGAAAGTAATTGATTAGCAATCTGATCACGTAAAGTAGTCATATAGTTAACGACTTCTGAACCCCATTCTATGCCTTGTATGTTTTGGCCCCCACTTCCTCCACCTTCCACATCAGGAGTAACCATAGTGTATTGTTTAAAGTTCGTAAATAAATCGTCTTGAATATTGTATTTCCTTATCAATTATGGACCGCAACACAAGCAATGACTATGTCTCTTTGCACTAGAAAAGGATAAGGAGAAATTTGTTTTAAGATTGGGAATCTCTCCTTCAATACACCATAAGCACGTTCAATAATATTTCTAAGTTGTGCATGAGCATGATTGAATCTTTCTTCCTTGGTTAAAGCTTTGTTTTTTCGAAAAATCGACAGACCAATACATAGTATTGCGGTACGGAACCATAAATCCACGGGTGTTGGGGTATGCGACATCACAAAGGTAATATTTATCTGTAGCTGATTGCCACTTTTATTATATAAATAATATAGATAATAAAATTTATAGTAAAATTACAAACCTGGTGGAGGGAATGGAAATCCGGATGTCGGATTATAAGCAACTTCTTTCAAAACTTTAGAATCATGTGCTATACCCTCCCATCCAACCCATACAAAGGTGAATTTCATATCAAAATCACAAATTACAGTTACATTTTGATAAGCTTCACCTTTTCCTCTTCCCCTTTAGCGAGTTTGTTGATCAACGGGCAGAACTCGATGTATAAGTGTTCCATCTGGTGCACCTATTACTCTGTAAAATATTTGTGTTAGCCTTCTATGTCCTTGTGAGGTATTTCTTGTTGGATTAGAAGATGTTGGTACTATAATTTCTCTTGCAAAACACATCATTGTAGTTAGGACCTCGTGAAAGCATCGATGAATCGTTTGTGTAGAGTGTTGAAATCTTCCTTTAACCGCTCGAAAACGTTCATTATGTCCTATGACATGTAAAAATATACCCATCTTCTCTTCAACGCTTATTGTCCTACTATGTTGCAACTAATTTCTTTGTGTAAAATGATTTCATAATAGTACAAATGCATCTTGTGAAGGGCGCATCATATTGTAACATTATATAGGACATTCGTGTATAAAATCTTGCGTATACGCATGCACGCTTGCTATCGGTTCGCTAGCCCTTATTCTTTCAATTCTTCTTTGCCTTTGTCGGACCAACATCAACCAATACCACAAGAATATAAGTAAATATAAAAATTCACCTTGTTTATCTATATGTGAACTGTTAGATGTTAAATATAAATTACATTCAAATCCATAACATAAATCTGTAACATAAATATCAATAACATAACAATCCATATCACATAACAATCGATAACATAACATATAAATCTATATCAGATCCATTACACATAAAAATCAATAACATCACATATAAATCCATTTCAAAATCCATATCACATAAAAATCCATATCAAAATCCATAACCAAAAAGATCCTAATGTCAAACAATTAAAGCAAACTTCTTTCCTGCACTTGTCACCCACGACTCACAAGTCGACGACTTGAGGCACAACTATACTTTCCTATTACCAACTTCCAACTTTTCCATACATTCATCCATATCCTTGTCAAGGTTATTTGCTTGCGTGAATGTTTGTGCAGCCTTGATAATTTCCTTGCCAACTTCTCGCAACTCATCATCAAGTGTGGTTTCCTTGGGACCATTTTGTTCCCCCCCTCCCCTTGTTTTTTGTCTGGCCAGAGGATTTTTTACTTGCAGGTGAAGTACTAGTAGGTGGGGGTACTGTTGAGTTTGAGGTTGGGATATGCATATGAGGTGATGGGTCTTCCATCTCAGTATCCTCAAAATCATGTGTAGTAAATACTTCGATTGGATGAGGTGGTGTCGAAGATGGCCCAGACTGTGACCGTCGGTGGAGGTCGCCTCATCAAACAATTGTGTACAAAGATCAAGGCAAGCTAGGGGTGCATTTTTCATCTTATCTACATACTTGTTCAACAGTTTGAAAATTTAATAAATATTATCAAACTAGTAAAAAAGAATAAAATTTAAAAAATGTGTGTGTGTGTATAGACACACACACACACCCACCTTGGCCTCCGCTTCCCATTGCTCATTAGTCATGTTGAAAGAGTTCGTTAAAGGATTATAAAGATTTTTGATTTTATTTTTCAGTTTCAACCACACAGAATACTTTGCTTTTAAGTAGTGGTGTCAGTTTTTTCATTTGTTTTCTATCGACAACAAAATTATGCTTATTTTTCAATATCCCCATGACTACAATCTGTGAGCTTCATTTTAGGCCACTACCCTCCTGGTCATTATTGGTTAGTTCGTGTATACATGAATAAAAAAAATAAATAATCAACACTCTCTAACTTCTAACTAATTTTAGTTTTTTTATCTGGCATGTCTATTATAAAATAAAAGATAACTTAACACACATGTACAACATAAATCAAGCATAAATCTATTCATCATTTTTTAACAACATGTAAAGCATAAATCTTTATTTCATATGAATAAAATATGATTTCATACCTAGATCATAAAACATTTCAACAAATTCGGATTTCATACCAATGCTTACAACATAAATCATGATCATACAACATTCCGATTTCAGGTTTCATACAACAAATTCAGATTTCAGAAGATTTTAGATTTCATACGACATAAATCAAGAATAAAAAATCTGATTACATACACACATAAATTCTGATTTCATACACTAACATATTCTGATTTCATAGGCATAAATCTAATTTCATAACCTTATAATCTTATATCATAAACATATAATCGGATTTTATACATATAAATTCAAAATCACATACAAATAAACTGATTTCATACACTCATGGTCAACTTTCATGTAGATACAATCTGATTTCATACACAATTCGTGTGGAAAACAGATTTCATACACACATGGTTTTCAATTGATTTCATACATCAGCTTCAAAAAATACAATTACAAAACAACCAATGCTTACCTGCTATTGAAGATGTTGAAGTCGAAGTGATGGCAGTGAAGTCATTGTAAGTCACAGAGAAGGTGTCGAAGTTGCTAGAGGGATCTGTTTTAGGTTGCGCTAAAGGTGGAAGTAAGGGAAGAAACTGCGTGATTTATGTTGTAACATCCAAAAATGCGGTCCAAAAATTTCGTTTTTTAATTATTAATATTACCATAATTATCAAACCATTCCATCAAAACATGAGTCAAAGTATTTCAAAACATTATTATCAGAGTTTCCAAATCAAAACATCAGAGTAAACATCCCAGACTAAACATCATGGTGTGTGTAATGCAGTCATCCCGAGTTCTTCTCCTTGCAACTGGAGGTACCTGAAACCAAAACTGAAAACCGTAAGCACGAAGCTTAGTGAGTTCCCCAACCTACCACATACCATACACATAATCGCATATATTGGGCCCCCGCCCCTACATCGGTCCCCGACCGGCATCAGACAGTGTCCAACATCAGGCCCCGCCTGGCATCAAGCCCCGCTCGGTATACAGATTTGTTTTTGCAGGCCCAGTCTGTCTCTGGGTCCCACCCGCTATACACATACAAACAACATCATATAATCATACTAGCACATAAAGAATCATACACAATACTACATGCTCCAGTCCTAAGGCCTCACCTATCATGGGCCCCGCCCCTACTCCGCTAATGATGAGATATGGAACCCTGTCCACACTCGGTTAATGATGAGATACGGGACCCCGACCACACTCACCTCCCTACAAGGCACATATGAGTATCACAAAGACAACAAGTATAACTAAACATACACACCTTCCTTGGGCACCGCCCGACATCGTACCGTAGTCCGGAAACATACATATAAACATTCCTCGGGCCCCACCCGGCATCGGACCGTAATCCGGAAACATACAATACCAACAAATGTAGGAATCACGAAGACATCAAGCATACTAACATTCCTCAGAAACCGGCCGACATTGGACCGTAGTCCGGAACATACAATCATACATGCATACATATACGGGCCGACATTGGTGCCTTAGACCCGTTCACACAAATGGAAACTCGCCTCAAAAAGCTGAATCTCATGGATAGTCCTCTGGCTGCTAGCTGGCAATTCCCCTAACTGCTGATCCTTCGGCTCCCCGAGCGACTAGTCATCATATAAACTAATTAATTTCTGTATTCTCATAACTTAGCCATAATTCCTCACTGGGGTAAAAGACCATTTTACCCCTCACATACACTTGTCCAAATATGGACTCTAATCAACCCTTTTGAACCCTTTCCATACTTCATAACCCTCCAGGGTCAAACTTGGTCAAAGTCAAAGTCATGGTCAAAGTCAACATCCAAGTCAAAGTCAAAGTCAACGCTCCCAATTGACTCGACATGTCGAGTTTTCCCTTCAACTCATCGAGTTCCCGTGAATCACTGATCTGTGAAATCGCGATCCAACTCGTTGAGTTCTTCCCTTTTAACAGAATTGGAATTCCACGACCCAAATCATCGAGTTCATATATGAACTCGTTGAGGTCTTCAGTCTGTTAGCCTTTCTTAATGCATTAAGCCCTTATTCTTTAGATCTACACTCCATACTCCGAATCCAGACTGGAAATGCTTCTAGAAGGGTAAAGTTTCCAACTTTACCCATTAATACCTTTCCTAAATGGATTAAAACCCTAACCCAAAATGCCAAGGTCTTAATCCAAACATCACCAAAAGTACAAGATGAACCATGGGGTCATAGATCTGGACTCTAGGGACATGAAGATCACATAAATCTTCAAGCTTTATCCACATGAATGGCCATTTGGAGCTAGAAAGGCCAAAATAGAGGCTTAGAGGTTGCATGGGACTTCCATGGCCATAAAGTTGGGACCTTTATTCCATAAGAGCTCCTTTAGACTCTATATCTGAAGTGTTCTTCACTTGGGACGTCCAAATCCCAAGAGTCATATCATTTGGACCAAAAACCACATAAAAGTGCTAAGAAGGAGATCTACTCAACTACTTGGCAAGTTTGAGACTTGATTACCAATAAGTGATGAAAATGGAGTGAGGTTTCTAGATCTAGCACCTCTTACTTGTTCATTCAAGCTTTCCTTCCTTCCAAGAACTTCAAGCACCCACAAGAACACTCAAAATGGCTCACAATAGCATTAGGGTTTCGAGATCTAGGGTTTGGGCAATGGAGGCTGGAAATGAGGCCAAACTCTAAGTCATAAAGTGTTTAAATAGAGTGCAAAATCTCGGATCTAGGGTTTCCCAAACCCCGTCCAACTCGTCGAGTTGGTCTTCCAAAAACACGCGTGACAACATTCCTATTCGTCGATTTCTCACCCTAGAACTCGATGAGTTGCCTTCTTGATTGGAGGTTTTCTTTCCTTAATTGGCCTTCTGGTTTACGGGTGTTACAACTCTCCCCCACTTAAACTAGACTTCGTCCTTGAAGTCCGCTATATTCACCTACCCCACAAACATCTCAGGCATCATGCTCGCAGCTTTCCTCCTACCTGCGCTGAACCAACTGATGTTTCCCACGGGCACTGACACCCGCCATCCTGGGATTACAACCATCATCCCGCGCAATCAATGGCCTTCCCAAGACAATTGAACCTAACTATCAAGACCTTCCAAACCTGATGAAGGATAATCCTTACTGTCATACAAAGAACTACTTCTGTCTTTCCGAGATCTGAAATCTATAATGCTATGTCTCCCTGACGGGCCGCATATGCTCCAAAAACTACCATGCCAAAACCTCATCGAATAACTGTTCAACCGTAAAACTTCCCACCCCGATTATCTCGATGCTACCATCAGAAACAGAATCCCCGTCCATAACCAACTGTAGAATACTTATACTTGGCATAAGGCTCAAATAATCCTTCAATTAGAAGATTCATCCCTGAAATGGTTAGACTCAGACGAGAGTTGCACAACAGGGTCAAATCAATTACTCTGAGATTATTTAATCCAACTGTATGTGACTTAGCATCTCTGATCAGCAAACTACTCCTCACACAAGAATCCTCACATCACTACTTCTACATGATCATCATGGTGTCTCTTGTCCGCTTTCCGAACGAATCGAGACCACCCTAGTCCCAACTTATCTGTCAACTATCCAGAGTACCAGATTCCCACGCGGTTGTTGAACCCAAGAACACCCTCTCAGTCGCTCCGAACGACTTCTGAAGAAAACTTCGGCTATTGAAAACTACTCTGTCCACATTGCCACTCTTGGCTCAATAAATCCTGGGATCCCCGATCCCATACCTTAACCCAACGGTCTCTGCTAGGTCCCACCTGCATTGCTATATGCACACGGGCCTTGCCCACGGGTCTCACCCAAACCATCCTACGGAGTGGCTTTGCCCAAAGGTCTCACCTATCTAGGGCTACACTAGTCCAACTCCACCTCGAATCCCATCGACCTCTCCTTTCCTGATTCCTATCATGTTGTGGTCTGTCCACGACCCTACAATCTGACCCACCCAAGCCTAGTTATCTGACTGGATCTGTGAATGCTACGGCTTATTCCGTAGTCTAACAACACTTCCTCACACCATTTAACCACAAGAAAAATGCTACGGCTTTCTCGCAGTCGTACCATACTATTCCCCCTCTAGCTGACCGCAAGTGTATGTTACGACTATCCCACAGTCTTACAACACTTCTCACACTGTCTCATCCACTGATTGCCAACCCGAACACATCCTCATCAAGCACACACGACCTAACATCCTGACTGAACTCGCTTCCTAACAAGGATTTCCCAACATCAGCTATCAAACACCAAGAAGACGCGAACCCAACGTTAGGAAGTTTCCCAAACTCCCAACTTACACACTCCTCGACCCAAACAGTCACTTGAGCCGTCTTTCTCCCCAGCGGGAATGCGAACTCATCCGACTTTCGCATCTACTTCTGTTCCTGAATACCTGAATGATTCTCCCTCACTTTGATTCAACTAATATCTTACAGCACAGAAGAATGGAAGGATTCCTAATCCTTCTTACCATCAAATGATCAATCTGCTAGAAACCAATGCTTACCATTGTTAGTTTTCCAAAACTAACCAACGCTAAAGCAGTACAACTGTTGAAGACTAACAGAACACCTCCTGATCTCCAATCACACTTGCTACAGCTACCGCATCCTAGGAACCCACTATATAAGGAGACGGTCTCGAATCACTACCCTAAGTTTCATGGTATGCATATGGAATATAACCCAAAAATAAGCAGAAAATATAACTCCAAGATACACTTACTCATACCGATGCAATACAATAGCAATAAAATCATAAGTAACAACTGATAAGAAAGTAAAAGATACACACCTGCAACATTAGAAGCCGCTCGTGCGTCCTCTGTGGTCAGCTGGAAAGCCCTGCTCCTCGCCGCATGCGCCTGCGCCCGGCTCTGACGGCTGTCGGTGATCCTCAATGTCGTAGGGGCAGGTGCCATCACTTGTCCCACTGTAGCCAAACTAGGACATTGGGCCTTCTTGTGGCCCCGCTGACTGCAATGAAAGCAGATTAGGTCTGATCCATGGGTGGTGGCAGCAGTACAATCCCTGCTATCATGACCGATCTGGCCGCACTTGAAGCATCCAAAATCACCACCAGTGCCACTCGTGTGCCCTGCCGCACTTGCCACAGCAGGTACGGTCCTGATGACCCCTCAATCTAGAATCCGATACCTTGGGGCTCTTGCCCGATCCCGTGGATGTCTGAACATCGTCTGGCTTCATGTTCCTCTCTGCCTGCAAGTCGATCTCCCTCTCCCTGGCTCGAGCGATCATATCCTCCAGAGTCTTACAGCTGGACCGGCTCACACACTGCCTGATGTCGCTCCTCAGCATCTCATGGTACCGAGCCTTCTTCATCTTCTCGTCCGCTACATACTGCGAAACAAGAAGGGATCTCTCCCTGAACTTAGCGGTGATCTCAGCCACCATCTCTGCACTTTGCTGGAGGTCCTGGAACTCCCGTGCCATCTATTGCTATTGCACCTCAATCATTGGTGGCAACTCGGCCCTAAACGTGGCCGAGAAGTCTTTCCATGTCATCGCGTCCAACGCATCATTATCCCCAATAGCATGTCCAACCTCCTCCCACCTTCAGAAGACATGATACGAGTCGGACCTTGTCCCCCTCGGGACTCCGGCTATAACGAAAGGTGTTGGCGACATCTGCCAACCAACGACTGCTAGCAATGGGGTCCTTATCCCCATGATAGTATGGAGCTCCACATAATCTGAACTCCCTAAATGTCAACGTGCGCACCCCCATCATGGCCGCCATCTCGGTGTGGAATGCACCCAACCTATCGTCGAAATTCTCTAAAATGCCCTCCTTGACTGTGCCGAAGATCACAGGAGTCTGGTCCATAATACTGTGCATAATCTTAGATGATATAACCTCTCTCATCTACTCATCAAGCTACCCGGCTCCAGAGCCCGAGCCTGATCCCTCACCGGCACCTAAATTGCAAACTGGTCTGGTAAGTAGCGTCACCATGCTGCAACATATCATAATAACCATCAGAATACACATCATAACTAGAGGGATCACTCACACTACAAGTTCCCTGGTTTCATCTCAGCCCTCCTTGACTCGAGTATTGTGAAAGACCCACACTTTCATATTTAACATTTGTTACTCCAAAACATGCTACTTGCATATTCATAAAAACAATATTTTACATTAATAATGCTTTTACATAAGACTGGATACAAACCGACTATTACAAATTTTTATATGTTACATAACTTCCCAGGATACTATAAGTTATACATACATGAGTACAATAGTTTCAAACTATTCAAAATCTTCCAACAGTATACGATTATACTGGTTACTTATCTCCTACAATTTGTTAAACATTGAGAGGGGTAAGCGGTGACGCTTAGTGAGTTCAATAATAGATACAATATAACGTTATGCCATATATATATACTTCAATATGGCAGAAGCAAAGAGGAACAAGAAACAACAAAGGCATATGTGAATCATGTGACAAACTTTCCATATCAATCAATGATTTGATTCAAAGATATACGATCAATGAGACATGACAATTTCTATACTTGATATACATCAATAAAGCTTCGGCCCAAATAGCACAGAAGACATACACTTTCTGATTTAAACATTTCGGTAGATTTCAGGCTTATAGCCCTGTCTAACCATCTGCTAATGTCATAGAATAGAAGTCATTCTCTTACGGAGACATGTTTTACATGGCCAGAGGCTACGTACTAGTACCACCGTGAATCTAAGTCCTTTCACTATTCACATGGTCAAAGGTATAGCTTTGCTATCATAAATAGCATAAATAAAAATAACACGGGAAAATAACCCGGAATATTAACACTGAAAAGCACATAGCACATATAACACATAACATATAATTGTTCCTATATATTGAACTCACCGTGAAATAACCGGGGGTTAAAATAGTAATTTGGGCGGCACTTCGTTACTATAATTGACTTTGTTCAATGAAAACCGAGCCCTGCGAGGGTTGGGCTTTAAACCGAAAAGATAATTTCTCGGGCTCTTCGGGAACTTCGAGGTGTGTTTCGGGCGTTGGAAATAATCCCGGTGCTTCGGGGGAAGTTGAAATAGTGGAAATATGAGTTTAGGGGTGAAAAAGGGGAAAAAATCCAATATTACCCGGGAGATCTCGCAACCCCCCCCCCCCCCTTTATAGGGTGCGAGACCGAAGATCGATGGCTGAGAAGGCTCCACGCGGCAGCAGATGCGAAGCTCGGATGCGAGGGTGGGACGCACGTCGGAAGCTCGCAGGCGAGACGTGGCTCGCTTCAGACACGCCACGTTGGCGACACGCGTCAGATTTCTACCAGACCACTTCGGACTCGTCATCAGCATCGGACACGGGGCAGGTGACTCACCGAGATCAGACTTATCCATGCGAGGTTTCTCGAAAATTGTGCCCCAAACTTCTAAAATCCATAACTTTCGCATACAGACTCCGGTCTTGACGTTCTTTATATGCATGCGTAGGTAAAATTATGCTCTACAACTTTCGTTTAGACTTCGTCGGTTAATTTTGAATTTATTTTAAATATTATTCATTTTAACAGACCGGGACAGGAAAATCCGTTAAAAATTCATAACTTCTTCATCCGATGTCCGTTTTCGTCTGTCTTTTTACCGTTGTACTACTATTGACGAGACCTTCAATTCTCGTTTTGGTTGTGTCGGCTAAAAATCACTCGATCTAAAATTCGAGTTTTTAGCTGTCTACTGCTAAGCTGAAACTTAGAAAAATCATAACTTCCTCGTACGAAGTCAGATTTGGACGTTATTTTTATGAAAATTCTCGGTTTAACAAATACTACGATTTTCACTTAGACCACCAATGCTATAAAGTAATTTATCAAAAACTCACTTTTTACGTCATTCGGCGCCGTGCCGGTTTTGTCGTGGATCTTCGATTGGTCATAACTTCTTCGTTATAACTCGGATTTCGATGAGGTTTTCGCCTAAATGTTTCTAACGAGATTATTTACAAATTTCAATAATAAAATTTTACTTATTTCGAATTTTATATTTTCGTTAAATTTCAATATTTGTCTTTTGATTGGAATCTCACAAGACTTCCAATATTTTCCTATTGATTCTAAACATAGTTTTACTTCATTTCTAGTAAAAACATCTGTTAGAACTCAATACTCAATATCACATAATATTTCATAATATTATTTACTTTTAACATTTACATAACACGATTTCAAAACGTGTATGTTACAAATACCTCCTCCTTTTGAGGATTTCGTCCCCGAAATTACACCGATTAAAATAAATGGGGATATTTGGCTCTTATCTCTTTCTTATTTTCCCAAGTATAATTTGGGCCTCGATGGTGTTTCCACTTGACAAGCACCAACTCTACTTCTTTATTACGTAGCTTAGTCGTTCTTTCGTTTACGATCTCTTCAGGCTCTTCTACATAAGTTAACTTTTTATCCAGTTTCACTTCGAATAATGGAACTGCTTCATCATACATGCTCAAGCATTTGCGCAGATAAGTCACATGAAATACATCATGAATACCTGCCAAATCTTCCGGTAATTCCAAGCGTTATGCTTGTTTACCAATTCTCTGGCTGATTTTGAAAGGACCAACAAATCTAGGGCTTAGTTTTCCTTTCTTCCCAAATCGCATAATGCCTTTCCACGGGGATACCTTCAGCATTACAAAATCACCCACCTGGAATTCTATGGGTCGTCTCCTTTTTTTTGCATAGGACTTCTGTCCATCCTGGGCCGCTTTCATTCTTTCCCGTACAATTTGAATCTTGTCGGTGGTGTATTGAATCATTTCAGGGCCTCCAAGGATCTTCTGTCCTACATCACGCCAACATAATAGCGTACGCCATTTGCGACCGTATGGTGCTTCATATGGTGGCATTTTGATTGAAGCATGGTAACTGTTATTATACGAAAATTCGACAAGAGGTAAGTATTTATCCCAGTTACCACCGAACTCCAAGACACATGCACGAAACATATCTTCTACTGTTTGGATTGTTCTCTCCGTCTGACCGTCTGTCTGGGGATGATAAGCTGTGCTGAGAGCAACTCGAGATCCCAATTCACGTTGCATACTCTCCCAAAAGTGAGATGTGAAGCGAGTATCACGATCAGAAATGATCTTTAGTGGCACACCATGTCTTGCAACAATTTCATCCAAGTATACTTGTGCGTATTTCTCGATTGGAGCCGTTTCGCGCATGGCAAGAAAATGAGCGCTTTTAGTCAGTCGGTCGACGATTACCCAAATGCTATCATGCTGTCTAGCAGTCTTTGGCAATTTGGTAATAAAATCCATGGAAAGTTCTTCCCATTTCCAGACAGGAACACTAAGACTTTCTGGAGTTCTGTAAGGCTTTTGGTGCTCTGTTTTGACTTGTAAGCATACTAAGCATTCTTGTACATATCTTCCAATGTCTCTCTTTAATCCAGGCCACCAATAATCAGCTCTTACATCAATTTTACTTGTACCAGGATGTATTGATAGTTTAGACTTATGGGCTTCATCTAAAATCTTCTTTCTTAATCCACCAATCTTTGGAATCCATAGCCGATTCTTGAATGCCTTCAATCCTCGTGGATCATCAAGTAAAACATCAGTATAATGTACCATCCCTTCTTTCTTCACATTTTCAAGTTTTAGGGCCTCTACTTGTCATTTCTCTAGTTCATCTAGAATAGTGAACTTTACTGTAGTGTGAGTAATAGCATAACACATACTATTACGATAAACCTTTCTGCTAAGTGCATCGGCAACTACATTAGCCATTCCAGGATGATACAGGATTTCACAGTCATAGTGTTTGATCAGCTCCATGGCTTGTTGTTGTCTCATATTCATTGTTTGCTGACTGAATATATACTTGAGACTCTTGTGGTCGATATACAATTCACATTTTGTACCAAAAAGGTAATGTGTCCAAAGTTTTAGGGCAAATACCACTGCAGCGAGTTCGAGATCATGAGTGGGATAATTCTTTTCATAATCTTTCAGTTGTCTTGAGGCATATGCTATCACTTTACCACGTTGCATCAACACACAACCGAGTCCCAATCTTGAAGCATCGCTATATACAGAGAAATCATCATCACCTTCTGGGAGTGATAAGATTGGAGCATGAGTCAAAAGATCTTTTAGAGTTGAGAAAGCTTTTTCTTGGGCTTCACCCCATTCGAACTTCACTTCTTTCCGTGTAAGACTCGTGAGATGTACGACTATACGAGAAAAGTCTTTAATGAATCTCCGGTAATATCCCGCGAGACCCAAGAAACTACGAATTTCGGAAGCATTACGGGGCACTTCCGAATTTTGAATGGCTTCGATTTTGGTAGGATCTACGGATACACCGTCACCAGAAATCACATGACCGAGAAATTGAACTTGGCGAAGCCAAAATTCACATTTCGAGAATTTAGCATAAAGTTTCTCCTTTCGAAGAAGTTCTAATACTGCACGAATATGTATGGCATGATCAGCTTCAGACTTGGAATAGATTAGAATATCGTCAATGAATACGATGACAGATTTATCGAGCATTAGACGGCATACCCGATTCATCATATCGATTAATACAAAAGGAGCATTTGTCAAACCAAACGGCATGACAAGAGTTCATAATGTCCATATCGAGTACGAAAAGCAGTCTTCGGTACATCCTGCTCGTGTACTTTCAACTGATGATAGCCAGATCTTAAATCAATCTTCAAGAAATAGCTACCACCCTGAAGTTGATCAAATAAATCGTCAATGCGAGGTAGTGGGTACTTGTTCTTGATAGTCACCTTATTTACCTCACGGTAATCAATACACATTCGCATCGATCTGTCCTTCTTCTTGACAAACAATACCGGAGCACCCCAATGACAGGTACTCGGTCGAATGAAACCTTTGTCAAGTAATTCCTACAGTTGAATCATCATTTCTTTCATCTCAGCTGGCATAAGACGATAAGGAGTCTTTTCAATCGGAGCAGCACCAGGCACAAGGTCAATTCGGAATTCTACTTGCCTGTCCGGAGGAAGTCTAGGCAAATCTTCGGGAAAAACATTTGGATATTCTTTAGCAATGGGAACATCATTTACCGTTTTCTTTTCCTCTTTTGAGATATCGACTGTGTAGGCCAGATAGATAGAACACCCTTTCGATATGAATTTACGAGCTTTGAGGAAAGAGAATATTTTTAAGATTCTTTGTTCACCGTAGACATAGATAGGATTCTCCCCTTCAATGGGAATACGTACTATCTTTTCATATCACAAGAGTTCTGCGTGGTTCTTTGACAACCAATCCATGCCGAGAATAATGTCAAAGTTGGGCAAGGAGATAGGAAGCAGATTAGCAAGAAAATTGTAGCCTTCAATTTCTATAACACAATTCCTATTGACTTTATCAGCAAGTAATGATATACTTCCAGCAGCATCTATGTGAAATGGTTGCGCGAGTGCATAGCAAGCAATTTGAAAAGAATGCGCAAATTCATAAGACACAAAAGAATTTAAGGCACCAGAATCAAATAAGATGTGAGCAGGTCTAGAGTTAACAAGAAATGTACCCGTCACAACATTCGGGTCCTCGCGTGCCTCTTCTGTGGTGATCTGGAATGCACGACCCATAGCTTTTGGAACCTCCTCCTTTTTAGTTCGAGTACCCTTTGATTGTTGAACAGGAGCTTGACTTCTCGCCGGTTGTTGAATAGACGTTTGACTTCCCGTCATCTGACTAGTAAGAGTAGGGAAAAAACGCTTCTTGTGGCCAGTAATACTACATGCATAACAAGTAACATTCTTCCTTGGGCAAGCTGGCTTTATGTGACCCGTTTCCCCACATCCATAACAAACAATGGATTCCTTTTCTATTTTGCATTGGCCCGGATGATTCCTTCCACAAATGCGAGATGAAGGCGATTGAATAGAAAAAGATTGTGATCTACCGCGGCCACGAGGGGCATTTTGAGTTTGCACTTGATTACCAGCTTTCAGTCCGAACAGATTGAGCTGGTAGAAAAGAGGGAACAAGAACAGTTCTTTCAGTACGTGGATGCTTCGGAACAGTAAAAGTGGCACCACGTATTTCTAAGTCATGCTCGCGTCTTCGAGCATACTCAACGGCTTTATCGAATGACAGAACTTCCCGATTGGCAACGAAATCATGGATTTCGTGCCGTAGTCCCTCCATGAATAACTGAATTTTCTCGTATTCAGTTGGAATATACTTTGTAGCAAACCTTGCTCTTTGATTAAACTGAGTTTCATACTCAATCACAGTCATTCCTCCCTGTTTAAGCTCGAGGAATTCCTTCTCTAATCTTCTCCTCATGTCTAGAGGACAATACTTATCTTGCAAACGAGTTTTGAACATTTCCCAGGATAAATTCTCCTGGTCAAACCCGTTGAGAGCTTCATATGTTGCTTCCCACCAGACCAAGGCTTCTCCGATGAGAATTGTAGAAGCATAATTAGCCATGTCTTCATTATCCACATGAGAAATACGAAATACTTTCTCTGTGTTCTGGATCCAGGTAAGAACAACAATGGGATTAAGAACACCGGAAAACTCTGTAGCACCACTACTCTTGAAATCTTTGAACGACGGACGCTTCACCTCCCCTTTCGAAGATTCTCCAGCGGCTTTCTCTTTTCCTTTATCACCATTCTTTTTGTGTTCTTCGAAAGTCTGTCGAATAATACCAGTAAGTTTACCCAATAGTCGCCCCTCACGAGGAGATACTGGAGTATTTACTTCATTAGGTTGAGGACCTACACCCACCTCAGGGGTATGGCTACCCACTTGTTCAACCATTGTTTTGCAATATGGAGTAACATTGTATTTTAGAATATATTAGGGTTTATCCTTACCTAATACTCTACTTAAGTCTTTCCTAAAGTTTGTATCCATATACTTACAATGATTCAGTTCATATATTGAACTTCCAATACATTAAGTCTAAATACCAATCCGTGGAATTTAGTTCACTTAAACTACTGCTCTGATACCATTATTGAAAGATCCACACTTTCATATTTAACATTTGTTACTCCAAAACATGCTACTTGCATATTCATAAAAACAATATTTTACATTAATAAGTTGTTTACATAAGACTGGATAGATACCGACTATTACAAATTTTTATTAGTTACACAACTTCCCTGGATACTATAAGTTATACATACATGAGTACAATAATTTCAAACTATTCAAAATCTTCCAACATTATACGATTATACTGGTTACTTATCTCCTGCAATTTGTTAAACATTGAGAGGGGTAAGCTGTGACGCTTAGTGAGTTCAATAATAGATACAATATAACGTTATACCATACATACATATATATATATATATATATATATATATATATATATATATATATATATATATATATACACTTCAATATGGAAGAAGCAAAGAAGAACAAGAAACAACAAAGGCATATGTGAATCATGTGACAAACTTTCCATATCAATCAATGATTTGATTCAAAGATATACGATCAATGAGACATGACAATTTCTATACTTGATATACATCAATAGAGCTTCGGCCCAAATGGCACAGAAGACATACACTTTCTGATTTAAACATTTCGATAGATTTCAGGCTTATAGCCCTGTCTAACCATCTAACAATGCCATATAATAGAAGTCATTCTCTTACGGAGACATGCTCTACATTGCCAGAGGCTACGTACCAGTACCACCGTGAATCTAAGTCCTTTCACTGATCACATGGTCAAAGGTATAGCTTTGCTATCATAAATAGAAGAAAATAAAATAACACGGGAAAATAACTCGGAATATTAACACTGAAAAGCACATAACACATATAACACATAACATACAATTGTTCCGATATATTGAACTCACCGCGAAATAATCTGGGGTTAAAATAGTAATTTGGGCAGTACTTCGTTACTATAATTGACTTTCTTGAATGAAAACTGGGCCCTGCGAGGGTTGGGCTTTAAACCGAAAACATAATTTCTTGGGCTCTTCGGGAACTTCGGGGCGTGTTTCGGGCGTTGTAAACAATCTCGGGGCTTCGGGGGAAGTTGAAATAGTGGAAATATGAGTTTAGGGGTGAAAAAGGGGCAAAAATCCAATATTACCCGGGAGATCTCGCAACCCCCCCCCCCCCTTTTATAGGGTGCGAGACCGAAGATCGATGGCTGAGAAGGCTCCACGCGGCAGCAGATGCGAAGCTCGGATGCGAGGGTGGGACGAGCGTCGGAAGCTCGCAGGTGAGACGTGGCTCGCTTCGGACACTCCACGTTTATGACACGCATCGGATTTCTACCGGACCACTTCGGACTCGTCATCAGCATCGGACACGGGGCAGGTGACTCACCGAGATCAGACTTATCCATGCGAGGTTTCTCGAAAATTGTGCCCCAAACTTCTAAAATCCATAACTTTCGCATACGGGCTCTGTTTTTGACGTTCTTTATATGCACGCGTAGGTAATATTATGTTCTACAACTTTTGTTTAGACTTAGTTGGCTAATTTTGAATTTATTTTTAATATTATAATTTTTAACAGAACGAGACAGGAAAATCCGTTAAAAATTCATAACTTCTTCATCCGATGTCCGTTTTCGTCTGTCTTTTTACCGTTGTACTACTATTGACGAGACCTTCAATTCTTGTTTAGGTGTCGGCTAAAAATCACTCGATCTAAAATTCGAGTTTTTAGCTGTCTACTGCTAAGCTGAAACTTAGAAAAATCATAACTTCCTCATACGAAGTCAGATTTGGACGTTATTTTTATGAAAATTCTCGGTTTAACAAATACTACGATTTTTATTTAGATCACCAAGGCTAAAAAGTAGTTTATAAAAAACTCACTTTTTAAGTAATTCGGTGTCGTGTCGGTTTTGTCGCGGATCTTCGATTGGTCATAACTTCTTCGTTATAACTCGGATTTCGATGAGGTTTTCGCCTAAATGTTTCTAACGAGATTATTTACAACTTTCAATAATAAAATTTTACTTATTTCAAATTTTATATTTTCGTTAAATTTCAATATTTGTCTTTTCATTGGAATCTCACAAGACTTCCAATATTTTCCGATTGATTCTAAACATAGTTTTACTTCATTTATAGTAAAAACATCTGTTAGAACTCAATACTCAATATCACATAATATTTAATAATATTATTTACTTTTAATATTTACAAAACATGATTTCAAAACGTGTATGTTAGATATGGATCCTCTGCTTTCAGTAGTACGTGCTCATACTACCTTCCACATCTATCCGTACTTTCCTCAAGAATTGCCTCGACTCCACCAAGTCCCTTTCACTACTACTATTGCTCCCAGAACTAATCTCATCCTAGGCTTACCCTAGGGTAATCTCCGACCCACTCTCCGCCATCAACTGCATAAGAAGTCCCTGCTATCTCTCCCTAACTAGCTCGCGAATACCATTACATATCACTAAGACCAGATAATTCATCGAATGAGAGGTCCTACCCTACAACGGTTGGACTCAGACAAGAGCTGCGAAATAGGGCTAGACCTAACCTTCTGAAATTATTTAGTCCTCGTAATATGTAACTTAACGTATTCTCTTACTAGTTAGTTAAAGATAACTAGAACTCCTAGAAGCACAAAGCAAGCAGCAATCGAGCATTGAGTAAAAAAACCTAGCATATCCTAAACACGCCATCATATCATTGACTAATCAGTACTAGCATGTAGTTCATAAGCTCATACAGTAGGCCTACAAGGCATCCTTCCTAGATCCTTAGCCCTAATCTAGCATGCTGTCCTCAAAGACATATAGCAGGCATACAAGGCATCTTTCCTAGATACTTATCCCTAATCTAGCATGCAGTTCTCCTAATCATATCATAGCATAAAAAACATGTATGGGTAATTTGGGAGAACTTACTTGAGCTCGGATGATTGCATGCACCACACCATTTTCTCTTTTCAAAATCCTTTTTATAAAAATGGTTTTCTTTTGAAAAGAAAATTTTTTATACCAAGTCCGCAGTTTGAGTTCAGACACACCCGAGAGTGAGCCCCAATCCCTCAAACCAAGGCTTTGATACCAACTTGTAACATCCAAAAATACAGTCCAAAAATTTCGTTTTTAATTATTAATATAACCATAGTTATCAAACCATTCCATCAAAACATGAGTCAAAGTATTTCAAAAAATTATTATCAGAGTTTCCAAATCAAAACATCAGAGTAAACATCCCAGGCTAAACATCATGGTGTGTGCAATGCAGTCATCCCGAGCTCTTCTCCTTGCAACTGGAGGTACCTGAAACAAAAAATGAAAACTGTAAGCACGAAGCTTAGTGAGTTCCCCAAACTACCACATACCATACACATAATCGCATATACTGGACCCCCACCCCTACATCGGCCCCGCCTGGCATCGAGCCCCGCTCGGTACACATATCTGTTTTTCCAGGCCTCGCCTATCTCTGGGCCCCGCCCGCTATTCACATAAAAAAATATCATATAATCATACTAGCACATAAAGAATCATACACAGTACTACATGCTCCATTCCTAAGGCCTCACATATCATGGGCCCCACCCCTATTCCGCTAATGATGAGATATGGCCCTATCCACACTCTGTTAATGATGAGATACGAGACCTCGGCCACACTCACCTCCCTACCAGGCACATACGAGTATCACAAAGACAACAAATATAACTAAACATGCACACCTTCCTCGGGCACCGGCCGTCATCGGACCGTAGTCCGGAAACATACATATAAACAATCCTGGGGCCCCGCCCGACATCAGACCGTAATTCGGAAATATACAATACCGACACATGCAGGAATCACGAAGACATCAAGCATAAGTACATTCCTCGGGCACCGCCCGACATCGGACCGTAGTCCGGAACATACAATTATACACGCATATGTAACATCCGGTTTACCAGGTATATTGTTTTGAGTATTTAATTCAAGGATTTTGGAGGGACTCGACAAGTTGGTGCCTAAACTCGTCGAGTAGGGTCACGACTTGGTGACGTGGTTAATGAATGGACTCGACGAGTCGGAGAGATGGCTCACCGAGTCAGCGTTGTTGGCAGAAACCCTAATTCTCTCGGGCCTGGGCCTATTTAATGGCACTTATAGCCTCCTTGACACCCCCCATCAGTGTCATTCGTCACTTGAGAGAAACCCTAGAGTCATTGGTGAGCAAGAGAGGGAAAGGGAATCATTGGAGGTCATTCCTTGGGGAGAAGACCAAGGGTGTTGCAAGGATCAAGAAGAGAGCTTGTGGATCTATTTCGTCCCCATCTTCAGCTTCAGATCAAGGTATGAAGCCGTTACCTTTCCTGTCTTGTTGAATAGATCCTTTGACTATGAGAAATTAGGGCTCATATCACTTTTGGTGGGGTTTTGGGTGCATCAAACCCCCCTTTTCTGAGTATGCCACAGATCTGGATCTTGTATGACCCAGAGAGTCTCTAAGTAGGAAGCCATTGTTGTGCAAACATGAGGTTTTGAAGTTAGGAAGCTTTAATGGAGTCTAAATGCCATATAGAGCAAAATATGCTATGAATGGATATCAAGAGCGGACCTTTATGTGACTTTTGGGTATTAGGAGGTCAGATCTATGAGTTAGAGTTACAGATCTGACCTCAGGTGGTTGAATGAGAAATCCGATGGAGCCAACTCGCTGAGTCCATGGGATGACTCGACGAGTCGTAGCGGGTGTGACCTAGTAGCCTGGACCCAGTGTTAACTCAGTGAGTTGGGAGTCAACTCAGTGAGCTGAGTGAACCCTACGATGAACGTGGAGAATACAAGTGGACTCGGCGAGTCACAGGTGTGCACTCGGCGAGTCAGGTCGACCTTGACTGTTGACTCAGTCCTGTTTTATGTTGACTTCCTGGGGGTCAATAAGAGGCAGGAAGGACCAAGGAGGGGTAAAATAGACTTTTACCCATCCCGAGGGTAAGAAAAGGGAAAAGCGGGCTTAAGGAGTAAATGAGTAATAAAGTGGATAATGATTGAAATTCTTGTCTTATGTGTTAGACGGAGGCTAGTCCAAGATTTCTGAGTACTTGTCGGTTACCTGCTAGTCGAGGTGAGTCTTCTCACTATACGTTACCTAGAGTGGTATTTATGTGTGACCGGAAGGTCTTATGTGCTTACTTGAGTTATGCATCTTGTCTATGTGATATTATGCTAAGAGTTATTTGGACCGGAACGGAAGGTCCAACGATTTATGAGGCCAAAGGGCTCAACCATACTGGACCGGAAGGTCCAACGATATATGAGGCCGGAAGGCTCAACTAGACCGGACCAGAGGGTCCAACGAGCTAGACCGGACCTAAGGGTCCAATGAGCTGCAGGACCTAAAGGTCATCATGGGTAGGACCGGAAGGTCTACCAGAGTTGTGGAGCCGGAAGGTCCACTGAGACACATTAACCGGAAGGTCTCGTAGAGCCATAGCCTCGAGTGGCTAGTTATATGTATGTGGTATTTTGAGGAACTCACTAAGCTTTGTGTTTACCGTGTTATGTGTTATGTGTTTCAGGTTTCTCAGGATCGCGGGACGGAACCGGCTTGATTGTACACACCGGAGAAAGAGTTATGTTTTGAGGATCCCGAAGTATTAATGGAGTTGTGTTTTGTAAAGTGAATAAACGAGATTTTTATACGATATGTTATAAAAAGTATGCGATTTTAAAATGAAAAATTTGTTTGAAAATTTACGGTGTTACAAGTTGGTATCAGAGCCTTGGTTTGAGGGATTCGGATGCGCCTTCGGGTAAATTTGGACTCAAACTGGGGATTTGAGAAAAATTTTCAAAAGAAATGATTTTTCTAAAGCGAACAAGAGTACATAAGATAAAACGAGAAGGACAAGTGTGTACAATCAGCCAGACCCCAAACGGTGATTTCCCAAAATACCATTTCTTTTATGTTATGAGATGTTTATGAGATATTTTATGAGATATCATGCATGCTAGAAATAGGCTAGGTATTCCATATTTTAGGACTAGAGTGGCCTGATTTGTGATGCCTTAGCCTAGGAGTTGCTGTTATCTGTGATGTGCTTTCGAGTATGTGCTGAGTAAGAGTATCCAGCAGGAATATTTCAGAGATAGAGCTTCGAGTAGAGGAGTAGTCTAGGAGAGATACCTAGATAAGCATCGAAGGATGCCTACTGAGAGAGTAGTTATATGCCCGTGTGGGGTAGAGTGCTTGAGTTCGGTGACACCTGTTGTGTGTAAATAGAGTAGGTGGAGTTGTAACCTAGAGTGGTTTACGTATTGGTGGAGATTATTCGATGCCTGAATGCTGCTTGCTTCGTGCTTTGTGGAACTCTCGATGATGGGAGTCAGCTACTAAGTAAATATGACGATATTCAGGAGGTAGATGGCTGACATCATTAGGAGTTCTTCAGCAGCTGATGGCAGAGAAGTGTGAGCACCTGGGAAGAGCCTAGGGGGTGACCGTGGTCAGATGAGTGCGCAGACAGAGTAGAGCATTTCGCTGGGGAGCGAACGCGTGTAACGGGATGGACAAACAAGAAGGTTGCGCAACTACTTAGGAAATCTGGGATGGTCCGTGTGGAAAGTATGGGAAGATGTGGCAGGTAGCATGGGCCCGTATGACTGAAAGCAGAGGACCCATACTTGATGCAGGGAGTATTCTGGAGATTCTAAGTAGCAGATTGAGAGGTGATGTCATGGTTCGAGTACCATGATAAGTGACAAATTGATTGGTGATGCTGTGGTTCGAGTACCATGCTTTGTAGCGGACTGAGAAGAGAGAACATGGTTCGAGTACCATGATCCATAGCAGATTAAGAGTAGATAACATGGATCGAGTACCATGGTTTATAGCAGATCGAGAGGTGGCCACATGGTTCGAGTACCATGACCCGTGGCGGTTAGTGTTACTGGTTCTACCAGTTATTCCATTGTGATTGGTTACACCGAGATTGGATGCGATAGAGTATGAGGTCAGAAGGCCATGTGGAACAAGTTCCAACGAAGCATCCCTTGTGAGGGAAGTCGACATGATTCCAAGGTATTTTTAGTGAGATGTCAGATGGAGTCGCAAGACTCAAGGATAAGTAGAGATGGCGTTTATGGAGGATTGCAGCCTGAGTTGAGCAATCAGCCGATAGTGGAGATGTCACCTTCTGTGACCTGAGCGGTGTTATTTCCGATTCCTGTGGGAAACATAAGAGGTGTTGATATTTCGGTTTCTGAGCTTGGGGGTAAAACCCTGTGGGTTAGCATTGATGGTGACCTTCCATCAGAGTATTTGGGCAGTATGTCTGCCGAGAGGTAATGATAGAGCATGAGCAGCTTGTTAGTGGGGACTGAGATGGTTAAGGACAAGGATACACCCTAATTGAGCATAGTAGGACATGTATTAGCTGCAGCGGTGGACGATCAAGAAGAGGATATTGGGGCGGTGGCTCGTATTGTCTATGATGAGTATCGAGTGAGGTAATGAGGTCTCCGCTCTTATTACAATCCACGTGATGGAACGTTGGTTGAGGAGTCGAGGAAGAGGAGTATGCTAGTTCATTATTTTCAGATTAAGATTTAGAGTTACTACCAGACAATTGAGATGTCCGGTAATGGGATGGTATGAGATTTTGTATGATTAGAGGCAATCATGATGAGAAGTTTCTGAGGATTTCATATTAGATTCAGGGTATTTGGAGTTGCGGGGTCTCTATCGGGGAGACCACCGAGCATTGCGTAGTACCTTCCAAGAGTAAGTGTTATGTTCTTGGTGGAAACAGTCTGTGGAATAGATTATTGGTGCGCCAATTGGTGATGGTTCGAACCCCGAGTGGGGGAGAACCGGGTATTTTATTGAGAGGATCAGAGATTTGTTCAAGAGCGGCTAGGGAGCTGGATAGAGACATGCACTATGGATTCATGAGACCAGGGTTATTGGTGGTCGAGGTGAGTTGTAGAGGGAGTCAATGCATGTTGTACGCGTTTAAGAAAGGATGAGTATCTGCACGGCAGGTGGCCGTTGGTCAGAGGCCTTGTGGTAGATAAGAATTTTTCGAGGTGGTTGGTTCGTAAGGATACTTCGGCAGTTGGGAAATTTTGGTTCGATGAATGGATTTTTTCTATGCTCTTTGGAAAGGGTAAAAGATGATCGGGCAGCCAATTTTCGGGTCGGCATACGTAATCTCGCTTGGTTTTGGAGCAATAGAGGAAAGAGTTTCGGAGGGTCATCTTCGTGTTCTGAGTCGTTGGCGATTTCTCCGTGTTTCAAATTGGGAGATGGAGTATTCTGGGGTTGCAAGTGGCACCAGAGAAAGATCAATTGCGAGATTCCGAGGAAGCAATGCAGTATCTGAGTATGATGCCATGAGTATGAGATCAGTGGTAAAGTCAAGACAATGCGAGGCGTTGTGAGATGTACCGGGGTATCCGAGTTTAAATTCCTAAATCTCTGATTATTTTGAGTTTTGAGTTGAGATGGCAAGTGGTGTATCAAGTATCTACGTTCCATTGAGAGCCCTTCGGCCAATTGACATCAAGCGAGATTATTCGAGAATGTGGATTGCAGCAGGGAAAGGTGTTTTGTTATGGCGGATGTCGTCAAAAATAGCAATGCATAATTTGGGTAAGTGTGTACACCTATCTATGGTTGGTCCGCAGGGCATGAGTTAATGATCGCAGTGTGGCGTCGACCTGAGGATGAGATTGTGAAGTGGTAAGAGCAAGTGCGGTAAGACTGCGGGGAGCCGTAGTACTCACTATTCAGTGAGAGGTTGTAGTGATGCTACGGGGAGCCATAGTACTCACTATTCAGTGAGAGGTTGTGGTGATGCTACGGGGAGCCGTAGTACTCACTATTCAGTGAGAGGTTGTGGTGATGCTACGGGGAACCGTAGTACTCACTATTCAGTGAGAGGTTGTTGTGATGCTACGGGGAGCCGTAGTACTCACTATTCAGTGAGAGGTCGTTGTGATACTGCAGGGAGCCGCAGTATCCACTGGCCAGCGAGAGAATGTTGTGATGAAGTACTCTCTGATCAGTGCATGATGCATAAGAGTTTTAGGCTTGGGTTGCCCTAATATTTGAGTTTGTGGGAGCCTGGTGGTCGAAGCAGGGGCGAGACTGGGGTCTCCATATTTGTCGGGAGTCGTTATATTTTAAATTGAGTAGTGGTTGTCACAACCAAAGGGAAGTGGATCAGTTAGGTATGCATGGGTTGCGGGTCATGAGTCATGAGTTGAGTGGTTCATTAGGACGAGTGGTTCCAACTCTGGGTCAGACCAAACTCTCTAGTTTGAGTTTGGCTCTGGTAGTGCGTCAGGTAGGCGAGATGAGATTCCAAATTCAGAGATGAGCTCCATGTTGAAGGGTATTGGTTGTCATCTGGTGTCTTAGACCAGTGTAGGTCAGTGCTTGGTTCGGGAGGTACCGCGAGATGCATGGAACTAATGAGCCGTAGACGAGAAAGGTCAGGGGTGAGCCGATCTTCAGTGGGGATTTTAGTATTCGCTTGGGATAGCGAGAATTTCGTGACTGGTGTGTCACAATGGACCGAGATAGTTGTTGAGAGGGGGAAGGCGGCGAGACGTTCTGAGGCATATAGTGTGTAACCTTTGGAGGTCCGACTGTAAGGTCGAGAGTAGACCAGGTGCTAAATGATAAAAGAGATATGTATGAGAAAGTGAAGGATTACGATTTTAGAGGTTAAGGACTTCCGAGTGAGCATGATTATTTCTCTTGTGTCTGAGGTCAGGGTGATGAGAGTTTATTTTTCGGATGGGTTCTGATTATAGCTTAGTGGATGAGCCCCTGGTGGGATGTGAGCCCTTTTGTTCCTTGGGGCGTGATTCAGATCGTTTGGTATGAGTGATCGGTCGCCGGTTTTTGGACTTTGTCTTCTGTGAATCAGTGGAGCGGTAAGTTATCAGGGTTGGCGTTCAAGGAGCATATATCATGGTGATAGCTTGAATGGGCGGTCTAGCGGCGGGCCAGGCCACTAGAGTTTCCAGATTTTGGGAATGTCAGAAAGGGGTAACTTAGCGGCAGAAGGGTGTTGGGTTTTAATCATTCTAACACTCCTAAGTGTACATGCAACCCTAAATACCTTGGATCTATGTTTTCTCTATTATACATGCAAATATGAATATTCCAAGGTATTATCCTATCTAGCATACAATCTTTGATACTTGGGTAATAAAACAAGTTTGAAGACATACCTTTTTATGTAGCTTGATTCCTTGATGCTTAAGAGCCGAGTGCCCCAAGTGTGACACCTCAAATGGTTAAAACAACATCAAAATACACTTGGAATAACTTGAGAGAAATGATACACTTCATGAAATCGGCTAGCCCTCACCATACACACATAGTCTTATCTTGGTCGCCAATTTTGACAAGAATAAGATGCTTATATAGTTTGTCACAATTAGGGTTACACCATGTAAACCCTAATTGTCATGGCCTTTCATTTCCATGATCCATGGGTACAAAAACACCATGGAGCATCCATGGAGCATCCTATGGGTTTTAGCCCAACTTGATAATCCATGGAGCATTAGTCCACTATACAAGTATGGATGATTTACACAATCAACCCATATATTTAATTAGTCTCCTTTTTGATCACTTAATTAATTCCAAATTAATTCTTGATCAATACTAATTAAATAATCTTATTATTATATTAGAACTTATAATATATTAGTAAACCTTAAGTGTTATTTTTCTCATTTTAGTCTATCCAAATGCATGATGCCATGCAACCCAAATGGACCATGCCGAGTCGGGTCAAGTACATACCAAATATAGTTATGGACTTAGACTCTAATCCAACAGTCTCCCACTTGGATAAGTCTAAAACTATTATTGAGTATGACTTCAAAAACCGACTGGCAATCATAGCTCTTTAAGCCGCTGTCGAACTCTGACGTTGTAACTGAACTCTGATCTCGTCAATGACTTGTCCATTAGATAAGGGATCATATATTCCTCCATTCTAGATATCATATGGACTGAGACATGAATTATCAATCATTCTCTCGGTCCATTTGTTGTTTCCTAATTTCTGATTCATGATGTCTGACTGATTGAACAAATCAAATCAGTCCTGACTTGGCCAAGCACTCACATGTGTCATCATTAAATCATCGAGGGGCCCACAAATATCACTTTTATCCCGAAGGTAAAAGGAATGGATAAACTGCGACTCATATGGCTTGTTCTACTACTTGTTGAATCATACACAAAGGCACGTTTTATAACATCGAGTTACCAATGTGTTTTCATGCGATCAATGTATAACCAACTCATAGTAATAACTCATATCTCTAGGTTTGAAGAATATAAGATATTATCGTCTCATGATCACTCGTGATAAAATCCATGAAGTGATTTAAATGAGCGTGGGTTAAATCCAATACTCAGAACTTATGAGCACTCATGAGTGTTGTAGCACCTCTTTACTATGTCCAACATCTTAGACATCTACAAGCCAACTCATGACAGTCTTGATTCATATCTACTTCCAACATATGACCGACTGTGGATGGTTTGAATAACTTAGTCATTCAGGAAGAACGACCTAGTTATTATGGAAGTCAAAACATGCAAAGTGAAACACAAGAATAATCGAATCTAATATGGTTTCAGAACTTATGAATATAAATAAACACCTTTTATTTATCACCATATTGATTACACATTATTCATTGCATAATGTTTCAAACTATCAACTTTATACTTGAATTAAAACAATAGTTGTCCTATGCTCCAAGCATCTACACTATGTTTTCTAAACACTAGTCATGCCATACACCAAGTATGCACACTATGTTTGTCTAAACATTAGTTATGCCATACACCAAATATGCATACTAAGTTTGTCTATGATCTTTACTTTGTGACATAGATTGATCGAACATAATTCTAATGACTCTCATTTCACAGTCCCAAATCCTCACCGCAACTGCAAGAATTCCAAATTCATGCCATTTACCGAAATATTGTTAGATTTTAAACTTATATGCATTGATCCTCTTGTAATGATTATGCACAAAGTCACAAAGACTTGTCAACAGACATTACAGAGTATTTGAATGGAGATCAACTCCATGGAAATAACCTTCTTGCATTAAGTTTTCCAAATCTTACACAAATTGAATAACTTCCACCTATGGAAACATTTCCATATTCCCATTTTGACTATCACTCCTGAACAAGACTTGCCTCTTTTCAGAATATGTCAATATGTTCCTTGCAAAATTAACACTATACTTCCAACTGTCCCTGAGCAACCAATCTTTGGTAAACCTTAGATTGTTCTCGACAATTGCTTAATCATTTTAGTCATATCCAATTCTAGACCTTTTCCCTTCTTAATGCCCCAGGCATTTGGAAAATATTAGAAAGGATGAATATTATAGCACATGCAATCGATCCTATATCCGAAGCATATGGGACACGATTCATGATGTCTCACATAAAGACATGATACTAGACCAGTCTTTCTGCTATAATATTTCTATTTGCCAAGTTCTCATAATTCAGATTATGAAAAGGGATGCCGTAATCATAATCGAATTTTAGAACACAAATAATGGACCCATATATAGAATTTCCTTATGTTGAGCCACTCCAACATAAAATTCATATATATATCCTTGACTAAAGACGATTAAAACCTCAATCTAAGCTTTTAGAATTGAAATGAAGTAGTGAAGAATAGTTTCCTCTCCCTTAATTATAGCAAAACAACTTTTCAACCCCTGCACCTCCACAAATTGAAACTTTTGTTTTCTATAATTAACATTGCTATCTTGCAATACTAATAATAATTATCATGCTCCCACTAACATGATGATTATTAGCATAACACTTATGCTCCCACTAGCTTTGACATGTACTCAGAAATCAGCTGGACTTCTAGAAATCAATACTTTATTGACTTTCTTACCAAAGTTCAGATTTCTAATACGAGATGCATTGATAAAACTTTATCAAAATCATACACCTTTCCTCAGATAGCACACATGTGTGTCTAAACAATTTCAGAACTATGAAAAGGATGCCGTAATCATAGTCCTAATTGTTTAGACCTTTGCCATTTCTCACAAGTCCATGTTAGTGTGCCGGTTAACCACACACGCTCCACTAACGACTTTGAAAATGCAAATATCACAACTGTTATCTACTTAAAATCTACTTAGTGAAAGTGTTTCCTCACCATCATTTTCATGAATCGGAGAGAAACCTTATGACACTTAGATTTTATGGTGTATGTGTTCCTATCCATGTGAATTTGTCAACACCATAATCACAAGACAAGGTTAGTGACAAATCCAAACTCATATGGATTGAACTTGTGCAATCTTAAACTCTTGCCACCAGGCAGCACAAGGGCCTGCCATTGCTTCCAAGTTGTTATGCAGCCAATTGAGAACTCTCAAAACGCACATGCAAAGCCAACTTTAACTGGAATGGGCACAGAAATATCAACACGATAGGTTATAAACCTCACGTCGTGTGCTAGTGTCAAACTACAGGTTTTATTCTTGATTAGATCTTGAAATTCGTTCAGGATCTTTAAGACTCCCACTGTCCTCTTGACATATAAGATTATCTTGCCAAATATTCAAGAGATAGCGCGGATTCTTTATCAAGACAAACACTTCACACAATTTGCCTTAGTTGGTCTTTGTTTTATCCAAAAACATCACAACTTACCAATTTCAAATGTACAAGAGTAGAAAACATTTTACTCTTACATTTGACAAGTGTTATAAACCTATTTTAAGATGTGTCACTCAAGTTACAATCTTGGAGTATGACTCTAAGACTTGTTTTTGGAACGAAGTATGACTCATCTTCTTGATTTAACCATTTCAACAATTCATGACTCCTCTTCTTCGCCATAAGAATGCACTAAGATGTCCTTAGAAGACTAATTGTGATATGGTTCTTTAATCATTAAGATGACCACAAAACATGATGCTAAAGTACTCTCCCGTCTTTTCAGATTTGAGAAACTTTTTGTTGGGTTATGAGCATTCTAACACTCCTAAGTGTACATGCAACCCTAAATACCTTGGATCTATGTTTTCTCTATTATACATACAATTATGAACATCCAAGGTATTATCCTAATCTAGCATACAAAATAATAAATATAACAAGATAGAATACATACTTCTTTGATGTAGAATGTCTTCATGAAGCTTGAGTGCCTAGTGCCCCAAGTGTGACACCTCAAATGGTTCACACAACACCAAATACACTTGGAATAACTTGAGAGAAACTTGAACACTCCTTGAAATCGTCTAGCCCTCACACTCACACATTAGTGCACGATTTCTTGAGCCATGGGATTCTTTTATATGGTGGCTATTAGGGTTACACCATGTAACTCATAACTTTACCCATTCCTTATGCTCCATGGATTTTAACCTCCATGGAGTATCCATGGGTCACCCCATGGACTTAGTCCAACATAAGGAATCTTGGATCACAAGCCCACATATATAAGAATGAATGATTTACACAATCAACCCATATATTTAATTAGTCTCCTTTTGATCACTTAATTAATTCCAAATTAATTCTTGATCAATACTAATTAAATAACCTTATTAATATATTAGAACTTATAATCTATTAACCAACCTTAAGTGTTATTTCTCTCATTATAGTCTATCCAAATGCATGATGCCATGCAACCCAAATGGACCATGCCGGGTCGGGTCAAGTCTTACCAATTATAGTTATGGACTTAGACATTAATCCAACAGTCTCCCACTTGGATAAGTCTAAAACTATTATTGCGTATGACTTCAGGAACCGATCAGCAATCGTAGCTCTCAAAAGCTTCTGTCGAACTCTGACCTTGTCGATAAACTTTGACCTTTGTCAATGACTTGTCCATTAGATAAGGGATCATATATTCCTCCATTCTAGATATCATATGGACTGAGACATGGATTATCAATCATTCTCTCTGTCCATTTGTTGTTTCCCGATTTCCGATTCATGATGACTGACTGATTGAACAAATCAAATCAGTCCTGGCTTGGCCAAGCACTCACATGTATCATCTTTAAATCATCGAGGGGCCCACAGATATCGCTTTTATCCCGAAGGTAAAAGGAATGGATAAACTTCGACTCATATGGCTTGTTCTACTACTTGTTGAATCATACACAAAGGCACATTTTATAACATCGGGTTACCAATGCGTTTTCGTGCAATCAATGTATAACCAACTCATAGTAACAACTCATATCTCTAGGTTTGAAGAATATAAGATATTATCGTCTCATGATCACTCGTGATAAAATCCATGAAGTGATTCAAATGAGCGCGGGTTGAATCCAATACTCAGAACTTATGAGCACTCATGAGTGTTGTAGCGCCACTTTGTCCACCAACTTGGACCTCTACAAACCAACCCATGACAGTCTTGATTCATATCTACTTCCAACATATGACCGACTGTGGATGGTTTGAATAACTTAATCATTCACGAAGAGCGACTTAGTTATTCTAGAAGTCAAAACATGCAAAGTGAAACACAAGAATAAATGAATCAAATATGGTATCAAATCCTATGAATATAAATAAACACTTTTATTTATCACCATATTGATTACTCATTATTCATTGTTTCGGTTTTATCAACTTTATACTTGAATTTAAAACAATAGTTGTCCCATGCTCCAAGCATGTACACTATGTTTTCTAAACACTAGTCATGCCATACACCAAGTATGCATACTATGTTTGTCTATGATCTTTACTTTGTAAAATAGATCAATTGAACATCACTCCAATGATCCTCTTTTCACAATCCCAAATCCTTACTGCAAATGCAAGAATTCCAAATTCATGCCATTTACTGAAATCTGTTAGATTCTAAACTTATATGCATTGATCCTCTTAATGATTATGCACAAAGTCAGAAAGACTTGACAACAATCATTATAGAGCATTCCAAAGGAGATCAGCTCCTTGGAAACATCCTTCTTTCATTAAGTTTCCTAATCTTACACAGATTGAATCATTTCTAACTTTGAAACATTTCCATATTCCATTTTGACTATCACTTCTGAACAAGAGTTGCCTCCTTACAGATTATGTCAATATGGTCCTTCCAGAATTAACATTATACTTCCAACTGTCCTTGAGCAACCAATCTTTGGTAAACCTTAGATTGTCCTTGACAATTGCTTAATCCTTTTAGTCATATCCAGTTCTAGACCTTTTCCCTTCATAATGCCCCAGGCATTTGCTTAATAACACTTATGCTCCCACTAGCTTTGACATGTACTCAGAAATCAGCTGACTTTCTTACCAAAGTTCAGATTTCTGATACTAGATTGTTTTGATAAAACTTTATCAAAATCATACACCTCTCTTAGATAGCTCACATATGTGTCTAAACAATTTTAGAACTATGAAAAGGGATGCCATAATCATAGTCTCAATTGTTTAGACCTTTGCCACTTCTCACAAGTCCATGTTAGTGTGCCGGTAAACCACACACGCTCCACTAACGACTTTGAGAATGCAAATATCACAATTGCTATCTAGCTAAAATCTACTTAGTGAAAGTGTTTCCTCACCATCATTTTCATGAATCGGAGAGAAACCTTATGACACTTAGATTTAATAGTGTATGTGTTCTTATCCATGTGAATTTGTCAAAACCATAATCACAAGACAAGGTTAGTGACAAATCCAAACTCATATTGATTAAACTTGTGCAATCTTAAATTCTTGCGATTTGGCAGCTCAGGTGCCTGCCATTGCTTCCAAGTAGTTGTGCAACCAATTGAGAACTCTCATAACTCCTATGCAAAGCCAACTTGAATAGGCACAAAAATTTCAACACGATAGGTTATAAACCTCAAGTCGTGTGCTAGTGAAGGACTTTAGGTTTTATTCTTGATTAAGTCTTGAAACTTTCAAGAGCTTTGAGACTCCCACTGTCCTCTTGACATATAAGACTCCCTTGTCAAATATTCAAGAGATAGTGCGGATTCTTTATCAAGACTAACACTTTACACAATTGGCCTAAGTTCGTCTCTGTTTTGTCCAAAACATCACAACTTACCAATTTCAAATGTACAAGAGTAGATAACCTTTTACTCTTACATTTGACTAGTGTTAACAAACCCTCTTTAAGATATGTCACTCAAGTTACAATCTTGGAGTATGACTCTAAGAATTGTTTTGGAACGAAGTATGACTCATCTTTTTGATTTAACCATTTCAACAATTCATGACTCCTCTTCTTAGTCATAAGAATGCACTAAGATGACTTTAGAGGACCAATTGTGATATGGTATCTTAATCATGAAGATGATCATAAACATGATACTAAAGTACTCTCCCATCTTTTCAGATTTGAGAAACTTTTATCTTTCTGCCATACTTTGATTCTTCTTATTCGTTCTGTCTCACATTGAAACTTCTCCAATGCTACAGACTTATACTTAAACTTATAAGTATAACCATATTTACTGAACTTAAGTAAATCATGACGAATAGTCTTCTTGATCTTTTGTGGTGGACTTGACCAGTGCACAAGAATGTATACTCGATCCCTTAGTCCTTTCCTTATTCACATAAGGAATTAGTCTTAATTTTCCAAGCTGAAAGTTCTCATTCATCATACTATACAACTTGCATGATTCCAAGTTTCGGTCCAATTGAACCTTGGGTGATGAGAATCTTTCCTTATTTGGTAATATTAGACACTACCACAACCGAAAGAATCAAATCCATTTTTCCAATATTGCTATCAATGGAATCTTATAAGCAACAACTTTTCACAAATGCCATTGTAAGGATACTTAAAATAAATAAAATCAAAACCTTTTTCTTTTATTTTAAAACTTTGCGGAAAAACTTATCCTTACAATCCATATGAAAACCTTGTTGTTATCTATTCCTAAGCAATATAAATATCATAACTCTTAAGTAATAGCCCAAAATTCTGATCACCGAACCATGCGATTGAAATCCATCTTCGCGATCAGAATCAGCATGTACTTAATAGAGTTAGACAATGGACTTTACCTGAAGTAGAGCCAAACTTATTGACTTTAACATCCTTAGGTAAATTTGGCAGCTTCGTAACCAATGCCCCTTCCTTTGGCAATAGTTACCTATGGACCCTTGATAATGGGACTATCTCAGACTTCGCCTCTCTCTTTACCATTGGGTCAACCGAGTTGACTATGGCCGATCCCTTTCCATTGGGAAGAGAGAGCTTTACTGGATATCCAATGTCATCATTGTCAATGTCCATAGCGTTTTAGGAAGTTGATCTTAGCAAATAGATAAGATCATTAAGGGTCTTGTCTTAGTCTGTTTCATAGGATTCCCAAAAGAACTCACTATGTGACTTAGAAAGTAGTTGAGCCACCAACTTTCTCAAGACTTTGACACCCAACTCTCTCGGCTTGTCAATATGTGACTACAACTCCAAGATGTGATCACACCTAGACCTTGCCTTGCCAATAGGGCTTGAGTGACCTTAAACTTTTTAGGAACTTGTGGGTTAGGGAGAATAACTGGAGGAGGTGAAAGAAGTATGATATCCATGGGACATCATCTTCATTTAGGAAAGCTTTTTTCAAGAGATTTGGGAAGATCATAAATGTCTAGACCAGACATCTTTTTGGGAGATATTCAAGATAGTTGATTTAAAGTCCTTAATATGACACCCAATATGAAATATTAAGGCTAGGACCCAACAAACTATTTTATAACTTAGAAGAGGGATGCCGTAATCCAAGCTATAAAATATTTGAAGGTAGGTGAATGACGATTCACCAATTTCCACCATGAAAAACGAAATAATTTGTTAGGTTTTAATTGGATTTGAAAGTCCTAGATCTTTGAGATTCATTGAACTGTTCAAAGGCATGTTTCAATCTCGAGTGTGCCCTTCAGGTTTTGTGACTGGGATGCCGAGGATCACAAAACAAGGTGTGAATAACCATGCAAATATACTTGGTACCCTTAATATTTACCCCTTAATCAGGGTGCCGGTTAACCACACACGCTCCACCGATACTATGATAAATATTAAGTTACCCTTTGCCTACCTTGTTAAGTCCAGGTTAGTGTGCCGGTTAACCACACACGCTCCACTAACGACTTAAGCAAAGTGTAAAGTGTAATTTCATGGGTTAGCACCAAATTCACATTTTCCTAAGTAACTAAGATTGGGTATTAATAAGAGTTTAGTTACTTAGTATTTATCATTAATACTTTTAATGAAAGGAGAATTATAGTCCTTGTCCTACCTGTTCGGCTAACGACCCTCTACCAGTCAAGGAAGCGGTGGGTGAGAGTGGACACCCATTAAACTGCCATTTTATAGGCAGTAACCTTATACCCCCTTATAGACCGGCTTCGTGAATGAGGCCTACTAACAGTAAGACTGACTTACTCTTATACATATATATAAATATTATTAACTTATAATATTATAAAGTATAAGGGTTGAATTTTAACTTTTTAAAATTCTAAGGGCTAACTTGGAATTAAAGTATTCATAAGTGAAAACTTTTCAAATTCCAAAACTTGAGGGCAAGTTTTGAAACTATTCAAAACTAATTAATTCCACAACTTATGAGTTTAAAGTAGTTTTAATTAAAAAAAAAAAAAAAAAAACTCTTCAAGTTCCATAATTTGAGGACAAGTTATGGAAGACTTTAAACTAATTAATAAAATAAAATAACTTTTTTTTATTGTAACTTATGGAACTAATTAAGGTTACACTTTTTTTTTTTAATTTAATGAAGAGACTCTTGAACCTCCATAACTTGAGGACAAGTTATGGAGTCATAAAACCATTTAATTAGAACTAGACTCTTCATTTTGTAACCTTTGCCAACTTTTATGAGTTTTATGATTCTTAAATGTGACTTTTCATATAACTTGATGACAAGTTACAAAAACACACTTTGGAATCAACTCTTAGATTAAAATGGATTGAAAACAACTATTTCACACAACTTTTCTATTAATCTAAGAACCTCATAAGAACAAGATAATTCAAATCATCAATCTTCAAGAAATTAGCATGAACATACAAACTAATACCAATCTTGAAATTATGACAATTATCTTAGAAATTGGATTAGCATGAACATTACCACATCAAAAACAAGTTTATAAGTCCAAAAACATCTTAGGGTAATGTTCCTAGTCCAATTCCAGCCAAAACAATCGAATATATGCATCGAACTCGATTTTTCAGCTACTTTTGCAAGTATAACAAGAAAACAAACCTGGCTCTGATACCACTGTTGGGTTATGAGCATTCTAACACTCCTAAGTGTACATGCAACCCTAAATACCTTGGATCTATGTTTTCTCTATTATACATACAATTATGAACATACAAGGTATTATCCTAATCTAGCATACAAAATAATAAATATAACAAGATAGAATACATACCTCTTTGATGTAGAATGTCTTCATGAAGCTTGAGTGCCTACTGCCCCAAGTGTGACACCTCAAATGGTTCACACAACACCAAATACACTTGGAATAACTTGAGAGAAACTTGAACACTCCTTGAAATCGTCTAGCCCTCACACTCACACATTAGTGCACGATTTCTTGAGCCATGAGATTCTTTTATATGGTGGCTATTAGGGTTACACCATGTAACTCATAACTTTACCCATTCCTTATGCTCCATGGATTTTAACCTCCATGGAGTATCCATGGGTCACCCCATGGACTTAGTCCAACATAAGGAATCTTGGATCACAAGCCCACATATATAAGAATGAATGATTTACACAATCAACCCATATATTTAATTAATCTCCTTTTGATCACTTAATTAATTCCAAATTAATTCTTGATCAATACTAATTAAATAACCTTATTAATATATTAGAACTTATAATATATTAACCAACCTTAAGTGTTATTTCTCTCATTATAGTCTATCCAAATGCATGATGCCATGCAACCCAAATGGACCATGCCGGGTCGGGTCAAGTCTTACCAATTATAGTTATGGACTTAGACATTAATCCAACACTTTTATCTTTCCGCCTAATTTCATTCTTCTCATTCGTTCTGCCATACATCGAAACTTTTCCAATGTTTTAGAATTATACTTAAACTTGTAAGTATAATCATATTTACTAAACTTTAGTAAATCATGACGAATAAGCTTATCGATCTTTTATGGTGGACTTGACCAGTGCACACGCATGTGTACTTGATCCCTTAGTCCTTCACTTGACTCACATATAAATGTGAACAAGGAATTAGTCTTAATTTATCTAAAAGTGAAAATTCTCATTCATCATACTATACAACTTGTATGATTCCAAGTTTCTGTCCAACTGAAAACTTGGGTGATGAAATCTTTCCTTATTTGGTAAATTTAGACACTACCACAAATGAAAGAATCAAATTCATATTTCCATTATCGCTATCAATGGAATCATATAAGCAACATTTTTTCACAAATGCCATTGTAAGGATACTTAGAATAAATGGAATCAAAACTTTTCCTTTTATTTTAAAACTTTGAGGAAAAGCTTATCCTTACAGTGCAAAAGCATATGAAAACTTGTTGTTATCTATTCCTAAGCAATATATCATAACTCCTAAGCAACGGCTCAAAATTCTGATCACCGAACCATGCGATCGAAATCCATCTTTGCGATCAGAATCAGCAAATACTTCCTTTAAGTTTCTTCACTTTTCTTTGATTCTTAAAACAACATGTGACCCAGTCACATCATGTAATGAGAATCTCAGAATAGAAACTTAACAGAGTTAGATAGTGGACTTCACCTGAAGTAGAGTCAAACTTCTTGACTTTATCAACCTTGTGATCTTTCAGGTAAATAGGCAGCTTTGCAATCAATGCCCCTTCCTTTGGCAATAGAAACACATGGACTCTTTGGGAATGGTACATGAGACTGTCTCAGACTTAGCCTTTCTCTTTACCATTTGGTCAACCGAGTTGACTCTGGCCGATCCCTTTCCATTGGGAAGAGAAAGCTTTTTTGGATTTTCAATGTTACCATTATAAATGTCCATGGAAGTTTGGGAAGTTGATCTACTAATCAAATTTGCTTTACCAGTGCTCCAAATCATTGCTGATTCAGCAGCACCAAGCAAATAGATAAGATCATTAAGGATCATTTTATAGTCTTCTACATAGTAGTCCCAGAGGTAACTCACTATGTGACTTAGACAGTGATTGAACAACCAACTTTCTTAAGACTTTGACACCCAACTCTCCCGCCTTGTCAATATATGACTTCATCTCCAAGATGCAATCGCACATAGACCTTGCTTGCCAATAGGGCTTGAGTGACCCTTGACTTGTGGGTTAGGGAGAATAATTGGAGGAGGTGGAGGAAGTGAAGTTCCAAGAGATTTGGGATGATCATAGATGTCTAAACCAAACATCTAATATGGGAGATATTCAAGTAAGATGATTTAAGTCCTTAATATAACACCCAATATGAAATATTAATGTAGGACCCAACACAATACTTTTATAACTTGGAAGAGGGATGCCGTAATCCAAGCTATAAAATATTTGAAGGTAAGCGAATGACAATTCACCAATTTCCACCATGAAAACGAAATAATTTAATTAGGTTTTACTTGGTTTTGAAACTCCTAGATTCTTTTGAGATTCATTGAACTTTTCAATGGCATGTTTCAATCTCTATTGTGCCCTTTAGGTTTTGTGACTGGGATGCCGAGGATCACAAAACAAGGTGTGAAGTAACCATGAAAATTACTTGGTACTCTTAAATGTTTATCACTCAACCAATGTGTCGGTTAACCACACACGCTCCACCGGCCTATGATAAACTTTAAGAAACCCTTTGCCTACTTTGCTAAAACCAGTTAGTGTGCCGGTTAACCACACACGCTCCACTAGCCGACTTAAGCACAGTGCAAAGTGTAATTTCATGGATTAGCACCAAATTCACATTTTCCTAAGTAACTAAGATTGGGAATTTATAAAAGTTTAGTCACTTAGTATTTATCATTAATACTTTTAATGAAGGGAGAATTATAGTCCTTGTCCTACCCGTTCGGCTAACGACCCTCCACCAGTCAAGGAAGCGGTGGGTGAGAGTGGACACCCATTAAACTGCCACTTTATAGGCAGTAATCTTATACCCCCCTTATAGACCGGCTTCGTGAATGAGGCCTACTAACGGTAAGACTGACTTGCTCTTATATATATATATATATATATATATATATATATATATATATATATATATATATATATATACATATATATATATATATATATATATATATACATATATATATATATATATATATATATATATATATATATATAATACTATAAAGTATAAGGGTTGAATTTTAACTTTTAAAATTCTAAGGGCTTAACTTGGAATTAAAGTATTCATAAGGGAAAACTTTTCAAATTCCAAAACTTGAGGGCAAGTTTTTGAAACTATTCAAAACTATTCGATTCCATAACTTATGTGTTTAAAGTAGTTTTAATACAAAAAACTCTTCAAGTTCCATAACTTGAGGACAAGTTATGGAAGACTTTAACCATTAAAAGAATGTCGCTTTTCTTTATTCATAACCTATGGAAATATTTATGAGTTTTATGAATCTTAAATGTGACTTTTCATATAACTTGAGGACAAGTTACAAAAACACATTTTAGAATCAACTCTTAGATTAATTTGGATTGAAAACATCAATTTCTCATAACTTTTCTATTAATTTAAGCAACTCATAAGAACAAGATAATTCAATCAAACTTTTCCCATGTAATTAGCATAACTCTTAAACTAATACAAAACATGAATCTATTGACAATTATCTTTGAAATTGGATTAGCTTGATCATTACCACATCAAAAACATGTTTATAAGTTGAAAAACAGCTTAGGGTAATGTTCCTAGTCCAATTCCAGCCAAAACAGTCGAAGATATGCTGTTTGGGGGTCCAACTCGTCGAGTGCATGAACCAACTCAACGAGTTGGATCGTTTTGAACACTTTTAATGCATGGACTCGTCGAGTCTCCTGATGGACTTGCCGATTCAGATACCCAGACATCAAAAAACTTCGATTTTTAAGCAGATTTTGCAAGTATAACAAGAAAACAAGCCTAGGCTCTGATACCACTGTTGGGTTTTGAGCATTCTAACACTCCTAAGTGTACATGCAACCCTAAATACCTTGGATCTATGTTTTCTCTATTATACATGCAAATATCAATATTCCAAGGTATTACCCTATCTAGCATACAATCTTTGATACTTGGGTAATAAAACAAGTTTGAAGACATACCTTTTTATGTAGGTTGATTCCTTGATGCTTAAGAGCCGAGTTCCCCAAGTGTGACACCTCAAATGGTTCACACAACATCAAAATACACTTGGAATAACTTGAGAGAAATGATACACTTCATGAAATCGGCTAGCCCTCACCATACACACATAGTCTTATCTTGGTGGCCAATTTTGACAAGAATAAGATGCTTATATAGTTTGTCACAATTAGGGTTACACCATGTAAACCCTAATTGTCATGGCCTTTCATTTCCATCATCCATGGGTACAAAAACACCATGGAGCATCCTATGGATTTTAGCCCAACTTGATAATCCATGGAGTATTAGCCCAGTATACAAGTATGGATGATTTACACAATCAACCCATATATTCAATTAGTCTCCTTTTTGATCACTTAATTAATTCCAAATTAATTCTTGATCAATACTAATTAAATAATATTATTAATATATTAGAACTTATAATATATTAGTAAACCTTAAGTGTTATTTCTGGCATTTTAGTCTATCCAAATGCATGATGCCTTGCAACCCAAATGGACCATGCCGAGTCGGGTCAAGTACATACCAAATATAGTTATGGACTTAGACACTAATCCAACAAAGGGTTGGTTTGGTTCTGGACTTGGGAATTTCTGTGTGGATTGAGATGTCCATGGAAAAAGATATCGGTGTGGTAGGAGATCATTTCGGTAGTGCTTTCGGGTTGTTGGATTCAATCTATGTGTGGCTAAGGAGAGATTTCGAGGGCGAAATCTAATTCAAGTGGGGGAGAATTGTAACATCCGGTTTACTAGGTATATTGTTTTGAGTATTTAATTCAAGGATTTTGGAGGGACTCGACAAGTTGGTGCCTCAAATCGTCGAGTAGGGTTGCGACTTGGTGACGTGGTTAATGAATGGACTCGAGGAGTCGGAGAGATGGCTCGCCGATTCAGTGCTGTTGGCAGAAACCCTATATCTCTCTGGCCTGGTCCTATTTAAAGGCACTTATAGCCTCCTTGACACCCCCCATCAGTGTCATTCGTCACTTGAGAGAAACCCTAGAGTCATTGGTGAGCAAGAGAGGGAATGAGACTCATTGGAGGTCATTCCTTGGGGAGAAGACCAAGGGTGTTGCAAGGATCAAGAAGAGAGCTTGTGGATCTATTTCATCCCCATCTTCAGCTTCAGATCAAGGTATGAAGCCCTTATCTTTCCTGTCTTATGTTGGGTTTTGAGCATTCTAACACTCCTATGGTGTACATGCAACCCTATAAACCTTGGATCTATGTTTTCTCTATTATACATGCAAATATTAACTATTCCAAGGTTTCATCCTAACTAGCATATTATGAAGCACCTATACTACAAAGTTCTAGTTAGATGACATACCTTTTGATGTAGCTTGATGTCTTCAAGCTTTAAGATCTTAGCCCCAATAGTGTGGAAGCCTCAAATGGAATCACAAATCACCAAAACACCTTGGAAGAACTTGAGAGAATATGTATGCACACTAAAATCGGCCCACTCTTATTTTCACACACTTGTGCCAATTTTGTGAGCCAAGGACCCCTTTATATATTATGGAAGATTAGGGTTACATCCATGTAAACCCTAATACCCACGACCTTTCATTTACATAGAATCCATGGGTTAAAATCTCCATGGACCATCCATGAAAGCTTAGCCCAACCTAAATGAACTTGGCCCATTCCATATATATAAGAGTCCATATTTAATTAGTTCTTTTTGAGCACTTAACTAACTCTAAATTAATTCTTGATCAATACTAATTAAATAATATGATTCCATATTAATATATTAGAACTTATAATATATTAATATAAGTCATAAATATACTATTCTCAAAAGACTATCCATATAAATTGTGCCGGTGAAGTGCAACCCAAATGGACATGCCGGGTCGGGTCAAGTACATACCAAATATAGTTATGGACTTAGACATTAATCCAACAGTCTCCCACTTGGATAAGTCTAAAACTATTATTGAGTATGACTTCAAAACCTAACTGGCAATCGTAGCTCTTAAAGCCGCTGTCGAACTCTGACCTTGTCAATGACTTGTCCATTAGATAAGGGATCATATATTCCTCCATTCTAGATATCATATGGACTGAGACATGGATTATAATCATTCTCTCTGTCCATTAGTTGTTTCCCGATTTTCAATTTATGATGACTAACTGATTGAACAAATCAAATCAGTCATGGCTTGCCACCTGGCAGTACAGGGCCTGCCATTGCAACCAATTGAGAACTTTCAGAACTCCTATGCAAAGCCAAATTTAACTGGAATGGGCACAGAATATGTCAACACGATAGGTTATAAACCTCAAGTCGTGTGCTGGTGAAGAACCTCAGGTTTTATTCTTGATTAGTTCTTGAAATTCTTTTTAGGATCTTTAAGACTCCCACTATCCTCTTGACATATAAGACTATCTTGCCAAATATTCAAGAGATGGTGCGGATTCTTTATCAAGACAAACACTTCAGACAATTGGCCTTAGTTGGTCTTTGTTTTATCCAAAACATCACAACTTACCAATTTCAAATGTACAAGAGTAGGACACTTTTACTCTTACATTTGACAAGTGTTTTAAACCTTTCTTTAAGATATGTCACTCAAGTTACAATCTTGGAGTATGACTCTAAGAATTGTTTTGGAACGAAGTATGACTCATCTTCCTAATCTAACCATTTCAACAATTCATGACTTCTCTTCTTAGTCATAAGAATGCACTAAGATGACCTTTAGAGGACTAATTGTGATATGATTTCTAAATCATTAAGATGATCACAAACATGATACTAAAGTACTCTCCCATCTTTTCAGATTTGAGAAACTTTTATCTTTTTGCCTAATTTGATTCTTCCCATTCGTTCTGCCATACATTGAGACTTTTCCAATGTTTCAGAATTATACTTAAACTTGTAAGTATAACCATATTTACTAAACTTTAGTAAATCAAATAGTCTTAACGAGCTTTGTGGTGGACATGACCAGTGCACAAGAATGTGTACTCGATCCCTTTAGTCCTTCACTTGACTCACACATCCATGTGAACAAGTAATTAGTCTTGATTTTCCAATGCTTGAAAGTTCTCATTCATCATACTATTCAACTTGCATGATTCCAAGTTTCAGTCCAATTGAAACTTGGGCGATGAGGAACTTTCCTGATTTGGTAAATTTAGACACTACCACAAATGAAAGAATCAAATCCATTTTCCAATATTGCTGTCAGTGGAATCATATAAGCAACAATTTTCCATAAATGCCATTGTAAGGATACTTCAAATAAATAAAATTAAACAATTTTCTTTTATTTTAAAACTTTGCGGAAAAACTTATCCTTACAATCCACATGGAAAATTGTTGTTATCTATTCCTTAGCAATATATCATAACTTCTTAAGCAACTGCTCAAAATTCTGATGCGATCGAAATCCACCTTCGCGATCAGAATCAACATATACTTCCTTTAAGATTTCTCTCTATTCTTTGATTCTTTAAACATCAACATGTGACCCAGTCACATCATGTAATGAGGATCTCAGAATAGAACTTAACAGAGTTAGATAATGGGCTATACCTGATGTAGAGTCAAACTTATTGACTTTAACATCCTTAGGTAAATTTGGCAGCTTTGCAATCAACGCCCCTTCCTTTGGCAAAATAAACGTGTGGACCCTTTGGTAATGGGACTATCTCAGACTTAGCCTTTCTCTTTACCATTTGGTCAACCGGGTTGACTATGGCCAATCCCTTTCCATTGGGAAGAGAATGATTTTTCTGTATTTCCAGTGTCACCATTGTCACTGTCCATAAAGTTTTTGGGAAGTTGATCTTCTAATCAAATTTGCTTTACTATCGTTCCAAATCATTGCTGATTCAGCAGCACCAAGCAAATAGATATGATCATTAAGGTTCATGTCATAGTCTGTTTCATAGTAGTCCCAAAGGAACTCACTATGTGACTTAGAAAGTGATTGAACATCCAACTTTCTCAAGACTTTGACACCCAATTCTCCCGGCTTGTCAATATGTGACTTCATCTCTAAGATGTGATCACACATAGACCTTGCTTGCCATTAGGGCTTGAGTGACCTTGAACTTGTGGGTTAGGGAGAATAATTGGAGGAGGTGGAGGAAGAGAAGTATGACTTCCATGAGCCAAACTCGGGAAGTCATATTTATTAGGAAAGCTTGGTTTGGGAAGATCATTGTTGTCTAAACCAGACATCAACAATGGGAGAAATTCACCTTAAGTTGATTTAAGTCCTTAATATAACACCCAATATGATATATTAAGGCTAGGACCCAACAAACTATTTTATAACTTGGAAGAGGGATGCCGTAATCCAAGCTATAAAATATTTGAAGGTAGGTGAATGACGATTCACCAATTTCCACCAAGATAAACGAAATGTATTATTAGGTTTTAATTGGTTTTGAAACTCCTAGACTCTTTTGAGATTCATTGAACTTTTCAATGGCATGTTTCAATCTCGAGTGTGCCCTTCAGGTTTTGTGACTGGGATGCCGAGGATCACAAAACAAGGTGTGAAGTAACCATGCAAATATACTTGGTACCCTTAATATTTACCCCTCAATCGATGTGCCGGTTAACCACACACGCTCCAAGGATACTATGATAAACATTAAGTTACCCTTTGCCTACCTTGTTAAGTCCAGGTTAGTGTGCCGGTTAACCACACACGCTCCACTAACAGCTTAAACAAAGTGCAAAGTGTAATTTCATGGATTAGCACCTTATTCACATTTTCCTAAGTAACTAAGATTGGGAATTTATAAGTGTTTAGTTACTTAGTATTTATCATTATACTTATAATGAAGGGAGAATTATAGTCCTTGTCCTACCAGTTCGGCTAACGACCCTCCACCAGTCAAGGAAGCGGTGGGTGAGAGTGGACACCCATTAAACTGCCACTTTATAGGTAGTAATCTTATACCCCCCTTATAGACCGACTTCGTGAATGAGGCCTACTAATGGTAAGACGACTTGCTCTTATATATATAATATATTAAACTTTTAATATTATAATAGTATAAGGGTGTATTTTAGACATTTAAAATACTTGGTGGTTTAATCTATTAATTAAACTATACTCTTAATTTAATTAAATTTAAACCATGTCATTATGAAATTATTAATTCTCTTTTAATTAAACACTTTAATTATCTATTAATAAAGTCCATAAGAGTTAATTGAATTATTCAATAAAAACATCATAATTCCAATTATTAAATTCAAAATTAAAACCATTTAATTAATTGTTTAAGTTATGAACCCAAGAGTTTTAGAATTCAATTCTTTTTTTTATCATAAAAACTTTTTCCAAATTCCAAAACTTGAGGGCAAGTTTTGTAACTCTTGAAAACTTTTGGATTCCATAACTTATGGAGTTAAGTACTTGTTTTATGATGAAACTTTTCATGTTCCATAACTTAAGAACAAGTTATGGAATTCATTAAAACATTAAGACCAAGTTTTGTAACTCCATAAAAAACTTTGAATCAATTTTTTTTAAAAACCTTTTCATATGCATAACTTATGGAGGTTTCAAAAAACTCTTTAGATCAAACTTTTAAAACTAATAAAATAATCATATCATTTTATCTTTTACTAAATTTGACCTAATTCAACTCATATAGCAAATGATTCAAATTTTACAAATAATTAGTTTTTCACAAAAACAAGTAATTATCTTAAAATTTGACAAACGTCATGTTTTTTTTTCCTTTTTTTTCAACTTGAAAATAAAACATTTGCATCAATATAACAGAAAACAACCCATGGCTCTGATACCACTGTTGGGTTTTGAGCATTCTAACACTCCTATGGTGTACATGCAACCCTATAAACCTTGGATCTATGTTTTCTCTATTATACATGCAAATATTAACTATTCCAAGGTTTCATCCTAACTAGCATATTATGAAGCACCTATACTACAAAGTTCTAGTTAGATGACATACATTTTGATGTAGCTTGATGTCTTCAAGCTTTAAGAGCTTAGCCCCAATAGTGTGGAAGCCTCAAATGGAATCACAAATCACCAAAACACCTTGGAAGAACTTGAGAGAATATGTATGCACACTAAAATAGGCCCACTCTTATTTTCACACACTTGTGCCAATTTTGTGAGCCAAGGACCCCTTTATATATTATGGAGGATTAGGGTTACATCCATGTAAACCCTAATACCCATGACCTTTCATTTACATAGAATCCATGGGTTAAAAGCTCCATGGACCATCCATGAAAGCTTAGCCCAACCTAAATGAACTTGGCCCATTCCATATATATATAAGAGTCCATATTTAATTAGTTCTTTTTGATCACTTAATTAATTCTAAATTAATTCTTGATCAATACTAAATAAATAATATGATTCCATATTAATATATTAGAACTTATAATATATTAATATAAATCATAAATATACTATTCTCAAAAGACTATCCATATAAATTGTGCCGGTGAAGTGCAACCCAAATGGACCATGCCGGGTCGGGTCAAGTACATACCAAATATAGTTATGGACTTAGACATTAATCCAACATCTTATTGAATAGATCCTTTGAGTATGAGAAATTTGGGCTCATATCACTTTTGATGGGGTTTTGGGTGCATCAAACCCCCCTCTTCTGAGTATGCCATAGATCTGGATCTTGTATGATCCAGAGAGTCAGAAAGTAGGAAGCCATTGTTGTGCAAACATGAGGTTTTGAAGTTAGGAAGCTTTAATGGAGTCTAAATGGCATATAGAGCAAAATATGTTATGCATGGAATACAAGATCGGACCTTTATGTGACTTTTGGGTATTAGGAGGTCAGATCTATGAGTTAGAGTTACAGATCTGACCTCAGGTGGTTGAATGAGAAATCCGATGGAGCCAACTCGCCGAGTCCATGGGATGACTCGACTAGTGTTAACTCAGCGAGTTGGGAGTCAACTCAGTGACCTGAGTGAACCCTAGGACGAACGTGGAGAATACGAGTGGACTCGGCGAGTCACAGGTGTGCACTCGGCGAGTCAGGTCGACCTTGACTGTTGACTCAGTCTTGTTTTCTGTTGACTTCCTGGGTAGGTCAATAAGAGGAAGGAAGGACCAAGGAGGGGTAAAATAGACTTTTACCCATCCCGAGGGTAAGAAAAGGGAAAAGAGGGCTTAAGGAGTAAATAAGTAAAATGATTGAAATGCTTATCTTATGTGTTAGGCGGAGGCTAGTCCAAGATTTCCGAGTGCTTGTCGGTTACCTGCTAGTCGAGGTGAGTCATCTCACTATACGTTACCTAGAGTGGTATTTATGTGTGACCGGAAGGTCTTATGTGCTTAATTTAGTTATGCATCTTGTCTATGTGATATTATGCTATGAGTTATTTGGACCGGACCAGAAGGTCCAACGATTTATGAGGCCGGGAGGCTCAACCAGACCGGACCGGAAGGTCCAACGATATATGAGGCCGGAAGGCTCAACCAGACCGGACCAAAGGGTCCAACGAGCTAGACCGGACCTAAGGGTCCAATGAGCTGCAGGACCGAAAGGTCATCATGGGTAGGACCGGAAGGTCTACCAGAGTTGTGGAGCCGGAAGGTCCACTGAGACACATTGACCGGAAGGTCTCGTAGAGCCATAGCCTCGAGTGGCTAGTTATATGTATGTGGTATTTTGAGGAACTCACTAAGCTTTGTGCTTACCGTGTTATGTGTTATGTGTTTCAGGTTTCTCAGGATCGCGGGACGGCACCGGCTTGATTGTACACACCAGAGAAAGAGTTATGTTTTGAGGATCCTGGATTATTAATGGAGTTGTGTTTTGTAAATTGAATAAACGATATTTTTATACGATATGTTATAAAAACTATGCGATTTTAAAATGAAAAATTTGTTTGAAAATTTACGATGTTACAATATACATATACGGGCCGACATTGGTGCCTTAGACCCGTTCACACAAAGGGAAACTCACCTCGCTAAGCTGAATCTCACGGATAATCCTCTGGCTGCTAGCTGGCAATTTCCCGAACTGCTGATCCTTCGGCTCCCCGAGCTACTAGTCATCATATAAACTAATTAAGTTCGAGATTCTCATAAGTTAGCCATAAGTCCTCACTGGGGTAAAAGACCATTCTACCCCTTACATACAGTTGTCCAAATATGGACTCTACTCAACCCTTTTGAACCCTTTCCATACTTCATAACCCTCCAGGGTCAACCTTGGTCAAAGTCAAAGTCAAGGTCAATGTCAACATCCAAGTCAAAGTCAAAGTCAACACTCCCAATTGACTCGACTCGTCGAGTTTTCCCTTCAAGTCACCGAGTTCCTGTGAATCACAGATCTATGAAATCACGATCCTAATCGTCGATTTCTTCCATCAACTCTTCGAGTTCTTCCCTTTTAACATAATCGGGATTCTTCGACCCAACTCGTCGAGTTATTCAGTTTGTTATCCTTCCTTAATGCATTACGCCCTTTTTCTTTAGATATACACTCTATACTCCGAATCCAGACTGTAAATGCTTCTAGAAGGGTAAAGTTTCCAACTTTACGCATTAATACCTTTCCTAAATGGATTAAGCTCAAACCCTAACCCAAAAGGCCAAGGTCATAATCCAAACATCACCAAAACTACAAAATGAACCATGTGGTCATAGATCTGGACTCTAGGGACAAGAAGATCACGTAAAGCTTCAAGCTTTATCCACATGCATGGCCATTTGGAGCTAGAAAGGCCAAAATAGAGGCTTATAGGTTGCATGGGACTTCCATGGCCATAAAGTTGGCACCTTTATGCCATGAGAGCCCCTCTAGACACTAGATCTGAAGTGTTCTTCACTTGGGACGTCCAAATCCCAAGATTCATATCATTTGGACCAAAAACCACATAAAAGTGCTAACAAGGAGATCTACTCAACTACTTGGCAAGTGTGACACTTGATTACCAGTACGTGATAAAAATGGAGTGAGGTTTCTGGATCTAGCAACTCTTCCTTGTTCCTTCAAGCTTTCCTTCCTTCCAAGAACTTCAAGCACCCACAAGAACACTCAAAATGGCTCACAATAGCATTAGGGTTTCGAGATCTAGGGTTTGGGCAATGGAGGCTGGAAATGAGGCCAAACCCTAAGTCATAAAGTGTTTAAATAGAGTGCAAAATCCCGGATCTAGGTTTTCCCAAAACCCGTCCAACTCGTCGAGTTGGTCCCCTGCAACTCGTCGATTTGGTCTTCCAAAAACACGTGTGACAACATTCCTACTCGTCGAGTTTTCACCCTAGAACTCGACGAGTTGCCTTCTTGATTAGAGCTTTTCTTTCCTTATTTGGCCTTCTGGTTTACGGGTGTTACATATGTTAGGGCAGGGGACAAATGGACAATGGGGGGTTTTTTTGGGCCAGCATCGATTTTATGTAGGACCGAGTCATCCCATTGGTCAGCTATTGTTGACCGAGTCAGATACTTTAGAGGTCTATCAAACGGTCTGACTGTTGACTGAGTCAGCAATCAGCTTTGACCAGATCAGTTAAGTGCAAAACAAATACCCCTTAGTATAATATATCCATGGAAAGTTATTAAGCTGAAATTTCTGAATATGGGATAATAATTTGGATTTAATGGGTTTAAGGGGGCAAAACAAGTCTTAAACATTCTGTAGTTTTGGGGTTAAAAGCTGAAAATGAAACAAGGGACTAACTAGTTGAACTAAGGGCTAAGCGTTATTTTTTTTAATGTTTTATAACACTTCTATAGGGGGCAAGGAAGTTCCTTGATTATTTGGAGCTTTATGGTTTCTTTTTGTGATCTACTTTCGGTTTGAGGTGAGTTTCTCACTACATTACATTGATGTGTATCGTCTTTACATAAGATCGTGTGCGATTTTTTGATTATAGGATTATAGTACTAGGTTGTGTGGTATCTAGTATGTGTATGTTATTTGCTTGTTTTGTGTGGATTGTACTTGTGTTGGTATGTGGTTTGTTAATATGTGCTAAGGTGAGTTGCAAGTGTCGGTTCATATGTGACCTAAGCTGGTAAGTTCCCCTTATGCAAGACCTTATCTCTAAGTGCCTTGTACTATAGTTTGCATGAATTGTATGTTGACTTTTTATTCAAAAATAGTCCAATTTTAGTCTCCAAAACTGACGTAACTAACAACAGAAGCATTTTGTTTGAATAAACTAAAACCATTTTATACCCAGCAAGGATCATTTTGAAATAAATTAGAAAGATTAAACATAACCAAAAAAAATAAGAAAGTATAACAACCTTTGAAGACTTTGGTTCATTTTGGCAATTAGGAAGTTGATGAAGATGGATTTAAAACTCCATGTAGAAGTTCTTGATAATGTATCCACCAAGCAAGATTTAAACCACCATAATATGCTAGTAAACACTTGTTAATAAGTTACTTTTAAGCTATTAAGACATATCCAAATAAGTCTTAATAGAAAGCAACTTATTTATCGCCAATTCTTTCACCATTTACAAGAAGAAGATAAGAGGGAAATACCTCCAAAAAGAACATTTTGGCAGCCATATTTTCGAGATTTTGAGTGAAGAAAAGCTAGTAAAAGAACTTGTCTCGTGCCCTTTTTTTATATCCCCTTTTGGTACAAAGGATAGATATAATAATAAGGTCTGCATGGGCTTTCTTACAAGCATGGTGTTATGTAATAAACAAATTAAAAAGCATGTCCCATGCTTTGTCTCCTAACTTTAAGAAAGAGACAAATTCCAATTGCTTATTACTTTATAACAACTAACTAGTTATGTATACTAAATGTTTACTCAAAGTGCCCACTTATTTGTACATGCCATAAATAATCATACAATATGATAATTCATTAGTTTTATTCTCGTTATTATTATTTCCTAGAAACAATAATTCTCAATATGTTGGTAAAATATTATTTCTGCAAAAAAAATGTTTTTCCAATTAAATACAAGTGTTGATATTTATTAATAATCAAATTATACTAATAAGTAATCAATTAGTGGTAACTTGCTATAAGGTGTGACCCTATAGGATCATATGCTATTAGCAATATCATTCTATAATGACTCTTGGACATGCAAGATATTTCATTGTATGCTTATATTACAAGTTGATGGCATCTTAATATACCTGTATGGTAGATATAAAGAATATATTTACTGATGTGTGGTGTTATGTTGGAATCACTAAGCTTTGTGCTTACCCTTTCCTTGAAAACAAGTGTTTCAGGATCTTCAGGTACCGGAATAGGGAAAATCAATGCATTTTTGTACACATAGTCGTGACTTGATATTTTATTTTGGGACGTTGATTTGATCGACTTTATTTTGCTGCTTTAAACCGTTGGATTTTGGAACATTGTTGAATTTATATATATATATATATATATATATATATATATATATATATATATATATATATATATATATATATATATATATATATATATATATATATATATATATATATGAACAGTAAAGTTCCTAACGTTTTGGCATAATTGGTCCACATCTTTAACTATTTGCATATGTTGCCCTTCCGTTTCTAGGGTTTTCACAAATAGCCCGTTTCTTTTTTCCAAATACATTTTGCTCCCTCTAATATCATAGGTTGTTCAATTAGACTAGTGATACGTGTCTTGGACACGCGTTTTTTTCCTTTGTTATTTCCTGTTTATCCATGCACCTGTTTTTCTCTCCCTGTTCCACCTGTTTCCCACCGCCTGTTGGTCGATCTCTGATGCTTGGGAAATCGGAAAGAGTCTGGATTAAGTTAGTTTGGGACCATCCATATTCACTCCCTCTTCTCACCATCATCCATCTTCAAAAACTCAATGCGTACAAATGTGATTTCCATCGACTTCATCGCCGATCGCCAAAGCATGTACCTTATTATGTGCCAAACACACACAATGACCGTTTTTTTTTCAGACTTACGCTTGACCATGTCTCTTATGAGCAGTAAATCAACAACAATTTCCCACCATCATCGATTTGCGGTTTTCCATGCGAGGAAATAGTTGTGGGGCTTTGTCACCGGTGCAGAAGAACCTGATAAATTTTTCTGTTTACATTTAGGTATTTTTATCCTCTATCTGTAACATCTATTACTAGTTATTTTGATTTTATTTCACTGTTTCTCATGGGGTACCAAAAAAAAGCTCCATGGTTACAAATTTGCCTCAAGTATATTATACCACTATTGATTCTCTTTTCCATCTGATTGATTTCCAAGATTGATTGTTGAATCCGATTTTAAAGCTAATTTTGCATATTGATTGGTAATGATTCTGATTTTGACGAGGTTCCCCTCTAAATTCATATGGATGCAAAAGAAATAAAAATACTATTTTATTCCCTTATTTGCCTTTAATTTACAGCAATACAAGCCACTCTATGATGAAATTTAAAAGCATGTTTGGTGATGCACACCAACTGCTCGATGAGTTGCTTCAAATAGAGTCTTATTTCTTACTTTTAATATCAAAAAACCCCAAAAAAAATGCCACTGTTCGATTTTGCCCTAAGAGATTATCCATTGTTTCAACTTTTTAGGATAGGTTGGTGAAAATCTGGAAAGTCGGTGATGTGTACAAGGCTTCAATGTGATTTATTTCACATATTAAAAAGGGAACCGATGGTTATTTAGGTAAAAGGCTTTTCCATTAATTTTTTTTGGCTTTATTTTTGGAGTATGTTTAAAAATGAAAGTGTGTTGCTATAAGATATGCACCCTGTTACACATGTCATCACTAATATTCAATTTCTTTTGAAAATAAAAACGACATACCACTATAGGGTGCAGATCTTATAGCAACACACTTATATTTTTAGTTGGTTGAACCCAAACTCTCACCCTTTCAACAAATTGTCTTTTTTTTTAAATATATCTTTGTTTCTTTTGTAGGGTTCAAAGAATAAAAGGGACGAGGAAGAGTTTTGTTTCACGATTAGGTTGGTTTACTTTGGTTTAGTGAATTCAAACAAACAGTTTTAGGTTTCATTTAAAACTAATTGCTTATTTTCTTTTATTTTGTTAATGATATTTGTTGCTTCGGCTTATTTTAAGGCTTCATTCACTACCCCACTGATCAGTTTGTAAGTAAATATGTCACTATGGGTTGCAGCTCCGGGCGAAGAACATGATTTGGATATCTCCCAATTAATATTACCCACCTATATTGATTTTAAGTCGGAGAAAAAGGTAGATGAGGTAGCTACAATTTCTTTATCATTTAATATATCAATTTTATCAGTTAATGTTTATTGCAACTGTTATGGATATTGATATTATTTTTTAACTTTAAGCGTTTTGATTTTAAGTTTGGAGAAATTGTTGACTAGAAAAGAGCACGAGAGAGAGGGCAGAGTTATGGATTTCAGAAGGATCAGAAGCATAAGTACATGTAAAGAAATTACAAGATGAATTGTCTTCATGGGAATCAATGATGAAGGAGATTCTTGCAACAGGTATGGCTATTGCTTTTGATGCTGCCACACCATACAATCTGATTTTATATCGTATATTCTTTCTGTCAACATTAGTGATGCTCATTCCCATTTAATTTTATACAGTGGTGGAGGATTTAAATGAACTAAGATATTTATAGGTAACTTCAATTCTTGATTGATCGACTGATGTAGTAATAATGGTCATAAAGGTTTTGAATTGGTTGTTATGTACTAAGAAATCGTTACGTAACACAAAAGAAAATATGACAGTTGGTTGCATATTTATATACTGTCTCATACTTCAATTGAGTGGAACCATATATTATTATGCAAAATGAAACTTCAAGTTCTCAGCTTACTAAAGGAGTTGTTCATGGATGTGAACACTATAGTAACTGGCAAAGGGTTATCAATAATCTTTTTCCTTATTGATCTCTTTCTTCAGAAAATTTCTTTTTAAGCCATTGTAATTTGAAAATCTACTTAATTTTGACATTGTCTTCATTATTACAGACTTGGGTTGAGAAATTGTTTGTATATCACATGTTCCCTTTTTTAATCTATGTGTGTATGTTTAACTCTAACTGTATTGTCTGTCTTTTTGGTTTTAAGCCAGTTATTTCTAGATTGCTTTCTATACTATTCATATCCATGTTTCTGTAGTTTATAGATATGGTTAATGTACTTAATGGAATTGGAATTTTGTTAAATAGTTTCTGTCTAAACTAAAGTAGTTATCAGTTTTTTGTATTTTATATTTATATATTCAGTTTTGCATTGTCGAATTAGCATATAGTCTTCATTTTGCATATTTCTTTCATCTAACATATTTTTTTGTAGGTAACTTAAGTCTCGAGGCTGCTACAAATTGGATTGTTGAATACGAAGATGATGTTGGCATAGATAAATACCTTTAGCAATCTCACTCTCCTGCTAAGGTGTTGTTAAAGTGCAGAATTTGCATCTAACAAGTGTTCCATGTTTCTGTTCACTTATAAAACAATATAATTTCTAATTCAATAATCTTAAAAATATTATAAAGGGGTTGTTTTGTTTTTTATTCACAATAAGATGGAGGCACCTTTGTCTTCTAAAAAGAGCTAATAGGATCTAAATAGTGATATAGGAAAACTATCCTTCCAACTGTTTCCCTGTTAGTTAGTAGGCATTTGTATGGATAAGTGTTTGAGTGTTTGTAAAATGTCTAAAATACCCTTGGTGTGAAGTCATTGTAAATAATTTTTGTTTGTAACATATCTTCTTCCTTATCATCATTGTTTCTGAATTGTAGGTTCAAAAGAGATTATAAAAAGAAGTACAAGGTTACAAACTACATTTAAAAAAAAGTGGAAAGTAATAGCAACATACTTCCATTTATATCATTTTGGTAAACATCAAAGATAGGCATTTACTTTTCTAAATCTTCACATTTTTGTACTATGGAAAATTTTGGTAAATAAAGAGTGTTTGAGGTTGTGGAGGGGTAATTTTGTCATCAGTGTTGTCTTTTGTTGACATGATTTTGAATTACTAGAATCAATATATTAAGCCTTTTGATGGAATTTGTTCTAATTATCTATGCTGGTAGTGTGGATTTAAAAATACAAGTATATAGTGAAAATCTACAAAAAGAAAAAAAAACACATTGAAACTACAAAAAACACCAAAACCCTCCGGACCTATGCGGAGCATGGAACACATCACTAGTTTTATTATTATGATTGTTTGTGGGTAATGATAACTTGGTAATGGTAAAATGAATTGTGTGTTATATTAAATAAATGGATTTTTAAAAGTTTAAATTTATTGTAACTTCTAAGACGTTACATTTCATGTGTATATACGATGAGAGTTGTATTAAGCTTGTCTCCGACGTATTTCCGGCGAGGTCCTGTAGAACCGATTGGCTATCAGTTCTGGTGAGTAAAGAATTAGGGTGGCGGGTGGGAAAATTTTTATGGGGACATATGGGTTGTTTTCGGTGAGCTTATGAGTTGGGTTGGTGCATACACTGATAACAACCAGTGGCCTGTTAAATGTCCGGCTTAGAAGCAAACTCTAGTGGGAGTGAACGACGATGTTGGTGGTGCTCATGGCTTCTCCGGCGAATGAATGGATGTACAGGATGAGTCACAAGTGTTCGAGTCAAGCTTCACACCCCTTTGGGTCTTTGTTGCTTTGGGTATTTGTTGCTAGAGAAGAAGATGTCTTTTGGGAAGGAGGGTTCGCCGAAGTTAGGCGTCACTGGTGATTTGGGGGTGCGTGGACCAAATAAAGGTTAAGGGTGATGTCTTTCAGCGTGAGGTGTAATTCCTTTCGCTTTGCAGCTTATATAAATTAGGTTATTTTTAACTTTTAGGCTTTTAATTTCTAATGGGCCAATTATATGAATTAAACATTAATGGATTTAATTAAGTAATTAGGCTTTGAGGTATTTAGTTAAATGGAAGATAAATTTAATGGAAGTCAAATCCTTGTTAGCGATTAATTTGAACAAAAATCCGATTAATTAAAGGTTGTTTATTTAAGATAATGGATGACAAATAATTATGTAATTATGGTTTAATTAAATTAATTATAAGATAATTAATTTAATCAAAATTAAATGGATTAATAAAGTTGTATGGATTTGAGGTACAAAAACTATCGTGCAGTTAAAATAGTAACAACATTTAAGAATAGTACAAAAACAAGATGAGTAGTTATAAATAGTGAAATTTATCAAAGGCATGTCTTATATTTTATGATTGAGAATGAAATAATGGACAATTAATTCGTAATTATAAGATTAAATGCGTTCATGGAAAAATCATTAAATAACATGGAAAAGTTGATAGAGTGCATATTTTATAGCACCAAAAAGCTAAGGATGTGTTCTTTAAGGATAAGTGTTAAAGAAATAGGGACAATAGGGGTAAATTGGTACGAAAACCAATTGTTATAACGATAATAAAAGTGAATAAAAAATATATTATATAGTATCAATAAGTAATATGCAAAATATGAGCTAAGTAAGGGGTTATTGATATGAATGTAGGTATCCTAAAAGATGTAAATCAATATTAGCCACTTATATGGTTTTTCTGTGTTTACTGCCTCATGTAAGTCTTCTCACTATACTACGTAGGACACTAGGTTTCATGGTATGCTAGACTGTCTTTGTGACTTTGCATGAGAGATTATGGTTAGATCATAACGCCTATATGAAAGACTATGGTTGTATCATAGCATATTTATGAAAGACTATGGTTGGATCATAACACATATATGAAAGAATATGGTTGGATCATAGCACTAACATAAAAGACTATGGTTGGATCATAGCAGAAAAGACTTCAGTTGGACCGTAGCAACGAAAGTGAGTATAAGAATATGATTGGATCATAACATTCACATGGGTATGTTGTATTTTAGGGAACTCACTAAGCTTTGTGCTTACGATTTTAAGTTTAAATTATTTCAGGTTGTTCTGGCAGCAAGGGGAAGGGGCAGCTTGATTGCATTGCACCCGCTGTTATGTTTTAAAGATTTCCGCATCTTGATTTTATTATGACTCTAATTTGATTATGTTGTGGAACAAGTAACTACGTATCTATCTCGAGAATGTTTTGGAATGATTTCCTTTAGATTAAAAATGAAAAATTTGGTCTCAATTTGGGACGTTACAAATTTCAAAGATGTGATTCATAATATTGAGTTCGAAGTTATAAGATATATACTTAATGAAAGTAAGTTCATCATTTCTAATTTCCCGATTTATGAATCATTATCTCATTGTATTGTTCAAGATTTTGAAAGGGGTGGAAGCAAAATCTCAATCTACAACTTTACAGTCAGTAAAACATTATTCATTTTCTACTATAATGATTTATCCCACACTAGTGTGGTTCTTGCTCAAGCTCTAAGAAAACAAGTTCTTACACCTAAAAGAAATTTGGATGGTATTGAAAGAAAGTGAGATGGAGAAATACTGACAAATCCAACTTAAGAAGTTGTTTATTTGGTTAGATTACGTGGTGTGGATATAAGAAAGTTTTCTTCAAAATGAATCAAAAAGAAATTTTTTTCGAAAAATGTAATAAATGAAATTATTCAGAGGGTGATATTGAACCCAAAAGATAATGAGGATTTGAGAAAGAAAACTATTGATATGTTGAATCGGTAGATAAAATTCAGAGAAGTTAAGTTGGAGCTTGTCCCATTTTGTTTATAGAGTTGAAGAGAAGTTAAACTACGGAATGACATGCCACAAAGGGAGATTGTTGAAGTGCAAGTTTTATTCTAGTTGTCTTTAACATTCAAATATGTACTTCGTAAATTTTTTAATACCAAAGTCGAAGAGCTTCGTAATGCTCATTCGGTATTCGGCACATAATAGGATCGAACACACTTAACCTCCAGACGAAGAATAGTAAGGGCAAAGTTGTTATAACATAATTACATGACCTATCATAGGTTTCATTTCTATATTGGTTGTTTTCTTCATCGACTTTATTATTATATTAGTATATATTCAGGACGATGGAGAGTGTTTAGTAATGTTTTGGTAGTTCGTGTTAGTTGTTGTAACATTTGAGTTCTAAACTCTCTTCAATCAATAACATTGCATAATTGTGTTGGAAATAGTGTCCAAAGTTATTAAATGTTTTGGTAATATTTCGAATAATATGAGGGTCCTTTTCGATTGGCCCCATGAGACAAATAGCACTAAGAAAATGGAGAAAATAAGTTGTTAATTTATTAAGGAATTAATAAATTAATTAGAAATTATTTTGGTAATTATATAAATTGTTTTAATTAGTTGAAGGACTTGAATATTAATTAATTTCAAGAGATTAATTGGAATATTTCAGAAGCTCCTAGAGAGCTGATATGGACGGTTCTTCTTATCTGTGGATAGTGATAAGGCAGGTTTTGAATAAGGTAAGGTTAAACCATAAGAGTTTGAAACCCTGAAGGATTTGTCTGCTACCTATAAATATACTTCTAGGGGTCATGTAACATCCGAATCTGGAGGAACATTTGATTTATTCATAGTTTGGTTGTTTGGAGTTGCCACGACGTGGTGGAGGATCACCACGACTTGGTGAGGCATTTTTGGTTGCATATTTCTTTTGACCCGCCACAGCGTGGCAGGTTATAGGCCATGGCATGGCCGCAACTGGTGACTTAAATCCTAATTTTCTGAGTTTTTCTCCCTATTTAAAGGAATGAGAACCCATAAGTGTGCTAAGATGAGGAATGGAAACTAGCTTGCTAGATATTGGTTCTCTTTTTTCCTTCTTCTTTAAATAGGAGAAAAACTCCACCTTTATGTTGTTAGATTGCTAGATCTTGAGTTTTGTCCCATATTCTTCTTTTTCATGTTAGTTGGGATGGTGAGATCCCATAAAGTTTGCAACTTTCTGAATCTCTAGGACATTTAGAGTGGTTTTTGGTTTGGATCTGAAGTATGGTTGGATTTTGAGCCATGCATGAGATTTTTTATCATAACCCTTATTTTGACCTAGTATGACTTCAAGACATGTATTGGACATGCATATCTATAAAGCACCAACTTTTAGGTTAATTTTGGCATGGTAAACTCTTCTAGAATTGATGGACTAAGAATTTTAGAGGTTAAGTGCTTAATGGTTAAGTCCATGTCATGTTTTGCCTTTATTTGGACCTAGGGTTTGAGATCTTGATCTCTTGGAAGGTCTTAATGGATAAAGTTGGAAAATTTATCCATCTAGACCATAGAAAGGACCAGATCTGAGCTTTGGAGCTCTTGGGATCGAAGAAAACGGCTTAACCCATTAAGATGTTAAGAGCCTAGTGCCCACGTCCCACGATGTGGCCTTAGGTTGCCACAACGTGGTGTCTGCAAAATCCTCGTCTGTTTTGTCATTTGTAGGCCACGATATGGCAGCCGATTGAAGTAACTTTGATCGTTGAATTTTGACTTGAGTTGACTTTTGGTCAAACTCCTAGTTTTGGAAGGAGGGCTAAGGGTTTACCTTGTGTGACTGTATAGGTAGTGTATCACATCTATATTTTTGATACTGAGAGCAGTAGCAGTTGATTATTGTCTGAGAGGTGATTCTTCTCATTGTAGTTGTGGGTCGAAGGCACCAATGTCGGCCGACTGGAGTGTGTAGTATGCAAGTTGTCTTTGTGATACTTGCATGAAAGACCCCGGGGATAGCCTGTGGCATTTATATGAAAGACCATGGGATAGCCCGTGTTAATTGCATGAAATACCATGCTGGTAGCCCATGGAACTTGGATGTTAGACCATGGGGTAGCCCATGACATTTCAAGGTAAGACCATGGGGGTAGCCCATGTCACTTTTTTGTAAGACCCTAGGGTAGCCTTTGGAATTCTAGGGAAAAACCATGGGGGTAGCCCATGGCAATTATATTTTTGGTATGTGGTCTTTTAGGGAACTCATTAAGATTTTGTTCCGCATAAACATTTGATTATACTCTAATGATGACAATATTTATACTGTGGTTGTTTTGAAACAATTTTGGTTGTATTATTGGGTGATTGAAAAATGAAAATGTTACCACTGTTTTTTGGATGTTACAGGTTGGTAAAAGATCCTTGGTTCAAGGGATTTGGACACACTCTCGGTGTGTCAAAACTCACACTGAGGGGTTAATAATCTCTTTAAAAGAAAAATTAGTTATCAAAAAAGGTTTTTAAAAAGAAAAGGGGTGCGATGTGTGCAATCAGCCGAGCTCAAGTAAGTAATTTCTAAAATACTCATACCTAAGTATTATGACTAGTATGCTTGTTATGTGAAAATTACATGCTGGAGTGGGGCTAAGGATACCTTCAGGAATCATATGCTATAATTTCTTGATTTATGTGATCCCTTATAGCATAGGGGGATTGGATGCTATTTATTACTCGGGATTTATATCCGCTTAGTTAATTGCTAAGTGTATTCTTCAAAACTGTATACAATTAGGATCATATAGACCTAGAATGATTGGTTTGGCCTTATTTCCTGTTCCTGGTTTGGTTGTGTAGTGGTGTTGATTATGATGGCATGTGCAGAATTAAGAATGATTTAGTGAATCATCATGTAAAATCAAGAACATGAACACAAGAAGTAAATAATTCTTTTAAGCTCTCATTAGTTTCATAGAAAGAGTACAAAATGGGTTTTGCAGTTTTCTCTCTCTAAACTAATCTCTCAAAATGTTCATTAGATAAAATGAGTGTCACTCACTTCCTTATAAAGGAAATACAACTCATTATGCACACACAAAGGACTAAGCCCTCATAACATCCAAGAGTGACTTTGCACCCTTACATTCTCCCCCTCAAAGTTAGGATTGGATGTCCGGCTTCAATCTCCAACGAGTAGGCGCGATCAAGACCAAACTCCCCCTCGAATTAAACACCGGTCTTCAATTCCGCAAATGAAATATCCGCTTCGAATACCCATCATTCTCCCCCTTTTTATAATCAAAAAATGATTATAAAACCCATTAAGGGTGACAAGCGCTCGAGGAATGAACTTTACAAAACTCCCCCTTGATGTGTGCCAAAAATGAAACACCAAAAATCTTACACGGAAAAACAATCACAAAAAAGCCACAAAAAATTTCCAATTTATGAAAATTTTTGACTTCTTAGGTGAAAGTTGCAAGATTTTTCAAAAAACGGGTAGAAATTGTCACGTTCCGAAACTTGCAGTGACCCGTTGCGCCAAAACCAGCCTAATATGCGAAATTCTCCCCCATTTGCGAAACTGGGTAGAAAATGTTAATTCGCACAAACTGTAGGGACCAGAACTATTAAATCTTCATTTTCTCAGAAAATTAGCCCAATTTCGAAGTTGGGTATCTGCTGCCAACTTTTCGAAACTGCAGGGGCTAAATGAGAAATTTTGCCATTCTTCACAAATATTTACTCCAATGTCGAAGTTGGACCATTTGTGTCATTTCGTGAAAAGGGCAGGGGTGCAAACTGAAAATATTTGTTTTCTTCCCCCAATTCACATTATAACAGGGAACAAAGTCATTGTTCATTGAGAAGGCTTCGTTAGAAATCACATTTGAACATTGACAACACTCCGCTATAAACTACACCCCTTCGTTACTCGACCATCTACGATTCGCCATTGACCTCTCGTTCCAACCCTTCGTTAACAAATCTTTCATCGACTCCTTGTTAACGAAGCATCAACAACCCATCAATATCAAAATCCAAAATTATCGACAACACAGGGACCCTTCGTCCTTCGTTTTCACTCAACTACACAACAGCAATTCGACCATCTACTCTTCGTAAACAAAACCCATCGATTCCAAATCATAAGTCTTCGCTTTCAATAACATGGACCAACTATCAATCCTTTGCACATCGACAATTAACATTCCTTTACACAGCGACCAGCAGGGCTTCATTTTTAGAGTTCATACCAAAACAATTACCATAGACCATTTAACTGATAGGCAACCAAAATCGACACCTAAAATCATTCATCCCTTCGAAATTACATCCAGTAAACCCAAATCGATCATTTAACCCATTTTGTAAAAATAATTGACAATCAACTTCTTTCGAAATCACAATTCCAATTTCTTTTCGTTATCTGTATCTTCTTCCCAAAAACAACAACCATTCGATTTCAAAACCATCGTTTCTCATTCAAACATCAACTATCCGCAAAGATTTCCAAATCTTCGATCCTTGACATCATTGATTCCTAACGATTCGACTGAAAATCAAGAGTCTTCGCTTTTCATCAACAGTGACTCGACATCACAAACTAACGATCGATTCCAACTCTTCAATCAAAATCGATTATCATAAAGTCGTCGATCACCAACAACGAACTCAATAGAACACAGTTTGACTTCAAAAAGTCAACACAAATCAATTTCCTCAATTCGTTCACAAATGTGAACTGAACCCTAACTTCAGTTGATTTCAAATTATCCTTACGTCAATACACAATGAAATCGATTCCTCCATACAGATGAATTTTGACATTCAAACAACTCAGTCAATTCGACCCCAAGCAACTGTGACAGTTCTTCATCTGTTTCTTGAGAGAGTTTTTCCAAAATCAAGACATCAATCGACTTCAAATCCAAATAAACAACCAAAAAAATTAATATTCAAACATCAAACTCAAGAACTAGTCAATATCGAACAAACATCAAACATGTTTCGATTTTGAAATCATGAATTAGTCAAAGAACTCGAGAGTAAAATTGAATAGATTCTGCAACAAATGAGAAATTGATCCTGATAATTTCAACAACTTGAATCGGCAGTCAAATTAGACCTCAAATCCAAAGAAGTTGTGAATCACATTTGATGTAAAAAGCAAGAACGGATTGAATTTTAGCTTGAAATCGACTGGGTTCAAATAAATGTTCCATGAAAAGTAATGATTGTTTGTGTTGGGCTTCATGAACAGTAATTATTGTTTCGAATCAATGAACAAAACCAAAAATCATTTTGATTGGGTTTAATATGATGTATAGAAACAAATAGAAATTTTGATTGGACTTGATCTTAAAAAAAATTATTGGGTCAACAATGGGATTGAAACGAATTCGATCCAATGAGACAAATCGATCAAAAAATGATAAACGAAAAGCACGAATCAAAATCATGGATGTTTTGGAATCCATTTGAAAATTTGAGATACTTTTTTGACGATTCGAGTTCCATTTTCAACGAACGAATCAAATTTAGAAGATCTTGGGTCTTTTGTTGGAATGAGAAAATCTCCAATTTCAACATTGTACCACCCACTATGCGTGATGTACAACTCGTTCTTTGTGTTCTTCATCAAACCAAGAACATCTTCAAAAGAACCATCAACACATTTGGGTTTTGACTTCAAATTCAATGAAACACTTGGAGATTGTTGCTTTGGAACCCAAATTTGCTTCATGGATTTCGGCTTCACAACATTTGACGATTTTTGTGAGTAAACACGCTTGTTTTTGCGATTAATCTTCTTCTTCTTTTTCTTTCTCGTCTTTTTGCATATTGAAGACTTGATTTCATGAACAAACCCACATTCCACAACTTCTTGAGTTTGAATCAAATCTTTTGGAGTTTGATACTTGTGAATTTCTTGGATCACCGGCTTCCGATAAGGAATCATTCCTTCAAATGAATCACAAGAGCACAAAATATCATCGGTTTGAACTCCAATCGAGCAAAAAACTTTTTCATCATGAGAATCAACTTGAAGGCCTTTTTCTTGAACATCAAGAACATCAAGAACATAATGATCTTCAAGAACATCTTCAACAAACATAAGAGCTTGAAGATCACTTGGGTTTTCAACAAGAGAAATGTATCTTTTGTTATACAAATCTCTTTCTTCTCCTTCTTTTCGGTTATTGATTGCAACTAACTTCATAATGAAAAGATCATACAAACATTCAATCTTCAAAAGTGGTTGAAATATCAATCTTCCATGATCATCCTTCAAACCTCCATAAGAAATCAAAGTTTCTTGCGAAATCAACCCACTTAATACCAATCCATAGAATTGATATTCGTTGACTTTGTATTTCAAATCTTTGACAATCACAACCCAAGAATCATACTCCAAACGCACCATGATCACAAAAACTTGAAGATTTCTAGAGAGAGAAAGTGAATATGAACCAAATTCTAGTGAGAGAAAGTGGTACAAACAAGTATTCTAGAGAGAGAAAGTCGAATTATGGATCAAATCAAAGAAAAATTCGACTTCCAGAACACACAACACTCTCTAATCATGAAGATCAATAAGAACATGAAGAATCACCAAATCAAAATAGCCATCAAGGATCAATTCTTGATCCAATCAAGAACACCCGCTCTGATACCAATTGTAGTGGTGTTGATTATGATGGCATGTGCGGAATTAATAATGATTTAGTGAATCATCATGTAAAATCAAGAACATGAACACAAGAAGTAAATAATTCTTTTAATCTCTCATTAGTTTCATAGAAAGAGTACAAAATGGGTTTTGCAATTTTCTCTCTCTAAACTAATCTCTCAAAATGTTCATTAGATAAAATGAGTGTCACTCACTTCCTTATAAAGGAAAGACAACTCATTATGCACACACAAAGGAGTAAGCCCTCATAACATCCAAGAGTGACTTTGCACCCTTACAGGTTGTGGGCTTAGGGTAGAACCATTTATTCGACAGACTATGTGGTCCCATTTTGTGTATAATTTGCATGCATAAGGAAACCAGCGATGTTGGTAGAAGTTCCTAGTATTGCGGAGGCTAGTGAGTCGAGGATTCCTAGGAGAGCCTAGGGAATGCCATAGTGGGATATTTATGCTGCTTAGCATAGGGATTGTGTGTTTTTGGCCTTAGTGGTGACTTAGAGGATTCATGATGGTTCTTGAGGAAAGTACGGATAGGTATGGAAGGTAGTATTAGGCTCGTACTATTGAAAGCACGTGATATGTACTCGAATCAAGGACGGTCTCAGAGATTCTAAGGAGCCTGCATAGTGGGAGTTCCCTCGAGTTATTCTGATCGTTTGTATGTTTCTGTTTTGATATGGTCACCACTCGAGGAGGAGTTTCTGGTTCCGGTTCTGGCTCTGGTTCAGAACTGATTGATGAGCGGTTGTGCAAGTTTATCACATCGGAGATTACTCACGATATTTATGGAGGCCACCCCTGTGATTTTCAGTACCATCAAGGAGGGTATCATGGAGCTTTTATACGAGCGTCTCAAGGCTTTTCAGGCCAAGATCGCGGATGGGTAGTTAGGGGCATGGACTCTTTCATTTAGGGGGTTCAAGGCTTATGGAGCCCCATAGTTTTTTGGGGCTAATGACCCCCATTTGTAGCCGCCGATGGATCTCTGACATGGAGAATGCTCAATGAACGAGCTTCTGCCCTGTGGGGTCGAAGGTGGAGTTCGAATTCTGCCTTATGAAGGACCGTGCTCGCGACTGGTGGGAGGAGGTTGGTCATGTTTTGGAATTTGCAGGCATGGCGGCCATGACTTGGGAGGATTTTGTGTCGAGGTTTCGGGTGGAGTTTTCACCGGCGATTAAGGTGCAACAGCTGGCGAGGGAGTTCCAGAACCTTCGCTAGACTATTCAGACTGTGGCAGAGATCACCACCAAGTTCCGTGAGAGAGCTTTGTTGGTTCCACAGTATGTGGCGGACGAGGAGATGAAGAATACGAGATACCAAGACATGTTGAGGGATGACATCCGGTAGTTTGTCAGCATCTCCAGTTGCAGGACATTAGAGGACATGATTTCTAGGGACCGGGAATGGGAAATTGATTTGGAGCTTCTTAAGAAGCAGAATCTGGTTCATGTTTAGTCGGTGGAGTGCTTCGAGAAGAAGCCCAAGGTGTTTGACTCATGATCTAGAGACCAGCAGGGCCAAAGCCGATATAGCAAGTACATGAAACCGCACGATGGGGCGTGTCGAGTTAGCGGTTTGGGTTGCTACAGGTGCGGATAGTGTGACAACTGTAAATTTTGAGTCAACAAAGGTCAATTAAGTCAATAAAAGTCAAATAATTAAGACAAAACACTTTTTACACTTTGTTTTTAGGTTTTTCGGTTTTGGGACCCAAAAGCCTTGAGATTTCGGTTGTGATGGACCGAAATCACCAAGACCGAAATCACCTAGATCATCAATTGACCGAGATCATGACTTGACCGAAGTCTTACTTGACCGAAATCACACACTAGACCGAAGACCTTGGAGTTCTCGTTTTCACTTGGAGTGAAATCACTTGTGATTTCGGTGACTTAGGGTGTTCTCGGTTGGGGTCTTGGCCCGAAATCAATAATTTAAAGAGGTGGACCTTTTCCCAATGTGATATATTGCACATACCAATGCAAACATCAAATCAATATCACACCTTATCTATATATTTAGACGAAATCACCACCCATTTTCCTCATTTACATCTTCAAAGTCTCCCAATTTTCTCTCAAGATTTAGTATGAACATCTTCAAATCTTCATACACATTCCCAGAATCATCCTTCAAACTTTTCCAGGAAACAAACTCTTCAAGTTGATTCTTAAAGAATCTTAGTAAGTTTCGTTGTTTAATCTAGTGTTTTTATAACACTATCATGTGAGTTCAACTAATTTACACACAATATCGTGTGTTAAATACTCATAGGGTACGAACACCTTCAAATATTCTAACTTGAAGATCATCACCATCATTTCGTTTCCAGCCAAGAACACAGTCGAGGTGAGTTCATATCCCTACAGTTTTCGAGATTTCTTATGTTTTAAGGGGGAATACAATTAAAATCATTTAATAATCCAAATTATATTAAAAACTTCTTTATTTAAATCGTGCAAAAGTATTATTTACAAGAAAAAAAGTTATTACAGTATTTTTATGAACCTTGTAATAAACAGAGCAAAGTATATAATTATATAATACATATATAATTATTTCATGCTATTTCATTATCCTAGAAAAGTGATACTTTTACCCACAAAGATTTTCATTACAAACGGAACCTTTATTATAAACAATAATAGATATAGTTTATGGGTCATTACAATGTTATACCATTTTGGGACAAATAAATAATTATTTAAACGTATAATTATTATACACTCTGAAATTTCTATGGAAAAGTAATATTTTCATTTACTAAAGGGTTTTTCATTTCATTACACGTAAACTCGTTGAATCAATTAGTTGTGAGACACGTCTTCAAGTACTTACTAAAGTACCAACAAAAGTCATGAATTATAACCAGAATCTCCCGTAAGAGAACGAGACACTTGTGTATAGATCTATATGGGACTGACAATCCCGCACCCTAGCTATTAGCTACAGTTGGACCGACAGGTCTGGGGTGACAAATGTCGTAAACATTCTGATGCCTGAAGAACGCCGCAGCAGGCATATCAGTTATAGTACGGTTATAAGAACTCATATGGGAAACAACGACACATTTGGTTTACGGAGTAATATACCTTCAAACGGTTTTATTTGGATGCAACTACATTACACTGTTTTCTAGTACAGATAACTTTAATTTCTGAAATCATACGTTTAAATGGTTTTATATAGATTAAAACTATATAATACTACTTTCGATTACGGCGATACTTATACATTTTGGTCTTAAGGTTTTTAAGACTGCAACACATTTTAAGAAAATATTGGATTTTCTGGAACTAAATACTATTATTTTACAAGGAATGGTTTACAAATTTTCATACAAACTCTTATGAACTCACCAACTTAATTGTTAACACTTTTTCAAACCACTTGTATTCTCAGGAAACCACGAAGACAGGTAACAACAAGCTTTTGAAGATGAGACGCTAAGACGTCAGTCAAATCGTATATCATCATATACTTTTAAAATATATGTATTTTATAAAAGTATACGTGCATGCATGCATACTAGAACAGTGTCGTAATAAGAACCATATTAAAGTATTTAGATAAGTTGGACGTTGCGGTTAAGCCTAGATAGTTATGTAATCATATCTGGAATGAATATAGCCTGATCAACTATATTTATGCTAGATATGAGTAACATGTGTTTGGGAATGATCGTGCTGAACAACGAGTCTAAAACATACCAACCCTATATACCAAGAAACTCACAGAATCAAACACCAATTTTAAAATACTATAGGAGTATTTTATGATACTATAGAACCACATACCTAGATTCTTTATGTACCTCCATTCTCGCACAAACAACATGGCCGAATTTCTCCACAAAGACCCCTACTACCCTACCGCGGCAACCAATAGATGGATAGAGGAGAAGATAGCCGCCATAAGACGACAAATCCTTGCAGCTAAAACTAGGGCAGTCATAATGAAATAGAGAACGGAGGAGGCCACTCGCGAGAGGTGTGAGATGGCAGGGCACCTTGTGTATCATTGTGGTATATTATAGACTAGTATATCCTAGTGAGTTAGTGACTACACTACTCACACTATGTGGTAGGCTTATTGCATCTTTCATCACAACTAGTAGTAGTAAATCAAGCGAGATACGCCCTCCTAAAACCCATGAAACCCGAACCAATTTAAGGTTTTGACATCTATGTGCAATTTTGGTAACTTAACATTTGTACAATACCTACTACTATTCATTACCATAAGTACATCATGAGGATGTTGGTCGAAATATTGGAATCGTACAGCAAAGCCTGATATCTATATGTATATATAAATATAGATGGGGTACACCTAGCAATGACCATAGTTACTTACGAACTCGTTTCATACCATACAACAACAATCATGCCATCACGCGGAAGTAACCAGCACACCGACGCAACACCAGTTTTACAAATGGACCTCGCCACATTCCAAGCCGCTGTGACAGCCGTTATGACACAACTTAGCACTAACAACACGAATGGAAACAAGAACGGTAACTACAGTCCCAATCAAGGTGACAACCAAGGACACCAGCGAGTGTGCTCCTACAAGGACTCCCCAAATTACGAACCTAAGAACTCCCACGACAATCGAGGAGTACTACCCAATAAGCAAAAGTTCTGGAACAAGAAAAGGGGCTGTCCGACTCAAGGACCTGCCAAAAGACAACAAATTGTGGCAATCCATACCACGATTGTCCCTACTGCCTTAGTACCGACAAGACCATATGCTGGGACTCTCCCAAAATGCAACAAGTGCAACTTTAATCACTACGGATGTTGTCGAGAATTGCATTGCAACAAATGCAACAAGAAGAGACATGCCACTCGTTCCTGTAGAGTGCCAGCTCAACAGACCACCCACATCACGAGTACAGGGATGAGTCAGGCTTGCTATAGATGTGGGGAGGCGGGGCATTTCAAAAGGGAGTGCCCAAATACTAGAAAAAAAATGTCAGAGGCGTAGGAAAATTTTCAACAACAGGACACGAGGAAGCAACAAGGGAACCCGCTGGGATTACTGGTACGTTCCTCCTCAGTAATTCATATGCACGCATACTTTTCGATATTATTGCGGAAAAACATTTCGTGAGCCACAATTTTAAACACTTACTTAATCAAAATCTGTGACAACCCAAAATTTCTATCTTGTACTTTCAGTCAATTCAATCAAAGTCAGACTTGTTTCTGCTATCTTTTAGCATTGTTTAGAGTCTGTTTGGGTGTTCTAAGCCTAGTGTATTCAAGAATCGGGTATTAGGAAGTATCTGCTTGAGTGCATTGTGCCATAATCAAACTTTAAACCCCTTAAGAGGAGTTTACGGCCAAACCTCATGTTTGGGCCGTAAACTCATGTGTAGGCCGTGAACTCATGCTATATGCATGAGTTTACATCACTTTTCATTCTTTTCTTCCATTTCTTATCAAGAACACCCAAATTCTCTCTCAAGTATCATAAGATCTTCATCTTGATCTTCCAAAAATGTAATAATTCTTTCTCTTGAGTTGTTGTTATATCTCCTTATCAGGTGATTGTACATGATTTCGTCCATGAAATCATTCCATTTTGATAGATTTTCAAGTGTTCTTCATTTCACCAAGAACACACACTAGTGTTTTGGACTTTAATCACCCTATCAATCTTCTATATTGTAAGTACTCTCTCCTAAGCTTGTTATATGCAAGGAATACTTGAAGAAAACTTAGAAAACATCCAATTGACAAGAACAAAGGGAGTTACGGCCAAGGCAATCTCCCTTGGCCGTAAACCCATTAAATGGTGCAATTGTTGACATTAGACCTCCCTAAAGGCTTCTAAACCCTTGAGTATCTTCCTTTGTGTGGTACTTATTAGTTATACTACTTGAAAACATCAAGAAATCAAGAACAAAAGGTGTTTACGGCCAAGGTAATCTCCTTGGGCCGTAAACCCTAATTAAGGGTGCAAATGAGCCGTAATCTCTTCCTAAGCCTTGGACTTGAGTCTAGAACACTTCATTGTAACTTGTAAGACCTTAAAACACAAAATAGTACATATTACCATGAGTTTACGGCCGTAAACTCATTAGACCATAAACCCAATGGCCATAAACTCATATGGTGATACCATTTGGGCCGTAAACTCCTATATGAGGCCCTACAACCCTTAGATGCAACCCTTTGTACTTCTAGCACTTGAATCAAAGTGTTTTCCATGTCCTAGGGTGTCTTTAATTACATAATTAGTTTTTTAAGCACTAATTATAAACATATATGTGTCATTATATGTTCAAATAGGATCAATGTGTGCTCAAGTCTTCACTTGACACTTAGCATGCTACACCAATCTTACATTTGAGTAACTTACAACAGGTGAGTTCATACCCCCGTATTTTCATGGTTTTTACTTTTTTAAGGGGGGGGGGGGGGGATACAAGTCTAACACAAAGATTTCGTGTTATAACAAATGATTTCAAATGGATTATAGTTATCAAAACAAATGGTTTCAAACATCTTATCAAAATGAATTTCAGTATCATCAAATGAAGTGATTTTAAGTGATTGTGTCAAAAAGACGTCAAGTCACCAAAAATGGATTTCAAAATATGAAACTTGTTTTAAATGTTTTACAAACTTATATTTTCCCCAAAAATCATACTAGTATACATATATTTATATAAATAAGATTTAAAAGATTTAGGACTGACAACCCACTTTGGTTCCTTTTCCTTGTTTTGATGTGGGATTACAAGTATCTGTTCTTTGTCCAAATGTCATTTAAATTTTAGTTATATATATTTGTATATGTATACAAGTATAAAATTTTATTCAATAGAATTCAATTACCCTTTGTAACATGTTGAGCAAAGGATCCCATACATGAATACTCGTTAACAAATCAGAAAGTACATATAAATTATAATAGGTATAATTTATGATATACAGAACATAAATTCACGATACTAGTATACTAGAGTACATGGTTTTACAAAAAACAAAGGTTTAATTCAAAACTATTCAAGTGTATACATTCATTCAAATACATGTTAAGAGTACTAATTCAAGAATATACTATCAATCATTTACTTCAGAATGATTGGGTTTTCATAACTAATATACATGTAATGTTTTTATGCTTTTATGAGACATGTAGTACAGTTTGTTTAATTCATTTTAAACAATATAGTAAAGTCCTGATATTATAACCAGAGTCTCCAGTAGGGGATCAAAACAATGGGTGTATAGATCTATATTGGGATTAACAATCCCACACTCGGACTGCTAGCTACAGTCAGGCATACACGCCTGTGAGTGACAATTGTTATCATCAACTTTTAGCGCATTCATAGCGTTGGATCAGGCCATCTAGTTAGTATGGTTATAATAACTCATTTAAAAGATATTAAGAATACGATATTGTATAATTACTAAACTTAAGTACATTTTCAAAGTACTAGTTTACAAGATACAGTTTACAATATACAATTTATAATATACAATTTACAAGATACAGTTTACGAGATACAGTTAACAAGATACAAATTTACATAAAGATTACAAATACAGAACATTGGTTTACAAATAGAATAGTTTTAGACATATACAACTACTTTTCATATACAATAGAAAATATAGGATTTTCTGGAAACAGTTTACATATTCAAGAAACAGAAAACATTCTTACAAAACATATATACTTATGCACTCACTCAACTTTATGTTGATACTCTCTTTTCAAATTACTTGTATTCTCAGGGAACCCGTAGACAGGTACACCCGAGCTTTTGACAAGATGGAGCAGTTTATGTTTTGTCTTTTTCTTTTGTACAACTTTTTGGTTTCAGTATACAATGTGAAACACATGTAAATATTTATACTTTTTAATACAGTGGTTGTTTGTACTATGATTACTATATTACATGTGTTGTGATACTACAAATGAAGTCCTCCACCCCCGGACGTTTCCGCCGTTTGGTTTGGGGGTGTGACAGATTAGTATCAGAGCAATGTTTATAGTGAACTTAGTATATCAATCCATAAAAGATATACAAATTATAAATACATTTGGGGCTGAGAGCTCTGACTACAAGTATATTTTTAAAATTTTAAGTATTTTTACAAGAAATATACTAACACTCATACCTACAAGTACAGTATCACAGTCATAAGAGCTTAAAAGTATTTGGATGTTGAACATTACGGTCAAACCTAGACAGTTATGTAATCATATTTGGGATTAATATAGCCTGATCAACTATATTGATTTGAAATGTGACCAACATGTGTTTGGGAGTGATAGTGGTGTTGTGACATGTCTAAAACTTACCATACTACTCAGAAGAACTTTAGAACAGAACATAAAGATTAAAATACTATAGGGGTATTTTAGGCACTATATACTAATAACAAACATGTGAAAACAATAGAACAAATTAAGGGTAGAACTATAAATATTAAGGGTATATTACAATTATATATAATTAAAATTATATATACTTAGAATATGTGATTTAGCTTCATTTCTTGTTCCTTGTATGGTTGTGGATTTAGAGTCGGGTCATTTAATCGAAGGTCGAATGTAACCAAGTTATATATAATTAATATGCACTTTATAGTTATAGTAATATCTAGAACAAGTTGTACTTAGTACATTATTTGTTAATTGTAAGTCTTTTTGTAGAAACTTATCGTTACTAACTATATTCTATATCTCTTATCCCTATTCTCGCTTAGGTAAAAATGGCTGAGATGTGGTTTCATCCAAATGATACCCGTCGCCATTAGGAAATACTCTACTCATTCTTTTGGTTATAGTTAAGTCTATGGATTGGTTTTAGCACTATTTTTCAGGGTTTTTCAGTAAGACCACGAAAATTCTATTTTCGATAGGTCTTTATGATGTCGATATTTTCTCAAAATTTGGTGTATTGTAGACCTGTCTAGGGTCAAGTTTTCCAGACTTATGTATTTAATATGCCAATTTAATCGACATGCATTTTCGTACTCTTGAAAAATAACCATTCAATTTCATATTATTCAGTTACAAGTTGTACTTGTCATTGACTTCTATTTCCAATTCATTCCAAGATTCATGTCGAACTGTCTGTTTTAGTTCAGAGATATCAGGATTCATATTCACTCTTGATATCTTATCATCATTGTATCTTTTGACTTTTATAGAAAAAGATGCCTCCTCGTAGATATCCAAGATGTCAAAATGTTAATGAACCGCCGGTGCCACCTCCACCACCACCTCCTCAGTTCGACCCCGCTATGTTCCAAGCGGCGGTCACGGCGGCTGTAACTGCTGCTATGGCTCAGATCAATACTTCTGGAGCTAGTGGTTCAGGAGTTGGTGTAAATCCCCCTAACCAGGGTGAAGGTCATAGGAATTCGCGAGAATGCACTTATAAAGATTTTACCAATGCCAAACCAAGGACCTTTAATGGAACTGGAGGAGTTATGGCATTAAGGAAATGGATAGAAAAGACAGAAGCAATTTTCGAAATTTGCTCCTGCCCTGAGAACAGCAAAGTCAATTTCGCTGCTTGTACTTTTTCTGAAAGAGCTTTGACGTGGTGGAATGGTCATGTTAAGTCACTTACTCTAGTAGTGGCTAATTCGATCAGCTGGGAGAATTTCAAAGGTATGCTTATGCGGGAGTATTGTCCGCGAGGCGAAGTTCAGAAACTTGAAGAGGAGCTCTGGAGTCTCTCAATGGTTGGTTCTGATATATCAACCTATACTAATAGATTTTGTGATCTGGCAATCCTTTGCCCGGATATGGTTGCTCAAGAGAGCAAAAAGATTGAGAGATATATTTGGGTACTATCGCCCCAAATTCAAAATAGTGTTTTAGCCTCAAGGCGTGTTACTTTTGACAGTGCCAAAGAGATGGCACAATCTCTTATTGATCATGGAATCCATCAACACTCGGTGGTTGCTACACCAGAACAACCAAAGGGAAACAACAACAAAAATAACAACAAGAAGAAGGGTCGGAATAAGAGGAAGGGCAAGTTTTCACAGGATTCCTCAAAGAAACAACAGCTGACTACAGTCAACGCTGCTACTGTACCTGCTGCTGTTCCTGTTAATCCAGCACCAACCAAGCCTTATGCTGGTAATCTTCCAAAGTGCAACAAGTGCAATTTTCACCATAATGGAAATTGCAGGGAAATGCAGTGTCGTAACTGCAACAGAAAAGGGCATACCGCCCGATTTTGTAGAGCACCACCTCAACCACTTAACCAAGCACCTGCAGGTGGAGTTGGTCAAGCATGTTATCAGTGTGCTGAAGTAGGGCATTTCAAGAGAGATTGTCCTAAAGCTGGAAATGCAGGTGGAGTGGGGAGAATTTTAGCTTTGGGCCAGGAAGAAGCAGTGGCAAATCCCGTAGTAGTTACAGGTACGTTCCTTCTCAACAACACTTATGCATGCATTCTATTTGATTGTGGTGCTGAGAAGAGATTTGTGAGCCATAATTTTAAACACTTGCTAAATCAAAACTCCCAACCATTAAAAGAAACATTCACAATTGTCACACCCCAAAACTGGAATGGCGGAAACGTTCTGGGGTGGAGGACGTCATGTACAATATCATAACAAAGCATAATAGTAAAGACAAGCAAACAACATCCATTGCATTAATATAATAATTGTAATACAAGCATGTTCTGAACAGTATGTAAGACACCAAAAATGTATAATCAAAATAAAGATGAGTCTTGTATGTGCTCCATCTTCGCAAAAGCTTCATCGGTGCCTGTCTATTGATGACCTGAGAATACAAGTTATTTTGAAAGAGTTTGTCAGCATTAAAGCTAGTGAATTCATAAGTATTTTAGTGTCATTGTTTGCCTGAAAAGTTTGTAAGTGGTTGAGTGTGTAAGTTTGTAAAATGTTTCTAGTGGTGGTTTGTAACTCTTAGAAAACCCTATATTTTCTATTAAAAGTAGTCTTCTACCAAGCCATAAAGTACTGTATGTTTATTCAATTTAAAAGTGAGTATTTCTCCCCAAGACATAACGGGGTACTGTAGCATTATGCTATTAGTGACTACTGCTGTATTAACTACCTTAAACCAATTGTTAATTAAGGTATAATGTGATATAATTGTAACCATACTTGATCGACCTTAGTAAAACACGACGCTCGAAGACGTTGAGATTTTATGACATTCATCACCCGAAGACCTGCAGGTCCCACTGTAGCTAGCAGCAAGGTGTAGGACGGTCAGTCCAGTATAGATCTATACACGAATTCACGCTCTTCTTTCCGAAGACTCTGGTTACAAGTCGAACCATGACAGAGTTGCCATGCCCCGAAGTAGTGCCTCGCATTTAAGTTATAGTGGGTATGTATTATTTGTACTAGTGTAGTGTATGTTCTCTCCTGATTCTCATCATAGTGTGTTCCTTAGTATAGAATTTAGTGCGTATGAATAGTATGTATTAGTGTATGTTCTCTCTTTCTAGTATGTAGTATGTTCAGTTATATATAGTGTAGTGTATGTAGTGTCTATAGTATGCATTAACCCATGTATGAACTGACTCGTTGTATGTTTCATAGTATTAGAAATAATGTCTAGTAACTCCTAAACTATACCTATTATAGTTTACTAGTAATGTTGTATAAGTAACTTAGCGTATACACTTTTGCTACCCAAAGGTTTGGTACTGAAGTAAAAGCTTTATATCTACACATATATACATGATATATAACTAAGGATCAAACGACAGTCGGACAAACAACAGAGTACTCTAAGTCCACAACCAAACAAGGAACAGGAAATAAAGTGAGTTATCAGTCCTAAGTCCTTCAAACCTTACTTATATAACTATATATGCATTAGACATGATTTGGCAATATATAAGTTTAAAGAGTTGAAAGTAAAGATTTGATAATCAAGAATAAGTTTTATAAACAGTTTAACATGTAAAGGAGTTTGATAATCATTTTGAAGTAGTTTTGTTGACAAAACAGTTAAAAGTATAGAAAATCCATTTATTTGCAAGTTATAAATCACATGTGATTGATATTATAACTAGTTTGATTCAACTTGTATTCCCCCCCATAAAAGCATTTAAAAACATTTAAAAATGTCGATTAAGGGGTATGAACTCACCTGCAGTGAGTGGTTTGGATGGAAGTGTCGGATAGGATGCTAAGTGTCAAGTGAGGACTTGAACACACACACGGATCCTATTTAACATGTAATGATACATATATGTATCTAATTAGTCATTTTAACAACTAATTTATCAAGTAAGGACACCCTAATACATGGATAACACTTTGATTTAAGTGTTAGGAGTACATAAGGGTTGCATCTAAGGAGAGTATAGCCTCACATTGGAGTTTACTTCTCATTTGGTAACCCTACATGTGTTGACGGTTTTTGGTCATTTCCCCCATGAGTTTACGGCCGTAAACTCATGGTAATTTGTACCATTGTGTGTTTTATGGTCTTATACCCCTCAAGGAAGTGTTCTAGGTTTGTATCAAAGGCTTAGGAAGGGACTACGGCTCAAAATGGCCCTTCATTGGAGTTTACGGTTCTTGGACCACTCCTTGGAGTTTACGGTCGTAAACCCTTGAGTTTACGGTCGTAAACCCATGAGTTTACGGCCGTAAACTCATGGTCACTCCTACCATTTCGTAATTTGGGGTCTTTAGCTCATGCATGCAAGGTTCTAGTCCAATATTCAAGCCCTAGAAGGTTTTGGGGGCACTTAAACACCACTTGATGGTGTTTACGGTTCAAGGAGATCCCTTGACCGTAAACCCATGTGTTCTTGGGGATTTTTGATGTTTTCCAATGGTTTAGCAAGTATACTAAGCAAACAACTAGATAGGAAGAATGTACTTACTTATAGGAAGCTTGTAAGAGTGTTTAAGGCCCAAGAACACTAGTGTGTGTTCTTGGTGTTTTGAAGAACACTTGAAGATCTATGTAAAAGTGAAGATTTCATGGATGAAATGGAGTATAACAACTAGATGAAAGGTTATAACAACAAATCAAACAAAGAAAACACTTACATTTTGGAAGATTTGGAAGGTGATCTTATGATAGTTGAGAGAGAATGAGGGAGTTCTTGAGCTAGGAAGTGAAGAATGAGAGAAATGGGGAGTAAACTCATGCTACATGCATGAGTTCAAGGTGAAGAGGAGTTTACGGCCCAAACTCCCCAAGTTTGGTCGTGAAAACCTTGTTAGGGTGTGAAGTGTTTACTTGTTACACATTACTCCTAGAAGACACTCCCTTTTATTTGTTCGTTTGATGCATTTATTTTAAAAATACCCAAACGGACTTTAAACCGGCTAAAAATTCACAAAAATGAATTTGACTATTAATTTGTAGTGCTTGACTGCAGAGTTTATACAAATGAAAATTTTGAGTTGTCACAACAATCGAAATGGCTAACGAGAATACCGAATCCACCAACGAAATATACATAGGATGTACTCTTACCTTGAATAACTTTTCGTTCCCAATAGACCTTATACCGGTCTCTATCAAGAGTTTCGACGTAATAATAGGTATGGATTGGTTGTGTCTTAACCGTGCTGACATCCTATGTTATGAAAAAGCCATTCGTCTGAACTTGCTAACTAATGAAACTCTTGTTATTTATGGCGACAAACCCGGAACGAACCTCCATATCATTTCTTGCATTAAGGCACAGAAGTACCTCCACAAAGAGTACTATGCTTTCTTAGCTCACGTGGTAGACAAAAAGCAAGAAGTGAAAGATATCGCGAAAATTCCTGAAGTCTGTAACTTTCTCGACGTTTTTCCTGATGATCTTCCAGGAGTGCCTCCCGAACGACAAGTTGAGTTCAAAATTGACTTAATTCCAGGGGCTACCCCTGTCGCCAAATCTCCTTATCGTCTTCCACCTTCAGAAATGCAGGAATTATCCAGCCAGCTTAACGAACTCCTTGGCAAAGGTTTCATAAGACCCAGCTTCTCACCCTGGGGAGCACCGGTTTTGTTCGTGAAGAAGAAGGATGGATCGTTCCATATGTGCATAGACTACTGCGTGCTGAATAAACTTACCATTAAGAATCGATACCCTCTGCCTCGCATAGACGATCTGTTCGACCAACTTCAAGGTGCGAGCTACTTCTTAAAAATAGACTTAAGATCCGGGTATCACCAGTTACGAATTTTGGAGGATGACATTCCCAAAACCACGTTCAAAACTCGTTATGGTCATTATGAATTCGTAGTGATGCCATTCGGATTGAAGAATGCACCTTCTTTGTTCATGGATTTAATGAACAGAGTGTCTCGTCCATTTTTGGACAAATTCGTCATAGTCTTCATTGACGACATCCTTATCTACTCAAGAAGTGAAGAGGAACATGGCCAACATATTCGTCAAGTTTTTCAAACTCTTAGAACAGAGAAACTTTATGCAAAGTTTTCTAAATGCGAATTTTGGATCAGGAAGGTTGAATTTCTAGGACACGTGGTCAGTTCTGAAGGAACACACGTCGATCCTTCCAAAATTAAGGCTATTGAAAACTGGTCAGCACCCAAAACACCTACAGAAATCCGTCAATTCTTAGGTCTTGCTGGCTATTATCGCAGATTTATCCAGAATTTCTCTAGAATAGCTAAACCTCTCACCACCTTGACGCAAAAGGGTGTAACTTTTAGCTAGGGAGAAAGACAAGAAACAGCTTTTCAAACGCTGAAGCGAGCTTTGTGTAGTGCACCAATCATGTCTCTCCCTGAAGGGACAGAGGATTTTGTAGTATACTGTGATGCTTCAAATCAAGGGCTTGGATGTGTTCTTATGCAAAGAGGAAATGTAATATCTTATGCCTCTAGATAGCTAAAGACACATGAAGTCAACTATACAACACATGATCTTGAGCTAAGAGCAGTGGTATTCGCTTTGAAGATCTGGAGACATTACTTATATGGCACGAAATGTACAGTATTCACGGACCATAAAAGTCTCCAGCATATCTTTAATCAAAAAGAGCTGAACATGAGACAACGACGATGGGTGGAGCTACTGAATGACTACGATTGTGAAATTATTTATCACCCTGGTAAAGTGAACGTTGTAGCTGACGCCCTTATCAGAAAAGAATACTCGGGACGCCGAGTAAAGTTGTTGACCATAACAATCCATTCACATCTGTCCACACAGATCAGAGAGGCTCAACTGGAGGCCTTAAAACCTGAAAACGTGGTAGGTGAAACTTTGAGAGGAATGGATAAAAATTTCAAAGTCAGGGATGATGGAGTTTATTGTTTCATGAATCGAATCTGGACACCTAAGTTTGGTGGTTACAGAGATGTAGTCATGAATGAAGCCCATAAAACCAGATACTCCATTCATCCAGGTTCAGACAAGATGTACCTGGACCTCAAGAAACTATACTGGTGGCCAAACATGAAGGCCGAAATTGCTACCTTTGTGGGCAAGTGCCTTACTTGTGCCAAGGTGAAGGTAGAATACCAGAAACCTTCAAGTTTATTGCAACATCCTGAAATCCCTGAATGGAAGTGGGAGCGGATTACAATGGATTTCATAACCAAGTTACCCAAGACATCGGGTGGTTATGATACTATTTGGGTAATCGTCGATAGATTAACCAAATCCGCACACTTCTTACCAATCAAAGAATCAGACAAGATGGAGAAGCTAACAAGAACTTACCTCAAGGAAATCGTTAGACTGCATGGTGTACCAATATCTATTATTTCCGACCGAGATAGTAGATTCACTTCTCGTTTCTGGCAGTCTTTACAGAAATCTTTAGGAACTAGGCTGGACATGAGTACAGCCTACCATCCTCAGACAGACGGACAAAGTGAGAGGACGATTCAAACATTAGAAGATATGTTGCGAGCTTACGTGATAGACTTTGGTAAGGCATGGGATACTCATTTACCCCTTGTCGAATTCTCGTACAATAATAGTTATCACACTAGCATAAAGGCTGCTCCTTTCGAAGCTCTCTATGGCCGTAAGTGCAGATCCCCTCTGTGCTGGAATGAAGTGGGCGATACGCAATTAGCTAGAAGTCAAGTTCTTGACGGTACCCTCACTGATCCGGAAATCATTCGCGAAACCACGGAGAAAATCGTACAAATCCGGGAGCAACTTAAAGCTTCCAGAGATAGACAGAAAAGCTACGCTGACTAAAGAAGAAAACCTTTGGAGTTTCAGGTTAGTGACCGCGTCATGTTGAAGGTCTCACCCTGGAAGGGCATGATACGTTTTGGAAAGCGTGACAAGTTGAATCCAAGATATATAGGACCATTCGAGATTCTTGCTAGAATTGGTCCCGTAGCTTTCAAACTCCGACTACCTCAAGAACTAAGTAATATACATCCTATTTTCCACCTCTCGAACTTGAAAAAGTGTTTGTCCGATGAGACTCTTGTTATCCAACTCGACGAGATCGAGATCGACGAGAGCCTCAACTTCGTGGAAGAACCTGTAGAGATCATGGACCGAGAGGTCAAGCAAACGAAGCAAAGTCACATCCCAATAGTGAAGGTTCGCAGGAATGCCAAACGAGGACCTGAATTCACTTGGGAACGCGAGGGTCAAATGAAACTGAAATATCCTCATCTTTTCATTTAGTTATTTGTAACTACTTATTTGCTTAAACTCTAATTTCGGGACGAAATTCTCTCTAACGGGGGGATAATGTGACAACCCGGAATTTATATCTTGTACTTTCAGTCAATTCAATCAAAGTCATACTTGTTTCTACTATCGTTTAGCATTGTTTAGAGTCTGTTTGGGTGTTCTAAGCCTAGTGTATTCAAGAATCGGGTATTAGGAAGTATCTGCTTGAGTCCATTGTGCCTTAATCAAACTTTAAACCCCTTAAGAGGAGTTTACGGCCAAACCTCATGTTTGGGCCGTGAACTCATGCTATATGCATGAGTTTACATCACTTCTCATTCTTTTCTTCCATTTCTTATCAAGAACACCCAAATTCTCTCTCAAGTATCATAAGATCTTCATCTTGATCATCCAAAAATGTAAGAATTCTTTCTCTTGAATTGTTGTTACATCTCCTTATCTAGTGATTGTACATGATTTCATCCATGAAATCATTCCATTTTGATAGATTTTCAAGTGTTCTTCATTTCACCAAGAACACCAAGAACACATACTAGTGTTTTTGGACTTTAATCACCCTATCAAGCTTCTATATTGTAAGTACTCTCTCCTAAGCTTGTTATATGCAAGGAATACTTGAAGAACACTTAGAAAACATCCAATTGACAAGAACAAAGGGAGTTTACGGCCAAGGCAATCTCCCTTGGCCGTAAACCCATTAAATGGTGCAATTGTTGACATTAGACCTCCCTAAAGGCTTCTAAACCCTTGAGTACCTTCCTTTGTGTGGTACTTATTAATTATACTACTTGAAAACATCAAGAAATCAAGAACAAAAGGTGTTTACGGCTAAGGTAATCTCCTTGGGCCGTAAACCCTAATTAAGGGTGCAAATGAGCCGTAATCTCTTCCTAAGCCTTGACCTTGAGTCTAGAACAGTTCATTGTAACTTGTAAGACCTTAAAACACAAAATAGTACATATTACCATGAGTTTACGGCCGTAAACTCATTGGACCACAAACCCAATGGTCGTAAACTCATATGGTGATACCATTTGGGCCGTAAACTCCTATATGAGGCCCTACAACCCTTAGATGCAACCCTTTGTACTTCTAGCACTTGAATCAAAGTGTTTTCCATGTCCTAGGGTGTCTTTACTTACATAATTAGTTGTTTAAACACTAATTATAAACATATATGTGTCATTATATGTTCAAATAGGATCAGTGTGTGCTCAAGTCTTCACTTGACACTTAGCATCCTACACCAATCTTACATTTGAGTAACTTACATCAGGTGAGTTCATACCCCCGTATTTTCATGGTTTTTACTGTTTTAAGGGGGGGGGGGGGAATACAAGTCTAACACAAAGATTTCGTGTTATAACAAATGATTTCAAATGGATTACAATTATCAAAACAAATGGTTTCAAACATCTTATCAAAATGAATTTCAGTATCATCAAATGAAGTGATTTTAAGTGATTGTTTCAAAAAGACGTCAAGTCACCAAAAATGGGTTTCAAAATATGAAACTTCTTTTAAATGTTTTACAAACTTATATTTTTCCCCAAAAATCATGCTATTATACATATATTTATATAAATAAGATTTAAAAGATTTAGGACTGCCAACCCACTTTGGTTCCTTTTCCTTGTTTGGATGTGGGATTACAAGTATCCGTTCTTTGTCCAAATGTCATTTAAATTTTAGTTATATATATTTGTATATGTATACAAGTATAAAAGTTTATTCAATAGAATTCAATTACCCTTTGTAACATGTTGAGCAAAGGATCCCATACATGAATACTCGTTAACAAATCAGAAAGTACATATAAATTATAATAGGTATAATTTATGATACACAGAACATAAATTCACGATACTAGTATACTAGAGTACATGGTTTTACAAAAACAAAGGTTTAATTCAAAACTATTCAAGTGTATACATTCATTCAAATACATGTTAAGAGTACTAATTCAAGAATATACTATCAATCATTTACTTCAGAATGATTGGGTTTTCATAACTAATATACATGTAACGTTTATATGCTTTTATGAGACAAGTAGTACAGTTTGTTTAATTCATTTTAAACAATATAGTAAAGTCCTTATATTATAACCAGAGTCTCCAGCAGGGGATCGAAACAATGGGTGTATAGATCTATATTGGGATTAACAATCCCGCACTCGGACTGCTAGCTACAGTCAGGCATACACGCCTGTGAGTGACAATTGTTATCATCAACTTTCAGCGCATTCATAGCGTTGGATCAGGCCATCTAGTTAGTATGGTTATAATAACTCATTTAAAAGATATTAACAATACGTTAGTGTATAATTACTAAACTTAAGTACATTTTCAAAGTACTAGTTTACAAGATACAGTTTACAATATACAGTTTACAATATACAATTTACAAGATACAATTTACAAGATACAGTTAACAAGATACAAGTTTACATAAAGATTACAAATACAGAACATTCGTTTACAAATAGAATAGTTTTATACATATACAACTACTTTTCATATACAATAGAAAATATAGGATTTTCTAGAAACAGTTTACATATTCAAGAAACAGAAAACATTATTACAAAACATAAATACTTATGCACTCACTCAACTTTATGTTGATACTCTCTTTTCTAATTACTTGTATTCTCAGGGAACCCGTAGACAGGTACACCCGAGCTTTTGACAAGATGGAGCAGTTTATGTTTTGTCTTTATCTTTTGTACAACTTTTTGGTTTCAGTATATAATGTGAAACACATGTAAATATTTATACTTTTTAATACAGTGGTTGTTTGTACTATGATTACTATATTACATGTGTTGTGATACTACAAATGAAGTCCTCCACCCCCGGACGTTTCCGCCGTCTGGTTTGGGGGTGTGACAAAATCCTCAATCACTAAATGACATATTCACCGTAGAAATGGCAAATGGAAAGATATAGAGCACTAACGATATATACGTAGGATATACCCTCACTCTAAACAACTGTTCTTTCCAAATCGACCTAATGTCGGTCACAATAAAACGTTTTGACGTCATCATTAGCATGGATTGGTTAAGTCCTCACCATGCCGATATCTTGTATTACGAAAAGGCCGTTCCTCTTAACCTACCAAGTAGCGAAACCCTCGTCATGTATGGAGACAAACCTGGCACGAACCTACGAATAATCTCTTGCATCAAGGCTCAAAAGTATCTACGCAAAGAATACCACGCCTTTCTAGCCCACGTTGTGGATGAGAAACAAGAAGCGAAAGACATCAAGGATGTTCCAGAAGTCCGTAACCTTCCCGATGTATTCCTAGAAGACCTTCCGGGAATATCACCCGTACGACGAGTTAAGATTAAATTAGACTTAAACACAGTAGCTCTGGAAAACGTAGTTGTAAATATTGTCTCACCCAAATTAATCACTTCACTTACGTAGAAACTAAGGACCCATGTTGGTAATATATGATTACGAAGTGGATACGTTAGGGTTATAAATAGTTAAGATTCTACAGACTTAGGATTTGTGATTCCGCTTTAACTCATGTTCCTTGTTTGGTTATGGGCTTAGAGTAGAATCACTTATTCGACTGTCTTTTCAATCTTTATTATATACGACTTTTATACATGAAACGATTATGGAAGGACTAGGGTGGACACGCTACCACTTGGGCGATCGTAGACAAATTAACCAGACCCACACACTTCCTACCGACCAAAGCCACAAAGAAAATAGAAAAGTTGACAGGAACGTATCACAAGGAGATTGTGAGACTGCACAGTGTGCCACTGTCTATCATATTGGATAAGAGACAGTCCATTCGCCTCGCGTTTTCGACAGTCGTTGCAGAAGCCCTTGGGAGAAAAGTAAGAGAACCATTCAGACGCTGGAAGACATGTCGAGAGCTTACGTGACAGAGTTTGGTAAATCGTGGGATACCCACTTACCACTCGTCGAGTACTCATACAACAATAGTTATCACACTAGCATCAAAGTTGCTCCATTCGAAGCCCTCTATGGGCGCAATTGCAGATCACCCCTGTGTTGGGCTGAGGTGGGTGACACACAGCTAGCAAGAGGGCAAGTACCTAACAGCACTATCACCAGCCCAGAGATCATACGTGAGACAACATAGAAGATCGTCCAAATCCGAGAACGACTAGAAGCATCTAGGGACCGACAAAACAGTTATGCGGATAAACGACAAAAGCCCTTGGTATTCCAGGTTGGTAACCGCGTACTGTTAAAAGTCTCACCCTGGAAGGGAATAATATGTTTTGAAAAAACATGGGAAACTAAATCCAAGGTAATTCGGGCCATTCGAGATCCTTTCCAGGATTAGCCTAGTAGCTTATTAAATCTGACTACCACAGAAACTCAGCAACATACACCCCAGCTTTCTGTTGGATTAATGTCTAAGTCCATAACTATATTTGGTATGTACTTGACCCGACCCGGGATGGTCCATTTGGGTTGCACTTCACCGACACAATTTATATGGATAGTCTTTTGAGAATAGTATATTTATGATTTATATTAATATATTATAAGTTCTAATATATTAATATATAATCATATTATTTAATTAGTATTGATCAAGAATTAATTTATAATTAACTAAGTGATTAAAAGGAACTAATTAAATATGGACTCTTAGATATATATATATATATATATATATATATATATATATATATATATATATATATATATATATATATATATATATATATATATATATATATATATATGTGTGTGTGTGTGTGTAGTGGGCCAACTTCATTTAGGTTGGGCTAAGTCTTCATGGATAGTCCATGGAGCTTTAACCCATGGATCCTAGGAAATGAAAGGTCATGGGTATTAGGGTTTAACCCAAATCCTCCACACTATATAAAGGGTCTTATGGTTCATGAAATTAGGCTAGTGGCTAGTGTGGATACACTAAAGAGGGCAATAACCGATTTCATAGTGTGAGCCAAGTATCCATATTCTCTAAAGGTTTTCCAAGGTGTTTTGGTGATTTGTGATTCCACTTGAGGCTTCCACACTATTAGGGCTAAGCTCTTAAAGCTTGAAGACATCAAGCTACATCAAAAGGTATGTCATCTAACTAGAACTTTGTAGTATAGGTGCTTCATAATATGCTAGTTAGGATGAAACCTTGGAATATTTAATATTTGCATGTATAATAGAGAAAACATAGATCCAAGCTTTATAGGGTTGCATGTACACCATAGGAGTGTTAGAATGCTCAAAACCTAATAGTGGTATCAGAGCCATGGGTTGTTTTATGTTATATTCATGTAAATGTTTTATTTTCAAAGCTGAAAAAAAAAGAAGAAAAAAACATGACGTTTGTCAAATTTTAAGATAATTACTTGTTGTTGTGAAAAACTAATTGTTTGTAAAATTTGAATCATTTGCTATATGAGTTGAATTAGGTCAAATTTAGTAAAAGATAAAATGATATGATTATTTTATTAGTTTTAAAAGTTTGATCTAAATGTTTTAAGGAGTTACATATTTTGTCATAAAATTTTGGAGCTCAAAAGTTTTTTTTTTAAGTTGTGATCTTAAGGGTTTTTGAAACTTCCATAAGTTATGGATATGAAAGTTTTTTTTTTTAAAAAAAAAATTTGATTCAAAGTTTTTATGGAGTTACAAAATTTGGTGTTAATGTTTTAAAGAATTCCATAATTTGTTCTTAAGTTATGGAACATGGAAAGTTTCATCATAAAACACCATTAATTCCATAAGTTATGGAATCCAAAGGTTTTCAAGAGTTACAAAACTTGCCCTCAAGTTTTGAAATTTGGAAAAAGTTTTTTTATGATAAAAAAAAAGAATTGAAATCTAAAACTCTTGGGTTCATAACTTAAACAATTAATTAAATGGTTTTAATTTTGAATTTAATAATTGAAATTATGATGTTTTATTGAATAATTCAATTAACTCTTATGGACTTTATTAATAGATAATTAAAGTGTTTAATTAAAAGAGAATTAATAATTTCATAATGACATGGTTTAAATTTAATTAAATTAAGAGTATATTTTAATTAATAGATTAAACCACCAAGTATTTTAAATGTCTAAAATACACCCTTATACTATTATAATATTAAAAGTTTAATAGATTATATGTATAAGAGCAAGTCGTCTTACCATTAGTAGGCCTCATTCACGAAGCCGGTCTATAAGGGGGGTATAAGGTTACTGCCTATAAAATGGAAGTTTAATGGGTGTCTACTCTCACCCACCGCTTCCTTGACCGGTGGAGGGTCGTTAGCCGAACGGGTAGGACAAGGACTATAATTCTCCCTTCATTAAAAGTATTAATGACAAATACTAAGTAACTAAACATTTATAAATTCCCAATCTTAGTTACTTAGGAAAATGTGAATTTGGTGCTAACCCATGAAATTACACTTTGCACTTTCTTAAGTCAGTTAGTGGAGCGTGTGTGGTTAACCGGCACACTAGCTTGATTTAACAAGGTAGGCAAAGGGTAACTTAATGTTTATCATAGCATCGGTGGAGCGTGTGTGGTTAACCGGCACATCGATTGAGGGGTAAATATTAAGGGTACCAAGTATATTTGCATGGTTATTCACACCTTGTTTTGTGATCCTCGGCATCCCAGTCACAAAACCTGAAGGGCACACTCGAGATTCAAACATGCCATTGAAAGTTCAATGTATCTCAAAAGATCTAGGAGTTTCAAATCCAATTAAAACTTAATTATATTTCGTTTTTCATGGTGGAAATTGGTAAATCGTCATTTACCTACCTTCAACTATTTTATAACTTGGATTACGGCATCCCTCTTCCAGTTATAAAATAGTTTGTTGGGTCCTAGCCTTAATATTTCATATTGGGTGTTATATTAAGGACTTTAAATTAACTAAACTTGAATATCTCCCAAAAGATATCTAGTTCAGACATCTATGATCTTCCCAAATCTCTTGGAACTTCACTTCCTCCACCTCCTCCAATTATTCTCCCTAACCCACAAGTTCAAGGTCACTCAAGCCCTATTGGCAAGGCAAGGTCTAGGTGTGATCACATCTTGGAGATGAAGTCACATATTGACAAGCCGGGAGAGTTGGGTGTCAAAATCTTGAGAAAGTTGGTGGTTTAATCACTTTCTAAGTCACATAGTGAGTTCCTTTGGGACTCCTATGAAACAGACTATGACAAGACCCGATCTTATCTATTTGCTTGGTACTACTGAATCAGCTATTTGGAAGGCTAGTAAAGCAAATTTGATTAGAAGATCGACTTCCCAAAACTTTATGGACATTGACAATGATGACCCTGGAAATCCAGAAAAAGCATTCTCTTCCCAATGGAAGGGATCGGCCATAGTCAACTCGGTTGACCAAATGGTAAAGAGAAAAGCTAAGTCTGTGATAGTCCCATGTACAATTACCAAAGGGTCCATTTGTTAAAATTGCCAAAGTAAAGGGGCACTGTTTGCGAAGCTGCCAAATTTACCTAAGGATGTTAAAGTCAATAAGTTTGACTCTACTTCAGGTAAAGTCCATTGTCTAACTCTGTTAAGCTCCTATTTGGAGATTCTTATTACATAATGTGACTGAGTCACATGGTGATGTTATAAGAATCAAAGAAAAGAGAGAAAGCTTAAAGGAAGTATATGCTGCTTCTGATCGCGAAGATGGACTTCGATCGCATCAGAATTTTGAAGCTGTTACTTAGGAGTTATGACACATTGCTTAGGAATATATAACAACAAGGTTTTCAAATGGATTGTAAGGATAAGTTTTTCCGCAAAGTTTTTAAAATAAAAGAAAATTGTTTAATTTTATTATCCTTACAATGGCATTTGTGGAAAATTGTTGCTTATATGATTCCACTGACAGCAATATTGGAAAATGGATTTGATTCTTTCATTTGTGGTAGTGTCTAAATTTACCAAATCAGGAAAGTTCCTCATCACCCAAGTTTCAATTGGACCGAAACTTGGAATCATGCAAGTTGAATAGTATGATGAATGAGAACTTTCAAGCATTGGAAAATCAAGACTAATTACTTGTTCACATGGATGTGTGAGTCAAGTGAAGGACTAAAGGGATCGAGTACACATTCTTGTGTACTAGTCATGTCCACCACAAAGCTCGTTAAGACTATTTGATTTACTAAAGTTTAGTAAATATGGTTATACTTACAAGTTTAAGTATAATTCTGAAACATTGGAAAAGTCTCAATGTATGGCAGAACGAATGGGAAGAATCAAATTAGGCAGAAAGATAAAAGTTTCTCAAATCTGAAAAGATGGGAGAGTACTTTAGTATCATGTTTGTGATCATCTTAATGATTTAGAAATCATATCACAATTAGTCCTCTAAAGGTCATCTTAGTGCATTCTTATGACTAAGAAGAGGAGTCATGAATTGTTGAAATGGTTAGATCAGGAAGATGAGTCATACTTCGTTCCAAAACAATTATTAGAGTCATACTCCAAGATTGTAACTTGAGTGACATATCTTAAAGAAAGGTTTAAAACACTTGTCAAATGTAAGAGTAAAAGTGTCCTACTCTTGTACATTTGAAAGTGGTAAGTTGTGATGTTTTGGATAAAACAAAGACCAACTAAGGCCAATTGTGTGAAGTGTTTGTCTTGATAAAGAATCTGCACTATCTCTTGAATATTTGGCAAGATAGTCTTATATGTCAAGAGGATAGTGGGAGTCTTAAAGATCCTAAAAAGAATTTCAAGAACTAATCAAGAATAAAACCTGAGGTTCTTCACTAGCACACGACTTGAGGTTTATAACCTATCGCGTTGACATATTCTGTGCCCATTCCAGTTAAAGTTGGCTTTGCATAGGAGTTCTGAAAGTTCTCAATTGGTTGCATAACAACTTGGAAGCAATGGCAGGCCCTGTACTGCCAAGTGGCAAGAAGTTAAGATTGCATAAGTTCAGTCCATATGAGTTTGGATTTGTCATTATCCTTGTCTTGTGACTATGGTTTTGACGATTCGCATGGATAAGAACACATACACCATAAAATCTAAGGGTCATAAGGTTTCTCTCCGATTCAAGAAAATGATGGTGAGGAAACACTTCCACCAAGTAGATTTGAAGCAGATGGCAAAAGGTCTAAACAATTGAGACTATGATTACGGCATCCCTTTTCATAGTTCTGAAATTGTTTAGACACACATGCATGCTATCTAAGGAAAGGTGTATGATTTTGATAAGTTCTATCAAAGCATCTCGTATCAGAAATCTGAACTTTGGTAAGAAAGTCAATAAAGTATTGATTTCTAGAAGTCCAGTTGATTTCTGAGTACATGTCAAAGCTAGTGGGAGCATAAGTGTTATGCTAATAATCATCATGTTAGTGGGAGCATGATAATTATTGTTAGTGTTGCAAGTTAGCAATGTTAATTATAGAAAACAAAAGTTTCAATTCGTGAGGCTGCAGGGATTGAAAAAGTTGTTTTGCTATAATTAAGGGAGAGGATATACTTCATTTCAGTTCTAAAGGCTTAGATTGAGACCTTAATCATCTTTAGTCAAGAATATATATATGAATTTCATGTTGGATTGGTTCAACTTAAGGAAATTCTATATATTGCGTTCTCAAAATTCGATTATGATTACGGCAACCCTCTTCATAGTCAAATTTTGAAAACATGGCAAATAAAAATATTGTAGCAAAAGACTGGTCTAGAATCATGTCTTTATGTGAGACATCATGAATTGTGTACCATTTGCTTTGGGTACAGGATCGATTGCATGTGCTATAATATTTGTCATTTCTAAATTTTTCCAAATGCCCAGAGGCATTAAGAAGGGAAAAGGTCTAGAATTGGATATGACTAAAATGATTAAGCAATTATCGAGGACAATCTGAGGTTTACCAAAGATTGGTTGCTCAGGGACAGTTGGAAGTATAGTACTAATTTTGGAAGGACCATATTGACATATTCTGAAAAGAGGCATCTCTTATTCAGAAGTGATAGTCAAAATGAGAATATGGAGTTGTCTCCATAGGTGGAAGTTATCTGTGTAAGATTAGAAAACTTAATGCAAGAGGCATGTCCAAAGTAATGTACTTTGAATATGAGACTTAGTTTCCATGGAGTTGATCTCCATTGGAATACCTTATAATGACTGTTGACAAGTCTTTGTGACTTTGTACATATTCATTACAAGAGGGTCAGTGCATATAAGTTTAAAATCTAAACAGATTTCGATAAATGATAGGAATTTGAAATTCTCACATTTTTCGATAAGGATTTGGGAGTGTGAAATTAGAATCATTTAGATTATGTTCAATTGGTTTATTTCACAAAGTAAGGATCATAGACAAACATAGAGTGCATACTTGGTGTATGGCAAAGCTATTGTTTAAGAAAAACATAGTGTACATGCTTGGAGCATGGGACAACTAGTGTTTTTAATTCAAGTATAAAGTTGATAAAACCAAAAGAATGAATAATGAGTAATCAGTATGGTGATAAATAAAAGTGTTTATTTATATTCATAGGGTTTGATACCATATTTGATACATTTATTCTTGTGTTTCACTTTGCATGTTTTGACTTCCAGAATAACTAAGTCGCTCTTCCTGAATGATTAAGTTATTCAAACCATCCACAGTCGGTCATATGTTGGACGTAGATATGAATCAAGACTGTCATGGGTTGGTTTGTAGAGGTCCAAGTTGGTGGACAAAGTGGTGCTACAACACTCATGAGTGCTCATAAGTTCTGAGTATTGGATTCAACCCACGCTCATTTCAATCACTTCATGGATTTTATCACGAGTGATCATGAGACGATAATATCTTATATTCTTAAAACCTAGAGATATGAGTTGTTACTATGAGTTGGTTATACATTGATTGCACGAAAACGCATTGGTAACTCGATGTTATAAAACGTGCCTTTGTGTATGATTCAACAAGTAGTAGAACAAGCCATATGAGTCGAAGTTTATCCATTCCTTTTACCTTCGGGATAAAAGCAATATATGTGGGCCCCTCGATGATTTAGCGATGACACATGTGAATGCTTGGCCAAGCCAGGACTGATTTGATTTGTTCAATCAGTCAGTCATCATAAATCGAAAATCGGGAAACAACAAATGGACAGAGAGAATGATTATAATCCATGTCTCAGTCCATATGATATCTAGAATGGAGGAATATATGATCCCTTATCTAATGGACAAGTCATTGACAAGGTCAGAGTTCGACAGCGGCTTTAAGAGCTACGATTGCCGGTTAGGTTTTGAAGTCATACTCAATAATAGTTTTAGACTTATCCAAGTGGGAGACTGTTGGATTAATGTCTAAGTCCATAACTACATTGGTATGTACTTGACCCGACCCGGCATGGTCCATTTGGGTTGCACTTCACCGACACAATTTATATGGATAGTCTTTTGAGAATAGTATATTTATGATTTATATTAATATATTATAAGTTCTAATATATTAATATATAATCATATTATTTAATTAGTATTGATCAAGAATTAATTTATAATTAATTAAGTGATCAAAAGGAACTAATTAAATATGGACTCTTAGATATATATATATATATATATATATATATATATATATATATATATATATATATGTGTGTGTGTGTGTGTGTGTAGTGGGCCAAGTTCATGTAGGTTGGGCTAAGTCTTCATAGATAGTCCATGGAGCTTTAACCAATGGATCCTAGGAAATGAAAGGTCATGGGCATTAGGGTTTAACCCTAATCCTCCACACTATATAAAGGGTCTTATGGTTCATGAAATTAGGCTAGTGGCTAGTGTGGATACACTAAAGAGGGCAATAACCGATTTCATAGTGTGAGCCAAGTATCCATATTCTCTAAAGGTTTTCCATGGTGTTTTGGTGATTTGTGATTCCACTTTAGGCTTCCACACTATTGGGGCTAAGCTCTTAAAGCTTGAAGACATCAAGCTACATCAAAAGGTATGTCATCTAACTAGAACTTTGTAGTATAGGTGCTTCATAATATGCTAGTTAGGATGAAACCTTGGAATATTTAATATTTGCATGTATAATAGAGAAAACATAGATCCAAGGTTTATAGGGTTGCATGTACACCATAGGAGTGTTAGAATGCTCAAAACCTAACACTTTCGCATGTCCAATCTGAAGAAGTGTCTATCCGACGAGACTTTTGTAATCCCACTCGATGAAATCGAGGTAAAAGAGAGTCTACACTTGGTCGAGGAACCTGTGGAAATCATGGAGTGGGAGATCAAGAGAAGGAAACAAAGCCGTATATGAATAGTAAAGGTCCGCTGGAATGCCAAGCGAGGACCTGAATTCACTTAGAAACGAGAAGACCAAATGAAGCAAAAGTACCCACATCTTTTCCCTAGTTCATGAGTGCCCACTCTAGAACTAATTTCATGACGAAATTCCATTTAACGGGGGGCCGATGTGACAACTATAAATTTTGAGTCAACAAAGGTCAATTAAGTCAATAAAATTCAAATAATTAAGACAAAACACTTTTTACACTTTGTTTTCAGGTTTTTCGGTTTTGGGACCCAAAAGCCTTTAGATTTCGGTTGTGATGGACCGAAATCACCAAGACCGAAATCACCTAGATCATGACTTGACCGAGATCATGACTTGACCGAAATCACACACTACACCGAAGACCTTGGAGTTCTCGTTTTCACTTGGACCGAAATCACTTGTGATTTCGGTGACTTAGGGTGTTCTCGGTTGGGGTCTTGGACCGAAATCAATAATTTAAAGCGTTGGTCCTTTTCCCAATGTGATATATTGCACATACCAATGCAAACATCACAACAAAATCACACCTTATATATATATTTATCCGAAATCACCACCCATTTTCCTCATTTACATCTTCAAAATCTCCCAACTCTCTCTCGAGATTCAGTATGAACATATTCAAATCTTCATACACATTCCCAGAATCATCCTTCAAACTTTTCCAGGAAACAAACTCTTCAAGTTGATTCTTAAAGAATCTTAGTTTCCTTGTTTAATTTAGTGTTTTTATAACACTTTCATGTTAGTTCAACTAATTTACACACAATATAGTGTGTTAAAAACTCATAGGGTACGAACACCTTCACGTATTCAAACTTGAAGATCATCACCATCATTTCGTTTCCAGCCAAGAACACCCTCGAGGTGAGTTCATACCCCTACAGTTTTCGAGATTTCTTATGTTTTAAGGGGGGGGGATACAAGTAAAATCATTTAATAATCCAAATTATATTACAAACTTCTTTATTTAAATCGTGCAAAAGTATTATTTACAAGAAACAAAGTTATTACAGTATTTTTATGAACCTTGTAATAAACAGAGCAAAGTATATAATTATATAATACATATATAATTATTTCATGCTATTTCATTATCCTAGAAAAGTGATACTTTTACCCACAAAGATTTTCATTACAAACGGAACCTTTATTATAGACTATAATAGGTATAGTTTATGGGTCATTACAATGTTATACCATTTTGGGACAAATAAATAATTATTTAAAAGTATAATTATTATGCACTCTGAAATTTCTATGTAAAAGTAATATTTTCATTTACTAAAGGGTTTTTCATTTCATTACACGTAAACTTGTTGAATCAGTTAGTTGTGAGACACGTCTTCAAGTACTTACTAAAGTACCAACAAAAGTCATGAATTATAACCAGAATCTCCCGTAAGAGAACGAGACACTTGTGTATAGATCTATATGGGACTGACAATCCCGCACCCTAGCTGTTAGCTACAGTTGGACCGGCAGGTCTGGGGTGATAAATATCGTAAACATTCTGACGCCTGAAGAACGTCGCAGCATGCATATCAGTTATAGTACGGTTATAAGAACTCACATGGGAAACAACGACACATTTGGTTTACGGAGTAATATACCTTCAAACGGTTTTATTTGTATGCAACAACATTACACTGTTTTCCGGTACATAACAACTTTCATTTCTGAAATCATATGTTCAAATGGTTTTATATAGATTAAAACTACATAACACTACTTTCGATTACGGCGATACTTATACATTTTGGTCTTTAGATTTTTAAGACTACAACACATTTTAAGAAAATATTGGATTTTCTGGAACTAAATACTATCATTTTACAAGGAAATGTTTACAAATTTTCATACAAACTCTTATGAACTCACCAACTTAATTGTTGACACTTTTTCAAACCACTTATATTCTCAGGAAACCACTTGTATTCTCATGTGACAGATAGACTAGTCACATGAGCAGGGTTTGTCCCCAGATATCGAGTATGATTTTCTTCCATTGCAATCAGACGGGCCACAAGAAGGTCGAATGCCCCAGATTGATACGAGGAGCTGTGATGGACCCTGCAGCAGGCACCTTGAGGATTACTAATGGCCGTCGGGGCAAGGTGGAGGCTCCTGTGGTGAAGATCAGGGCATTCCAGTTGATAGTTAAGGAGGTGTGAGTAGCTCCAGATGTGGTTACCGGTATGTATCTTTATCATATATTTTAATGCTTTCCTTATTTATGCTTATCTTTATCTTGTACTGTAATAGGAAAATTTTTAGTCAATGGTATGTCGGCTCATGTTCCGTTTGATTCGGGCGCTACCCAATCCTTTTCATCTCTTGCGCTTAGCAAGAAGTTTAGCGACTCTCCCGAGATTTTGGATTGTCCATTGCAGATGATCGTTCAGTGAGGGCTTCGAGGGATCATCGGGGATGTGTTCTCAATATGTTTAGTGAGAGATACTTGATTGATCTGGTACCGATTCCTCTACGAGGTTTGAAGGTTATTACGGGGATGGATTTGTTGGGTCCCAATGGGGCTATGATTGATTTTGAGAACTGATGAAGTGATGAATCGAGAATATATCAGAGTAATGATCAAATGAACAAAAAGAGTAAATATAATCTGGTTTTCAGCTCGTATTATGCTTTCAATTCTTACAAAGAGAAAGTAGAGAATTTGTGCTCAGAATCTTATCTGACTCTAAGTAAAGTCCCTATTTATAGGAGACGTGAAAGCATACAAAAAATTACAAGGACTAAAACACTAAGCTTCGATACAAAATGCCTTGTAAAATAATATAACAGACTTCGACATATTACAACAAAACTTCGACTCTACATTCTCCCCCTTTGTAATCATGTCGAAAATCTCAATTCGTGAGAATCTGTGTAACAAAATGCATCATCCTTTGAAACTCATAATTCCACGTAATAACCTTCCTTAACTCCACTTTGTCACCATCATTATTCTTCTTGCAATTATTCATACGAACAATGAAGTTCGTATATTGAGAAGTGGTATATCTTTCGATCTCAGAAGTCTGGAACAAAAATCTCTTTGCTTTGCCATTCTTGTCTTTTCCAGCAAATACCATTTCAAATGGCTTCAAGCCAATCTCCCCATCAGCACACTTCTTCATTCAGCTTGTGACTTCGGCAATTCCATTGCAACATTCACTTCCTTTCCCATTGCAGATGCTAACTCAACATCAGTCAATGCCAGACAATCATAGTAATTGTCTATGAAGATTTTAATATGCCCAAGACCAAGCCTCAACACATCTTTGTCAGTCCCATGAAGTTGCAAAACCTCTATGTCTTTCAAAATCAATGCAACTTGAATCAAATCATTCAAGTTCATTAGAGGAAAATCAGCAACTGAGAAATCACAAACTTGATTGTTCGCCCTTACAACATGATACCGAAAGTTTTGTATCATATTTTCGAACATCACATCCTTCGTTATGCTGATGACTTTCTTGATCTTCACCAAAGACCAAATCTCCTCTGGTTCTTTTCCAATGATTGCATGAAACCTAAGTTTCATATGAATGTAATCATCTTCATTTTCGAACTTCTCCACAATCTTATATTGAGCCATTATAAACATCATTTCATTTATAGGAAAATCAAGCTGACTCATATCAGTGTTAGAGATAGAGTAGCTTTTCTTCGGCTTCTTCTCAAAAGCATGCATATGATTGTAAGCAACCCTTGCTTCGATATTCTCATAACTGTACAACTTCTTTGGATCTCCTTTCTTCATACCAGGTGGATCACTTTCACGAAGCCTTAGTATGCTTTGAATTTGCCTTTGCTTTTCCATTTCAGCTTCGATTTCGGCCTTTTTCTCTTCCTTGGACTTTTTGACAACAATCACTTTCCCTTTATTTCTATCACCTTTAGAGACTTTTGGTTTTGATGAACTAGAACTTCCTCCTTCAGTTGGTGCATTAAACACAATTCCCTTCAGAATGGGTATTGTTGTTGTTTTTTATGCTTCAGTTGTATTCACCTTTGAAATTATTGGAATTGTGAATTGAGTAGAAACAGCCTTCGTTACTTCACCAGTAGTGGTAAAAATCTTCTCAATCTTCTTAGACTTATCAACCACAACTTTCAAAGGTTTTCTTTCTGGTACTTTCTTCTCTCCCCCTTACACCCCTGTGACAACAGGTGGGGCACCAGTTGGTAACGTTTGTGCAAACTTCGAAATTGGAGTCACAGCCTTCTGAATAGCCTGATCCAATGAATGTAACTTCTGAGTTAAAAACTCAGGAGTTAAAAGGGATGTAGGAGTTGGCTTCGACACTAACTCCTTTAATTCCCCAAGCATAACACCCATTTTTTCGAACTGCTGAGCATCATCTTTATCCTTTGCATCAAACTTCGGAGTTAAAGCTTGATACCATTCAACAATGGTTCATACAGCAGCAACAATAGTATCAACATTCGACTGGAGTGTCGAATAATTTGAATTCAGCTCTTGTAGTTCTTTGGAAACCTCAGCCTTCAACTCTTCAAGCTTTCTATTCATATCTTCCCGAACTGTCTTCACATCTTTAACAAAAAGAACATGGCGTTCTTTGGTTGTCAAACGAAGATCCTTGATTTCAGAGTTAAACGAATTAGCCTGAGCTTTAACTCGTAACTCGTTGTTCTTATCCATAACATCCAACTACTCGTTGTTCCTCTTCTTGTTAATATGCTTCGCCACATCCTCTGTTCATCGCTTCTTGGAAGATGGGGAAACAGGGGCAGGTATTTCACAAACTTTCACCCCTTGGCGGTTAAGCTGAGGTTTACGAACAATTGGAGACTGATCTTTCGACGAAGTTCGTTTCGGATATGTGAAATTCCTTAATCTTTTAAAAACACCTACTTTCGAAGGGATGACATCCTTCGACGATTCATGTACCACTTTCTCCTTAGGCTTCTCTGTTTCACTTGCAAACTTCTTATGACACTTAGTTTTTGACTGTTTCTTTGGACTTTCGTGAACAACAGTCTCTTCAGGAACCTTCTTTGTCTTCTTTGACTTCTTAGATGACCCTTCATCACTGGTTGTCAGCAAGACTCCAGTTTCGATAGAAGGATTAATATGCTGCAAATATGCCACCAACATAGAATTTGTGGGATCAAACTTCTTTAACATCCCATCAGGAATGCGAGCAACAGTTGGGAATTCGTCTAAATCATCGACAACATTCTTTGGAAAGTGATACTTTGTGAATTTTGCCTTAGCCTCATCAGCAGGAATAGGAATACCTTCTTTCTCATACACATACTGCAAAATTAAACTCCAGTAACGTGCACACGAAATTCCTTTCACCACATTCGTGTTTTCCAAGCTCTTAATAAACTCCTTCAATATCTGAGTCGCATAATCAACTTTGATATCGTAGTATAACCCTGCTACCATTGCATAAACTTCTATTCTCCCCTTATCAAGCCCTACACTTCGCCCAGTTAAGAAACGAAGGTATATCCCAAACAGAAAATTCCAAATGCAAGGAAGACCAGATTTCTTGAAATCACTGATCTTAACGAGTGGTGGTTGATGACCCATCTCGTTAAACATGAACATCACTTGATCAGCATTAGGTTTAAAGAATGGAGGGGAATTGGGAATTACCAAGATTTGAGTAAACAACTTCTTCGAAAGACGAATTCTCTTTTCATTCACCAGATTGAATGTGATAAGATCAGTAGCTTTGCTGTAAGAAGTAGTAGAACCAGCCATTGACAACCATGATAATAGAACTGCAAAAGCATTAAACATTGCAGTTGCGAGACCAGAATGTTTAAGAGCAACAATCAGCATCTTGAGCTCTTCTGGATACTGTGACACATCTCCTTCAACCTGATAGTTAGTACTTTGGATCTTCATCAGTGGTTGAGAAACAACTTCTTCAGTAGTGGAATTTGGATCAGCCGCCATTGATTAAGGTTTAGAATAACTTCTTGAAGAACAGAGAAAATTAGGGCTTTTTGAATCTTCTGAAAATTTCAACGCTTAATTGTAAAGGAGATTAAAATTTCCTTTTATATGTAACCCCTATTGAATGCCAAACGTCTTCTGGAAAGAGAAAGCCACGACTGTCCTAGAAAATCGCACCACTAGCCGTTAGACGCGCCATGTCAGATAAAGTTCCTTGAAACTCGGGCCACATAGCTAAACCGTCACATCATACTGTTCGTTAGTACCAATTGGATAAGATCAAAAACCTTCGGCATGGAGTTAAGGCTCTTTCATCTTTGGGATTAAAGACGAAGTCATTTGCTAGACTGTCGAAATCATCAACCTGATTTGGTAATAATCAGAACCTCAAGGATTTCGTGAGTGCAGTGTGCCAAAGAAATAAGATAAGAAGCAAACTAACGAAAATTTGGAGTCTGTGATGTCGAAAAATAAAATTTCGACACAAAAGCAGTAAAACCCCGGGCAAAGATTGCTTCGTTAATTATCAAGAGAGATAATCAACAGCTTGTGTATGTTCCCGTGAATTACAATCGAATACTTGTAGAGAAGTATCGAAGGGCTTCCTTTACAAGGCTTCATGGGTGGCTTAACAATTTCGTTACATGTCAACCTAAACATAAGGTGAGTAATTGTAACCGAAATTACTTGTTTGACCAGTGTAGTCAGACACAAGTATGTTTTGGATTTAAGTGTAAGTGACTTCGAATTGCAAATGAAACTCACCCGGAAATCATTTTGAGGAAAAATTTGAGCTGGATCCTGTTGGGTAACAAATATCGTGGGTGTCGACAATTTGATCAAGATCACGCAAAAGAATTGAATATGATTTGGAGTTTCGAAAGTTGTGTACAGAAACAAATGTTTCGTTAAATCTGGAACAAAGTTCCCCATCAATTCCTTAAAGTTTAGAAAATTAGGTTTCACTTTCATCACGGTCTCGTGATTGAAGATCATAAACACAGAATTTTGATATGCTTAAGTCATGATTGGTTTGATCAATGACCTCTTGGACATATGTCATTGTGTGTGAAATTTGTTAGAAGTTTTGTGATGAAAAAGGTTGTTTTTCGAAATCAATTGTACCTCTGTTATGCTTGGACCAAACAGAAAACTCTTAAATCATTTGAGAAGAGTTAGGTAGGTCAGGAGACTAATGTGAATGCAATCCTGATTGGGAAGAAATTTTCGTAATGAAAAATTTCATTAAGACTTTCGAAAACACACATTGAGTCAAAGGAGGCTTGGGTCGACATGCTGCAGCATGCTTCTAGGGACATTCTAACTAGTACAAAGTTGTCGAAATTTTACCTTCCCCTAGAAATGCAAACATGACCCTTGTAAAACTTTCGTGAACTCTGCACTTAAAAAAACAAAGTACAAAATAACAAAAATCTTTTTCGTATTTTATATTTTTGAAAGAAAAGAAAATATTTTTGGTATTTTTGATTTTTCGAAAAGAAAACAAATTAACGAAAATCTTTTTGGTATTTTTGATTTTTCGAAAAGAAAACAAATTAACAAAAATCTTTTTGTTATTTTTGAAGAAACGAAAATTTAAGAAAAAATTACCAAACTAACGAAACTTTCAAAATTAACGAAAATTTTAAACACATTATCAAACGAACGAAACTTGTCTTTCCCAATTGTCGAAAACGAAGTGTGTCGAAGCGCTGAACGTGAACAGTAACCTCTAAATGGTTAATACGATAAGCCTATGAATGAATCATTATTGCATCTGAATCGACACATTTGCATATCACTTCTTTGTCATTCTTTCGAATTCATTCCTGGAACAGAACTTGCCTCGATCATTCCCAAACCTGTCAAAATTCGAACAAATGATTTTTCGTCCAATGCTTTTGTAAAAATATCAGCAAGCTGATCAGTTGTTTTTACAAAATGAACTTCGATATTGCCATCTTCCACATGATCCTTTATGAAATAGTAACGAAGAGCTATATGCTTAGTTTTCGAATGTTGCACAGGATTGTGACAAATACGAATTGCACTTTGGGAATCACAATACAACGGTATTTTCTTCATATTAATTGCATAATCACGCAATTGACTTTGAATCCAAATAATTTGTGATGTGCAAGCTGCAGCAGCAACATATTCTGCTTCTGCTGTGGAAATCGAAACACATGTTTGCTTTTTCGATTTCCAGCTTACCAACTTCCCATCAAGCAATTGACATCCACCACTTGTGCTTTTTCTATCCAAATTACAACCTCCTAAGTCAGCATCCGAATATGCTTGAATGAAGAATCCAGTTTTCGAAGGATACCACAATCCTAACGAAATTGTTCCTTTGAGATAACGAAAAATATTCTTGACTGTAGTGAAATGTGGTTCTCGTGGATTCGATTGATACCTAGCACACTTACAAACAGAAACATGATATCAGGTCTACTTGTTGTGAGATAAAGTAATGAACCTAACATGCTTCTGTAAAGAGTCAAATCAACAGCAGGTTTATCTAACGAAGGTGTCAGCTTAGTGCCAGTCGCCATTGGTACTCGTAACTTTTTGCTATTCGTTAATCCAAATTTTTCGAGTAAACTCTTGGTATATTTTTCTTGGTTGATGAAAATTCCTTCTCTGTTTTGACGAATATTCAACCAAAGAAAATTATTGATTTTCCCCATCATACTCATCTCAAATTTGCTTTTCATCAGATTTTCGAATTCTTCAGACAAAGCAGGGTCAATAGAGCCAAAAATAATATCATCGACATAAATTTGAACAACCATTAGATGATTTCCAACTTTCTTTCGAAATAATGTGGGGTCAATTGATCCTTGTTTAAATTTCGATTGTTTAAAAAAAAGAGGTAAGAGTTGCATACCAGGCTCGTGGTGCTTGTTTTAACGCATAAACTGCATTATCTAAAATATAACAATAATCAGGATGTTCTTCATTTATAAAACCTGGGGGTTGTTCCACATACACACTTTCTTCCAGCTCTCCATTCAAAAACGCACACTTCACATCCATTTGATAGACATCAAAATCTTTGTGAGCTGCATAAGCCAAAAATATTCGAACCGCCTCGAGTCTTGCAACATGGGCAAAAGTTTCTTCATAATCTATTCCTTCTTGTTGTGAATAACCTTTTACAACAAGCCTGACTTTGTTTCGAATAATGTTTCCATCCTTGTCAGTTTTATTTTTGAAAATCCATTTTAATCCGACAATGGAAACATCTTTTGGTAATCTCCAAACTCTGTTTCTTTCAAACTCAGACAATTCAGATTGCATTGCAACAACCCAATCTGAGTGTTCCATTGCAACCTTAATTGTTTTTGGTTCAATTTTTTAGATAAAAACATTAAACATGCAAAATTCTTGATGAGTATTCAAAACCTCATTCTTTGCAAGAATTTGAGCTCTAGTCAAAACTCCATCTTGTGGATTTCCAATTACTTGTTCGTTTGGATGATTTCTTGTCCACTTTTCCAATGGTGGATAAGCTGGATCAATGTCTAAAGGTGCATCTTCGTACATCTCTTCATTTTCAGATCCTGCAACAGAAAAATTATCATTCAGTTCATGAAATTCATCATTTTCATCAAGATGTATGGTTTCAGTATCATTATGTGATTCAAAAAGAATATCATTTTGATGCTCCCCCTCGAAAACATCTATACTGCTCTTCTCCCCCTCGAAAGAATGCTCCCCCTCAACAGTTGAAGGTATATTCAAGTGCTCCCCCTCCACGTGAGCATCTAGCATACTTTCGCCATTATCAGTCGTATCGGATGTGATTGCCGAATCATCAGTATGTTTCGAAGATTCAGGAGTTTGATTATCAGCAGCATGTACTTCAGCATCAACAGCCCTATCCGGAACCCCAAAAATTAAATCATAATCAAAATCAGATGAATTAGAACTTTCAGAGTCATCATTTGATTCATTAAGAATTGGTTTTTGTTCGAAACATTTTTCAACTTGTTTCACATAGTAATCATCAAAAGTGAGATTAAAAGTCTCTTAAACTTTTTTTGTTCGTTTATTCAACACTCTGTATGCAACCGAATTATTAGAATATCCCAAAAATATTCCTTCATCAGCCTTAGCTTGAAATTTCGAAAGATTGTCTTTGAGATTCATGATAAAACACCTGCAACCAAAAACATGAAAGAATTTGACATTAGGTTTTCGGTTATTTATGATTTCATACGGAGTGATACTAAAACGACGATGAATGAAATATCGATTCTGAGTGAAACATGCTGTCGAAACTACTTCTGCCCAAAGATATTGAGGAAGATTCATATATGTCACCATAGTTCTTGCTGCTTCGCAAAGTGACCGATTCCTCCTTTCAACCACACCATTTTGTTGAGGCGTATATGGTGATGAGAAATTATGCGAAATTCCTTTTTCAGTTAAGAACGAATCAAGCACATTGTTTTTAAACTCTGAATCACTATCACTTTTGATTTTTCGAACTTTCTTCTTCACACTCATCTCAATGTTCTTGATAAATTCGATCATTGTTTGAGCGACTTTAGATTTTAATCTGAGAAAATACACCCAAGTGAATCGTGAAAAATCATCAACTATAACCAAAATGTATCGTTTCTTGTTGAGAGTTTCAACAGTTGTTGGTCCACAAAGGTCAATATGAAGAAGTTCCAGCGGTTCAACAATTTTCGAATCTATGACAATTGGATGTCCTTTGCGATGTTGTTTTCCTTGTTCGCAAGCTACACACAAAGTATCATTATCAAACTTTAGTACAGGTAAACCTCGAACAAGATCATCAATGACCAATTTATTCAAATTTCGAAAGTTTAAATGAGATAAACGTCGATGCCATAGCCAGCTGACATCAGATGTAACTTTCGAAAGTAAACACACTGAGGGTTTGCCGATGATTGGTTTGATATCAAGAGTAAACTTGTCACCATGTCGTTTGGATTTGAGCAAAACTTCGTTAGTTTCAACATTCAAAATGATGCTACCTGCTTCGTTAAACACCACTTGATTGCCAGTGCCCACAACAAGTTGTGAAGCACTTATCAAGTTATGTTGAAGACCTTCGACATATGCAACTCTCTTAACAGTAAACTTCCCATTTTTGACTTTGCCATATCCTTTCACCTGACACTTGTGATTGTTTCCAAACTTGACTACTCCTGCATTCTCCAAACTTTGATAATCACGTAAATTCTCCTTCTTGCCAGTCATGTGACGAGAGCAACCACTATCAATGTACCATTTATCATCATATTGCTCGTCACATAGAACCTGCAATTAATGAAAGAATTTAGGTACCCAAGGCTGTTTGGGTCCTTGGTTATCAGCTTTGAAAACCGAATGAAAAGAAGAACCTAAAACCCAATTACAAACTTTTGATTTGAAAGTGTCAATTAAGTCTACATGATTAGGTAAAGGAGCAGAAACATATGTTTTCGAAGGTTTAGATTTGTCACTGACATTCGCCTTTTTGTCCTCAGGTTTGTTTGCAACAGGTTTAACTTTCGAAACTAGTTTCCATGTTATCAGAGGAATGTTTGATTCTTTGGAAAAGGAGCTTCCATTGGAAGAATCATTCAAATATTTCTCATATGCTTCGTGGATTTTTGTTGAGAATACTTACGAGATTGAAACATCTTTCCTTGTCCTTCCAGCCAATGATCGATACTATTCACATTTGACGAACCCTTTGTGTATGACACTTTCGAATTCTTCTTCCCAGAAGGATTTGGAAAATTTGGTTCTTGAGGCTGAAACTTTGCAGATGGTTTGGATTTTTCATGCACAATTGTGTGATTGTTTGCAGACTTTCAAACATTTTCAGATTTTCGATCATCCTCAAATTTTCGAACATTCTCAAATTTTCTAACATTCTCTGATTTTCGAACATTCTCAAATTTTCTAACGTTCTCAAATTTTCGAACATTTTCAAATTTTCGAACATTTTCAAATCGACGAGAATTATCGAAATGTCGACTTGCTGTATTTGAAGAAAATCGATTTGGATTGTTTGTTGGCTTTGAAAACTTTGGTTGGCTTTTTGAATGAAAATTTTGTTGTTTATCATTTGTTGGAAAAGTTTTTGTTTTTGAAAACTTCACAGAATCATTTTGAGAATCAGACGAAAATGGTTTAGCGGGATTTTCCTTTTTATCGGAATGTTTTGAAAACTTAGTTTGTGCAGGTTTGGACAACTCAGTTTCAAACACATTCTTGTTAGGTATTTTCGATTCCTTTTCATTTGACACAACTTGCCAAAAAAAATTATTTCTTGCCTGTCTTTTCGAAATTCCTTTTTTCCTTCGAAAATTTTTCATCACGGTCCTTAAATTCGTTTGAATTAAGTTTCACATTCTCATTTGTTTCTTTAGTTTCTTGTTTCAAACGTTCTTTTGCATTTGCTTGTTTTTCAATCCATTTTCGTTGTGGTTTTTGTCTTTGAAAAACATACGAATTCTTTGTTAGATTATTTTCGACAGTGCTTTGATTTGAAAAGAATCCTTCGTCTGATGTTTTCTTGTTGTCATCTTCGACCATTTTGGTGAACTCTGGTTTGATGTTTTCAACATTTCCAGTAGTGATAAACACTTGATTTGGAAATACAACATCATCTGTACACTTCAAATTTGGATACACCACTTGATTTGTTTCCAAATAATGAGCTCCTTTTTCAGACAAAACTTTGTCGAAATTTTCAGTGTCTCCATACACTTGATCAACAACAACTCGTAGAATGGTTGTTTCTTTTGAAACTGGCTTTTCAGGCTTAGATTTGTTCGAAACTTTTTCTTCATCCTCATCATCACTACTATCCGTTTGACTATCTTTGACACTCACATTTTCGAAATCAAAACCTTTCGAAGTTGAGGGTTTGTCAGTGACAATCTTATCCAACGAGTCGTTACATTTTTCTTTTCCTTTAGACTTAGATGTGACATTAATGATAGATAATTGTGAACAATCTACACTTTCATCTTCCTCAATTTCACTGATTTCGCTAAAACTATGAGAATTATCATCGACATTAGCGAAATTAGATTAAGAGTCAAGTTTCGATTTCTCAGTTCTTTTCAAAATTTTGATTTGTTCATCTTTGGTTAAGGTATCATTCACAATCTAAACAAGTTCATCAGCATTCAAGTATTCATCTATCTTAACAATACCATAAGCAAATCGATTATCAGGCACTTTATCGAATTCTGCTATGGTTTTCTCACAATCATAAGACAAGCTATCAATTTTCTCTCTTTCGAAAGCTAGAAAAAGGTAATAACTTCCTATGTTGTTCTTTGCTAATATCAGACGAATGATGTAAAGCAGTCAATTTAGCATACAACCTCTTTACTGAATTACAATATATGTTTCTTTGAGCTAACAACATTTTAACATCACTGCTTAACGAATCCCTATCACACATGATATTTGTAATCTGCAATTCTAAACACTCAATTCTTATTTTCTTGGCATCTAACTGCTTCTGTACTTCTATCAACTGAGAAGTTGATTTCTTAGCCTCGTTGCTAGCAGAGATAACCAAAGCATCGAAATAAGCAACAGTATCATCAAAAGCAATTAAATAAGAATCATATGCACTCAAAGGAATATTAAAAGATTGAAGAATAGAACGTATCTAGGTGGTCATTGGTGTTTTGTCAGAACTTTTAGTCATGAAGCAACGACCTATCACGGCTTTGTCAGATTCATCCTCAAATTTCGCAAACATGGCTCCATGCGTAGGATTACGCATTTCTTCGTCATCTGATCCCGAAGACCATATCTGATAAGTTCCTTCATTCTCATCATCAACCTCTCCCTTTGCCACCAGTGACATTCCTTTCGCCTTTTCCCTTACTACTTCCAACCTCTCAACGTAATAGGCTTCGTCCTTCACCTTGTTTTTCTTCTCATCCTTTTTACAAAGTTGACAATCACTTGCCATATGATTGGCTCCTTGGCAATAATGACAATCAATTCCTGAATCACCTTTAATCTTCTTCTCAAATTTTGTCTCTTCTTTCTCTACTTCCTTTTTCTCACTCTTCTTCTTCTCTTCTCCTCCAGCCTTCGACAGAAATCTTCCTTTCACATCAACATTTTTCGACTTTGAATTGAACGGTTTCTTGAAAAACTTCTTGACTTTATTCTTTGAATAAAAAGCAACAGCCTCATCATCCGAATTAACAATAAACCCATCTTCATCAGAATTCTCTGCTTCAACCTGTTCCTTTTCTGAAACTTTCGAAACTAAAGCTAATGTTCCACCCAAGCTTAATTTCGATTCTTCAGCCATCTCATTTACCTCGCCTTCGTGAGTCTTTAGCAGATTATACAAATCATTCAATGATGATGTGTCGAAACTCTGTTGTGTTTTCACCATTAAAGTAACATTCCTCCATTCTTTTCGTAGACCCATGATGAACGTCAAATTGAATTCCATTGTCATCCTTGTAATGCCATGACGATGACATTTATAGATCAACTCATTCAGCCTATCATAGTAACATTCAATTGACTCACCATCTTTTTGCTTAAAATCTTTTAATTCAATCAAACAGTGCTTAACCGAATTAATTTTTGTCTTCTCGCTTCCGTGAAACTTTTCTTTGAGATTATTCCAGATTTCTTTTGCAGTTGTACAATTTCTGACATAGTCATACACAACTGGAGGCAATGCACCGCGTAACTCCCTTATACATCGTTTTTCAAGTTTCTTCAATCGATCAGTTTGAACATCAACAATCGAAGTACCAGACGATGTTCCAATCGGTTGAATATTTGTCGGAAGAGTAACATTCCCAGAGATACATGACCAAAGCTCTTCATCGAGTCCATTGAAGTAGTCTTGCATACGATCAGACCACTGATCATAGTATTCCAGAATGAGCATAGGAATCTTAGTTGAAGATCCTAGCAGATGAGAGTATGAAGTCATTGAGTTTAAGTTGAAGTTCGCCATAGATGTACGGATGAAATTTTTCTGAGAAATCAAAGAGAATTTGAAAGCAAATTGCTTAATTGAATAGAAAAATCGAGTAGAACACTCAATTCAACAAATTAGTTGCAGAATCGAATCACAACTGAAGATCAAGAACACTTTTCACTTCAAAAGGTGCGGAAACTTTTTGAACCAGAATTTGATTCAAAAACCTTTTGAATCAGAGTGAAAAATCAGATCGCAGATTATGATTCCTGCTCTGATACCAATTGATGAAGTGATGAATTGAGAATATATCAGAGTAATGATCAAATGAACAAAAAGAGTAAATACAATCTGGTTTTCAGCTCGTATTATGCTTTCAATTCTTACAAAGAGAAAGTAGACAAGTTGTGCTCAGACTCTTATCTAACTCTAAGTAAAGTCCCTATTGTGAAAGCATACAAAAAATTACAAGGACTAAAACACTAAGCTTCGATACAAAATGCCTTGTAAAATAATATATCAGACTTCGACTCTACAAGCACCAGTTGGTGAGAGTCCGGACCCCAAGTGGGGGAGAAATAGTTATTCATGGCGAAGGTGCTCAACGTCAACTGACTCTCTGTTCAGCTACGAGAGTTAGGAGATATCTTCAGCACGGGAATTCTGGATTTTTGGCGTATGTGATGGATACTCGAGTAGAGAGGGTGGCGGTTGTGGGTGATGTGCCTATTGTTCAGGAGTTCCCTGATGTGTTTCCCGAGGATTTTCCTAGAGTGCCTCCCGAGAGGCAGGTTGGGTTTCGAATTGATTTGGTTCCCGGTGTGGCTCCGATAGCCAAGGATCTGTATCGTTTAGCACCTCCGGAGATGCAGGAGTTGTCTACGCAGCTGCAGGAATTACTAGACAAAGGATTTAGTAGGCCGATTATTTCCCCATGGGGAGCACCGATTCCATTTTTAAAGAAGAATGATGGTTCACACAGGATGTGCATTGACTACCGGGAGTTGAATAAGTTAGCGGTGAAGAACCGTTATCCACTCCCACAGATAGATGATTTATTCGACCTGCTTCAGGGTGCATCTTGGTTCTCCAATATTGATTTGCGATCAGGATATCATCAAATGAAGATTAGAGATGAGGATGTAAATAAGACAGCCTTCAGGACGCGTTACATTAACTATGAGTTTGTGGTGATGCCTTTCGGGCTCACCAATGCACCAACAACATTCATGGATCTCATGAACCAAGTGTATAGATTGATGCTGGATCGGTCAGTGATTGTTTTTATTGATGATATTTTGGTCTACTCTAAGGCCAAGGAACATCATGAGGAGGACTTGCGGGAAGCTTTGGGGACCTTGAAGAGGGAGAGTCTCTATGACAAGTTCTCAAAATGTTAGTTCTGGTTGTGCGAGGTGCAGTTTCTGGGGCACATCGTCAACCAGAAGGTTAAGGTGGTGATGCGGTGGGAGGTTCCAAGGACAACCTCTGAGATTCGGAGCTTTCTTGGTTTAGCGGTTTTTTATCAGAGATTTATTCAGGATTTCTCCAAGATTGTTGTACCATTGATGTAACATCCATAAAAAGCATAAAAAATTTAAACTTTTAATACCAACCCAAAATCATAAATTGTTTACAACATAGTTTTCAAAACGTGTTTAATATGAATGTTTCCCTCGATCATCGGGTTGCAATGCCAACATCCTATGGGTCCAATCAACCATCGGGTTGGAATACTCCAGGCCCCTTAACCGTCGGGTTGGAATGCCAATACACTATGGATCCAATCATTCTGTTGGGTCTAAATTTATGGTTTATACTTTGCTTTTATAGGCATTTGTAGTTTTCGGTCTAGGGCTGAAAACAATCTTGGGTTTAATTTTAGTTTGGACCGAAATCACATGTGATTTCGGTCAGGCTAGTGGGTTTTAGGCTTGGGATTTGTCCATAGGTATAAATGGTGTGTTATTAGGAGTGTTTAGGGGTGAGACACTAGAGGCTAAGGAGTAGAAAACGTTCAAGGGGCTAATTTTTTCATATCAAGGTGTTCAAGAGAGAGAGAGAGTAAGAGAGAACTTGTGTGTGTAGTGTGGATCTTGTGTACATGGATCATTATTGAATATCATTGAGTGCATTGAAGATTCATCTTGTTCTTCTTCTTCTTCTTCTCCATTTCATCTTGCATCATCCACTTGATTAGGATTCTGCACCATCAAGTGGATCGGATTGATACATCAAAGCGATTTAGGGACTTACAAGTGGTATCAGAGCTTGGATCGTATCAATTAATTTGGCAAGATATTGAACGTTTTTGGACTTTTTCTTGAAGGTTTTTGGCGTTTTTGATTTGTTTTAGAAGAAATATTGGGTGTTTGTTCTTCGTGTTCATCATAAATTTGACTTTTTCGTCGAATTTTGCACTAAAAAGTTGGAAAATTTGTGTTTTTGGCAAGAACTGGGCGTTTTCGGCAGAAAACACGTTTTCGGCAGAAATCTATTGTTGTCGGTGGAGCGTCTCCTTTTTTCGGCAGAAAACATGTTTTCGGTGGAGCGTCTCCTTTTTTCGGCAGAAAACACGTTTTCGGCATAAATCTATTGTTTTCGCTGGAGCGTCTCCTTTTTCGGCAGAAATCTATTTTCGGTAGAAATCTTTTGTTTTCGGCCATAAAAACTTTTTTTTTCGGTCAAGGTTGTTCTTTTTTGGACAAAGAATTTTGACTTTTCAATTTTTACTTTCAAGTTTGACTTTCGAGATTTCAAGTCAAAGGGCATTTTTGGTAAACAATGAGTTCCTCAATCACGAAGGTTAATGAAACTTCATGTTGTCAGTCTTGTGAAGCTAAAATTAAACTTTATCGTGATCAACATGATTTGTTAAAAAGGGAAATTGAGGACCTTTAATATGAAGGATATAAACTTAGGAAGGCCCAAAAACCCTTAAAAGAACAACTAGAGGCCAAAACCAAAGACTTCAGAAAACTTCAAGAAGAATATAGTAACAAATGTGAAAACTATGGCTATGTTAAGAGACAGCTTTCTAGCTTGACTGACGAGCTTGATAGATTGAAAAATAAATTTGAAAATGCAGATTTTAACTTCAAAAAATTTGATGTGTCAAGTAAGAAAGTTGATACTATGATTGAGAAACAATTAAAATTTAAAGATAATCAAAATAAGGGTCTAGGTTAGCATAGTGTTCCACCTCCCTTCAATGACAACTATACCCCACCCCTTGAAACTAATGAGGAAGAAATACTTGCTCAGTATGGCCAACCTCCTGTACCAACTTCAGTTAAGACTGACAATCAAGCCAAACTGAGAATGTTGAGGTGAAGGATAATGATGATTCTACTTCATGTGCAGGTAAAATAGTAGAAGACGAGAACAAGGAGAACAGAAACAATTCTAGTTTTGTTAATACTACTGATTATCAAACCAATGTCTCCTTGAACTCTGAATTTGTTGCTTCTAATTTAGTTACTTCTAATAAACCCGATGTTGGTAAATACAGGCCACCAAAACAAGCGAAACAGATTGCTTGCTGCAAGTGTGCATGTGGGAACAATCAGAGACAAGGCATGGGCACGCCACCAGGGGTAGGCAGAAACAACTCCTACGTGAAGAAACATACATGTTTTCACTGTGGAACACCTGGACACATTGCCAGAAATTGTCCAAAGCGTGCATATGTTCCTTATTATGAACAAGGTTGGCAGAACGCGCCAAAAGGGAGATCTTTCAAAAGAAACCATTCGAGGTCACAATCGCACAATGGTAACTGGAATGCTAAGAAGGGCAAGAATCAAACTACCAAGGTCAAGAAGGGAATGTCAGCCAAGAAGCCAGATTCAAGCGATGGTCAAGTTAAACCAAGATCGGTTATATCAAAGTCATCTCGATGATCAGGCTCAAGTTCTAAAGCAAGTGATAAGGCATCCATCCAAGCAAACAAGAAATGGGTTAAACCCGACTACAGATGGGTACCAAAGGTTCATACTCCCAAATCACCTAATGATTCTAACATTTCTTCTTTTTCTGTGTGTGATAAGTAGAATATGTCTTGGGAGAGAGTACCTTGCGTAGATGACAAAGGTCAACCCAGTTTCAAAATGGACTGGTTTCCAAAGACCAACTAATCTCGTAGTCTGTCTTGGAGCAGCTATGGAGGCATATCATCGGACTTCGGTTTGATAATAGTGGTTGTTCCAGGCACAAGATAGGAGACATATCTTAACTTTACAACACTCAGAATTTGAAGTGGGGGTATGTGTCCTTTGCGGGAAAGGAAGAAAATAAGAGGATCACCAATGGGGGTTTGTACTTAACGATGTGAAGAATTTTTTGGATCTATTCCGAGATTGAAATATGTGTGTTGTTCTCAGATCATCTGGATGCAACTTCCATTGGTGAATTTGTTGGATTAGATGTCTAAGCCCATAACTAGTATTGGTATGTACTCGACCCGAGAGTAGCATGGTCCATTTGGGTTGCACTTCACCGGAACAATTTGTATGGATAGTCTTTTGAGAATAGTATGTCTATGGTTTATTAATATATTATAAGTTATCATATATTAATATGAAACCATATTATTTAATTATTATTGATCAAGAATTAATTTAGTGATCAAAAGGAACTAATTAAATATGGACTCTTGTACATATATTGAATGGCCAAGTTCGTTTAGGTTGGGCTAAACTTGCATGGATAGTCCATGGAGTTTTTTAACCCATGGATCCTATGGAAATGAAAGGTCATGGGTATTAGGGTTTACATGGATATAACCCTAATCCTCCATACTATATAAAGAGGTCCTTGGCACTTGAAATGGAGAGTGTGTGAGTGAACAAGAGTGGGCTGATTTCTTGTGTGATTATTATTCTCTCAAGATTTCCAAGGTGTTTTGGTGATTTGTGATTCCACTTGAGGCATTCACATTATTGGTGCTAGGCTCTTGAAGCTCCAAGGAATCAACCACAAGTAAAAGGTATGTTATCCTACTAAGTTTTATATTACAAGTACCCCTTGGTATGCTAGTTAGGATGAGAACCTTGGAAAAATCATATTTGCATGTATAATAGAGAAAACATAGATCCATGGTTTATAGGGTTGCATGTACACCATAGGAGTGTAAGAATGCTCAAAACCCATCAGAATTTCGGTTTAATTTTTCTTCCCGATACTCTTGAGTTTCTCTTAAAATGATTCGTTTTGACGACAATTTTTATATTTACGCATTTATTTTATTTCTTCCCCATGTAGGGGGGGAAATCAAAATTCAAAAAAATTATAAAATCAAAAATACAAAAATATGTCCTTATAGTTTTTCGTTTCTAGGTATTATTTGGGAAGTGATATGAAGCTTAGTGGTAAATAGCAATCTGAAATTTGTGTAATGCACTAAAGCTGAATTGTCTAGACTCTGTGCTCAATACGCTGGTAGGCACGAAGGATTTAAAAGGACTAGACATAGATTGACAATGAAAGGACTTGACAATGTTAACTCATCTGGAATTAGATAGTTTTATTTGGACAGACAATACGTCGCTTGGATAGATTGAGCAGTGAGATAAACAAGGGAGCCTGCGAGATACATTAAAGTCATATGTATCTAGAATTGTGGCTCAATATTTCCTCGATGTACGGACTTATGTCCTTAATTTCGGTACTGATAGGGCGACTGGGGGGTTCTCATAAAGTAGGTCTGTATGAAATTATTCTCTTGTTTTCTATCTGTCAGTCATATGTTGCCTTCTTTGCGTGATTGGAACATATCCGACCTGGAATGCAACATATGCAACTCTATCTCTATGCATCTCCATATCTATGCAATTCTTTCTATATGTTAGCCATATGTTGTCCCCTCTGCGTGATCGGAAGATCCAACCTGGGACATAGCATACGCACCCTATTATCTCTCTAACCCTTTATCTATGTTAGTCATATGTTGTTCCCTCTGCGTGATTGGAAGACATCCGACCTGGGATACAACATATGCAATTCTATATCTATTCTCTCTCTTAATGATTGAATACTCACCTAAAGTAAGGAGTTTTTTGGAAGTTCTTGATTACCGGGATATGTCGGGAAGTGGGGAACACGTTCTAGTACACCTAAAATTGAACCGTTTAAAAGGTTGTCTGTAGATCTCGCTGCTGAATTTAAGTGGACAACAATATCCTTGGTCGTCGTCAGCTAAATGTCTATTTAGGAATATAGGTGCAATGTCTTGTCACTTATAATCTGTCAAATTTTTCAATATCCTTTGTGTTTAAGTGGATCACAATACCGGTGATTGACCACAGCTAGACATGCAGGTCTGTGTTGATAAACGATATTGAATTGCTTGACAACTTTGATCCCAAAAGTCTTTGTTTTGTTAAATTTGATCATAGTTTTCCTCTATGCACAAATTTAGGGGGAGAATTAAAAATTTTAAAAATCAAACAAAAAGTAGAAAATTAAAACAAAAATTAAAAAATAATCCAAAGTATGTTTTATTTCTGTTTTTATTTCTTTTTCAGAAAAATCAAAAATCCAAAAATATTTTTGTTTTACTTTTGAGTGTATTTTATTTTTGTTTTTTAATTCTTAGTGATTTCTATTGTTTGCTAAGTTTTCTTTTAGTTTTGTTTTTATCTCAAAATTTTCTTTGTCTTGAAAAGCGAATTCAAAAATCAGAGAACTCAAAGGAAGAAGAGACTCAAGGAGACTGTATCGGAACTTTCTGAGCCAACGTTACATCCTTGAACAACTGTGGTGAGAAGGGTTTTTCATACCTCTATGATCCACATGGACTTTCTAGTCAATGGTTACTTTTCAAGGCGCAATGATGATCGTTAAAGAATTCTCATTCGAAGGAACAAGAAATGAAGATTATTTTTCAACATATCTTTCAACCCCAGAAGCAAGGTGAATCTGTACTTGAAGTGATGTGACAGATTACATTGAAGCCTCCTCAATCAATTTGCTGCTATCTATGTACCTGCTGATGTGATCCAGAAGAATCGGTCTCTCTGTTATTCTCTCTGAAGATTCTCAAGCTAAAAGTGCTGATTTTCAAGAATCTTTACAAGAAGCCTCCACACACATTGTGCGTTCAAAGTCAAATTTTTAAAGAAAAGCTCAACTGTTCAAGATGAAGTCATTCATATAGACGATTCATATGTTCATCTTGAAGTTGTGAAGAAATCGAAGATAAACGCTGAAGCCAAGCACAAATTGAAGATTGAAAAAGAAAAGCAAGCTACAAAGCCAAGGGAGTTTGTTAGGTCATAAGAAAAGAAAGCTATAAACCAAGGGGGAGACTGTTGGGTCTAAATTTATGGTTTATACTTTTCTTTTCTAGACATTTGTAGTTTTTGGTCTAGGATCAAAAACAATCTTAGGTTTAATTGTAGTTTGGACCGAAATCATATGTGATTTCGGTCAGGCTAGTGGGTTTTGGGCTTGGGTTTTGTCCAAGGTATAAATAGTGTGTTATTAGGAGTGTTTAGGGGTGAGACACTATAGGCTCAGGAGTAGAAAACATTCAAGGGGCTGATTTGTTCATATCAAGGTGTTCTAGAGAGAGAAAGTAAGAGAGAATTGTGTGTGTGTGGATCTTGTGTACATGGATCATTATTGAATATCATTGAGTGCATTGAAGATTCATCTTGTTCTTCTTCTTCTTCTTCTCCATTTCATCTTGCATCATCCACTTGATTGGGATTCCACACCATCAAGTGGATCGGATTGATACATCAAAGCGATTTAGGGACTTACACATCCTCAGGATGGAATACCCTTCGGTCCCATTCAACCATCGGGTTGGTATGCCCTGACATGTTGGCTTACGTAAAAAGTTGTGAAGCCCCATCCACCGACCAAACATGTGCACATATAACAAATAACCATATAATAGTCTACAGCCAGTCAAACAGATCTACAGATCACTAATCATAGCATCGTCCTATATACCAAGATATCGATCTAACAGATCACTACAGTACAATAGCATGCATAACATGATATCAATCCAATGGTCTGGCCTTGGTGCCTTCGACCCGCAAGTACAATGAGAAAAACTCACCTCGCAAACTGAACAGAATTAGATAAGGTCCTGACTCTGAATCTCAGCTCTCTAACTGACACCTAATCCCACAAATTGACTAATTCCATCGAAATCCAAAAATACCCAAAATACCCTTAAGTTCAAACTTTGTCAAAGTCAACTAGTCAAACCCACTAAGTCAACTCAGCCGATTCAACCCAACCAAGCTGACCCAGTGCGAGTACACGGGGCATACTCTGTAGGTACACATGGCATACACGAGACCTCGCATCATGACCACCATCGGGGTGGTTGATCGAGCACGTGGGGCATACTCAGAGTACGCGGGGCGTACCCTCGCAAACTTCAATCTCCATTAAGTGCTTAATGGCTTAAGCAATTAAGTCCATATTCTAGATCCAAGGCTCAAATACACGCTAGAGTCATAAAGTTTCCAACTTTATGACTTTACAAGTCCAATAAGCGCTTTACTCAAGGTCTTAATCCATTAAGACCTTCCACAAGATGCATGAAGAAATTCTAACCAGTGGGACTTCATTTTTATGGCTAAGGACCCCTCCTAGAGTCTGAAAGGACAACTCAAAATGTCCAGAACATGCCATGCTCAAGATAAGACTTTTGGGACCAAAAAGTAACACAAAAACACCCATAAACAAGATCTAGTAAACTAGCTATCAAGGTATGAACTTTATACCTTGAAATGATGGAGAATGGTGCAAAACTTCCAGATCCAAGATGCTTCTTCCCTCCAAGATGAGATTGGTTCCTTCTTTCTTCTTCTAAGTACACAAACACACACTTTAATGCTTAAAATGGCTTCACAAGGTGGTTCTAGGGTTACAATCACGAAAGATAGGGTGGAGGCTGTTAAGGTGAAGGGAAATGAGGCCACAAGGATGCTTAAATACCAGCCAAATCCTAAAATTTAGGGTTTCCTCGTTTAGAAAGTACGCCCCACATAGATAGATGTACGACCAGCATACTAGGGAGCACCCTAGTACGCTCAGCGTACACACTAGTACGCATGGCGTACTCCTCCCAGCTAGAATTACGAAAATGCCACTAGGGCTCCAATGCACAAATTCTTGGACTTAGGGACCAAAATGCAATATAATAAAATTAATGGGGTGAAATTTGAAGTAGCCTAACATCGGGATGTTACAATTCTCCCTCACTTGAACTAGACTTCGTCCTCGAAGTCTGTTGCGGCGAATAACTCTAGGTAATGCTCCAGCATCTCAGCCTCTGGCTCCCAGGTCCACTCGGAGCCCCTACGGTGTTGCCACTGCACCTTTACCAAAGGTATTTCCTTGTTGCGCAAGACCTTCATCTTTCTTTCCAAAATAGCCACTAGCCTCTCAACATAATTAAGGCGCTCATCGACGTGAAAATCGGCCAAGGAAACCATTGCATCCTCATCCAATACTCACTTTCGCAGTTGTAAAACACGGAAAGTGATGTAAATCTGACTGAGCTCCTCAAGTAGATCCAACCTGTAAGCAACCTTGCCCACCCTGGAAATCACTCGAAAGGGCCCAATATACCGGGGATCCAACTTCCCCCTCTTCCTGAAGCGTATCACACCTTTCCAAGGTGAGACCTTCAGTAATACCATATCGCCGACCTGAAATTCCAACTTGGATCGGCGCCGGTCGACATAGCTCTTCTGCCGACTCTAAGTGGTATGTAGTCTCTGCCTAATCTGCTGAATAAGCTTCATGGTCTGAAGGACTACTTCGGTCCTTCCCATAAACCTGTGACCAACCTTGCCCCAACAAGTCGGGGTACGACATCTCCGCTTATACAAGAGCTCAAAAGGCGGAGCACCAATGCTAGAGTGATAACTGTTGTTGTAGGAGAAATCCGCAAGAGGAAGGTAGGAATCCCAACTCCCACCAAAATCAGTAACACAGGCCCGCAACATATCCTCAAGGGTATGTATCATCTGCTCACTTTAACCATCGGTCTGCAGATAATATGCAGTGCTAAAATACAGCCTGGTGCCCAGTTCCTCGTGGAACTTATACCAAAATCGGGAGGTGAACCGAACATCACGGTCTGAGACAATAGAGAGTGGAACCCCATGACAAGCAACAATCTCACGAACATACACATCGACCAACTTTTCAGCCGAAGAACTCTCCCGGATTTCCAGAAAGTGGGCGCTCTTGGTTAATCGATCCACGATGACCCATATAGCATCAAAACCATTTTCTGTCTTCGGCAACTTGGTGAGAAAATCCATAGAAATCTGCTCCCATTTGCACATGGGAACCTCCAGAGCCTGAAGCTTGCCATGAGGCCTCTAATGCTCAGCCTTGACCATCCTACATGTCAAGCATCTCTCAATATACCAGGCTATCTCCCTCTTCATACATGGCCACCAATAGCTCAACCTCAAATCCCGATACATCTTGGTTGCCCCTAGATGAATAGAATAATGAGAGTTATGAGCCTCCTCCAACACAACCTGCATGATCCTACCAGAAGCTGGAACCCAGACCCGACCACACCGGGTCAATAACCCTCGACTATCCGCGACAAATCGGTGAATCTCACCTATGATCCTCTCTTGCTTCCAGTTCTACTTCCGAACTCCCACGGCCTGAGCCTCCCTGATCAATCGTAAAAGCGAGGAATCCACTAATATCCTCATACATATCTCCCTAGCTGAAGATGCAACCGACTTGCGGCTCAAAGCGTCCGCCACCACATTCTGTTTCCCAGGATGGTAAAGGATCTCGCAATCATAATCCTTGACTACGTCCAGCCACCTGAGCTGCCTCATATTCAGGTTCAGGTGATCCATAATATGCCTCAAACTATTGTGATCCATGTAAACCGTACAACGGACCCTATATAGATAGTTCTTCCAAAACTTGAGTTCAAAAACCACTGCCCCCAACTCCAAGTCATGAGTGGGATATCGTGTCTCGTGCGGATTCAGCTGACGCGAAGCCTAAGCTATCACCCACCCTCTCTACATGAGGACTGCCCCCAAACCAGTGATGGATGATCGTAGAATACCACAAAATCCTCAACTCCTTCTGGGAGGGTCAATACCGAGGCCTTACATAACCTCTTCTGAAGAGTCTCAAATGCCGAATGCTGCTCAGGGTCCCATCGAAAATACACCCCCTTCCTCATCAGACGAGTGAAGGGTGCCGCAATCTTGGAGAAATCATGAATGAATCTCCAGTAGTACCCCGCCAAACCCAAGAAATTCCTTATATCTGAGGGAGATTTCAGAACCGCCCACTGCATCACAGCCTCGATATAGGCCGGATCGACCAAAATCCCATCCTGGTTAACAAGGTGCCCTAGTAAATGGACCTCTCGTAACCAAAACTCGCACTTCGAGAACTTTCCATAAAGCTGTTCTCGCCTAAAAAACCCCAAAAGCTCTTGAAGGTTCTCCTCATGCTGCTTTTGGTCTTGGAATATACCAAGATATCATTAATAAATACAATGATGAATCGATCGAGCATCGGCTTGCACACCCGATTCATCAAATCCATGAATACATCAGGCACATTGGTGAGCCCAAACGGCATCACCACGAACTCGTAATGCCCATAACGATTCCGGATCTCAGTCTTCTCCACGTCCTCCTCTCTCACTCTAACCTGATGATACCCAGACCTTAGATATATCTTGGAGAACCAAGATGCACCCTGAAACTGATCAAAGAGGTCATCAATCCACTGGAGGGGATAACGGTTCTTCATCGTTAACTTGTTCAACTCTAGAAAATCAATGCACATTCGGTGTGAACCATCCTTCTTCTTTATGAACAGTATCGGCGCTCCCCACGGAGAACTACTCGGTCTGATGAACTGCTTGCTTAGCAGCTCCTGCAGCTGAGATGACAACTCTTGCCTCTCAGGTGGTGCCAAGCGTTATGGGGCCTTGGCAATCAGGGTCGCACCTGGCACAAGGTCAATCCTGAACTAGACCTGCGTCTCGGGAGGCATACCGGGTAACTCCACCGGAAACACATCAGCAAACTCCTTGACCACTGGAACCTCTAAAACTGAAATCTGATCCCGAAATCGAGTGTCAACCACATAAGCCAAATAACTTGCACATCTGTGCTGAATATACTGACGAGCCGTGGCTTCCAAACAAAACCTGAACCGACCCTGGTGCACTCTCCATAAATAACCAGTCCTCCCCCATTTGGGGTTCGAACTACCACTCACTGGCCCTCACAATCAATCATGGCATCAAACCTGCTCAGCCGGTCCATACCCACTATCACGCGTACATCCCCCATGGGTATAGGGATCAGATCAATCGGATAAGGCACCCCGTAGATCTCTAACACACGACCCTGATACACCGCAGATGCAGAAATCCCGTGTTCGTTAGCGATAGAAACCCGCAACGGACACTCTAATTCCCTAATAGGAATATCAAACTCCCTACTGAAAGATCGAGATATATATAAGCACAACATAAAACATAATCAATAGAATAATGGATAGATACAAACTGCCTAATATCCGTCTTGATCATGCTCAAGTAATGGGTCATCTGAGCCTGCTTCGAAGCAGAAAACTCAGGACAAAACAAGGCCTTCACCGTGAACATCTTGGTGATCTCCGTCGCCGACTCCGTCCCCTGTATCAAGTCTAAATACGCCTGGTCCAACCACTCACGATCCACCAGCAACACATATCTATAAGGGACCATCTCCGAGAACTGCTCCCAAGACACAACAACTCTCTGCTCAGGCGGATACGAGCTGGTGACAAGTCTCCACCAATCCTTCGCTTCGGACCTTAAAAGGTTCAGAGCGCACGTGACCTTACTATTCAGCTGGGAAAGAGAAAGTGAAGAAACACCCCTCGATGTTAGAAAACCACCTCATGGCTATGATCGGGTCCTGAACTCCATCAAATGTTGCGGCCCTTCGTATTGTCGAAGTCCCAATACTGAAAGACTCTCCCAACACCAACCACAGTAGCAGCAACGGTTGCGGTTGCTGGAGCAGCAGCAGTCGCAGACAAAGCAGCATAGCGCTCATCGAAATACTCTACCATGGCGGTCTTAATAGACCCGAACATATCTGGAAACTGTGCTTCAAATGAGCAACACACTCCTCCTGAAGAATCTCCCTAATCTTGTCCTCGGACAGAGCTGGCCCATCCTGACTGCCAGCTCCCAATCCTGATCCGGATCCAGCCTCAAATCGTCTCGTTATAACCATACTGAAAATAAACCAGGGAGATATCAGATAATACACATAACATATCAGGGGAACCAACTCCCAACAAAGCCCTAGGGGTTGTGACTTCCTTGTTACGTGTACGGGTCTTGTGCTTTCAGTAGTACGGGCCCATACTACCTTCCACACCTACCTGTATTTGTATCAGAGGACCATCACAACAACCCTAATAATACACACTAGCATACTCATAGACTTAATCCTCGCTCCCTAGAGGAAGGCTAAACATCACGAAACTGGTCGGCTGACCCCACACAACTCATCCATGAAACTTCCACCAACCCTGCAGCACTCGCGTTCGCTAATCATACATAACACTGGACCCTATAGATAGTCGAATATCTGATCCTACCCTAAGCCCTTCATCAAACAGGAACTGGAAATAAGTACAAAGCAAACATTCTCAGGCTATAGAATCTTAGTTATGTATAACCATGATGCATAAACTAAGAAACTACAGTAATGATGTCAATTTCATATGAAGAATAATCCTAGGCTATCAGGCATCATACAATCAGGTAATTCTATCATGCAATTCCTGAAGATCCCTAGCCTATCGCTAGCATGTTTTTCTAACATATTACAATATCAAATAATAGTGTGGTAATGTGGGGTCTACTTATTGGCTCCGACTGATCGTACACATCACATCCTTTTTGATTATTTGAAAACACTTTGAAAGTCATTTTTAAAATCTTTCCTTAGTTTGAGACTAGATTCACACGAGTGTTCCTCCAATTCACTCAAACCAAGGTGCTGATACCAACTTGTAACATCCATAAAAATCATGACAAATGTAAGCTTTTAATACAAACCCAAGATCATAAATTGTTTACATCATAGTTTTCAAAACATGTTTAATATGATAGTTTCCCAAAATCATAAGTCAAAACTTGAGGATGTGTACGGTTACGCCTTCGCCTTCCTGCGATCATCTGAAGTACCTGAAAAATAACCCAAAACTGTAAGCCCAAAGCTTAGTGAGATCCCCCAAAATACCAACACATAAACAGATAAAAAAATAGAATTAACAACATATTATGGGTCCAATCAACCATCGGGTTGGAATACCCCAGTCCCCTCAATAATCGGGTTGGAATGCCAACATCCTATGGGTCCAATCAACCATCGGGTTGGAATATTCCAGGTCCCTCAGCCATCGGGTTGGAATGAAAATACACTATGGGTCCAATCATCCTCGGGATAGAATACCCTCGAGCCCATTTAACCATCGGGTTGGTATGCCCTGACATGTTGGCTTACACACAAAGAAGTGAAGCCTCAGCTACCGACCAAACATGTGCAGATATAACAAAGAATCATATAACAGTCTACAGCCAGTCAAACAGATCTCCAGATCACTAAGCATAGCATCTTCCTATATACCAAGATACCAATCTAATAGATCACTACAATACAATAGCATGCATAACAGGATATCAATCCAATGAGTCGGCCTTGGTGCCTTCGACTCGCAAACTGAACAGAAGCTGATAAGGTCCTGACTCCGAATCTCAGCTCTCTAACCGACACCTAATCCCACAAATTAACCAATTACATTAAAATCCCAAAATACCCTCAAGGTCAAACTTGGTCAAAATTATTCAAAGTCAACTAGTCAAACCCACTAAGTCAACTGAGTCAACTCAGTCGAGTCAACCCATCCGAGTCAACCTAACTGAGCTAACCCAGTGTGAGCACGCGAGGCATACTCTGGAGGTACGCATGGTATACACGAGACCTCGCAGCTTGACCACCATCGGGGTAGTTGACCAAGTACGCGGGGAGTACTCAAAATACGCGGGACGTACCCTCGCAAAACTTCAAACTCCGTGAAGTGCTTAATGGATTAAGCACTTCAGTCCATATTCCAGATCCAAGGCTCAAATACACTATAGAGTCATAAAGTTTCCAACTTTATGACTTTACAAGTCCAATAAGTGCTTAACTCAAGGTCTTAATCCATTAAGACCTTCCACAAGATGCATGGAGCAATTCTAACCAATGGGACTTCATTTTTATGGCTAAGGACCCATCCAAGAGTCTGAAAGGACAACTTAAAATATCCAAAACATGCCATGCTCAAGATGAGACTTTTAGGACTAAAAAGTAACACAAAAACACCCATAAACAAGATCCAGTAAACTAGCCATCAAGGTATGAACTTTATACCTTGAAATGATGGAGAATGGTTTAAAACTTCCAGATCAAAGATGCTTCTTCCCTCCAAGATGAGCGTGGTTCCTTCCTTCTTCTTCTAGGTACACAAACACACACTTTAATGCTTGAAATGGATTCACAAGGTGGTTCTAGGGTTACAATCACGAAAGAGAGGGCGAAGGTTGTTAAGGTGAAGGGAAATGAGGCCATAAGGATGCTTAAATACCAGCCAAACCCTAAAATTTAGGGCTTCCTCATTTAGCAAGTACGCCTTGCGTACTTAGATGTTCGCCCAGTGTACTAGGGAAGGCCCTAATACGCTCAGCATACACACTAGTACGCATGGCGTACTCCTCCGAGCCAGAATTACGAAAATGACACTAGGGATCCAATGCACAAATTCTTGGACTTAGGGACCAAAACACAATATAATAAAATTAAAGGGTTGAAATTTGAAGTACCTTAACATCGGGATGTTACAATTGACCCATTTGATGAACAAGAATGTCAATTTTTGGTGGGGGCCTGATTAGCAGGCATCTTTCAAGACGGTGAGACAGTGATTTTGCGAGTCTATGATTCTTACTCTTCCCGAGGGTATGGATGATTTTGTGGTTTATTGTGAGGTGTCAATCTCGGGATTGGGAGCATTAATCATGCAAAGATATCACATGGTTGCTTTCGCTTCGAGGTAGTTGAAGCCTCATGAGGCGAATTACCCATCACACGATTTGGAGTTAGGGGTTGTGGTTTTCGCCCTCAAGATTTGGAGGCATTATTTGTATGGGGTTAGGTATACTATTTACACCGACCAAAAGAGCCTGAGATACTTTATGGATCAACCGAATGTGAACATGAGATAATAAAGGTGGTTGGATGTAATAAAGGATTATGATTACAAGATCTTGTATCACCCTAGGAAGGCCCATGGTTATTGTTTCTCAGCTGTTAGATATGATCAAGCAGGCTCAAGTGGAATGGTTAAAAAAGGGAAATTGAAAAGAGGAAAGGATCAGGGGTCAGATTCCATTATTTGTCAAGGATAGTCGTGGGTTACTGACTTATTGTGGTAGGGTTTGGTTTCCAGTTGTTTGTGAGGTTAAACAGACATTACTAGAAGAGGCTCAGAAATCGAAGTTTTCGATCCATCCAGGAGGCATGAAGATGTATAGGGATATGAGGTTGAGTTATTGGTGGCCCTGTACGAAGAAGGAGATAGCTTGGTTTGTGGAGCGGTGCTTGACTTGCCGGAAAGTTAAGGCCAAACATCATAGACCCCACGACAAGATGCAGTCGTTACCCATTCCCATGTGGAAATAGAAGGAGATCACCCTGGATTTTATCACGAAGTTACCAAGGACGACACGTGGGGTCGATTCTATTTGGGTTATTGTTGATATATTGAGCAAGCGTGCTCATTTCATCCCAAGTGTTGAGAGCGTCTCTACCGAGAAGTTGGCTGCCATCTACATCCGAGAGGTGGTGGTTCGGCACGGGGTGCCAGTTTCAGTGGATTTTGACCAAGATGTTCGCTTCACCTCCATATTTTGGAGGAAATTTCATGAGGATTTGGGTACTCAGATGCATTTCAGCATAGCATACCACCCCCAGACCGATGGACAGAGCGATTAGACCATTCAGACGCTCGAGGATATGCTCAGGGAGTGTGTGTTGTTGGGTTTTATGTACTCTAACATCCCTATGGTGCACGTACATCCTAATGCTTTGGATCTAATTTTTCTCTAATTATACATGCAATAAAATTATCCAAAGCATGAATTCTACAACTAACATACAATTCTGATATTTGAAACATAAAATCAAGTTAGATGAATACCTCTATATTGTAGCTTGTAGAATTTGGCCTTTCAAGAGCTTAGCACCTCAAGTGTGATGCCTCAAATGGTTCACAAAACCCCAAGAGCAAGAGGAGGACAAATGAGAGAGAGGTTGGAGCACACAAAATCGACTATACTCATATTACGACACTTGTATATCGATTTTGGGCTTAAGGGAATACATATATAGTGTAGAATTCCAAGAGTCATATGTAAACCCTAATTCTTACACTTAGGCTTATGATCCAATAACTCATATGGACTAACTCCTCATGGACTCTCACACAAACTTAGTCCATCATGGATCAATAGCCCAAACCATATGTATCACTTATTTACATAAGCAGTCACCGCTAATTTAATTAGTCTCTTTTGATCACTAAATTAATTCCGAATTAATTCTTGATCAATACTAATTAAATAATATGATTTCTCTATTAATATATTATACTTATAATATATTAATAAATCACAAATAACCTCTTTCTCAAATATCCTTCCTACCAAATTGCTTCGGTGAATGCAACCCAAAATAGACCATGCTACTATCGAGTCAATTACATACCAATTATAGTTATGGGCTTAGACACCTAATCCAACAGTCTCCCACATGGATAAGTCTAATAACTACAATTGCAAGTACGACTTGAAAAAACCGACTAGCAATCATAGCTCTCAAAAGCTGTTGTCGATCTCTGACGCGTCCATTAGATAAAGGATCATATATTCCTCCATTCTAGATATCGTATGAACTGAGACATGGATTATAATCATTCTGTCTGTTCATGTGTTGTTTCCCGATTTATGATTTATGACGACCGACTAATTGAACAAATCAAATCAGTCAAGGCTTGGCCAAGCGCTTAGGGTGTCATCACTAAATCATCAAGGGGCCCACAGATATTGCTTTTATCCCTTTTAGGGTAAAAGGAACGGATAAAATTCGACTCATATGCTTGCTCTATTTACTCATCAAATCACACACAATGATACGTTTTATAACACCAAGTTACTGGTGCGTTTACATATCATCAATGTGCAACCGACTTGTAAACTACAACTATATGTCTCCGTTTGAAGAATATAAGATATTATCGTCTCACAATCACTGGTGATGAAATCCATGAAGTGATTCATATGAGCGTGGGTTTAATCTAATACTCAAATCCTATTACAGGAGTACTCATGAATACTGTAGCAAACTTGTGCTATGCCTAAACACTTTCGACAATCTACAGACGGATTCATGACAGTCTTACCTTAATACCTACTTCCAAAGTATGATCGACTGTGGATAGTTTCAATAATCTTATTATTCGGGAAGTCAAAACATGCAAAGTGAAACACAAGAATAATCGAATTCAATATGATCTCAAAACTTTTGAATATAAATAAAACACCTTTTATTTAATCACCATATTGATTACACATTATTCATTGTATAATGTTTCGATTAATCAACTTAATACTTGAACTAAAACAATAGTTATCCCATGCTCCAAGCATGCAAACTATGTTTGTGTATGGTCCTTACTTTGTGAAATAGATCAATTGAAAACATTTCATTGATGCTCATTTCACAATTCCAAATCCTTATTACTTAGTGTAAGAATACCTAATTCCTGCCACTATAAGAATGTGTTAGATTCTAAACTATCATGCAATGTATATTTTGTAACATCGAGGTACCAAAGTCATAGAGACTTTGCCAACGATATTACAAAATTTTCCACTGGAGACTGATAACAAAACAATTCCAATGAAGCGAAGTCTTAAATTCAAAGTACATTCCTTTGAACATCCTTCTTACATAAAGGTTTCTAACCTACACATAGATCCTTAATATCAAACTCCCATTATGGAATCATTTCCATATTTTCCATATGACAATCCATTCTTAATAGAGTCCTATCTATTCATAATTATGCCAATATTGTCCATTCATTACTATACTTCCAATTGCCCACAAGCGACCAATCTTTGGCGAACCTCAGATTGTTCTTAGCAATAGTTTAACAGCTTTAGTCATATCTGGTTCTGATCCCATTTTCATCTTAATGCCCTAGGCATTTTGAAAATTCGGAACACATAAATATTATAGCATATGAAATCGATCCTATACCCGAAGCATATGGGACACAATTGATAATGTCTTACATAAAGACATGATTCTTTACCAGTCTCTTGCTATAATATTTCCATATATAGAATTTCCTTATGTTGAATCATTTCAACATAACATTCATATATGTCCTTGACTAAATTTGACTAAAATCTCAATCTAAACTTTTAGATTTGAAATGAAGTATAAGTTCCTCTCCCCAAATTATAGTAAAACAACTTTTCAAATTGTGCAGCTTTGCAAACTTTTGTTTTCTATAGTTAGCATTGCTAACTCGCAATACTTAACGTAATAATTGTGCTCCCACTAGCATAATAATTACATTCTTACTAGCATAACACTTATGTGCGCACTAGCTTTGACGTGTACCCAGAAATCAGTTGGACTTCTAGAAATCAATACTTATTAACTTTCTTACCAGAGGTCGGATTTCTGATACGAGATGCTTCGATAAACTTTATCTAGGCTTCTCAAACTCATACACCTTTCCTTAGATAGCTTATATGTCTGTCTAAACTATTTCAGAACTTACAACAGTAAGTCCTGAATGTTCAAACTATTTGCCATTTCTCACAATTCGAACTATTAAGAGGGATGCTGTAATCATAATCGAATTTGAGAACGCAATTAACACAAGTGATATCTCCTTAAAATCTACTTAGTGAAAGCGTTTCCTCACAATCATTTTCATGAATTGGAGATAAACCTTATGACACTTATATTTTATGGTGCATGTGTTACTATCCATGTGAATCTGTCATTCCCAACCATTATCATAAGACAAGGTCTATGACAAATTCAAACTCATATGGACTGAACTTGTTCAATCTTAATTTCTTGCCACTAGGCAGCACAAGGGCCTACCATGTCTTCCAAGTTGTTAAGTAGCTCACCTATATAGATCAATAAACTTTCACTAATCAAGGTCCTTCTCCTTATGTAAACAATTGAGAACTCATAGAACCCACATGCATAGTTAACTTTCTGGAATGGGCACAGAAACAAGAATATGTCAACACGATAGGTTACAAACCTCAAGTCGTGAGCTAGTGATACACAATAGGTTTATTCTTGATTAGTTCTTGAAACTTTTCAAGATCTTTAAGACTCCCACTAACTTCTTGACATATAAGACTCTCTTGTCAAGAAACACTCCTTGACAAACAAATATTCAAGAGTTAGTGCGGATTCTTATCAAGGAAAAACACTTCATAAAATTGGTCTTAGTTAGTCTTTGTCTTAAAGACATCAGAACTACCAATTCTAAATGTGTTATAAACCTCCTTAAGATATGTCACTCAAGGAATAATCTTGGAGTATGACTCTAAGACTTGATTTTGGAACGAAGTATGACTCACCTTAATTGATTCAACAATTTCAACAATTTATGATTCCTCTTTTTAGCCATACAAGTGCACTAAGGTGTCCTTAGAGGATCAATTGTGATATGGTTTTCATAATCATTCAGATGATCATAAAACACGATACTAAAGTACTCTCCTTTCCTTTCAGATTGGAGAAACTTTTAATCTTTCTGCCTAATTGATTCTTCTTATTCGTTCTGCTATACTTTGAAACTTTTTCAATGATTCAGAATTATATTTAAACTTGTAAGCATAACCATATTTACTAAACTTTTAGTAAATCATGACGAATAGTCTTATCGATCTACAAAGTGTACTAGATCCCCTAGTCCTTCACTTGACTCACATCTATATGTTTCTGTCCAATTGATTCTTCTTATTAGTCTTAATTTCCTAAAGATGAAGGTTCTCATTCATCACACAATTCAAGTTGCATGATTCCAAGTTTCTGTCCAATTGAAACTTAGTTATGAGAATCTTTCCTAAATAGGTGAATTTAGACACTACCACAAACGAAAGAATCAAATCCATATTGCTAAAAATAGAAACATACAAACATCAATTTTCACAAATGCCATTGCAAGGAATTATAAAATACGATAAAATCAAATTTTTCTTTACTATTAACACTGCGGAAAACCTTGTCCTTATAATGCAATTACAAATGAAAACTATGTTACTACATATTTCTAAGCAATCTATCATAACTCCTAAGTAGCAGCTCACAATTCTGATCATCGAATCATGCGATCGAAATCCATCTCTTCGTGATCAGACTCAGCCTGCTCTTTCTTTAAGCTTCCTTTCTCTTCTTCGATCCTACAAAACATCAAAATGTGATTTCATCACATCATGTATTAAGAATCTTCAAATAGGAGCTTAATAGAGTTAGATAGTGGACTTACCTAAAGCAGAGACAAACACTTTGACTTTACCATCCTTGTGATCCTTCAGGTAAATAAGGCAGCTTCGAAACCAATGACCCTTCTTTTGGCAATAGAAACAAACAAACTTTTGGAATGGCACGCGGGACAATCTCAGACTTAACCTTTCTCTTTACCATTTGGTCTAATGGTTCGACCATGGCTGATCCCTTTTCAATGGGAAGAGAAAACTTTTCTGGACTTCCAATGTCGCCATTGTCAATGTCCATGGAAATGTGGGAAGTAGATCTTCCAATCAAATTTGCATTACCAGTGTGCCAAATCATTTCTGATTCAGCAGCAATTAGCAAATAGGTAAGATCGATAAGGGTCACGTTGTGGTCTGTCATATAGTAATCTTTAACGAACTCGCTATATGACTTAGGAAGTGATTGAAAAACCAAGTCAATAGCCAACTTCCTCGAGACAACGACACCTAACATTCCCAGCTTGTCAATGTGTGACTTCATCTCCAAGACGTGTGCACACACAGACTTTCCATCTTTGTGTTTGCTAGCCAATAGGGTTTGAGTGACCTTGAACTTTTCAAGTCGACGAACATGTGGGTCAGGGAGAATAGCTGGAGGAGGTGGAGAAAGTGAAGTATGATTTCTGTGAACATCATCTTCATGAGGAAAGCTTTTTCCATAAGCTTCGGAAAGACCATAGTTGTCAGAACTAGACATCTACAAGGGAGAAATTCAAGTTAATTGATTTAAGTCCTTAATATAACACCCGAAATGAAATATTAAGGCTAGAACCCAATACAATATTCTACAATTCGGAAGAGGGATATCGTAATCCAACTGCAAAATATTTAAAGGTAGGTAAATGACGATTTACCAATTTCCACCATGAAAAACGAAAATGAATATTAGGTTTTAAAAGCATTGAAATTCCTAGATTCCTTTGAGATTCATTGAACTTTTCAATGGCATGTTTAATCTCGATTATGCCCTTCAAGTTTGTGACAGGGATACCGAGGATCACAAACAAGGTGTAAATAACCATGCAAATTATCTTGGTACTCTCGATGTCATTAATCACCTAATCAATGTGCAGGTTAACCACACACGCTCCACTAATCAATGATAATTTACAAGAAACCCATTGCCATCCTTCATCAGTCTACATTACTGTGCCGGTTAACCACACACGCTCCACTAACTGACCAATAAGGTGCAATGTGCAATTTCATGGGTTAGCATCAAATTCACATTTTTCCTAAAGTAACTAAGATTGGGAATTTATAAAGTGTTTAGTTAATTTTTATTTCATTATACTTTTAATGTGGATTTAAGTGTCCTATCAAACCCGTTCGGCTAACGACCCTCCACTGGTCAAAGGTGTGGTGGGTAAGAGTGGATACCCAATGGCGGTCATTTTATAGGCCGCTTCCTTAAACACCCCTTAAAGACCAGCTTCGTGAATGAGGCCTACTAACGGTAAGAATGACTTTTAACTTATACATATATAATATATTAAGCTTTTAATTTTATATAGTATAAGGGTGTATTTTACACTTTTAAAATACTAGGTGGTTTAATCTATTAATAATTTATACTCTTAATTTAATTAATCTTAAACCATGTGATTATGGACTTAATAATACTCTATTAATTAAACATTTAATTAACTTAATAGATTCCATAAGAGTGTAATTGAACTATTCAAAAAAACATCAACGTTCTAAATATAAAAATTCAAAATTAAAAACTATTTAATTAATTTTTAAGTTATGAACCCAGGAGTTTCACCTTTTGAAACCTTTCAATTACTAGAGTTAATGTTTCATAAAAGAGACATTTTAAGTTCCAAAACTTGAGGGCAAGTTTTGTAACTCTTGAAAAACTTTTGGATTCCAAACTTGATGACAAGTTTTGTAACTCTTGAAAAAACCTTTTGAGTTCCAAAACTTGATGACAGGTTTTGTAACTCCTTAAAAACATTTAGATCAAATTTAACCAATAAAATAATCATATTATCCTTTACCAATTTGACCTAATTACAATTCAAGTAGCAACATAAATCAAATAATACAAACAATTAGCTTATCATATAACTTGTAATTATCTTAATATTTGACATTTATCTTTTAATTGGATAAGGTTAACCACTACCATATAAAAAATAGATTTTATGATATAAAACAGTTCATGGTAATGATCCTAATCCAATTATGGCCAAAAAAACCCGAAAAACTACAACCAGACTGCCTGACTCGTCGAGTCAGCTTATGGACTCATCGAGTTCACTATGAAGTCGTCGAGTTCATGTATGGACTCGTCGAGTCCTTCTGTTAGAGTGCAATTCGGCAATATTCATATTATGACACTTGTATATCGATTTTGGGCTTAAGGGAATACATATATAGTGTAGAATTCCAAGAGTCATATGTAAACCCTAATTCTTACACTTAGGCTTATGATCCAATAACTCATATGGACTAACTCTTCATGGACTCTCACATAAACTTAGTCCATCATGGATCAATAGCCTAAACTATATGTATCACTGATTTACATAATCAGTCCCCGTTAATTTAATTAGTCTCTTTTGATCTTTAAATTAATTCCAAATTAATTATTGATCAATACTAATTAAATAATATGATTTCTCTATTAATATATTATACTTATAATATATTAATATATCACAAATAACCTCTTTCTCATATATCCTTCCTATCAAATTGCTTCGGTGAATGCAACCCAAAATGGACCATGCTACTCTCGGGTCAAGTACATACCAACTATAATTATGGGCTTAGACACCTAATCCAACATCTGTTTGATTTCAGTGGGAGTTAAGATACTTATCTTCCGTTGGCTGAGTTCTCCTATAACAATAGTTATCACGCCAGTATCAATCGACCTCCCTACAAGATGCTTTACGGGAGGAAATATCCGAACCCAGTTTGTTTGGGTGAGGTCGGGCATAGGTTTATAGCGAGTACTAAGGGGTTGGAAATGTCAGGTTGGAAAGGTGTCATCCGGTTCCGAAAACGGGGCAAGTTGGCCTGGCATATTGGTCCCTTCAGGACTATCGCCCGGGTAGGTGACTTAAACCCTAATTTTCCGAGTTTTGCTCACTATTTAAAGAAATTAGGAGGTTAGGGTTTGCTCACCCTCAGCCTCCATCACTCTCCTAAGCCCTGAAGAAACCCTAATCCCTTTCCTCCATTGTTGAAGTTATTTTTGGTGCTTTTGGAAGATTTTTAAGTAAGAAGAAGGAATAAGTGAGCCAAGATCCAGCAAGCAAGTTTCCATTCTTCATCTTAGAACACTTTTGGACCTCTGTAAGTGTCCAGGACTCCACCTTTCTGTTGTTAGATTGTTAGATATTGAGTTGTGTCCTATATTCTTCAATTTTATGTTAGGTGGGATGATAAGATCCCATAAACTTTGCAACTTTATGAATCTATGGGACATTTGGAGTGGTTGTTGGTTTGGATCTGAAGTGTGGTTGGATTTTGAGTTATGCTTGAGAATTTTGGTCATAACCCTTATTCTGACATAGTATGAGTTCAATACATGTATTGGACATGAATGTCTATAAAGCACCAACTTTTAGGTTAATTTTGGCATGGGAAACTCTTCTGGAATTGATGGACTAAGAACTTTAGAGATTAAGTGCTTAACGGTTAATTCTATGTCATGGTTTGACATTATTTGGACCTAGGGTTTGAGATCTTGATCTCTTGGATGGTCTTAATGGATAAAGTTGGAAAGTTTATCCATCTAGACCATTGAAAGGACCAGATCTGAGCTTTAGAGCTCTTGGGATCGAAGAAAACGGCTTAACCCATTAAGTTGTTAAGAGCCCAATGCCCACGGTGTGACAACCCAGAATCTACATCCTTTGCCACCGTCGACAACCAATGTCAAAAAAAAATACAAACCTGTAAAAGCCAAAAATTTCAACCCTCACTCTTATTAACGTCAAAGTGTAGGCTCAAAAAGAAGTGCGCAAAAGGTTGCGTCACTTTACGAGAAGGTTAATATATTTAGGTTCTACACACTACCGCAATTCCAAAAATATAAATTTTGCAAGAATCTGACACGGTATGAGTGAGATACGTCATTTATAGTAAATAAATGTTTGTCGTACTTAAAAAGTTACAACGTCGAAAACTACAAGGAGATTGGTCGACTTTGGGAAAAGTCGCCAACAAGGCAAATGTAGTACCACTTAAAGTAGGGATTATGGAGCAAAGAATGCTTAAAACGGAGATCATATGAGGAAGATATGAGTTTTAACAATAATAAAAACACGTCGAAAAACAAAATTCAAAACTAGCCAAAACAACCAAAAGGAAAATTGTAGAGAATGAGGAGATCTACACGCATGTATAAGAATCGTCAAAGACGGAGTTCGTATGTGAAAGTTAAGAATTTTCGAAGTTTACTTATCTCATCATGTTCGCCGCATGCACTGACACACGATTTCATCAAGATACGGGATGACGTGGCACACTGAGGAGACGACACGTGGCGTGATCGTACGACTAGCGCACAATTACACGACACGCAATGTACGGTGCGCACCCTAAAACCTACTATAAATAGCAAGCTTCAACATACCATTTTCCTCACCCCTCTCACTCATTCTCTTTCTATCTCGATTCTCATGCCACTATCCTGAATTTCTCTCTAAGTCTTAGCTTGTGGATTCCTAACCTACATCAATGGTTTCATAACTCTCAGGTGAGTTCATGGCCCCATTTTCAACACTTTTTTAGGGGGGGGGGGATACATGTCTAAAATACAACTTTACGTAGTTGTCACTAATTATAATTAGATAATTATGTCCATAGCACTAGGATAATATTATGCTCAGTAATTAATCTGCCCAAACTCTTTAGCGAATATTATGCCTAGTTGTTATGCTGAACCACTATGATAGGTAAGATCATACCTATTTGTCATGCTGGCCAGTTGCTAGGAAACGTTGAAACTCGATATTATAGCCACTCTTTGGATAAGCTTAGTACCTAGTGTTACTCTCCCCAAATTCTCGGCTACGCTAAACATACAATATATATATATATATATATATATATATATATATATATATATATATATATATATATATATATATATATATATATATATATATATATATATATATATATATATATATATATATATCGTATAAATTACAACGCGAATAATAACAGGACCAACTAGGGGAGGCCCCCATGACAAGATTTAGATGAGACATGATTCATCAACACGCTGATAAATTTTCAAATAACACCTGTCCTATAATCATTAATTCTTAAATGATCAAGAGACATATGTATAGATCTATACAAGATTGACACCCCCACCTGTGGTTGCTAGTTACAACCCGACAGCAAGTCGAAGCTAGCATAACTTTCTAAACACAGTGACGTCCGATGAAGCGTCGCGGTATTTTCGGGATCAACAGTCATAGGTTGATTATAAAAAATCATCATAAATTTGTCAAAACTAAAACTAGCTATCTTAAACTACTAATATAATTAAGTAGTGATAGTACACGCAAACTCGAGGAAGCGAGTTTAATCAAACAAAAACTAGCTATCCTAACTACTAAAACTGTTAAGTAGTGATAGTACGTACAAACTCGAGGAAGGGAGTTTATGTTAACCAACGTCTAACTATCTTATACTACTACTAGGAACCAACCTAAGAAAGTAGTGATAGTACGCTCAAACTCGAGGAAACGAGTTCGATCTACGATCATTAAAGTAAATATCCACTCATCTTGAGGAACACCCTGAGAATCAGTATCTATAATAAGATAACATAAATGTTAGGAGATTATTAACCTTGAGTTAAGGTAACAAGTAAAAAATACATCTTCTATCCAAATCAGAATTTAGATTTAGTAACTAAACCGTTTGAGTCCTACTACCAAAAACACTAGAAAGTACGCTAACGTGCTAACCTAGGTGGAGATTTCAACGAGAGCTAACCTAAGAACATCGACAAAGTATTTGTATACTTACCAAACCTGTGAACTCACCGACATTATGTTGAATCTCTCAAAATCACATGTATTCCTAGGTCAACCCACAGAGATAAAAGACTAACCTCGGAGTACAGACGACTGTCAGACTATCAAAGGGAATGAAAACTCGACATGAAGGCCTCTTCCAGAAAGCCAACAATTCTGAAAGTCGTGTCACTTGGTGTTTCCGACACCAGGCCGAGGGGGTAAGACCCTGGGGTAGCCCATGGCACTTGGTTGTAAGACCCTGGGGTAGCCCATGACATTCCAGGGAAAAGACCATGGGGTATCCCATCGCAATTGTATGTATGGTATGTGGTATTTTGAGGAACTCACTAAGCTTTGTGCTTACGGTTTTATGGTTTAACATTTCAGGTATCTATGGTTCGAAAGGGAAGGGCCGACGTGATCGCACAACACTCCCCTTGATGTTATTCTGCATAAACATTTAATTATACTTTGATGATGACAAAATTTATACTATGGTTGTTTTGAAAAAATATTGTTGTATAAAAAAATGATTGAAAAATGAAACCCCTCTCCTAGGGGTCCTTCATAATTTTCATCCAATCACTCTCTCTCTCTCTCTCCTTGGAAAAAATTAAAACCCCTCTCCTAGGGTTAGCAAATTTCACATAAACCCTAGTCTAGGTTTCTTCCTTTTTGATTTATGAGTTTTTGGGTCTCACTACATTAGAGGGGTTCTACTTTGGGCCCTTCATCATTTGCATCAACTGCATTAACAAGATGTCAAGCAAGAAACCAATAGGTTATATGATTTTTATTCTTGTTTTTAAAAGTACGTTGTTATAACTAGTGAAACCTATATCTAAGGTGCATGTACACTTAGGTAGATCTCTAGATTATCCCTCTACCTTCTTGATGTGTATTGATGCTAATAAAACCTAATAATGGTATCAGAGCCTATAGGTTTTAGTTGTATTGCACAAACTTTGTAAAAATGAAAGATTAAAAAGAAACATGTTGAATCGCAGGCGCGATGCGGCCCTCTGCTAGACGCGGTGCGTCTGGCCAATTTTCAGGTTTTTCAGATTTATCTTAAAAAAAACTAGAGATAAGCCTCTTGATTGAATTATTATTTTAAGTTGTTTAAATCTGGTAATTCGCATTTTAGATTAATTTGAAATATTGTTTAATAAGAATTTAAATTTGAATATTTAATTGATTAAAGTTTAAATTATATTTAAACTTGAATTTAAAATTTGAATAATTATCTTGAACTTTATTTGATAAGAGAATTAAATTAGAAATACAAAAAAATATAAATTTAAAAGGTTTAAATTTAGAATAAAATTTATACCACATGTGTCCTCACATGTTAATTAAAAACATTATCATCGAATTAAGACTAGGCGCACCCACTATAATACTTTAAAAAGGTTTAAGGAGGTCTCTATGATTCCTAATGAGGTTAATTTTTAATATGTTTCGCGCTTACCGCCCTTACCGCCTTTTTGTATTTTGAGAGTGGAGTTACCGAAAGGGTTCGATCGAATTTTGTTTCCAAATTAAAAATATTATTCAAGCAATAAAATAAAATTCCCATTTTATATATCAAAAATGTAAGTCATGTGTTACCCATGACAATACACATATTGCTTATACTTTGATGATGGGATGTTTGTGGTTAACCGGCACGTTATTGAGAAAATATAAGCTTATATGATGTGTCACTCATGACATTATTTTGTAGCTGGAGCGTTTGTGGTTAAACAACATGTCCACTTGAGAATAATTTCGTATCAAGTGTCACACAATTTTGCATGGTTGATTCACCATCTATTTAATGATCCACGACATCCCCTTCATTGAATGTCGATGAATCTCAAATGATCTAGGAGTTTCAAAAGTTTGAAACTGGCAAGTTATATTGCCTACATAAATAACTTTGTTGTGTGCTTACGACATCCATTTACACATCGCAAAGCCAAATATGGACCTTATCCTTGTTAATAATTCATTTAGGGTTAATAATTATTTTAAGGATAATTTCAAACTAACTAAACCTTTTCGTATTGTAGATATCAAACGTAAAAACAACTCCAATCCTCCTCCTCCTCCACCGTCTTCATCAAACTCAAACTTCTCTTTCATTTCAATCCTATCTAAGGAGAAACTGACCAGTTAGTGTTGGATAAGCTGTCTAAGTCCATAACTATTTCTGGTATGTACTTGACCCGGTTGGCATGGTTCATTTGGGTTGCATGGCATTGCAATACTTGGATAGACCCAAATGAGAGAAAGGACACTTAAGGTTTATTAATATATTATAAGTTCTGATATATTAATAATATTATTTAATTAGTATTGATCAAAGAATTAATTTGGAATTAATTAAGTGATCAAAAAGAGACTAATTAAATATATGGGGTTGATTGTGTAAATCGTTCATTCTTGTATAGTGGTCTAATGATCCATGGTTTGTATGGATTGGGCTAAAACCCATAAGGTGCTCCATGGATAGTTCATGGAGGTTAGAAACCCATGGATCATGGAATATGGAAAGCCATGACAATTAGGGTTTACATGGTGTAACCCTACTTGTGTCACAACTATATAAAGACCCCTTGTCTAGAAAAATCGGTCTACTACAAGCAAGTGTAAGAGGGCTGGCCGAATTTTGAGTGTTAGTGAACTTCTCTCAAGGCTATTCCAAGTATTGTGGTGTTATGTGAGACATTTGAGGCATCACACTTGAGGTGCTAGGCTCACAAGGTTCTCAAGGGATCAAACAACAAAAGGTATGTTCTTCTTCTAGAATTTATGTTTAAAAGTTCCCCATGCTATGCTAGATAGGTTAAGAACCTTGGAAATCAAATTTGCATGTATCATAGTAAAACATAGATCCAAGGTTTCTAAGGTTGCATGTACACCATAGGAGTGTTATAATGCTCAAAACCCTTCAGTGGTATCAGAGCCTAGGCTTGTTTGCTTAATACTTGATGCTACATGTTTTTTCCAAAGTTGAAATTCTGCATTTTTTGCATCTGACTGCTCACCACAGCGTGGCAGTCTTTACCACGACGTGGTGATGCCCCTGTATGCAGAATTTCGGGGTTTAGCTTGGTATTGGATGAGGATCATTACCCTAAACTGTTTTTTGAACCTTAAAACCTGTTTTTGATGTGGTAATGATCATGCTAATCCAATTTCAAAGGTTATTATCAAAATTTCAAGCTTTATATGTGTTTTTTATGATTCGTGAAACTTTTGATATGAATGTTCATGAACTTATGAGTTTAGAAGATCATAGGAATTATTTGCAACTTGCTTGGTAGTTTAATTCTTGATCTTGATGTGTTTTAATGGAATCAATAATTTGTACTCAAGTTATGGATTACCAAAAGTTTTTCTGTTAAAGTCCATTAATAAACACATAGGTTACATAAAATGAAAAGTCTCTCATTTTATTAATCCATTAACTCATAAGTTATGAAAGATGAAAAGTTTTGAAAGTTACAAAACTTGCCCTCAAGTTTTGGAACATGTAAAGTCACTCTAAAAAAAACTTAGTTCCAACCCCTAGAATTTTAAAAGTTAAAATTCAACCCTTATACTTTATAATATTATAAATTAATAATATATATATATATATATATATATATATATATGTATAAGATCAATTCGTTTTACCGTTAGTAGGCCTCATTCACAAAGCCGGTCTATAAGGGGGGTATAAGGTTGTTGCCTATAAAATGGTAGCTTAATGGGTGTCCACTCTCACCCACCACTTCCTTGACTGGTGGAGGGTCGTTAGCCGAACGGGTAGGACAATGACTTTAAATCCTCATTAAAAGTATGATGAAAGTAAAGTAACTAAATGTTTTTATAAATTCCCAATCTTAGTTACTTTAGGAAAATGTGAATAAGGTGCTAACCCATGAAATTACACTTTGCACTTTGATTAAGTCGTTAGTGGAGCGTGTGTGGTTAACCGGCACACGAACCTAGACTTAACAAGGTAGGCAAATGGTGGCTTAAGGTATATCATAGGTTGGTGGAGCGCGTGTGGTTAACCGGCACATCGATTGAGTGATAAACATTAAGAGTACCAAGTAATTTGCATGGTTACTTCACACCTTGTTTTGTGATCCTCGGCATCCCAGTCACAAAACCTGAAGGGCACACTTGAGATTGAAACATGCCATTGAAAAGTTCAATGAATCTCAAAGAATCTAGGAGTTTCAAAACCAATTAAAAGCCTAATAATTTATTTCGTTTTCATGGTGGAAATTGGTGAATCGTCATTCACCTACCTTCAAATATTTTATAGCTTGGATTACGGCATCCCTCTTCTAAGTTATAAAATATTGTGTTGGGTCCTAGCCTTAATATTACATTTGGGTGTCTTATTAAGGACTATCTTTATATCTAAACTAAACTTGTCTTTCTTCTTTTCATATGTCTTCCAACAATGCTGCTTTTGGCTCAAACCCTGCCGGCTCCTTCTCTCTCATGAACCTTTGTGGGAGAGTCATCTTCGATGGATCCAACTTTATGGATTGGATCAGGAACATCAGGATGGTCACTCGGTATGAGGACAAGGAATATGTCCTCAACAAGGAGCTTAAGGAACTTGAGTCGACTTCTACTCCTGAGGAGATCACTGAATACCAGGCACATGAGAGAGATGCTACCAAAGTGGCATGTATCATGTTGGCCACAATGACAGCCGAGCTCCAAAAGTCCTATGAGGACTACTACCCTTTTGAGATGCACCAGGATTTGATGGACCGCTACCATCAGAGTGCTCGTCAAGAGCGGTATGAAATCATCTCCTCCATGATAACAACCAGGATGAAGGACGGTGAACCCATCACGATCCACATGCAGAAAATGCAAAGGTATGTGGACCGTTTGCTGAAACTGAATGTGAACTTCCTAGGGGAGTTGGCAATTGATATCATTTTGCACTCCTTACCTTCGTGTTATGATCAATTCTGCATGACATACGACATGAACAAGGAGGAAGTTACACTCAGCAAACTTCAAGGACTTTTGAAGACCGCACAAAGTGGTCTTAAAGGTAAGTCGGTTGTTACTACTCCTACTCCTACCACGGCCCCTATCTTGGCAATCGGGCAAGGCAAGGGAAATAAGAGGAAGAGCCCTTCGAAGGGTACCAAGGTAAATTCCCTTGATGGCTCCTCTTCAATTGGAGCCAAGAAAGGTTTCGTCACTCCTACTAACCCTAAAGAGGCTGAATACTTCTATTGCCATGAAAAGTCGCACTGGAAGCGAAACTGCCCAAAGTACTTGCAAGATGTTAAGGATGGGAAAGTGAAACCCAACTATGCAGGTATATACAATATATTGTCTAATAACTCACCCCATTCTAATTCGTGGGTCCTTGATATAGGTTGTGGTATTCACATATGTTCTGATTTGTAGGGACTAAGAAGAAGTGAGAATGTGGAGCATGGGAAGATAAACTTGATCATGGGGAATAGGAAAGTTACACCTGTCACCAAGATTAGAGTTTATTCTTTGTTGCTAAGTAGTAGGTTAACATTAGATTTGAATAAATGTTGTTACTCGTCTGAAATGGCGAAAATATTATTTCCATTCATGGTTTGTACAAACAAGGGTTTACCTTTTCGTTTGATAATGAATGTGGTGGTATTAATGCTTTCTTTAATAATGTTCTTTATTTTAAAGCATTACCTTGTGATGGTGTGTATGAAACTGTGTCGGTTGTAGATAACGTAGGAAATACTGTGTTGTGTATCGATTCTTCCTCTAGCTTGGATAAAGCATCATTATGGCATTGTCGTCTTGGACATGTAAGCAAGAAACACATAGGCCAACTCCAAAAGGATGGATTTTTGGAGTCATTTGACCTAAAATCAGATGATAGTTGTGAATCTTGTTTACTTGGGAAAATGACAAAGTCACCCTTCACTGGTACTTGTGCTAAGGGTGAAGGTTTATTGAATCTTGTACACACTGATGTGTGTGGACCCTTCAGAACCGTCACAAGAGATGCTAACAGCTTCTATATGACTTTTATTGATGATTATAGTAGATATGGATATGTCTACTTAATCAAGCATAAGTCAGAAACCTTTGAAAAGTTCAAGGAGTTTAAACAGGAAGTGGAGAATCAGTTGGGCAAGAACATTAAGATGCTTCGATCCGATCGAGGTGGCAAGTATCTTAGTACAGAGTTCCTTGACTATCTTAAGGAATGTAGGATTGTCTCACAATTGACACCTCCCAGGACACTGCAGTTTAATGGTGTGGCTGAGAGGCGCAATCGAACCTTATTGGATATGGTTCGTTCCATGATGAGTCGAGCTTCGCTACCAATCTCATTCTGGGGGTATGCCTTAGAGACTGCCGCCCATATCCTTAATCTAGTCCCTACAAAGAAGGTTGCCAAAACACCTCATGAGATGTGGACTGGAAAAGTTCCCAATCTGGACCACATCAAGATTTGGGGTTGCGAGACTGTCGTGAGGCGCGAGACTCATGATAAGCTCGAACATCGAAGTGAGAGGTGTATTTTCATTGGCTACCCACAGAGATCCTTTGGTTACCTCTTCTACAGACCCAGTGATAATGTGGTCTTTGTAGCAAGGATAGGAGTCTTTCGAGAGAGAGAGATTTCATAAGCCAAGGAAACAGTGGGAGGCAAATTGACCTTGAAGAAATTCAAGAGTCAAGTGGTGAAGGAACCTCAAACCCTAGCAATCAACCTGAGGAGGAAACTCCTATTGATCCGACAGAAGAATTTGTACCTCTGAGGCGTTCCACGAGAGTTAGGAATGCACCTGAGCATTAGTATGGTTTCCATATTAATGCGGAAGGTGATACACTTATCAGTGATAGCACACTGGTAAGTCTGGATGAACCTAACAGCTACACGGAAGCCATGGCAGGCCCTAAGGCTGCTAAATGGAAAGAGGCTATGGACAGCGAGATACATTCCATGTATGACAATCAAGTTTGGAACTTGGTTGACAATGTACCAGGTCATAAGACAGTCGGGTGCAAATGGATCTTCAAGAAGAAGACCGACATGGATGGTAATGTACACACTTATAAGGCGCGACTAGTTGCAAAGGGCTTTTCTCAAACTCCAGGAGTTGATTATGATGAGACCTTTTCACCAGTAGCAAAGCTTAAGTCTATTAGGGTTATGTTAGTCATTGCTGCATTTTATGACTATGAAATATGGCAAATGGATGTCAAAACCGCTATCCTTAATGGAAAGTTGGCTGAGGAGGTTTACATGAGTCAGCCAGAGGGTTTTGTCAGCATAGAGTACCCTAATAGAGTGTGTAAGCTTGAGAAATCCATCTATGGATTGAAACAAGCACCTCGCAAATGGAATCTTTGTTTCGATGAGAAAGTCAAAGAGTTTAGCTTTTCAAGGAGCGAAGATGAGTCTTGTGTATATGTCAAGGCTAGTGGGAGTATAGTTAGCTTTTTGGTATTGTATGTGGATGACATACTACTCATAGGAAATGACATCCCAACTGTGCAGGAAGTGAAGTCCTGGCTTGGGAAGTGTTTCGCTATGAAGGACCTTGGTGAAGCTGCCTATATCCTAGGGATAAGGATTTTGAGAGACAGGATTAAAAGACTAATTGGACTTAGTCAGAGTACCTACTTGGATAAGGTGCTGAATAGGTTCAGCATGCAGAATTCCAAGAAAGGAGAGTTACCGATCCAGAGTAACACCAAATTGAGTAAGACTCAGAGCCCGAGTACAGAGGATGAGATAGCTGAGATGAGTCGAGTACCGTATGCTTCCGCTGTAGGCTCGATCATGTATGTTATGACTTGTACTCGTCCTGATGTGGCCTTTGCATTGAGCATGATCAGCAGATATCAGGGGAACCCTGGCAAGGATCACTAGACTACGGTAAAGAATATTCTCAAGTACCTAAGGAGGACTAAGGACTGGGTCCTTACCCTCGGTGGGAGTGAAGACTTTAGAGTAGTAGGGTATAGTGATGCTAGCTTTCAGACTGATAGGGATAATTTTCGCTCTCAGTCAGGCTGGGTCTTTACCTTAAACGGAGGAGCAATTTCTTGGAAAAGTTCCAAGCAGGAGACAGTGGTTGATTTAACTTGTGAATCAGAGTATATAGCGGCAAGCGAGGCAGCAAAGGAGGCTATATGGCTAAAGAACTTCATTGGAGACCTTGGGGTTGTACCAGCTATAAAGGATCCTATGGAGATTTTCTGTGATAGTGAAAGTGCAGTTGCCTTAGCCAAGGAACCAAGGGATCATGGGATCACGGGAGATCCAGACACATCGACAGAAAATACCATTTCATCAAACATCGAATAGAAGAAGGACTCCTCGTGGCAAAGAGGGTATCATCGGATGAGAACCCAGCAGATCCCCTCATGAAGGGACTGCGTAGGGTTAAGCATCTGCAGCATGTGAGGCGTATAGGGCTGAAGGATGATATTAGTTTTAGTAGTTAGATAGTTTTGAAATGTGTAAAGTGTAATTGACATTTGATGATGAATAAAAGTTGTTGTTTATTTATGAGTAAAGTGTTGCTATCTTTGTCAAATCCTTTACTATCATTTCATTTTGCATGTTTTGACTTCCAGAATAATTATTTTATGGTATATCATATTATTTAAATTCTCCACAGTCGGTCATATGTTGGAAGTAGATATGAATCAAGACTGTCATGAAGTTGGTTGTAGATGTCTAAGATGTTGGACATAGCAAAGTATTGCTACAACACTCATGAGTGCTCATAAGTTCTGAGTATTGGATTCACCCCACGCTCACTTGTATCACTTCATGGAATTTATCTCGAGTGATCGTGAGACGGTAATATCATATAAGTCTTCAAACCTAGAGATATGAGTTGTTGCCTATGAGTTGGTTATACACTGATTGTACGAAAACGCATTGGTAACTCGATGTTATAAAACGTGCCTTTGTGTATAATTCAACAAGTAGTAGAACAAGCATATGAATCGAAGTTTATCTGTTCCTTCTTGGATTAGAAGCGATATCTGGGCCCCTCGATGATTTTGTTGTGACCTATGTACCGGGCCGGTCAGAACTAAATTGATGTGTTCGATTAAGTTCTATGTCAAACAAATCGGAAATCGAGAAACAAAGTGTTGGATAATAAGTAAGACATTGTTCCATGTATTTGTCCGGCTGATATCTAGAACAGAGGATTATATGATCACTTATCTTAAATGGCGTGTCATCATCATCTCAGTTACGCGAGACCTTGAAAGAGCTACGATTGCTGATCGGTTCCTGAAGTCATACTTGCATTTATAGTTATTAGACTTATCCAAGTGGGAGACTGTTGGATAAGGTGTCTAATTCCATAACTATTTCTGGTATGTACTTGACCCGGTTGGCATGGTTCATTTGGGTTGCATGGCATTGCAATACTTGGATAGACCAAAATGAGAGAAAGGACACTTAAGGTTTATTAATATATTATAAGTTCTAATATATTAATAATATTATTTAATTAGTATTGATCAAAGAATTAATTTGGAATTAATTAAGTGATAAAAAAGAGACTAATTAAATATATGGGGTTGATTGTGTAAATCATTCATTCTTGTATAGTGGGATAATGATCCATGGTTTGTATGGATTGGGCTAAAACCCATAAGGTGCTCCATGGATAGTCCATGGAGGTTACAAACCCATGGATCATGGAATATGGAAAGCCATGACAATTAGGGTTTACATGGTGTAACCCTACTTGTGTCACAACTATATAAAGACCCCTTGTCTAGAAAAATCGGACTACTACAAGCAAGTGTAAGAGGGCTAGCCGAATTTTGAGTGTTAGTGAACTTCTCTCAAGGTTATTCCAAGTATTGTGGTGTTGTGTGAGACATTTGAGGCATCACACTTGAGGTGCTAGGCTCACAAGGTTCTCAAGGAATCAAACAACAAAAGGTATGTTCTTCTTCTAGCATTTATGTTTAAAAGTTCCCCATGCTATGCTAGATAGGTTAAGAACCTTGGAAATCGAATTTGCATGTATCATAGTAAAACATAGATCCAAGGTTTCTAGGGTTGCATGTACACCATAGGAGTGTTAGAATGCTCAAAACCCTTCAGTTAGAACTATTTGGACTGGATTTGTACCTTGAGGATTTCCCTAAGGTACAAGGGCAAAGTATGTCCTCGAACAAGATCTCCCTTATGTAGATGAAAGTCTAATGAAGAAAAAATGGTTGCTTATCACAAGCCTGATGTGAATCTACTAAAGTTTATTGCATAATGTTGGCGATCATGTCCCATGAGCTCCAAAAGAGCTTCGAGAACGTTCGGGCGTACGACGTTAATGAGCATCCCAAGGAAATGTTCTAAGAGCAAGCTCGGTAAGAAAGATTCGAGATTGTGAAGTCTTTGATGACATGCAAACATGAAGATGGGAATTTTGTATGTGGGCATGTTCAGCAAATGAAGTCGTACATTAACAGACTATGGAACTTGGGTGTCAATTTTCCAAAGGAGTTGGCCATTGGCATGGTTTTGAACTCGTTTTCTAGTTCTATCACCAGTTCATCATACCCTCATTGAGCTACATGACATGTTGAAAACCGTCATGGCTAGTTTTCTTAAAGCAAAAAATCTCCAACCATACTACTCCTATCTAGGCTATTGGACATGGTGGTGCTAACAAGAAGAAGAAGGTTTGTCATAACAAGGATAAGGCCAAGATTGGACCTTCCAACCAAGGTCTCAAGAGAAAAGTTGACTCTCGGATAGCTCTCAACACTGACCCAAAGGAGGCCATTTTGATTTTAATGCCAAGAGAAGGGTCACCAAAGTACATTGAACACGTGAAGAAGAATAAAGCCAGGAGTGTTGGCACGTCACGTATCTTTATGATTGAACTTCATAGTATGTCAACTTCTAATTATTGGGTTCTCGATACGGGATGTGGTACTTACATTTGCTCGGATTTGCAGGGAATAAAGGAAAGTATAAGACTAAATCATGAGGAGTTGAATCTGATCATAGGGAACAGATGAACTACACTTTTTACAAGGACCGAAGAATACAAGCTCGTGTTGAATGATTAAGTGTATTTTAGTTTATTTAATTATTGCTACCACCAAATTGGCACGAAACATTATTTCTTTTCGCACACTGTACAAGGATGGATTTCGTTTTTCTTTTAATAATGATAATGGTGATATTTTGGTTTACAAAAGTGTTTCATTTATTTACAAAGCTAGTCCTTGTAATGGTGTTTATGAAAGTGTTTTTTTGTGTAGGCAAGACTAATAATCTAATGTTAAATGTGGGTTCTTCTAATTATAATTTGTTGGATGAATCGTTTTTGTCGCATTGTCATCTTCGGTATACGAACAATAAAGTCATTGTTAATCTCTAAAAGGATGGGATCTTAGAATCATTTGACCTAGAATCGGATGATGTATGCGAGTTTTGCTTACTTGGCAGGATGATAAAAGCGCCTTTCAAAGAAAATGGTGAATGAGGCAAGGATTTGTTGGACTTAATCCACATCGATGCATATGGACCATTTAAATCCGCTACAAGGCATGGTGAACGTTACTTTGTTACTTTTACTGATGATTTTAATAGATATGGCTATATTTACTTAATGAAGCATAAGTCATAAACTTTTGAAGTGTTCAAAAAATTCCAAACGGAAGTTGAAAACCAACTGGGCAAGAAGATCAAGATGCTCCGATCTAATATTGGTGGGAGAATACTTGAGTCTTAAGTTCATCAATCATCTAAAGGATTGTGGGATTGTCTCACAATTTTTTCCTCCCATAACACCATAATTGAATGGTGTTTCCGAGAGAATTAAATGAATGCTACTTCATATGGTTTGATCTATGATGATTTGAGTTACGCTTCCAATAAGTTTATGGGGTTACGCCCTAGAGGCAGCCACAAATATATTAAACCTCCTACCAACTAAGAAGGTCACTGAGACACCTTCCGAAATATTGAATGTGAAACCTCCCAGTCTTGCACATTTGAAAGTATGGGGTTGCGAAGTTTTCGTTTATCGCGAGGCTAATGATAAACAAGAAGCTAGATTGGAAAAGTGTTTCTTCGTGGGCTACCCACAAAAGTCTTTTGAAAACTTATTCTATAATCCTTTGAGAACAAGGTTTTCATTTATGGAAGGTTCTTCTTCTTCGAGGGGGAGTTAATATCCAAAGAGACTAGTGGGAGTCCCATAGATCTTGAAGAAATTCAAGAGTCAAACAAAGAAGGACCTACATATGAAATTGAGACTCAACCCGAGGTTAATCAACCTGTTGAATCGACTGACATAATTCCTACTCATTTGCTTTGTAGATCTGATAGGGTTTGTTTTCCTTTTGAATTTTATGGATTCCATATTGAAACTAAAGTAGAAGTATTAATTAGTGATCATACACTGGCTAATATGGATGAACCATCTAATTACAAGGAAGCAATGGCAGGCACCGAAGTTGCTAAATGGAAGGAGAGCATGGAAAGTGAAATTCAATCCATGTATGATAACCAAGTTTGGAATTTGATTGATCCTACGTCTGGCATTAAAATTATTAGTTCCAAGTGGATCTTCAAGAAAAAGACCGACATGGATGGGAATGTGCACACTTTTAAATCAAGGCTAGTTTTGAAGAGCTACACTCGGACTCAAGGCAATGACTTTGAGAAAATCTTCTCACTAGCAGCCAAGATTGAATCTATTAGAATATTAGTTGTCGTAGTTATTTTCTATGATTATGAAATATGGAAAATGTATGTGAATATTTCTTTCCTTAATGGGAAATTGGCAGAGGATGTCTATATGACACAGCCCGAAGGCGTCATTGATATAAAATATCCTAATATAGTGTGCAAGCTTGAGAGAACCATTTATGGACTCAAACAAGCATCACGAAGCTAGAATCTTTGCCTTCATGAAAATGTTAAGGAATTTGGATTTTCTAGAAGCAAGGATGAGTCTTGGGTGTATGTCAAAGCCAATGGGAGTAATGTGGTCTTCCTAGTATTGTATGTTGATGACATACTCCATATAGGAAACAACATTCCAATGGTGAAAAGTGTGAAGACTTGGCTTGGAAAGTGTTTCGCTATGAAGGATCTGGGAGAGGCTACTTATATATTGGGCATAAGGATCTATAGAGATGGACCTAAAAGTTTAGTTGGACTAAGCCAAATCACATGCTTAGATTAAGTTTTAAAAAGATTCAGAATGGAAGATTCTAAGAAATGGTATCTACCCATGCAACATGGCATATGATTGAGTAAAGATCAATCGCCCAGTACGCCTGACGAACTTGAAAGAATGAGTCAGATCTTATATGCTTGTTGGGAATAAAACCCTAATTGTGATTTGATGAACAAGATGCAGAAAATAAGAACAAACACAAATATGAAGATTAGGTCGAATGATCACTCGATTTATTGAATTGTGAGGAACAAATTACACTTTAAGGAATAAGAATCTAACTCTACAAGAAACCTCACAACGTGGCGGCTACATTTTGCCTCACTCTTAACCCTAATTGTGAATAATACATGACTATTTATAGGGAAAAGACAAGTCTTGGGCTTTTAAGCTACACTTCATCAAGGGGCCCATTGCCATCATCCATGGAGTGCTTTGAAACCCTACAATCTCCCCCTCAAAGTATGGAATGGATGACAATGCTTTAACTTCCAAAACAAGCATCTAGCAAATAAAAAGATCTGCAACGAGGAATATATGAAGCAATCCACGAATCTTGATTCTTCAATAGTCTTCAAACACGGGCTCTAGGATATATAAACCAAGCACTGAAGTAATGTCTTTAAACTTCATTTTCAAATGTAATCCCAAAAAAAATCTTCATGAAAACCAAACCCGCCATGAAAAACCCATTTCAGAACAAAGAAACCAAATCACTTCTTGTCTTTGAAGAGCTCCCCCTCCAAGTCACAATGATCTTCAAATAAGCTAATGATATCAGCCATCAAAAAATATCATGTAGCAACCCAAACTTTAAGATTCGTAACGCCACTTGATCGAGAAAATACAAGAAGTCGCAGATATAACAAGTCCTTAGATGAGCTCGATGAAGAACTTCTACTGTAAAGGATACTTCTCTGTAAAAGCTTTAGCAGAGCTCGATGAAGAACTTCTACTATAAAAGCTACCTTCATAATTCTACCACAAGCTTTATCAAAAATCTTCAACTTTGAAAAGTTACAATCCAATTTCGAATGGCCATACCAAATTCTCCCCCGAATTATAATCAAAAATATGATTATAAAGCCTTCAAATGGTCATGAGAATGATCTTGAATGGATAAGAAAATTACTATGCTCCCCCGCGACAAAATGATATACACAATGAAGTATAAAATTCGAAAAAGTCGTGAAATTTTGACTTTATCACGAAAAACGACTTTCCGAACCGCCAAGACTTGATGGAATCTTTATTTTTCTGTTCACGAAAAAAATATGTGCGTTAAAGAATTCAAAATTGTTCACCAGCCCTTAAAATTGTAAACTTTTTTGAAAAATGGGCTGAAATTGTCACTTTCCAGAAACTCAGGGGCTGGAATCGTAATCATGCACCAATAAACCCCTTTATTTGTAACAAAATCTGGAATTGGTCCAAAACTGCCAAAGCATGAAAAGTATAGGGACCAGATCGTCAAATTCTTGAAGTTGCAGGGACCAAGTGTGAAACTTTGAGATATCTTCTTCATTTGACACCTGATAAAAGGATGCGACTGGAATGGTGATTTTAGACGAATGGTCATAGACGAACCTACAAATATGACTCCAATTAGTTTCATCTACTTTCGTTCCGAGCACAAGCGACTGAATCTAAGTTTGTTCCAAGATCGTCAATTATACACCCGAAGCGAACCCAACCGAACGTTCGGTTCCTTTCGCTTTCATTTTCGTTTCAAGCTTCATCAGTCGAAACACCCTTTCGCTTTCGGTCCTCCCTTCATTCGCTCCAACCATTAACAAGCGAACCCAAGTTCATTGTTCCAGGTTCGGTCCTAATTCATCAGCATTACCCCAAGGCGAAACCATTCACAGGTTCGCTTATTGTTCTCACTCTACATTCGCTTCAAGCCCTTTTGTTCCAAGGCTAACAAACGGACCCAATCATAGGTTCGCTTCCGATTTGGTCAAATACATCCCAAAGTTAATCCATGTCAACGAGTATTAGTGTGAACCCAGAAATCAATTCCACATCCGAACGGTTGCAGGTATGATGTTCGTTCCAGGTTCATTCCAAGTCCATTGATTATACCCCAAAGTGAATCCCCAATAAAACGAATCTGAACATAGGACACTGCGAATCGCTGTCAACGAACATTTACAGGTAAGAGGTTCGCCGTGAACCAAAGTCAAACACGAACCCATTCACAGGTTCGTTTCACTGACATCAAGAACGTTTGCAGGATAGTTCATTCGATTGCGAATCAACAGCAACCTTGATGCGATTAGGATTATAGATCCGATTCCGATGTCTATTCAAGTTCCGAATGCCAAACAATCACACTCTGAATCAACCAATTGCGAGCAACGGTTCGTTCCGTATTAATCGATCAACAATAGTTCCGATTGCGAATCCAATTCCGATTGTTTCAATCGATTTAAGCCCCGATTCGTTTTTCTGACATTGAGAGCGTTCGCATGCGAATCCATTTGCAAAGTCTTAATTTTGACTTTTAACATTGACACCCAACTGCGAACAGGTACACACTCATATTCCAAGTCCTGATTTCATTCGTTCACAGGTAAGGTTGCGAATTCAACATCGTTCTTTCTGGTTGTATTAAGCGCCTGTTAAGAGACCTACTTGGCGATGCGAACAGGACGTCAAGGCAATTCCGAATGCAATTACCAAATTGCGATTGGTGAACTAACAAGCGATTGCGAACAGAAACACTGAATACTTCCACAATGATTACATCATCCTGATTTTAGATGGTTTTGAATTTTGACCTTTCAATTTTGACCATCCAAATTGACACACATCGCTGTTCATCCGTTCATCACTTCCAAAAATTGATTTCCAGATTAAACATATTGGTCAAACAAGGTACGATCGATAAACACCATCGTTATCTATTCTTGATGTTTGTCAAAGCACACAAAACCAAAGATTCAGAGAAATTGGTTCTTAAGCAACTCGATTTAAACAAATCGGTCAATCAACCACAAACTCTATTATCGAGAAGATTAAATCAATTGAAAAGTTTGTAATGAAAACTGTGAAAAACCCAAACGAAATTTGAATCGATTAAAATACGGGAATACTTAATCGACATACGATTGAATAAGATTGAACAAACAATGGATTTTGACTTGCGACTAGAAAAAAAAACTTGTTTGTTGGGACAAACGATGAACAGACACTTGTTGGGCTCAATAACAGTATATCGACTTGAATAAAAAAATGGGCTTAATCAAGTGAACATGATCTAGGAAGTAATAGAATAACCTTGAATACACCAATTGATCAGATCGAATCAGATCATACCAGATGAACAGTAGAAGAATGCTATAGACCTTCATGAACAGTAGCTTGAACAGAATTTTGATTCCAAAACACCAATAATCTTCAATAACTTGTGTAGAAAATCACCAAATCAAGAACCGATACTTCAAAAATCAATAGATCTTCAAGACCCGCTCTGATACCACTTGTTGGGAATAAAACCCTAATTGTGATTTGATGAACAAGATGCGGAAAATAAGAACAAACACAAATATGAAGATTAGGTCGAATGATCACTCGATTTATTGAATTGTGAGGAACAAATTACACTTTAAGGAATAAGAATCTAACTCTACAAGAAACCTCACAACGTGGCGGCTACATTTTGCCTCACTCTTAACCCTAATTGTGAATAATACATGACTATTTATAGGGAAAAGACAAGTCTTAGGCTTTTAACATACACTTCATCAAGGGGCCCATTGTCATCATCCATGGAGTGCTTTGAAACCCTACAATGCTTCTGCTATAGGAACGATCATGTATGCCAGGACATGTATTAGACCTGATATTTCATATGCTCTGACCATGGTGAGTCGATATCAAGAGAATTATGGCAATAGTGATTGGACAGAAGTGAAGAATATCCTCAAGTATCTGAAAAGAACTAAGGATATATTCTTAGTATATGGTGGTAGAGAAGAACTATCTGTTACATGTTATACAGATGCGAGTTTCCAGACTAACAATGACAGCTCATGTTCGTAGTCAGGTTGGGTGTTCTTGCTAAATGGAGGAGCGGTTACGTGGAAAAGTTCCAAGCAGGAGACTATAGCAGACTCAACATGTGAGTCAGAGTATATTGCAGCTAGTGAAGTAGCAAATGAAGCTACATGGTTAAAGAACTTCGTTGGTGATCTTGGAGTTATACCAAGCATCAAAGTGCCTTTGGAGATATTTTGTGACAATGAGGGTGTAGTCGCATTGACTAAAGAACCCAAGGACCATGGTAATTCAAGACATATACTAAGAAATTATCATTGTGTTTGACATAGGGTAGAAGACAAAGATATCATCGTGAGTAGAGTATCGTATGAGAAGAATCATACTGATAATTTCACAAAGCCACTATCAAGAGAGAAACATGATGGTAATGCAAGGACCATTGGCATGGGACTAAATATTGATTTAATGTAATAGTTTAGTAGTCCGTTTTGAATTATTTTTTAAACATTTTACAATAGGAATTATAACCATTTGATGTTTATTTCGCAGTAACTTAATAAAGAGATTTTTCATTGCTATCAAATTGTGTTAATTTAAATATTGTGTTTCACTTTGGCATGTTTTGAACCTACTTCCAAAATGTTTAATTATATTCAAATATCCACAGTCAACCACACTCTGGGAAGTGAGTTAGTGATTTAAGATTGTCATGAGTTTTTGTTGATTGGCCAAGTTGTTTTAGGCATTGCAATAGAGATTGCACTAAGACTTATGAATACTTGAAAATAGATATTTTAAGTATTGGAACAACCCACACTTAGATATTACTTAATGGATCTAGTCACGAGTAATTCTAAGATGACAATATCTTTTATTCTTCAAATTAAGATACATATTGGGCTTTGTTCGCGAAATTTGTGGTGCATTGGTGTGCTCCAACACTATCTGTACTTGGTGGTCATAAAGAGTATGTCTATGTGTGATTAGACAAGTAGAAAATAACTATGTAGTCAAAGTTTATTTGTTCCTTCTCGTAACTGGGAAGCGATATCTATGGGCCCCTAGATGATTTGGTGTTGTCATATAAAGAGCTTTGTCAAACCCTAACTAAATTGATGAGTTCGATTTAGAACTCAGATTTGATCGTCAGAAATCATTAATCGGGAAACATAATGTTGAACAGTAAGATTGACCTTATCCATGTCTCATGTTCATAGAGATATCTAGAACAAAGTAATAATTGGTCGCTTGTATTAAGGAGTGAATTTTGATTATGATCAGAGTTTGGCAGTTGCATTGGATGACTACTTTTTGTTGATTGTTAGTGAAATATTAAGACCATGCAAAGTTAACGACTTCTACAAGTGGGAGACTGTTGGAAATGGTGTCCAAGGTTAGTAACTATTTTGGTGATATTTCTAATAATAGCAAGGTCCTTTTGGGTTGGCCTCTTGACCTAAATAGCATTAAGGAAAATGGAGAAAATAAGTTGTTAATTTATTAAGGAATTAATAAATTAATTATACATTATTTTGGTAAATAGTTAAATTGTTTTAATTAATTAAAGGGCTTAAATGTTAATTAATCCAAAAGATTAATCGGCATATTTCAAGGCTCTTCTTTTTCGTTTTTGAAGTTTGTAGGTCTAACTTCATTAGAGGGGTTCTACTTTGGATCATTTATCTACTGCAAGAACTAGCAATCACAAGATCTTAAGCAAGAAGCCAAGAGGTTAATATGTTCTTTCTTGTAGTTTTATAAAGTATGTTGATATAACTAGTAAAACCTAGATCTAGGGTACATGTACACTTAGGAAAATCTCTAGATTATTCCGCTACCTTCTTGATGTGAATAATAAAACTAGGGATGGCAAAAAAAACCCCATACCCGATGGGGAACCCGAAACCCGCACCCGTTTTGACTGGGGAATCCCCAAGTTGATCGGGGATGGGGAATCCCCGAATAAAAAAAGTGGGGATGGGGATGGGGATGGGGATACCCCTAATCCCCGACCCTAGACCCGCCCCAATATCTTTTAATATAAAAAACAATAAAAACATATATTTATAGTACAATTTACAATATATAAAACTTGATCCAAAGTAACCTAACTCATTAGTAATTACTTCGTTGAAATTATACTTTTTTTTCTTTTATCTAATTTAAACTCGTGTATAATTTTTTCTCTATTTGGTTTATCTATTTTACCTCAAATATCACTCTGATAACTTTTTTCTATTTGATTTTTCATGTATTTATTTAAATTTGGTAGAAAATTTGTTTATATTTTTTATGCACTCTATGTATATTTTTATATTTTGTAAAATCTTTAAACTTGTGCTGGTAAAATTTAAATTTAAATTTTTTCTTTACGTAAAAGTTTTCATATTAAATAAGAAAAAGAAATCCTTGATTCCCCGCTGGGGATCCCCAGTCCCCGTTGTGGGTAGGGATGGGGGTTTATTTATATTCTTGGATGGGTATGGGGATGGGGATGGGGATTGGGGTCCCCTGTATTCCCCGCCCCATTGCCATCTCTAAATAAAACCCAATAATTTAATTATGCATTACATTGTCATTGATTTCTTGACTCAACAAATTAATTATTTGTATATTATTAATTCGAATTATGTGTTATATGTCATGTTACAAATAACATTTGTTAAATAAAACACTATAATTAAAACAAATTTCTATGTATTTATGATTAACTAACGTCAATTTAATAGATAACATAATTTTATAATGATTGATGATTATATTTAGAATATGGATGTTTATATATAAAAAAAACTAGTACAGAATAGACACGAAAGACGAGAGACTAAAAGTGAAACATGTAAGTAAGTGTTACACCACTTTTTATGTAAATAAATAATATAACATCAAATTTGGTGTTATAGGAGAATAGGAGTTGTGTTGGAGATGACTCCGCACCATTTTTGTGTAAAAATAGGTTTTAGTGGTGTTGCAAATGCCTTTAGAATCATTCAAGAATATAAATCGACCCACCAATAACTTGAGGATCCACCATCAAAAACCAAAATGTGTGCTTCGATAAATATAAGCGATAATGGTTGGTCTATCCATCGATGATAAGGAACGATGAGGATACAAGAGGGGTTTCACTGGTATGAACCCCCTAAAGAAACTGTAACATCCCAAAATTTATAACCAAAAATTTCATTTTTGTATTAATAAAACCATCAACCAACATGCTTATAAAAATCATAAAAGAGATCAAAGTATGTCAACAAACATCCAGAAATACATCAGAGTCAAATAAGGCAAAAAATCAGGGTGTGTGTGATGCGATCATCCCGGGCTCTTCCCCTTTTAACCGGAAGTACCTGAAACATAAACCGAAAATTGTAAGCACAAAGCTTAGTAAGTTCCCCAAAATAACGCATACCATACATATACGTAAGCTCATGGATGTACCGGGTCTATTTCAACCCAAAGTCTATTCCACCCCCGAGTCTATTTCAACTCATATGTCAGCACAAGGCTGTACCGAGTCTATTTGACCCCCGAGTCTATTTCAACTCAATCGGTATTTTTCAACCGTACGGGTCGATTTCACCCTTGGGTCTATTTCAACCCACATACATATAGAAAACAGGCACACAGACATATAAACATACAACATGAGTCACAAAGACTACAGGCACATACAATCCCTAGTGTCCTATAGTATAGTGAGCAAACTCATCTCGATCCACTGCTAAACAAATAGATGCTCAGGCTGCTGAATCGGAGAATCCCTTCACTAATAAATCAAATAATATCCTAATTAATAATTAGGTCATAAACCATAACCAAGAATCTAATTTATTAAACCCGGCTCCTTAGGGTAAAAAGTCCATTTTATCCTTTCCCTTAATCGGACCAAAAATCAAGACCCAACCCAAAGGCAACCGAAGCCCAAAATGGCCCAATACCCTCTAAGCCCACAGTGAGGAGTATGTTGAGCGTACACAGCTCGTACGCCCCGCGTACACAACCTTGACCATCTTACGGGGTTTGAAACCAGTACGCACAACATACATGGAAGTATGCCTGGGGTACTGGTCTATGAGCCAACCCTTCTTCGATGGCTTACTCCCTTAAGACCTTTTCATCCAAACTTTAGATCTACTCTAAAACAAAGTCTTAATCCATAAAGTTGGAAGCTTTAAGCTTATGCATGGCTTAATAAGCCTCAAAACCCAACTTTAACACTTTATCCTCATGAAAAGAACACTAACCTTTGCATGGTTGAGTTAAACCGATAAAGCTACCATTTTTATGTATAAGGGACCTTAGAAACACTAAGATCTAAGATCTTATGATTTTGGAGTAGCTTATGCTCACAAGAACAAATCAAGGGACCAAAATATGCCAAAAACTTCAAGTTATCTAGATCTAAAAGATAAATCATCAAGGTTGCAACTTCATACCTTCTGTGACTTACCGAGACGATGAAGATTCTGGATTTTCAAGCTCCACTCCAACAAATGCTTGATCACCAAGATCCTACCTCTTCACAATGCACCAAAAACACCAAAAGTTTACTTCCAAGGCTCAATAACACACAAGGAAAGAATAGGGTTTCGTGGGGAGTCATTACAAGGAAGGGGGTGATGAGGGGTAGCCTCAAGGTCCATAATGGCATTTAAATAGGGGCCAAACCCTAAAAATTAGGGTTTGAGGTCAGGTTACATACGCCCAACATACGTATGGGTACGCCCAACGTACACCATGAACACACGTGGCCCACTTAAGGGAGTACACCCAACGTACTCAAGGACCAAAATTGCCATTTTTTTTAATCAATTCCAATGAAAAAGAGTACCTGAAACTCGATCGTTACAATTCTCCCCCACTTGAATCAGACTTCGTCCTCAAAGTCCGCTGCTGGAAATAACTCTGGATAATGCTTCCCCATCTCATCATGTGGCTCTCACGTCCACGTTGAACCCTTTCGGTGCTGTCACTGCTTCTTCACGAGATCTGCAACCTTGTTTCGCAGAGTCTTCGTCCTCCTGTTAAGGATCGCCACTGGTCTCTCTATATAATTCAGATATTCATCCGCCTGAATGTCCTCCATAGGAACCACCGCGGTATCGTCGGCCAAACATTTCTACATCTGAGAGACGTGAAATGTGTTGTGAAGCTGACTGAGCTTCGTGGGCAGATCCAAACAATACGCAACCCTGCCCACTCGGGCTAAAACCATGAAAGGACAAATATATCTGGGGCCAGCTTGCCCTGCTTCCTGAATTGGATGACACCTTTCCAAGGTGACACCTTTAGGAGTACCATGTCCCCAACTTGGAATTTTAAGTCTGACAGGCACCTATCGGCATAGTTCTTATGTCGACTATGTGTTGTTTGAAGTCAGTCGTAAACCTGATGAATCAATTTTGTTATCTTGAGTACCACCTCCGTACTCCCCATAACCCGCTAACCGATCTCATCCTAACATATCGGTGTTGCATTAGGTGTCTAAGCCCATAACTATAATTGGTATGAACTTGATTTGATAAAAGCATGGTCCTTTTGGGTTGCCTTCACTTTAGCAACTTGACATGATGACTTATGGAGAGAGAGGTTAATAAATGATTTATTAATATATTATGAGAATAATATATTAATTAGAAGTCATATTATTTAATTAGTATTTGATCATAAATTAAATTGGAATTAATTTTGGGATCAAAGAAACTGATTAAAAGAACGAGGACTGTTTTGTAAATCATTGATAGTTACAAAACTGGGCTGCTAGACTCCATAGGAATGGGGTGGATGCATTTCTATAGGGAGGCCCTATAGAAGTTGTCTAAGGCCTCTAAAAGGGGAAGTCCATGGACTGCTTAGTCCCTAAGCAAGAGATTAGGGTTTCCACCTGAAAACCCTAGCAGCCTCAGCTATTTAAGGACCCCTTCACTAAGGATTTTCGGCCACTGCTTTCTTGAGAAAACCCCAACCGAATTTCTTAGTGTTTCCTACCCTCTCTTTCTCATCCTCTTGCTACAAGTGTTTGTGAGCCATTAGAGGTGCAACATTTGGGGCACAAAATCTTTCAAAGGTCAAGATCAAGCAAGGAATACTTGTTATTACTATATATCAAGCAAGGTAATCTTCATAACCCTTTTCATATGTGAATTTCGAATTGTATATGCTAGATCTAGGGTTATTGCTTTGGAACTTCTTTTGCATGTTTAATTAGTGAAAAACTTAGATCCAAAGCAATTAGGGTTTCATGAACACATAGGATGTTGTTATGCTCATAACCCAACAGTGGTATCAGAGCCTAGAGTGTTTTTCAATTGAATTTGATGCTTTTGTTAATTGTCCAAAGCTGAAGCAAGCAGAATTCGCATTCTGTCTGTTGAAATCGACAAGTTCATTGAGGAACTCGACGAGTTGGGGCAACTCGACGAGTTCATAGCCTGAATCAACGAGTTGACTCGTCAGATGCCTGATTTTTCGATTTTAAGATCTTGTTTGATTTAGGATAATTACCATAATTCGCTTTTAATGCCTTAAATTGAATTTTCTAAATGGTAATCTGATTTCCTTATCAAATAAGATTGATTTGGTCAAATTTTAAGATAATGACAAAATTATATGATTAATTTAATTATTTAAAATTTGATCTAGTAATTTTGAAAAGCTTCAAATTACACCCTTTAGTTTTGGAATTAAAAATTTAATTAAAAGTTTAATTTTGAAATATTAAATTCTAAAACCCTAGTATTTTAAAACATTAAAATACATCGTTATACTATATATATATATATATATATATATATATATATATATATATATATATATATATATATAAGAAAAAGTCAGTATTACCGTTAGTAAGCCTCATTCACGAAGCCGATCTATAAGGGGGTATAAGAAAACTGCTTATAAAATGGCGGTTGAATGGGTGTCCACTCTCACCCACCGCTTTCTTGATTGGTGGAGGGTCGTTAGACGAACGGGTAGGATAGGACATTAATCTTCATTAATAAGTACTAGCCATTTACCCGCGCTAAGCGACGGGTGTGAATAATTTCTTTCAGAAATTAGTTTTCTTTTCGACGTATAGTGATTAGTTTCAATTCAGTAGTTTCTTTTCTTTTCAACAAAAGATGTATTATTTGTGTATGTTTGATCCATTGTGTCAAAAATAGATCATTTCTAATTCATGATAACATATTAAAAAAACATTTCTTTATTGATGTAATCAAATGTCCCCCAATGAATAATGCCAAGCCACAATTAGTTTCCAGACCATGATTAATTTTCTTTTGGCAGCATGTAAATAAGTTTCATACAGTTAATAGTTATTTATAATGAATAGTTTTTGGTCGACGATTAGCTTCATTTCAGCTGTGGAAAACATATTTCTTTCCTAAAATTGTTTATTTTTTTTCAACAATTAGGGTTTATGGTAGGTGCATGATTGGTCAGGTGAATACTGAATACTATTCTTTTTGGAAAAATGTTAATATAACTGTTTTTTTAAGTAGTTATTTTTTTCTTAAATAGTCGTTTGTTAGTATCTCTAAGACTTTTGTATCGAGATATAATTAACAAAAAATGACCAAGGATGTTTGAAATTATGATTAGAAACCAATGTTATTATTATTTTTTTATTTTCATAGCATAATTCGCCATTTTTAAAAATAAATCCATATTTATTTTTATTATTAAGGTTTAACTGGTGGTTAAATTGTGGCAATGAACGGTTTCAGTTAGTACTTTAGTATCCGCGAAAACTTTCTTTTTAGAAATTAGTTACCTTTCGATGAGCGTTTGTTACTTTTTTTGGGCGGGTAATTATCTTACGAAAAATGCTTTCATTTAAACTATGTCATAGTTTTTGGTTATAAATAAAAGTATGTTGGATTAAAGATAAAGCATATTATTATTTTGGGTTAAAAAAATTACATTATTGTTGCCTATTATATATATATATATATATATATATATATATATATATATATATATATATATATATATATATATATATATAAGAAATCTCACTGTTTCTATAAATAGATTGAATATATTAATATTATTTTTTTAAGACATCCAAACCGTTAAGCTAATAGTACAAGTAACTACTAATAAAATAATATTAAATTTAAAATGTCCAAATAACTAAGCATAAAAAACTATCGATGCATATGCAATGTTATCTTCATATTCTCTCGAACTTATCTCTTCCTACCATTTGACCCAGCCCCTTTTAAATCTCGAGAATTTCGCAGATTTACATGTCAAACGTTTAATTTTGAATTCCAGTTTCTTGGAATTTATCTCTCAAATTTTTCCTCATCACTCTATATGTCGCGGCTCACCACTTGGAGAAACCCAAAAAAGATCGTGGGTTCTTCTTCCTCAACCCTACTCTCAATTTCGCAACACAAACCTGTTCTTCCCTTCTCACCCTCTCTCCTTTGAGCGCACCAGAATCGCAACTATCACCTAACCTTCTCTCTAAAAACTCGTTGGGTCACCACCCCTATCTATAGTCTAGGGCTCAATCTGTCTCTGACAACGATTCAAGCCAAAACCGTCTTCAATGATTTTGGATTTCAGGTATGATCTATCTTTTTCACTGTGAATCAGGGCTACATGTAACTAAAAAATATATTTTTTGCAGCTTTGTTATTTGGGGCTTGGAAGCAACATAGTTGGGATTTGCGATTTGAGCTATAAACCTTCTACAGTAATCTCTTCCGTTTTTTGGTGTTTGATAGACTATGAAACAAATTTTTATTACCACTCCTCCTTATATCTCTAAAAACAAATTAGGATTTTTAAAATTTGAATTTTTGAAGTTGAAATCTGGTCACAAATCTGACTTTGTAGCTTGGGATGTTAATGTAATTCTCTTTTGGTTTCATGAACCTGCTGATTCTCCTTAAAAATCCGACTTACATCTACATGGTGTTGTTGATCTTACTCACACTCTCACACCATTGGCCCTACAGCAACCAAATGTCTCAGGTTAGGACGAATTCCCACATTAGGGATGTTTTGGATCTGATGAAGATTCTCTTGGAAAGTAACTTGCATTTTCTCTACATCTACTCTTTAATCATGATTTATTATAAAGTTTTGTTTTATAAAATCTTAGATAATGTCTTCTTTACCTATGTTAAGCTTTTGTTTTTCTTATGTTTTGATCAGTTTTTTTAGTTATTTATTAAAACAGAGTAAAGAACTTGATGACTTCAAATTAAAGAGTAAATCGATCTGTTGAGTCCAGCAATTGTGTTGAAGAAAATTTAATCTTGTTGTTTGGTGTTACCTGATGTCGATGGTCAGCGCTAATGTCAAAATTGGAATTGTGAACTTATTGGTGCGAACGAAATCCCTGCGAACTTAATTGCAATCGTAATCGGAAGTGTGATGCGAACGAATGAAATCGAAATTAGAACTCAATCGGAATGATTTGACCAGATGTTCTTGGTGGTCAATGCTAAAAGTCAAAATTGGTGTGATTGGCCTTACCTGCGAACGATCTAAGAATCGGAGTTGATCATCTGGGCTCGGACTCGTTTTTCCCACAAACGTTCGCAACTGATTGTTCTGAGTATGCTTGGATTCGGGGATTGGCTTTGATTCGCACTGCAATTGTTTGACTCGGAACAAACCGACTCGGAATCGGAGTTCCAGTCGGCTCAGAACTGGAATAATTGATCGTGCTGATTTGATTCGGAATAGTTATTGCGAACCAGTGCTCGGAACGATGGGGCTGATCGGAATCGGAATTTTGGTTTTTGTTTGCGAGCGTTCGGAATCAGGTCGTTTTGCTATGTTCGCATTTAATGGTCACAGTGGAGTTGTTGCGAACGGCCTCACCCACGAACTTCAAAATTAAGATCTGAATTGGAATGAGATGTTGTATGGCCTGACATTTGTAACTATGCGAGAAGGGATGTTCGGAGTTTGGAAATATTGGTTGATCTCCGAATTGGTCTTTGGAATTAAGTCGTTGATGCTGTTCGTTCGTATTTAATCAAATGGGGAAGAAGATGTCAAAGTTTCATTTTTGGTGCCTGCAACTTCAGCGATTTGATGGTTCTGATCCCTGTATTTTTTGTGACTTGGCACTTTTGGATTATATTCAGAAATTGTTACAAATGAAGGGAAAATTGATGCAGAATTACATTTTCAGTCCCAGAATTTCAGCAAAGTGACAGTTTTAGCCCATTTTTCGAAAAGTTTGCAAATTTGAGGGCTGGTGAACAGTTTTGGATTTTTTAATGCACATATTTTTTTGTGAACAGAAAATTAAGGATTCCATAAAGTCTTGGCGGTTCGGAAAATCGTTTTTCGTGATAACATCAAATTTTTTCGACTATTTCAGATTTTATACTTCATCGTTTATATCATTTTTTCGCGGGGGAGCATAGTAATTTTTTTTATCCATTCAAGATCATTCTCATGACCATTTGAAGGCTTTATAATCACGTTTTTTATTATAAATCGGGGGAGAATTTGATATGGCCATTCGAAATTGGATTTGTGTCTTTTCAAATTTGAAGATTTTTTATAAAGCTTGTGGTAGAATTATGAAGGTAGCTTTTACAGTAGCAGTTCTTCATCGAGCTCTTCTAAAGCTTTTACAGAGAAGTATCCTTTATAGTAGCAGTTCTTCATCGAGCTCTTCTACGGACTTGTTATATCTCCAAATTCTAGTATTTTCTCGATCAATTGGTGTTACAAATCTTAAAATTTGGGTTGTTACATGATAATTTTTGGTGGCTTATATCATTAGCTTATTTGAAGATCATTGTGACTTGGAGGGGGAGTTCTTCAAAGACAAGAAGTGATTTGGTTTCTTAATTCTAAAATGGGTTTTTATAGTGGGTTTGGCTTGATTGAAGATCTTTGGGATTACATTAGAAAATGAAGTTTAAAGACATTACTTCATTGCTTTGTTTATATATCCTAGAACCCGTTTTTGAAGACTATTGAAGAATCAAGATTCGTGGATTGCTTCAAATATTCCTCGTCGCGAGATCATTTCTTATTTGCTAGATGCTTGTTTTGGAAGTTGAAGCATTGTCATTCATTCCATACTTTGAGGGGGAGATTGTAGGGTTTCAAAGTACTCCATGGATTATGGCAATGGGCCCCCTTGATGAAGTGTAGGTTAAAAGCCCAAGACTTGTCTTTTCCCTATAAATAGTCATGTATTATTCATTATTAGGGTTAAGAGTGAGGCAAAATGTAGCCGCCACGTTGTGAGGTTTCTTATGTAGAGTTAGATTCTTTAGTCTATTTTGAAAGTGTAATTTATTCCTCATGTTTTGAATAAATCGAGTGATCATTCAACATATCTTCATATTTGCGTTTGTTCTTATTTTTCGCGTCTTGTTCATCAAATCATAATTAGGGTTTTAATCCCAACATCAATGAATCTCAAAGAATCTAGGAATTTCATTTCATTTAAAACTTAATTCTTTTAATTTTGTTTTTCATGGTGGAATTAGTAAATCGTCATTTACCTACCTTCAAATAATTACAATTGGATTACGGCATCCCTCTTCCGAATTGTGAATTATTGTGTTGGGTCCTAGCCTTAATATTTCAATTTGGGTGTTATATTAAGGATTCCTTATCTAATCAAAACTTGTCCTTCTTCTTTTGCAGATGTCAACTTCCAACAACGCTTCCGGTTCCTCCAACAACTCTGCTAACTCTTTCTCGCTCTTGAACATTTACGCGAGGATCACATTCGATGGTTCCAATTTTAGTGATTGGATCTGAAACATTCGAATGGCCTTGCGTTACGAGGACAAGGAATACGTCCTCGACAAGGAGTTGAACGAGATAGACGAAACCAAAGCAACTCCCGAAGAGATAGCTGAGTATAGGGCTCACTACAAGGATGCTACTAAAGTGTCTTGCATTATGGTAGCCACTATGACTCCTGAGCCACATCGGTTCTACGAGGACTATTGGTCTTACGAGATGTGCAAGGACTTGATGAAGAAGTATCATCAAAGAGCGCGTCAAGAGAGGTACGAAATAGTCAGGTCATTCATCACCACAAAGATGAAAGATGGAGAGTCCATCACGACCCATCTGTAAAGGATGCAGGGCTATGTGGATCATCTCTTGAAGTTGAATGTGAACTTTGATAAAGAGTTGGCTATTAACATAGTCCTACACTTTTTGCCTCCTAGCTATGATCAGTTCAAAATGACTTATCATATGAGCAATGAGGAAATCACATTGAGCAAACTTCAAGGCCTGCTAAGAACTGCTGAAAGTGGATTGAAAGGGAAAAGTATCAAATACACTCCTACTCCTACTAATGCTCCAGTCCTGGCTATTGAACAAGGAAATGGGAAAAAGAGGAAAGCTCCCTCTAAAAGTTGGAAGGGAAAGTCTCATGATGGGTCTTCTTCTAGTGGATCCAAAGCAAAATTCGGTTCTGCTCCCCCTGCCTTAGATCCAAAGGATGCAATCTGTTTCTACTGCCAAGACAATGGGCATTGGAAGAGAAGCTGCCCTAAGTACCTGCATGAAATCCAGGATGGCAAGATCAAGCTTTCCTCGGCAGGTATTTACACTATTTTGTCTAAAAATTCATCGCATTCTAATTCTTTGGTCCTTGATACATGATGTGGTTTTCACATTTGCTCTGACTTGGCAGGGACTAAGAGAAAGTAGAGATGTGGAGCTTGGGAAGATGAACCTGATAATGGGCAATAGGAGATCGTCACCTGTTACCAAGATCGGCGTTTATTCTTTAAAGCTTAGTAGTGGATTTTGTTTAGACTTGAACAATTGTTTCTACTCGTCAGAAATGACGAGGAATATTATTTCTTTTCATGGTTTGTATAGACAAGGTTTTATATTTTCATTTAATAATTAAATTGGTTCTATTAATGCTTATTATAATGATTTATTTTATTTTGAAGCATTGCCTTGTGATGGTGTATATGAAACTGTGATGGTTGTAGACAATTTAGGATATAGTGTGTTGCACATTGATTCGTCTAATGGTTTAGACAAAGCATGCTTTTGGCATTGTCATCTTAGACATGTCAACAAGAAGCGCATTGCCCAACTCCAAAAGGATGGAGTGTTGGAATCATTTGACCTTAGGTCTGATGATACATGTGAGTCTTCTTTGCTTGGAAAGATGACTAAATCACCTTTCACTGGTACTTGTGAAAGAGGTGAGGGATTGTTGGATCTCATACACACCTATATGTGTGGGCCCTTCAGATCCGCCACAAGGGATGCGAATCGATTTTATGTGACTTTTACCGATGATTATAGTAGATATGGATATATCTACTTAATCAAGCATAAGTCAGAAACCTTTGAAAAGTTCAAAGAGTTCAAACATGAAGTAGAGAATCAATTGGACAGGAAGATCAAGATGCTCATATCCGATAGGGGTGGTGAGTATCTTAGTATTGAGTCCACAACTACCTCAAGGAATGTGGAATTATTTCACAATAGACACCTCCTAGGACACCGCAACTTAATGGTGTGGCTGAGAGGTGTAATCGAACCTTGTTGGACATTGTTCGTTCCATGATGAGTCGAGCTTCGCTTTCGATATCGTCTTTGGGTATGCCTTAGAGACTGCCGCTCATATCCTTAATCTAGTCCCGACAAAGAAGGTTGCCAAAACACCTCACAAGATGTGGACGGGGAAGGTTCCCTCGTTGGCACATATCAAGGTTTGGGGTTGTGAAGCTTTCGTTAGACGAGAGACTCACGACAAGCTTGAACCTAGAAGTGAGCGGTGTATTTTCATCGGCTACTCACATAAGTTCTTTGGATACTTGTTTTACAGACCTAGTGAGAACGTGGTCTTCGTAGCACGAAGGGGAGTTTTCCGCAAGAAGGAACTCATATGAAAAGAGGAAAGTGGGAGCATAATTGATCTTGAAGAAATTCAAGAGTCAAGTGATGAAGGAACCTCTAACACTGGCACTCAACCCGATGAAGAAATTCATGTTTAGCCAATTGACCAGTCATTACCTCTTAGGCGTTCTAGTAGGGTTAGCGTCCAGCCTGTGTTGTATGGTTTCCATATAACTGCAGAAGGTGATACATTTATTAGTGATAGTACACTGATAAATTTGGATGAACCTGCTAACTACAAGGAAGCCATGGCGGGCCCTGAGTCTGCCAAATGGAAAGAGGCAATGGACAACGAGATCCAGTCCATGTATGACAATCAAGTTTGGAACTTGGTTGACAATGTACCAGGTTGTAAGACAGTTGGGTGCAAATGGATCTTGAAGAAGAAGACCGACATGGATGGAAAGGTGCACACGTTCAAGGCACGACTGGTTGGGAAGGGCTTTACTCAAACCCTGGGGGTTGACTATGATGAGACCTTCTCACCAGTAGCCAAGATCAAGTCTATTAGGGCTATGTTAGCCATAATTGCGTTTCATGATTATGAAATCTGGCAGATGGATGTCAAAACCGCCTTCCTAAATGGGAAACTGGCTGAAAATGTTTACATGTGTCATCTAGAAGGTTTTATGGATTCTAAATACCCCAATAGAGTGTGTAAGATTGAAAAATCAATTTATGGATTGAAACAAGCTTCTCGCAGATGGAATCTTTGCTTTGATGAGAAGCTCAAAGAGTTTGGCTTCTCTAAGAGTGAGGATGAGTCTTGTGTATATGTCAAAGCCACTGGGAGTATAGTTAGCTTTCTAGTATTGTATGTTGATGACATACTGCTCGTAGGAAACGACGTTCCGACCTTGCAGGAAGTTAAGTCCTGATTTGGAAAATGTTTTGCTATGAAGGATCTAGGAGAGGCTGCCTAGATTCTAGGGATAAGGATTTTTAGAAATAAGAGTAAAAGAATAATTGGACTTAGTCAAAGTAATTACTTGGATAAAGTGTTAAAACGTTTTAGCATGGAGAAATTCTAGAAGGGAGAGTTGCATATTCAGAGCAATACCAAGCTGAGTAAGACTCGGAGTCCGAGTACCGATGTCGAGATGGAAGAAATGAGTTGAGTACCATATGCTTCCACCGTTGGCTCGATCATGTATTATATGACATGTACTCGCCCTGATGTGGCATTTGCTTTAAGCATGGTTAGCCGATATCAAGGGAACCCGGATAAAGTTCACAGGACAGCTGTAAAGAACATTCTTAAGTATATGCGAAGAACTAAGGATTGGGTCCTTGTTCTTTGTGGCAGTGATGACTTGAGAGTTAGTGGTAATAGCGACGCCAGTTTTCAGACAGACAGAGACTATTTCCATTCTCAGTCTGGTTGGGTGTTTACACTCAATGGAGGAGCAGTAACTTGGAAAAGTTCCAAGCAGGAGACCATGGCTGATTCAGCATGTGAGTCAGAGTATATAGTCGCGAGCGAAGCGTCAAAGGAGGCTATATGGTTGAAGAAATTCATTGGAGACCTTGGAGTTGTACCAGCCATAAAGGATCTCATAAGTTTCTATGATAATGAAGGAGCGGTTGCCTTAACCAAGGAACCTAGGGATCATGGAAGATCCATACATATCGACAGGAAATATCACTTCATCGGACATCGGGTAGAGGAAGTACTCCTTGACGTCAAGAGGGTATCGTTAGAAGAGAATCCCGCAGATCCCCTCAGAAAGGGTCTGAGTAGGGTTAATCACGTTCAGCATGCGAGGAGCATTGGTCTGAAGGACGATATTAGTTTTAGTGATTATATAGATATTTCATAAACTTGTAACAATATAAATGTAATTGACATTTGATGATTAAGTAATGGAGATCTATTTATGAGTATTGTTTACTATCTTTTGTCAATTGTTCATTTTGTGTTTCAACTTTGCATGTTTTACTTCCAGAATAATTGGATTATTCAAATTATCCACAGTCGATCATACTTTGGAAGTAAGTAGTGAATCAAGACTGTCATGAATTGGATTGTAGATTGTCTAAGTGGTTAGACATAGCAATAGTTTGTTGCAACATTCATGAGTACTCCTGAAATGGCATTTGAGTATTGGATTAAACCCATGCTCGTTTGAATTACTTCATGGAATTTATCACGAGTAATTGCGAGACGATAATATCGTATAGTCTTTAGACCGAGATATATGAGTTGTTTTTACGAGTTGGTTGTGCATTGATAATGCGTAAACGCATCAGTAACTTGATGTTATAAAACACATTGTTGTGTATGATTTGATGAGTAAATAGTACAAGCATATAAGTCAAAGTTTATCTGTTCCTTTTATCTCAAGGGGTAAAAGCGATATCTTGGGCCCCTCGATGATTTTGTGTTGACTTATGTGTCGGGCCCGGTCAGGACTGCATTGATGTGTTCAATTAAGTTCCTTGTCATACAAATCAGAAATCGGGAAACAAACTATTGGACAATGAGAATGATTCTGTTCCATGTCTTTGTCCACATGATATCTTGCAAACGGAGGATTATATGTTCCCTTATATTAAGGACACGACTGACTGGGTCATAGTTCGACAACGGCTTTTGAGAGCTACGATTGTTAATCAAATTTTGAAATCGTACTTGCAATTATAGTTCTTAAACTTATCCAAGTGGGATACTATTGGATTAGGTGTCTAAGCCCATAACTATAATTGGTATGAACTTGATTTGATAGTAGCATGGTCCTTTTGGGTTGCCTTCACTTTAGCAACTTGACAGGATGACTTGTGGAGAGAGAGGTTAATAAATGATTTATTAATATATTATGAGAATAATATATTAATTAGAAATCATATTATTTAACTAGTATTTGATCAATTTGGAATTAATTTTGGGATCAAAGGAACTTATTAAAAGAACGGGGACTGTTTTGTAAATCATTAATAGTTACAAAACTGGGCTGTTGGACTCCATTGGAATGGGGTGGACGAATTTCTATAGGGAGGCCCTATAGAATTAGTCCAAGGCCTCTAGAAGCGGAAGTCCATGGACTGCTTAGGGCCTAAGCAAGAGATTAGGGTTTCCACCTGAAAACCCTAGTAGCCTCAGCTATTTAAGGACCCCTTTACAAAGGATTTTCGGCCACTATTTTCTTGAGAAAACCCTAGCCGAATTTCTTAGTGTTTCCTACCCTCTCCTTCTCATCCTCTTGCTACAAGTGTTTGTGAGCCATTAGTGGTGCAACATTTGGGGCACTAAAGCTTTCAAATGTCAAGATCAAACAAGGAATACTTGTTATTACTATATAGCAAGCAAGGTAATCTTCATAACCCTTTTCATATGTGAATTTCGAATTGTATATGCTAGATCTAGCGTTATTGCTTTGGAATTTCTTTTGCATGTTCAATTAGTGAAAAACTTAGATCCAAAGCAATTAGGGTTTCATGAACACATAGGATGTTGTTATGCTCATAACTCAACAATCGAGGTCCTACACTTCCTCCCATAGAGCATCTCAAAAGGAGGTCAATCAATTCTAGCGTGATAATTGTTGTTATATGAAAACTCCGCCCTGGGAGATATGTATCCCAACTCCCGCCAAAATCGAATGCACATGCCCGAAGCATGTCCTCCAAAGTCTGGATAGTCTGCTCACTCTAACCATTACTTTGCGGTAGAAAGTCATGCTGAAATATAGACGAGTACTCAACTCCTCATGAAATCTCTTCCAGAATCAGGAAGTAAACCGGACATCTCTATCATAAACCACCGAAATCGGCACCCGATGTCGTGCCACAACCTCCCGGATGTAGATGTTGGTCAGCTTCTCCGCAGTGATACTCTCCTGAATCGGGATAAAATGCGCGCTCTTGGTGAATCGATCCACGATGACCCATATCAAATCCACTTCATGCGCCCTCCGTGGCAACTTCGTGATAAAATCAATCGTAATCTCTTCCTATTTCCAAATGGGAACACATAACGACTCCATTTTTCCATGTGGTCGCTAATGCTTGACCTTGACTTTCCTACAAGTCAAGCACCTCTCCACATACCTGGCCACATCTCGCTTCATGCATGGCCACCAATAGTTAGGTCGGAGATCTTTGTACATCTTTGTTGCCCCCAGATGAATAGAAAACCTTGACTTATGTGTTTCTCCCATCAAAACCTATCGCACACCCCCACAGTATGGAACCTAGACCCTCCGATGAAGGGTCAATCATCCCCGGCTATCATAATCAAAAGAATCCACCTAACCCACTATGTGCTCACTCTTCTGGTGTTTTTCCTTCATAGCCTCAACCTGAACCTCTCAAATCTGCTGTAAGAGTAAGGTAATCACGGTTATCCTCAAACACACATCCCTAATCGGGGCAGTAACCGCCTTGCGGCTGAGAGCATCAGCCACCACGTTGGCCTTCTCTGGGTGATAAATGATCTTACAATCATAATCCTTCACCACATCCAACCATCTACGTTACTCATGTTCAGATTTGGCTAATCCATCAGATACCTCAGATTCTTGTGATCTGTGTAAATAGTACAACGAACCCCATTGAGGTAATATCGCCAAATCTTGAGGGAGAAAACCATCGCCCCCAACTCAAAATCATGCGTAGGGTAATTCGCCTCATGAGGCTTCAGCTTCCTCGAAGCGTAAGTGATCACATGACCCTGATGCATCAATACTACACCCAAACCCATGGTTGACACATCACAGTATACCACAAAATCCTCAACACCCTTAAGCAGGGTCATAATCGATGCCTTACACAATCTCTGCCTCCGAGTCACAAAAGTTGCCTGTTGCTCAGGCCCCCAATGAAAGGTGACGATCTTCTTCATCAACCAGGTCAAAGGAACTGCTATCTTGGACAAATCTTGAATGAATCTCCGATAGTAACCCGCCAATCCAAGGAAACTCTGAATCTCGGATAGAGACTTCGGAACCTCCCACCTCATCACTGCCTCAACCTTGGCCAGATCGACCAGGATACCGTTCTAGTTGATAAGGTGTCCCAAAAACTGCACCTCGCACAACCAAAACTCACACTTGGAGAACTTCACATACAACCTCTCCCTCCTCGAAGTCTCCAACACCTCTCTCGGATGCTCCTCATGTTGTTCTTGGGTATTAGAATAGATTAGGATATCATCAATAAACACAATCACATACCGGTCCAGCATAGGTCTGCATACACGATTCATGACATCCATGAATACGACTGGAGCATTGGTGAGCCCGAAGGGCATCACCACAAACTCGTAATGACCATAACGAGTTCGGAAGGCCTTCTTCTGCGTATCCTCCTCTTTGACCCTCATCTAATGATAACCTGAACTTAGATCAATCTTGGAGAACCAAGATGCGCCATGAAGTTGGTCAAATAAATCGCCGATCCTTGGGAGTGGGTAACGGTTCTTCACCGTTAGCTTATTCAGCTCCCGGTAATTGATACACATCCGATGCGACCCATCCTTTTTCTTCATAAAAAAGATCGGCACTCCCCATGGTGAACTACTCGTCCGAATAAATCACTTGTCTAACAGCCCCTGCAGATGTGTAGAAAACTCTTCCATCTCTGGAGGTGCTAACCGATAAGGTACTGTTGCTATCGGAGCCGCACCTAGAACTAAGTCAATCCGAAACTCCACCTACCTCTCTGGAGGCACTCTAGGAAAATCCTCCGGAAAAAAGTTCGAGTATTCCCGAACAATCAGTACATCCCCACGATCAACTTACCCTCCTCCCGGGTATCCATCACATACACCACAAATCCAGAACAACCCTGCTGAAGATAATGTTTGGCCCTTGCTGCCGAACAGATAGTCGGTCCACGCTGAACACCCTTTCCCTGAATCACCAACTCTCCCCTACTTGGGGTTCGAATACATTCCAACTGATGCTCGCAATCAATCAATGCCCTATTGGGCTCAACCAATCCATCCCCACAATAACCTTACTATCGCGCAGGGGAATGGGAACCAAATTGATTGGGTACCGCTCGATGAACAACTCCAATGTGCATCCCCGATGAACCCTCGATACACGCACGAGACGATCGTCAGCAATCTCAACCTCTAATGGATAATCCAGCTCCCATGGAGCATCGACAAACCGATTGTTGAGCGCAAGAGATACAAAGGATCGGGTAGCCCCCGAATCAAATAAAACCAGAGTAGAGATATCGTTCATAAGGAACAACCCTAAAAGCAAAACACAAATATAAGTAGGAAAATAAAAATAAATAAATAGATAAGGAGAAGATACATACACGTCAACACATCTGGTACAACACGAGCCTCTTCGGTTGTCAACTGAAAAGCCTTGTTCCTCACAAGAGGCGCCTCTGCCTTGCCCTAGCAGCCATATGTGATCCTCAAGGTTGACAGAGCGGGTGCTACAACTGGTCCTGCCGCTGCTAGACTCGGACAATCGGCCTTTTATGGCCTCTCTGATTGCAATGAAAGCAAATCAGACCGGATCCCTAGGTGGTGGTAGTGCAATCCATGCCAAAGTGTGCAGTTTTGCCACACTTGTAGCAGCCAAAACCACCCACCCTGCAAGCTCCATCGTGCGACTTACCGCACTTGCCACATCGGCTCCGGACCTGCTGGCCCTTTGACCTCGAATCAAAAACCTAAGGCCTCTTTCCTGAACTCTCTGAACCCTAAACCTGATATGACTTCCTCTTGTTCTCCACCTTCAGATCAATCTCCCTCTCTCTGGCTCTCACCACCATGTCATCCAGCGTCTTGCAATTGGATATGATCACAAGCTGTCTGATATCGCTCCTCAACATGTCATGATATATTGCCTTCTTTATCTCCTCATCCGCCATATACTGCGGTACCAACAAATCCCTCTCACGAAACATGGCGGTGATCTCCGTCACCGTCTCAATAGTCTGGCGAAGGTCCTGGAACTCCCTCGACAGCTGATGGACCTCAATCATAGGTGCAAACTCAGTCGAAACCTCATCACAAAATCCTCCCAAAACATCGACTCAACCGTCTTGCCTCCCAGGGCATGGTCAACCTCCTCCCACTAGTCACAAGCTCTGTCTTTCAGAAGACAGGATGCAAATCTCACCTTCGACCCCTCGGGGAAGAAGCTAGTATGAAAGGCGTTCATGATATCTACTAACCAACGCCTGCTGGCAATAGGGTCTTTCTTCCCGAAGAACTCTGGAGCCCCACATGCCCGAAACTCTCAGAAAGTCAAAGAGCGAGCTCCCACCATCGCCACCATCTCAGAACGAAAAGCGCCCAAGCGCTCATCCAGAATCTCCATGATACCCTTCTTGACCGAATCAAAGATCACAAGAGTTTACTCAAGAATATTGTGGGTAATCTCTGACAAAATGAACTTCTGCATCTGATCATCCATGTGTCCGGCCCCAGAGCCATAACCCGAACCACTAATGGCACCAAAGCATAACCTAAACATGCCATCCTATTAAATAACTGATCAAAATCTATCATGCAAGTCTACAAGCTCATAAAATAGGCATACAAAGGTATCTCGCTTAGCATTCTATCATGCAATCATGAGTAGGTCCTCAACCCTAATCTAGCATGTGATTCACAAATTCACAATTCAAAGCATATCACATAGAACATGTATGGGTATTTTGGGAAAACTTATTTGAGCTCGGTCAATTTCATGCACCACGCCCCTTTCTTTTATTAGAAAATCCTTTAATAAGACATTTCTTTTTATGAAAAATCTACCAAACCCTTAGTTTGAGTTCAAACACATCCAAGAGTATGCTCGAATTCCTCAAACCAAGGCTCTGATACCAACATGTAACATCCCAAAACTTATAACCAAAAATTTCATTTTTTTATTAATAAAACCATCAACCAACATGTTTATAAAAATCATAAAAGAGATCAAAGTATGTCAACAATCATCCAGAAATACATCAGAGTCAAATAAGGCGGAAAATCATGGTGTGTGTGCGATGCGATCATCCCGAGCTTTACCCCTTCGAACTGGAAGTACCTAAAACATAAACTGAAAACCGTAAGCATAAAGCTTAGTGAGTTCCCCAAAATACCGCATACCATACATATGCATCAGCTCAAGGCTGTACCGGGTCTATTTCATCCCCGAGTCTATTTCAACTCATATGTCAGCACAAGGCTGTACCAGGTCTATTTCACCCCCAGGTCTATTTCACCCCCGAGTCTATTTCAACTCAATAGGTATTTTTCAACCGTACGAGTCTATTGTTGGATTAGGTGTCTAAGCCCATAACTATTATTGGTATGTACTTGACCCAAGAGTAGCATGGTCCATTTGGGTTGCATGGCATCGAAACAATTTGGATAGACTTTTGTGGGAAGAGGATATTTATGATTTATTAATATATTGTAAGTTCTAATATATTAATATGAAATCATATTATTTAATTAGTATTTATCAATAACTAGTTTGGAATTAATTTTGTGATCAAAAGAGACTAATTAAATAAATGGGGATTGATTTGGTAAATCATTCATTTTTATAAAGTGGGCTTATGATCCATAGTTCTTCATGTTGGGCTAAACCCATGTGGTGACCCATGGATACTCCATGAAGGTTAAAACCCATGGATCATGA